>NW_028262348.1:1243423-2486847 GCF_047370975.1 Nipponia nippon | reverse complement strand
CGAAAATGGATAACAGGGTGAAAAGCTGAGCCTGAATCTTAAAGAAAAGGGAGGGAGGAGGAGAGACAAGGATATAGAAACTCCTTTAAAATATTTCCTTCCCAAAAATGCTCTTTTATGGATGCCATCTCCCAACAGCAGTCCATGGCCAGATGCTCCTTGGCTTTGAACCTTTAGTACCCATCTGTGCCAAGGGTAAGCTGAGGATGGTCCCAAAAGGCAGCATGATAAGCCATTAGGCATTAGTGACCCATGGAGGTTGTTTCCAGACACCTGGTACCACTTCAACCACAGATCCCAACTCTAGGCAGGACTTCAGGCCATGTCTTCTGCAGGATTTTGTGCTCCAAGCTGAGATGGGACGCAGCAGGCTGTGCAGTGTACTGGGGCCAGGCCTCGCCGCAAGGAAGAGCGTCCTCGTGCTCCCAGGGTTTTCTAGAAGGACCACTGGCATGGTGGCTTCTCTGTCATCCCAGGGATGCTCCAGGAGGCAAGACAGAGGCAGGACGCTGGTTTGCCTGTGAGGCTGCTCTGGAGTTATACAGAAAGGATTCTTCCTTTGACTGCTGCTTGGTCCTTCATGCAGAAAAGAAGGGACTGGACTCGCCTCTGCCCCCTCAAACTAAGTGCAGTGCAAAACTGTGGAGGCAGTAGCAGAGAAAAGGGACCCCCCAGGCACAGGGGATGTATTTGATCTCTATAGACTTGTTATCCTGAGGATCACATTCTCGATTATTTGCAGACTGTGATAGTCACCTCCACCACACCAGCATTTCTCAGCTACCTCCTTGCCAGCTGGCTAAAGGAAAGCCAAGACCATTCTGCCCAGCTGGTACATGAGGTCTTTCCGCAGTGCTCCGTCTAACGCTGGGCCTAACCACATTGTCTCTGATTCAAATTTCCAATTTTGTGAGACCCTGTATTCAGTGTACATATTTGTGTCTTGCAGGTTATCTTCAAAGAAGAGAAGACACAGGTAAGAGTTGAGCAAGTGTGGGTGGTCCCTTAGAAATGAGTTTAATGGTCTCTTCAAGATCTCGCAAAGTTGATGTTCACTGGGTGGGGCCAGAAGACCTTTTTCTTCTGTGTCTCCTTATGGAATCCCCTTGGCTTCCCCCATTCCCTGTGGGTCTGGTGCTACCCTCTCCCTATTCAGCTTTATGCATTCCTCAAACCCCACAGGAATTGGGTCTCCAACCTAGCCTGTGCAATCAAGCACTTAACTGGAAAAGACCTCTTGGCATAACCTAGCTCCCGGCAGCCTCGTCCATGTTGCATCCATCCTGCATCTTGAGTCTTCATTTCTCTTATGGTTTTAATTTGCAAGCAGTATGGCCTCCCCCAGCAGTACCCATCTTAGAAACATTCAGAGTCAGTGGCTTTCCAGGTGTGTACTGGAAGAACTCTCCTGATTCCAGTACGTGTGTGTACAGTACCAAGAAGTATTCATCTTTTCTATGGGAAAATGCGAAGCCACCAGGATGCCTGATCCCTTTGAGGATCCTTTTTGGCCAAGCCCACAAGCCACATTTGTCAGCAGGCGCTCAGATCCCCTGTGCTGGGGCAGAATCATTAATCCCTTTCATTGTTATTGCACGCTCTCGGGCAATCTAGCTGTAACATTGATGTGTGATTGTGCAGCTTTTTATCAGAACAGAAATCTCCGAATTAATTAGCCATTTCTTATTTAGTTCTTCAAGCCCCAAAAGTAAGAGAAAGGAAGAAAGAAAACACAAAAAACAGTAAGTAGCGATTCATGGTGTTCCCTGCCCTGCCTGCGCAGAGCCGCGGGGCTAGGAGTGCTGGATGTGGTGGGTCCCCTGGAGCTAACACTGGCTGCGCAGCCCTAAGCAATTCTCAGGATTATTTCACAGCTAAAACCAGCAATTCTGGTTCTGCTGGAATGCAAAAGGGTTTGTAGAGGCTGGAGATCTTTCCTCTCCCTCTTTTGTGCCACCTCATTTGGTACTTTCTTTGCATCTCATGAGGATGTATGGTCTCTTGTTCATCCAGTCCTGAGCAGAGGCTCCAGCTTTTCTGATGAGGGCAGCATGAGAGGATGAGCTCGGATCTGCGGAGCGTGGTGCCCCACAGCCTCCACCGCCCCAAGGGCGGGCTGGCACGCTCTTACTGCGAAGGGCTTCAGCTCCTCCTTGTTTGCTGCTCTTGGAGGTTACAGTAGGGGCTACTCACGATATACAACACAACCAAAGACCTGAACAGGAGCAGAAGGCAATGGGGACTAGGGAAGATAAGGGGTTGTCTGGAGGTGATGTAGGTTGTAAAAATCTGGGGTTGAGGTTCCCATGTGCCCTGGAGTGTCAGCAGAGCACAACCCTTGTCCTGTGGGGCAGACAATCGAGGGGTATGGTATAAAATGTGGTTCCTCAAGGCTGGACGGAAGGCCTGTCAGCCTTCTCTGTGTTTTATTTCCTTCTCTGTCTTCTGGGAATTGCAACTTGTGGCTTCTCACCTGCTTTCAGAGCAAGGAGACAGTTCTGGGGCTGAACCTTGGGCACCAAACCCGTGGTTGGCTCTGCTGGGACTCGGGACACCTTGCTAGAGACAGAAACTGAGCTAGCAGATGGAAATCTGCTGGTTTGTGTGGTATTAGTAGGACCTGCCCTTTAATTCTTCTCAACACAACTTTTAGCTCTTAGGCAGAAAGACAACAGAGGGACGACAGCCTCTGATACCACCAGTCCCACCCCAGTACCCACTGGGACTGCAGAGACTGGGAATCCAGGAGGTGCAGAGCATGTTGCGCTGCCTGCACAGGCCATCTCTCCTGCATGCAGAAAGCCCGTCTCCTTTTGATTTCTACATGTTCAATAGCACAGCCACCTTTTTTTTTTTCCTCAGATTGGGCTGCTATGCACCCAGAAATCTCAGTGGTAAAACTGAGGCTTCTAGGTTACCAGTCAAAGCAGGCATCTCCCAAACCCAATGTAGCACGGGCCAGTACATGGTAGCCTAACAGCAGGGTTAAAACAAAGCTCAGATGCCTTGCTGGAGTGTACTGACCTGGGGGAATGAGCTGCTAGAATTGCTCTTTGGTGATAAACTAGCCAGGTGTTTTAGCCTTCGCCTTTCAGCTCACAAATCAGAGCTGAGCCACTCCTGCTTTCTGCAAACCTTATTGCTCCCAGGCGTGGATCAGATAGATCCCATGAGCCAACTCAGATCAGGATTTTTGTATAATCACACTGCTTTGGCTTATCTAAATCAGAGCAACTGGTTATCTAAATCACACAGGACTGGTTTTTACTCCTGCAGGGAGGAGAAACTCTTGAACGGGAGGGACTGATGCAGAGGGTGAAGAGCAAACATGGGGATTTTCACACAAATCCGCCATGCGAGGGAGAGATGTTCAGTGTTGCTGATTTCAGCCGTATGAAAATAAGGAAGGAGGATCCCAAAATGTCATGTTTTTAAAAAATGTAATCATTTTCATGGTGTGAAAAGCACCAGAGAAAACAGCCAGGCAGAGTTCAATCAATTGCCCTGGAGGTTGCCCTTTTGTCTTAAAGGAGATGCTGTTCTCAAGCAATCGATTTGCTGAGGTTTTATAGCTGCAAATTGCTAAATGCTGTCCAGGCAGGTTGCATTAGTGCTGTCAGTGACTGGTACAGTGTGGCCATGAACCCAGACCGTTCCCACCAGCTAACCTATCGTTAGCCTTGCCTGCTGGCACAGCAATGCCAGCCTGAGCAGCCGGTTACACTACCAGGTCTAAAATAATTGCTGTGAAAACGATGAGAGGGAAGGGGCACAGAAGGTGATGGGTAGCCTGCCACCTACATCACCCTGCTGTCCAGCCCTTGGCACGGGCAACCATGGTACTTCAGTAACAGGGCCAGGTAATCCATCCATCAGTAATAGCCCGAACGGAGCAAAGGGAAGCGCAGCAGGGCGCTGAACCAGGGCCCCTGCACACAGTTTGCTGGTAACTGTCCTGTGGCCGTCAGAAAAGGCAGCAGCAGTGACCGGACACCTATAAGAAACCAGGTAAAATGGTCCTGCCCCTCAAGCAGGAGCCGTGCATAGGGCAGGCTGCAGTTAGGGAAGCCATACTTCATATAGCAACCATAAGAGCTGCCTATAGGACTGGCTGGGCCCTCCTGCCTAGAGAGCGTGGGGAAGGCTGGCTGTTACTGAGTGTGCTGTATTATTTGGAGCCTGTCCTTCTGCCTCTGCTCTTTAACAAGGAGCCTGCACTACAGGGAGAGTTAGAACAAGAAATGGGAGGGTTGGAGCTTTGTGATGGGGTGCCTGGAGGGATGGTGCTCCCCCGATGAGGGTCAGCAATGGGAAGGTCCCAGGCTTTTCCCTGGTTGTCCTAGGGTAGGCTGCAGGTTGAAGGGCAAGCAGATGAACGGGCAAGCACACAGTTCTTTAAGGTCCTGAAAGCAGAAAAGATTGGTGCTGTCTGCTGCGCTCCTGCATGCCCGTCCATAGAGCTTCCCCCAGCAGGCTACAGAGCCAACCTAATAGCTTGTAGTTAAAATGCTAGCATAGATCTTGGTAAGATGGCTTGCCTTAGTGTCAGTGTAGCTATGAAGGGATGGAGAATTTCTCATGCCTTGGTGTCCCGCACAATGTTTCACACACAAGTTTCTCTGGTTTAAAACGCAGATCTCCTTTCTGATTTGAACGTTATTGACTTCAGCCTCCAGCTGCTGGCTCTTGCATGCCCCCAGTCTGCTAGCCTAACAGTGGTTCTCCTCTCTGCTTCTTAAAGCTCTCGCGGGCGCAGCCGGAAATCTCATCGCCATCGCCACCGCCACTCTCGCTCAGAGAGCTCCGACTCCCACTCCCCCAGCTGCCGAAGCAGGTAACGTCACCGCTCCCTGGGCCGGGTGTCCTGTGACACCTCCCGGTGGGCTCAAGGACGTGATTGCAATAGCCTGTGTGACCCACAAGCTCTCTGTGCAGAGCCACATCCCATTCTGGCAGCAGCTATGTCACGTACTGGGGGTTGAGCTGCTTGTGGCCTCGGCCAGAGAAGGGTTTTGCCTCGAGGAGCAGTCGCTGCTGCTTTTTGGTCCGGCAGTCACTTCTGATCCCCATGGCTGATGATCAGCCCGTGACAGCTGATTCCAGCCTAGTCTCCCTTCCCCAGCCCAAGGGCTCTGTACTTCTGATGTCCCAGGAAACCCTTAAACTTGGTCTTAGCAATGGAAATGTATTTGCCCGTGGCTTTCTATAGCCACTGTCTTTGACCTGATTAAAATCTCTGTCCTGTGGACGACAGATGCGTCCTGGGGCCAGCTAAGTGGGTGCTGGTGCTAGACCTGGCATCGCTGCGATAGCAAGTCGCGCAGTTTATACACATCATGAGTTCATGTTTCGCGTTTTCTGAAAGCACTTGAGCAAACCACCCCCACTCTCCCACTTCACTCCTCCTAACTACGGGGAATTTTCTTATGAAAAGCTGATGATTAGTGGGGGGAGGAATGCAATCAGTAATTGGAGAGGTGTTCATGCAAGAGCAGAGCCTGTCTTCTCTTGGAGGTGTATTACCATAGGGACATTCAAGGCTGTGTGAAAGTATGGTTTGCCTTGAGCCACCATAAAATCATGAATTGGAGCTGAAATTTGAGGTCAAGGCCCAAAGCCTGGATGCAAAATATTTTTTTAAAAAAGTAGAAAAGCAAAACACCCCTTTTCTCTCCATCATGATGGACAGAGCAGTCATGTGGAAAACCTCCTCCCACATGCAAGGCCTAGCACAGAGCTGCCACGGGTTTGTATGGAGCTGGTAATGGGCACTACCGCAATACCGAGGAATAACGGTTTGGCTGTTCATGTCTTCTGGAGGCACAGAGCCAGGTCTCGGGAGGAAGGGCGTAAAACACGGCGAAGGCACTCCCGGCACCGTTCAAAGGTCACGGCAAAGCGAAGCTCCTCTGCAGAGGTTCAGGCCAGCCAAAAAGCCAGCCAAACCCTCCCGCTGTACAGCTTCGTGTCTCCTAAGGAAGTAGTAAGTATTACACACTGTGCCTCTTTGCTTGAACTAGCCACAGGAATCTGGGCAAGGAATCTGATATGAAATTTTTATAACTCAATTATAGCGATGTTAGACAAAGTTGGTTAAAACTGTATTATTTATTAATGGTGCTGTTCTCCAATGTATTTAAAGTCATTCCTTCCTTCAGCACTTTCACACCAAGGGTGGGGCTGGAGAGGGGGAAAATTTGCAAAGGCTCTAGCCTATGAATAATGAATTGAGGACATTTAACAAAAAATAGTGGCCTCCAGCAATGATATTTTACAGGGAAGTGTTTGTTATGCAGTCTTTACTCAGCTGGATGTGAACTTAATTCACTGGTCTTCGTGTCCAAAAGTTTAGTCCTTCAGGGGAAGAAAGGGAATCAAACATATATAAAAGAAACATTTACATTTAATGAGTTGCTGATTATTGGCAGGGGGTGTTTTCTGACTATTGGGATCCTTGTAGGATCGCTGTTGCTCTGGACTGACAAGCCCAGGGGCCAAATTCAGAACTTAGGAGGAGCTCTCATTGATGCTAACGGGAACTGCATGGGCAGCCAAGGGTAAAATCAGGCTCAGTGCCTTGGGATGTTTTTCCATATACATGGAAAGAGATGATATAATACATGCCTTAGAATTGAGGGAGCAAGAGATGGAGAGAAATATTAGACACAGATTGATATGAAGTCTTCCTTTTCCCATGGCACGTTTCCCCTTTGTTCCCAGTAGCTGCAAAGCAGAGGTGTGACGCTCTTTGATCGTGATGTTAGCATCTGGGAGGCATTCTGGAGGGAGAAATTGTGACACGAGACTCAGGGTAGTGTAGAATCTGGTACTCGTGCATGTGGATGTGTAACGTTAGAGGCGTCTGGAGTACAGAGTCCTCCGAGCCCCAAAGTGGTATACAATGGGGAACTGATTTTCTCGTTTAGGCCCAGTCATCGACTGGAAATAGCTCAGCCATACGCAGTAGCTACATCAGATATGAGAGAGAGAGTGCCAGCAAGAG
Source organism: Nipponia nippon (assembly GCF_047370975.1). Classification (NCBI taxonomy): domain Eukaryota; kingdom Metazoa; phylum Chordata; class Aves; order Pelecaniformes; family Threskiornithidae; genus Nipponia; species Nipponia nippon. The sequence goes on along the minus strand of NW_028262348.1, from coordinate 2,479,844 downwards.
GAGAGACTTTATCCGCTCGCCCCCGCAGACAGCGTTCCGATCAAAATACACGGAGATTATACGTGGGTACAGACAGGCACAAGCTGTCTCTTGGAATTATAGATATGCAGATTTGCTCTCGTTATATACATCTCCTGAGTGTGTAGCACACATGTGAGTCATCGCTTTTAAAACCGTATAAGGTAGAGGGAACAGCAGAGCCTGCACACCGCGCTTAGATGTGTGTGCGCACGCAAGGGAGGAGTAACAGCCATGAAGCTTTCGTTGCCCGCAGCCGGGGGTGTTGCCCTCTGTCAACTTGGGAAGGTAGGAATGAATTAAGAGCTCCTCCCAAAAGTCAACCAGCCAAAGACTGCATCATGTCACCAGGGTTGGTTTTTTTTTTTTTTTCGGTTCAAGCTGCGTATTTTACATAAATGTTTTCAAGTCTAAGCCTGGTTTTTAATTGGTACTAGGTTTCCTCTCTCTGAAGCCAGGCTCCCTGTGTCCTGTGAGGCCGACTGCCAGCTGTTCTGTTCCCTGAGCAAGAGTAAACCCTAATTTAAAATTGTAACGGCTTTAAAATGAGCTAAACTCAAGCATGCTGCACTCCCCTTTCCACTTGCTTCACTCAGGGTAAATGAGCACACAGGCTGCAGGGCAGGGAAAACCAGAGCTTTATAGCGATAGATGCGATATAAAAGTCCTCAGGCCCCCGCTGTATTCTTTCTAGTAAGGGTTAATAACACAGGGAAACATTTCAATGACTAAAAGGCATCAGTACCTTTACCATGCAACCCACTACTGTCCTTTTGTTCTCAGAAAGAAGTAAGCTCTCCTGGGACATCATTCAAGAGCACATTTAAGCACTTGTTTAAATTGAAGCCCCTGGTTAAGTGCTGCCCCTGAAATTTTTCTGAATAAGGTCATTAACTATCATGTACTCAAAACTGGCGAGGGAAAAATGGAATGGGAACTCTTAGTCTCATTTATTAATGACTATACACAACTCTTCGATGCCTCTCCTTTTTGCGAGTTAAATGGTTGCTCTATAAATAAGCTCAGTTCTGTCAGAATCTACTTTGAGAGCAGCCTGGATGTGTTATGAAAGGAAAATGTGCTCTTGCAGAAAATGTTGTGATCACGTGTCAAAAATAAATTACTGGAAAAGAAAAGATTTTGTGGAAAATTCCAAAATTGGGATTCAAAAATGCCATGCTTCGGCCCTCCGTGGCCGTTGGTGTGTCACGCTCCCTACCCTTCCCTCTGGCCTGGGCTTCCAAGCCAACCCGTCCCTACCTGGGGAGATGCATTGCCATATCCCCAAAGGAAAGGGATTGTCCAGGGAGGATCCCCACGTGCAGAGACCCAGAGAGACAATATACAAACTCCCTATAGCACTTCCGAATCAAACATTTTGCTTTGTAAGCCAATTTTATTCCATATTCTTTTTCTTCTGAAAATTTGAAGCATTTTGTCATAAATTCTGTGTCCCCTCCGGTTTGTTTTCCTTCCTTTCTACTGGAACAGCCATGATTTCTAACTAGATTTACCTGTAATTTATGAGGGATAAAGCATACAAAATAATGCCCTGCCCATGCATCTACCTTGCTGCTTCTTTCCCTCTTGCCTCTGTGCATAAGTTGATGCACGCACACATGCGCACGCATGCAGAAACACCCCAAAGTTCCCTGTGATTTTTTTTTTTTTCTTTTTTGGCAGTGAATTTCCAGGCTTCTTCCTCTCATTCTGCCTTTAATCCCATGCAGCCGCAATGGCCACCTATTGAGAACAGGACTGTGGATCTGTGTCCCGGCATGCAGAGAAGCTGTGGGTAATATACAGCATCTGTTTTTGAACAGAACACCCCCAACCTGCTGCAGAGACTTTATTCCACACCGATGCAGATGTATTACATGCCATCGTGCTTTCCATTGAGCAATGCAATATAAATACCTGCAGGGTATGAATCTAATTGCCTTTGTTGTACCTGATGAAGATAACTGCACGCTGCATACACTTTTCTTTGCCAGCTCCTTTACTTCCACTGAAACTCGGTGACGATGTCACAAATTAACATAGGCTTGAGCCAGCTTTTCAGTGAGGCTCAGTGGGGTACGGTTGTTCCGAACGGTGCTGTTTGTCTTTGCGCTCATGTGTCTGCAGAAAGGTAGAAGCGAGGCGATGTCGTGCAGGGGCTGGGACAGCGTATGCAGGAGGGAACCTTGTAGCAGATCTGTGTATTGGCTTGCTGTTGCTCTCTGTTTTCTAGCCTGGGTTTTGGCTTACATAGGAAAAAATATTCTTTTAACTGTTAGGCAGTGTGTTTCTAGCAACAAACAGGGCCCTTGAAGAGCAGGAAGGCAAAGCCTTCCATAAATATGGAAGTTGCTCTCTTTTTGCTTTTCCTTTTCTCCCCTCCCAGCCAGGGGTCTGAGGTTACCCCTGGTTATTTATTGCCCCATGCATTTGCAGCTCAGCGCTGGGACCGCAGCAAGGCCGGCAGCCGGGGGGAAGGAGGGATGCCTGCAGCCACGGGAGGGTCCTGCTGTACACCAAGTCCCAAAGGAGGTGGTGGAAAGCAAACCATTGCTCCAAAGCAGTGCCAGCCTGGCCCAAGCCGAGCTGGGGACACCCTGGCCTCTGTCAAGCGACACTGGCTGCGCCTCAGCGGGCTGAAAAGATCTTTGCAAAGGAACAAACCTTTGCCTGGCATTCCCAGGAATGTGCTCCCAGCAATGGATCTGTGAGCCAGGGTGCTCAGCAGCCCCAAATAACCCGAGCTCTGACCTTGCGGGGACAGCTGTGTCATTGCCTCCGTGCTCCTGGACTTAGCTTAGCCCTTCTGGTAGAGAAAGCCTCACCCTGAACTCTCCATCCAGCAAAAAAAAAAAAAAAAGGATATTTTCCACTCAACATTCCTTGAGTCAGGGATTCATAATTGTGCAAAAAGGGGTTATATTGTATTCCTACAGCACTGCTATTTTTTGTACTCCCTTCGTAAGAGGCTGGCTTTTCAGCTGGGGCAAATCGTCGGCAGAGCTGAGCCCCTCTCCCCCGGGCGGAGGCCTCCCCCAGTCCCCTGCTTGGGAAGATGGGGGGACCCCAGAGCAGGCGCACAGCCCCTCAGCAGCTGCTGCTCCCCGTGCCGGCGGCTCCTCGGCAGATGTCTGCCAGGCCCTCGCCGAGAGCAGCGCTCGCCAGGGTCAAGTTTTTTATTCCTTTCATTATTACAATGCACAGAAAAAGAGAGAAAGGGAGACATTATGCACCTCTGAAAAAGAAATTAACTCCACTTTGAAGTGAGTTGCAAAACAAGAGGAAAAAAGACCCAAGAAAGAAAACCTCCAACTATAAGTGAGGCTGTGCCGCCCTGCTTGTTGATGGGTCTCGGTCCCCTTATGGTTGAGAAAATGTATAGTCACCTCTCGCCTCCGGGCTGGTTGCAGCACAGTAAATGGACTTGTGCACTTTAATTGGAAGATGAGTGGTGATTGTATTTTTGTAACCTATTAGACTGCACTGCCTCTTGGTCTAGGATCACACTTAAAATTACAGCCTGGAGTAGGAGTAAGGGCCTCATTTCTACTCGCCTTTCATCTTGATTAAATAATGATTAGAAACAAAAAAATCCAATATATATATATATATATCTTGGGTTCCCTTGAGGGCAGCAGTAGGTCCCCTGCTGAAAGCTGGAGGAAGCAAAGTTCATGGAGATTATTTAATTACTTATGGGGGGGGATCCAAATGTTCGCATAGAGAAAATTAGATTCATGAAAGAGCAGACTCTTTTAAGACACCCTAGAAAAAATAAAAATCCACTGGAATTCAACTGAGCTCTGCACAGTGTTTTCAGATGTGGTGCTCGGTTTCCATCTCGTGTGGCTGGCATGCCTTTCAGAAACAGGAAAATGGGACCAGGAGCAAAGCCAAGGTTGTCAGATGGGGAATTTGTCTGAGCAGACAGGCAAGTCGAGCACCTTGACACTTGTCCTGGCTCTTGCCGCAGGACAGAGATCTCCCATGGAGCCTGCAGGAGGCTACTGGGTACAGCCTGGTGCCCCGAGGTGGTGAGGCTGGGAAGCTGCTGTGTCCCTCGCGAGGACCGTGGGCTCCATATTTCACTGATATCCACACGTTGCCTCTTCCCAGAGTGCTGCTACCAAAGATGTTGAGCTACAGAGGAGCTTGTTGATCCCCCGGTCATTTGACGGATTTTGTGATGTGCTGACAACAGTCGCTGCTTTGAAGGTAGACTTCAGCGAAGGCAAAGCAAAAGCACGCGTCCCAGGTCCCAGCGGCAGCCTTAAAAGCTGTTTTAGAAATGCCAAGAAACTGCTGTATTTCTTGGCAGAAATAAAGGTCTTTTCGTTTAGAGTGGGAGGGAACAGAAGCAAGGTGCTAGCGCCTGCGACGCTGGGGTCAGCGTCCCTCGGAGCAGCCCCGTGCCCGTTCCAAGCCTCTCCTACCTCTGTAGCCAGGGCGTACCTCATGTGGTGGCTGTATGCCTGTAAATGAAAGGTGGTCAGAAGCTGGTTGTCTCTTGGTGAGGGTGCAGATCTAATGCAAACCATAACCCATCTTTTAGGAAAATATCTGGTAAAAGCGTAATCCTGTATCTTCTGGGATGTGGTTGGGGAGAGCACAGTGGTTCATAGCAAGGAGGTCAGTTCTCTCGGGGCTCTGGATGTGGCATCAGGGTTTTGGAAAGAATTGGTGGAAAACAGAGCTGGATACCTGGCTCTCTTATGCTCCTTTGACATTCCAGTTTCTACTGGAGTAAATGAGGACTGGTAGAGAAGTGCGAGAGCTGAGAGGTAGCATGGAGCAGTACCACATGCTGAAATGAGGACTTGCAACGTGTGTCTCCACTCATTCCTAGTTGGGAACGTTTGGGAGATGTTTCTGCTCTGTCCAGGGCTTTTACGTTGAAGGTGCAAGTTGGCTAGTGAAGAAGGATCGCTTCATTTCCCCTGTCTGCTGCTGGGGCTCCCAATGCCTCTGAGTTAGGACTGAGCATGGCTTAGAAGTTAGTATGGTGTGAGGATGGGGGGTCACCAGCTCCAGTATGGATTTGCTGGGATGAACTAATTCCCATCCCTCTGTCCCTTATCCCAGAAACAGTAATGCCTCTCTCTCTGGCAATGTTACTTGGAGATGCTCCGGCTCCAGGTGTTTTCAGAGCGTGAGGATGTTGTGGGCAGTCGTCATTCCACGGACCGCGTGCTGAGAGCTGCTCTGTGCGTTGGCAGCTCCGCTCTGCTTTCAGTCGCTGCTGGTTCAGCACATGCGTCTGAGTCAGCAATCCCTGTCCCACTTCGCGCCTCTTCAACTAGGTCGAGAGCAGCACCCCCCCAGGGACACAGATGCTGCTGGCAGGAGGGTGGATGTGAAGGCACCATCTGACGGGATGAAGCAGCTCCATGTAAAAAGTGACGCAGGCTGGGTCTGTAGCCCCTCTGTGGCTGAGAAACAGCCCTGGCCCCCTGCCAGCCGGCCCAGGGCTAAGCTCTCCAAAGGGACTGGCGCTGGCCCTGCTGTGTGACAACTGATCCAGGTCTCCTCTGCTCCCTGCCATATTGCCAACACTGCAATGGGATTTTTCTCTGCTCAGAATACCCCAGATTTGTGAGGGCATGGCCCAGGTCCCCAGCGTGGAGTGTGGCATAGAGGGAGGGCATCGCATGCTCCGGAGCGCGGTGTGAAGATGTCTGTAGGTGTTTGAGGGAGCATGGGCTGCTGGGAACATGTTGGAGGACTATCCTGAGCGGGGGGGAACCAAACCTATGTGTCCATGCTCTAAGGACCCTGGACCAAACCTTATGGGTGGGAATGAGGAGAGCAGAGCATCCGAGTGAAAGAGGAGGAGGCCACACAAGAGTGCAGACATGCTGGGTCCGCGTTGGGCCCTAATTCTCACCCCGTTGCAAGGGGTTAGCACTAACATAGCCTCGCTCCCAGTGCCGGTACATTCCTGAACTGGCTCTGGCAAATGCCGGTGGAGCTAAAACTGAACAAGAAAATACTCAAATGATGTAAATCCCCTTGGTGGTGCTCAGGGTCCCAGACAACAGCCCTGCCCAGGGCAGCCTATGTGGGTCTGGAGTCCTTGCTGACCCCATGGGGTCCAGCAACCCACCGAACCCCAGCCACGGCTGAACCCCAGCCACAGCTGAACCCCCACGCAGAGGCTGGCAGAGCAGGGCTGTCATCCCCTTCCCCGTCGGTCTCCAGTGCAGCATAGGAGGGGATGTTTTTCCTCCTCTACTTTATTTTTTTTCTTGTTCCCTTTGTCACTTCCATGAAACCCAAGGGGATTTAGTGCAAGCTGCGACTTTTCAGCACAAGCGATCAGCCTCCAGGAACGGGTTGGACGGCCTAATTTAAAGCAGACAGAAACAAAAATGAATAATAAGTGAGACAAGCAAGCAGACCAGAAGCAGTCGTGACATTTGCATAGAGGAGGCGAGCGAACAGTTGGCAGTGTGGATTGAAGAGAGGGTTTGTGTTTTTTTCATGTAATTTGAGACTCTAATGATGGACTTATGTTGCCCGCTCTTCCTTTTTTCTTACACCTTACCTACTAAAGGAGGAGTTCTTGATGGGTAAGTGGATGCTATCCGCAAGACACCAGGGAATTTATTAGAGGTCACTCGAGCGCATTAGCTATATCTTCTTCAGGGGGAAAAAAGCACACAAAGAAGTATCTGTATACCTTTTATTTCCAGAGGGATTTTTTCTTTTTTTTTTTTCCCCTCCCCCTTCTTTTTCTTTTTTTTTTTAGTTTCAAAGTGATAAGCTTGTTTATTTGCCAGTTTTTATTTGTACAGAAGCCCTTGATTTGATTTGATTTGATTTTTCTTTGCTTATTTTAGTGACATTCATTCAGCCTCTTTACTAAGGAAGCTTAAAAAATTCACTCATTTAAGATTTTGTTTCCTTTTTGTTTTCTTTCCAAGGATTATGTTGGTTTTTTATATATATATACCCATTTCTTTTTTTTTTTTCCCCTCCCCCTCTTTAAGGTTAAATAAGGGCTTTGTCCTCTGTTATATCGTTTTTATTTAGTTAGTTATTTTGATTCTTTGGTTGCCCTTTACTTTGTTGAACTCTTTTCTTTAACATGAATCGCATGCTGATACTCTTTGCATGATCTCTAAATCTTCCCGTTATCATAGCAGGGGGAAAAGAAGTTTCTTCTTACTGTGGATTTCTTTCAGGGATATGTGCTTTTGTTTTCTTCTCCTCTTTCTTCTTTTTCTTTCTTTCTTTCTTACTTTATTTCTTTCCTTTTGTTTCAGTGCATCATGATGGTAAAATTTCTGGGTTTATTTAAAAAAAAAAAAAAAATCAAAGTAAAACCAAAACCAACTCCCCCCGAAACCGTTCAAACAATGCCAAATGGCTTTTTTGCTTTCAGATCTCTCAGTCAGGGTCTTCTGCTGACCTCTTTACCAAAACAGACAGCCCGCCTGGCAACCTAGCCAGCCAGAACGGAGAGTATCATGAATATGACTCAGGAAACGATACTTCCTCCCCTCCCTCCACTCAAACGAGCTCCTCCCGCTCAAAGGACAGCCAGGAGAAAAGAAGTCTAGTCCATGATGGCTTTGGCCATGCCTTCTCGTCCGGGAAGCCCAAACTGGCCAACAGCGATAACAGCTCTGATTCAGGAAATTCCTTCACCAGTTGCTTTTCCCAGACCAAGGGAACAGCTTTGGAAAATCTGTCTCCAGATGCCCAGGGACAAGACCGAAGGTCAGTGATTACCAGTAGCTGCTGCCGGCAGCCAAATACCTGGTACGTTGTTGCTCTGTATCTCCTGCCCGCTCGCCAGTTGCAGTGGTGAGCTGGCAGGGAGGTTTTTGTGGTCTGGAGGCAGTTAGATATAAATCAGACCCACGGTCTTGCCAGTCTGGAGTCCAGAACCCAGCAATGACCAATACTGTAGCCTGAGAAGGAAGATGAAAACCCAGCCATCACGCCCCTGGGCATGGCCTGTGCCTGCTCTTCTGGCATTAATGCGGCTAATGCAGGGTTTGGCCCTGGGTCGAGCTGTGTCCCGAACACATCCCTGCTCAGCTGGACGTGACCATGTCAAAGAAAAGAGTCGCTGGCCCTTCTGGGCCAACTCTGAAAGGTGCATCAGAGGGCTGCCGTGCTAATTCTCCCCCTCTGCTTAATGTGGGGAAGGGAAGCGGGGTTCATTTTCACTAAAACCATTACGGGCTGTTCTTTCACCTGTCCAATGAGCCAAATCCAGCCTGCCCCTTCCCAGCTCATTCAGGACTGGTCCTGGGTGACAAGATAGCATCTCCTGCAGATGGGGAGCACAGGGAGGGCCAAGTACCTCGCTGGATAACGCAGCCTCAGCGCTGGGGCCACGGGGTGTCGGGGCCGGGAGTCAAACCACCATCCGGGGCCACGGGTCATCATCAGGAGAGGGGAGCAGATGCCAGCCGCCATCACCACCTCCCATTCCCGGGGGTTGGCCAGGTGATGTTGGGGATGAAGGCACTGAACGCCGTGGCTGGTACCCAAGGCTATATGCTCAGGCAGCACTGTTTGTTAGGGAGCTGTTCCAGCTCAGGCCCTCGGGTCTTAAAGGCTGAACATTAGAGCCGGGCTGTGGTCTGGGGGTGGGAGCGCTGAATGAGAGAGGAGAGGGAGCCAGGGGAATTGGTGTTAGGGAGTACGAGCCCTCGATTTTCAGTCAGAGGGTAACATTTTAGGGCTGTGTATACTTTTCACATTGGGATTCCAGTGGGATAACTCTGCCTTCACATGGGTGGAGCTGGGATTGCAGCTGGCCCTGGCTGCCTCGCTGCTGGGCTCTAACCCCAGTTCCTACCCAGGGCACTTCTGGAAGCGGAGGAATTCATGCAGTCCTGTCCAAAGGCAACAAGACATGACCACTGGTGCTGCTCCACAGCCAGGCTGGAGCACAGGCCCTTGCCCTGCCGTGCTCCGGCGTTCCCTTGCTCCAGCACTTCTCACCTCGCTCCCTCCCCAGGCCCCGCACCGCTCGCTGGCTGACCTGGCCTCTGCCGACCAGACACCTCCGGTGTGTTGGGCATGGGGCAGAATTGCTGCTCCACAGCCCTTCCCCGGCACAGCCTGGAGGGTGAGCTCCTGGGCTCTGACCCACGCACACAGGGTCTCCTGCAACAGCAGCCTGGGGAGCCGGGAGGTCTCTTTTATCCCCAGCTGGGGAATGGGAGGGTGGGAGGGCTTGGCTGGAGCATGGTGCTCCCCTCAGCCTGGGACCAGTGTCAGTTCAGCCACAGCTTCAATGACTGTCCAAATATATGTTCACAGAGGGTGCCTGTCCTTGTGTCTCAGCTGTTCGGAGGAGAAGAAGCGAAACTTCGTCCCATCCCCAACCCGCAGCTCCTCGCTGAGGCCGTGCTCCCGCAGCGAGTCGTACACCAGCACGGGCAGGTCCTCCCCTGGCTCCAGCCGCTCCCGCTCCTCACACCGCAAGGCCTCTCCCAGGTACTCCCGAAGCAGGTCCTGCTCTTCGGGAAAGAGGTAAGGCTGGCTAAAATAGCTGTCTCTGACCCTGGGCAACGTCTGGCCCTTGCAGGCTGGCAGGCTCCTTGCAGGGGGAGGTGTAAGAGTTGGGGGGTGCCTAAGGATCCATGTGGCTTGGGGTGAACTGGCCACACAGAGCTGAGCTGAGACCCTGAAATATGGAGCATCTCTTCCCCCCCATAAGCCCAGATTCAGAGGAGTCTGGTCCAGCCTCACCCTCCAGCGTCTTTAACTCTTTTATGGTTCTTGCCTATGCCCAGGTCTTCTTCACGTTCCCCCAGCTATTCCTCCAAATCCTGCAAAAAAAGTCCTGGGAGCAGGAGTTCAAGGCCTCGTCGGAGCCCCAGTTACTCCCGCTACAGCCCTAGCAGGTACTGCCGTCTCCTCATGCGATATCTGCTGCCTCGTGCTTTCCCGCCGCCTCCATCACTTGTTCGCACTCCAGCACGCTTGCTGGCTCCTGCCAGCCCCAAACTGCTCCCTCAGCTTCCTCGCTGGGTGCTTTGGTCCTCAGCAGCGGGGTGAGAGGGAGCAGGGGGACACAGAGTAACGCATATGGCAGTATGTTATGGTGGCCACCAGTCCAGTGGAAATTTCTCACCATTTATTGCCCCAGAGCTGGTGCTGGTTGCAGAGGGAAGAGCCCAGAGATGAGCCTTTCACTTTCTGTGGGAAAAGCAGATTTCCTATAACCAAGGGCTGCCCTGCATTGATTCATGGGAATTTCACGCAAAGCACTTTCGGGGCTAGGTTGCTGGGAAGGAGACCTGGTTTATCCCTGGCTTTGAAGCATCGCGGTACCTCACACTCGGAGCGTGCAGCGGGTGAAGTGGCTGTTCCTCCACTCTGAGCCTTTGCGGGGGACACACTACGCAGCCGAGAGCGCACAGATGGCTGCTCGGTGGTGTTTGCCAGGGCCTCCCGCGAGTGGGAGATGCCTCATAGGAAAACCCGGGGAGTGCCCCTCTCTATCATGCTGGTGTAAACGGTGGGCAGAGCGTTAGGCTCCGGTCAGGTCTGCCCACAGCTTTTGTTGCCCAAGGAGCCCGCGCCAGGCTGCAGCCCTTGTCAGAGAAGGATCTTATTGTGATATTCTCTCCGCTTTTGAGAGTCGCGGCTCTGGGCCCTGGGAAGCGCCCCTGCTGCGCGGGCAGATGCCAGGTACCCCGGTGCTGGCACTCACACAGCCTTGCAGAGGGAAACACGGCCCGGCAACTCTACCTCCTCCACACCCCGTAGAAAACACACATCTCGAGCTCAGCCCTAGAGATGCCTTTGGGTAGGTTTTTCTGGTAACACCTCTGCTGCTGGGAACATTTTGCACCCTTAAAATGTTACATTCCCAGGGTCTGATTCTTGCAGGCTCTGCCAATCCCTGCACTGGTGTAGGAGAACGTTTCCCACGTGCAAGGATCAGGCCCTTGACCTGTAACGCGTCGCTTTGCAGATGGCATTGAGCGGGGCGTATGAAGTCAGCTACGCTCCGCGGAAGGGCCTGTGCTGACGTGTACGGGAATTTAACAAAAGAGAAAACCATAGCAACACGGGCACTCCTTCTGGCGAGCCGTGCAGAGCTGCACAGCCCTGCAGGGATACCGGGGGCCCTCTGCTCGTGTGGGGCCTGCTGGCAGAGTTGTTCTTGCCTGCTTCTGCAGCATGGCCAGCAACAGCAATTTTAGTAGAGCTAAATACAGACTGCATCCACAGACACAGGTACGTGGAAGCCATCTTAGCTTGGTAGCGCAGGGCCACCAGGAGACACTGCTGAAAGCCCCAGACACAATTAGCGGGTGTCCATCTGTCCAGCCAGATGAGTGTCTCTTTGTCCAGCTAAGTGAGTGTGCGCAGGGCTGATGCCACCAGAGCGCTTTGCTTAGAGTGGTCCCTTTTGCAGCTGAGTGTCCTCCGCTCATCTGTGCCTTCATGGGTCGCTGCCTCCACATCCAAAACCCACCCCTCAAAAACCCAGCAGTGACAGTTTCCAATCTTGCCTTCCCCAGAGACCGTGAGCGAGAACACAAGTATGGCTCCAGTGAGAAGGAGTCGCACAGGGAGCGTGATCGGCAGCGGCGGCGGCAGTCGTATTCACCCCTAAGGAAACGCAGGAGAGACTCTCCCAGCCACCTCGAAGCTCGGCGCATCACGAGGTAAGGGGATGCGGTCCCATCGCTTGGAGACAGGCTCAGCTGGCCCTCCCCAGGGGGATGTGGGTTGTCCTTGGGTCCCAGCCCTTGCCAGTGGAGGTTTCTCCAGGAGACTGGTTTCCCTGAGCCTGATCAGCAAGCCCTTCCACCCCTCCTAGAGCTTGGGGATTTCCAGCTAGGGGCAGAGGAAGGATGGGGGAGTCTCATTTACAATAGCTGAAGAAAAAAGGCAGATGAAGCCAGGGCAGGGACTCACCCATCAGGTGCCAGGAGCATCCCCTCACAGGCTTTTTGTTTCACCCTCTCCTGTGGTAGATGTCCCACACTGTAGAGAGAGTCAAGTATTGACTGTGACCTTCACGCTGAGGGCTCTTTGGGACAACATCAAGCAGAGCCCAGCCTCAGTCTTGGTGCTTGGGATATTCCCCAGGGCCTTGGGGATGGGTGCGTTGAATCCCAAGGCCTGTCAGCTACCTCATCTCTTCATTTTTTTTCTTTTAAACAAACACAGTCGCATTTCTGGGGAGTGTTGTGCAGAGTAAACAGTGCTTTTTGGAGATTTTGGCAGTAAATCCATCCTTGTGTTGCTGGTAACCCGCGTCTCTCTGTCCCCACAGTGCCCGCAAACGCCCCATCCCCTACTACCGTCCCAGTCCCTCTTCCTCCAGCAGCGCCAGCAGCTATTCCTCCTGGTACAGCAGCGTTAGCCGCTCCCCGAGCCGGAGCCGGAGCTACTCCAGCTACCGAACGAGCCGGAGCCGAAGCTGGAGCAGCAGCAGCGCCGAGGGCAGGAGCCGCAGCCGGAGTTCGGGCCCCAGGAGCAGCCGCAGCAGGAGCAGGAGCTATGACTCAGGAGGCACCTCCGACAGCCTGCGTCGCTAGGGAGTGCCACCAACAGCTCCTGTGCCGGCATTGTCTCCAAATTCCTGGCATTCTCCGCTTCCTTCCCACCTACCGGGCCATCGATAGCAATCATCCCCGATACTGACGTGGTGGCAGTGCCGGGTCCCCTTTCCCCAGTTCGGAGTAAGAGCCCTCATGCGCCCGGTGCGGCCCCTTTGCCACCTCGTGGAGTGGGTGGATCAGTCCCAGCTCCCCCGGCCAGGGCTGGAAGAAGGGCCAGTGCTTTACAGAGGGTCTGTCACGACAGACCTGCTCCATCCTCCCCGACGTCCCCATCTCCCCATCGCTGCCGCTCTCCAAAGCCCTACCAGCTGGTCCAAAGGAAAGAATTCAGCTCCTTGCTCTTCCGACAAACCAGGAACCAGCAAATTAATTTCTGTTGGAGGGAGAGACCCGGAATTTGCTGGGAAGCTTTGGTGATGAGCGGGGGTGACCTGTCCCCACCAAGGCAAATATCGGGTCCCTTGGGTCTCTCCTTCAGACTTTCTGCCCACTCTGCAGCAGCCCTCTTCCATGAGAGAATATTTATTTATTGCCGGTCAGCCAGTTCCTGCTATAAATAGAAGGCTAGAAATCCCTCCTGATGTAATTCCTGGGGAAAAATAGGCCATTCCCTCTCTTTCTCCCACCCTTTCCTAGCAGGTATGCATCATCTTTCGCAGGGTTGTTTTATCCACCCCAGCACCGTGACCAGCTTGCAAACAAACTGCTGAGGTCTGAGGCAGACGTGGGGCCGGTGGGGTGCAAGGCAGAGGGGAGCTGGTGCCACACGCTGCTCCGAGGGCCAGGCCACGGCATGGGAGACGGGGGCCGTGGGGCTCCCGTCTCGGAGGAACCCTCTTGCAGTTTGGGTTTAGGTTTTGCTAAAGGGAGTCTTGCCCTCGGAGCGTGGTGCTGGTGGGACCGTAAGGAGATAGGGAGATAGAGGTAGTGAGAACACACAGGGCTAAAAGGGCATTGCATGAGCCGGGGGACCCCAATTCCCCTTCCTTCTAACAGGCAGCGATTTTAAGCAGTGCCAGGAGGATTTCAGGACATCGTTGCTCCTTGAGACCCTCAGGCTTCCCTGAGACAGGATTAGCAGCTACAGCAGCCCCATCGCAGGGCCTGTGCCAATCTGCATCAGGATGCTCGCGCCCCAGTTTGTCGCTGGGAGGACGGAGCAGCGCAGGGGGACAGAAAGGGCCCCCCACTAATTGCCTCTTTTTCCAAGGAGCTGCAGGCAGCGGCAGGAGGGCTCTGCCTGCCTGGGCGGCCCTGGGGTTTTGTCTCCCTGCCAGGCCTGCCAGCCCAGCTGCCTGCGCAATTACTGTGTTTTGCAGGGTAACAAAGGCTTCTCCCAGCACAGGCTGAGCTGGTGCTGAGGAGTTTCTTTCTCTTACAACACCTGGGTGCTTAGAGACGCTAATTTGGGCTTAAGACTTCCCTCCCTCCCTTTTTCCATCCCCTCCCCTTCCATCCTGCATGATTATTAACGAGTTTGGGCTTAATGAGTCAAGGAGGTGTGTCATTTTAAGTGTCACAGAAAAGGGCTAAGTGGAGCCAGCATCTGCTGGAGGAGGAGAGGAGGTAGAAAGAAATGCACCCCCCCCCAGCTAAAGGGTTACCTACAGCCCCCCAGTCCCGCTGGCAGCAGGTAAAGGGGCAAAGCCGCAAGCGGAGGAAGGCCAAGTGCCATGTGGTGTCCTGGTGGAGCTAGTCGATCGCCTTAGCCAGTGTATAAATCTGTTGTCTGCTGGGAAGTACAGCAGCGTGGGGAAGTTTTATGCCAGGGTCCCTTTTTCCCAGTATCCTTCCTACTGCTGGTCCCCCTTGTCCTGTGCCTTCAACTCCCAAAGCCCCCCGCTTTTCCCAGTCCCTCATCCCCCGCCTTGCTCTCTGCAGGTAAATCGAGGATGAGGGTGGCCGAGGCCGAGAGCTGGGCACTGGCATGGTCAGTGGCTTGGTGGGACACGTGTCCGTCTCCTGGGAGGCTGCTGTCTAGGACACAGAGAAAAGCATTCCTGGTAGGACTGAGCAAACGCTCTAGGGCTGTGGTTGAGGGATCAAAGATGGGGTGTTCTTGCAGTGGGGTGCCAGTGCCTTCCCTCCTGCGCTGGCCCTGGCAGCAGCCCCGTGGCCGTCTCCTGCAGTGAACTTCCTTCTCGTAAAGGGCTGAAAACCTCCCGCTTCTTCCCCAAAGAGTCTCTCCCAGTTTGACGCTGAAACGCCCCGTCCTTCTGCTCCCTGGGAAGACCCGAAGGCAGCGATGGGAGCCCAAACCCCAGATCTACCAGTGTTTCAAGAGTCGCCTCGTGCTCCTTAACACCCCCTAACGCACACGTGCATCCGTAGCAAGGAAGCAGCGAGCCAGGAGGTCAAAAACTAGGAAAGAAAAGAAGAGGGGCTTTGTGCAACTGGTGTAAATATCAAACACAGCACTGACTTGAGTTCCTCGTGGCTGGGGACGGATGATGGAAGCACCGCATCAGGGTCAGCAGCACCCGCCAGCTGTGGGACAGGAGATGACTCCGAGGGTTGCGCGGGGCTGATGGCCGCTCTCGTACCCGTCCGGCTGATCCGTGCTTCAAGGACTGCCTCCGCTTGTACAGTCCGTGGCAGCTAAACGCTCCTGGGGTTTCCCGAGCAGACTTGCGTTGGAGTAAACCTCTTTATTTATTTATTTATTTATTTATTATTATTCTATTTTTAATTGTATGTCAGAATGAATGCAGGTGGTCACCGTTACCAGTATTTATTTATTCTATTTTTTTTTTTTAAACAATAAGTTATTTTTGGATCTGTTTGTTTGTGTGAATGTATCCATGCCGCTGTTCTCATGTAAATGTTTACAGCGCTGGCCCCTCTCGGTGAAGCGGCTGGAGGAGTGACGGTCACTCCTGCTGCTGACGTGTCCCTTTGTCTGCACTCTCCGGAGCAGAGCGGAGAGCGTGTGACGGACAGAGGGATGCAGGGCAGAGCTGTTTGTCTGTTTTCATGTTAAAATCTAGGGTTTCTCATTAAATTTGTGCAGGAACGCAATGGATGTGACCATAGAAATGGGTCTAGGACCTCACGGAGGTGACGGTGAGGGTCTGCTTGCTGGCCGAGCGAGGGGGTGTTTGCAGTGCTGCAAGGGGAACTCTGGCCCTGGCCCGTGCTCACGCCGGCCAGGTGCCAGCTGGCCGCCACCGCTGTTTCCCTTGGCTCCGCAGCCAGTGCACAACCCGAAACCGAGCTGCTCTGCACAGGCACCGCTGGTTTCCCTGGGAGGATGCCGTCGCTAGGACTCCCCTGCCGTGTTTATCGCTGCGCAATGACCCGCCCATGGAAAAACTAAAGAAATGAGACCGTGAGAGAGCGATCCGTGCTGAAGATGCTTGCAAAATCTAGCCGCTGGTGACAGGACTTAACCAAGTCTCTGTGTGTATGTGTACGTATATGTGCGCATGTGCGTATACGTATGAATTCCCCTCAGTGGTGGTATTTATTTTTTAACTTATTTAAGATTTTTAGTACGACCTGGAACGTCACCCTCCCTGTCAGTGGACAACTGGGTTTTCCGTCAGTTTGCGAGAAGCCCGTGAGCTTTTCCGTCTCTGTGCCTTTTGCCAGCGCTTTTTTTTTTTTTAAATGTTGTTTTGCTCATTCATTGCTTTTCCAGATTTTTGCTCCGCATCCGGCATCTCAGATTGCTGCTGGCACTCTCTGTAAAGAGCAGCATTCACCTGGTGGAAAGGCAGCTCAGTCATTTTGGTGTTGGTGAATCGCTGCTCGCATGCGGTCGGCCACACAAGGGATGCCCAGGGCTGGCTGCAGCCTCAAGGCTTCAGGAAAATATCTCAGCCATGCTCTGGAGACCCTATCTCAGAGGGTTTTGCTTTCCTCAAACACAGAGGCTCTTTCCCACCCATGATTTTGTTTCCATCCCGCAAGCGCCCCGGTTGCCTTTCCCTGGCAGAGCGCACATCTCAGCGCCCGCTCCCAAACGTCGCCCTGACCCCGGAGTCGGGCTGCTGGCTCTCCCCGTTCCCTGGACCTGCCTTGACTCTGGGCTCGTCCCACCGAGGGAGGCTCGTCCCACCTCTCCCAACCCCAGCGCTGGGGCCAGGCTCCAGAAAACCCAGCGCAATCTCTGCAGGTTTGCTGGAAAGCAAAGATAAGGGATATTTGAAAGCACTGTTTTTTCTTTTCTTCACGGGTTACAGCACTTGGTTGAGCTTTGCTTTATGTTGACCGCAACTTTTCTCTTTGTTATTTTGGGGGACTGAAGTTGTACCAAACTTGTCTGCAACAGCCAATCACTGTTATTTTGCTATGCATTGTACATATACTGAACAGGCTGAGAGGGCTTAGCCTCTATTTAATATTTATTTCTTCTATTTATTGAGCATTACTTTTAAAAAGCTATTTGGGTCTTGCTGTTGGGTCCGTGAAGGTAGGAGCCTTTGAGGTGTTGCCATATACCTTAAAGAGAGGTTATCGGAGAGGTGAATTACTGAGGCTGGCTGCCTCACGAAGGCATCTGGCAGACAAATTAGGCTCATTTGGAGACCAACCACCAGTGCTTTAGGGAGAAGCCTCATTTAGATGGAGATGAGCAAGGCAGGGGAAATTCCTCCAGCTTCTTGGACCAGCTTCTGTTGACAAATCACAACCCCTTGGAAAGGCGCTGGGCGTTCGGAGGTGACAGGCCGGCTGTGGCGGAGGACTTACCCTGCTCTTTGTCCTCTGTGCCACGTAGGGCTGCTTGGATTGCCAAAGATCCCCAGAGATCTCTGATCTCCCACCACTGATCTCTCTTGGCTCTCAGTGGTTATTGGGGGAAAGGGGGACTTGTCGCCCTTTCATCGACACGAGGAAGGGGATGGGGTTGAAGTGACTTGCAATGGTGTCTATCAGGAAGCAAGGACGTCCACCCTGCCTCATCCTGAGACCCTCATCCTCGTGCCATGTCCTGCTTTGCCCCCTTCCCTGAGCTTTGTGCCAGAACCAGTAGCTTTGCCTGGATGTGACCTCAGGAAGGGTGGCCGGGACAGGACTGAGAAGGTCCCTCCTGTCATCTCCGACATGAACTGGAGCTTGCTGCAGGCATCTACCCTAGCTTTAAAAAAAAGCATGGGATGTGCTAAAAATCACGACCTGCCCCAGTGTCGCTCCACCGACGCCGCAGCCATTGTCCTCTTCACCCGAGTGGGAGGTGTTTGTGCTCCATGGGCAGAGCTGCCTGGGCTGGCGGAGGGTGGACGTGGCTCTGGCATCGGCAGGCGAGTGCCCAGCGCTGGGCTATGCCCATGGAGCTGGCTGGAGCCATGGGGCGCTCAGCCTTGGGGCTATCACAGTATTTGTTTGAGAAAGGGATGGATTCAGGTGCCTACGTGAAGACTTTGCCTTTTAGTGTCCAGTGGGGTTTTAGTACCTCTTTACCAGAGGATAAATAATTCTCATGACTTGCTGCTATCTGGAGGTTTGCACATGCCTGGGAGGGTCTCCGCAGCACCGGTCCATCCGCCGTTGTAGCAACAGCTTCACAGTCAAGCATCCCACCTTTTGGGCTGTTGCCTAGAGAACAACACCCTGAACCTCACCGGCCCGGGGGCAGCTCTCTGCCTTCGAAACCCAGGGAATGAGAAGATCTAGAACAAAAGCCAAGACGGGAGAAAAGCCGTGAGGGAAACGGTGTCTCTGTTTTCTTGCCTGTTGGTCGATTCCTTACCAAATGATGTCGGTGCATCTGTTCATTTGACTTCATTGTAAAACTCCCTTTGCTCTCCATCGAAATGCATATTGTATTCTTTAGTCTTCCTGGGGTATTTGAGTTGTTAGCCTGGTTAGAAAAAGGGTTCCAATAAAGATTTGGACAGTACTTCCTTCTCATCGCAGCCCTGTTTGTCATGTTCCTTTTGGATCTGGCTCCGCGCAGTGGGATATTTTGGGTTGTTTCAGCTGCTCCGCAGGGAAGGGCATGTGCCTCCATGCCCAGCTGCCGAGGACCGGCTCCTCGGGGCACTGGCTGAAGCAAAAAAAGTTGTGGGCTAGGATTTCTGGCAGCTCTCCCATCCTTGCTGGGTCAGGCTTTCGCTGCCCTTTGCCAGGCGCTTTGGGTTCCCCCACCCTGTTCAGGCACTGGTAGCCCAAGCCAGAAATGCAGCCGTCTCACCATGGAGGTCACAGTTTGGGCTCGCCGGTGCTCTCCTCTGGGCCGTGCCCTTCCCTGCCTGTGCAGCCCTCGCTCCAAGCCCTGCACGGTGCTCCCGCACCTCAGGGTCCCCCCGCGGTCACCACCTGTGCACAATGGGGTGGTGGGGACTCTTCACCACTCCAGATGATGCCCCTCACACTGGGATGCTCCCCTGGACTGACCGGGAGCCCCATGGGGGAGCAGTGGCACTGGACCGGGTCCGCATGCTCTTCCCAATGGGGCTCAGATGGGCACCCAGGAAGGGTCTGGCCACAGCATGGATGGACGCTGGGGACATGGGGCAGCGTCCCCAGGTCACTTGGAGGAGAAGGGAGGCTGCGAGGCCGCTGCGCGCTCCCCAGAGCTGATGTCGTGGGGCTGGCTCGGCGGTGGGAGGCAGCCGGGAGATTTGGAGTGAGAACAGGAGCTAAATTGGGATGGCCCGGAGAGGGCAAGAGCCGGCAGGAGGGGACGTGTGACTAATGCGGATAAACAAGGCGACGGGGAGGATTCCTGGCTGGGGAGGGAGGATGACCTGGAGCTATGCAGGGAAACGTGGGACTGGAGATGTTGGGAGGCTCCTGGAAACACGACAGGATCGTGGGACTGCCTGAAACCTCCTTGGGGCCGTCCCCCTCTCCCCATGGGCCACTGTTTGCCCGAGTGGGTGCAGAGCTGGGTGCTGGGATGATCCTGCTCTCTATCCAAGGTGAGAGGTGCCCAGCTGAGCTCAGGCTCGGTGTGTGGCAATGTCCCCCAGGACACCCTGCTGTCACCCCCAGGCAGCAGGAGACCCCAGCCAGGCAGGGGCAGCCGGGCAGGACAAGGGGACGGAGGGGGATGCTCTGCCCCTCCGCTGGCAGCTGCCTCCCTGCAGTCAGGGGTGCTCAGCCAGCGCCTGGGGCCTCCCCAGGCATCTCCAGGTGTCCCCTGAGTCCCCAGGGAGACCCCCACGATGCCCAGGTGTTCCCCCAAGCATGGGGGGGCAAAGGAGCTGAGCACAGGGGAGCAACTCTGTCCTGCGCCGTGAGGCAGCTCCCTCCCCCAGCAATGCAGCATCGGTGCAGCGTGATTAATGCTGTTGGAGTGACCAGTGGCTGAATTGCTGCGCGGCCTGAGCTGCATTAAAGTCTTCCTGCTGTAATTAGTTCCATCAAGACTATTAGAAAAATTGCAGATGCTGGAGAGAAGGAGCGTGAGGCAGAGCCAGGAGGGAGGACGCGGCATGAGGAAGTGGTCCCGTATCCAGCATGAACCCTCATCGATGACATCACACCCTCGGGCGCATCCCATCGCCCACCCGAGCCATACCTGGACCACCTCCATGGGGAGCCCCTTGTTGCCACCAGGTACCCCCCCGCTTGCCCGGTCAGGGCCATGTCACCCGGGTGGATGCTTGCCGGGAGCTCACCCGCCACTGCTGCCGCACGTCTTCCCACGGCGCGCTGCCCGCTCCCTGCCGCTGCCCTGTAATTAGCCCCGCCGCCGCGCGGCTGTGATTACTGCCTCGCCCTGCCGGCGCACGGCGATTGCGGCAGGGCCAGGGCACGCGGTGTGGCGAGGAGGAGGAGGGCGAGGAGGAGGCAGGTGCTGAGCAGCGCTGCGAGGACCCTGCCCGCCTGCCACCCGGGGTCCCTCTCCTTCCCGCGGTTAGGGGACATTTCTCCGGGCCCAGCCAGGGAAGGCAACTGAGGAACTGGGGCTGGAGAGGGGCATCCCTTGTCGCACGGCTTTCCTCCTGCATCCCGCAGCCCTCCTCACACCTGCGCTCTGCAGGCAGCCCTGGGTGGCCGAGACTCTGCATGCTCCTGGCCACAAAAGGGGTCTTCCCCCAGCCCCAGCATCCCCCACGTATCCACCCTCAGGGTCCTGCCACCCTTGCAGCGCTGCGTCGGGGGTGCCACCAGTGACCCACTTCCCCGTACAGTGGGCTGCTCGGTGGCCCGGGGACACGTGGCTTTACAGTGCGGGGAGCTGCTTGGCCCAGCCCCACCGAGGGGGTATTTTTAACGGGTGACATTGGGGTGAAAGCAGCCGTCCCTGAGCTCGGGGGCTATTTTGGGCAGGCGGGCTGGGAGGGGGTGGCAGGGGCTGGGGCAGCTGCTGAAGTGCCATGGCCCCGCGGCAGCCGGGATCCTCAGGCTGGTGGGAGAGGTCAGCTGTCGCAGCCCAGATTCTCCACGGCTGTTTCATCCTCTCCAAAATACTCGGCTGACAGGGCAGGAATTGCAAAACACACCCCCCCATCTTCCCAAATCCGTATAAATAGCGCTCACCCGGCGGCTGGAAGGTTAGAGAAGTTTCTCGGCTCCGAGCTCAGGCATTTATTGCAGCTCTAGCCTGGGAGCAGCAAAGTCGCACATAAAGTGCTGGGGAGCGAGAGGGCAGAGATAAGCTTTATAATCTTGGGATATTCGTTGTGTTGGTTTTTTTTTTCCCTCTCTCACCGAGAAGTTTTATTTTCCTCTCCCTGGTCCCTGGGATCACAGCCAGACAGGAAGCGTTTTCTCGTGGCCAGAGAGCTCGCTCCGTCCTTCCTGCGCTCCTCCTGAATTGATTTTCTTCGTCATCCTTCACCTGGTGCCGGGGAAGGAGGGGACTCTCCCCGCGGCGCCCACCCGCAGCCGCGCGCCCACGTCCCGCCCGGGGTGGATGCGTCTCCTCCGGGACGGGCTCCCCAGGGAAATTTGCAGCCAGGAGCGGCCGCACAGAGGCTGAGGCTCTGTGGGAGAGCCCCGGGGACGCGCTCGGACCCCTCTGAAGGAAGCCATGGCCGACAGTCAGATGCCCTTCTCCTGCCATTACCCCGGCAGGCGCAGCATCCGCGACCCTTTCCGGGAGCCCGGCTTGACCTCGCGCCTGCTGGACGATGATTTCGGCATGTCGCCCTTCCCCGGGGACCTGACAGCGGACTGGCCCGACTGGGCTCGGCCCCGGCTCACCACCACCTGGCCGGGTCCCCTGCGCACCGGCATGGCCCGCGCCTCCACCATGGCCCCCGGCTACGGCGCCCGCTTCGGGGGGTACCCTGAGAGCCGCAGCCCCGTGCCCTTTCCTCGCGAGCCCTGGAAGGTGTGCGTCAACGTGCACAGCTTCAAACCTGAGGAGCTGACGGTCAAAACCAAGGATGGCTACGTCGAGGTGTCAGGTGAGAGCGAAGGCACCGGGAGGAGGAGGATGGGGCATGAAAAGCAGCTGGTTCTGCCCTGCCCATGCTAGCTCAAGAAATTGCCGTAAAATGCAAAAATCACCTTTATTTTAAGCCAGTGGCAGCCGCCCTGTGCTCGGGGGCAGGGCCAGGGTTGCAGCAGGGCTTTGGGGCAGCCCCACGGGTGGTTTGGGGGAGCCCCGGGGGGACCCGGCTCACAAGGCATGGTGGTTTGCTGCAAAAATGAAAAGGAGAGGCCTCCTTTGGGGTAAATCTCCCTGCTTTCTGCCCCGACCGTCCCGGGAGGCACCGCTGCGGGCGGTAGCACCCTGCAGGGAGCTGCCAAGAGGGGCCCCAGCTTGGCTGGGTTAATTATAGCCAGGGTGAGGCCGGCGCAGAGGGAAATTCCCTTTAAAGGGGCCGAGAGAGAGGCAGCTCCGGTGCTGGGAAGCAGGGGGCAGCCGCCCCACAGCCCCCACCCCAACCCAGCCCCGAGAGGGCCCAGCCTGGGGCCCAGCCAGCCAGAAGTACATCCTTAAAAATTCAATTAATGGTGGGGACAGTGGGTGCGGGGTGCACCACATCTGGGGTGCCCATGGGCACCCAGCCCTGAGCATCCCTTCAGCCCGGCACCAACATCCCGCATTGCTGGGGGCTGCCACGCACCATGGCCCTGGGTATTTATTTGGGGCTCACAGCATCGCAGGGGGGAAACCGCAGGTCAGGGGGGTCCGGGCAGCCGCCAGTGCGGTTTTAACTTCAGGGATGCTCCAGGCACAGGGACCCCCAGCCTGACAGCGCGGCGGAGGGGAACCCAGCCTGGGGAGCGGGACAAGGGGGGACGCTGCCACCTTCAAAGGTTTTATTACATCTGGGGACTTTTTCTTAAACCCCAGCTCTTGCCATCCTGCGAGACCCCAGGTTCTCACTGGAAATACAGGTGTGCTGTGCCCGGCATCTCCTTCCCCACATAGGAGAGGCTCCCTGAGCCCTCCCCAGAGGGAAGGGTTTGAACTGGGAAAGGGAAACAACTCCTCTGAAAACTTCCCTGTTGGGTTTTGTTGTTGTTTTTTGGGGAAAAAATAATCTCCCGGTGAGGTGGTGACGTGGGGTGTTGCCCTTCCCTGCAGGCAAACACGAGGAGCAGCAGGTGGAAGGAGGGATCGTCTCCAAGAACTTCACCAAGAAAATCCAGTAGGTACCAGCTGGCCCTGGGGCATCCCCCTGCCGAGGGGGCTGGGGCGCGGGGTGGCTGCCACATCCCCTCAACCAGCACCCAAATGTTGCTAGCCTGCTGTGGGACCCCGTCCCTGCGGTGCAGGCAGGTTGCAGGCAGCGAGGGGATGCCAACGGTGGCAAAGGGCTGGGCTTTGCCAGTTCCTGCGCCCCGGCTCATGCATGCAGGGACTCCTGCGCCTGTTTTCACCCCAAAATCTGCCCTTTTGCAGCACGTGCCTGGCTGGTTTGGGCCACATGGTGGTTTCCCGAGGGAGGCAAAAGAGGAGGAGGTCTTTTTCTGGGTGCTTTGTCAGTCTCCTCCAGGCCCAGGGCTGCGCTCGGAGCCGGCCGGGGTGCGGGGAGCAGGAGGGGTGCAAGGAGCCGCGCTTACAGTGCCAGCACATCCCCCGGGGTTCAGCAGTGCACGATGGGCTGACACCATCATCAGCCCCAAAATACATCCCTGTGTGCAAATGTATATATGTATCTCTATCCGAATGATGTCAGTTAGATTGCTATCGCGTTGACTCACCGCGACAGCTCACTTTGGCAACAACAGCAGCAAAGGGCAGGGAGGAAAGGCGAGGCCGGAGGCAGGCGAGCCCCGACCACAGCGCTTCACCCATGTGGGGGGCAGACCCCTGGCCGCAGGGCTCGCGGGGTTAACAAGGAGAAGCAGCAAAGCCCAGGGCATGGTTCCTCGGCTGGCACAGCAGCTCAGCTTTGCTTTTCCACCCCAAAGGAGCCCTGTGCATCCCAAACTCCCGCGGGAAAGCTGGGGCGAGCACCATGCTCCCGCCTGCTCGGCGCTCGGCAGCCGTGGCAGCTCCTTTTACGGGCAAGGCTTGTGGCTGACGCGGGCTGCGGCACGGCGATGATTTACTCCTGCTTTGCAGAAGCCCGGGCGGCACAAGCGGCGGGTGACACCCTGTCAAACACATCTGCCGGGGAGATTAAACAGAGCACCCACAGGGACCAGACCGGCCAGGAGGCCACTTTAAATATCCCCGCCACATTCCCGGGCGCTACAGTAATAATGTAGGCTTTGCCGAGCCCCTAGGCTTTGCCGAGCCCTGCGCTGGGGCTGCTGGCTCGGCATCGGTGGTTCCCCAGGTGCTGGGGGTCCTGCGTGGGCTTCCCAAGGGTTGATGTCCACCAAGATGTGGCATGCCGCGAACCGGCAGCCGCCCTGGCCCCCCAGCTCCTAAACCATCTCATCTTTCCTTCCCTCCTGCAGGCTGCCCTACGAGGTGGACCCCATCACGGTCTTCGCCTCCTTGTCACCGGAGGGGCTGCTGATCATCGAGGCGCCCCAGATCCCCCCCTACCAGCAGTATGGCGAGGGCGGCTGCAGCAGCGAGATCCCCGTCGAGAGCCAAGAGGCCACCTGTGCCTGACCGGCCACCCGCATCCCTCCCGCACCCCGGCGTCCCTCCTCTCCTCTCCCCTCTCCCCCCGGACCCCCGCTCCCCGGTCCCCTGCCGCGCGCCGTCCGGACAGCCTCCGGCAAGGGTGATGGGTGCTGCTCACAGGGACGGCAGCACCCGCCACCCCATGGGGGGACCAGCTGAGAGCCAGGGCACGCATGCCGGGTGCCAGGCCACCGTCCCCGAGGGCTTGTAGCAGTCTGGGGTGCCGGTAGAGATTTTGTGCCCATGGGGCCGAGCAGAACGGATGTCCTCATTACAGTTATTTTTTGCTCTGAGTCGTTCGGATGGGATATTTATAACAATAGCAAAAAAGGGCCCTTTTTTCTCTAAAATTGATGTGGAATCCTGTAGCCCTGTGTCTTCTCCTCCTTCATGGGTTGGTTTTTTTTTTAAACTACATCTCTGTAAAGGATGCGCGTCTGGCAGCAGAGCTTGACGGCACAGCCTCCGTCCTGAGAAACACAAACCGTCTGTGTGTTTTGAACATTGGTTTTGGTTTTTGTTTTTTTTTTCCAAAGAGAATTTGTGCTTTTACTTGTCAAACCTGTGGAATAAAACCCAGTCGATGTTCTTAGCCTCCGCTTGTCTCCGCTGAGCCCAGCGGGGCGGGCGCAGGGCTGCGGGAGGGCGGCGGGGAGGAGTGGGGATGCCACCGTGTGCCATCTCCTAGCCCAGCACGGGGTCCTCCCCATGGGGGGAAGGAGAAGAGAGACGTGTGGGGATGGTCGCACTGATGGGCAGCTGAAACATTTGCTCGAGCCTTTTGTGCAGCCCGTGAATGCCGAATCCTTGCTAACACTGTGCCAGGGAGACACCAAGCCCGGCGAGGCCCACGGACTCATCCTTTCCTTACCCTCTTGAGGGGCTGCAAATATTTTTCCTGCTTGGGGACGCTAAATCAGCCTCTGAGCTGGGAAAGTCAGGTTTGCACCATCCCCATTTCCATCTCACCCTGCCAGCTCCCCACCGGCAGCTCCGTGGGGAAGCACTTCCCAGCTAATTCCCCAGCGGAGGTACCAGCAAATGGTTTCTGCTGGGCTCTGGACACAACCTTAAAACCATTCCCGGGGGTGAAGCACCGGGTAAGATTTGTTACCATGCTGCAAGGCCCGGGGTCGGCAAAGCAGAGGTGCCGATGGGCAGCAGGAGTTTTTCCATCGATCTGTGCGGCACCTGGAGCGGGCAGCTGGTTTTCCATGTCACCAGGACCTCGGAGTTAAAAATACAACCTCACATGCTCCGCTCCAGCTCATTTGGGATGCGGTTACCAACAACAGCCCATCACGTGCTGTAAACCCCGGCCCCTGCGCTCAGGGGCCACGATGGTACCCGCACTCCAGGTCACAGAGGGGAACCTGGGGGCTCTCACCCTCGTTTTATGTATTATATTTAATTTTTAACAGTTGTTACGGAGCCTGGACCCCCAGGCGGTGCACAACACCCCCGTGCCTGTCAGCGGGAGCCAGCCCCGGGCTCAGCCATGGCAGCTCTGCCAGGCGCAGCTGTGAGCACAGCAATTTTTATGAATAAAATACAATCCTTGAAATGTAATACCGACACCAGGATGGAAAGCAAAAAAGTCATGAGTCACAGCTCCAGCCCTGTGTCCTCGCGCCGCTTGGCGCCGTCGTGCCCCGCGGGTGACACCTCTCCAGCACAAACTGTCCCTCCTCTTCCTCACCCCTTCACAGCATTAATTTTTTCAGTCCTTTGAAAAAACATCCCCAGCCCCAACCCCAATTTTGTCCCCAGCGCCCCATCCCCTCAATGCGCTTTTCATGGGAAGGACCCTGGGGGAAGCGCATGTGTCCCTGGGGTGACTCTCTGGCTCCAGCACCCCAGAGCGAGCGGCTGGATATGGCCCCACAGCAGCCCTGGCCGTGCACTCCACCAGTGGCAGGCGACGGCTCCCGGAGCGGGGCTGCAGGCGTGGGGACCAGCTGCAGCTCTGCAGGGGCTGCGGGGTGAATCAGCCGCAGCTGAGCCCCTCTCCCACCCCAGGGTATATGGGAGGTCCCCAGCTGCAGCTGTATTGCTGTGGGGGCACAGGGAGCCCGGGCTCAGCTCTGGGGCTGCAGCACAGGTAAGGGCTGCTGCAGTCAGATGATGGCTCCCAGCTTTTTCTCCTGCTGATCCTGCAGTTTGGGGAAAGATTTTTTTTTTTCTTTAATCATTTTCTGTTTTATTTGGTTCTGCTTTCTGATGAATTCCTTAATAATGTCTTATAAAGACTGTTGTAAGATGCATTAGCAATAATTTCTTAATGGCTGAGGTTGGCATCAGCAATTAGCACTAAGGACCTCTTACACAGGCAGCATGCTTGGACCTGTGCAGCAGTGGCTTCTCAAGCTGTTGGATTGTCTGGAGTATCCTATACTAATGAAATAATTGTAAGTGGAGATCTGCTTTTTTTTTTTTAAGTATGACCTGATTATTGAAGTGAAGGAGGATTGGAAAAAAGTAATCCCTACTGGTGTTTCTGCAAATGGAAAAACAAGTTTGGAAACACTGGGGCATTCCTGCATCAGCATCTTCCCCCTGTGTCCGAGGAGGATGGGGTGGGAAATGTGTGTTTCTGGGGTCCCAGGGTGCCGCAGAGCCGGGGCCAGCGGGGAGCGGGAGCTGTTTGCTCATCCTCAGCCTGCGTGTGAGATAACGGCTTGAAGCCATTAGACCCGTAACACAACGCTGTAATGGCCACTCTGCCAATTACGTTACATTTCATGGGTTTATAGCAATTACACTGCATCGGGTGGTGTCATAACACATTATGGTTTATAGCTTAATATCGGCTCTCACGGAGATGCCGTGCGCAGGACGTGGCCACAGGCAAGCATCCTCCGGGCAGGGAGGAGCGGGCTTCCCGCGGGTGCGACCCCGGGGCTGGCTGAGGGGGCTCGGGAGGGACCGGGACCCGGGGCTGTGCATTTTGGGACCCCTCTCACAGGCGGGAGAGGGGCAGGATTGTGTTTATCAGCAATTCCCCTTGCACCAGGCCCCCCTGGTGGCACCTCTCTGCTGGCCCTGTCCCAAGCACTCCGGGAGACCAGTGCTCCCTTATTTCTCCTTCTGGAGCGGCGTTAGACTTATCAATATCCACATCATTCAAAGCTAAATGATTTTTAATGCTGAAGGAGGCAGAGGAGCCATCCTAATCAGGCCTTTCAAATCTTGGTCTTAGAGCAATGCTGATGCTGCTGGCATGGGCCTGTGCCCCTGGCCGGGGAGCGGAGAGGAGCAGATGTTCGAAAGGTTTTTTTTGTTTTGTATTTTTTTTTTCTTTCTAAGTCAGTTCTGATAAAATACACAATCACGTCCAAAAGGGGCTGGTGTAATTAAGCAGTCAGATGCTGGGCAATTTGCATTAGGCTCTTTGTTGCCACCAGTGCCAGCAGGTGCCTCGCTGCCCGGGCAGCAGCCGGAGCAAGGAACGGGAGGAGTGTGCCTGTTCCAGGGAGAGGAGATGCTGTGGCCAGGGCTGAGCTTGGAAATCCATCAGCTCTTGATGCATCTCAAGACCATGAGCTTGCAAGCTCAGCTCTAAGCCGCAGCAAAGCTCTGCTGAGCAGCTGGAGGGAAACGCAGGTGGTTCCTGCGGCTTTTTTGTTTTGGGAAAGATTTTTCTAGCTTCTTTGCAGTGGTGATCCCTCCTGCAGCACAAGCGGGTGATTCCGGGTGCTGCAGACATGGCGCTGGGATGGGCTGATGGGGAGGGCTCGGGGCTGGGAACGCAGGGCCAAGAGATAAGGGGGCTGCATCATGGGAAACTGGCCTCGGGGGACCTGAGGCAGGCGAAGGACGCGAAGAGATAAGGATAAGGTCACCCAAGCCCTGGGAGAGCTCGCCGGGCGGTTCAGTAGCAGGAGGCTGAATAAACCTCTCAGCCATGTCCTGCCGTCTGTCCTGAGCTGCTGAAGAAGCCGCAGGGGCTCTGTGGGCACCATCGGCCCTCGGCACGGGCCAGCGAGGCCAAGCAGTTTCTGAGCACTGGTTTGCACCCCGCTGGGGCCAGGCTGGGTGAGCACGTGGCTCCTCGCAGGGCACCGGCTCCTGGTCTGTCCCAGAGGATTTATTTTCCTAAAATGGAAGCAAAAGCTGAATTGATTTATTTTGGTTGGCAGCATGCAGAGCAGGGTAAATAATCCACAAGAAGCTCCAGAGCTGTCCAGATACACCAGGCATCTTCAGAGGCCCAGTTTCTTCTCCTAGAAGAACTGGGTTGGTCCTATTTTCTGACTCCCCAGCTCCCGTGGCAGGAGCCAGCTCATGCCTGGGCAAAGCCGTGACCAACGGCCAGCAGAGCAGCTCCCAGAGCTGTGTCCAGCTCTGCTCTGGGCAAGCATTGCTCTTGCATCCATGTGTGCCCGTGGCTCAGGACACGCTCGCTGGCTCGCCCCGCAGAGATGCACTTGGTGTCTCCCGCTTGCTCCCCGCACGCTGTTAGACGTGCTGCGGGGTCCTCGGGTGGCCACAGAGACCCTTTCGTTGGCTGATGGGGATGTTTGTGCTTTCCGACCACTCTGGGGGCCTCTCTGCACAGCTCTGAGCCGCACGTGTGCTAGGGGCGTGCAGGAGCTCAGCCTGTTTTCCTCCAGCATCCTCTCCCCTGGGCCTCCCCCGGTGACGTGCAGCTCTCCAGGCTCTCGCTTGGCAGCTGGTTCTTCTGTAGACTATCTATTTGGGTTTGCACAGGGGGGTTGATACAAAACTTCTGGGTGTTTTTCCTTCCCAGAACCCTCTGGAGCATCCCTGGCTCCCCAAGGATTTCTCACTTTTTTCTCACACGCACCTGGGCCCCTCCGGTACAAGCCAGTCCCTTTTTCCGCAGAGAGTATCCCGTCACCATCCAGGTGTTTGTCTGCTAAAGTCGAGGTCATTTGGGGTTTTTCATGTTTCTCTTTGGGAGTTTCTCTTCTGTCGGAGACTTTGATTTATTGCGGTTTTGGTCCCTACTTGCAAAGCAAATCTCATCTGCTTTATTTTGGACGTCTCCAAAGAGAAGACTTTGCCACACGATGGCTGTGGGGACAGAGAAGCAAAACCTTCCTCTTCCTCTAATGAAAGAACCCAATATCATAGAAATAACCCACCCTGGCTGATTAGACGGCCTTTCTGTCTCATTTAAATCAAAGGCTGGGAAGTTCAGCAGGAGCTCCTGGCCACGAACCGGCATGGCCACCCCTGGGAGCAGACTAAGAAGTTCCCGAAGCTTTGCCCATCCCAGCAGAGAGAAGGGGAGGAGAGACCTCCTTAGATAAAGCAATGCTGGTGGGATGTTACGGCTTCATGTTTTGGATGCTTCTGCCCATACCCATCTCGGGAGGGGACTGGGTGTGCTTTGAGGCTCAAGCCCAGTGACCCCCACCAGCAGCAGGGACCCTCCCGGGTGGGCAGCATGTGGGACCGTGGGGTTAAGCATCACCAACCCCTCCAGGCACTGCCACATCTCTAGTAGTGAATTCCTCCCTCGAATAATGAGCTGTAGCCGGGGGGAAGGAGAGTTTTCTCCTATTTGTTTTCTGTTGCCGGTCTTTAAACCCAGTTGCAAACGCTGCTGGTAACTAAGGGCCGTCTTGCCATTTGGGTGATGTGCTGAAGTGCAGCCTCCTGCTCCCAGCCAGATGCTCCACAGCAAACCCATCCTGGAGGAGAGGCAAATGTTGTCTGAATTTTCTTCTTTCATATCGCAACAAAAAGCTTCCTATCCAAGGCGGCCTTGGAAATCTCTCCTTATTAAAAGACCTCCTTGAAATGTATTGCAGCAGCCAAGGAGGGTGGTTATGAAGCACAAAAAGCCTGCAGAAGAGCTCATTAAAACAATAAATTAAACTAATTAGAATAAATCAAGCTAAATCATCTCCAGTGTGAAGGTAAAATGAGGTGTGAGTGAGTGTTTTTAATAAGGCCGGTGCTAATCCCAGGCTCCTCTTCAAAGTGATGGTGAGTCCTGCTGCAGCGATGATCCTGCTGCTGGAACCGGGGTGGAAAACAGATCCAGACAAAGGCAAGGGGAAAGCAGAGCTAATGGGATTTTTAATTGTTTCCCAATCTGAGCTGCCTGTCCCTGATTGCAGTGGGTTCGGGGGTAGCGCAGCATCCGCCGTGGCTCGCAGAGGGGCAGGCACGGGTCGAGGCGTTTGGGTTTGCTCACTTTGGGTTTTTTTTTCCTCTTTAATTTGCAATGCGCAAAGTGGCTGTGGGGGTTCGTTCCTCTCTGTCATATCACTTCATCACGCGCAGCCACAGCTAAATGACTCTTCTGCATAATTAGCAGTGAGATCATCGCAACCGCCTTGGCTTGGAGTCATTTCTCCTCCGGTCTCCAAAGAGCTGCTCAAAACAAGGGAGAAGCAAGGGGGGGGCGGGGAGGCAGCGAGATGGGTGCCCTGCTTGCACCCGCGTAGCCCCAGAGGTGGGTGCTGGAGGGGGACACCTTAGACCCCTGCTCCTGCACCAGCTAAGGGAGGTTTGGGAGATGTCGCTGTCCTCCTCGATGAAGTTAACACCCAAGCCAAAGGTCCCAGAGAGCAAAGACCAGCAGCACCAGCCTGACCCATGCTGAGGACAGGGCTTGCTGCTGGTGGGGCACTGGGGAAAACCCTCTTTACTGTGTTAAATGCCCACGTAGGACATCATTGACCAGAAGGTCTTTGAGCTGCCAAAGCAAAAGGTTTCCTGCTGAAACGAGTGAATTGCTTCTGAAAGCGCCTGGAAGTGGGCTCCGCTCTCGGCAACACGGAGCCCAAAGCCAGCGTGGGCAATGGTGTGATGTCCAGGGTTGGCAGAGACGCTGTGGCTCGAGCCTTCCTGGCTGGTGGCATCGCTGCTGCTTCCCTCCAAGAAGGGATGAGCACTACTGCCAGTGCTGGAGAAACGTATTAGTTTCATTAAGCTTAAATGATTAGCTCCAGGCATTGATAATGATACTTAATGGATCTAATATTTTTTTGGCGATTATGCTGTTGTATACAGTGGTGTGTATCATTAATAACCTTCTTTAAACCTCCTTGCTCTCACTGTCACTAATTATCTTCCAGCCCTTTTTATGCCTAAGCCCAATTAGCTGCCTATAAAGAGGCTTTACCCCATGAAGAGCGACCGGCTGCACCGGGAGGCAGATGCTGATGTCTTGGGTTACCAGGCAGGAGGACACTTGGATTTGGCCACAGGAGCCACAGGCCAGACCCCGCAGGGTGGTCAGGGCGGCCGTGGCGGGTGCTGCTTTCTGCAGAAGATGGTAGAAAGCCTCAGGGCAGCTCTGCTCTGCTCAAAACCCCTTTCCCAGTCACCCCTGGAGTTTTGCAGGGGGGTTAACACTAGCCAGGGCTGCCCCACATCCCGGGTTTTATCACCAATTGGTGTCTGAAGGGAGATGATGGGCAGTAGGTGAGGGTGGTGAAGTCAAACACTGCTCACTATTTTTCCCAGGCGGTGATAACGAATGCATCGAGGATTCAGTGTGTTCTCAGGGAAGGTGCACCTAAGCCTGGGACTCGCCTGTTATTGCTAGATCAAACCTGTGTGGTCTCCATGCTGGATGCTGCCAGGTGGAAGAAGGAGCATCACCACCATCCCCAAACTCTCTCTGAAATTTGCCATCGCCCTTGGGAGGAGCAGCCAGGCTCGGCTGCTTCTCCGCTCCTCCCTGCCTGCGCCTCCTTCCCGTCCCCCTGTGAGCTGATTAATCCATTAGGATTAACCTCTCTTTAACTCCTTGATTAGCTGCATTTTAAAACTCCATTTGTTTTCCTTTTTACATCAAGCCAGAGCCAAAAAAAGAGGCCAATTTGCAGCGATACTGATTTACTGCAATTTCTGAAAATCAGGGCGAACGCCGGGAAGGCGTGCTCAGCATTTCAACTCCTCCCTGGCGAGCTGCAAGAAGCTCCATCCAGCAGGAGCCAACTTTGGGAAGAACACAATGGAACCAGCATCCACCCGAATTCCCAGGGCTGGTTTCTGGTGGTATCAGGGCAAACCTGGAAGACGCATCCTGAATTTCAAGGACTGAAAATGTCTCGCTCGGTATCTTGGGGAAATTGAGGCCCCCGTGAAGCGATGTGCATGGGGCAGCAAGGCTGATCCTCAGCGCTTAGATGGCTTTTTGGTCCCTTAGGGACCCATAGCTCCACTGCAGATGTCCCTGGTTTCCCTGAACTGTGCACAGTGGGGATTTCTCAAGATCCAGCTTCTTGCTTTAAGATGGCCCAGGGCAGTAACGACGTGGTTTGGCCTCATCCAGACCTGATTTGCCAGGTGTAGACCCAGTCCTGGGTTTACCGAAGCTGAGTTTAGCCCATGACCTCGGTGAGCCGCCAGACCCCTCCCGAGTCTGGGGGTGTTTGGTGACAAAAGCTTTGCCGTTCTGTGCCAGGAGGCTTGGCTCAGCGTCTGCTCCGGCTTTGCCTGTGGAGCCGAGGCAGCTGCCTTCTGCCATGCAGGAGCCATGTGGGGAAAAAAAATCATTAATATCTTCAAAAACAAGCAAACCCACTGGATTTAAAACAAAAGCTCTGCTGTTCCCAAATGCCTGTCTTTCCCTTCCCAGCGTGTCCCCTGGGAAGGAGGGACTCCCTCTCTGTGCCCAGCCTGGAGCTGTCTCGGGGTCCTGCCCTCGGCTGCCCCAGCACCCCAGCAAACGCAGCCGATGATGGCGATTGTGCACCCCGTTTCTGAGGCTGGGGATGCTGAAACACAGGCAGCAACGGAGACGTATCGGGGTGGGCAGGACTGCGTGACCGGTAACGGTTCGTGGTGGGGGCTGTTTGGAACCCCCAGGGAAGGAGCAGCGCTCTCCTGCCTTTAACCCCAGCTCCGTGCCCTGTGGCTTCACCCCTTGCAGGTGAAATCGGGGCAGCCCTGCCGGCACACCCTGCCCGTGCTCAGGGAGGAGCGGCCGGCTGCTGCGTGTCCCATCTCCCGCTGGGCACAGATCATCCCCTTGATGAACTGGCTGCTCCGGAGTTACTCCTGCTGTACTTATGTGATCCTTAAGCTTTAAGGCAGCTAACACTAATCACCCGCTGACCTGCGCTAACCCTTCAATTCATTCTCCAGTCAATTCCTCTGGCTGGGAATCAATGTCTGAGCGTGGGCGTTTTCGGAGGTGGTTGGTGGGGCTGGGGCTCAGCTGGCCAAGCTGGGGGGGGACGTATGGGGGCTTGGCCTCTCCCTCTGCCGAGGAAGGACAGGGCCAAACTGCTTTCATAAAGCTGGAGAAATCAGTGTATTGTTGGTCATAGGTGTTTGCCCCATGATTAGGGGATCTGCTTGCGTGGGCAGGGGTCAAGGCTCTGGCTGGAGCTCAGCAAAGCCAAGGCTTAGAGCCATGGTCTGGGGTGTCCCTCTCACCTGGCCGATGGCTGGGACCTGGGGCTGGGGTGCTGAAGGAGACGGCTCGTGCTGGCACCAAAGCCCCTCTCCTATGGAGCTGTGTTTTGGGGTCGGCTGTCTGCAAAGAGCAGCTTTCCCTGCATCAGTCTGGGGTGTCTCGGAAGGGCTGAGTGCAGCAGGGACATCACTAGAGCCCTTCTCCTCTCCCGGGCTGCCCACTTGCAGGACGTTTATAAGGACCTTTCAGGTTTCTCTAAGGTTTTGGAGTCACTCAGTGTGTTTCTAAGCTATTTCGGGGTGCACGAGTGGGAAATACAAGTCACGGATGCATACACCTGTGTGCACCCATATGCAATAGCCTTCAGCTTCAAGGGTTTAGGCAAGCAGGTTCAAAGCTCTGCAAGGGAATCTTCTTCCCATTAGTAAGCAAAACAAGGCAAACCCAAGGAGAAATCGGTACAAAACCAAGCCAGAGGGCTTTGCCTCGCAGGACTGCAGCACCCGAAGCTGGGCTCCCCTGCACAGGTGGTGGTGCAACGGGGAAAGCCTCCCGGGAGCCGTCTGTGTGCTGGCAAAATATATTATAAGCTGCAGTTGAGGTTTAAAAAGCTTCACACGGATGCACAATTTAGGGGAAGCATCTTGCATTTCCGTAGCTATACAACAAGATTTTCTGAAATTGCAATGATATGAGAAAATGTCTTTTAAAGTGGCACCCAGATGGCAGGGGGAAATTGTGCTGTTTGAATTCTCTTCAGATAAATTGAAGCTAAAGGGATGTTAAACATTTTATAGGTTTTTTTCCCCCCTTCCACCACCTGCTACTGAATTGACACAAGAAGAGTTATCAAACAGAGCAAGCGAGATCCTTACTGTGCACGGCTTAGGAAACGGCCTTGTCTCTCAATCCTGCATCTGGTGGCAATTAGCACCGCGAGATCCCGAACCCAGCAGGGTCAGGTCCGGGCTCCTCGCCCGCTCCACTGTGGAGGTTGGGATGCACATGAGGAGCAGGAGGGGTTGCAGGGTTTGGGTTCCTTGGGGCCTCTGCGTGACCACGGCGTGAGCCTGGAGCGATGGGGAGAGGCTGCCGGACCCAGTGGAGCGACAGCTCTGGGGCTGTGGGTGAGGTGCTGCTCCTCGGACCCAGCCCTAGAGCAAGCCTCACCATAAAATTAGAGCCCAGGTCGATGCAGGCAACCTTTGTGCTAACAAACCTCCCACTCGCTCCCTGGGGAAGGTGGCTCCCAGGGCTGGGACTTCGGGGGGGCGGGGGTTGCCCAAACCCATTTCTAAGCAAAGAGAAGGAGCCGTAGGCACAGCCCCGGTGTCAGGGCTCAGCCTTGGGGTTAGCAGCGTCAGCGAGATGCAATGGCTGGAGCAGTATTCCTCCTTGGAAAGCCACCTGCCACAGGATGCACGGACCCCCAAATGCATGAACGGAGCATCTGGCTACAGATCACCCCAACACCAGCCGTCCCCAGAGCTGTGCTGCTTTAGGGACAGGCTCCGTCCCCCCGGCTTCCAGACGATGCTGCGGAGCCGCCCCAGCACTGCTCTGCGGGCAGCAGGCACTTCCCTCACAGGTTTTTTTTCTTTTTCCCCCTCCCTGGCATTCACAAGCGGGAGCATTTTTGCTCCTGAGCTAAATATGTCACTTTGCCTTGTAGCGGCTGCCAGGTTTTAAAATGCTGGCAACTCGCGAAAGCGCCGAGAGGACAAATGCCAATAGTTACGCACCCGTCTTTACTCAAGGAAGAACTGGGCTTTGCGGCTTTTTGGTTTTTGTTTTGAAAGTAAAATTAGCGTGTTTACCTGGTTGTTTACTTAAGCTGTTAGTCATGGCAAAAGAAACATGTGCGGGCTGGTTTGTCTCCTCTGACGGGTCTCGCTTCCCCGGGGTGGGCTGGGGTGCTCAGGGGAGACCATGAGCAATAGTGGCAAATATGCAAGCCTTGGTTGCGTTGCCTCTCAGGAAGGCGAGCCAGGGGTGATGGAAGAGCAGCCCCAGGGCTCCCGGGAACCCTTTCCCCTGTCCGTACCTCCCTCCCCTCTCGTGCCAGCGAACACCGATGGGGCGAGCGGCCGCAGTGCCCGGGCAGCGCTCTGCACCCAGGGTCCTCTGACCCTCTGCTGGGTCAGAAACTGCTGCTTCAAGCCCCATCCAAGCCTGGTCGGCGTGGGGCAGCTGCTCTTTCAGCCCATCCCTGGGCAAGCTTTTATATGTATATTTCTTTATTATTATTTCCAGTGTTGTCAGATTCATTACAGCAGATGGGTCCATCCAGGAGGCAGGGCGATGCTCCCGACGGGTGGTGAGATGTCTCTGTGCTTAACACGAAATGGAGGTTGCTGGCGGGACATGTTGCTGTGCTTTTTCCAGTGTGGCAGAGCTCTTCCCAGTTGGGGATCTGGCTCAAGTTTTGGGAGAAGAGATCCTGGGCGAGATCCCAGCAGTTATTTCAATGGACTGAGCCCGCAGGGAGCACCTGCTCGCCAGCAGCGTGGGCTTTCTGACACCCAGCAGCGCTGCAGAAAGCCATGAGGGCTGGGGCTAGGTATTTTTAAACAACCTTGGCCGGGCAGGCTTTGCCAGAGTGCTGCCTTTTCTTGCTATCTCTTCCTGCAATTACAGAATGATTCAGTGACAGCTATCCTGCGGTTTAATGCAAGAAGCTTCATGCAGGTACGGTGTGCGTAAGACACAGCAATGCTTTCTGCTACAACACGGTACTGTCTCATGTTATCACAGCTTGAGAAGTTCAGCAAATAATTGGAATCTTTCCTTCAAACACCAGGTTATTTTGGAGGGGGGTAGTCATATTATCTATTATACTCGCGAAAACAGATAATAATAGTAATACCATTTGGTGGAGCGCTGTTAACGCAACAAGGCTGTCACTTGTCACCAAGAATGCTGTGTGTGGCAGCCTGTTAAAAAGAAAGTCAAAACAAGGCTGGCAGCAGCCAGCCCGAGCGCATCGCGGTCGCTGCCGGGGCTCTGCGAGCGCGATTGTGTTTCCCCCGCGCCGGAGCCAGCAAGGATGTTCTGTACTGCCGAGCTATGCTGGCTTGGCTGGTGCAGCCCATGACGTGCTCACTGGCAGGGCAGCGGCGACGTCCCAGCGTGCTGTGGCTTGTAGGGACACCGATAGCGCTGCCCGGGTCTCATGTTTGTGAGCTGTCTTGTTTTTGGCAGAGGCGCTCACCCTGAGCAGGGCTGAGCGCGCCCCTGCCGCTGCCTGCCTTGCTGCCTGAGCTCCCTCCAAAACCCACAAGCTGCGTAGAGGCCAGGCTTACCCCATGGTCCCCAAATTTCTCTTGGGGTCAGCGGATGCCAAATCCGTCCCATGGGATGTGCAGGGTGCAGGAGGAGCGGCGGACGGGGGAGCCCCTTGGCTGTTCACCCAGCGGGACGGGCAGACACTGCATCGCCCTGGTGCCCCGCACAGCCGAGCTCCCAGACCGGGCAGCATCAGTTTGGGGCTGATGGTACCGGGCACTCATCTTTCTCCCTTATTCCTTTAGAAAAGACATTTCAAATGTAAAAGCAATGTGAAGACAGGCAGTTACACATCTGGAAATGTATCGTTAATGTAACAAGGGTATGAGAAGGCTTCTGTAGGAATTCATCTCCAGTGTATTTCCTCCACAGCGAGCCATAAACTTTCCAGGGTCACAAAAGCCTCTTTATTTTTTTTTCTCTTGAGGAATTTCAGCACTAACCCAGTGCACACTTTCCCTATCTACTGCCCTGTCCATCGGGGTCTTCAGACCCTGTGCATAAACAGAGCCCGCTGCGGGCAGGAGGATGCTCGCTGCATCCGCAACGAGAGCCACGGCAAAACCTTCCCCGAGCCTCAACAACTTCAGCATTTTGGTTTTGTAACAGAATGGAGATCGGAAAGCTCTGCAGAAGTGAAATATCTCTCTCAAATCATCAGGTTATTTTTATGCGCGTCTATATTTTCTTATGTGTGTGTAAATACCTCCCACACACACGTACTTTTATCTCAAGGAGTGAAATAAAAATAGCTGGAGATTGAAAGGGGAGCAGGCGAGGGGGCGGTTGCGCTTTTTGGAAGAATCTCTTCAAGGTTCGGAAACACCGAAGCCGTGGTGATAACATGATCTGACAAAACCTCAGCTTCGCCGGGCCTGCGAGGAATGGTGTTAATGAAAGAGATCTTAATCACTTCCCCTCTACGTTTTAATTCATTCTAACAAGCCGCAGCCAGGAGACTCAGCGTTGCACTTGAGGAGGTTTTGACAAGCTCCGAGGAGCCGGCTGTGCGCGTGCCGGGAATTGCTGCTCAGGGGCTGGGAAAAACGACCCCCATCCCGCAGATGCCAGGATGGCACAGAGGGATCCCCCGCCTCGCCGGGCTGACGGCGGTACCCGCTTTGCCCTCTCCAGCCGCAGAGCCCGGCTGCTTTCCCACACCAAGCCCCGGCCCCGCTGCTCTCCCCAAGCCTCCTGCTCTGCAAGCCCCGGCTGGGCAAGTGGCGGGGGGAGATGCTGCGTGACACCAGAGGAGAAGAGGCTTATGTGATCTGGCAAAGCTGGTGCTACACAACCCAGGGCCCCGTGTGTCCTGCCTTAGGATCGTTTGTTCTCATTGCCTCTCTTTTTTTTTTTTTTTTTTAATGGTAACAAAAGGAGGATTATGAAATACTTTGCTATGGGAAGCCGTGTGGCTGGATGGTGGTGTGCATGGGACGTGGTGACATTTGTCCGGGCTGGGCCCCTCCGACCCCCAGCACCGAATGGCTGGAGTGTTTCTGGCATCCAGCACCCATCGCAGCGTCGGAGCTCAAACTACACCAGCTGAACTTTGGCTGAAGCAGAAATAAAACCATCACGTCTAATAATACCTGGGCTGCAACCTGCTCCCCAGTGAGTCTCTGCCAGCTGCTGCGGCCGGCTGGGGCGGAGCGGCGTCACCAGTCAGCGAGATGCAGCATCGTGCGAAGTCACTGTCCCTGTCCTGAGCACGGGAGGCCAGGTCCCACGGGGCACGCAGGTCCCCTCTCCCAGCCGCTCCCTCGGGGGCCTTATGGGGGTTGGAGTAACCGTAAGCTTTGGCTGGGCACGGGCAAAGCCTCCTCCTCCTCCTCCACTTTGGGAGAGAGCTGGGAGGATTTCCAAATGCCTCTGCTTGGCAGCTAATCCCCAGCATCCCAGTAACGTGCTGGAAGTTGATCCAAAGAAAGTTCAAGGCTTGTGTCCCTATAAATTGCATCGCTGGTCGCCCTCCCTCTGTCCGGCGTCCCCCAGCTGCTCACAATGCCCCATCTTGTTAATTCCCAGGGAGGCTGATGCTGGATGCAGGTGGGAGATGTTGTGTCGAGAAAAGCTGAATAAATTCTCATTATTTTTTTCCTGTAACCTTCCCAGCTCCTGTGACGCTTGTGCTGCGACCTGCCATGGCTGGCATGGGGACTTGGGCAATCCCCAAATGGCTTCTGGAAATATTTGTGCCTTTGGTGCTCCGTGCACAGGCCTGCGCTGGGGCAGTTTACAGGTAATGTCTGGCAAAGGCACGTTGTTTTTCAAGCCAGCTCTGGGGGGGTTGGCAATGTCCCACGAACTTCTTGCTGAGCAAGTTCCTGGCAGCCACAGAGGCAGGATGGCACGGTGAGGGGCAGCGTGGCCTTTGGTAGCAGAGCATTGCCCTGCTCCGTGTTTTGGGCACAGATTTGCTCCGTGCACTAAATGTCAGAGCTGCTCCGGTTGCTGTTACCAGGACACGTCAGACCTTGGCCAAGCTGCCCATGCAGTTTCGGTGGTGGGCTCTCCCCATCGGCGGTCTGAGCCATTCCCTCTGTTGCAAAGCTGTTGGCAGTGCAGATTTAAGTCATTTGAGTTTTGGTTGTTTTTTTTTTTTCAAAAACCACTTTCTCAGCAGCACCTTTTCCCACAGCGGAGGGCGAAGCCCTGCTGCAGGGGGAGGAAAGCGGGCGGCAGGCGGGTTTCGGCTGGTTTGGTGAGCGGCAGCAAGCAGCAGCCCCTCTCCCCTCCTCGCCCACATCGCATCAGCGCCGTGAAGACACTTTTCTCTTCAATGCTGTGTGCCCACAGCTCCTCTGAGTCATGCTCTTAGCAGAGAGCTCATAATTCTTCATTTTTTTCAAGTATGAATGTCTTTGAAAAAAAGCATTAAATAAAACCCTTGACTGAGGTCCCGGCGGTGACTAATTCCCATGGTACGCCCTGCTCCAGCGTTAATCCTGCTGAGCTCACTGCGTGCTGGGGGGGCTTGCATGGATCCTTGCAGGTGGAGGAGCATGGGGTGTATCAAAACCTAAAGCTTCTGCCCAAAAGCTGCTGGAAAGGTTTGAGGAGGGAGGAAATCACTCTCCATAGAAGAGCTGCAAGGGGATTTTTTTTCTGCCCCAGCAGGACAGTCTCTATCAAGGAGGTGGCAGCTCGGAGGACTCAAACAAGGCGACCGTAAATCTGTATTTTTAAACATGTTGCCTCCCACCGAATAAAAGCTGGCAAACCCAGAGCTCTGCTGAACAATTAACCCCCCAAGAACACCCCGCAGGGACGCCGCGAACACCGTACACCCGAACCACGCGAAAACCCCTGCGATGCGGCAGCAATGCTGGGGAGAACCCGTAACCCCCCGGGACCACCGCTGCCAAACCACGGCCCCCAGCAAACCTTCCCCGTGAGCCCCTCTGGGCCTGGAGGAGATGGATAAGCGCAGATTTCCCCAGGGCCAGGACAGGACTGGTGGTGGGGCCAACCTTGCTGTGCAGCCAGGGCCGAGTGCTGCCGTTGCTCTGTGCCGGATGGCTCTGCACAGCCGCGCCGGTCACCACCGCAAAACAACCCTGGCTTTGCTTGCTGCTTGGGTACCAGCTGAAAACATGACCCTCATAGGGGACTTTTGCAAGACGAAGCATCTCCTTCCCCCAGCTTTGCTCTCCCCCTCTTTACCTCGAAAGCCCCGGGAGCTGCAGAGCAGGAGGCAGCTTGTGTGCACCGCCAACGAAACGGCTGCAGGACTGGGCATAACTAATTAGAGCCTCTACAAAATGACATCTATTTCCACAGATGGGAAGCTGCTTCCCCTTTTTATGGCTGCTTCAGTTAATTAGTTATCTCGGAGGTTGCATTTGCATTCCCGGCTTTGTGAAATACCCTTTTGTTAACTACTTTTCATATACTTTTATGAAGTCGACCACTGAAACGGGCTCATTTATCTCACCAGTGACAGGCTGAGAGACTTGCCCAGAGCTGCGTGCCAGATGCTGGGATTGTAAAATAATGTTTGGCTTGTCTGGTGTTTGGAAAGGAGACAGAAGGTGCAGGGCTGTGAGAAGAAAGTCCCAGGCTGCTAAAGCCAAGGTCTGGATCTTGACAACACCTACAAAAATGTTCAATCTGTTGCTTTTGGGCAGCCTGCAGGAGCTGGGGGGGGGCGATGCTCTTGTTGCCAGCCCTGGGCTTGGACATCTCCATCCTCATCCCCTGGGATGTGCCTGCACACACGGCGTCCGACGGGAGCAGGGTGTGAGCATCTGACCTTCTTGAGCTTTATCGGCTGCATCCCGTTGGGTGCACGTGTGTCCCCGCGGGCAGGGAGGGCTCCTGGGGACCCCCCAGAGCTGCTGCTCCAGCTGGGCCTGCTCCAGCCACGCTGCACAGTTACCCTCCATTAGCGAGATCACGAGCAACAGCAGCCATAATCGATCACCGTCGTTATCGCTAGGAAATGTTTGCAAAATCAATGTTTCCTCTGTAGCGTAAGCAATCAGGGCTTTTGTTGGTCGACTGTTTTTCAGGCACGTTTCTGCCATAAAGAGTGGAAAATGCTTGATACGTGCAAAGTACGATGCAACAGATTTCCTCATTCCTGGCGGCACAGGCGCCTTCTCTCCGTGCAAGGCTCTGCAAACACTTGAAGCAACGCAGCACACTTCAGTGTGCGCTGCCGTATGGGGGGAAACCTTCTCAGGCCACTTGCGTGTTTAGGGACCGTACGAGATGCCTGTGGGCATTACTGCGGGCGATATTTCCATTTGCCTTCCCCTTGCACCTACCGCTCGGGGTGCTGCTTGCCTCCCCGCTGCTCCACACCAGCGATGTGTGAACGTTGCTAAATGCCCAAAATGGGGCAGAGGAATTGGGTGTGCGCTGCCGGCAGTGCCGGATTCGTGCTTTCAGCAGCTTTCGGTGCTTTATGCATTGTGGTCAGCACGCCGGGGACACAAAGCCCTGTGCCGAGGGGCATGGCTGGCTGGGCTTGGCTGCCCCGGGGCATTTTCCAGGGACCCCAAGGGATGTTATATTGAAAAAAGGGAATCCTGTCATCGGTTCAGCCACCCCTCTGTTCCAGGAGAGGTTTTTTGGTGACAAGAAACTATACTTTTAAACTCAAACATTGAAAATTCAGAGCGCAGCCCAATTATTGGGGGGGGGGGGAAAGAAGCCCAAAATACGTAAATCTCTCTATTTTCTGCACCAGTGGGTTTGTATTGGCCTGTTAGTTGACGCCTCTGAAGGTATCCGCTGGGATGCAACTATTATACATCCAAACTGTCACAAATGGAAATGTCGCTTTGAAAGACAAAGGGTAATTTATTGAGAAACGGGTGTCATTTAGGTGGAAGGATGGAAGGAAGAGAGACAGTCGCTGCAAAATTGCCAAGAGAGAATACCAGATCCGCTGATAGTCAGGGAACAGCTTTGAATTTCCAAGGCTGCCCTTGAGGGATAAGAAAATAAAAGCTAAGGACAAAAAAAAAAAAAAGTCTTAAATACAGTGACAGCAGAAACCTGAAGGATCACAGTGAAAAATGGGACTTTCTCCTCTCTAACAATAACCGAGAAAAAGATAGGAATGTAATTTGTAAAGGCTGTTAAATTGCCACCAAAAATTGTAAGCTGGATGGAGAAATGACAGAGAAGGAAAAAAGAAACGAATGCATACCTGTCATTCCTGGAGTATTTCGTGAAAATGGGACCAGACGATGAACAGGGAGGAGGAGAAATGGAGCTGAGGAAGGGAAGAGCTGGGAGAACGCATGCGGCTCGGCTGGGCAACAGGAGCTGGTCACCACCAAAGCTTTACCTGGGAACCTCTGGTTTTTGTGTGTCTCCAAAAACACAAACCCATAGATCCATCTTTTTTGTTTGTTTCTGAATAATACATCCTCCCCTGTCTTGGAGGGAGCTTATTTATATGGAAACGGCACTAAGGAGCCAGGCACGGGCAGCTTGCTCCTCTCCGAGCTTGGGGCTCCAGAGGGAACGTCTTGCCAGGAAGGAGCTTGCAGGATGGGCTCCCACTGGCAAACTTTGGGGGAAAGGAATCGCAAACAGCCTGGAGAAAGGCGTGATGATCTCTGCAAGAGCTTTGCCCCAAGGCTTGCGCTTGCACGCTGCCCGTGGGGTGCAGGTGCCCGTGCCAGTGGGACCTGGGCACGAACTGAAGGGTGGCGAGACCAGGAGAGATGGGGCGTCTCCAGCACCAGCAGGACATCGCCCTGCGCGTGTCCCCTCCGAGCCCTTCCAGGCCCCACTGGCCCCTGAGCATCCCAATGAAGCCAAATGGCGCTTCGGTTATTTTAAGGCCATTAAAAAATGGATCCGCCGGGGAAGCAGAGTGTGTTTTGGGCACAACTCCAAAGCGTTACAGCATTAAAGCCTGCAGCGCGCGGGTGCGGGATGGCTCTCGCATGCCCACCCCGGTCCTCAGCAGCGCTTGCAGCATCTGGAGTGACTCAAGTTAAATAAGCAGAGGGTGCTGGGGGTGACGCGTCTCAGCCGGGGTCCTCCCGCTCTAGGACCCGAAGCCCCTGGCAGGTCTCAACCTGCTGCAGCCAAAGGTTGAGCTGAGGCTTCTTCAAATGCAAACCGATCAGCAAAACCAATCAAGCACCGTTTTCTGATGCAAAAGCATCGCTGTATGGATGTAGAAGCACATTTTTAGGCATGAAGATGCCTTCAAAATGCCACTTTTATATTTTTCACATGGTGATTGTCTAGCAGATATTTCCCTTAAGTCCCCAGAGCTGAAATCCCAGTGCTAGATGAGATGTCACCATTTGTATTAGGGGAGTCTTTGAAACTAGTTCTTTCTCAAATGTTTTAGTTGAAAACACGCCTGTACACCCAGGTTCAACAAAAGCAGGTGCTCAGAGGGTCGTCATTACCAAATTCTGATATTTCTTGTGGCTATCTCAAACACTGGGTGTTGGAATATTTCTTTTCAGCTGGAAACATCTATGATTAAGCTGCAGCCAGTGAGAAAAGTAGCAGAAATTGCATTTCCAGCTCCACAATTTAGCAGATCAGTGGATGAGCACTTCTGGCCTGAACCACTGCATGGGTGGGAAGTTTCTCCTGAAAAACAGAGCAGCGCAAGACACCCGGTTTGGGGGAACAATTCAGTCTGCAGGGAATATAAAGCCGGGGAGGAAAATGAGGTGGGGGGAACCTTCCCCGCTGCAAACGGCCCCCGCGTCCTCCTGCAGCCTCGGGGCTGTGGAGCCCCCCTAGCTCCGCTCCTCGGGCTGCGGCCCACCGCTTCTGCCCTCTCACGTCTGTCACATCACTCTACATGCAAAGTTATAATAGCAAAGAAGTGTTGGATGGATTAAAATGCGGGGAAATAATAGAAAGGGTGGGTTTTTTTCAGGGTTGAGAGGAGGGAGGAAGGAGGTGTTTCCAGATACCTTTAGACAGCTCACAGGATTCAAATGGTTGGAGTGATCTTGACAGGCTAAAACCCCAATC
The DNA here is from genome assembly GCF_047370975.1 of Nipponia nippon. Classification (NCBI taxonomy): domain Eukaryota; kingdom Metazoa; phylum Chordata; class Aves; order Pelecaniformes; family Threskiornithidae; genus Nipponia; species Nipponia nippon. The sequence goes on along the minus strand of NW_028262348.1, from coordinate 2,435,239 downwards.
TGCTGGAAATCATATACCTCAAATGATGTGCTATTGCTGCTGATCGTCCGCGTGGCTCAGGGCTGAATAGATACAGTACTAAATTCATCTCCAGTTCTCATTTGCCACCAGTTACTGCTTGTTTGACAAGGTTTGAATGAGGTTTGAAAGGCTTTTACTGAAAACGGTGGTAGGAGGAGTGAGGTTTGATAGGTTTTCTCAAGGGCTGAGCAGGATTTGACCGAGGCCCCTGGGCGCAGGGGGGCTGGCATTGCTCCGCCACGCACCCCAAGCTGCCGCCTGGGAGAGGAGCCAAGGATTATATTTAATTAATTGAAATACTGATGAATGTTACCTTTCTTGTTATAATGACATTCAGGTCTCCCACTTCCCAGTGCTTTAACCACTGAGCCTTCCAACAATGTTGTGAAATGATAAAGTTCTGCTTACCTAAAGGCAAAACACGTTATTTATGGCCCTGTCCTCCCTCGGCCATAAGCTCTGGTGTCCCTAAGCTCACAGCTCTGGTGTCCCTCAGCTTGTGCCTCAGCTGAAAGAAAGGTGAAAAAATCCATCTCCATAGGCAACCTCATGCTTGGAGAAACCCTAAACTAGTTGTGCCTCCTGGTGATCCCCTGTGTGGGTTTTGCAAGAGGAATCCGTTTGCAACTGGCCCAACTGAAGCGGTGCTGGTGTGGCACAGCCACAGAGCACAGCCTCATCCCTGAGGGTGAGTAAGCAGCCATGGGGGGCACAGGACACCCCATGCACGGCGCCTGGTGCAAGTCCTTGCTCCTCAGCCACCCAAAGGGCTCCCTGCGCGTCCTCTTGTCCACAGCCCCGTGGCAAGGCTCTGTGCTCAGCACCCTACGCGCAGCCCTGTGCAAGGCTCATTGCACGGTTCCTCGTGCAGGGCTCATTGCACGGTTCTTTGTGCAAGGCTCATTGCACGGTTCCCTGTGTGGGGCCCATTGCAGGGTTCCTCGCGCAAGGCTCATTGCACGGTTCCTTGTGCAAGGCTTATTGCAGGGGGCTCATTGCACGGTTCCTTTTGCAGGGCCCGTTGCACGATTCCTCGTGCAAGGCTCATTGCACAGTTCCTCGCGCGGGGGTCGTTGCACGGCTCCTCGTGCAAGGCTCGTTGCACGGTTCCTTGTGCGGGGCCCGTTGCACGGTTCCTCGTGCAAGGCTCGTTGCACGGCTCCTCGTGCGGGGGTCGTTGCACGGCTCCTCGTGCAAGGCTCGTTGCACGGTTCCTTGCGCGGGGCCCATTGCACGGTTCCTCGTGCAAAGCTCGTTACACGGCTCCTCGTGCGGGGGTCGTTGCACGGTTCCTTGCGGGTGGGCCCGCCTGTGCAGCCCCTCGCGCCCGTGCGCGTGCGCGGCGCCGCGCGTGGTTCCCCGGGCAACCGAGTGACGCGGGCGCGTGGCCGTTAACGGTCGCCCTGTCAGGCGGCTGAGGAGAGGGCTCGGTGCTCGCCCCCCGCGGCGCCTTGAGGAAGGAGGTGGGGGGGATTGGGGCTGGTTCCCCCGGGTTCGGGAGGTGGGAGGCCCTCGGCGTGAGGACTGCGTGCTGGCGAGATCGTGCTGTGGTTAAAAAGAGCTATAAAGGAAGTTTTATTCGTAAGGAAACCCATCAGAGGGAGGTGATCTGGCTCTGGGTGTGTTCCCCAAGAGACTGGTTAAGGTTTAGGTGTCCCGGCCCCTCAGGATTTATTTCTATTGTTTGAGCGGCTGCTGAGGGGAATGAGACCTCGCGTAGTGTGTGTTAGCAGCAGATTCTTCTGCTGGGCTACCCTTTAGAAAATTAAAAAGGCTTGCTTCGGAGCATGGGCAGCAGGTGTGTGTTTTCATGCCTGGGGAACTAGAGCTTTTAATAATTTAGGGAGTAAAAACACCAGGGTTCCCATTCTGGAACAATGCCAGCACCAGATGCACCTAAAAACCGCAGAGTTGAGGCACCTGTGGTGGCAGATGCGGGCAGGAGCAGCAGATTCAAGGCACCTGTGGCACCAAACGCATCTAAAAGCAGCAGACTCAAGGCACCTGTGCTATCAGATCCACCTAAGAACAGCAGAATCAAGGTGCTGGCGGCCACTAAAGTGTTGAATCCTCGAGATTTTCTGTGCATTCAGGCTTTGCCTGGCTTTGCTCAGAAAGAAGGAAAGGTCTTGGCCAGAAGCAGAACAATTTACAGAAGCAGTGAACCTACAAGAGAACAAGTGTTCTGGGAAAATTACTATAGGAGGCAAAAGCAGTTCACTCAGGGGCTCTTCACCCCCGTGGGGAAGCCTTATCAGGAGCTTGGAGAGATTCTCTACACAGACGCGAAGAAGCTCACCCTCTACTCTTTGGGGCAGCTTGCTCAGGTAGGCCTGACTTTCCTGGTTCCGCTTTAAATAGAAAAGCAGGGAGGCTTTTCTTTTAAGTAAGTTGCGAGTCCCTGTTTCCAGGGAGAGGGATCATTATTTCTGTTTGAAGAAATGTTTGAAACAATATTCTATGCCTTCCTGTGAATAATCACAGTCTGATACAATATTTGATGGTGGTACAGAGCATTCGTAAATAAAGCAGGGCTGCTTTGATGTGTATATTGTGATTTGGGAACTGGCTTTTGAAACTGGCCTTTAAAGTTTTCAAGGAGAACACTTTAAATGGAGCAGAGACAATAGCAGGCTAATGAATGAAAAGGAAAACGTGGGATAATGAGAACGTACTTAAGGGAAAATGCTCAGGGAAAGGTAACATGTCTTGAAAATGGAAGGAGAGGAATCATACTGAGGGCATGAGGGTAAAGGGTGGGTTAAAATTAGGAATGATAAATGGTGGCAGCTGAGGTGTGGGTAAAAAGCTCAAAAGTTGAGCATAAGAAGGGTATAAAAAGTAAAGTGTTTGTAATACCACTTACACCAGTAGGGATGGCTTCGGAGGTAGTGGATTAATTATTTTGTATTTTACTTTGCATCCGTATTTGGGTTTCAGGAAGGTGTAAGAGGATTAGCCAGGAGTGTCTGTGGTAGTTTGATTGTGCGTGTGGTTGTTATCTCCTGGTCTCCTTAGTGCTGCATCCCCACCAACTTAGTGGGTCTTGAACTGTCTCAAGTTGCTTTTAAGTCAAGCTTGAATCATTAAACCACAGTGACAAGAACTCGGTCACTGATGCTTGAGATGAGCTTGCAGTGTTCTGCCATTTGTTTTCTTTTCCTCAATGCTGTTGGCTCCCGCAAAGAGATCTGAAGCAGCTCTGAGTTTTCTGTGCTGTTTTGTGCAAAGAACAATTTTTCTCGTGGAAACAGAGTGAAGTCTCTCCAGCCGATCTGCAACATCAGTCTCTGCGACTTGGAGCCTGCACTTTGCTGTGTGCTTTCTAATGGAGTGCCCAAGGGACAGTCGCTGACAGCTGCAGCAGAAGCAGCGTGGTTATTATTCAGGGTAGGCAGAAAAGATGCTGTCCACCCGCTACTTAATTTTCTGCTCTGATTGTGTGTGTTGCATTCAGAGCTTAAAGTTGTAGATCAAGTGTTTTAAGCTCTAAATAGACAATGGGGGGCATTCACTTTATTTTTACATACTACCTAAAGCAGCATCCTATGGCTGTCTTCATTCAGAGGCTTGTTTCTGTAAATTAGTCAACATCCAGCAAGTGTTGCCAGTGTTCTTGTTTTAACCCTTAACTTCTAAAACATCTTTCTTTCTGAATATTAGAAGTTGCTTTAAAGATTTTTTTTTTCAACTGCAGATATACTCTTTAAAATTCTAATAATCTTGCAAATGTTGGTTAATTCGTGGTGATGGTTGTTGTTGTTTTGGTATTGAAAAATGATGTCAGGATTTGATCCTTAAGGGTGCTCTGAAACCCAGTTGGAACTTGGTTACTTAACCAAATTGAAAGTATACAATTCATACAGAAAATAAACTATATATAGGTCACTAAATGTGTGGTTGTGGCTTATGCTTTAGATTCATGAAGCTATCAGAGGGGAGGTAGTCACACCTGCTGTTCCTTTTTGTGGAGAGCATGGCTAAAAGCACTACATAGTCTCGAAAATCTCAGACTAACTTTTTTTTTTCCTTTTCCTAAGAGGTAATGGTTACTAAGTTAAAAAACTAATAAATAAATACATAAAAATAAATAAAAAAATTCCTGGCAATGAATCTGACCTGTCCTCTGCTTCCCTCCATCCCCACAAATGGGGGAAGGCCCAGGGATTTCATTTCATTTTAAGCTGCCAGCGTGCTCTGCAGAAATCTATTTATGCGTTTTTTCAGAGATACTAGAACAGAAATGTATTACTATCGCTTAATTTTAAAAATACTTTCTATTACTTGTATTTTTGCTTTATATGAGTTATTCTCCCACTCACATATAGCAGTCCCCGTAATATTTTGAATAACTGAGAAGTCTGAAGATAGTGGATATGTCTAATTGTAGGTGTCTGAGAGCATAACATTCCTGGTAGTAAAAATCGTGATCTCTGATTAATGCATTTGCACTCATCTCTACCTTCTGAGTTAGCGTTTTCTTCAGCTGCAAGTACAGCTGATGACTTGCAATGATGAATGACAGTAAAATTTGTAAACAACAACAAGGTGATAAAAGCCCTGTGAATTCAACAGGACTTGAGTATGCTAATATCTTCTGGCAAATGCTACTTTCTAAACTGATATTATTTTAAAATAGATTTTAAGAGCTAAAAACATTTGAGTAAGTGTGCTGGGATAGTTATACAAAATGATATGGGCGTAGGATATTATATGTAATAATTGCACATTTAGGATGCTTTTTTTTATATACTTGATGGCCACAAACGTGTTCAGAAAAGCTCTGTGTTCATGGATGCTTTTTGTATCTTTATTAAGTAAATTTGGTATCTGAAAACGTAGAGCAGATATTTGACCATTCTAACTGTTGCACTGGGAACTCTGCTGTTCTGTAGTCACAGAGAGAATGTGATATCCGTCTTACAGTGCAAACACTAAGTAAAGCTGGCTCAATGCAGTGGCAGAATTGCATTTCACTGCAACCCACTGGACCAAAATAAACCTCTTCCAAACTACTAGCAATACTGCCGAGGGATGGGGGAAGCTCAGGAAGTGTAGTGTTTGTGTTTAAAACAACCAAACAACAACAAAACAGACAACCAAAGCCCACAGAAAAACCCCCAAAACCAACAACCAGGAGGCTGCTTTTACCCATCCTGTACAGTATTATCCAAGTGTAATTGAGTGGCCAGCTTTCAGAGTGATGTGGATTTTGTGACCCTTATGGCTTTAGGATGCCAGTTATCCCAACTCTTATCCCCAGCAGCGTCTCGGTGTTTTCAGATGTGCTTTATATGTGGTGGCTTTCTACACGTGCTATCTGCTCCCTGCCTCTGTCTTTACTAGAAGAATCCTGAGAAGTTGAACAGGCCATGTGTTTTAACCAGAGCAGCTACACCAAGCGTCTTCCCAATGGATTTCGTTCTTGCCTTTTCAAAACTTGCTGCGGGGGCAGGGTAGGGGAAGAGAATCCCTGTGGGGCTGCCTGGTTCTGTATTGTGTTAATGTCAGTCCATACCCACACTGCGAGACAGAGCCCTTCCAGCTTCCATTACAAATAATTGGAAGTTACTTAGTTCGGTTTGAGGTTTTTTCCCCTCTCTCTCAAACATCGGGTGTGCGTTGCAGACAGCACTGATTCATTGAAAGTCAAAGACTGTAGCTATCCAGACAGTATTTTTGATTTCCTAAGCGTTCAGAGCAATGTGTCTCTTTCTTATTCCTTAATGTAGCGGTGCATGGTGATGTTAGTCACCTTTTATCATGTTTATATAGCTTCTTTCCCTTAATTGCTATGACAAATTCATTTGCAAAACCTCTGAGGTGGCTTGTCGACTTTAACATGAAAGAAAGGTGGCCTTTCTGACCAAGCCCTAAAAACAATCCAAGTCCACAAAATCTTGAGTATTATTAGTGTCAAAGCCTGCTCTGTACTTGTCATAAAATTCTGTTCTGTAATTCTGTGCTTTGGGTAAACAGGTCACTACATAAGATTGACAACAGCATCAGCAATGAAAGGTTTTAAGCTGGAAACTGGAGAAGAAAACGGAGCAATTTCTTTCAAGAGAAATTACACTGATGTTATTTGTTATTGCTGCAGTTAAAGATCTGTCAGAGTTTCCAATTTAAAACCTTGCTTTCCAGAAGACTAAAACCAGGTATTTCAAGGCAGAACTTAAAATGCAAAGAACCTTTTTCCTGCCTGCTCTCTGATGCGAAGGTCAGTTCCTTATCGCTCTGGGAAGAGCAGGAAAACATTAGTGGTGGGTTATCTTCCCAGTATCTCCAAAATGGAGAAACTGGTCAGGCCAGACTACACTGGTGTGGTGACGTTCCTCATGCTTTCTGACTTGAGTAACCAATACGTGGTCATTGATCAACCCCAGTCTCACACCTGCATCTAAGTAGTGCTATGCCTGAGTCATTTTAAAAAAAAAAAAAAAAAAAAAAAAAAAAACCAAACAACTTTATTCTAGATTTAGAAGCTTCAGAAATACCTTGAAACTTCCTATTTGAAGAATGTGAAATTTCAACAAAATGCTAGTGAGAAATAGGATAGCACAATATTTCTTTCTGTTAACTACTCAGTTGGCTTTGAAAATGAAAAGTTACAAAATACTAATACTTTCTAGACTATTAGTAGAATATAAGGGTGAGTTATCACTGGGATGGCTGCTACTCAGAAGTGCCAAAGCATTGATAGAGATGTTCGGATTCAAATGTCTCTTGGGGTATTTTGGTAGATTGTTGGCTGGTGAAATTGGACCCTTCCACATCTTTTTGCTGCTTGCTAAAGGTGGTCTCAAAGTCTTCTGAGAGCCCACCACGCAGTGGGTATGCAGGTATGCCTGGCTCAGGTTTCCATGGCAATTTATTGTGCCTAATTGACACAGGTGGATTTTGCAGATAGTTTTTCTTTGGCTGATCTTCTCTAGTTTCCTTTTCTCATTTTTAATTGGTAAAAGGGTGTTGTGGGGGTTTTGGCTTTTTTTTTTTTTTTTTCTTTGGTGTTAACCAGATACAAGTTGTGAGGTGGTTGGTTTTTTCTTCTTTCTGGAGTTACCATACAGGGAAGTAGCTGTGCTGCTCTGTGTGCGTGGAACTAACTGTGGGTGTTACACCCATGACTTCCTACAAGCTCCATAACCTCTGCTGATAACTTATGTGTGCAAGCTCTCAGCATGGTAATCATCAGGCAGAACAGAATTCATGCACATTATCCATCTGAGGTGATGTCTTTGCTTCGCTTCTCATGATGAAAACTGATGTACGCTTCCAGCTTTCACCAGGGTCACTGCTAGCAACAAGCAAGTGAAACTCTGGTTGTACACGTTTTATGGGTAATGCTGATTTCCAGTAAATAGAATGAATTGTTTGAGTATTTTTTTTAACTGTCTTCTGTAGGCTTTAACTATGTTGGCAAGCATAATACTACACTACTCTTCCTTTTTAAAAATAGTAAGAGATGCATTTCTTGTTGCAAAAGACAAATTCAGAGGATATTTGGAAATGAACAGCCTAATGGCATCTCTCTCTTGCTCTCACATATGACTTTCTTCTCACCCATCCAAGGAGGCATTGACCCACCAGACACTTGCAATGTACTGATAATGTACCATTATATTGCTGCTTTTATGTACACGTTATTAAATGTTAGTAAGCCTGAATGCGTAAGGTTTGAGGGTGTATTAGAAAGTGATAAATAAGCAGACTGTGGATAATTTGGCTATGGAATAACAGAAAAGGGTATAGCTTTAGGTGACTCAACTAGTGATGCAGAGCAGTTTGTTTATGTGAGAGTGGTACTAAAAGGAGGAGTAGAATGAAAGATAAACAGAAGCTGTGAAGTGAGGTGATAGATAATGGTGGCATCATAGACAGAACCAGAACAGAGCAAATGATATAAGAAGGAAAGTTCAATTTTAGACATATTTTATCAAATTTGGACATACGCTTAAATTGCAATAGCAGATCGTCTTCTGCCTCCTTCAACAAATGTTACATCAGATTAGGCTGTTAGACTGTACACTGGCTACTGTTGGTTTTATTAATTAAGCTCATTCCCCTTTGTTAGCCTGAACCATAAATGCATTTCTTTTAGCTTGGGTTTAATTTTCAAGAGCCATTATTAAAAAGTTGAAAAAATGTCAGTCACACTGTTTCTTAGGAACTAAAATTCTTATTTGTACATGTCCATGGACAAAACGGGGAAATATTAGATCATATTGCAGCGATTCTAACAAGAGGATAACAACATAGCCAACCAAGTATTTGAGATTATTTAGCAGGCATAGTGAAGCTGTTGTTGATGCAGAATTTCTGAATTTCATTTTTTATTCTTATCCGTGACTGCCTCTGTAGTCGTGTGTCTGTTAGAAATTCCTGTCTATTTCAGAGCAGCAGCAGTCCTTCAGTGCTGAAGTAGTTGGTTTTGTTACTGTTAACCATAACATTTAAGTACTTGTGTGCTGAGAGTTTTGTTGAAATGTTTTTCCTCGTGGCCTTGTGAGACTGACAATCGTTACCTTTCTTGTACCTTTGGAGAAAGTGACTTAGAAAAGTGAATTAACTTGGCTAATTGCGTATGGAAAATATAAACCTGGTATTATAGTGAAGAACCTTCTGTTCCTGAGCTCTTGGTTTTTGCTGCAGGTTTTCTTGTTTTGTCTTTTAGAGTGTGAAACAAAACTGGTGATATAAATGAGACTAGAGATAGGACATATGCTTACAGAACTGTATTTTTAAGATAGTTTTTTTTTTTATTTGGTTAAGAGTGATAGTTTTACTTTCCAACGTGAACAGTAAATGTTAGGTGCTAATCCTGACCTGAGCCTAACTACGTGAAAATGTTATGTTCTATAAAAGTAAAGGTTTTATGATCACTAAATTAGTTTGACATATCTCTGGAACAGCAGCTAACTGGTAAGGTCCACACAATCTCCATGCTATTAAGTTCAAAACAGTCTAATCAATTTCAAAAGTTCAATTTCTGTTCCTAAAGGCTGCTTCCATAATGAATTAAGGGAAGCATATCAAATGTAATAATGCATTGTTATTAAGGTTTTAGTAAACTTGCCAAATGTCAGGCTGCTGGTGCAGTCATGGTGCATTACACTTCTGTGATTACAGCTTGAGTTGTCATTATAGCGAATTGCATTGCTCACCTAGGTTTGGGAATTGATCTGCAATATCATGCCTGGGGCAGGAGAGAAGTGCATTACAAAGGTTACGCTTCACAGTGAATATTCAAAACATTAGATTTTTATCAGGTTTAATATCTGCTTCTCTTAAATAGTGCATGCAAACACTCTGTAGGTTACCTAATGAAAGAAATAGACTATTCCTTGTATTTGAAGAACCTGGTGCTCCCCTGGCTGCAGTGTGGCAGTTAAAAATGACTTTTGCTAACTGGTAACACTTTGTCAAATGGTTACTTTTGGGAGGGAATGGGGAAAAACGTTTTGAGATTTGACTGGAAGTGCTGTGTATGAAATAAACGTTTGTTACTGTTATGGGTACGATCGGTTTAGGACTGGCACTGGACAGCAAGGCTAGCACTCTTTGTAATTCACGGATGAGTTTCTGGTTCCTGTTCCTTTGTGTCACTCTGACAGCACAAAGGAACGTTAATGCTGATCTTACCAGACACCGGAGGATTTCTCTAATGTAATGTTCAGTGGAGTTATGTCAGGAATGAGTATATGTGTACCAGAAATGTAAGAAAATCTTCCAGGTGGGAAAGCTGAGCTCTTTTGCATACATGAAACTTAGGAACCTCTCTGTGTATGTGATCACTAGTAGGAAGTGGTAGGTATTTAATTAACGGCAGGGGAGCATGAACAATGTGGAGATTTTTATATTCACACGAGGAAAAAAAAACCACAACTGATGTAGAGATGCAGGACTAGATTTGTAGATAGGTTGGGTTGTGCTGATTTCGAGGAAGGATAATATATTTATAGATCAGGTTTACCCCAAATGATGCCAAAAGCACTTTGCAGGCTGAATGTAGAGGTCCTCTCAGCCATCCCTGGTTAACTGTGGTCAACAGAGCAGAGCAATACTGCCTGAGAGTTCAGGACAGAAAGTGATGAAGAATAATGTATCCAGCTGAAAAAGGAGAGGTAAACTTCAGTGAGCAGTCAGCAGTTTAAGCAAGGTGAAGTTTAGCCAGGACACCTTGCTAATTCCCCCCAAACGTTGCATGGCAGTGGAGGAATCATCCTTCTCATACAGAAAATAACAGTTTTGGGGTAAGTTGATCTGAATGCAAGAACTTTGAAACCTGTTCTTAAACTGGAGTATTTCCCTGTGCAGGCAAAGTGAACGAAGGCATTCAGCTGGGGGTGGGGGGGAAGGGTAATAATTAAAGCTTGAGTTTGTCTTCCAGAGGAAAAACCATTTGTGTGGTGTTTCACTTTCCTTGAGACTGTAGAATGATGTGCCTTAAATCGCAAGCACGGAAGGCAGCGCTTTCCATGGCTAGAGTATCTTCTCATTATTCATGAAATGCCTATAGAAAAAGTCTTGAATGCACAACAGCAATGGGGGGAGGCCTGTAAGCAGGGAGAGGACATAATGGAATGTCACTACATTCCTTGTAGTATAATGTGACCTTTCCATTAAATTAATGTTATGCTATTTGCACAGAAGGAGAGCTAAGATAGAGAGTATTTTTAGGGGACAATAGTCAAGTTAATTAGGCAGCTATATAACTGTCACTCTTTACATTAAGAGCTCAACAGCGGGGTATGGGGAAGGAGGTAGTAGCTATAATGTTACTTTGGATTCTGTTCATTTTGAAAAAGGAATTACTTTGTGTCATTTGTGAAAACTAGGCTGTGGCATTGTTTGGGGTATTGTAGCCTGGAACCTGTTGTTCTGGTGTATTAAGATGGAGGTTTTAACTTAATTCCTCGATGACTTGCTCATAAAAGGTTTATGCATCCTCTCTGCTAATGCAGCGGGTACAAAAGACAGATTCCACAGTCCTTATTGGTGTGGAACACTCAGATATTTCGTATGCCTGTCTGTCAACCTCGGTGGAGTAATTGTGGAGTAAGGCACAGTTCTTCAAGTGAAACCCTGCTAGATTTTGGTCTGCGAGCATTTAACTTCATATATACCCAAACAATTTCATTTGAGGGTCAAAATATGCTTCATAAAGCTGTTGTGACGTATTTGAATTTGTAACTGCTCATTCATACACTGCATCCATTACAGATTTTCCCTTTTTAAGAATGACTTTGACTTTTTAGTAAGTTTCCTTACTCATAAAAGGCAAAATCTAGCTGTATGACATCGGGCTCCAGATAACAATCCATATGTTTGAAATGAAGAGACTGCAAAGCTGTTAGGGTTATTTGTAATGTTTTCTCTGCTGCAATTAAAGTTAGGTTGCAGTAAATCACAGAGCCCACTGAAGCCTCTGGCCAGTCCTAGTTGCTGTGAGTGCACTCAGCTGTGTCTTTGGCCTTGAGCTAATGCCTGTGGCGCTACTGGGAGGGTGAAATCATGTCATTCCTCATCTGTTAGAGCAGTCCTTGGATTGCAGTCCTTCAGTCTGAAATGTATTTACTTCAACAGTTTTGGCCTCAGTGCTTCATTTCTCTCCTGCAGGTGCAACCGTTGGTTCCCGGTGATCAGGTAGCCTCATGTGTCTGCCATACTGAGGATCCTGACCTCTCCAGGGTTCCTAGGTGGCATCAGTTGGTCCCACTATGTGCCAACGTTTCCCTCTCAGTGCTTCAGGAACCCTGTGTTATTGAACTCTGCTCTGTCTCGGTTGATTCCTCCCTCTCCCCTCACAGTCATTATTTAACTGCTTGTACCCCTTGAGTCTCTTAGCTCCCAGTTCAGATAGAGGAAGACTTACAGCTTTATTAGATAACAAATGATCCTCATAGCTAATTGTTTGCCCTGCTCTTTGGGGAGCTATTTATTTTAAGAACAAATGAAGTTATCCCATAACTATGGCCTACAAATAAAGGATAAACACTGTCTTTTTTTTTTTTTTTTCACTGGAGAGTTGAAGGCAGAAAGTCAAACTTGTCGTGTCTGACAGAGTAAGACTCACACATATGGTTCATGCCTTGAATTCCCTCGTGACTAGACTGATACCTTGTGTATTTGTGGTACTGTCTGACCCCAGCTGCCAGGTGCTCCTGGTCATCTTGGTCTGTGGTCTGCCAACTGGCTGCGTTGGCTATGTCAGAGAGGCTGTGACACAGTACTGCAGGTAGCAAATATCATCTTGTGGAGCCTACGTGCCAAACGTTCCCCGCAAAAAAAAAAAAAATCAAACAAAAAAACCCAAACAAAATACCACACACGAGAGCCCAGCAGCCGTGTTCCCCTCCTGTCACATAACCTACTGCCAGACACATGCCTGAATACAGGGGCATAAGAAATAGTAAAGGTCTGCAATTCTGGTCTTTGGTAACTCTTAGGACTAGTACTTTCTTGCAGGTGTAATGATATTGGCAGGTTTGTTGGCTGGCTGGTGAAGAATGATGTGACTGCCATCACTTCCCGACGGTCAAGTGTGACAACCTTAAGCCACAACATAGTGAAGTTTGCTACTGACAAAGACTTTTGCCCAGAACAGACTGAAATAGCTGGATTATGATGTCATTGCACTGCGGATGGATCACAACAGTAGGACTGAATTTAAAGAGAGTTTATATTCCCTTCCTAAATATGTTCTAAAGCTGGTATTTACTGCTCTATTTAGTGTTGATCAGTTATGCCAGAGCTAGAAGTATTTATGACTTTTATATGTTGCATTTATTATGTTGACAGGATAATTGAAAATCTATAACAATTGTCTTGGACTAGAATACGTTTGATTTTTAATTACAATTCCATTGTGATGGTTTTAAAAACTTGGAAACTGATTTCCCTCTAGTTATGAACCCGTTTTCCAAAGTGAGCAGATTGTTCAAATAAAGGATGTGTTCAGTAATACAAAGGAAGCCTTTTCTCTAAGGAAGCTTCTCAAATACATAAGACCAACACAGTATTAGCTTAGAGCATATGGTTAAAATATTCTGTCCGTTATGCTGCTGTACCTTGTTGATACTTTGTCTTAGGGTTATGCATTTACGCATGCAAGAAACTAAGAGCCTTTGTGCTGTAACAGAAATGCATTTAACTTCTCTGTTAACACCTGCAGCAGGTGATAGGTTATCTACAGGTATCTACCACACACTGCTTCATTTTTTTTTATTAGGTTACCCTGAAATGTTAGAAATTAATTCCTGGAGTCAGTGTCAGCTAAACTGACAGCGGATCAAAGCTGTGAGACAAATTGCTCATTACAGTTCAGGGAGCTGAATCCTCTGTGCAGACAGCTGTACTGTCGCTGGAGGGTTCTCGGGCACTTCACCCGCAAGCTCTGCCTCGACAAATGCTGCCATTGTTGGTGAAGCTCATAGGTGCATTTCTGTAAAATAAGCTCATCTTAAACTCCCATCAGAGGCATTGCTATGTCTTGGAATTGTTATTTGTTTGGTTGGGTTTGTTCCTTGTCACCCTGTTTAGAGCTTGTGTCACTATGCAACAGCCTGAACTATAAACAATGATGTTAATCCATGAAAAATGAGAAATTAAACCTTGGCAGGATCCTAGTGATCCCTATCTAGGTTCATCAGATGAAAGCTTTTTTTTTTTTTTTTTTTTCCCCTGGCTTTTTCTGAAGGTTTAGCAGCACAGAATCCACTCAACTTTGCCGTCTGACAGTCAGAAATCATTCTTGCTGACAGTGAGCACACTTCATCTTTTACTGAAAGCAGATAAAAACAGACTAAAAAAAAGACAACAAACCTTTTCCAAATAGTCACTTTGCCGTTTCCATTAGCTCATCAGAAATGTTTGACTCTTTCCCTTTTAAGAAAGCTACTTTCAGTAAAATATTGTGTGTGTAATTTTTTTCCCTTCGGGTGTTTCGGTTGTTTTCCTAAATTACTGTTAGCTTATATTATCTATGTGAGATCTGAATTGGTGCGTGTCAATAATTGCTAGGTCAGAGCAAGTTAGCTATGTGAGAGAGAGGCGCTGGAGTAAGGCTTTCCAACACCTATTGGTTGTAACAGCAAATTGTGTGAATGTAAGTCTTTGTGCTGCTTTGCTCTGAGGTCAGCTGGAAGACACTGTTGCTTGAAAACAGTGATTTAATGGCAGTATGACACACAGCCTTAAAACTAATGGAATACAAAATAGGAAATCAAAACAAAGACAATGCTTAAGGAGAATGGGCCACAGATGTAATGCAGTCTGTGTGTGCAGCTGGCACAGCTATCACAAAACGCTTCTGAAAATAGCTGTCCTCTGGCAAGTCAAGTTTTGATGGTTTAGCTGTGGCTTGTTCCCTTGTTTATGTGTCAGATGTTAGCAGTTTGGACTGAACTTCTTGTACAAGAAGCGTAGAGTAGTTCCTAAATATTAATACTTTCTTTTTTAGGTCACAGATAAAATGGTGCAGGGCTTTATTTGCAGATAATGTAGTCAAATCTATGCCAGAATGCTAGCTAACTTAATCTGATGATCCAGCCTACGCTAGGTACAAAGGAGGGGGATGTGTGCATGCATGCTTAATTTTTAGTGTGAATTACAAATAGCCAATAAAAAAAAAGGGGCATTTTAAGTTCAGTACATTATATCTAAAACCCATGCAGAGCTGTTCGCTAGGACCTTGGTATAGATGTAAAGGGTGTGTTGGACTTTGTATCAGAATTAAAGGATACTCTGTAGTCTTGCATAAAACACAGCCATTAAGATCCTTTTCTTGACGTGTTCATCTGTCTCATGTTTATCATGGGTGAAGCTGGTGCCAGCCAGTCTGTGGATGCACATTGCAGTATGGACCATATTCATCCCTGTCAAAATATGGATTCAGTTAGAAGCTTTATTCCAGCAGAGAATTTGACCCTTTAACAAAAATATGCTTGAGTGAAATTCAATGCTGGTTCAGAATTTGGTTATTTTTTTGTTTGTGAACTTTGTATTTTCAGTTTACCTGGGGAGAATGTGCATTTATATAGCCACCATTGTATACTCTTTGTTTATTCTATTTGAAGTGTTCTTGGCAAAATATTTTAAGAAATATTTAAGTGTTTTAATAATTTTAGTCTTTAACTTGCATCCAAGAATGCCTGTTTGTTTTAGGGAAGCAACAGGAGTGACTGCCTGGAAAACTAACAATGGAACTGTCAGTCCCACATTGTGACGTGCATGTGGTGAAAAGATGACTTTTTTAGGGCTGGCAGATGCACTCTGTTCATTTTACAGGTCATTAAATTTCTCATTATACAAACTCAATCATCTGAGTTTTTAAAATATGATTTAGACTATCCAAAAGATTAGGCAGTGTGCAAGATAAATGTAGAAGTTTAACTTTTGAAAGACAAAACATAATTTGAGAAAATGATAGATAAATTCTGTAATGATGCTACTATATTATTCTCATTGTCTAGCTACTCCATATGGAAGGTTATAGTCTCACCTTAGGTATGTCACTGCACGCAGAGTAACACCAAACAAAAAAATTTTACTTTGCCAATCTGCTTAGAGAGTCTGATTAATCTGTCTGCATTCTAGAGGAGAGAATCTGTAGTAGTAATTTGTGCATTAGGATATTATCTTTCTTGTTGTGGCTAGAAAGCTGCATCCCTTTAAAAATGCTTTAAAATGCTGCAATGATGGAAGAGAATTATGGTTACATTTCTTTGCAGGATTTTGTTTTTCCTAGTTGCTGAGTCTTAGCTGTCTTTGGGGGAAAAAAACCTTCCCCCCCCCCCCCCCCGAATGTAATGTTTGTTTGCCAAAAGCTCAAGATCTACAGATATCAGCTACCACTGTGGGGAAAAAAAAAAAAAGTGATTACTTTTGATAACTATTTGGCCCGAGTAATAACTCACTCAGATTTTACTTGGAAAGCAATCTGTTAGCACAGCTCTCCTCCACACAGTTTTTCTTAGGAAAGCCGTAGATGGGAGGAGGTGATGTTTAATCAGTTGAGCTTTCTGTTAATGTTGGCTTTCCATTATTTTCTTCTACAGAAATATGAGTCGCTGTGATCCCAGAATAACAACATTTAGAGTGCCACTAGTGAGCTGGGAAGATACAAATGAAACAATTACTCTAACAAGCTCAGGCTTAATCTTTCCCTACACATTTGACACTTTCTTCTCCAACCACAGTATTGCTGTCCAGCCTTTCCAACACCTTCAGGCTGCTGTTACATGAGGTTTAGATATTACTCGGCAAAAAACAGAGCTGGGAAGCACAGCACGTTAGCTTAAGCATTTATCTTAAGACTAAGACACTGCTATTTCACTAGAATGTGTCATGTCCCACAGCTAATTCTAGACTATCCATATGGATTGTCCAGAAATTAGATTCTTGACATATCCCTGACTTCTCAGACCTTTAAATAAAGTACAGTCTTTCACACTAAGACTATGCTAGACTTTATAGCTTCTTACCAAACTAGGTACGTGGACCAAATAAATTGTCTACTGCCACAGGGCTTTGGTAAATATGTGTGTTCATGTGACTGAGAGCTTCTTAGCTTAGTTCTGAGGAAATCAAATGATCCATAATTGGAGAAATTCAAGATGGATCTCTTCTGCACAATCCTGAATAGGACACCCTCTGTCTTCAGGATAGGAAGAACGTTCATTACTAAGAGACCTTTTGAAGTTTTACTGTGAAAGTGGTTCAGTAATGTCCTTTCTTTTTACTATGCCAAAGCAAAGCCTAGGACAGAGATGAAGATTATTGGCTTGTTTTTGTGTCCTGTAAGTATAAAAACACAAGCAAGAATCACCATGGTTATTCCAGTTATTCACAGCTTTTCTCTAGAGAAGAATCATGGTAAAACACATTATAGCATACTCCTTGCAAGCAAGCAGGGTCATGCAATCTGAAGTGACAGTATAGGGTGTTAGACCTCTGGTTATCGCAGTTCTAGCTCTTCAGTTGCCCACGCACAAGCACCTAAACTTATTCTACTGTCATCTGAGAGTAACCAATTTTAATCATGGAAATGATGACTATGTTTTGTGCCACTCTTACTTTAGTACTTTATATCAAAATAAAAGTTTGTTTTCAACCAGCCTGCAGTGGTCCTGCCCATCCTTTTTAAGAACTATTTCTGAAAATCACTTTGTCCTCATATGCAGGGCATGAACTTCTGGGTCTGGCTGCCCAGGGATTGGAGCTTAGTCCATTATGAGGCTTCTAAGAAATCATTGTTCGCATCAGAAGGCTTTCAGACTTTGGCTTTGTCTGTGTGGGGAAAAAATAAGTATACCTCATCAGGTTGAGACATTCTCAAAAAAAGTGCTGGGTAGACACAAAGCTGGCTCACACAGGAACTTAACATCCAGTAATTGGACGCTAAGTACCAGGAAGTTGTCTAAGCCCTTTTTTAAAAAAAAAAACCTCAAATACAGGTGGATGCAATGAATTCTGATAAACCTTACTAACATAAGCTATCAAGTGTTCTGAGTCATCAGTAAAGCAAAATCACCCACATAAAGCTGATACTTTTGAACTCAACTTTCTTGCATGAAAAAGGTTTTCTAAAAAGTTATGAAAGTAACTGTCTCAGAGCTTGAGATAGAAGTTCTTGGGACTGATCCACTGGGCGTTCTGTTTGCAAGGTAAAGCTGGACTTGCTTATGCATCCCCAATTCCTTCCAGAGGTGAATTTAACTGTAATTAGTTGTTCCTTCTACCAATAGTTTTCCTGTCGCTATGCCAACTAAAAAGACTTTTCTGAGTTCTGAGATCTAGTTTGTTTGAAATAATGTTCTTTAGAAAGCATAGCCAGCTCTTTCTTTCTTGTGAGTCTGGCATACTTGGCCAGCTGTTTGAGAAAATTGTGCCAGGAAGCCTGTCACATTGTATTTTTTAATGTGGTTTTCTTTGTTGTTGGGGTTTAAAATGAATTTAGATCTTATGGAAAATGCTCGCTTAACAGTCTTCGCAGAATAAGATTTTCTATTTATCAACAAAACCAGTAGGAGTGGTGTGTGTTTGCTCCCAGGACCTCTCAGAATGCATTTTGGTGGGAATGGATGCAGTGATGATAATGGTTTTGGTCTCAAATCCATTTATTCGCTAAGTGGGCTACAGCAACTTACAAGAAAAAAAGACTCCAAAGCCAGTTTTTTACCTCGGGCTACACAGCATATCTCACTGCATTGTCTGCATTATGTTGTCACTTGAATTTTTTTTCCGTTGCAGGTCTGACAGTGAAATAGGAAGTAGCTCATCTTTCTGAGATTTTTTTTTTCTTTTTTTTCTGGGCCAATGGTACTTCTAGTAGAAGTCAGATCTCTTCCACTGAAAAAGTAAATACCTTTTTAGGCATGTCTGCACTTTAATTAGACCTATCCAAAAACTGTGACATATATTTCTGGGGGAAAAAATTGTGTTGTAATATTGAATTTTTAATAATTCTGAAATTCTAGCTAACGTGACTGTGGTTTTAGAGAACAAAGGCACTTCATTTGCTGGATTGATCCTTCATCGCCATCCTGTCTTTTCTGTCTGCTGCGTAGAGGTTACCCACAGTCGCTGTTGGTGGGTTGAAGCACTGCCCCTGTGCGAAGAACTTGGTCTATCCATGAGTTTAAGGTACAAGCTGGGCAGAGGAAGAAGAAGGAATTAGTTACTGCCAGGGAAAGAGTGTATCTCAAAGACGGTTTACTATTTAAAAATCAGTGAGATATCGCCATCTTCCTAAGCAGCCTAATTTCTTTACCCTTTTTGACTATTTGTTTTTAAGGCCCCTGTTTCTAATTCTAATTGTACTTTTGTGAGACATTTATTTAAGCTATTCAGACAGCACGGGGTAGTGTGAAGGTTATTACACAGTAGTGTACTTTGTCTCAGGTTCCTGAGCCAGTATAGCATTTTGTAGTCCTTTGCCATTGCTGCCTGAAGTAACTCCTGACTATAAGGACCTGTGAGAAAGACACAGAAGAACGTCCCAGAAAAATTAGTGCTTAGCTACAGGCCACCTTGGTGCTGCTTCCTCGGTGCTGTGAAATTTAGTTTCCAGAAGACAACAGAATTTCATCTCATGCTAAGCTAAACTTGGCTCTGCTGTGGAGCAGGATAAAGCAGATGATCACTGTCGGGCACTGTGTGAAGAGCTTGCTTACTGGTCAATTGAGCCAGTCATCTCGGCGTATTTGCTATGAATCTAAATGCAGAATTCTGGAGGTGGAAAATGGCCACTCTGCTTCCCTCCAGGAACAAATCCAAGCAAAGGTCACATCAGAGTGAAATTTCTTTTACTCAGCCCATAAAATAAACAGATTGCCCTGCTCACATATAAATGCCAAGGCTTTTAAAGGAACTATTTGAAACTCTGCAGATCTTAAGGTCTGTGAGGAGTTGCGATAAGACAGAAAGAGGTAGAGGGCAAGGTGTCAACAGCACATCTGAAATCCCCTTTAACTTCTGTTCTTCATGTGGACGCTGAGCACTGTTGAGGAATGTTAAACTAAAACATGGTTGAGGAGAAAGGAGGAGGTTCAGAAATTTGCCTCCTTTAATGTTCTTCACTGACAGTGACAAATGCTATAAGATTCAGTCAGACTGTGGGAGGGGATCTGGGACTTCCAGACTAAGATGCAAGCTTCTGGCTTCACAGACCTGCTTTCAATACCCCCCTCTTCCTATATGCGGTGTACGTGATCAGGGACAAGTCACGTCTCTTGTTCTGCCTCCATTCTTCATATACACAAAGAGGATAATACCACACTCCTCCTTGACAAGAATGTTGTGAGGATTAATGTCTTAAAGGTTGTAAATGGCTCAACTATTATAGCAATGGGTGGGGACCATGTAAGTAGTATAGATAGATAGGCTTTGGAGTTTTCACTGCTACTGGATGCCATTGTAGCCCCTGTAGTCCCTCCATCTCTGCCTAGCCAGGAGACTGTCCCATCCATCACGCTCAGAGCCAGCCGTGCTTAGCTGCACGTTTGTGACCTCCAGGTGTGAGTATTACTACTCCTATCTGGGAATGAAGCCAAAGGAGAGGTAACTTCTTGCTCTGTTTTATTAACACACTGACAAGAATAAGTGCTGTGCCTTAACAAACTTAAATAGTAAATAGTTCCTACACTGATGTTTAGTAAATAAAAGCCAGCATGGGGGAAACCATGGAAGTTCAGAAGGAAACAGGTGGTCTTGGGTTTTTTGTTTGTTTGTTGCTTTCTGATCCCTGAGTAATGAGGGGACAATTTGAAATTCAAACAACATAGTAAAGAGTTAAGTCTTCACAGCTGAGAACAGTGAGCAGTGGCCAAAAACAACCATTAACTTCTGCATGCACTGCTTGTTTATTGAACTAATATTGCTCACCCGCTTCCCCCCCCCCCTTCTGTAAGAGAGAAGTGCTTTGATTGTTCTTAGCATGGCTGTGTGTTAGTTTTGTGGTCATTTTCAACTTTGCTGTTCTTTGTCCTCTACCAGGTGGCAGTGGTCATGCTTTTTATTCCATGGTGTTTATTGATTTGGTCAAAAGTAATTAAAGAGATAATTTGTTCTCAATTACATTTCCTTGAATTTCCTGAGGCTGGTAACTCTGCTCTCCAGCTGTGTCTTCCCCCAACTCCTTCTCAAATTAACTTTGTTCTCACTATGAAATAAAACAGAATAGCATGTTCTTTTTTTGTTTGTTGCTTTTGGATTGAATAGAGACTCTGTGCTGTAGCAGATATCGATCTGATAATTTTATTAGGTACTCCTGCCTTGGTTCATGAACTTTCATGCTTTTAGCATAGCATTCCAATAAGAAATCCTTTGTTAGACTAGCAGAAGTAAGAAACTGATTTTTTAGAGATGTTAGATGTTTCTGCTTTCTGAGTGTCCTTTGTGCCTAAAAGGTTCTCTTTAGCACTTTTGTAATCTTTTTTAAAATCTGCTAAATGCAAAAAGGAAGTGAGCACTATTGTGGTGCAAAAGGGTTTTCTTTCTTTCAGTTTAATACAGATTACATTCATTTCTAGTAGAATGGATTTCTGGCGATCCAAAATGTCTTTGGGACATTTGGTCTTCTGGAAGAAGATCTGGGGACAACGTTTGTAATTCTGACTTCAGTAGGGGAAAATATCTAGAAAATATTAGCAAAAAGGCTTTGGGTACTGCATATACCGAAGTTACTGGCCTGTTGCCCAGAGACCGTGTAAATGACAGAAACAGAAGGCAGAAATATAAGCAGCACAGAGAGAGATGTCATATAGAAGTGATAACTTCTTTTCGCTTGTTTGTTTGCATTGACTTCCAAGGACACATTTCAAAATTTTCAAATCTCGTGTTTTTCAGATGATCTTAATAGAGTTTATGGAGACTATAAAGATGGCAGTTCAAATAAGGCAGTTGCTTAAGGGGTTAAAAGTAACTGTAGGGTAAATGCACTGACAACAATGTTATTACAACCAAGATTAATTTGATCCAGTTATTTTACAGAAGTTACCAAACTTATTAGAATTAGGTAAATATTCTTTGGAGACAAGAAAATAAAAAAAAGGATTTCCCCAGGGAGTATGATAAATGGAGGGAAGTGAGTGGAATAAACAACACCAGGCTATTCGAGCTGGTTTTGTCATGAAAACAACAGTCCTTCTGTACATATGCTTTCCATCACTATAATATCTGAATGCTTCATAAATGTTAATGAAAGAGAAGTGTTGTTTTTCCCATTTCAGACACAGGGAGTAGAGGCACAATGAGCTGTGGAGTTTGTACTAAAATTCATTGCAGTCAAAAAAAAAGAAAAAAAGGCTTCTGCTGGCTGGGATAAGGTGTTAAATGTTTTATTTAGGATGTCAGAGGAAATTTCTGACAGAGGTGCAATTGAATCTACTTATTCCAAATCTCATTCTCATGCGTTCGCTAGCAGACAACCTTTCTCTCACTTTTCAGCTGCCTCTTTCCATTTTCCTGATGTGGCTGTATTGACAGGAATGTGTTCATTGGAGTGCGGAAGGAGACCTAACAGCACTGGAACTCCCTTGCTCGTTAAAACTACCCATGGCAAAACAATGGCGTGAGTGCTCCTTCCTGTCGATATCAGGACCATTTCTGACCAGAGATGGAGGAATGGAAGCTGCTGCGCTAGCCGTTAGCAAGAGCTCCCCTTGGCAACAGAGATTCTCAACTGCAAAGTGCTTTGCATTATTGATACGGTACAGCACAACCTTAACAAATCAGGTGTCTTGTCTTTGATGCAGATATATATTTATATCTGCAGATTTAGTTGTGGCATTTTTTTTTTTAAGGTGAAGCACTGAAATAGCATTATTCTTAAAAGCATCTTAATTTTCTGCAATATATTCTTAGTGAAGTCCTTTGCCTTGGAGTCTCTTGTGTTTAATTGAAAATTCTCTTTTGGTCCCGATGTCTGTTCCGTGTTCCACATTCTAGTGAAAGGGCAGAAAAGGGTCAGTATTGAGCAGCAGCAGTAAAAGACGAAACAGGAAAAAAAAATCCTGAGTACTTGGCTAGAATACTGCCTTTAAAATTCAACATTTACAATCTCACCTGCAGAACAGCAGCAGTCATCTCTATATGTCATGCTTCACAAAAGCTTTCTAAACATTTTTGTAAAATTAAAAAATATATTTCACCAGGTTGATCTTGCATTTGGATGACTAAATGTTGGCTTGTGATGAGCCTGTGCTGATTAATTCTCATAAAAACACATTCACAGTTTGCAAATATAATCATAATGCTCCTATTCAAGTGATACATTAGAAGGAAGAAGAGTGCAATAGGTGTGTCAATCTGCTAGTTTTGACAATAACATATAAACTTAGTGAGTTACCCAGAATGAAAAGAAACTTCAGGAATTGCCAAGGAAATGTGTTCTTTCACCAGCTTAAAGAAAGTTTGAAAATGTGCAACCTAGAAGCATGTTTATTGTACCTCGACTCTCCATCTATAGATGGCATCCACAGCACCAACTCAGGCTATTTCCACAGTAAGATTTGGAGAAGAAAGTTGGAAATTATCAAAACTTACAGAATGATGTCTGCAAAGATGACAGGTGTATGAAATGGAGAGAATGCTTAATGAAAGGAAGGATTTGTCAGAGCTGAACAATTTTTAATCGCTAGAATTATTTAGAAGAGAAAGTGGAAGTATTTGAGAATTGTTAGCATAAAATGTAGAGTGTCTACAGGCAGTTGTTTGTGACTGAAACAAGCTATTCAAAAGAATTTGTTCATCCAAAAACACTTTAAGAGCCTTCAGTTTTCTCTCTAAAGATGAAGAGGCACACAAAGAGCTGCCTAAGTCAGTGAGCAGGAATGCCAGGGCTTCCAGTGTGCCATTGCCACCTGGGGTGGCACTGCAAGGGGGCACCTCCAGGCCCACGGGAGCCCAGCGATAGACAATCAGATGGCATCGGGCTCCACCTGCTGCAGTATTGCTGTAGTTCATTGTACCTGGAGCTGCTGGATGTGATCTCCAGAAAAATTACTGTAAGCATTTTCATGGAAAAATTTTGGGTCATTTCCTCATGTAATCTCACTTTAGGATGATGTTTCATATATTACTTTATGAATTTTTTGTTGTTTTTTTTAAATTATTGTTTCTTACATATGGAGTTGTAAGAGATTTTGTTACTTCACTATAATGAAAGCAGGAAATGATTACTGAAACAGGCCTTTTAATGGCTTAAAAGCAAATTAGATGAACTATGATGAAAGCCTTCATAAGTCGGAAAGACTACAAAAACCCCCAACACCCAAACTCCAAAGATTGTTCAGATTGTCATGATAATATATTATTGAGTTTAACAAATTAGACGTAGCAGTATTGTTTTCTCTCAGTTTTTTTATATCTGCACTGCAAATTAGAAAGATAGAGTTCTACTGTTCTATAATTATGTACTGTTACCATATTAAGCTCAGATTGCACCTTTTCAATATGTGACATTGTAATGAAAGATAATGCTGTAGAAAGGAAGCTATTCCCTTCTGGTTTCTGTGATAAGGCTGACTGAATCACGTTATCAGTGCCTGGGTGGAGGGGGTGGCCTAAGCGATGCCTCCCTCCCTGAGCAATTCTGTAAGGGTTGGGTGGGTTCACAGCTCTTTTTGCTTTCCTCATGAACTGGCAGAGCTGGCTGGCCAGAGGCAGGATACAGGGACACCCTGCACCTGAGAACTTCTCTTCAGTGCTCTGTGGCATTAGACACTTGCAGTGAGTATAGCTAAATGGCTCCAGACCCTATATGAGTGGTCAGTGTACTGGTGCTTTGAAACCATGGAAACCTTAGGGCTATATTTCACTGCTCTTCCTTCCCTTAAGTAGTAAGTTATTCTGAGAGACTCTCAATTGGTTTTAATCACGTCATTCAAGGTATCGCCAGCTGCAAAAGCAATGGTACCTGGCCATCATCAACATTTTGCTGCTTCTGGGAGGAAAAAAAAAAAAATCAGCATCAAGAGCAAAGCAGACTGGAAATTCTGCTGTTCTGCTGAGTGTAAGGTGCTTCTGCTCTAAGTCCAAATCAGATTTCTTCTAGCTTTCTCTTTAAATACAGATAATGTGTGCAATTTAAAAAAAAAAAAAAAAAAAAAAAGCCCCACGAGTATCAGTCTGCTGCACGCTATTCCTGCAGCGGAGAGGATGAGAAAAGTGACACAAGTTTATGGTTTTTGGGTTTGTTGCTTATTGCGCTATGGGGTGATGCTGTGGTGGTCAGCATTACAGATTACAAACAGACATGCAATGCAAAGATAGGCATGTGGAAGTAGTAACAGAAAAGGAGAAAGAAGATTGAAGGATGTCCAAATACTTAGAATTTCTTGGATTTTTCATTGTACTCTCAAAAAAAAATGTGTGCCCTGATACAAGTTAGATATTGCCCCAAACATGAAAACTTTTCCAGTTTTAAAACCAAACTGCTTCTGAACCAGCTTCTCTGAAGGTGTTTCACCTACAAAGTCCTCTGTTCCATCCGTCTGGCACCACTCTGCCTTTAGGAGTACTCTGAAATTTAGAAGGGTAAATCAGAGGAAATAAACACTGCTAAAAGACAAATAATTATGTTCTGGATAGATAATCTGTGTTCATGAATATACAGGAATATAGTTACAAATATGTCAGGCTGCTTATGCTTTTTTTTAAAGGGTTTTGTTTGGCAGCTCCTTTCTAAAACCCAGTCTACTTTTGAAAGCCTGTTTCCACAGTTAAAGACATTTAGTATTCAGAAGCTGATTCTTACTACAAACGGTTAAAATAAATAACTTTGATCTCTGGAAAAAGTATACCAAATATTGATGATTAAATTCATGAAATGACAAATACTTAATTTTTATTTTCCCTAAAGTTCAGTGTAACAGACTCTCCATACTGAAAGCATGCTTATCCCCTGTAATCTCCTCTGATTAGCATTTCATACAGATGAAGTATGGGTGCCCACTCAGGCTGTAAAATGATTCCTCTCTTGCTCAGCACGTGAATGTGGTTTTGTCAGTCACTGAGGCGGGCTCTCGGTACGTTGTAGCCCTCTGTAAGCCTCGTGCTCCTGAGCGGTGTCAGTTTGCCATCTGTCTCTGCTGCTGACCAGTCGTGGTCAGGTGCACCCCAACCGCATGAAATAGTGGAGTCTTCAGACTTCTCTTTGGCATTTCATGAGTTCATCCTTATACTCTGGCTACAGAAAATTCTCTTTTCTTTCCATTCCAACTACTTTGCTCTTAGTACCGTTTCTGGGTTTGGGTTTGCTTCCCCCCTCCCCAGTTTTCTAGTTGTTTTTGGGCTGCCTCAGCCATTATATTAGAACATTGGTGTTTGCAGTTCTCCAGTGAGTGAAGATACTGTTCCTTGCACTTTGAACCTTTGTTCTGCTGAAACGTTCCGTAGGAACGTAAATTTGGAAAGAATTTTGTGCCTTCTCAAGTCAAGATTCCAACAAGCAAAATGCTCTGCTCTTAATTTGTTTTTAAATACTTGAATATTTCCAGGCTTCGCTCTGTTGTGCAAAAGCTATACCGCATAGCAAGTATTTCATCCACAGCTCTGTCTGCTGTGCAGCCGCTTTTGTACATCGGCTCTACCCTGATGATATGGATGTGACTTGCTAGGGCCTCCAGCTTTGCTTTGCTCGGAATCAACAAATGAGCTCTTTGATCTAAAACTAGTGCAGAAAAGAATTACTGTTTTCATATCCTTTTAGCCTGAGCACCATACACTGCTGAGTGATCTAAAGTCTTTTTTTAATCTACCTATACATTTTTTTTTAACAGAGGGGAATATGTCTTCCTTCCACTTGAATAAACTGATGGTAGAAGGAGTTCTAAAAGTGTGCTTGTGTTTGACTTCAGGGCTTTTTATGAGTCTGTGCCTTCCTTGTGGGTGAAAGCACAGACCCAAGAATAGTGGTCTGTCACAGTGTGTATCTTCAGGGAAGAGCAATTACAGGTAAGTAATTTCCTATTCCTGGTTTTGGAAATTGGATTTTCTTTTTGTTAGACACAGTAGTCTATATAACAGTCTTCCAAGAGAAAAGTTATATTTTCTAAGCATTTAAGCATAGTAATTTAGAAAGCATGTATGCATTTTGGACAGTAGCTTGTCAGCAGGTACTTCCTATGAGAACCTGTGCAACGAAGTTACTAAGTAACTTGGTAAAGTTTTTCTACAATAGATTAGCCATTATTTTTGCTTTACTTTGCATCTCTGTAGAAAAAAATATTTGCACCACTTAATTTTGAAAATTATGACCTGCTACAGTACAGGTAATTAGCAGTGTTTCAAATATGGTTACATGGTTTTGTTCATTTTTTAGGAACCAGTGAAAAAAGATGTGCAGGAAAATCCACCCAAAGAAGTGGCTGAGGTTACTACTGACAAGGACTCTTTCAATCCAGAGGTGAGGCTACTGGTGAAGCTCTGATTCAAGATGGAGTTAAAGGTGGCAACAGCCAAACGTAATGTTTTAATTATTCATAGAGATATGTTTGCTGAATTCAAGGTTTAAAGTCTTACTGTACGTAAGGAACCACCCTTTTGCTGACTGAGGAACATTTCCTAGGTTTTATCTGGTAAAACTCCTCCTGAAGGTATCGGAGAAAATTGCTGATGAGCGAGATGTAGGGTTCTATTGTAATTTGGTAAAAATAGTGTTCTGAAAATTCAGTTTAGCTGCGTTAGTTATTCCATGTGTCAATTCTAGAAGACTGACCTTTAAACTATATTGCAGTGTAGTACAGAAATGGCTAATACATTCAAAATGACTTTTTATTTCAAAAATTCATATTTTTATTAAAGTACACGGGTCAATATTGCATATCCTTAGATCTCAAAAACCTGAAGCTGAAAGGGCTGTTCCTTTGGGCGTTAGGTAGAGCTGCACGAATTAACAGCTGTTGAAGATCTAGCCTCGATACCCGTTTTTTCAGCTTTTGCCTGGTGTGACCTTAACCTACAGTTTTAAATATTGAAAGGCCTGGAGACGATTTTATTTAAATGCTACTTTTTGGTCAGCACAGAACAGTTTCTGTGGTGAGTCTGTTCTCATTCATCCAAGCCCACCCAAGCGTATGTTCTGTTTGATGCAGACTTAGGCCCGCCATACAACAGTGCAGAGTCACAGCGTACTCTGTGGCTATCTATCCCAGGCTTTTTAAATAGAAATTAAATGTTGGAATTAAAACACATTTTAATTTCTCTGTATGCATTTAACAATTTGCCTGAATTTTATTTGACAATCCAGCAAAAAGATTTAATTTTTTATCATATGTTGTCTTTGTTAGCTTATTTACAATCTGATCCATCTCCTTTCTCTTTAGAACTAAACTGAATGCCAGGCAGCTGATTTGATCATAAGTTTGTTTGTTTTTTTTTTTTATAAAGAGAGGAATAAAATGTAAACAAAAGAGAAAGGATAATACATTTGCAATTATATGAAAACTGATTTTTTTAAAGTCTTTTTTTTTAATTTTTCTTTAAGAAAGCAAGCACACAAGTGTCAGCTTGACTTCAGCATCCAGCAATATCTTGCCTATCACAATGCAATATTTAATTTCCTTTTTTTCTAGCTCAGATCAGTCAGTGAGGTATTTCAGATTTGTTGGAAGCTAACGAAGTTGTGCTGTGGAAGTCCTGCTGAAAGGTGCAGCTGTGCCAGCTGTTTTACTGGCAGAAGCACTCCGGCTTGAATACCAGAAACATTCCACCAACACATTTATTTATAGTTTTTTCTCTTTTCAGTTCTGGTTTACAATGATGATTTTTATCTAGACATCTCATTAATAAGAAGTCTTTTCTTTTGTTTGCACTTTCCAGAATGTTCTCTTAAAGTTAAAAGCATACTAAGAAAGGGTGAAGTATGCAGCTCAATCATATCATAGAAGCTGTTGTCCATACAGAGCACTAATTGTTTCAGCAATCAAAATGGTATGCTCTGATGTGCATAAAGATTTGAAATAAGAGTTGCAGCCTCTCTTGAGTACGTGAGCATCATCTTTACAGATCCAACCGAGATCCGCAATATCTTATCGCATACATTCCCAGGTGCATAATAAAGGATCATCTTTATTTCCTTTACTGGGAATTTATTTTTCTGGACACCTTAGGACACTTATGAATGCATGGAATTGCCTCAAGGAATACCTTAGGCTGCACCTCGGTCTCTGCACGCCATCACTATGCCTCCCGATGGGTAGCAATCTAGCCATGCATTTTTTGCACACTGAGCGCTGCCTCAGCTGCATATTTTATTACCTAACACATGCAAAAAGACTGCATATGCACAGGATGCAATCATAATTCTGTGAAACTGATGCAGCCATTCTCTGGAAACCCCAAGGGTACTCCTAAGCCAGGGCTGGTTCAATAACAAATACAAGCTTTCATCTCCCATGTATTTCAGTTCCATAGCTGCTCAGAAGAAAAAATGTTGCAGGCATTTTGAACAATGTACTAAGTAGGTGATTTTAATTCCCCTACGTAAAATTGCTGCCCTGGTTTGTACGCTCTTAAAAAAATAATGGTTTTATTTTCTTTCTCTTATGGTCTGTACTTCAAAACCAGCTGTCTGTGGAACTTTTCTTCTTGTTTTGTTTTTTACAAATGTCAATCTCCTTGTTCTGAGTCTGATTGAAAATTTTTCTGCGTTGGAACTTGTAAAAGATTCCTCTCCCATGCATACTTTTTGTGGTTTGTTTAATGCATAAGGACTCACAGCAGTCATTCCTTAAGTCTAGGCCATTGAACAATCTCTTCCTCCTGTCTCGTAGTTTAATGAAGCTCATGAGTGACTAACTGCCTGTAAGCTCTCTGTCGAACGTGAAGTCAGCCAATGAGTTAAAAGCTGTTGGGACACATGTACGCACAGGCATGCACAGCAGCATCATATAAGACTTGTTTACATGCTTGTGAAATGACACAATGCTGTCCCAGATGATGACCATCTCGGAAAATATCTGGTGATTAAAACTGAACCCTGAGATTGTACATACCTTCTCTATGCTAAGCTCTCTTTAATTAATACCATAATATTTATTTTCCATTTGATCACTTTCAGTCTGATCCACCGGAACCAGTGAAGAGACTCTCCCCATTTAGAGAAACAGGAAAGGAGCTGAGGACTCTCAGTAAAGCTTTAGCTCGTGCAAGGTAAGGGAATCCAGAGCACACAGAAATGGGCCAGGCAAGGCTAAAGGAATCTTTGGTTCTGCAGTGGCAGCAGTTGGATTATAGGCAAAATAATCAACTGAACGAACAGCTTAGTTAATGGTTTCCAATTTTTCCTTTATAGGCTTTATGTATACTCAAAATGTTGCCAATGCTGTATGAGGAATGATTGTTTGATAGCTCTGTCTATATTAATACTATATTGTTTTAGTGTTTTTATAAAGGTGCTTGTTACTTCTTTGCAGTCTTTTGCATGACACAGTGTTTTGCCAAGATTAAGTAGCCAATAAAGTAGTCAAAAATGAGCAGTATTAGGACATATAATGTCCATTATATGATGGAAAATCATAGTGAAAATATCTACCAGTATTATAAAAATACCTGCATGGACTCATTTGGAATATAACAACTTGAGTCTCAGGAACATGCTGACATGGAAGGAATAGATTTTTGTGTCCCTTATCTGATGGGTAGTGAGCTGTTATAGTAGGCCATGGATCTGGGATCCTATGTACCTTTTAGCCTGCTGAGTTTGGACAGCAACCGTTATCTGTTTTATGGGACTGACCACAGGAGGTAGCTGGGTGTGCATGCTTTTCCTGGAAAGCATCTTCTGTTGCCACTAGACACAATAAACTTCTGTCCCAGCAGGGCATTTCTTACGGTCTCATTTTAAAACAAGCAAACAAAACAAAACCCAGGGAGGCCTATTGGGAATAGGCTTCAGCAAAGAGTACTCTACCATTTAGGCACTCATACTCTTAAATGTACTTAGGCTGTGTTGTCACCCGTGTTTCACCATTGTCACTGCAGGTGGTGCTTAAGTTGACAAGATTGAGGCTTCAATATGCTTTTCTGTTGCAGTCACGCATTCTGATTGCACTTCAAACTTGCCAACAGAGACCATTCACTCTATTTGCTCAGTATTAGCTTAAACAGTTGCTAAACTGCATAATAAGCCTTGCAGTAGGTGACTCTAGGGTTTTCTAAATTTTCCTGGAACCTCCTGGCTTTCTTGATGCGAGTGTTAGGCTAAGAAACGAGATTCATTTGCAACTGCAACAGCAAGCAGTAGTACAAAAAGATGATTTACATCTGGCAAGCTTTAGTTACAGCCTGCTGCAAATAAAACTGACAAATTACCACTGCCAGCCCCAGCAGGGTACGGATTACACAAGTGTTTACAAGGTTGCTAGTCTTTAAGTCTTTGAAGAGCATTCACTAGATAAAAATAGTTGAATTAAAGCAAGCAGCAATGAGACAGACATCTATATAAAAAATTAAGTTAAATCTAAGCAAATATGGCAGTCAAGAGAACACATGATATTGTATCAGCATAATATGTTGAAGACAAATTAGGTTCTTGCATTGTTTGACTGAGATTGACTGCACAAAAATCAAGGAAGTTAAGAAAAGTAGCTTCTTTGCACGTACTGATGTAGAAGAATCAGAACTTTACGTTTCACAATAATGTAGTGTTTTTAAATATTCTCAAATTTTTGCATCACAGCAACTTCTAAATTTTATACTAGTTACATGTGAGAACATTGAATTTCACATTCTTCCCTTTTATCTGTCTATGCCCCCAATTATTTTTATTATTCGCTTACTCTGTTAATTCACCTTTAGTGAATGTTCACTTGATAAACTTGGCTGAAAATAGTAATAATCCAAAAACAAAATAATAAATGCTATGTACTTGGAAGGCTGGATAAGCCATTTTAGTAAAGCATGACTTGTTTTTGCCATAAATGCAGTTAGTTATGTTTGACTGCCTGTGTTCATTGTTCATTGCTAAGTTTCTGTGGGATTGTCTCCTTGAGGTCAAGTTCTTTTGATGATAACCTGCCAAAGATCAGTTTACTTCTTGATATATGAATTGCAGGTGCTTGGAGCTTGCTTTTGGTTGCTTTACGTTCTTCATTTTCAAATGAGTAGGACAAAAAATACTTGCAAGTGTTCTGTAGGATGAAAATTACCATCACCATTGGTACTGAAAGGCTTGATTTTTTTTTTTTTTTTTTAAATATCAACAAATGTATTTGTAGACATCTGGATGAAGCAAGCTGGACCACTCATTTCATTACAACTTACAGTTTGAACAAATGAAGTGTCATTTTGTTAGTAGGTTAACATGAGGGAGTCTTGATTTGATACTTGTTGGGAGGCGTGTTTTTGAAATGCCATTAGGAGCTCCATGGCATTTTTGTGTACCTTGGCCAACCTAGAGATGTTTAGGATCAGCTGAGCTTTTCCACAGCATTGAAGTTCTCTCCAATTCTAAGAGTGAGTTTCTAATCCTATAATTGTAGGAACTTATGAAATTAAGTTTGGTTTTATAAAATCTAGATCATCTTCAAGACTATAGTGAGTAACATGATATGGGACTGGTTTTTGCAGAAGGTGGTGTTTTGGGCCCTTTATGTGAGGGACTAAATCTGAAGGAGTCAGTGCCAGGAAAAGCCATGCCTTTCTAAGGTAGCTTTTTCATGTGCTAAAAAGCGCCATGTAGGATAACAGTGGTACAAAGTGAAGCTGGACGTGATTTGTCCATGCCAGAAGAAGGGAAAAAAGTAGATTGCCTTTCTGCACAGCTTGTTTCTTCTGCTCCCTGTTTCTGAGCATTACAGCATTGTGTTGAGTGCTATATGGGGAGGTCAGAAATGGTGTGGGGGGGGGGGATGTTAAAATATCGATCCTAACTCTCTGCTGAGCAGCTAACTCTTTATGTACCTTCGTGAATATCGCTTGACCCCTCTGCAACTCTGCCAAGCAACGTGTAAATTGGGAAACTAGGCAATGTATCTGAACTGAACTCACTGAGTAAATGTATAGCTTTTAAATTGGCATGGATGGCAGCGTGGATGAGGATTGCTTTTGTTACTGAAAGCAAAAATGATTTTTTTATATATAGGGCATATTTTTCTTACCATTTTCATTGAAATTATTTTTAAAATTTTTAATCTTATTACCACTATCTTATGCTTTTAGGGATGTTAGTTTGATAAATCTTACAATGCCTGGCACTCAAGTATATGCCAGCATTGTCTTATTCATCTCTGCAGCACTGCTCGGTATTAGGCGGATAAATATTATTACTCTCATAGGTAAATTATGAAAGTTAAATTGGAGATGTAAGATTAACTATCACTGGAACAGCTACAATTGGAATTTGGGTGTCTCGGGTAAGTAAATGCCTTACTTATTCTTCTAGACTTGAGTGATGCCTCTGCTTCTCTGATTTTTATTTTTATTTTCAAAATTGGCCTACTAAATTAGAAGCTCCAGGGAAAGACCTCTTAAGAGATCCAGCACATTACTCTGGGTGAGCGCAGTTGTTTCCTATCACAGATGAAGTCTTTAGTCTAGCCTACTTTTAACTGAAGACATTTGTTTCCTGCACCACATTTTGATACATGCAGATTTGCCTTTCACTGAATTTTTAATGGTAATGCAATCTGCAAAATTATGTTAAATGTAGCTTTTTAATGATGTGAATAGATTTGATCCTAATGTGTTTTGATGTCATATCTTTTCTCTGAGTGACTAAAAACACAGATTTTAGACTTTCATCCCTTCCCACCTCCAGAAGCAAATACAGTTAAAGGGACAAGCAAGATTACTATTCCTGTATGTACATGCAGTAGAATTGTCTGCTACATCCTGATCAGTTGTACCTGCACCACACCTGCAGAGGATAGTGATGTTGTGCAGTTGTTCTCAAATACCTAATTTGGCTTGCAGAATCCTCTGTACTGCTGATGTGGAAGAGGGGAAGAACCCAACTCCACTTTAATATCCCAAGCAGAGTTTGAAGTGCTAAGTAAGAAAATACCTGCCTGTTAAAGCATCTCCAACTCTGCCATCTCCTGGTCCCATAAATTTAATTCAGACCTAGCTTCATGTGATTTCAAATGCCGGGGTGGAAATATTCCTGACAAGTCTTCCATGACAGTTGAAACGGATGGAAGATAAAGGGAAGACTTCATCTTGTGTTACTGCACAAATAAACGTGTATCTAATTTTTACATTTACTGAACAGTAAATGATACATTTACACACATTTGTTTTTTGAAGAGCGGAAGTTTTGCATGGTCAGGGCCTAGTCAAAGCTGCTTAGTACACTCGGGAGAAATCTGCCTTTTTTCTCTTGTGTAGGCAATGGTCACTTTAATACTAGTTTCTGGAAAGCACCGTTGTCTGAATGAACGCTCACATGAAGTTTGCCCGTCATATCATGTAATGCCATCCATTCTTTACATTGTAATCCCAGTAGTGATCCTGTAACACACCTAATATAATTTATTCTATTTACTGTGTCAATTAAATCATGAATCCCACATATTTTTATGTTATTTAAGAAGTGAAGTATGCCATGAGCTATAATGGCCATGGAGAAATTTGCTTGACAACAGTCAGGGAAACGGAATTTCTTGAAATATGAACTCACTTTCTCTAATGCTTTCTGAAATGTACAGTAGCCAAATGACCTGGTATGCAGAGAAATATCCTAAAGACTTAATATCTGGAAATCAAAGGTATGCATTAAGTGTTTTTTAAATTTTTATTGTGTTGTGTAAGCCTGGAAATTCTTCAAGTATGACCTTTTAACAATGAAAATGTGCTAGCCGTTGATCTTGAGTGTTTGCACAATGTTACTTTGACTAAATCTGTACGTAGAAAAAAAGAACAGTAAGAGCAGCAAAGAAATCAAACCCACAAACTTTTTAACCAAATATTGACATGTGAAGTTGTGGGAAAAGATAATTTCAAGTGAGAATGACTGCACCGGTGGTTTGGACCAAAGGACATGTCAGCGATACTTCTTGGGAACAACTTCAGACTGTAGAAAAGGAGCTATTTTAGAAAAAAGCAGCAGAGTGGAAAATGCAAGAAAGAAAGAAAAGTGGAGTTTTCTTCTCCAGGGCAGGAACTTTTTAACTTCAATTAAAGCAG
Organism: Nipponia nippon; assembly: GCF_047370975.1. Classification (NCBI taxonomy): domain Eukaryota; kingdom Metazoa; phylum Chordata; class Aves; order Pelecaniformes; family Threskiornithidae; genus Nipponia; species Nipponia nippon. The sequence goes on along the minus strand of NW_028262348.1, from coordinate 2,400,589 downwards.
TCAGGCTAGCAGAGCAGCATGCTAATACATACTACAGGGAGTCAGTGAATACAAATGACCTTTGTGGATTTGGCTTTTGCTGCTTTTCCTCCTCCTGATTGAAAAGAAACACCCAGCAGTTGTCTTAATTGGACGTTAATTGACACATACTCACAGGAAATAGTGCCTGTGATCTTGCAGCTTGTTTGTATGAAAGACTATAATGGAACAAACTGTGAGGAAGTTTTTTTAATGATCACAGTGACATAGCACAGCAGTATGAATTTTAAAATTGTCTCCAAAATGTTTGAAGAGTCATTACTGGAACAGACTTAGCTGCATTCATAAAGCTTTAATATTCTACCTTACACATTATAAAAGTGTAATTAAATTGAAGATAAACCTTATAATTATGATCTCATACCTCCTCTCAGTAATATTCTCTTATACTTTCTTGAGTCCTCATGGTAACATAGAAGAGGATGATGACCGAACGCAGAGGTTGCTCAGACTACTCATCTTTCAAAACTATCAGTCCCTAGTCCCAAGCAGAAAGTCGTACCAGCTCTTCCCTACTGCTGACTTGTACCCAGTCGCTTTAGGGAGACACCTGTCAGCTCTCGGATACCATTTTACCTAAACACAGCATTAAAATGTAGGAAGGAATTTGCTTATCTTTGTGCAGCATAAAATGAAAAACCATTTGGGAAATCTGTAGATAATGATCGTTCCTCTTCCTTTGTAGATCAATACATCTTGCTTCCAGTGGAGATTGCCCATGTAGACACAAAGCAGCTCTGACTTACTTGACTAAGTACTTCCCAATGCCACCTTCAGTGGGTGGAATACAGGGTGGCAGAAAAGGCACCACCTTTGTCCTTGAGCGTTCAAATATCTTGAGCTTTGAGCTAGGAATTACATTTTCATTTCTATTGCTGTTCTTACTAAAAGTAAGCAAACTCAAGACGTACAGCCCCTTTGAAATGACATTCAGCTCTGAGGGAGATCCTTTCTTATTGCTTTGTTCCAATGACATCTGTAAAGGGGATCCGGAAATAACATTAAGTAATCCACACTTGCATGAGGATGCATTGTATGAGAACCAAGAAGTAGCAGAAGTCTACTAATAAGTTGTAGAAAGATGTAGGAAGTTACACAGAGATTACCCAACCATTGGAAGCTTTTAGTTGTTAATCCATAATAAAAGCAGGTTGCCATACATCACTTCTGTAGACTAACTCAGCCCACCAAGAGCATGCAAGCGCACTGGAAATACTCTTCTTGTTAAAGATCGCCACAAAACATAGTGCTTAAAAATAAGCATATTGCTTCAAATGAGACTAGCTGAAAATACTTTCTTTGTGTAAAAAGGAGGTAGGAAAGGTGATAGAAACTGGAAACTGTGCAGTAACAGTCATCTAAGCATGGGCGCCCATGTAAAAATGACAAGTTGTGGTCATCCTCAGCCGACGATGTCTAGGACTCCACAGCTTTGAGCTGCAACCTGAAAGGGGAAGTGTCCCTGCCATTCCATGAGCCAGTCAAGCCTTCACCTGCAAAAAGGGCGTGCTAAACCTCTGTATTGTATTTCCCATCGCTTGAAGAAAATGGCTCCCATGCATCTGTTTCTCTGTGCTGGGCTAGTTAAAGAAAACTAAATGACAAACTGCTGGCAGTTTAACAGTATTCAACTGGCTGCTTTTTGTGTTTTAAATTAGGAACTGGATGGCTCTTTAAAATGGTTCAAGTTTCCTGAAGGCAGATCTCTAAAAGTCACTCTGCATGCAGAAAGCCCAGCCTCTACTAATGCATTCTTTATGCCTGCACAAGTTAGACTGACTGTTACCCGAAGAGCAGTTTCTCCTACTTCTTTTTCTGCTAGTGGCTGTGTAGCTGACTTTAATACAAAACTGTATAAATTTTGTGATTGAAATGGCAGCTACAGATTTTTAAATGGCAAGAAATGTGTTATTTTTGGAGTTTTGGTTACCTTGTCTGTCCTTACCTGTGACTTTATACTGATCCTATTCTAATATATGCAGGCAAAAAAGATGTTCATGTTTAGAGACTGTGATAAGTTGGCATTCCTTAATGCATGTGGCTTACTGGAAGATACAGTGGAGTCTGTAAAAGCAGGGAGGAGAGGCAACGTAGAGTTAAGAAGCAAGGAAGAGAGTGAGGCAGTACTGAGAAGGTGAAATATTTATCTGCCAATATTAGTTTCCAATGTATTTAATACTTCATAATGTCAGTTGCTTGGAAACCAGTGTTTTGTGCCCTTTTGCTGCTTGGCAGAAATCACTCTAATTGGCATGTTTCTAGCACTGTCACTGTGGGCAGTTTGCATCTTTTTTTTTTTTTACCAGAAGCAAAAATTTTCTTTTACATGAATGATGGCTCACATTAATTAGACAGCAGTCATGGGCAAAGACAACCATCTAAGTGTATGGACGTATGAGTCATTATCTCTATCATCAATCACTGGAAAGACTGTTATTCCCATCAACCCTTCTGCCTTCCCAGGCAGATGTTTGTTTGAGTCTCAATCTCCTTTCCTTTTGTGCAAAAATATGTTTGTTTATGTTTGAAACTTCGTAAGTGGAAATAGTTCATTGCTTATTAGATTTTACTGTCTACCTAAACACAACAGTCTAATCCCATGTGTTATGATACAAAATGATACATTGTCACTGAATGTTTGAACAAAGCTAGCGCTTAAAATGGGCTTTCCATTATTTAGTAGTAAAATGTCATTGCTCTGTAAATACCTTTATGTGGTAAGGCAAGACACTAGATCGTGAGGAGCCGTTTCTACTTTCACATGAAAATCTTGAACCAGCAATATTTCCTGGTAGAGGATTGGGGACCTCAGTGAAGTTCCACTTAACAAGCAGTGAGTTTTTATCGGTAGTATGAACATAAAAGTTGTTGTTGTACATTCTTACAGGAAAAAAACGGAAACCCCGGAAATCTGCAGGTGATTTTTTTCTTTTGAAGTTTTATAATGGTTTCCCCACAGCTTTTTAGAGAAGAATTTAAAGCAAAGCCTTGAGATCTCACAGTTTTATTTTTCTGCCCTTTATCAGTACAAAGCTGTCTTCTCTGTGCTGCTCTGGAAGTACTTCCCCCACCCACCTTTGTTTGTGTACTTCTCCAGAGACACCAAGAGCTGGAAACCTAAATGTGCCTACCCCAAAGAACTTCTGCATGAAGACCAACAGGAATGGGAGTTATGGCATGGCACAAGGGGAGGGGGTGGGTGGGAGGGGTGTGTTCTTCTGTTCTGGGACCTCTTAAAAGAGAAATTGCTGCCCTCCATTCTTTCTAGATTGAGAAAAACATATTTCCAACTGAAAATAAGCCAGGTTTTTGGTACGTTGGTTTTTTGTACCTCTGGGTAGCCAAATCTGTTTGTGCTTCTCGGTATTACAGAGCCTCTCCTCATTTTCAAAGTAGAGGTCCTGCCTCATTTCACAATGGAAGCAGCATATTCTATATTTTAATGTCTTTGTAGTTAATTGAAAACTACTCTGAGACATCTTTAAATATGCAGTAATACATTCACCTGGTGACATCTTTTATAATAGTGTGGGGTGGTGTTTTGACTATTGAAGATCCTTATTTCCTGCTGCACGAGCTTCTGTGAACATACCATAAACTTACTCAAGTCTTATTTTAACTTTAGTTGTTTCTTGACTTCTTTCATGGTCTGATTTTCATGTGATAATATGTCTCTTTCCCATTACGCAGATCCTGGTTTTGTTTTTTAAACAGAGACATTTGAGTACAGAATATTGTACTAATCTGCAGGAGAATAAAATGGGAAGCTACATCTGAAATACTGTGGGTATTCCAGATTGTTTGCGTGTCTTCAGCTACTCAAGACAGATGTTGGTATGGCGCTACTTGAGCTCCTTGCCAGAATGGCTAATGGTTCAGTATGGTAAATGATCACATATGTCTGAGTTTCTGTGGGTTAGTAACTACATTTAATAAATTTTAATGTCATTATCATCTGGTTTTTACTAAATTAAGATGACTAGATGTATGAATATTAACCCATTTGGTTTTTACTGTGTAATTACTCAGGCATTAAATGGGAGTAGTGACCAGTGTGTTCCTGAGTCTCCGTTGCCCTGTGTGTATACATTTGCATCTCTAACTTGGCTGTAAACACTGCCAAACCAGAATTCATAATTAATTTACATTAATATCTATATATTAATTGTGAATAGTTGCATGCTTTTTCTGTCCACATGCTAAGCTTTCAGGACACGACCGTAATGCAGAGCTCAATAGTAGGACTTGCTAGCTCAGGCTCACCACCATATGTAAACTTAGCTCCATGGCTTTTGGTGATTTCAGAAGGTGGGTAGTATATGCACCCTGTAATAACTCACTGAGTATATTCTAAGCGAACGATGCACTAATTCTCATTTACCATGAGACAGGCTTACATCACTCAGGCGTGAAGCAATCTTAATGTAAATAAATTTGGGACATACTGGTGTAGATACACATTACAACCCTGAATGTGAAGCACTAAAGAACTGAGTGAAACGGTCAGCAGCTCCAGTATTTACTGATAAGAGAATGGAACAGGTTCTCCACTGTTATAAATCAGTATTGCTGTTCGCAATTTACAAGAAATGCGGAGTTTGCTCTCCTATTGTTCTGTGTGTGTGCTTTGTAAATAAGAAAAGCACTGTGTGCATATAGATTTTCTTTTATCTTGGTATTTTCTGTTTCACAATTAATAGCTACTCTAGGTGTTACAGCACCTTGTCAGAAAGCTAAGGGGCATAGAAGAATTACTTCAGCTATTAGGATGCAGCAACAGCTCAAATGCAGTCTGATGTGTGTTAATGCACATACAGACAACGTAGTATTTTGGGGGACTGGAATGATGAAAAGAAGTGTCCTATTCCAACTGAAATGGCAGTGAGGACAGTAACAATTAATTGAAATCTGATGAGAATGCAGGTGTTAATGCTCGTGCCTGATTACCATAGCATCCTTAATAACTTCAGGCTGTCAGAACTTCCATTTTATTATATGTTCAAAAAGACAGACCCTCCAGTACCGCAGTGCCCCCTGAAACTAGGTAAGAGCAGAGATTGCAAGTTTAATCCAAACGAAGCAAGCTTCCTGCTCTCACCGCTTCCTTCAGTGGATATTTGTTTGAATTCTTCAGGATCCAAATACTCATCAGCCTCATTTGAGATTTGTGATGGGATCATAGCTCAGGATGGCATGGCTGCAAATAATGCTAAGTGTTCATTGTGAAGAATTATACTGGGTTTTTAATCCACAGTTTTAGCCTGTAATGTTCAGGATACAGTTTAGCTGTATTTACTATAGTTTCAAAGTTATTGCCTCCTGTGCTTTCTGTTTTATACAGAAATGGATTGTATCACTTTTTCTGTCATAGAAAGTATTTACTCAGAATGCTTTTAAGTAGCAGTGTGCATAAAATTGCACTTGCTTTTCACCTGGGAAGCCTTAGCTCAGTACTCCGTTTGTCACTAGTGCAACAAGTTAGGCAGTGCCCAGCTGATGTTCGCCCTGCGACACCCTCAGCAAGGTCTGGCCTTGTGCCCAAAGAGGAGCTTTCGCTGGTCTGGTAGGGAGTGTTGCAGAGGCAGGTTGAAATGCTTTTATGAAAATATAGGAAATGGCATTTAGAAAGCCTGTGCTCTCAGTGGCTTTCAGAGCAGTGCCACGTTGGTTTCGCTTGTATTTCCAATTGGCTATAAGGCTCTGGAAAAGGCTAAACTCCTTTCTGTGTGTCGTCTGGAGCAGGAGATGTTCTGTCATTAGCTGTCATTACCTTTATTGATATAAAGGCTCTATCCATTAAGATAATTTGAATAAGCCATTTTATGAAACAGTGGCTAACAATTTCCATGATCAGAGAAATATGTATGTAGTTAAATCGTTTGATAGATACATAGTTACTTTACTTACCGCTCACAATATTTATTTGCCATGATCATAATACAATGTTCGGCCTTAGAGAGAGAGAATCAAGCTGGTATAAATAGACTGCAGCTTCTTTGCCGCTCAGGGAATGGGACAGAGGGAGATTAGCAGGAAGAGTTAATGCGACTGGAGCACCCCGGTAACACTTACCGCCGCTTAGTAGAGGGACAGCCACATGGGTGTGCAGCCTTCTGCCCGTCTTTCTAGCAGTTCTGTCCAGGCTGGAGTTATGCCAGCGTACCCGAGCAAGGATTTGGCATCACATGTTCAGGAGTGCATGCGATTCCTTTAGTAAACCATCTCCCACTGAATTCATTTGCGTGCACAGTAGATCTGAGGTTGTCAACTGTAAAATTTGATCTTCTGGGACAAATACATCCTTAGTATGATTCCTTTGAGTTTAGTGAAGATGACCCAGTGTACTTAAGGTGTATTAAACAGAATGTCAAAAAACCTGCTGAATATCTAGCTTGTCTTTACCCTAATGGAAAGGTTTCTGGCATTATTATTATAGCTTCTTAATGTTTTTCTAGCATCTCCAGTATAATTAAGACAAATTTATTATTTCCTCTTTTTTTGAGAGTTATTTCTTACTCAAAGAAAGGCACCAAGAATCCCAAAGCCTAGCAGTAAAAGTTCAGTTCCCCAATACTTTAGTGGCCTTGTATTACAATTAACCGATGACCTTGAGTCCCTAAGGGATTTAAAGAGTAATTTAAAGCACGTAGTTACACCAAGCACTGAAAACATGCTTGCAACAGATTTTCTGTATGTGTAGTACGCTACTGGGTCACTCCTTTGTGCCTGTCATTGACCCTTATCTATAACAATACATTCCTGTAGAGAAAACGTGAAGTATTCTGTGGTACATTATTACTGCTCAGAAAACTCTCTTAATTTTCATGCTGATAAAGACATTAACTTAGAAATCCTTTTGTACGAACAGCAGCTGAAAATCTGTTGTGACTACAGTTGACTGAAGCTCAATTACTTTAATAAATGTATTCCAAATTTCATCTCGATTACATTTGCATTTTAATGAACGATTCTCACCTACTTGTCAAATAGGCAGCCCAGCTATGTTTATTAACTTATTGTATAAACAGGGTATTGTGATGCCAGAACTTAAATGGAGAAATATTTGATGTCCTGTTCCAGCAATATACTGTGAATCTATAGTGTAGAAAAGTACGTTGGTCACCTCTGTGTTTTCAGTTTGGATTTGTTTTACTGTTTTCCTGACAGGAGTCCGTCAACCTTTAGGGTCATTCATAAATATCCCAGAAATAATTCTATGGAATTGAGGAGGGGTGTGTGGGTGTTTAAATCAGGTAGTTATTACAGCTTTTCTGTATGCTGCATTTCTGTTAGTTCTATTTTATTTCTTTTTATGTACTTGGAGACTGTAGGGCTACTTTTTGTAATACCTGGGACTTCAAGGAAGTCATAGACTAAAAATGTTCATTCACAAGTGTGCATGATGTTTCCCATTCCTATTGGTATATGAGAGTGATCACTGATTTTGGTATACACATATTAAAGCCTTCTATATTAGATAAACCTTAAAAAAAAATGTACTGATTGCACTTGCCATTTATGCATCTGTCTCCAGTAATACTGGTCATGGCTGTTAGTGTAAAAGAACTTTCTAGTTTATAATTATCTTTCTCTACCACTTGTCTTTGATTCCAGTGATAACCTCATTGTTCACTATTTGTGGCATTATAATAGACGGCTACAGCAGGGGTTTTGATCGTTAAGAAGGAATACTTACATTAGTGTTTGTGCAGAAGTGTAGAAGCAGCACTATGAAGGGGAAAAATATTTTTACATACAAATGTCTTCATAGTTGGCAGAAAGGAGAGAGAGAAAACTACTGGAAAAGGACATAAAGCAAGAATTCAAGGCCATTAGAAGTTTTTGTAGTATTCCAAGAGAAGTCTGTTATGCAAAATACTGGCTTCTTATGAAAAACATGAAGGCAGTCTGACACGACTCTGAAATCCGTGTATTTTTCTGAAGCATGTAGCATTTCTTATCAGGGAGATCTTATTTTCTTATCCCACTCCCCCACCCCAAATGTAGTATAGAAATATCTACCAGACAGGTAACCTACCTGAACTGGAAATGTTTTCAGGCTTGTATTTAGTTGCTGGACTTAAAAAATAATGTCATCAAAACCAAAAATTCAATCCCCAAACCATTGAATTGTGCAAGTGGGCTTCCATCAAGGGAAGCAAGGAGGGAGTAAACTGCTCCCCTTGAGCATTAGTGCATTTGAAATTTGCACCCTGTATGACCTTCAGGTGCTTCAATACCTGTCTGGTAAGCAAAGGGAGTCATTACTTGTCAGTAAAACAAATGAGGCCCAGCTTTCAGGCCTAGATGGTGTTTGAAAGAATCAAATACAGCCTGATGACACTTGATTCAAAAGTCAGCAACACGTTAACTTAAAGGGATGTGTCCTATGCCTGGATAGTATGCTCCTCTGACTTGGATCAGCTGCTACATTCTTGCTACCATTTTAATCAAAGGCTGTAGAGTAACTGTGTGCCATATCCCTTTCACTACCTCGCTCACCTCTTTTTTTTTTTTTTTTTTTTTTGTACCTCTGCTGTCATTCTACAGGGAGTGCATTAGGTTTTTTTCTTTATTTTCTTCTCTTGCAGTAATACCCTGCCTGCTCACTCGCAGGCTCCTCTGGCACCTTCTCCTTCACTAACAATGCAGCCTTCTGACAGCAAGGGGAATTTGGCAGCTAACAGGTAGCTTCAGGGCTGTGCCTGTCAGGCTGTGACAACTCAGTTAAGATAGTGAGGGGCCCAGTGGTCAATTGGCTGCTATAAATTAGAATTAGGCAGGGAGGTTTTTAAATCAAGTAGTGGACAAAGCGATGCTGAGCTCAAGACTTCCCATAGTTAACCTGTGTGGTGCTGAAGGAGATAAAGGAAAGATCTCCCAGTTCATATGGGGGAATTGTTGTCCTTTGTTATCATATTGCAGAAGGAAATACTAATGTTGAACTCTTGAATATAGAAGAATGCGAAATCTCTGTTAAAAATTAAGTTGGAGGGCAACAGAGAAATTAATCGATGTAATAGCATGTCTTTAGTACACTGACCAACTTGTGATGATTTTTGGCAGGCATCATATCAATTCTGTGAAGCAAGGTGGGGAATACTTTCGTATACTTCACCACGAATCACTGGAGAGGAAGAACATCCTAAAAGGAGCCCAGCAGGCTCAGGACACGAGATGGAGAACTGAGTTCCAGCCACCCAAATACTCCTCTGATGCAGAGGAGTCGGAGGAAGAAATAAACACGTAAGTCAACTCGGAGGGCTTTTGGTGGTCTGAGGGCAATGGTTTTAAAAAGAGACAATTTCCAGTTTCTGTCATTACTTAGTATTGAGGCAGAATATTACTACTTGTGTGAATTAGAAAAGGAAAATGCTATAAATCTGGGTAACTGAGCAGCTGTAAACTTAGCAAGCATGGGGAAAAGAATGCTTGAGGTGCTGTTTAACAAGGAGGAAGTTTAGAAGGCAGAAGGCTAGTGAACTCAGGAGAGGTTTCATAGCCAATTCAGAACTGATTCTCTGAGGAGAAAAGCAGGAGGCCTGGTGAGTTTGTGCCATGCTTTTGTTCCTACAGTGGGACCACAGCATTAAGAATAAAAAAGACTTGCATTCAGCAGAATAAGTGGCTTAGCTTGCAGAGTGGGTTTCTTCGCTAGTTCAGACCTATTACTTACTACCTTCTTCAGGTCGTCTCTCCATTTGATCATCCGATAGTCTTCAATCCTTTGGCTCACACTGGTCTTTTCAGTGCGCCTCTAATGCCTGTTGTAATGCTGTAGGTGTCTTCCATTTGTCAGCCCTGACTTAAGTGATGATTAAATACCTGTTCAGCAGGACAGAGTAGCTCTTTTAGAGATTACACACCTTTGAAGCCTTATTGCTCAGCCATCTCTAACACTCTCTTCTCATCACTTTGTTGTGGCTTTCGTCACTCCCAGGTACCAGCTTCCTCTCATGCACCTTTCTTCCATGAACTGACTCTCAACTTAGAAAATTCAGTCTCCAGAGTCACCTGAGATGCAGCCATGCCCCAGTCATAAAGTGGGACAATATATAACCCTTATTAAAAAATAAGAAATAAAATCTTTCCTGTTAGCATGAAGCCCAGACCAAAAAGCAAACAAGTAGCACAGACAGGCTGAGAGATTCTGCACAGAAAAGTATCTCATTTACTAGAGTAATATTTAATATCCAGCATTCTAAATGGTCACAATAATAAAGACAATGGTATTTTTCACATGTAATAAATTATTTGTCTGCAATAAATGTGGATTAGCTGAGTTATTGGTAGATAGAACAGCTACATATCAAAAAGAATAATAAGCACAGAGTTTCAGGGAGGTTCTCGTGTATTCAAGTTGTTTGTTTGTTTGTTTTTTTAATTAAATAATCTTGTTTACCTATAATGTTCGTGTGGCCTTCATTAACCTAGGATCAAAGTGCTTCATAGTGCCATGGCTGAAGAAAGAAGCCTAGATACAAAATACAGATCGTTATCTGTTGTGGAGACTTACTTCACTCCTAGCATTCACAGTGCTGACTTCCAAAATTAAGAACTTCGTGAAATAAGAAAAGCTCTGAAGCGGTGTTAAACTGCTGGGGCACAAAGTGTCTTTTTAACAGACGATGTCTGGCTTCAGCCTTTCACAGCGACTGAAACTGTTGGCATGGTTTTATATGCGCAGATTCCAGTGATGGATGTAGGCCTTTCCCACCCCCCTTCCTCTTTTTTCCCTGAAAGACAACAGCAAATATTAAGCCTCTACTGGGACTTTTTTACTGCTGTTACCTAACTGTAGCATTTAATTGTGTTATTGACTATTTTAAATGTATCAATACTCTAAACTTGGTAATAGCCTCTTATCATAAGAGCAGACAAAGTAGAAGTAAAGTTTAGTTATCCCTCATTAGTAGGAATGCGGGCGCTGTCAAACACTTCAATGTGTGTGCAGTGGTCCCACTGCCTATTCTGGCATTCTGCTGTTCATTAGGACTACAGAGAAGAGAAAATTGGAAGTGTGATTTGAGGAAGCACAGGACAGACATGTTGTTTTGAACAGCAAAGTCTGTGGAATTCATGTGCCCAATCATCTCTAAGTACAAATTTGCAATTACAATTTATCTAGGATTATCTGAATGAAGAAGACCACTTCTTGAAGTTTTGTGTAAGAAACTTCTTTTGGGACAGCAGAAACACCTGCCAGCTTATATCTTTGTTAGATATCTCCTTTGTTAGACAAAGCAATATGTAAGCTTATTAATTTCTTAATTAGCTGAAGAAAATAGAGATGTTGATCTCTATTTAAATATAGTGCTGAGAGGCTTATGCCCGTGTTGGGTGTACTACTTACAGTTGCTGCTTTGCTGTAGAAAATTTGTATCAATGGAATGCTTGGGGCACACGCTTCTCAACCCTTGTTCCAACTATTTGCTAGGTTATAGTAGGCAACAGTAAGCTGACATCCCCAAACTGCTTCAGATCTAGGAAGGAAATGTTAATCCAGAATCATTCATTCATTCATCTAGGAAGTCTCTGCCAAAGAAATCTGCATACAGCTCTAAAACTCACCCACCACCCAGATCTCGGTTAACTTCTCAGCTGTTTTTTTTTATGGCCAGAATCATTTCAGTTTTATACTAATTTATAAGCCAGCATACAATTGTTCATGTTATATTTTCTGTGTGGACCTCCTATCTTCTGTGTACTATTGATATATGGAGGCTACAATATCTCACTGTGCTTATTAAGCTTGAATCTCCATTGCCTAACACCAGGTGCAGGTAGTTATTTACAGTTGGGAAAAACAGCTGTAAACATTTCCTTTTCTTGCTTGGTAGCATTTTATAAACACTTTGCACAGGTGTAAATGGCCAAAGAGGCTTGTGGCAGCGAAGAAACAGTGCCCACAGCCTCGAAAGAGCTCAGTGTTCTGTTACACTGGTTTGGTCAGCACTCAAGACTTTTTCATTGGGGTGAATCTTTTCAAAACCTTTATTGTTTTCTGTGCACACAGTATGTTAACCCAGGAAACACTGAACAGAATTTTACAGGCACATTTTGAAACTTTGGCCTCGTGTGTATATAATCCCACTGATGCCATTGGCATGATACCGACAGAAAACAAGTGTAATGTGTCGTGAGCGGTGTCTCAGCATCTTTTCTCAAACAAATCAGTCACGGTTTTTTGTCTGCCTGCAAATTTGATTTCACATAAATGCTTCATTGCTAATAATAAATAGTAGTATAAATATGTAAATACAAATAATACCGCATTCATAATTTATAAAGTACTATAAACATAGTAGAAATAAATAATAATTGTTTATCCTGGTAAACATAAATATCAGGTTTGTAATATTAATAAATGATAAAAAATGCAGTAATTAGCCATTTAGAGATACACCTAAGTACTTTTTTTTAATGTAAGGAGGAGAAGAGGGAGTGTGTTGATGTGAACAGAATAAACAGTTTTATTGGCAATGTCTTCATTTCACATACTCCTTTTTTAACTTCAGTCTTTGTCCTTTCCCACAGTTGCTCTCTAACAGAAGGCAACCGCCTGAGGAAGTCAGGGAAGAAGAAGAAAAAGATGACCTTACGGTCTTTCGCTCCTGTTTATACTAGTGTCTTGATTCCAAGCCCCCCTGGAGCAAAAAGGTACATTTGAAGGCAGATTTATGTCCTGCCCTCCTTGGTAGGACAAAGCGAAATTCACAGCAACACAGACCCATAACACATACACGTAGAGCTGCTGTTCAATTGGTAAACACGTATCCTGAGAATTTCGGGAGTTTATGGTGAAATAATCTGTCTTTACTAATAGCAACTGTTAAATTCTAACCTTAAATGATTGAATCCTAAGGAGTTACTGAAAACTCTGTATGTGTGCATGTACAGAAACACGCATCATTTACCTTGCTGATCTTGACTCAGCAAATTCTAAGTTGCATAAAATTTGCTTATGTGGTATAGATTCCAAGATTAGGCTCATTTTAAGGAAAGGCTATCAAAATTATAATTTAATTTGCCTAGTTAAAAAAGTTGGCCTATGAAAGACAGAGGGAGAAGACAGTACGTGTACCGTGTATGCTTCTATATATTTTGTATTAGTCACTAATACATACTATCGGTTCTGTTCTAAGTTCATTAACCCAATTTCTCACCAAAAGTGTCTTTATATACTTACTTTTGTATGTGGAATAAGCTAAAATGCCAAAGCTAATCTTAGTTCAGAAAAAGATGGGTCCAATATTTTAAGCTCACACACTGCTTTTTCTTAAATGCAAAACTTAGAAGCTGCTGTAGAATCCAAAACCCATAAGAATCCATACCATAAAGGGATAAATGCTGGAATCCTCAAAGGCATGAAAGCATGGAGCACATCACCAAGATGAGTCCACTGAAAATTTCACATGCAAAAATATGCTTTCAGGATTCAGAGTTATGCGTTAACATTACGAAAACGTTGAGAGGTGTCTAGAATTCACTGGGACAATGAGAAAAAACCCATCTGCTACAGAAATGCTCAGATGTATCTGTTTCAGCCAACATGATGCCAGCTTGACTGTTTCCCTGACTCTGTAGGATAACACATTTGTTTCTCTCCTTTGCAGTGAACATCTTTTCCGGCAGCTGTGCGCCATACACTGGCTTTTGGAAGCTTTGACTCTTGAATCCAACAGTTCGATGCATTCCATATTAACCTGTTGGAATCCAACGTAGGTGCACAATGCATGATAGTAGATGGAATGAGGAGTTTAGGATTTTTGTTGTCCTGTGTTTTGTCTCTCTTCTTTTGTGTAATAGCTATTTGAGTGAAATGTTATTAATTCTGTGCCATGCAAAACAAACAAATTTTGCATCGACTTTGCCCCCATGCAGTCAGCAGGGAGTTGTACAGTCAAATCAGTAGCACAGCATGGTCGTCTGTTATTGCAAGTTGCAGAGCCAGGAGAAAATACTGAGCTATCCCAGCCAAATTTAGTTGTGTTTTCTTTCCTTTTTCTCTCTTGGTTAATAATTATGCAAATTAAATACATGTAGTAATATATGTATGTATATTGCTATAGCCTTCCCTTGGAGGCTTATCCCAGTGAACTCGACAGAAATTCCATATCCATTATCATTACAGAACAAAGCCACTTCTTAAGTGATATTTAGTAGCTGGTTTTATTCTATCAATTATGTATGACAGTGATGGGTACTTGTAAAAGATGCATTGCTTCTGAACTTTTATACTGTTAAAAGTAAATATTAATTTAAGTTCCCAACATTTTTAGTTAATATAATCATGTTGACATAACATGGCTTTAAATTATTCATGAGTGTTTGGTAAAACAGTGAACAGTTTACACTCTGATTTGCAGGGGCAGAGCTCTTCAAAGCTGTTCTGTTCTCTCTGTATATTCTCAGTCCAGACAAACTGTGCCTATGTATGAGAGAGGTGGCAGAGTGGCATTGTATAGAATTAGCCTGATAGATTGGAGGGGAGAATCAGTCCAGTATGTATTGTGGATGGGTTTTTCACCCCTTTACATATAAGGACCAACGAATAAACTGAGATAAAAGAAACAGTTTGTCAGCAAGTCTCGCAGATACAGGCCGACAGCAGAGTATAAATGCATAAGGCTCTGGATTAATTTCCAGGTTCTGAAGTAGTGCGGTGTCTTGTTGCATACTTCCTTCTGCTCTCTGTTACTGCCTCTAACCACCACGCCTCTCCCTCAATGGCGTTTGAACTGATCTGCATGCACACATTCTTTATTACACAGTAACCATGAAAAATTAGGCTTACATTTAGTATGTTTGGCTCGCATAGTCTCTGTCTGCACAAAAAGATTTTTTTATTTTTTTTTAAATGTGGTGAAGGAAGCAAGCTTGGAACGCTCGTTTGGTTTGTAAAACCTCTGCCTGGTTAGGTGGGGACTGAATGATAAAGGAGAGTGCCTCAGCAGTGGCCTGTTGTTGCACCACAGCTGCAAGGACTGCAGCTTCCACATTTACCTTTGTCAACATGATGTAACATTTCAACTTTTGGACCAGTACAGGTCCTCGCTCAGCCAATAGCACTGAAAAATCAAACCTGTATGAACCTGCTGTCATTTGTATCGCTCTTGCTATACTGGACAAAACCCTTCAGTCCTTGCACAGAGGAAGCTGAGCGCATTATCTGGCCCAGTACATGCGTGATAGTTTGTAGAATGACTGTGCTTTCTTTAAGTGGTTCTTCACTTGTGGCTATAACATACTCGTGGCTTATACACCTTGCATTGTCTTTCCCTTTCTTCTAAGCAAAGATATACATTGTAGTAGTGGTCAGCTGCTGTTTACTCTCCATTTATTGCGTATCTTAAAAGAACTTATAATAAGAGCAAGACACTCAAAATGGAAAACTAATTAAATTGTTTTCACTTAGGGACCCTGGTGGTTTTAAAAAAACAGTAAAAGAAATTGAAGAGGAAAAGTTAGCCACATACATGTGGGAGCTCTTTATTACAAACACAAAGGTAACTTCATTGCCAATTTCTTCCTTGGGACTTAACCCAACTTTTCAGCCGTTTGTTCTGTTGCTTAATTGAACTCCCTGATACCACATTTTATGCTCTGGATCTTGTGACTGTAGAGTACTTGTCTCTGTAGGTTTTGAAGAATAACAGTGTGATACTAGGTAATAGGAAGAGCAGTACGTAGCTGATTGAAACTGCGGCTTGATCTTAGTGATAAGTACTGATATAGGAAGAATTCCATATTTAGCTAAAACATAACTAGCTGCTTGGTTGCATTTTATGACCCCCTTTTTTATGACCCAGAGTCACGTAGCAGTACTTGTTCACCCAAATAGGTCTTTTCCAGTCAAATGGGGATTTTAGACTGGTATCCTGGAGGCCTCACGCTAGTAAATTCTAGCCATGATTTGCTTTGTTGCTTTTTTAGGCAGAATTTAAAGCTAAATTTGGAAACAAATTCCAAATGATGAGGCCTTTACAGAAAGCAGGATTCGCTTGCCACATTCAAAGCAAAGCCAAGGAAAGGAGAAAAGCAATTCAGATGAAGGCCTTTTAAAAGAAAAGTAAAGTTAATACCTGAGAGGAAATTAAACACTAGAAAACGATCCATAACACTTGGTAACTGTTTTACTATCTTTCTGAAACCACAGAAAGACTTTTCTTTTTGAAGCTGCTGAAGTGACTGGAGGAAAATGAAGGTGGAATGAGCGATGCTTAGGAGCATAATTAGGAGAACTCAATAAGGAACCAGTGGGTTTCCCGCTCTCTAGCACATCTTACATTTTGATCTTAAGCTTTTAGTTCCTTGCTTTGCCCCATATAAGGCTAAAATAAACAAGTTTTGTGAAGTGCTTTTAGAACTCCAGGCGAGGCACTCTTGGAAATACGAGCTGTTGTTACATGCAGGCTATTTGGTCTTATTTGTCAACGCCTGCAGCTCGTGCCCTCATGACATAATAATTAAAATGATTCAATAGAAGATTATGATTTCTGTTGGGGAATAATCAGCAAAAGTTGTGAAACTTTTTAAAAGACGAAGATTGTGGGTTTCTGCAAATATTCCCTCTGTTTGCTAACAGCAGGAAGAAAGTCAGCAAGTCACATAAATAACAGAGTTGTTTCTAAATATGAGGCTTCTGATTTTTCCATAGTCTTACCAGTTCTCTAAAGTCAGGTCCAAACGAACTCAAGCACAAGAAACCAAAGTGCATGTCAGTCCTGATGTATCTTTTAGCATTTACACTGCTGAGACTTTTATTTATTTCCTCTTTGAATTAATGACAATTTCCTTTGTCATTTACACTAATATTACTTGAAGACTGCTTTTCATATTTGATTAGTGGAAATATTGGGTTCCTTCAGGGGCACTTGCACTGTAATACCTATTGTTCTGATTATCAAGCCTGCAGAATTCAGTCTGCTCTCAGGCTTCAGTTTTACATTGCTGACCCAGGAAATTCATTTGCCAGGTTGTTGGGTCTTGGGAGGAGACCTGAACGTTTATCAAACCACTCTGACCTATTCTTCCCTGTACATAAGAAGGCTGCTCTATTACCAACCTTCTCTGCAGCTGCGGTGTTACTCGTTTACAAATTAGCTTAATCTGTTGGCATTAATGCTATAGCAGAGGAGTATTGAAGATAACAAAATGAAGGAGGTCCTACCCAAGAAATCACTAGCTTGTTTGAAGTCACTGGGGAAAAATCTATGAGGTTACAGGAGGACCAGGAGGACCTAATACTGGAATTAGTTACAGAACTATGATTCTCTGTTGTCAAATGGCTATAGAAAACCCCTCCTTTCTGTTTACGTTTTCTTCCATGTACAGAAATGCACCTGGAGATACAGTCCGCTTAGCAGGAAGATACACAAGACATCTACTCCAAGTATTCCTCAGCTTAGCAGTCAGTCATCTCCCCGTGGTCAAACCCCTCGTGGCAGCGAAACTTCCACTATATTTTGCTCTGAAGACAACGTCAAGATTAACGTAGCTTCGTCTGATGTTATGAGTGAGTCAGCACAAGCTAGAGAACAACCACCTCTTTTCTCCTGTAAGTTACTTTTCTTGACTGCCAGTATCAAATGGATTTGCTTTGAGTGTTACTAGGGAGAACCTACGTCAAAGACACTGCTAGGTGTACCAATGCATTTCTTTTCAGATATATGGAACTTTGTACAAGTATCTCTGTGCCCTCCCTGTTAGCAAATTGGTTTAAAGATGATGTAATCCCATGTGAATATTAAGTAAGAGTTTTAATTCATATTCAGTTACAGCAGTTGTATAATCAGACTGTCACCCGCATCTATAAGGTCCAACAGGCGGTGAAAACAGTGAAATTGTTCTCTGCCGTAACCAATTGATCCACTGAATATGTATCTGTCTAACGTTGGGGGCTCTGTTTAACTTAGGGGCTTCTTACGCTATATTCTTCTTACTCATCCATCAGTGATTACCTGCGCTTGATAGACCTGACAGAATAGTTCATCTGTTAGCTCTGTAATGTGTTACAGTACAAAGCTAGGTAATCTTAAGTCTTTTCCCTTCCTTCTAGGTAAAGCTGGAACAGAAAAGCACATTAGCATTTAGTACTGCTAATTATCTTTTAATTGGTATTTATATTATCATTATCAGGCTGACATCATGCTCTGCTAGACTCTAAATGACTACTCAGGAAGGAGCTCTTGGAGTCATTTGGGATAGGTCTGTGAATGAATTGCCTTTAAATGTAAAGGAATGGACACATTCTTGATCTGAAAGACCATTAGGTTCAGACTGCCAGAAGCTGGGTGGATATATCGGGGAGCTTGCGCGCATATCAATACTACCTACACAGCTGCTGCTGCTGCCCGTGGCACTGAGCACAGATGAATGGCCTTCCAATGGCATGAATGGGAGCAGTGGAGAATTCAAAGCTGTAACTTCAAGCAAGTTGTTTATAGATGTAGGTGAACAACTGGTTTGTGTGTGAGATGAGATCTGAAAATAATTCTGAGATCTGTAACAGCTGGGAGCCTCCGTTTCATGTGGGACATAAAGAAATATCTTGTGGTGTGTGTGATGTATGGGAAGGATGTTCAGTGTACCCTTTGGAACAACATCTATCGCGTGATTGCCTGTGATTTCAGCGGACTGGCCTGGGTTACCAGTCTGGTCCTCTCAAGGATTACGTTTCTAGCTCTAAAAAATATGGGAAGTTAGTTTCTGCCGGGCAGCTCTGTAGCAAAGGTTGGATTCTGGAATGAATTCTGAAGCTGCTAGAATCACGTTTAATCCAGGCTTCTGATTATAGGATGCTTCGTGGACAAATGGGAAACGGATTACAAGTACAGCTGCCCTGTAGCCTTGTACCCCAAATTCACAAAGCTTCATGTAACTCATACAAACATGATTTTGAGAGCACACACAACCCCAACACACACGTATGCATATATATATATATATTATAAAAGTGGGAAAGAGATTCTGTAGTAGGCAGCTAATCAGTAGATAGTGTGAATCTTACAGAAACATTTCTTTTAAGGAAAGAATTCGTAACTTGATATAAAGCCTTTTGTCCAGCTGTAATTTGGATGCTGTTGTTTGGGGACTGCTGCTGTAGAATGTCTGCTTATACAAGTTTGATTTTTTTCAGTGCTATTGGCTGAGCGAGGACCTGTACTGGTCCAAAAGTTGAAATGTTACATCATGTTGACAAAGGTAAATGTGGAAGCTGCAGTCCTTGCAGCTGTGGTGTAACAACGGGCCACTGCTGAGGCACTCTCCTTTATCATTCAGTCCCCACCTAACCAGGCAGAGGTTTTACAAAGCAGATTAGTGTTCCAAGCTTGCTTCCTTCACCACATTTGAAAGAAAAAAAAAAATAATAAATCCTTTTTTGTGCGGACAGAGACTGTGTGATCTAAACGCACTAAATGTAAGCCTAATTTTTCATGGTTACTGCGTAATGAAGAATGTGTGCATGCAAATCTGTTCAAATGACATACATTTTCTTCACACTGAGAAGTAAAATGTGAGACCTGTATCTGAGACATTAAACACTAACTGGATTTTACCGCCAAAGCTTTCCGGCCAGCAGTTTAGGTTTGAATTCTCAGTCAAAAACATAGTTTTAAAAGAGGGAGGTATAAATAGCTGTGCAAAGGATCTTCATTATAAAACTTATACCTGAATTTGGGGCTTTTCTTTTGGATTGATCAATGTCTTTTCAATTGATTTATCATTGTTAGATCCCTGCAAAACAGGTAAATTAGTACCCCGTTTCACAGATGATTAACTAAGGCACAGAAATCAAAGTCAGATGAAATTACTATGTTCTTCTTTGCTGTTTTTCTCTTTTCTAATTAATGTCTGACTAGTTCAAAGCTATGGAGGTTAATATTTCAAAAATATTATGAACATGGACAAGCTTGAGTATTTGTTTTCCCAGTTTCTCCAGATGGAGAATTGGAGAAGGTTCTAATGCTACAAAATGGAGGGCAGAGAGGTATTGTGCCCTCTGTTTCTGTTGATCAGCCAAAAAGAGGAGCTCTCTCTTTGTGGTATTAGCCCTGGTTTGCTTCCTGTCATCTCCCTCCAAAATCTGCTGACAGGACTGCTTTCAGGACCGGCTTTAGACAACTCAGCTGATTTTGGAGAAAACATCAAATGCAGCCACTGCTTAGTATAGCCCTCTTCCCCCAAAGCACTGTTATCTGCAGAGTAGATGGGTTTCAGATATCCAGCTACTCAGTCTGCCCAAATGGTAACCATAAA
This sequence comes from Nipponia nippon, assembly GCF_047370975.1. Taxonomy (NCBI): domain Eukaryota; kingdom Metazoa; phylum Chordata; class Aves; order Pelecaniformes; family Threskiornithidae; genus Nipponia; species Nipponia nippon. The sequence goes on along the minus strand of NW_028262348.1, from coordinate 2,380,288 downwards.
CAGAAAGGGCTGGGTTCTTCTCGGAAGGGTTCTGACACTGCAAGAACAGATGAGACTTGTATGCAGCCTTGGCTCAGCTTGAGCAGAGGCTCCCTGCTCATATCGATGTCAGGTTCCAGACCCCGTGGGGGTCAGCCTTTGTATTGAAAGTGCTCCTTGGCTCTAGAAGGTCCAGTGGCGTAGCCAGCATCTTACAGGCTTACACTCTGAGACTAGTAAGGGTCACAGTGGAGCCATCGTTAGAACCAGCCAGTGCTAGAACTTGGGAGTTCCTGACTGGGACCTTGGCACTCTTGAAACTCACCTGGCCACAGCTAATAGAGGATCTTCAGTATAAGCATGGTTCTTAAAATTTTAGCCCATTAGCTGCTGCCCAGCAACTTGTTCCATCCATGTCTTACATTTATAAATTCACAGTATAATATTCTGTACTTCTAAAAAGTAGAGGTAGTTTTATGCTGCTATTTAACACAATCAATGTTCAGCAGTCATTTTCTATTATACTATATGCAGTGCTTCACAAAAATGTAGGAAAAGGACCATTTGAATCTGGGGATTACAACTTCAAGGTGTTGAGTGCTCAGTAAAATGTCACTTATTACCATGTAGGACATATTGAGCACCTCAGAGGATGACTCGGAATTTGGCAGCTAACACCTGGGATTGTTAATAACAAGTGTGACAGTTGTCTTACTGCATGAGTGATTGGAGGGCATAACGCGGAGAAGATGGCCGTCTCAGTGTCTCTCCAGCGGTTTGGCATCAAAGCAGGAATGAAATGGCAGTGGGAAGGAAAACTAAGATGTCAATTTGAACGAAAACAGTGAGTTAATTTGGCTTTCCAGGTTTTCAAAGGAGAAGGGAATATAAGCATTCACGTTACAGTGGAAAGAGAGTAAAGAGTGTTGTTAGTGAGAGAGATCTGCTCAAAGGGGGATAACCTGGAAACTATAGCCAACGCGTCTTAAGTTTTAGTGGATGCTGATGAGGAGACACAGAGAGGTAACTAGATACCTGGTGATGTTAAACATATTAAATTCCATATGACGTTTAAAAGAAGAATGGCAAAGTGATACGGTAGACTTAGAAATTCAGAAGACTTGACAGTTATGCCAGTAGAATGCTAACAGCACAGTAGAGGAACTGAAAATAGACTTTCTGCATAGTTTGTTCAAATCTATCTGTTTTTTCTAATAAGCTATTTTTATAAGCATCTAATGTAAAAAATATTTAGTATTTTCTACTTGATAGGTTTTTTTCACAGCTGAAAGAACAAAGCTTATGTTTTCAAAAGTGATTAATGAATTGGGTGCATTCGTATTTGGGTACCTATCTTGAAACCTGTTTAAAAAGCTGCTTTTTTTTTGAAGAAAAATTAATTTTTGGAAGTACTAAATAGCAGGTTTCTTTAGGATGTCTCATTCAGGCCAGCATGTATGGTATCCTCTCTGCAAGGAAGAGAAGAATGCACTATTGAGTTGGCATTTTTTTTATCAGCCCTACAGAAAGTCATCCAGGTAACACATGAAGAGGTGTCAAAAGATGTCCATAAACAAGAAGATATGGTTAAGACGACTGGACTGCAGCGGTATGTTACTTGATGGGTTTCTGAATAACTAGGAGAAACAACTCATCAGGACAGAGTTTGTTTGGTTTTGGTTTTTTTTTTTAATTTCTTTTCTTTTTTCCCCCTGAACAACTGAATTCAGCATTCAGTGAATTCAGATGACACTTACATTTTGGGGCATGGGTGGCAGAACAGCCCATTTTACTGCTGTGCAAGCAGTATGTATTTTCTGGAAAATACCCCATGAATCTTGCCCTTGCAAAGAGAAGAGATCTTATGCTCCAGCAGCTTTGTAGAAAAAGCGATGCTCTATCTTGTTCCTGTAGAATTGTTTCTGCTTCTACCACTGCATTTTTCAGTAGTCTCTCTATAACGTTTCCAGCTAAGCTTATGTAAGATGTGTTCCCTCATTACTCAGTTCTGTGGTGGTTTCCACAGCTATAAGATCAACATGACAAACCATTCTTACAATTAGACTTTGCTGCAGTATTTTTCCCTTTGAGTTGAGGTCAAGAGAAATAAATTTTGTACCTGGATAGCTCCAGCAAGTCTGTAATATTAAGAATGTTTTATTGGCACCTGTAGAATTTTTCACATTCTGAGGAAGGCATACTGTACGCTATCTTAAGCCTTGTTGTGTCTTACAGTTTGTTGCCAGTGGCTCAGAAGAATTACAGAGTAAATATGCCATTCATCAAGGACCAAGAGAGTATAATATCAAGGAAGCAGAGGCCCAGAAGGCAGAGGTAAGGGTACAAATCTGGTTTTGAAGCACACTATATGCTGTATAAACGCGGCTCTATGTGTGGAAAGCATTTGGCATGCAAATGTCAGAGAGCATTTTATTACATGAGGCCAGAGCAGGCCAGCAAAAGCTTGCAGCACACATAGTACGTTTCAGTGCAATACAGAGGTGTGTTCCTGGAAGGATGTGACTGGAATGAAAGATGGTACAAATTCAAATTTAGTATCACTTAGAATTTTTTATTCATAAAATTCTTTTATAAGTTTGATGAATTTAAAAAAAAAACAACCTGTAAATGCGTTTAAATTTGGATTTTTATTGATAACGAGATCTCAAAATTTTACGTGTGCTCACATCGTTGTATGTTCTGAGCAACGCAGGTGCTTACCACAAAATGGTTACCACAGGATGTTAATTTGAGTTTTCTGTGTTTAGTTGTAGGTGCTGTATCAGCTCTTTCATTAAAAGCAAATCTAACTTGTGTGCCGATATGAGGCAAAAGTTCACAGCAGTACGCGAAGAAGCAGCTGCTTGTTTACATGATACTCTAGAGCGCCTTGAGAGGTAGGCAGAGACCGTTTTCTGTATACTCTTAAAACGCTACGCACCTTGCTTCTGACCAGATTTAGGACTTGTCTTCAGGCCTTTTAAAGGTGCATTTATGTGGATTGACATTAAAATAAGAATATAGGGATGACGATAGAAAGTTTTATGACTGTGTACAAAAACTATAGAATCATAGAATATCTCAAGTTAGACGGGACCCATAATGATCGAGTCCAACTTGCTGCACTGAACCATACAACTAAGAGCATCTCTTAGTGACTAACAGATTCATGAACACTTATGCGAACAATGAGTCACAAGTCACTAATATGCGACTTCTCTCCCCTCAAAAACCATCGCTTTGACATACAGATGGCAAAATTCTTGACAAACAGGAAAAAAAGTCAGGCTTTCCCCAAAGTACGTGTTTCCAGGTCACCTTTGCAAGGGCATTACAGGCTAAATATTTACAGCAGTGTTTTGGGATATTTCTGAATGACTTTTCTGGAAATAGTTTTGCTAAAAACATTGGATATATTTACTTTGGACATTGTAGTCCTTTTCACCCAAAGAGAGAATAATAAATTCAGTCACATACTATCTATGTGGCTGTCTTGTGTTTTCAGTTTGGAGATCACTGTATTGTTCTTCAACATTACTTTGACTCTTCTTATAGTAACAGTTGCAATGTCCTCTCTCAAGGCCTTTTCCCAGATCAGTGACATTTCTACCTTGTTGACCAGCCGAAGCCTCTCATCCTTTTCCTTTTGCCTGGAAACATTCATCTGTGATGTTTGTGCAAATTCTTTTGTCTCAGTAAGCATCAGGCCTTCTCTGCACTGCTCTTCTGAAGGGTGTTATAGGCACAGTTTTCTTTCACCCTCTCACTTCCTTCTTCTTTCCATTCTTCTGTTCCATTTTGTACTTAGTGGTTTTTTTTTTTTGTCCTCAGAGCTTTCCTTACCTGGAGCTGGGTCCTTGCTTTCTTCCCTGAGCAGCTGCTGTGACTGCATAAGAACTAATCATTCCAGCAGCCTGCAGTATGGAAGGACGAGTCAGATGGGAACTTACTACTTGCAGCTATTTTACCATTCTCCATAGAGCCACACAAGCGTATTCTGTTTGATCAGCATTTGGAGGTGAAACCTCAGTTTGGCAGGATGCACTATAAGTAATTTATTGGAAAGAAAAGCAGATGTTTATTTTTGTTATAACACAGTAGTACTTTCTGTAGGAACGCATACATGAGCCCAATCTCTGGGTTGAAATTCTAGGTTAGGTCACTATATTCCACCTCTCTTCTGTTGTATTTTAAATAATATTTTACTCTAAATCACTGTGCAGTATTCTGTTTGTTCTTAAGCAGTGCATACCTGACAGAAATTGGAGGTTGAATTTCAGTTTAAATGTTTTGATTCTGAAGTTTGTTTCTTACCTACAGCCTAGAGTTGATATAAAATGTAAACACTTTTTAATGTTTGTAGAAATATGAATGTATACAGAACACTGCCAAAGCAAAAATTGTTATTAGTGTCCACAGACTAAACACACAGTGTGTTCTTCACATTCATTGTTTTCTGCCTTCCTTAGTATCATCCCAGTTAACTCTGCAGAAGTATGGTAATGTTTAAAACACAGCTTTAACTTTTAAGGGGTTTTTTTTGTAGGAGGCAGGAAGAGCGATGTTGTCAAAAATACCAGGCTTTGAAACAATTGAAGTATTTTAGAAGAGACATGGAACGAATAAGACAGCTGGGCATGAGAGCCAAAAGAGAACACGATGATGATGAACTGAATTGGTAAGGAGGCACAGAAACCCTCAGTTCAAATGAGATGGTCAGGGTCCCAGAGTTCTGTCTTTAGTACAAAAAGCTTTTTTTCTTTTCTTTTTTTCTCCCCCAAGCAAAGTATCGCTAGAAACCATTGAATCAGTTACTGGAAATGCAGGCTTTTCAAAATGGTAGCAACAAAAATACATATATGATCGCTAGGAGCAGATCTCAGCCTGCTCAGCAAATAAGTTAACTGGGAACAGTAAGAAAGGGGATAAGAGTTCCTTTTCAGTGATACTGGGCAAAAAGCACTCAGTCCTTGTGTTCGCACACCTTCCCCAGTGTGCAGCTTTATAGGAGAATTCTTCCACCAGGAAGTATGTGAAACACGCTGTACCCCAAAGGTGAGAGGTATGGTATAAATGTACGTGGGTTAGATTCACAACTTCTTACTGAACTGAGCATTCACAGTACTAAAACTGATGGCAAAGGAGACTGACTCCAGCTGTCCATCCACGTTAAAAATATTTCCCTGCCAACGTCTATGAGCTGCACATGGAGAATACTGCAACACTTGCAAGGGCAAGTAGAGTAATCATCTAAATGCTTCTCAGTGCAGCCATTCTGCAGATTACTAGTGGTTTATGTTTGAAAGGATATTGGCTGTATCCAGTGATTGGCTTCCAGATACACACAAGAAATAGCCTACCAGAACACCTCAGCAAGCTCACAGTGTGTTCCCTACTGCCCTGTCCATGAGAACTCCTTGGACACGTGGGATTACAGAGTGTGCAAACTGCATGGAATGTTTTTGTCAGCCTGCCCTTTTTTGTTCTCCTTGCTAGTAAACCTTCTGTCCTTCATAATTTGAGATAACAAAAAGTCTGTTTCTAATCTCAGGTTCAAAATGCAGGTGGCCCAGGAACACATCACTCGTGTTAATGAATAAACCTAGTCTTGGCCTATCTAGCAGAACTCTGGTTTTAATTGTCAAACATATATGCTCCTGCTGTCCCCCAGATTTAAGATCTGGCATGTAAATAAGCCCTGAAACTGGAGAGGATGTGGTTTTGCTTTTATACTTCTAGTTCTGCTAGAAGAAGCCTTAATTTGGACAAAGCTCCATGGGTATTAAGGAGACTATATCAATATGGCTTTTAATTTTTTTCCCCCTGTGCAAGAACAGTACGACAAGTCCGGTGTTCCTTCACATGAAAATCATGGTTCCATCGCGAGGAGGCTGTCTTGCTGTGACTGTGCCAGCCCAGTTAGACGAGCACAGCTTTCTGTGCCAGGCCTGCTCTGCAAAGGGCTATGCTTGAGGGGTATGAAGAGTGAAGTCTCTCACAAGGCTGGTCACCCCCCTTGTGGAGACACGAAGTCATGACGGAGGAATTGCTTTCACCATGCCGCCTGTTTCATTTACCACAGGGCTGTGTTTCCCCCTACTCTCGCAAACACTGCCTTGCCAAGAAAGCTGAATCACTGTAGGAATGCTTTACTAGTATGTGCTGTCAGTCTGCTTGTCTTCTCTCTCTCTCTCATGAAGTGAGAAAAAACAAAAATAATATATGAACAGTGCGATATAAAAGTACGTTGAAGATAGCTTCCTTTCTCAAAATATCTTCATGTATGGATGGGTTATAAAAGGCTTGTGTGTGACATGATTATGGTAAGCCGGGTAATCTAGCCAGTGATAATAAGGAGCTGGCTATACAGCCATACCCGTACTAGCAGTGTAGAACTGGCCCTACTGAAGATGAGAACCTATATGTTTCCTTTTTTACTTTATTTAAGGAGGAAATTCCTCACCCCTCTCCTGCTGTCCCAGTAACATGTATCCTAAACTGGAGGGAAGCAGCACTTCTGCTGATGTGCTGCCAAATCCTCAGCCCTTGGCAATGAAAGCCACAGCACACCCCGGTCATGCACAGTCTAGAAAGGCTTGGAACATCAGGCTCCAGGACTGTCAAAGCAGCACTGCAGAATTTACAGAGAACATTAAAAAAAAGGCAATCTTTTCACAAGAGTTTTAGTTTTATTGTAATGTGTAATTCTCCTTCTGAATCTCTATATTCAGAGTGAAATGGTAAAGACTGCGTGTTACAGTGCACTTACATCGGTGAGATTTATGTCAGCACATAGAGGGAGGAGAATGATGATAGCACAGGGAAAAAGGATAGTAAAGAGAATCAGTGTGTCAGATCAGGCACTGATTGCATGGCAAAAACCGTAGAGGCTAAACAAAATAAATAGAGAAAAGATGAAGAGGACAAATCTGCAGTAAAATGGAAACATTTGTTAGGATTTTATTATTTGCTTTCATACCCGAGTTTGTCATCCAGAATTTAAATGAACAATGAAGAAGCATCTATTTCAATGCCCTGCAAAGGGAATTGGTGCACAGGTCCAATAAAGTAAAGCTCTTTCGCATTATTCACTTGGAATTACACTGAGTATTGCATTCCCTGAAAAACTATTTTTGCTGTGGAAGCTATGGAGGTGGTGAAGAGGCAGAAATGCCAGGCAAACCCAGAGTTATTAATCAGATATGCATTTGTTCCCAAGGCTGCTCTTTTATTGCTGCTCTTCTTTCTGCCACAGGTTTCCTGTATTGCTTGCCAGACTCCCAGAGTCTGTGAAGAGTGACCATTATGTACAGAAAATCTTAAAGAAACTGGAAAAATATGGCAAGACTCCTGACTTGAAAATTCATCCAGACTCTTTTCTTAAGGCTCTGGCTGATCTACAGGTGTGGGAGCTGTGTTCTCCAGAAATTGCTGCAGCTGTGGAGGTGAGGCGGGTCCAGTTCTTGATTCTCTGCGTGATGAGGGTGGGGAGAGCAGGCACCTCTGGGTGAAATTCATGCAGTGGAAAGTTACCAGATGAAATCATGTAGAATCTTGTTAAATTGTAATATTATTCACCTTTTACAAGGCACTTTGATCTCCTCAGAAGATAGATGTTATGACAAGCATTGGATTATTAATCAGTATCATTTTATTATGATGTCACTGTTGATTTATTTACCGCCACAGTGAAAGTGACATCTGTCATAAATTCTTAGGACGCTTAAAAAGAAACATTAACTTGTTGTGCCCTGAAAAGGCCTGTCATTCCCAGTAGTTACCTCCATGAGCTATTCAAGTAATGTATTACGTCACTGATCCAGGAACTCTGCAGATATGTTTGTTTTGCTTCAGCAACGTTAAAAAAAAAAAATGCTTCTCAAGATCTTCAGTTGGGCTCAACTATTGTAGTTCTAGAAGCAATTGGCAGAAGAGGAAGGACACAAGAAAGGGAAGAGAATAGGTTTAGAATGTATACTGCTATGTAGGCTAACCAGATAACTAACTTACAAAAAATGGCAACGATGCCACCTTGTGTTTTTTGTTCGCATCGCAGTTATTCCCCCTAAGCTACGAGACCAACAGAAATCTCCGAGAGGCAGCAGATTGCTGTGCATCTTACATATATCGAGTGTTATCGTGCCTTACAATGGCAAAAGTTTAGCAGCCAAGCTGTCAAGATCAGGCTACCTGTGTTTTCTTGATGTCTTATAAAAACAGCCATGTTGTCTTGTGCCCTAATTTGCATGGTCACTAACCAGAGAAGCAGCCTTGCCTTAATGTTCAATATACAAGTCTCTGCTTGCTGGTTTTAGTTCTTTCTTTGCTATTTCCATTCTGTTCCCTTTGCATTTTGATCCCTCATATTAGTGCAATAGTAATAGAGAAAAACACGTAAGCATGGCTGAATCTCCTATCTACTTTTTTATACATCTTTCAAAAATAGCCCCAGAGGAAGGAGGACCTTGGTGCTCCTTCTGACTGGAAAGGAAACTTGCGTTTTAGGAGCAATAAGAGCATCACTGAATATGACCTGGCTGATACTGAAAGAGATTCCAGATTAAGTTCTTATTTAACTTCAAGTTGCTTTTAATGTATGTACTGCAATGGTAGGTAGAAGATACCTGCAACTTTAGAACAAAGACTTGACTTGGAAGGATTCAGGATATAAATTGTAATGAAGACTGTAGAGTTTTCCTTTTAATTCATTTTAGAGCGTATCCAGCTGTTCTGAAAGTTGCATTAAAAATGTTTTGGTGATATAAAGCACTACACTAACTGTTTGCAGAAGCCAGTACATTTGTTCTGTTGTCACAATGGTCAAATTTTCCCATGTTCTCTCTTACACGTAAATCAAATCTCAGGAAAGAACCTTTTTCTGTTTCAGTTTGTACGTGAAAGTATTGTGCAGATGCCAGAAGAGGATTTCAGCGAGTGGTTTCAGACAAGAGTAGCCCCCCTCAGTGCACAGTCTTCCACCTTTTAATCAAAGGCCAGATGAGATGGTTTTCCAGCTACAACTGTCTTCAAGCAGAAAACTACTGCCTGTTGAGACCTGCCTCAAGCAAGAAAGGGGAAGGGGAGTTAACTTCAGGCAATCCCACTGAAATCCCAGTGAAATCACCACTCTTGCACAACTGAAATTTGTCCCTCTACAGTGCTCCGCTGGTCGTAGTCGGGCATAGAAAATAAAAGCTAAATACTGTTGCTCCTTCCTGCACGATGTCTTGGACTCGCCATCACGTTTCAATCTCATCTAACCACGTAGGATGAAAACTGAGTTTCTAATCACAGGTCAGGTCGTTTCTTCAGCCGTTCCTCTAACAATACCTACAGTATAACAAGCATCTACTCAGTAGGGATATACTGATTTCCATATCTGAACAGCATTGCCTCTGTTTGCTCTTCATTTTAGCTCTCCTTTATAGAAAATATCCCAAGCACAGGGTAGTTGTAAGCTTTAAGACAGTTGTTTGGGTTGTTGGGTTTTTTTGCATTAATTCTTTTTGGTAATTCGGATGTTTTGGTTTTGCATTGAGTTTATTCTGTAGTTATTCTGTGATTATGGATTAATTCTTGCCTTATTAAAATTCATATTGAAAAACCGAGCATCCTTAGATGCATTTCCCAGGTTTTCACCTGAAGAGGTGTTTTCCCCCGATGACCGTAGCACATGTTTGCCATTACTCTGCTGGGTAAGACAATAGAATGACAGCCCTGAACTCAGACAGTGATAAATGCATGACCTTTGTGAACCTGTCTGGGCTTAACCCTGTGTTTCATGGTGCGTCACTATTGCTGGGTGATGGAATCAGTGACCCAGTGACCTTCTAAGCTGGTGATCTTAATGAGCTGCTTACCTGCCTGTCAAAGCTTCCAGAGGACCCACTGGGGAGACATGCTGTTGATCCTTCAGCTGCAATAAGGGGAAACAATGCCAGCTTAGGGTCCAGGTGAGTACAGTGACTACTGATGTGTAATATGGCATTGATTAATGGCCTTGTCTCCTTCCTCATTATCAAGAGAGAAATGTTTGTCAAGGAAAAGAGCCAAGAACACAGATTTCTTTGACTTACAGCCATCAGAAAAAAGTAAGCTCTTCAAGTTCTGTTGTGCTCCCACTTTTCTCATTCTATACGTGGCAGCGATAAGCTAGCATTTGTACAGGTAGTGAAGCCATCTTTTCCTGTCCATGCTTTTCTTTCCCTCCATCTCAAAATCCAGTGGCAAACTTCCCTCCAAAACTCTGTAGGAGTGATCTAGTGCCAAGTGAAATTGGTGGCAGTGCTTCTGCCAGATGAGCAGGATGAGGTCTCACCCTCACCTGTGAGACCTCAACTCCATTGTTCACTGTATTCTTTCATTTTTTTAACTTCCTTGCAGCCCTCCATATGTTTTGAGAAACCCTAGTTCTGCTGTTCTTTTGGCATCATTTCATCGTGACCTGAGTGAAGTTTCATTGTCAGTGCTTTTGTGTTACCGTGTGGTGACAGCTGATATTACATGCAAGCAAGAAGAAATCTTAATTTAGCAGCTTGGGAGCTCCTGGTTGAACTGTGGTTACACAAGGTGAAACCTTTGTGTTGGTCCTTCCTCGCTACACGGAACTGCAGATATAAGGCTGTGAGTTTTCTTACATATAAGGAATGGAAACAAAGGGGGTTGTCCTCAGCTGGAGTACGTGAGCCATGCTGCCAAAATCAAAACTTCATACCAGCCGAGCACGTGACCTAATGTGTCTGCCTGCATGTAAGATGAGATGATTGTGCCAAATGTAATTAGCTAATGTCTGAGCAGCTCTTTGAGCTCCCAAAGCAGGATGCCAATGGTGAATGTTAGGAGTCTCTAATGTTTTTGTGGGATTATGAAATATCTTATGTATGTATTTGTTTAACAATGGCTCTTCTCTCTCCTATTGCCACCAGGTAACAAAAGGGATTCCTCCTCTAAAAAGAAAATAGATTGTCTTCTCTCCTCCTCCAGCACCAGCCTAATGAAAACTTTCTGCTGCTTTTACTCTGAGGTGAAGAGCTCCTCTGGAGCAAAATAGCAGCTTCCCTTTTCCTGCTTCCTGACAAACTTACAGTTTCCTCAGGCAAGATCCTCAACCCTACTCGAGTCTTTGTCTGCCAGTTTAAAGGACTGAAACAGTACAAAGAGGTTAGAGGTCCATACCCAGATAAAAGAAGACTTGGTCTGTCTAAACTTTTTTTTTTTTTGGTGCAGATATCTTGGATTCTCCCAAATGCTTCTGCGAACATCTCACAACCTTTGACTCTGCTTCAGTAGACCCTTGCAAGGTAGGTTCAAAGTAACCCACTTAACACATTGGAGATGGATGCACCAAGAGTCCAAGCAATTTGCTAAAGGTCAAGAGAGCGTGTGGTAGAGCTGCTGGATTAGTGTTCTGCCCGCTCATCCTTCCTCCCATTCTGTTCTGGTCCTTTACAATTTCAGCTGGGCTAGTCATTCACAAATTCCATTAGCCAAAACAAACTGTGCAAGCTTGGGTTGGTCTCTTACTTCATGCACTGGAGGGATGTTTGGGGGATGCAGACATTGAACTCGCAGACAGAGAATCTTGATCCTGTTTCCTGCTGCCTGATGTGTTCCCAGCGTCATCCAAACCCCACCCTCCTCAGATTACCCCTCTGTGAAACTGAAGAACATTTTCCTGGGTCTCACTAGTAGCAGGGCAGAAAGCTATTGTTGCATGAGAATTGCTTGGACATTAGGCTGATAAGTGTTACAGGAAAACTCATCGATTAAAGTAATAAGTAATGCTTCTGTCACCATTCACCCTTCCCTTCCACTTCATAATGGTCATGAAATTGTCATCTCTACTGTCTTTTCATAGGAAAGATTTCACCACGGCAGAAAAGCAGCCAACTATCCTATTATATCAACAACAATACTCCCACTGTGTTTTATATTAGAGATGAAAAGCAGCATCTTATAAATAGGGATTATAAAATAAACATCTCTGTCTTTCTTGGAGATAAGCTGTTTTATTGTAAGTAAATGTCGCAATCATTGTAGGGGTATTCAGAAATCGGGGTACGGCTTTCTAATTGGAATTTCAGCTTTGTGTCACCACTCTGCTGTCTTGTAAATTAATGGCACCATGCCAGCACGTTAAAGAGATGCAACTATATTTGGCCTCACACATTAATAACAGCAATTCTTTTTGGTAAGCTTTACTAAATATCACTGTTGTAGTGTTGCAGAAGATAAAAGCTCAGGCTAACAAACCCCCAGATATTTGGGACCAGCTCCGGCTCCTACTAAGGTCAATGGAAGGGTTTTATTGACCCTGTTGAGTATTGATTACTGTAAAATCAGAATAGGTTGTTATGACAAGTGCAAAGGCTCATCTTGTACCCAGCAGCTTGATCTGTTATTCAAGGCACTAACTGAGTGCTTGTAGCCATATTTTTTGCTATGCAGCAAGCCTACACAAAGCAAAATAAAAATGTGCTTCCCAGTAGGAAAGCTGACCAACCACCAAAAGAAGGTGATCAAAGAGGAAAAAAGGTGTGACAGGAGGAATGCAGCTGGGAAGGATTCTCAGATACCCTAACCCTAATAGATTGCCTGTCTCTGGTGAGATTTCTTCTCATGTGCCTAAAAGCGGCTTCCAAAGGACAAGTGCTGGACTTGGACCATGAGGTCATTGATCTGGACAAATCCTTTAGTTGTTCAGCAGCAGAGAGGTTTCTGTACAGACACATTCGTCTTGCTGAAGTTCCCATCCTACTCCTCTGTCTACAGACTTCCAAAGACTTGATTTCTCCTTTCTGGTTGCTAAAAGGTTCAGAGGCCCATTCAAGAGGCATTTTACTGGGAAGCATGTCCGAGTAATGATTTAATGATTTAGTACTATTAAGAGTTGGCTTATGGAAAATACTATCAGAGCTGCTTTGGATCATCAGAGTAGAAATAATGACGCCAAATGTATATGTATATAGGACTGTTCTTAATCCACTGCCTGGAGTGCAACGAGCGGAAGTAAAGCTTAATCTTTCCCACTTTGGCTGGAACTGAATCGCACTTTGAAAGTACTAGCGAGCTCTGCATCAGGGAAGGTTACCTTAGCCAGCCCACCAGGCTCATCTTCTAGAGAAGCTGGAAGAACAGTTTTTGGAAGCAGACATCTTCCCCTCTCCATTTCTGCTATAACCCACACAAGGGTTGGCATGGCTCGTTCTATCCCACCCCTCAGTTCTTCTGGGTAGGAAATGTAATTTCCTCCTGTTCTTAAATTTGCAGCCCTGTATTTGGGTGTTTGTTTTGCTTTAGTAAAACTTCAGCTTCCTTGATTTAACTGACTACTGGCTGAAAGAAATCAAAAGCAATCTTCCTCCTGAAAAGATCATAAACAGCTGATCGTGAGAAGCTGGCAGGACATACCGGGATCTGAAACACCCTGAAATTGTCCTGTTTCTTGTACTCTTCTTGATCATCTCTCATTGGCCAATGTCAAAGATGGGATGTAGATGCATTTTGATCTACCTGATGCTTGTGTTTTATGACAAAATTGGAGAGGGAGGGAAAGTTGAGACTGTTGGGTAACAGTCCAACATACCGGTGTCACCATAGCATGTTTGAAGTTGTATTTGTCTATTCTCCAGGGTAACGGGGAGCAGAATGGATATTCATTCGGGAGCCCTTTCAACAGTGAGAAGCGAGGAATGCTCTTTTGCTGCAATGCCAGAATGGCAGGGAAACAGCAACATTCATCCCGTTGAACCAGCCACCGAGTTCCATGTTTTCAGGGTGCCACCACAGCTGACTGTGACTCTCTTCCTCTTTGCGGTAAGTGGCCATTTCCATACTAAAGTGCAGTCTTGAGAAATAAAAGGCAGATTCTAGATTATTCTGCAATCAAGAAGGGAAATAAAGGGCGTATTCCACTGGAAGAGAAAGAATTTGCTCTTGCACAAAGCAGAACAACCTCAAAGTTAACTCTTTCCCATCGGAATACGCCTTCCAAAGGAGCTGGCAAATCTCCTGCAGGCTTTAGACTGATTACTGCGTTAGCCCCGCTCAATGACATTATTTTCAGTGGTGTCAGTCCTGATTATCAATGTCAGTTTTCAAGATTCTGATTTTCCATTGTTGAACTAGACTTCTGCAGCGCACTTCACAGGGGCAGAATTAGACTCTAAAGGAGGGAAAGGCTAAAAAAGAAAGGCTTTTTTCTTTGTTGGCATGTCTGTCTTTTTTTTCCTGGCAAATGGTTGTTTGTTTTCTATGTGATTTATATAGCTTTTTATTAGCTATGTTTTAGTACATTACATTGTAAATTACACCCAACTATAGATGATGGATTTAATCATTGTGCTATAAATTGTAGTGGATTTTTAAAAGAACCCATCATGGTTGACAATTGGGGCATCTAATTTATTTCTAGTGCCAGATTACTATAACAGTCATCAAAACATCATCTTGCACAGATAGTTTATTAGAACGTTTCTCAGAATATTCTAACAAATACTTGCTTTTAAGAGGCTGTTGCCTACCCATGGTTCTCCAAACCATGTTTACAAAGTAGGGCAGCTTGCAGCTAAGGGAAATGCGTATGGTCTACAATGAAAACTTTGCACAAAAAGTGTGGAAGGAAGACTACAATGTCCAACTGTTCCCATTTGTTGTAGGAAAAGAGGAAGAACTGTGACCCATATAATCTAAGCAGCTGAGATAAAAATGACAAAAAAGCAAGCTTTTGCTCTTGAAAAAAGATAGACTTGATTACTGCAGGCTTGCAGTACATCCTGCTGCACCCTTGTAAAAAGAATCCAGGACATGAGCAAGGACTAAATATTGTTCAACTTTTTTAAAAGCCCTCTCTAAATTCCACAAGAGAATTACTAGGTTTTCTCATGCATGAAGTATGAAAAGAAAATACTGGAATTACTAAACAAAACAATCATTTAGTATGGAAGTTGCGTGGGGATGAGCAACGGGCAATCAGACTCCTCAGCCATAGGCAAGGAGCATTAGCTAGCTAGTCTTTCTCTACAGTTACAGCCCCCTCTATTGCTAAAGGGGATGAGAAGCCCTTCACCCACGCAGAAATCCAGAAGTACCTACACCCACACAAGTTAGTGTAGGTACTCTGGATTCTGGTCGTTTCTGGAGAAGCAGTTCCCTTGCCGTTAGCTATAGAGAGGGCTAAGAGAAATCACCCGACTAGAGGTATGTGGCTAAAGCTCAGTTTTCTGAGTAGCCCTCCATGGAGCATTTTTTCTGTGATAGTATTGCATCTGGATTTTTGACAGCCATGGAGCATAGCATGGCAATACATGGCCAAAATAGAATATTTGCACATTTATCAGTCTGTGCTGGTGTCTACCCAATCAGTAGCTTTATCTGCGCTGCAACTTGACTTGACATCACAGGACAAAAGTGAGCACTGAGTTTATACATTTGAACACATTTTTTGGAATTATGATAAACGTAATGTATAGATTAGGATAAAGAATCATGTCCTGTTATGTCTACATCCAGGTCATTTCCTGGTGGGCTTCGTATCCCAGAAACAGCGTCTCGGTTGCTTTTTTTCCATGAAATGATCTCCTGATGCAATAGTTAATGGGTTCTGGGCCATGTCCACCAGTGCGCTCTAGGCCACTGCCATTACATTGAAATAAAGCTGGAGTGGCATTGATCAGTCGGATCCAAATTTGATGACTGTTCTAATTACTGTATTTGGGAATCCTTAATGAAAGAAGAGTACATGTGTATATATGTGTGAGAGAAGGAGAGATGGTTCCTATGGGATGCTACACAATGGAAAAGTGCTAAGCATATTAATTATTTATAAAACAATTAGTATTCAGCTTATCCCACAAGTTCAGATCTGAGTCCAGATCCAGACTTTCCCTAATGGGTGCATTTAGCCTTTTGGTTCAAGCCCTACCCTACTTCTAAGTAAGATAACGGACCTAGTGCAGCCACAGAACAACATGCGTAGCCATGCCCGTGTTTTGCTCTGGTTTGTATTGTGTGAAGCTGGGGCGGACCCAGCGAAGCCTATGACGAGATTCCAGACTGACTGTGGGGTGAGCGAGAACTAATTAAATTCATTGTCTGCATCAAGTGCCTTAATTAACAGAATGAGATTAAATAATATTAAATAATCCTGAAACACTTTCATAAACATTTGAATTTATGAAAACTATTCAAATCAGCGATTTTCAGTTATTTGCTAGTACAAATTATTTTGCAATTTCTTTGATAATACAAATACCACTCAAGTTGGCAAAATTGTTGAAATTCTTAAACTAACAGGTCCATTATAAATGTTTTCAGGAACTCCTAGAAAATAAATGTTTATTAATATTTCCAGAGGGCTGAATTTACAGTGCTGCATTGCACAGCCACGTCTGAAATCAATTCTTATAGCAGGAAATCTGAAAAATTAGGTGTCCAGTTTAAAAGAAAGATAGATATAATTGAGAAGGTGTCTGCTATTAAACCCCCAGTAGTAACGACTCCTAGAAGAAAACAGGTAAAATTAGATTTAACATAGTACAGGCTGTCCACGCACAGTGACAGAGAAAGAAATATATTTTCTTTATGATGTACTTTAAATAAATGCTATATCAACATTCTTTTAATTAGATTACATAAATGATACTGCCCACCAGAGACTAGCACTGGAACCTGAGTGTGTGATAATATTCTTAGCAGATGAAGGTCTAAATTTGGAAACCACTACACTTCTCAGCTGTAGAAAAGTTTCAAAACATAATCAGTCTACTTTAACATATTCCAAATACATTCAGCTAAACTGCTAATACTTCAGTCCCTTGCAAAACATGAGCAGAGCACAATCAAACTTGCATAAGTATAGCTAAGAGTTTTAATAACTGCTAACTCTGAGCAGCAAATCCAAACGTGAGTTCAGTCAGGCAATAAGTATGCGCCAAGGTCTGTGGGATTTTTGTTTTAGAAGAAAAGTCTCACTATTGCCAATGTGTAAGGAAGAGGGCAGGGTGAGAGCTGGAGTCAAAGCGATTAAGTCAACACCAGCAATTAAGTTAATGGCAGCAGAGTGTGTGCACCACAGGGTGTGTCCCCGAATATTCTCTCTTTGGTCAAAAAGCATGTCCCAGTCCCTGATCAGTCAAACTTAACAGTACAGTGATGCTTTTTGGTCTCTGCCTAGCTGTCAACCAGTGCACAAGGGTCCTGGCTGCGCCCAGCCGTCCCGTATCCCAGGCAGGCCCGTAGTAACCAGGGATAAGCCTACCTGGCGATAGCCACCTGGCCCAAGAAGAGAGGTAGTGAGGATGCGGAGGACGTGTGCTGGACTCCTTCATTAGAAGAGAGGCTTGAATGTTCTTTTTGCAAGGGCTCTTCGTGTCTCCAACTGCTTCTGTTCAGCACAGCCTAAATTTTCTAGCTTTTCAGGCATGCTACAGAAGGCAGCTGCTAAGAACACTTCTTAGCATGGTAATGGACTCAAAATGTGCTTTAGAAGTGACTTATAAGCAAAATTTCTGCCTGGGATTCATCTCCCCTAACTTTTAATTCTAAGGCATGCAAGCTCACTTGGGGTGCATTCTTCTCCACATGGGTTCTAAAGGAAATTTGACTGAGCTGAGCTGTGATGCTCTGTTTTCAGATGGTTAAAGTGAGGTAAGATAAATCCTGCCGTGTCAGTGCTACAAAGGGACTGCAACAACAGACTGTCTTGTCAGTCACAAGGAGAAAAGCTTCCAAGAACATGAACTCATTTGCAGGGAAGTGGAACGCTGAGATAAAACAAGGGCTCCTCACAGCACAACACAGATCACCCACAACACTGACAGATGCCCATTGCTGTCTGAGCTGGTGTAACAGATCCTTTCATGTTGGTTTGTGACTAAATGAGACAGGTCAGAAGCCAGGAGATAGAATGGAAAAGGACAGATCATGAAAAACATACAAAGCCATCTTCACATGTGTTGAAGTGCTAGCAGGTTTGCACAGTCAACTTATTTATTGGCTTCAAATTATGATGGTACTTCAGAAGGTTATCAGTGAATGAAAACACACTCTGACTGTGAAGGAAACTTTCATTTTTATCTGAACATTTCCCTGTTCACATATTTATTTACCATGAATAATTTACCAAAGTTAACAGCTCATCACGGACCTTTGATGTTTGCAATGAAAAATAAGAGTATATAGCTGCAAGGGTAAAACTGCAAAGTTATCTTTAAACTAAGAAAGGCATTTCTCTCACAAAACCTATTTACAGCTTCAGCGTACGCTAATCCCAGTGGTAGAATAATGCATCAGCCCCACAGACACTGCTGACTCGGTAATACCCACAGAAATATGATAGCAAAAAGGGTCCTGATCCACCACTTTTAAGGAAGGGAACACGCATCCTTCCAGCCATTACACTTCCTACTATTTAAAATGACACATATTAAACTCCGTCCACTTCAAAAGCAGGAAAAATGAGACATGCCCCTGTTGTGCCCTAACTGGTTATATACTGGAAGAAATAATGACAGTGATATGAATAGACTTACAGAAAGGTCTAAATTAATTCTTGAAGTGTAATGTAATGCAAATATATGCAAGTTGGCAAAAAAAAAAAAGCACCAACAGGAATTCAGCCTTTGATTCCTGAATGTTCTCATTTATTTATGGCAGAGAGTTAAAGGGCAGACAGACCTCTCGAATCAACATTTGTGCCATGCACAGATATTGACTCTGACCTGTTTCTCATGGAAAAGCAATAATTTTCAGACAAGTTGTCTCTGTCTTCTTTGTAAGTCCACCCACTACTGTGCCTTCCATGAGAAATCACCATCAAGATTATTCTTGTAACTCCTTGACTACAGTATTCAGTTAAATAATAGAGCAGCTCCCTGTCTTTGGAAAAGTATAACTGTGTGAATATTTAATATGTATGAAAACCAGTAAACTGTACCTATCTGATTCAACCTCATAAATTAACACCACCTTTGCTAGGCTCCCACTGAATCAACTGGAATTTAAGGGCCCTCAAGTAAGCTTAGGTTCTGTCTCCTGGATAAAGGGGTTTTAGTTAGTCGTTATCCGGCACTGCCTGAATGGAATTTATGAACTTTCTGTGATACTGTCAATAGAGCAACTTCCTTCAGAGCTAGGAACAACTGTCTTTATCATGCTTATTGCAACAATTTCCAAATATTCATTTTGATTCACTAAATGATAGGTAGCAGTAAGCAGCCTTAAGCAGCCTCCCAAATCTCTCCCTTCTCATTTTTCATGCTTAAGTACGTTTAGTGCTTTCAACATGCCTGTACAGATTGCTTCTATCTACAAGCTCTACTATACAAACAACACAATCACCCGAACAGCAGCTAGGAGATACCAAAGCATCTGAAATCAAAAGCATAATGGCTACTTCTCAAAGCCTGCCAGTAGACCTCCATGGTACAGCTGCGTTGGGGTCAAGACAATGAATTACAATAGATTTCTTTCTTTTTGCACTTCTTGAAACTGTCATAGTCCTGCATTCCTTAGTACCGCTTAGTCATCTGCTGTGCCTGTTTTAGTCATTAACAAAACCTCCATTTTTATCCAAATTTTCTGTTGGTTAATAGTAGGATATTCACTGCCATCACACTGAGGCTACTTCTTTATTCCTTATTCTGAGTTACTTGATGCCCTGTTCTGAGTCTAGGACAAAATGTTACACTCACATAAACATTCTGTATTTGTAATAAGTTTCCTAGGAGCCAACCAGATAAGATTAGAAAGGATTTTCTGAAGATCAACAACCACCAGGGCAGCTCTTTTCTTATATCTCACCCCATTCAGGATCCTCTGTAACTTCTGCTCAACTCTAACTGCGATATAGAAGCAAAAATATGGCTTCTCTCTTAACGCTAAGCACCAGGCACAGAGTTCTGGTCCAAAACTTGAAAACCCCAAACTGTGGCGGTATTTGGCTTTAAGGCCTCAAAAAAAAAAAAAAAAAAAAAAAGAAAAAAGAAAAAAAACCAACAAAACCCAATGTTTTCTGCAGGTGAAGTTCAGGCAGAAGTAAAAAAGTCACCTCAGTTCCCTATAAATAGAGGCTTCTAAGCAAAGACCTACCGGTGCAGAGCAAATTTGGACACCGAAATGTACAAAATGTACAGAAGAAAGGACTGATTTAGCAGTAAGCGGGTAAAGAGGAAAAGCTGAAGACCCTGGAGATGCTGGTTGATTTGGTGTTGCTGACTGGGAACAGACAGGGAGCCATTTCCCTCCAATAGCTGCTTGGGTGACACAGATTTCTTTATAACTTAGTAGCAACAAGAACCAGTAATGCAGTTCTGTCGTTGTTCCTTCATAGCCACGGTCTCGGAGTTTGTGAAGTGTTGCTCAATGGCCTGACAAGCATGAGAATGAACAGCAAGCAGAGAAGGGATGTTCCCACATACTTGTCAAGACCAGGATGACCAGATGCAGAATTGGCTTTAAAAACAAAAGGGTGGATTAGTTTTCCCCTGCTCCCTGTAGAAGAATACTTCTGTACAAGCAGTTAAAACAAGCTGAAATACAACTTTTTGGAATATGGGAGGCCTCCATCCAATCTCATGTGTCCCATCTCCAGGTGATCCCCCTTTTCGGGGAGAGTCAGAGCGCTGAGCTACATGACAGGAGTACCAGCCCTGCTGTGTACGCGTAGCCTTAATCCCCATGGGCTTGCTTGTTCCATTTGTAAAACAGGGATGGTTTTTACTATCGTGAGATATTGTGATGAAGTATAGGAAGAATTTTAAGTTACTGTGCAATGGATTCAGTATAAGAACTTTAGACATCAAATTACTTAATTTCCAGTTTATAGTTTTCTCTTCCCTTGGGATTACATAGTAGCCAGGTTAACTGTTCTCTCAGGAAGGATAAAGTATGGCTAAATGTTGGAAGATGCTTGGGAGGATTTTTTCTTCAGATAGGTAGAACAGCTTGGAGCCTTACATGGCCATTGACTGTTACTGTGACCTCCTTCCCTGAAAGTGGTGTTTAAGTCTGGGTGGAGAAAGGTTCCTGCGAACATCTTGCCTGCTGTATTCAGAAAGGCTTGAGTCCATGATCTAGCCGGAGAACAACAGTTCTTTGGAAAAGTATCAAAGTGTTGCTCACAGGTCTCCTTTATTATTTCTATAGTCCTTTTTTCTGCTTAATAACCCAGAAGGGTTGGAAACAGAGGCAGTGATAGGCAGCTGTGTGACCATACTGGGAAATAACAGATAGTTTGTTTTAGAAAGACACCGTTTGCGTTACTGTCAGGTTACTGTTCCTCTGTGGGGCACACTGCACTCTTAAAAACTTTCAGTTACTCTTTTTTTCTAAGAGTAGTTGGGAAAGAGCAATGTGCTCATTTTGCCATAGGAGAGCAGAGAGCCTGATCTGAAATTAGGTTTGTTGAACATCACCAGCTCTGCTGAATAGGGATTGACTGTGCTAATCAAGCACAGTCCCACGTGAGGACAGTTTGGTGACATTGCCACATTGTTCCAGCAAGAACCGTGATCTGGAAATGCCTCCCTCACCTTACACCGAGCTAGGGAAGCCTAGCCCATCTGACCAGTCTCTCAGGCCAGTACAAGGTCCCACCAGCTCCTTCTAGTGTGACTCTACACTTGAGAAGAGCTCCTAGTGCCCAGGATTTGCAGAGACTCTGCTCTCTTAGTGCTGTGGAGAACCAGTGAGGAAGCTCCTTGTATCCTGTTGTCTGGACGTACATATTAGTCCCAAACAATCTCTGAGCGTTAAACTACCATTTTTGATCTTTATGTGGACTTTGACTTGTGCGTGCAGACATTGGAACTTCTTTCAAGAACCACTGTGAGCATGAACATGCCTTTGAGGAGAGTCCTACCAGCCAGCAACACAGCAAAGCGTGGTGGAGAGACCATATTCTGCCTTACAACAAATCCCGCTGTCAAGCGATAGCACCCTCTGAAATCAGGGGAAGACGACCTTTAAAAAAAAAAAAAATAATCTTGAAACTGTCATGTCTCTAGCCCATCTGCTTTGCCCATCATAAGCAATATATCCAGCATCTTGCCTTACTCATATCACTGGGAAAATCTCCACTCTGTGCAGAGTGATCGGTTTCTTTTTCAAGACTCAGCTTAAAATGCAAGGCTGTAAAAGCAAGAATATTGGGTACTCTGACTCATTCTCTTGGAGGGCTATTTTTGTGATTGTTCTCCACCGAACTACATCTTAAAACTCTCAGTTAATTTCTTAAATAACTTTCACAACTTTCTGCTGAGCTATCTCAGCACAGTGGTTCTTCCCTCTGAGGCAAGAACTTTTCCCAGGTTCTCAGGAATATAACTGCCCTCCATCACCGCAGTCTGTGAAACCAAATGTTTGGCTGAATACCTCCTTTTGCTTTACCTCAGTAAGTGGCTACGAGTCAGCGCCACTTAAAATTTAATCAATCTTGTCCTAACAGGATATACTTCTTGGATTTTAACCCGTCTTCTACATAAAACCAACCGCTAAATTCAGCTACACTAACTGCCTCGTGACAGAACCTTCGTCTCAGAACCTCTTAATGAGTTCTCATTATCACAAATTGCCCCTGAATATCCATAATATCTTTTGTAGCTCCACGCATCTCACCACATCCTGTCTCCTGCTTTCTTTACAATCCATTAGCATCCCTCGGCAGCCTCATTTGAACAATTAAACATTGCTGTTTCTAGAAATGCACAAGGAACTCCGGGTTCTACTATTAGATGTGTGTCTTTGAGAGACCTGGGAAGGGATTCGCATGGTCTAACTTAACAGAGCCCGGATTCCTCCTACACTTCATGGTCCTCAGAGAAAGATTTAGTGCAGGCTGTTGTGGCTGGCAATTCCACCAGTCTCTGAATCGCCCTCTTGGTGGTCCCCCATAAAGGCACTCAAACTCAATGTCTGATGTTAGACAGTAAGAATCTACATCCTTCCCTCACGCCCCAGTTTGAAGTCTCCCTGGCTAATTTCTGCACCCGGCTTTGCCTTCTCTATCGAGCTGATGTGCCAGCAGCTTTTTGTTGTGCTTGTCTGCGTTCAGTGTTAACGGCTCAAACTGCCCCACGTGAGCTGGATCTTCCCATGCCCACGCCTGATAATAGGCTCTTATTTACCTGTGAGTGTTTCAATTACAAGCAAATTCAAACTCCTTAAGCCATTCCAATGTTTCCCTGAAAGCGTTCTCATGGATTAAAGGCTTGAGTGGCCCTGAAGACGCTGACCCCTTGCAGAGGGTAAGTCCATGGCCTCCACCCCTACTGAAATCAATTCTAAAAGTAATTGCGTGGTGTGATGTGAACTGTCTTTTCTGAGCTTGTCTGGTAACTGCGGTTAAAGTCCCCTGAGAACAAAGAGATCAGAGATTTTACAGCTACAAAGAGCTTCTGCCTGAAGACTAATGGGTATGTTGGCAAGCAGGTGTAACTTTAGTATTTCTTATCTTTCCTGAAGATACAGAATCTTGACATTTTGATAGATCAGCAGATTCTCATTCCACATTATATTTCAGGCATGTAGCTGAGAGATGATTAATGTTTATGAAAGTAAAAATATAGCATCTATACTTCTTGTCTTTACCGTGTTGACTGCATTTTATCTTGTAGGATGACGTCCAGAAACAGGAAACCGTCGCTCCATTCAAGTCTATTGCAAAACTCCCTGTGACGAAAGGAGCTCATTCATAAAGCTCCAAGCACACCTTACTGTTTGCTGTAACTTTAATTAATGAAATACACTCAGGAGGAGCCAGACAGAGCAAAATCTCAACTCCAGCCTTCATCTGATCAGAAGTGTCTCTGTTTTGCTGAAGCTCCGTGCAGGTATAAAGTTCTTTTTTTCTTATATCACATGGCAGAAACAGAGCCTGTTCCTTTCTGGGTGCAGGCTGTCATACTTTTCCTCACCAACTTCAAAACTATGATGGAAGCAGCTCTTTATTTACTTGTTTTGTGGTTGTGCTTTTTTTTCCATACAGTAGGTTTTGGAAATAATAAAGATTCATTTCCTTGCCCCCCCCCCCCTGCATCCCCCAAAGCAGATTTCACCTTACAGATGTTATGTTCAGTAAGGACTGAATCACTTGCTAAAAATTGGCCAAAATACTCTGGGCCTGAGCCATCAAAATGCTTGAAGTTGTTTATTTTCTGCCAATCTTTCATGGTTTTTGCGAAGTTTAGCAAGCCACTGGGGTTAGGAGGTGACAAGGAAATGCCTGTGCAGACTTCACACCGCTTGCCGATGGAGCTCGCTGACGCTAGAAACGAGAGCCTAAGAAGGCAGCGAAGCTCTCCCCGGGGGCGATGCAAACTCGGTTAAAGTCCTTTAACTGCCAACAGTTAAAAACTTTCGGAAAAGACCGGAACAGCCGAGGGCCACGTGGCTCCGGACCCCGCTGTGCCCGCGGCGGGGGAGGCTCCTGGGGCAGGACCGGGACAGCCCGGGGAACCCCGCCCGCCGCAGCCGGGCCACCGGGCTGGGCACCCTCGACAGCTTCTGTTTGGTTTTGTTTGGGTTCTCCCCCCTCCCCCCCCCCGATTCCTCCCCGGAGTGAATCTACCCCGGGGTTAAAAGACTTGGCGCAAGGGGAGCCGTCGGCGGGCAGCCCCCGCCCCGCGCTGCAGCGCTGCCCGGCCCGGGGAGGCGCCGCGCCGCTGCCTTGGCTCGGCGCCGCGGCGGGGTCCCGCCTGCCCGGGGCGCGGCGCTGGGCTTTTCGAGCCGCCCGCCCGCCGCGCCGCAGCCCCATGTCCGCGCTCCCCGCCGGTGCCGACATCAAGAGGGCTCTGGAGAACAGCCCCGAGACCAACATCGAGGATGAGCCGCCCGACGGGCCGCCGCAGCCGCGGCCCAAGAACTACCTGCTCCTCAGCATCCTCGCCTGCTTCTGTCCCGCCTATCCCGTCAACATCGTCGCCTTCGTCTTCGCCGTCATGGTGAGTAGCCCCCCGCCGGGTGCCCAGGCGACCTTCGGCTTGGGGCTGGGTTGTTCGGCGGGCGACCTCCGGCTCTCCGCGCTAGCCCGGCCCCAGCCGCCGCGCTCCCGGCCCGGGACCCGCAGGAGCAAAGCGGGGCTGGAGCGGCCGCCCGGGTAGCGGGCATCCGCCCGCCGCTTTAACCGCTTGTCCCTGGCGCCTGGGGGCAAAGCGAGGCGAGGCGGGGAGCATCAGCGGCTCGGTCGGGGTGTCCGCTTGGCTATCCCAGCAGCAGATATAAAATGTGGAGTGAAAGGCAGTTCAAATCAAGTTTTCAGTATCAGGCTGTATAACGGAGGGAAGTTTATCCCAGTTAGTTGATGTAACAAATCCCGTTAACTTGCACGCTGAATTGGACATAGTATCTCTGTGTGAAAGTGGCAGCTGGGGAGCAGAAATCAGATTTGCAAAGGAACAGATGTGGCTTCTGTTTCAGCTAATCAAATATGATAGAAGTGCCTTTTTTCCAGTAAACACGTTCTTTAGCCCGATATTAACTACTTGCTAGAATAATACAACAATCACGATTGTAGGTTATTGGCAAAAACCCTTATAAAACTGAGTATCGAGTACACTGAGAGAACAGCCTTATTCCTACAAGCCATAAATGATTTGCATAGTCCTTAATACTCCAGCAATCCCATTAACTTCAAAGGGATTGTTAGAATCTTCTTTGAGTTAAAAGTTGCAGAGTCAGATCCAGACTTTTCTAATAGGATACATGATCAGTGTAATCAGTAATACTGCAATGTATTTCTGTTGTTTAGGAGCTGAAAAGTGTTTAAAACATGTTGTGTATTTTCATCCTTTTCTCTGACAGCCAGGCTGAAAAGGTAAGTAAAACCACAGTTGCTTCTTTTTGCAATTAAGTATAATTACCTATAGCTAAAATATACTAAAGCACACTCTTTTAAAACTAGTAAGATTGCACAGAAGTCACACCTAAATATTGGGATACATGTTTAAGCTTGAAAATTACTTAAAGGAGCTATTGTAAAGCTATCTTCACAACCTTTTTTGTCCAGATGAGTATTAGCTGTCATTTTCTTTTTTTCTACATGTTTATTTTCTTTGTTGTTAACTTAACTATGCAATATGCTCTCTTCCTTGATTTGAGAAGATTTGGTTCTGTTGGTACGCAGCATCCTTTCTGTCTGTGGACACTTAGGGTGCTATATAAAGTAATGAGAGCTGATGATCCGGGGCTGTGAGCATCTGTTCACTGTGACAGTGCTTTTACCAAAGCACTGGGGCTGCACAGAAGTTAACTGTCAAGGACAGAATTTGGCCTCTAAAGATTTTTGCACCCCATATGGAGAAATCTCCACCCACACCCTAGTTGAAGTTCACGCAGGCTTTTGGAGTCAGGCTGAGGTAACTGTCACCAGGGGATATGTAGGAACCGGGGTGGGAAGAGCGCTTCCTGAATGCTCAACAGTCTGTGCAGGTCTCAGCTGCCCACTCCCTTAAAGGGGGGAAACAAAAACCAAACCACTAATCTCCGCTGTATGTGAGTGCCTTCTGTTTCAACATCTTTCTTACCTAAAACCTTTCCTTTTCCATGAAAATAACACGTCCAACTTCTTTTCCACAGCCCGATTCCCCTGCAACCTGTAACTACTTCGTTAACCTCAACTCCAGGTTCTGCATTTTAACCTACGCTGGTTTTATTTCCACTTCTGCTGGGATCTACATCCCCCCTCTCTTTCTCAGCTTGTTTCCTAGAGTTGCTAAGGGTTAACACTGAGGTACAAGAGTGAGTTAGTTTCTTTTCTTACAGAAGATACCTTTATAGTCTGCAGAGCTTGCCTGAGATCTTGTGTCAGAAGAGATAAAGACCCATAAAAGTGGAGTTCTTTATAAATTTCTGCTTCCTAGAATGGGCCTGGAAGGAAAAGTCCTGTTGGCTTCTAGAGGGGCATGGTTCAGCACCCTGTTTGCCTGTGTCGTGTCCTCCTTAAGTGCTCTCAATTGAGACAACGTTTTCACTCTAAAAGTAGAGTCTGAGCTCCAACACACCTCTGAATTAAATGACAGATTCGTCTTCAGTCTCTTCTGTCTCTTCTGCTGCCCCATTTACAGCTCCAGCACTGATTTCCTCACTTCTTTCTCACCTTTGGGGACACAAACCTTACCATTTCAGATCTTAACTTCCTTGACTATATTTTTAGAATCAACCTCTCCCAAGTTCTCCGTATTGTGATAATAACCTTTTCTTGTTCCTTACCTCCTTTGTGAAAGAAATCTCTTTCTTGTGACAGGGGTAAGAGGATAGCTAGTAGAATGGATGCTTAATGGCATCAGTGTCATTGCCAATATATTGGCATTACAAGAGCAGCCCCCTCAACCTAGTTGCTGGCCGCTTGCAGGTGTGAAGGTTGCTTGGCAGTTTTAGCAAACGGAGCTCTGTTTTCCCCAGGGTCCTGGCCAGGACTCCTGGCTGTAGGATTACTGTTCTCCTCTGTACTCTTCTGCAGTTCCAGCCAGATGCCGTCAGTTCTCCTGCTTCCTGTTGCTTCCAGCAGCTATATCGTGTTGCTGTATGCTTAGTTGGCTCACTCAACCCCAGAGGTGCCTCACTCGGACTTCCCTTATTCTTTCTCACATAGGTGAGACCACAGGCATCAGGGCAGGAGTGTGGGGTGCAGGTACCAAGTCAGAAGGCTCACGCGACAGAAGAGACTTCCCTGGTGCGAGGCTGTGGCTGGGCAGCGTGTCGCTGAGCTCTTTGGCTCCTTATCTGCAGTCCTATCTTCTCCCCTGTTGTGAACCCAGAGAGCAGTGAGCTGGCAGCGGTATCTGAGAACTGGCTCAGGTGGGCTGGCTGTGTCCGACTCATGGAATCGGAGCTAGAGGGAGGCTGTGGGACAACTCTGAAAAGAGAATCATTTAGGTATTTCTAATGCCAGCACTGAGGTCTGATAGTTGAACAAACTGTTTTATTTTTAAACTTTTATTTGTTGGCCTTTCTCAGTGCAGCACCTTCAGTTGTCTTTATTTCAAAGACCTGTGTGTCAGACTAGTTACTAATTCCATAGGGCCTTGGATTTGTAACCATTTCAAAACAGTCTCTCAAAAGCTGTTTCTCCCTGGTTGTTTACTCCTAACTCCCTCTTTCTGTTGACACATTTCTGTTTAATCATTTGCATGTTTCAAACAACATGTGTGGTCAAGCTGTGACAGTCTTGGCTCGTCTCCCTCTGATAGTAACAAGTTCTTTGACTGCATTTGTTACCCTGGGCTTCGGATGCCTTGTCTGTATATTAGTTTCCCTAAGCAGAGACAACGAGCAAGGAGGAGGTAGAAGTCATGGGACAGCAAAGGATGGAACTTGCTTTCTGAGGGAGTCACCTCTTCTAACTGGGATCCTAACGAGCCACGTACAGGGTGATGGCTTTGGTCAGGTCAGTGACTAGCATAGTGACTGATGTTCCTGTACAGCTGTACTTCTCGTTAGTTGGAAAGTTTATTATTTATACAGCTTTTTTTTAAAGTAGCTCGTAGGTACCTGGACACCTAATACCATATGGGACAGCCTGTACCCACTTCAGGAGTATTAAACAACAAGGCTCAGCAGCTGTTCTTAAGCATTTTTGCATGGCCCTTTGCAAACTGGTAAGCTTCTCCTCTGCAAGAACGCTTTCAACCTGTCCCCAGAGACGCAGAAGTCCAGCACTTGTTTGCATGCTGCTCTAAAGCCTGCAGAGCAAACTCCCCTTTCCTTGGGTCCTGCTCATCACCTGCCTGTTTCATTTGCCAAAAAGCGGAGTTGAAGGCTGAGTCCCCCCTCTTCTTTCTCCTTCCCTGTAAGTTGCTCACAGTGAGGAGTCATACTGAGCCAGCATGAACTAGAGAGTGTCTCATTTCCAGGCACAGCCAAATAAGGTTCATTACAGCCTGGCTTATGGAAAGCGTAGAAAATGTTGATCCGACAATCTCGGTCTGGTCTGCCCAGATTTGTAAGAGATGTAGAGGAGGATTTCTGAAGTAATCCAGTATTCTTTCTGCTTTTGCCATAAAAGGTGCTCTGGGAACATGGAACAGAAAATGCACATTAAAAGGCATTAATAGTTTGTAGCTAATTTGGCAAATTTCTGTTTATATGAGGTTAAGTTGCTTCATTGTTGAACTGGGAATATCTTTTATAAATAGATGTGTGTGAACCCGGTGAAGTCACTGAGATTGCTCCAGTAAATAAGCAGCTGCAGAACTGTGGCTTTAATTTAGTTTATGACTTCATAGTGAGCGAGGTAGCAGAAACCTGAGAGATCATATGGTATTCGGTTGAAAATGGCTGAAATTTGTTTTAAAAGTTGGACAGACCATCTGTCACACATAGGCGCTGCATTCTGTATATATTGCCTGGCCCTTGGAAATAAGCAGATGTAACGTTTAAGGCTTTAACAGTTAATGTTGTCTATGTCTAAGGTTGAAAACTGGAAGCTTGATCCAAGGGCCCTTTGAAGCAGACGGAAGTAAATTAATTTCAAAGAGCTTTGCATCAGACCCCAACAGCTCCCCCAAACCTTTTATTTTTTTTCTTGAACGCTGTCTGAGTTTAATTTAAACCTTTTAATAAAGAAACTGTTGTTGTCTTCCTGTCTCTCCCAAATCCTCTTCCTTATCATTAATGCTATTTTCCTCCTCTTCATCGTGGATTTGTATTAAAATGACATTATTTATGAAAGTGCACAGGGTGAATTATTTATGCAGTACCTGCGGAAATCACATGGACATTCTCCAGACTTCCTAAATACATTAGTAAAATTGCACAGACCTGCAAGCTGCTGCTGCCATGTCTTGCTTACAACTCTGTCTCAGTCTTGAGACCACGTGTATTGGGGAACTGAGTTAGAGGGTTTGCAGAACCGCTCTCCAGATGTCATGGAGACCGAGTCCTTTGAACAAAGTCTCCTTGTTCCTCGCTGTAGCCCCAGTCACATTCACAGTTGCTGACAGAGGCAGGAGGAGAAGTCAGCCTGCTCAAGATCAAGCCAAGCCATGTTTCTCCTGATACTCCTTTTATTGAACTTCCCAAGTGTATTTTCAGAAAACTTAAGAAAGCTCTTCTCCTGTAGACAGGACTGCTGAAAACAGTGGAGTAACTTAGGTGAGAGGAACCGTGCCAGCCACCCTTTGTAACAGGAGGCCGCACTGGTGGAGAAGCAGAGGTGACATCATCCTATTTGACTACGTGTTTGTGTCTGTCTCTCATTTCCATCTCTTCCCTCTTTCTCCCCTATGTCCTTTAAGTCCACTAGCCAACCTCAATGAAATTTGACAAGCAGAGCAGAGGTATTAGTGATATTCTTTCGGGAAATAAAATAGAGAAATCTTTAGGCACGTAGGCTTCCAGGAAGAGAAGAAATGTATCGATGCTCTCTTTAAGGGCAAGAGTGCATCAGCAGCTCGGCCGTTCTTACATACCAAGAATAAGTACTTGCACTTATCTTTGAGATGCAATTCTAGGAATATAGGCTTCATTGCTTTGGGACTACCTTGGCACGAGTGATCTTACTGCAGCGCTAACACCAAGGACGTAGCTAGCCCATTAACTTCTGTGTGCTCGCTAATCGACAGAACGCACACAGATAATGTCCCTAATTATTTTTCTGCTTGGCGAAAAAAAAAAGCTCTACAGCAATGCTTGGTATCCTCTGAAGTTCATTCCTTTCCTGCTCCCCGCGGTCTCAGGACTTCACTCTGTTGAATTAGCTGCTGTTCTGTCTTTGCTACAAAAAGCGATTCACAAATAAAGCACTTTTGTAATAGCGCTTGCTGATACCTCATGCAGTCATTTTCTAAAGACAACCTGAATTATTTAGTCCACAGAACAGTTCATTTGCCCAGGTCCCCATATTTCTCCCCCCACACCTCCCATTTCTGGGATGCTTCCTGGAATACTTACGAGATACCGAAGAACAGGTTATGACTGATCCCATTCCCCGAGGAAGTATGCTGAGATAGTTCAATAGTGCAATCTGATAAAGAAATCTGGACTCAATGTCATGGTTTATGAACTCAAACTCTCCTGATCTTACAAAATAATTTTTAGTAATAATACTCTTTTTACAAATTCTTTGATAGCATCCTATTCTTGGGAAAATGTTACTACAAACTGCGTTAGGCTCGTGTACTAGAATACTTCACTGTCCTTCACTGAATCTTTTCTTTTAAAAATATGGTCCGGTTAAAACAAAAATTAATTCAGAAAATCCTCCAGTCTGTCTCACAAAAGACTGGAAGATGAGAGTGGTTCTATCACACCTTGCAATCTCTGCATGTAACGAATATAAAGTATCTGCTACATCATGGGTGGATAGAAATAAACTCAAGTCTGTTGAGATAAGATCCGTATGTCTGATGCATACCTCAGGATGTATAGGATAGTACTTATCAGTGTGTTCCAAAAATGCAAAGGGACAGAATTTCTAGCCCATGACGATGGCACTCAGATGTTTTATTCGTATGATCTATATTTCTTTGTTTTGTTTTGTTTTTTCCCACCACCAGCAAACTACCTATTAATTCTTCAAACTTTGTTTTGAAGAGCAAAACATTGGAAAAACAAGAAACTAATAAGCTTTTTTTTTTTTAAGAAGTTTTCCTGAGGCTTTTTGTAAAAATGTAGCCTATTTATGCTCCTTTTCATGCTTGTGGTCCTATAAAGTGTAAGGGTTTATTTCACGGCTAGTGAAGTGGCTAACTAACAGTTCACATGTACTACAAAAATATTTCCAGAGATAAAAGCCACCGATGTGTGGATCATGCAAGTGGGTGGATTAGAGTTGATCCGACAGCTCTTATGCTGGTGCGTACAAGAAAACTCATCATACGAATATAGCCTCACCACTGAAAATAAAAGAACTGTAGTTGCAATGAAAGGTGCTGAAAATGAGTGGAACAGAAA
Organism: Nipponia nippon; assembly: GCF_047370975.1. NCBI lineage: Eukaryota > Metazoa > Chordata > Aves > Pelecaniformes > Threskiornithidae > Nipponia > Nipponia nippon. Next base: position 2,348,422 of record NW_028262348.1, on the reverse strand, counting down.
ACTGGGCTCCCTGCTCCCCTTGGGCTGTCGGCAGGGGATGTTTATTTTTACAAAGCAAATCACCATTCTCTGAAGTCCTTCCTATAGTGCCAACGTGCACAGAGCTTAATGTTGGTTCAAAGCAGTCACAGTGGTTTGTGTACAGATTTCTGTTTAAAAAAAGTCACAAACTCTCTGTTTCTCTTCTCCAGGCTTTAAACAGTTATAATCAAGGAGACATAGAAGGGTCAAAAAGACTGGGTCGCAATGCACTCTGGGTTGCTGTTGCATCAATTATCATTGGCCTTGTCATCATTGGTATCTATTGCGTGGTTCATTTCACAACGGTAAGTAAAATGCGGCTGGTTCCAACGTGAGCAGTTCTTCTCTGTGCACAGGCTTCAGAATAAGAAACTAAAGATTGTCAGAACTATCTACTAATGTTAAGATTTAGGGATGCGTGCATGTTTTCCAAAAGAGCAATTTTTACTTATTTTGCAATTTAGAAAATTCTGTTGTCTGTGGTTAAATGCAAATGACTGTGTCTTAGCAGCAGTGGATTTTCTAGGAACTCTTGCAGCTCCCATAGGTTTTTCCAATTTAGGCCAGTTGCTTTTTGTTTTTTCTGCCCCTCAGTTTCACCAGCTGCTAGGCCAAGTGCATAGAGATCCTTGGATTTCAGGTAATAGAGTCTCCAGGTGGTAATTTTCAGTCTCATAATCTGTCCAATATATCTTTTAAGTTTGCAAGGAAAAGACGACAGTCAATTACTATTTTACTATTTGATATTAAGGTGACCAAAAGTGACCACAAATGTAACTTTGACGTGGCTTGCTGTGGGAAAAGGTCGTTTGCTCTCAGTGCTGTGTAACTGACCTGCCCTCGTGCACCTGGAATAGCGAAGGAGCTTGACAAATGAATCTCTGTAGACACAGTGGTTACCGAGATGGATTATAAGCTTATTTGGAAAAGAGGACAGAAGTAATTAGGGTATTGATATCCTTTCTTAATGTTGTAGGAATGTGCACTTCCTATTAAAATAACCAATTTAAATCAATTTATTATTGGCTGTTTTGGTTGGAGAGCCTTTCAGTGCACTGTAGAAGCTCATGTGTAAACTATAAACAGAGATCACCTCATCCACCACTGAAATGCAGACATCTCTGAGGACTGGGATGGAGCAGCTGGTTAAACAGGTACAACATTTTCAGACAAACCTGGAAGTACGCCACATTGAACTGCAGGGAAGTCGGTGGAGATGGGGTCCACTTCTGTAGGATATTAGTTGATGGTGCCGCAGAATCAGAAGCTTACTGTATATTCATTAATTCCCCGTGCGTTTTGCAAGCATGAATCTCTCTTTGGTTCAGCTTGTGTTCAGTTTGTTCAGCCCTCACAGATTTAAAACCAAGTCACTTCAGGCTGGGCGTGCCAAGTTTTGTAATTGACAGCAGCAGTAAATTCCTCTGTTCGCTTCTACTACCTTACTCATCATTTCTCAGACAAGGATAGCAGCTCAATAATTTTTCAGTAGGAGGAGAGAGGGGCCCTGAAGCATTCATATTAACCAGGGCACACTACCTCGACGTAGTTGTAGTCAACATTTCACTTCTGCTGCAGTAGGACCCCATGTGCTGAATGTGCGAATGCTGCTTTGTGCCTGCTGCCAGACGCTAGTGGTAGTTAGCACTTTACATCTAGCTGCCATTTGTAAGCACCTCTCTCCTACCCTCAAGGAAGTAAGCAGCAGTAAATCAGTATAATACGACTTTATGTTTTTTCCCCAAGTTTTGTCTATTGATGATTTTTTAAATTGGTTTTGAGTAGGTTTTTTTTAAGAGAAAAATCTGTGTTAGATGGAAGCATTGCCAGGTGCTTAGGAACCCTCAGCACTCTGCTGGGGTATTAATTTCTATACTTACTGAATAGTTTCCATAGAGTCTCTTGGCCAAATGGTACCTTGAGTTTTGTGAGGACTCAAGGTTTCCTGCATTCACCCTGCTCTCTGGCTTTGCAGTCTCTTTGCTACTCCCCTCCTCGCTCTCACCTGTCACCCTCCAAAGAGCCCTTGCTTCTAAAAAAGTATTTGATGGGAGCAACAACCTTCTTTATTCTTCTGATGTGAAAATGAGTCAACAGGAGCACCCAACTGGCCTTTGCACCCTCCATGCTTACCTGAGTCCCCTTTGTTGCCTTACTCTTGGACATTTATATTTTAGGGTAAATTGTCTTTGAGCTCGACCTGCCACTGCTGTGGATGACGTTGCATGCTCCACGTGGTTATCTCACATCTATTTGTACCTTGGTCATGGCTGTTTACTAACAGCCACTTTGCACTCTGCTAATGTGAAGTGAGTGTAAATTACTTCTACGCTAACTTTAATGTATATGCTTCAGTATTAGTAAGATAGTACAAAATAGCCTTAATAGAATAACATGACAGTCAGCCCTGTAACTGATTTATTTGATTACCATTGGGCACAAATTTGATGTTTCTATGACATACACATGCATTTTTCCTGCAAGTTAACTTAGACTTCAGCAATATGTATGAAAAGCTTGACCCTTCCCAGATTCATTACTGTGTGTTTTATCCACATGAAATTCATCAGCTACCATGTTACCCAGTTGCTCCTGCTGACATTCCTCGTGACTTCTTTTGGTCTTCAAAGGATAACAAGTCTCATTACAAATTACCATCGGGCTTACCACGTTGTATTCTCCTTCTGTATTCTTATGTATCTCTCCCTAGAGCTTGTTATTTACCTACCATCCCATTTCTAGTCCGTGTTAGGACTTTATCTGTTCTCCCATCTGTTCTCTCCTCTCTCCCAGAGGGTGTTACTTGGGTATTCATAAACCCTTTGATAAATTTCACTACCTCATTCTGATTTATACATGGTTCTGCTGACAGTATCAAAGATGCAAGGTGTAATGAGTTTGAGGGCTGGATGAGCCTCAGGAGTTCTTCCACAACGTCCTAGGTCTGCGCTTCTGGAAAGCAACAAACCTGAGACATCCAAGTCAGGTTGGCAGAAGGGGATCTCCATCGGTTGTTACACAACTGTTCTTCTTGGTACAGAAACTGGGTTCAGGCTCAGCTGGCTCTGAAGTCTCCTTCAAAAAACGCCTCACCTTCTCTCAGGGGGCTGGCTACACATGTCCTGGAAATGCTGATCTGCAGGCCGAGAAGGAATCTTCCTTCTTCTGCCAGAAGTCACAAGCTTCAGGCCTTCCCCATCATGGAAGTCTCCATTCAGTTCTTGTTCAAGTGCAGTCCTTAGTTGTTCATCCTTTGCTTTGTGGAGCTTTGGCACTCCGCTTTCCAAAGTCTCTGTGGAGACTCTGTTGGTCTCCTGTTTGTTCACCCTGATGGTCTGCAGTCTGCTCACCTCCTTCTGAAGGCCTTTTCCCTGGAGACTCAGTGCTTCAGTCAGAGCACAGCTCCCGCCAACATCCCAGCCCCCAAGACAGGCAGCAGGCGCTCCCTGCGGCTGCAGCCCGGACAGCTACACCCTCCTTCCGAAGCTCCATCTGGGTCAAGGCATCCGATATGCCAGGCAGTTGCTCCAGCAGTTTTGGGGACGGTGCCCTGTGGCTTATCACCACCACTGTTGCACAGTCCCAAGCAGTCCCTTGCTGTCTTCAGCAGAGTTTCTGGGTCTCCTTCTGTGCAAACTCACAGCTTAATTGCTAAAAACCTTCTTTGCCATTCTTGAGCATTTCTCATTGAAACCAGTGTGAATTGAACACTCAAATACTTCTCCATCTCTGGACCCAGATTCCTCCAGCATTCACTGGAAAGTAATTTTGTCTCTAGGAATGGTATGTCTAGAAGACCAGTTCACTGAGGTCAGTGCCTAACTTGCTGAATTTCAGTAGCCTCTGAGTATCAGAACCCACATGCCCTATTAAAAATTCCAACCAAAGTTATCCGTTTGTTCCCACATCTCCACTCCTGGCTTTTCAGTACCCAAACCTACTACGCGTTCCATCTTGCTTAGGAAAGGGCTTAAGTCCTGTGCTTTAAGCAGAGCTGAGGAGGGCTCCCATGGTTCCCCACATGCCTCAGCCAGGAGAAAAACATCTAGTCAGGGGTGTTGAGGGTGGAAATGGTCGAAGCTGCAGAGAGAGGAAGTGCAAGAAATTCCTGCTTTGAACAAACAGTGACATTATAGCCCCAGTAATACCCCCAGTAATACTGGTAGACTCCGGGAGAGGAAGACCCTTTCACTTTTCAGAAAAAGGGGGCTCTGAGCCCCGAGCTTCCTTGCACGCCTTCTCTCGTTTATTCAGTTGCAGAGCAACGGTAGCACAGGAATAACAGCAGGCGTCACCTATGTCTGCATGGAAGAAACAGCCTTGACTTTTCATTTTAAAGATTTACTCGGTGCTAAGCCAACTCGAGGCTTCTACTGCTGCCTTGGAGAGCCTCATTTTTCTTTAACACTGACATGTTATCTTTAGCAAATATACATTAACATATATAGTGATAATGTAGACAAGGGGAAGCCATCAGTTGCATCACTGGGGTTAACAGCCTAGCAATAAAACTTGTCTGTCTGGATCAATGTAAACTGGTGTTTTCCTCATTATGCTGAGGAATCGCTGAGTGTTAAGCTGCGGTGTGTGCTGAATCAGGGCTGTCCCTCATGCCACACTAGGCCAAATTTATTCTTACTTCATTCTGTAACTTTTACCCTCTCCTGTCAGCTTCTCCTGCACTCCTACCTTGCCAGTCCTGAATGCTGAATTACACTTGCACTGCTTGCTCAGATGTAACTTAAACTGGTGTTTGTGTCGCCACTGAGGCTAGCCCTGCATATGCGCCCATAGGCATGTTGGCCGTCAAGAACTGCAGTGAGGAAAGGGACATGGTTGTCTTCCGTAAGGAGACATCACTACGAACTGAAACAGTGCAGAGCTGTCTGCCATAGCCTGCGTGTGGCCTCAGTCTGCTGTAATAATATAATAAAGATACCTCATGACAGGTGATGCTGAGCTGTGAACCGCATCCTTAATCCTGCTTCTAGTTCTGATGTCCTTGTCTTAAGAGAGGTGTGGTATGCACGCACACAAACAAAAAAAAAAAAAAAAAAAAGGCTGCAAGGTAGGAAAAAACCTTTATATGTGGACACACAAAATAGACACAATCTCTTTGGCTTGGGAAAGACAGACTTAGGAGTTGGTAGTTAAAGGCAGTGAAATAAAGAGTGATTACTTGTGGTCTGTTATGAATGAGATGAAGGACTGTCAGAGGAAAGCAGCTTTAAACAAGGAGGTACTTTTCCATGTGATATACAATGCAACTGTGGGACTTATTCCTTCTGGTTGCTGTGGATACAAAAAATACAAATGATTAAAACAGCAATGAGTGAAGTTACAAAAATAGCTTAAATGCAAAGATGCAGATATAATCTCAGGCTCAGAAAGTTTCTAAGCTGCAGATTGCCAGAGCTGCAAGGCAGTAAAGGGAGAAATATCACCCTGGACATAGCCTTTTCTTGTACAGTCCCATTAGCCATTTGTAACATGTCACTGTCAGAGATGGGACGCTGCAAAGATGGCTCTTTGCTCCGACCCAGTACCACTATCTTGTACTCCTTCATGAAGCCTGTTAGTAGCCTTTCCACTGACTTGGATGGATTTGGAGTCAGCCGTCCCATCTCTTCCTAGAGTATTTTGATCAGCAAAAGCTAATAATTTTGTCAGTGGACGAGGGCTCTCCAGTAGTTCACGATCTGTGTTTTCAGAGCAGTCTCCAAATTTTTGGAGCAGATTCCAAATTCTGTTTTGTTTTGCTTTTTGATAACACAAGAGGCTCGGTGTCTTTGGATTTCATTTGAGTCCCACTGGCAGGATTTAAGGAAACATAATCCTGGCCTGGAACCTCCTTACTTAAGTGAAGGAGACCCGAGGTATCCCAAACCCTTTTTGTAACTGGATCTCAACATGTCATATTGTACTTCATGCTACCATGGGAATCGTGCATTCTTATTCCATTGCTGGGTTTGCTGCGTAGCCTGTTAGTAGTCTGAAACAATATGCAGCTTCTTACAGCACGTACTAGACTGACTCTAGTGTCTGACACTTGACAATGCTGGTCAGGGCAGAACTAGAGCTCACAGGAGTTTTGCTTCCCAACTGAGCCACAGGGCACATCGTATAAAGCCCAGGTCTGTTGTGCACCTCTGGTGGTTCTCTGCAGTCTAGGCAAGTAGGAGTGGTCAAGTAGAAATGTGGAGAACTAGTAAGCCGTGTTAGAGTGCAGTAAAGACACAAGCTTTTCTGCAGAGTTCTGAGATAGCGACGGTTTTGGTATGAGGAAGGGTAGCCAAAGTACTGAAGGAAAGGAATGCAAGAAACTCCTGCCAATGGACCGGTGTCCCAGACTTTTTTAATTCACATCCGAAGTTCATTGTCTTTGTTTATCTTGAACCCCGGGCCACGGGCAGGGTAGAATTATCTTCTGGTAATAACTTATGTGAGAAGGGTAGTTGTGTTCGGCGACTTTGGAATTTAATGCAAACCCTTATGATATTTTAATGCTTTCGTAGAGGAGTGTGAACTTCTGACCCCTTTCTTAATCTCACTTGATCTAGAACTTCACCCCAAGGAAGCCACAGAAATACCACCTGTCAGCATGGCTTCGAAGGACGACAGAGACAGCCAGGCTGTGCGGAAAGTGCTAGCTTATACTGTTTCATAATCGGTAGGGTCTTAAATCAAGCATATGTGCAGTAATGCAACATTGGTAATTACTGGTAGAAGGAAAAGGAGTAAGCATTTAGACTGTGTACCAGGGACAGATGTATAGATACATTTTTCTTACTAACTTAGAAATAATTCTTTGGAGGAAAAGGCACGCAAGATTATTTTTAATATCTCTGCTCTCCCCTTCCTGAGGTCCTCAAAAGCCTTTGCAGCCATTTCACTGAGTGACTGTCTCTCAGAGACAGAATAAACTGAAGGCCAGTAAGATGGCAGAAATAACACAGTCAGCCTCCAGATCTTTACACTGCCAATCCTGTTCTCTGTGCCTTACCACAGGAAAAAAAAAGTCAAGGAAGACTACCTGCCTTTTGCTGCAGGGATTGACCTGCCAGTAACTGATAGAGCACAAAGTCTGAAGTCGGGGCATTCCTGTTGTCTTTTACCCACATTCATTCTTGGTGTCCACCTAGCCAGTGAGCTCATACTGCTGCTTTTCTATCAATAAGGGCGCTGATTATCTCCATGATACCCTACCTCGTTTTACTGGATTTGTAAAAACGTAAGAGCTTAAAGTCCTCTACCTGACTGTCAAACCTGCACAGCCAGCTCAGAGGCTGGGTAGCGGGCAGACCCATGTAGAGGGATAGAGGCAACGTGATTACAATCAGCCTCATTTCCTTAGCAAATCACATTAAAAATTCTGGTCCAGTTGTTTCATCTGTGCACGGAGGTAATGTCCCCACAATAGATTCTGCCCATCGGAGTCCTGAGTAGCATCCAAGAGACAATCAACAAAGGAGTTAATGCTCTTTGCAGGATATATGTTTACTGTTTAGTACCTTGTGTCCTAGATCTCTCTTTAAGGAGCTGCTAAAAGGTAGCTGCTTGGTGGATAAGGTAACTCAGACTCCAGCAGAGAGCCCGGCATCCAGGGACAAGCCGGTGAGATCATACCTCCACGGGTAATGTCTGAGACCTACCCCCAACACAAGAATTTGAGGGAACTTCTCAGATCTTTCCTCTCCTAACGCAGATGCACAAGAGAGGTTACCCAGTCCTTTTAAAACGTCTGCCGTGTATTGCTGTTGTATTTACCGAGTTGTCTAGTGCTGAAAGTATTGTTCTTGCCTGTTTTGCGTACCACTTCAAGGAAGCAGAGATGCTGTTGACCTCGTGAAACTTTGTCAAATAAGAGCCCGTTTCCTGGCAATGAAAGATCCTAACTTGCATTGATTCAGGTAACCCAGTTTAAAAATTCAGTTCAGATTGACAGATGACTGGTGCCATTAGAAACTTAGCTCTTTGATTCAAAACTGTATTGAACCACTAATCTAGAGGGATGTTTGTTAAGAGAACAAGTGCCACTAATGTGGCGTAATGTATCCATTAGATCTGTAGAATTAATAATTTAAACTCACAAGGCAAACTCTCTGTCTTTTCCTCCTTTAAAAATACATATTTCTGTGTCCTTGCAGCATGCTATCTGAAGTCCAGGACTGCACTTGGAGGATATCATCATGTAAATCTTGGGAGGGGAAAAAGAAGAAGAGGAGGAAGCAAAGCCCTTCATTCCAGACTGTTCGATTTGACCTACAAGTCTGCAGAGGCATGTTGCTGGTGGATGAACTGATAGTCCAGTTAGTTAATCAGCATGGCGTGACCAGGTTTTCAAAATTATTTATTTATAAGGAATCTAGTATAAAGCAGCATTTGCTCTTTTACCCTAATGTATAATGAGATCTTGCCCTAACAACTCCCTTTTCTTTCTCATTTATATGGAATGTATGCTGGATCCGTGATGTTCCCTGGCTGACCCTAGCCAGGCAAAGCCAACGTATCTAGACTGTTCATAGTGCACAATGTAAAATCTGATGCACAGCCCGCTGAAGCTAGTAGAAGAACTCCTGTTGCCTCCAGTGGGTTTTGGATCAGACCATTAAGGGTTTTTTTATTACTTTAAAATAGTCTGAACATAACACAATCGTAACCATGGGTTTGTGATTTTATCTTGCTATGTGATTTTATAATACTGTGGGCGTACTCTGACTCGGCGGCTGCTTTCTTCTGTCATCCTCAGCTTTTAGGTCTTTACCTTGGATTTTTAACCACCCGGGACCCATTTCAATCACTTGATTATTAAGAGACACTCTTCTTCCTTAGCATCCATATTTTTCTTAATGTTTTGGTTTTGTTTTGTTGTCTTTCATTGTTGAACTCCCTTGACTTGGCTCCAGTCCTGCATTAAAGTTGCACTGATCATATTTTCCTCTTTAAAATTCACGTTTGTAAAAAGTTCCTATTTTTTATCTGACAAAAGATCTTCTTTTTAAATAGATGTTCTTCTTCATCCCTTTGTTATTGTTCATCTAGCAAGTCACATAGTTTCATTGCGTTCTGCTTTGTTCATGTCTTTTTTTTTGTTTAGTTCATCCTCTCATCTTGCTATGAATAGTCTATATATAAGTGCAGTTAGAGGTGGACAGACTTTTGTACCCTTACGTAGTTACATACACTCTTGCTGATCCTAAGATACTACTCAGTGAGCAGCCTTAGGTTACAGAATGGATGGCCTCTAAATTGCTGCAGTTTCTTGATACCTTATGAAAATTTAGTATGGGACAGCTGTTTTTTATTAGCTAAAAACTGTTTGAAAAGAATGTATTTGTTTTGTCACACAAATATTCCACGTTAAAAGGAGTAAGCTCTGGTGAGCATTAAGACAGATGGCTACATCTTCAGCGGTTGTTGCTCCGTTTGCTTTCATTGTTACTACACCTTCAAGCAAGCTATGCCAACTCACACTTACTCTCCTTGCACTAACATAAATCTGGACCAACTACCCAGAAATGCATGGGAGTTTTGCAGGTGCAAGTGAGAGAAGAATCATGCCTGGCAGGAGTACAGCTACCTATTAAAAGCAATAATAATCTCCCAGAAACCTTTACCTGTTAAAGTATATGCCTGGAAGTAGCATGTATTTTCTGTGCCTTGATGTTATACTTCTAATGTGCTTTTTCGCTTTTCTTTCTGCCAAACTCTGTTCTTCATTGAAGTCAGTGATGCATCACCTATCCTTAATTACTCCAGTATAAAACTTCACGAACACTGGTGAAATCAGTTGATTTCTTCAGCGTTTACATTGATCGAATTTGTCCACGTGGGAATCTTGCCACTGATTTTGATGATCCCAAGAACTGGCTGTTCTGTGAACTCTGGTTTTTGAATACTATTTCAATGGTCTGATATGTCTTGTAGGACTGCTAGTAGCTTGCCTTATTATCAGCTATGATAGAACTGTCGTTGAGAAGTGGAATAAAATTACTTTTAATTCATGTCCATTCTGGTATGTGGGAAGTGTCTTTCCTAAGTTTCGTTGCCTCTTCTATTTTAGAGTAATATCCCTTTTTCCAACCCCTTGGACAGTTTCAGAACAAAGTGAATCAAAAGCAGGATTTCTGGCCTACGTGATACTACACAAGCAGTCTGTACTATAGCCAGTACATTCAGGAGTTGCTAGAGATCAGTTAATGCTCAAAATATCAGCAAGGTAGGCTCTTTGCTTCATTTTCAAAACAGCATCCAGAAAGAGTGTTGAGGCCTTTTCAAAATGGTCCCTCGGTGGTCTCTTCGGGCCTTTCCTACCATGAGGGGAAAGCGGTCAAATGAGGTCACCAAAGGAGGTAACAGAGGCCAGATTTCCACCACCTTGAATTGCTGGCTTCAAAGTAAGCACCGCTGTATTGCTGTAGTAATAGTTTTCTACGTCAGCGTACTAAAAATCAAAGCGTGTACAAAAAGCTGCATCCTTCTGCAAAATATGAAACTCCAGTACTGTAAACTAAAGCACAGCTAGTGGTGTGAGAGGGGAGAAAGATTTCCACAGTTATTTGGGCACTAGAGGATAGGGATAGGCAACTTGAAGTATTTCTTGAAAGTGCCTAACAAGGATCAATAGGAGCTAGGCACCTGACTTGTTCAGATGCTTTTGAAAACCATACTGGAAATCTAACTTGTATCTTGATGCTCATAAATATCTTTGAAGCCTCACTCTTAATATAATTGAGAATTGAGCCGTTGCGTCTTCAGTGCTTCTGAAGGTAAGTGTTGCTACCTTACAGTGCTATTGATTGGTATAAAAATAAAGGCTTTATATTAAACCACTTAATGTGACAGAGAGGGGAAAATGCAGCAATTCCTCTAAGATCCTTTAGTGCTTCTATGTCGTAGGAAATCTTATTTTTGATTTACTAATGTACTGGTATCAGTTCTCTTCATTTATTTATGTATACATAAATTTTCAACCATGTTTGAGAGAAATGTAGTCAAACACAGCCTGTGCTGGAAATGAATATGGTCCTTGCACAGCCAACTCATTCTGTTGTAGGTGTGACAGCGCCATACGAAGTGAGGTATCAAACATAGGGAAGCTAAATGACATTTTACTGCCCAAATCAGCAAGACCCCTGGTGACAGCAGTGGCAGAATGCAGTTGTCTGACTGAGGAATTAGTGCCTGCTTTATATTTTGAGGGGCATATAAACAAATTTCATTATTTATGACAGGCTCTGGAAATTACCTGTTCTTCATCGTCATGCATGTAGATTTGGATTTGGCCCATTATTATTCTGCATTGCATCTACTATTTTTTGGTGGGGGGGGAAAAAAAGAGCTGTCATATGTATGCGATGAATGATGTTTTTTCATTAAATGGGGGGGAGGGGGAGCAGTAAAACATATTTCAACTCAACGTCTGTGTCCTGGGCAGGTGAACAGAGTCTCCCTTCCACAAAGCTGCTCCAGGCTTCTGTTTTTTGATGTTGTCTTCCTGCGTGCTGAAGGCACCAACTGATGCCTGAAGTCCAGCTCCCTTTTCCTTCCTGCATGTATTACAGGCAGAGACAGATGGAAACTTGAAATTGCTGGCCTCAGCTCCTGGATCATGTTAGCATCTTTCGCTTCTTACAGGGCAGCTGCATTCTGCAAAACAGCAGTGTGCACGTATCTTGATATGTAACCCTAGAAGAGGGCTTCTAAATATAAGAGGAGTTTCTTTGCTGCCGTACGAAGGGGGTCAGCCAGACACTTAAACAAAATGTGGTGTATGTTTCATCAGATTGCACAGCAGAAAAAAAAACCATCAAGGGGACAATATGAAATTAAATTCTTAGGGTGCCTCCCTGCAGGCACACCCAGGAGTTTACAGCTTGTGACTTGAAGATCTACACTGGCTCTTCAATTTATGTGGTTGTAACCACAATCCGTGTAACAGTGTGGCTCGAGGCTCCAGAAGCTATTGCTTTTGTACCTGTATCTTTGGATATGTGCTCACAGTGTGAACTGTGTTGTGCCTCTCAGCCTGGTGATAGGTTGTATCTGATTGCTCTCACGGTGTCCATTGCTGTCAGAATCAGTCCAGATGCATCTGCTGGAACAGGGTGCAGGCATCTCTCTCTAGGCTCATTTCCTTACCTGGACCCTAACTTTGTCTACCAGTTATTTAAGATGGATTTTGTTACTGATTTGCATCAGTAGTAGAGAAACTGGGTCATCTTCCCAGTTAGTTTTGACTTTGTGTGCATTGTGTGTGCACATGTGCACAAGAGGATGCGTTGGAAGGACTGGATTCCCCAAGGCAAGTAAGATTGAAATACAAAGAAAGTCACTGGATTGATTTGGGGCCAAGCTGGTAAGCCACATCCTGGTTACCTGACAGCTGTTCAGGAGCCTTTACAGAATGTGTTGTTTCGTGGAGGGAAGAGTCCATGTCGCTAAACCTTCGCTCCTGACAATGGAGTAAACTTAAGAGGAAGCTGAGTAGATGTGGAACCTACCCTGACTTCGGAGGAGTTACCTCCAGGCAAAGTCAGAGACGTCAGAAGGCCTGTGCCGGGTGGTTTGCATGGCTGCTGCCTAACCCACAGCCCTTCTGAGACTGAGCCCGCGGTCTTTCCTGGGCAGTACCTTCACGCTGAAACACTACTTGAACGTTGGTTTCCTCTACTATCCTCCCATCTCCAACCTCGTTTTTAATTAGTAGATCTCTGAAGGTGTGCAGCATTATATTGGAGTAGCAGAGTCAAGAAGCGATGCAGTGGTCTATGAGTGATTTTTACGTGTGCTCACAATTTTCCGTTTCCCAAGCACAACGGCATGTTCTGCATGCACAGCGACGGCATGTGTCCCTGAAATGTGAGTGAGCCTTTAAGGAGGCTGCCCAGCTTCCTCTGCATCACTCCCTGGCAGCCTGGCAAAATGGGCTAAATTCAGAAGTGACCTAAAAGGAGGAGGGGGTTTGGAAACAGATCACTCAGCCAGCGTAAAGATGGAGGAACAAACTTGGGAGCCCAAGGTAGAAAGGAAGGTTATAGTAAGAAATTTAACCGCAAGGTTTCTGCAGTTAAATTTATCCTGTCTTGAACTCTAGGATAAGTTCTGCTGCTGTTACCACCTAACTCACTCTCCATGGCACAGAAGCTACAAGAAGCACTTGCTCATGTGTCCTTTGTAATGTGATTTATGGCATGTCTGAATTTGATCTACCAGCTCATGACTGAGGATGGCTCTTCTGTTTTTGTCGTATCTAGCTGTAGGGCTGAGTCAGCTTCCACTTCGCTTGCAATGACTTCTCTTTGGCTAAATAAGCTTGCATCACATCAAGGAAAAAGAACTTTGCCAGATATCAGCGGATTCATCAGGACTTTAAACTGCACAGTCTGAGGCTTTAGGCCACTGCATTTCTGTTTCAACACATACTCTGGGGTAAGAGAAGGGGAAACTCCACTGAAACGAAGGGATGCAGACCAGAGCAGCTGTGTGGTAACGGTGAGCCATGGCAGCCTGCTGTGCACGTATCTCAGCCAGTGTTCAGTGGGGGCTTAATTGCCTTTTGATTTTAACTAACTCCAGGAGATAATCCGAAGAGTGAAAAGGAGATTCTGGCCTAGAGCACAAGTAGTTGGTGAGTGCCAATCCCTTCCTTGGGGCTAGCACAAGAGTTTAGCTTCGACATTTTGTGCCTGAAAGGTTTGTAAGGCCATTCCTCACCCCAGTTAATCAGAGACATACATTTCCCTGACACAGGTGTCTCCTGCCCTCAGATCTATCCTGTTTGGTCCTTACTTTCTTAAAAATGAGTCAGCTGCTGAAGACAGACGGTAAGTGATATCTCCAAGGGGGTAGAATGACTCAGTTGTAAGATGTCACTTCACTTGACCCCTCACCCTGTGCAGCGCCAAAAGTGCTCTGTCATGCTTGTTAGAACTTTGACAGACTCTGCTGAGTCCCATGGTCTGATGAGCCGAGAACCAAAATGCCTTAAAATTAACTTCTGAGTAAGGTTCTCTGTGTGAGTTCTAATAGTCAGGCCACGTCTAGTTCATGTTTATTAAAGAAGGTAGATGTGAGTAAGGGAAAAAGGAGCTGGCCTTTGCTTGTGGCTAGAGACATGGTGAATAACACGGAGACTGGGGCTCTTTGTATCCTGCAGGTGTTTTACAAGCATCTCCTCTTAAAACCTCGCATTGCCCTATGAGGTGGTGTAGCACAGTCATGATACCTGATACAGCATTTAATCGAGTACTTTTATCTCGTCTTATGGGTTGTGGACAGCCTGAAAGTGGACTGTGCTTTTTTTTTTTTTCCAAGGGAATTTCTTATTCAAAATTATTCAGTTACATTTTCCCCTGATCCTTTAACCCTCCAGCCTGCCATTTGCAATTCAAACTGTTGTTGTGATTCACCGTACAATTTCCATGATACCACTTCTTTTTCCTGAGCAGACAACCACAAATCCTAGGGCATTCACATTGTTGTTGTGATTGCTAATAACAAAATTCTGTATTTGTTTTTGTGATGTCTAAATTTAGCGTTTACTTAAGGTATTTGTTCCGTGGAAATGTGGGTAGTGAACACAAGCAGGGTCCTGAATACACCAGAACAAAATAATCTGCAGTTCTGAATTTGTATTTAACTAAAAGATTTTGCAATATTCACCCAACCTAGCATCACCTTCCTTTGGGTGATGGAAAGCTAATAGCTAAAGGCAAAAGTGATTAAGAGTCTTCGTGAAGGTTATGCTGGCAGTTAGAGTCAGAGGCAAGAAGGAGATTTTTATCTAGTTCTTTTTCTCCTTCTCACTGAAAATGCTTACAGTCACAATTCTTGGGCATCCCCCGAAATTGTAAGGCAATGTACACAGCTAAACAACGAAGGAACAAATTATTCTGGTACCAATGTCAGGAGTGCTTAGCGAGGGCTCAGCCGAAGCGGCCTGTTGCTGCGTGCCCCGCCTGAGAGAGATGAGAGTTCAGAAAACTAGAGAGAGTTGTCGTGATCAGTTATTTCAATGGCAAGTGACACCTCTGGCATTCTCACTAGGGAAGTTAACCGGGAGCCTCGTTTGTGACACATGGAAGTCTTGATGGAAGACTGTGAACCAGCTCCCCGTCCATTACATCCTCATCTGGCAGTAAGCAAAGGAAGGTTAAGACAGGTATGTAAAGGGACAGGAGTAGAAAAGGTATTTTGTAGTCTTCCTTTGGAACGTGGAGGCTGCTCCTGGATGGAGCGGAAGAGCGGGAGGTTTTATGCCCTTCAGGTTGCAGAGCGTGGAAGGAGGCAAAAAGTCACAGATGCTGTTAAAGGGAGGAGCAAAGCTCCAGGGTTCCAGAAAATAGGGGGGTGGATGAGCTCGGCCAGGCCCTCGTGGCATGTCTTCAGCTGATCTCTCGCTTCCCACATCTGCATCGGTAGGTGTTTCCATACAGCTGCGTTAACAGCTGTAAGGGAACTGAGCTCCCACTCCAGCTGACAGGAGAAAACAGCACTCCAGCGAGGCCCGCGCGTACAGGCGTGCCCGTGAGCAGGCAGGGTGACGATTCGGTGGGCGGCAGCGGTAAGCCCCCCCACGTAAGACTCGTTGTTCCTGGTGTAATGTCATCCAGCCCTCACGATTCACAGGGACCAGGCACCTCACAAAAAGAGTTACAGGCTGATGGCTCTAGGACTGTACTACACAGTGAGGGAAGACGAGAATCGGGGTTGAAGAGGAAGCAGTCACGGTGAAAAGAGGGAGGAGAAGGCAGCAACAGCGAAGCCCAGCCACCAAAAAGCTGAGATGCCTGTGTCCATTGCCTCTGTCCTGTCCACAGGCCAGTAACTCCCAAAGGTTTTGGTATGTAGCACGCCATGGATGGGTGGTTCATCACTGTGGAGGGAGGAACCATCACATTTTAATACCAGAACTTTGAATTGAATGCTTGGACCGACCATAGATTAGTTACTGCAACCCCATGAGCTATTAGCAGTCCTTATCCTGCAGTTTATTATCTATCCGTGGTTTTTAGAAGTAACAAACACCATTGCAAAGAAGCGAGGATGGGCCCCAAATGGAAGGTACCGTTGCTTGCAGCGAGTCTGCCTGGCTGTTGTGCAGATGGTCACAATGGTCCTGCTGGGCAAGTGCTGGACAAGACGTGGTAGCGTGCATCTCCAGCCTACGCTGGAGACGGTTCTGCAGGCAGAACCAGCACACGCAGAGGCACGTGCGTTGGTGCTGGCCAAAAAAGAACCGGGGAGGACAGAACAATCGGGTTTGGAGACAAAGAATTTAGGAGTGCTAAGCTGTGTGAAATAGCAAAATAACAACAGCTGCATTTTATAGCGGGGTGAGTGCTCTGCAGGGGCTGGGGAAGAGCTGCCCACAGGCATTCCCCTCGCTCCCCCGCTGGCCCGGGCCGAGGTATTCTACCCGTGAGAGCAACTGGGAGCAGCTGTTCCTCAAAACATAGCGCGGGAGCCAGCCGTGCGCTCGCGGTTAGGCACGGTGAATCCGTCTATCCCGGCAGAATTCTTCCCACAACATAGCAGCATGCCACAAGGATAGACTTCCATGTGGTAGGAATCCTTCTGTCTGTTTGCAGGTTGCTTCGATTGGTTAAGAAAAAAACCCAACAATTTCCTTGTAAAGAGAACTGCCGACCCAGGAGCCTGCGGCTGCCTGTTAGAAAAGTAGAAGAAAGACAGCGACAGCTGATGAAGAGCAAAGGGTAAAACGAGACTGCTTAGAGAAATATGTTAGAGAAATATGTTAGAGAAATATGTTAGAGAAATATGTTAGAGAAATATGTTAGAGAAATATGTTAGAGAAATATGTTAGAGAAATATGTTAGAGAAATAGATGAGCGTAATTTAATTTGGGAAACGTTTATCAGTTAAGGACTTAAATTTCCATCTGTGCTTCCTCAGAGGAGAGACAGCCGTGTGCTGGTGCTTTCAGAGCCTGCTTTGCCCAGCTAAGGGCAGCAGCCGTGCAGCTGGCTCTCCTCCCCTTTCACGAAGAGGGGACACGCGTGTATTGCCGCGTTGCAGCGTCCCAGCGCTCGCTCATCTGCAGTTCTGAGCTCACCCGCAACCTCCTTGTGGTGGTGGTTTGGAGAAAGCAGCCCTGAGAGGCCGCCAGAGAGCCACCGTGCTTCGCTACTGGCCTCGTACCTGAGGCACCGGTTTAGCAGTCGCGGTCCGTCGGCGCAGGGCCCGGGGGGGCGCCGCCCGGAGGCTGCCCGGCCCCAGAGCGCCCGGCGCCGGCCCCGAGGGCCGCCTGCATGGGGTGGGGCGGGGGGCGGCCTCGGAACCTGCGCGCCGGGCTCGGGTTCCCCCGGGGCGGCAGCCCGGGCGCTGCCGGGCGGAAGCGGAAGCGGCGGAGGAGCGGCGGCGGGCTGCGGCGGCGGGAGGTGGGTTCGGGAGCGGGGCAGAGGCGGGGGCCTGGTGGGTGCTGTGGCGCCCCGGCGCCCCTCGGCTTTGCCTCCGCGCCAGGAGCGAGTGGTCCGCCCGGTGCGCGGGGGTGCCGGGCGGCTGCAGCCCCGGCGGCCTCTGGAAGGCGCTGCCGGGGAGCTGTGCCGTCCGCCGGTGTGCCCGGCGGGGCTGCGGCTGCCCGCCTCGGGGCGCGGATCGGCTCGGCGGGTGCGGTGCACGGCTGCGTTTGCTGCTGGGGCTTCGGCCGCTGCTCGGTGTCATTCCGGCCTTCCCAGAAGTCCGTCTCGCAGAGCCAGCGAGTCGCCCTTTAACGGGGAGACGGAACGCTCAAAGCTGTTGCAGTTTCACGTAGCCAGTTAGCTTTTGCACGTACGCCTATTTTTTATCACACCAGTTAAATTATTTATTTGTTTAGTGAAGTCACGCATGCTGAGGCGGGTTTCAGGTTGCAACTGAGCTGAGATCTCTACAGTTGAAAGCTGGGCAACGTCCGTAATTTGAGTTTACAGGAAACAGGGCAACATCCCACAACCGTACTTGAACCCTGCTGGGCGCTCGGCAAGGCCCTGTTTGTACGGTTCCTCACGGCCCCCTCGGCCACCTCTAAGTCGTCGCTCTTCACCTACAAGTAGTCTTTTAGATAAGATGCAGTATGCGCGTCCAGTCTCATCGCTTCTGCCCGTGGATGTGGCCTCAAGGGTTATGGAGCGGGAGGCAGCGTTGCGTTTCTTGCACAGCAGGCCCCTGCCTCTCCCAGAGGGAAGCGGAGGCTGGAGGAAGCATCCAGTGGAGCATCAGCGGGGCTGGGCTGTTGCTGCCTTAGAGCCGCAGCCGGCTGCTGCAAGGATCCCCCCGGCAGGTTGCCACCTGAGATAACCTTATATTCTAGCAGAGTCGCATTTCTAGTAGGCTGGTTTTTTGAAGCATGCTGACAGAAAGTTCTACTGATGTTTCAGCTGGTGCGGTAGAGCGTTATATGTACAGGTATTCAGAAGACAGAAGAACAAGCACTTAGCTCGGGCAGACAGAATACCAGTGTGCTGCCGTGACGGGTACCTGCTTGTTCAACTTTTTGAGTAGCTGGCTCTTGCAGAGATGCTAGGATGTGGAACTGTAGCACGTTATTAAGAGTAGCTAAAAATTGTCATTTAGTGTCTTTGTTCTGAGCGTGATACAATTTTAGGATGCCAGCATTTTGGGGTAATCAAGTTTCTTAGACTCTTCAACTCAGAAGCAGAGCCCAGGTCTACTGATGGGCGGGCTTTCCTGCCTGCTGGTGTTCTGCCTTCAAAAGTACATGTGCTAATCTGGCTTTTCCTGCTCTTTTAGGCCCTTAAAAATGGGGAACACAAGCAGTGAGCGAGCAGGACTGGAGCGTCATGGGCATAAGGCATCCCGAGGTGACAACTCAGGAGGAGCCATCAGTACGAAAGACGGTGATAGACCAAAAATTTTAATGGACAGTCCTGAAGATGCAGACTTGTTCCATTCGGAGGAAATGAAGGTATTGCTGGGTTGCTTTTGTCTTCTAGCATTACTCGCTTGGGAATGCTGTCCAGTTGGGGTGCTGTTAGCAATCTGCAGTAATTCTGTCGTTGAGTTTACGCACAAAACTGTCTCCCTTGCTTCTCATGCTAAGGAGAGATACCACATTGACATCCAGGCAGATATAATGAGTATAACGTTAGTGTTTCCAGCAAGAATTAATTGTAAAAAAACTAAAATGTAACTGGCTCAAAGCTCTTCCCCAGTTCTAGGTACAGTGCTCCAGCTTCCTTCGGATCCTTAATGCTCTTGCTGTCACCAGTGACGTTTTACTCGTTTATTATTTTCCATATTAAAAGATCTGTTAACTGGATTTTTGCTCAGTATTAGATGGATTGTTAGAAATGTCTTGCTGCGTATCATGTTTCAAAAGAATATCTAACAGAAAATTACGCTTAGATTTTGACCGTTGGACAGAGCTGTTTCCTACAGACGACTCATAATCTTTCTGCCAACTACAGATTTTGTGCCTACGGTATTTGTATGATTTAAATGCTTCTTAAGTGTATTTCTTCTTAATTATTTTTCTTCCTCTTCTTGCATCTGTGTATCTTGAAAACTCTTGTGAGCTCAAGTCATTTCTTTTTAACCTAGTTTAGGCTGGGGGGAGGGGGATTATTTTGCCTTCCAATCTTTCTGCAAATTTAAAGGCTTCAACATCTTTGCAGAATTTGTGCAACTGAATTTGTGACGAGCATCTAGAAATGCAGTTTCTAATCTCCATCCGGCAAAAACTACTTGTAGACTTGTACCTTAGAGAATTGTGCCTGAGTGTAAAAATGCCTTCAGTAAAATACAGGTTTTCTAAGTCTGCTAGGAAAGAATTCCTTTTGATTAAGACATTGTACTTGTAGGCTCCATTGGAGAAAGAAGAATTCCTAGCTTGGCAACAAGATCTGGAAGTGAACGATAAAACTCCCACTCAAGCTCGACCAACAGTCTTTCGCTGGACTGGAGGAGGGAAAGAAGTTTATTTATCTGGGTCCTTCAACAACTGGAGTAAAATTCCTCTGACAAGGAGGTAATAAACTGCCATTGCATCGGCGATATTCCCCATGGACGGGGAATGCTAAGTGCAGTGAGAAAGGTGATCAGCTGATAGATTGGTACTGTGCTTGGATTTACCACTTTCCTGCTTCTCTTCTCAAACCCTTGATGAGAATCTGACTTTTTGATTCCTGGATCGCACAGGATGAAAGTTGATCTGTGTGTCAGTTTTGAAGGAGTGATTTGTTCACTAGGCATCATGCGTGAATGACCCAAAACGATCCTTGTTGCACAGTCTGCTACCTGGGATAAAGTTGGGGTGTATAAGGTGAAGCTGCTTTTAAGCACAGCGTCTCTGATGGCAGATGTACTTTCTTACCACATCGTTGGCTTTTGCCCAGCCGAAAGGGTCCAGATTCTGCTTAGGAAATTCTGAGCCTGGGTTACCTGCTGGTAAGCTACATGAACGAGAGAGTAAATCTGTGTTCAGGTACTAAGTGCTTTTTCCTGCCAGAGAGCTCTGAAGCTCTGCTTAATTCTGTACCTGAGTAAGTATTTAATTTAAACCAATGTTTTTTTCAAAAATTTAAAAATTAATGGGTGCTAGAGAGTCTGAATTTAACTGTTCATCTGAGCCCTGTTGTCTGTCAACGATGACACATCCATGCACGATTGGTCTCCTGCCAGTTTCTGGTGTTTCTCATCTCAGCGAGTGGCTACCTGCATTGTCGTTGTCGCAGAAGCGTCTGAATTCCTTAGGAAACTTGAGAGAGGAGCCTAGTGGCCTGATGAAATGGTGTGGGAGGATTGTTCTGTGTATGAACAATGTGAAATAAGCGATCAAGACAGGAGCTGGAAAAAAGGCCAGTGGAACATCAGTAGTATTGTTATTCTAAGTAGAAAGTCCAGGAGATGGGAAATGGTGAAATGAATCTGGAAGAAGGGTGAAAATGTCTTTTTACCAAAAAAAAAGGACAGGTTTATCTCTTGTCAGATTAGGTATTCTGGGAAAGCAGATATTTGCACCTCCTTAGAGGCTGGATAAAATCCTGTTACTGAATCAAATATGCTCAAGTAGAAGAGTTCATTATTCCAAACTGGAATTTCAAATCCAGCTCCGTGGTGGTATGCTTGCGCTCCTTACCGGAGAAGAAGTAAAGAAGGATACTGGCATTGTGTGGCCTGTTTGAACTGTTCACATAGCATCAGCTGTTTCTCAGCTTCTTTGAGATGCTGGTAAAGACTTCTGAAGAATCAGGAAGTTCACGGCCCGGGAGTATCAAAATTACCAAGCAGCAGCTCTTCAGACCCACAGTAACTCAGAAGTATTGAGTTGCTGCTTTCATCTTCTAGTCATTGTTCATTTATTTCATAGGCGTTTGTGAAATGCAATTTACGATGGCAAGTTCTGAAAGGCCAGGAAATATGAGTAAGCTGATTTTGTTCCATCAACAGGAGTCTCGCAGATAAAATGAGGTCTCGCATACTAACAAGTAATGTGAAGATGTGACTTTACAAAAGCTCAGTGCCAGTTCCTTGATGCCAGGAATGTGATACTAGATGTGTTGGGCTTGCTGTCACAGAAGAAATGATCGTTAACATTTACCTTAGTTTGATTCTTTACCTTTAGATTGCACGAGATTCTTTTAAATGTGGCACTGATGTTTTAAGTTTTTGCATGTTAAGAAGGCTTGTATTCTGTGTTACAGTGTTTGTCACAGGTTATAGATTGATGTACTTTTCAGAATGTTTCAGGGCTGATTGTTTGTCTTAAATTCCAGTCACAATAACTTTGTGGCAATCCTGGACCTGCCAGAAGGAGAGCACCAATACAAGTTCTTTGTGGATGGGCAGTGGACGCACGATCCTTCAGAGGTAATGTTTTCTTCGGCTCACTGTATGTATTCGTTGAGGTATCCGAAGCTGAGAAACTGGCTGGTTTCTCTAGCCATAGCTGGCTGTTTCAGAGAGAACGTTAACAACAGAAACTGACTTTGTAAGCTGGTGAGAGAGAGATTTCTGATCCCAGCTGGCCTAGGTGGTGGCATCGGACTGGCAGCCTGAAAGGACAGGAGGCTACAAATGGGTGACAACATCTCTTGGTATTGGTTTATAAGAGATGGGGAGCTTTTGTTGTCTGGTGCCAAACTGTCTCTTAAAGGACTGTAGCATTGCTGACAGCCCAAGTCTCTCTGTGCTGTACTTGCTATCTGTGCCAGAACGTTGCTATTGCTGCTCTAGATATTTTCATAGTCCAGTAATTGTGCCAAAATCTACCAGGCCTTTTCCTCCTCCTCGGCTATAAAACGACCTTTAATCCTAGCTGCCCAGCCGTCCCTACCTGCTTCAGAGTTAATCGTTCACTGTTGCTGGTTCCAGTCTTCTTGCCATCTCGGCAAACCTCGCAGAATTTACCTTGCAGTAAACGTAGCTGTTAGAACTCTCTGCCCTAGATTTTCGTCTTAGCTTCAGCAGTAAACCAGCGACACCAACCGTGCTCTGTCCTACATCAGGCCGTGCAGACCTTAGCCTGGCTCTGAAAGGCCTGTAGAAGCTAAAAGTAAAGCTTGCCTCCTTGTGTCCTCACTGTTCACTTTAGCCCAAACCTGATCTTAGCCTTATCTATAGCCCAAGAATTTATCAAGTGCTGTGGACCTAGCAGGTCGAACTGACATGCATCCCTCCCAGTCCTAAATCCTGCGCTTGCCCTTAACCTAACGCTGGCTTGAGCAACGGTGGGCTCTTTTCATACCTGGTACTAGCATATTTTAAAAGCAATATATCTCGTTCTTGGTAATGCTGACTGTGTGGTTTTGAGAATCTGACAGGCCTGCAAGCTTTTTTTATTCTGTTTCTTTATTGTTTCTTCCTAGCCAGTAGTAACCAGCCAGCTAGGTACCGTCAACAACATCATACAGGTGAAGAAAACTGACTTTGAAGTATTCGATGCTTTGATGGTGGACTCCCAAAAATGTTCAGACATGTCTGGTATGAGCATACTGATAATCTTATATCACACTTTTTAGAGCTATTAAAATTTCCATCTTCCTTTTTATCTGGAGTTAAAGCTCCAGTGTAGATTAATCTCCACTTTTGTCAGGCCCTGTGGACGTGTGCAGGAATCACAAATGCACAAAGGAAGAATGTGGAACGCATAAAGCAGGAATCCTTTGACAGAGTGCAGGTAGAAATTAGGTGCATCTTAATAGTGCTAACACAGGCTCAGGAATATGATATATCCTCGCAGTTTAGTGTAAATGATCTATATCTTAGAATAATGCAGAAATGCTATTTTTGCCTTACGTTTCACATTCCAGTGTAACGGAAGAGAGGTAAGATTTAGCTTGAGTCATCTCTGAGATTTGCCACCTGTTCTTTATAGACCTTTGTAGGGATGGAGACCACGATTGAAACAGTACCTTAAGCCCTCCTTCAGAAGACCTGTCCTTTGAATCTGAGGCAGGAGGTGCATTTGGTTGATTTTTGCTATATGCCGCTTTCCCCTCGACAAAGCTTTTTTGGAGAAAGAGTGCGATTTGTGAGACTTGGACAGTGCAAGAAGCCAAGAGGAGATTCTAGTAGATGCCTTCCCCTCACGTGCTGTAACAGCCTTTCCTTATGTTGCTTTAGACTCTGAAGAGCTCTTTCTATTACCCTGTCCCTGCACAGGAATAATACCTGCCTTTTACATGTGCGTACCGTGCTTTTAGTGCTCCCCTCGGGGGTAACGTTGTGGAGCAATGTTTACTGTTAAGTGTTTGCTGGAGAAAGCTGGGCAGAGATGACAGTGAAGTTCTGGAGTGCGGTAGGGCCCTCAGAACGCCACCTCCCGCGTCTTCACAGCGAGTCTCAAGTCAGACAGACTTTGGACACCTTAAATCACTTCTTGGGCAGTGACTGATCCTCTGGCACTGCACCAGCTGCTGCAATTCTTGTACTTACATCCCATTGATTTCTTTTGGCCGTATGTTCCTGGATGTGAAAATCGACTTGGAATACCGGTAAAAGCGTACCTATAAAGAGCATCTATTCTTACAGACTATTTAAGAATAAATACCTCACATCTCTCTGGCAGAGCTGTCAAGTTCACCCCCAGGACCGTACCACCAGGAGCCCTATGTTTGTAAGGCAGAGGAGCGCTTTAAATCACCGCCTATTCTCCCCCCCCACCTGCTGCAGGTCATCCTGAATAAGGACACTGGCATTTCTGTGAGTACCTGAGTTTGTTTTGCTGAATAAGGGCCTTGAGGGTGGGAACAGATGGGGAAAAACCTGGGGACAGTCAGGGGACAGGCAAGGAAAAACCTTAGAATAGTTGCCATGTTGGTAAATTCCTTATTACATATGTCCAGATAGATCTATCTGAAGTAAATTTATTTTTCTACTTCGCTCTCTTCAAAATTGAAAAGAAAACTAGATTGCTATTTTCCTCCCAGAAGCCCTAATCTTCCCACTGCAACACTATTAAAATGTCAGAAGCACGTAAGAAATAATTGGGGGCTGTTTCACGATCGCAGTGAGGATGCAGAGGGTTTCACCCTGGACGGATCTTGGGTTGTTCTGAAACTTCGTCTACATTTGTTGATGGACTCAGCGTAAGAAGTAGTGTGATGTGTTTAAGGGTTTGGCTAATTACAGGCGGTGTTTATCACCCATCAGCTGTGATGAGTAAACTGTGAGTTCTGTTATTTTCACACTCTCTCACTTTCTCTTTTTCCCAGTGCGATCCCGCTCTACTCCCTGAACCCAACCATGTCATGCTGAACCACCTCTACGCGCTTTCTATCAAGGTGAGAGGCCAGGGCGTGTTCTTCACGCTTGCAGCTTTTAGATAAGCACGTAATATGCTCACTTGTTTTCCATCTCCTGTAGGATGGAGTGATGGTGCTTAGTGCTACGCATCGTTACAAGAAGAAATACGTGACTACTTTGCTGTACAAGCCAATATGAACATCGTAGTAGTTTGGACCAATTGTTCTGGGCCAGTGCAGTCTCAGAAACAAATTCTTCTCTTAACCAAATGTACTCCTGCTCTGTGCTGTAGCAAATGAACTCTGATTTCGTGTTGTTTGAGACTTCCAAGTTCTCCTATATTTGCCTTATTTTCCCAGTCCCGCCTTGGAAGTTCTTGGAGATGGCAGCTTCATGGCAACTAGATAGATGGCAAAGGTGTCAGTGCCCATTATCAGCTCAGTTAAAAAACCACCAGTTTAATTAGGCTGAAAAACGTGAGGGCGGCAACAGATTCAAGACCGTGAGCAGTGAGGCAGACTTGTAAGAAATAAAAAAGCCAGCCCGAACTCTAGAAAGTTCAGGATTCTCGTGGAATCTTATTTGACCTCAACGCTCAGCAAAAGCCCGTTACTGCTGTCGTAACTCATCAAACACGCAATTGTTTCAGTAGCAAGTTCCAAACTCGCGTGGCTGAAATAAGTGTGAATGTTGATGATCTTTTTGTAGCAGCCTTTCTGGGCAAAAATCCGTGACACAACCACCGACAAGCTCATTTTTATTTTACGGTAGACTGGAGCGCACTGTTTCTGCCGTGAATAGCTCTGTAGTTTTTCTCTTCATGAGAATTGAAATACAGCTTTTCCCCTGTGGAATTTCTGGTAAAGACAATTGTTTTTAATGGCTGGATTTTTCTGTAAATCGTAAATCTGTCTTGCAGTGATCTGCTTTTTGAAACCAATTTCTCTTGCTGTCACTGATAAGGACTTCCTTAAGCTGGGATGGGTAGCTGTAAGGAAATCAATGTATTCAGTTTAGGGATTCGTTCTTCAGCAGCAGCCTGAAGGTGGCTGTAAGTCACCTGTGTCGCAGCGGCCAAACTTGCCCCGTGGCGTAAGCAGTTGCAGCATGCCGGATACAGCAGCGCTGTGCCCAGGGCTAGAGGTGGGCCTGCGCTCCGGCTTGCAGCCTTCACCCCGGGTATAAAATCCCTGCTGCTTCCGCAGCCGGGGCTGTGGGGATCTCTGCAACTTTTTATTCTATTTTCTAAGTGATTATAGTAACGCCAGGTTGCCTGTACGTGGTACGCGCAGCCTGTTTTATCCCAAAACAAGTGCAACATTAATGCAAAACTGCCTGCCAGCGTGCCTCGGGCCTGCCCTGGAGGAACCAGCTCCGGAGGTGACCCGCTGGGGCCTTCCCGCTGTTCAGTTTTTGGTGCCCGAGAGCGCCGGTGACTGTGCCAACGATAACCAGCCCCCGCCCGGCTGCGGGGGAGAGCCCGCTGCGCAAATCGGTAAGGAGTTCGAGGGGGGATAAGAGCGGCAGCGTTCAGCGGAACCAGCCGCAGCGGAAGGGTGGCTTGCCCTCCTTGGCTCTGTTCGCTAGCCTTGCTGCATGTCCTGGGCAGATCTGGGTATAGTGCAATGGTTTTCTCTGAAAACTCCTTCTTCATTCTGTGCTATGGATAGTGTTTGGTATCCTGAAATATGGAATTGCTTTTGTTTTCAGCCTCTTTAGAAGCAAATAAAACATTTTCAAGAAAAGCAGGTGCCTCACTTTGTTATTTTCCTTCCCACCTTTGGGAACCTCAGCTTCCTCGAGCTGTTATTTTTTTATAACCTGTGATTGCCTGATTGATTGCAGTTTTATGCCTTGGTGGGTTGTGCGATCTTTCCATTCATAGATGCAGTTTGAAACACTTTGTCTGCTTGCAGTCCATCAGTGAAGAAGAGGAGGGAGGTGTTAGTTTGCATTGGTGATGTGACCTTTACAGGAGAACAAGAGTCCCGTTGCTTGGAAACTCCATCAGTCACTTCCTGAGGGCTGAACACCTTGGTGTTGGCCTCGAGCTTCCTGGCGGCTTCTCTGCTCCAGCCAGCCAGGCGTAAGGCAGGCCTTTTCGCCCAAGCCTTTCTCCTCGATGGCGCGTAACTGCGGGTTGCGTATGGTTTGTGCTGTCACGGGCACGTGGCTGGCGCTGGATTGGGCTGTGCAGCGCCACGGCCTGCGTCCTCGGTAATTTGTGTCAGCAGCAGAAAACGCTGACTTGTGAGGCGGTCAGGGAAGAGGCGGCGGGGTGCGGGGTCGGTGCGCGTACCTGCAGGGCAGCAGGGAGGCCTGGAGGTTCCTTTGGGCTTGAGCTGTGGTTGCGTCGGGGCAATAAAAAGAGATGCGTCAAAAGCAGAAAAAGGAGAGCAGGTTGGAACGTTTCCAGTTCAGTAAATTAACAGGATTGCCTTTTGTTGAAACGTAAGCTCCGTCAAAAACACCTAGAAGTTTGAATGCAGAAGCAGATGCTGGTAGATAAATGTGTGGCCGCAGCCGCTCTTTGTCAGTTCCCTGCCATGGAGACACCCGATGACTGAGCAGCGTTAAATAGCGACGCGTGGTGCGCTGCAGGATGCCCAACAACGCGGCTGCCGTGCTGGGGAAGCGAAGCGGGTGAAGGCCTCGTGCAGGAGTGGGTCTGTGTGGTAGGGTACGCGTCAGCAGCGGAGACGCGAGTGGTGTTGGAAGGAATTTTTCAGCTGTGTGCGAAGAAAAGTAAATGCGAGAATGTATTGGCAGACAGAAGTCATGCCGTGAGGCCTCTTAAGGGCTTTTAGTGCCAGCAGGGAAATGATAGCACAGGTTTCTTACTTGAATGACCTAGAATTAATTTTTTGCTAGAAGAAAAGAGGAACTTAGAGGTAGCTTAATAAGTTTGGTTTGTTTTTGTTTTTTTTTTTTCAGTTGCAAAACAAATTTTTCACAAGCCGAAGACTAAAGAAGCAGAAACTTTGAGAAATGGAGAACAGAAAGGAAGGTGAAAGTACGCAAGACTGACGGACTCGGTCGCCTTAGTTCTTGCTAAGCTTTGTGGCTTTTTTCCAGTTACACATATGCATGACTCGCGCCGGGCTTTTCATCGGTGTCGGTATGGTGGAACCGCAGGACAGAACCTGTTTATAGAAGGGGTTTTGGGGTTTTTGTTTGTTAGTTAGTTTTCAGTGTGACATAGCCCTTGTCCCAGATGGCACAGGGCCCTTTGTACCCGGTGTGCAGCCAGCGCTGCGCCAGTGGCTTTTGCAGCCCAAGCCACGCGGGGTTGCTTTGCCTCAGAAACCAGGGTGCGGGGCCCCGGCGGTGAGCAGCAAACCCCCCCCGGGGCTTGTCCCAGCCCGCATTCGGGCACCGCTCCACCCTTCGCCGCTTGTTGGGGTGAGCGAGGCCGGGGGGGGGGCCTCTCCCGGCGAGGGGCAGGGCAGGGGACGGCGGGGCCGTGTTCCCCGGCACCCGTGGCCTTGCGGACGTCTCCCCGCCGCCCCAGCCTTCCCCAGGTGAGGGGCGGCTGCCCCTCAGCCCCCGCGTCCCTTCCGTCAGCGGGAGCCCCCCTGGGCGGGCGGGGGGCTGGGGGGGGCCGGTTGGGGGGGTTGCTGTGGGTGGGGGAGGTCTTTTTGGTTTGGGTTGGGTTTTTTTGCTAGGTTGTTTTCTGCTTGACAGGTGACTGCAGTAGGTTAATCTGCGTTCCCTCACTGTAACGGGATGAATCAAATCCCTCCGAAGGCAAAAGCTGGATCAAGTGTTGGATTTATTAGCTCGCTTACATTCCACACCCACATCCCACAGTCTGTGCTGTTAGGTTTATTCTCGGCTGTTGCTAGGAGAGCGCATTCCTGTAAGGTAGATGCAGAGCCTTTTGTCACAGTCGTTTGGGGACTCTGGAGTGAGCCCTGACAGCCCCTGTCGAGGCGGCACCCCCCAGCGCTCCTGCCCCCGCGTGTCAGCACAGCGCGTGGAGGGCGAGCCGACGGTGGATTTGGGCAGGGTTCTTGGTAAGCAAAAATCTGGATAAATAATTTTTTTTTTTTTTTTTTTTTTACTCCACCAGTTTCTGGATTATTTCAGTTTTGTTACAATTCTGATCATGCATCATAGGACTGCAACAATGAGCTTTGAGTAAGTATGCGTTGTGCACAGTAAAATAGAAAGAAAGGAACATTTAACAAGTTAGCATTTCATCATACACACCGGATGGTAGGCACAAGAGAGAAATCGAGCAGCTCGGGTTGATGTAGAGCGTTTTCATGAAGAATGTCACGTAGACCGAAATGTAAGAGGAGCTGTTAGTAACCCGCCCACACCCCCTCCGCCGGGGCCGGTGCTGGGAGTAAGGGGGGGTTTGTGCACAAAACCCAAAACACTCAACAGTAGGAGGACAAATTAAGTTACTGTAGGCAGCAGTGTGAATATTAAAAACCTCTTCCTGTGAAAGAATACTTCAGACCCTGTAAAAACTGGTTCAGTTAAAAATAGATGTATTTACATTTAAGTCTGATCTAGCAAGTTTTCCCAGCAGGTGTAAGTTAAGATGTACAGTAACTCTGCAGGTTGTACTCCATCTGACTTGGTTTGTGAATGTGTGGTGGTTTGTTTTTTTTTTGAAGTTGCAGCTATTAGGCCTTAAAGCACCAGCATGTTACAGCGGTGGGATGAGTAACTTCTCTCCGTCCGCTTTGCTACCAGTACACTGCTGGGATGAATCCCAAACCTGTCGTTAGATCACACTGTTGTTAATTAAGATGGTTTACCAGGGCGAGACTGTTTTCCCAGACACGCGCGCGTGTCCTGCCTCTGCCCGCAGCACTGGTTAAGTACGCGAGGGCAGAGTTTAGCTGTAGGTGGCGGCAGCCGACTGCTGCTATAGTAAAATATTTGGAGAAATGCACCTGTTTTAGTTCATATGAACAAGCTTTGTTTTTGTGAAGCCACTTATGGTACTTTTTCGGGGAATAACCACTATTAAAATGCTAAATCTGGTCAAGGTTAGCTCTTTGGTAAGCTCTGACGCCTATAGATTGCACAGCCTCTCGTGCCGGGTGCAGGGGGAGGGCGGCTCAGTGTCGCTCTGCGTAGAAGGAAGCGTTCATGTCACCATGCCAGTCAAGATAGTTATTTGTTTTATTTGGTTATTGTTCAACAACAAAGTTCAATACTTTCCAGGTGGAGCGTTGAACTGTCCCGCTGGTTCCCTCCCTTGTCAATAAGAAAAAGGTAATGAAGAAAAATCCTGTACTTTTAGAGACCTAAAACCTCATTTATGCTAACAAGCTTCGACTGCAATTTAATGTTACAATATTTCTTCATGGGAGCGAGGAGGACTAAGCTGAGGCCCCTCCAGTGTCGGAAGATGGCTGTCCACAACCACCATTAAAACAAAAAGCTAGTGTTGAAAAACGCACAGTTTACAATAAAAAAGTAGAAACCAATTCAATTCCCTTTTGTTACGAATATAAAGTTTCTTGTAAATATGTACAGTCCTTTGAGCTATTTCTATAGCAGGAAGCATTTCACGAACGAGACACAAGATATACACTTCCAGGACTCAACAAGCCCCTTTCTGAGGCCTTGAAGATCTTCCATGAGATGCAAAGATTTAAAGACTGATCTCGGTGACCTTTCCAAATACTCAGACCAGGAGACACAAACTTTCAGCCAGTTTCCTGCCAAATCATCTGATCTAAAATAACCCAACAGACAAGAGAACGGAATACAATATTCATGGAACTCGCCAAAGGACACTGACAAGGCATTTGAATTTTGATGATGGGTTTCTAGAACAGGTTAGCACAGGCTTGCAAGGGACTAGCAGAAGTTTAAAAGAGTGTGGCCAAGGGAAGATTGGATGCAGTTTTGCTCTTTCCAGTTGTAAAGAACATGGTTGTTCACTTAGAACCTTGCTATTGCAGCTTGCGTGGTCAAAACCTGCTTTGAAAATCATTTGCTCTCTGCTTCGTGTTCACAGCAAAAGAGAATAGAAAGCAATAAACGGCTCGAGGTTAGATACGCGGAAGCAAAGGCGAAGGCGCGTTCGGTAACCGCTAAAGCTCTTCATTGTGAGTATCCTCTTGTGCCGTGACATTTGGGTCTCACTGTACGACAAGGTACAGGTGACGGGAAGAGCCAGCCCCGGGGGACGCGGGGCTGGCAGGACCGCGGGGCCGTTTCTGAGGGGACCGTGGTCAATGCTGAGAGGAGGACACAAGCGTGACTGTAATTCTTGTCATAGAATAAGGCTTGTTAACTCTTCGTTGCCAAATTTCCGGAGTAATTACCGGTTATTTTGCAGCGTAATCTAAAGGTTTCGGTTAATTTACAAGTGAGGTACACTACACTACTCAGCAAAGCAACCTAAAAGGAGAGAGCAGCCAGTGATGGTGCAGCAGCATGCAGTGAACTGTCATGCAGAAGACCTGGATAAAGTCTTACACCCCAGTAGCTTATAGGTAATGCACTTTGTCTCGGGGCCGGGCACATGGGATCCTTTAAAGCAGGGTTCTTCCCTCCCCCTCAGAGCTGCTCCAGAGCAATTTTAGTGAGAACAAAATAACTTTCAGAAGTGGCAGGTGAACAGACTACTCAGAAGTAATTTGTCTTGCGTTCTGTAGAGAATATCCAATCACCCCTTCTACCGAAAGGCTCACTCACCTCGGCCCTTCTGGTTCCAGGCCGTCAGGAATTCCCAGCACGTCTCAGAACTACGATCAATTCTCTGGTAAGGGGTGCTAACCACATTAAAGACCTGGGGTGGGACTCTAGTCCCGTTTAATTTCCTTGATGAACTACTAGGGACTCCAAGTGAATACAAAAAGTTCATTAACTGCTCGAAAGAGTAACAGTAGTACAAAGTGCAAAAACAGGAGTGCAGGAAAGTGCAGAGAAATTAACTGAGATGCGAACAATCTTCAGAAGCGTCACGTCTCCCGAGGCGGAGCTAGCTTGGGCCCAGGAATGGTTTTGGTAACTGGGCAGCAGACATATGGAGTGCATATGCTCAGTGTATTTCCTTTTTTTTTCCTGCGGGTCACGATGAGTACCTTTGTCTGGCTGAGACTTACACTGAAGACTGGTCCCAGACCTGGCGGGGAAATAAAACGACAGTTACAGGTTGCACGTACTTTTCTCGCATACGCACAGGTGCCAGCAGCACCCAACTACTGCTGCTGCCGCTGAGCGAGTGCTGTGTGCCTGCTCGCTTCCAGGCGGCAGAGTTCTGACTGACAGCGTCGCTCTGAACACCGCGGGCTCCCACGTTCCTTTCTCCAGACATTGTTCCCCTTCAAGTCCTCAGTGACTTGACTTCTGCTGGTAAAGGCACCTTTGCTTTCAGAGCTGGAGGACTTTCGCCTGTTCCACAGCCAAGCTGCTTTTGCAGTCACAGAAGCAGCACAAGGGCCAGTGAGTTACCCCAGATGTGCTCTGTTTTAATAGACATTGAGGCAGGGGGGCAAGATTTTTTTACAGTACCACCAGCTCTTCTGCAGTCCGGGCCTCTTCCCGAGGCTCCTGACTTACCTTATTGACTTGAGCAAGAGGAGTTCTGGCACCGCTCACAGGCATTCGGCCTCGGCTGCTCTCTTCGAACAGTCTCCCAGGGGACCTCTCTCTGCGGGTGCTCAGAAGCCGGCCTGGAGACTTCTCCCTCTCCAGCGGTCGCCCAGGTGACTTGTCCCTCCGCAGCTCCGTCCTTCCCTCGCGGTACCGGTGTGGTGTGCTTGGCTCTCGAGGGTGGCTTGGACCTTCTGGTGGTCCTGGGCTGGACGCTACCCGCTTGGTTATGTGCTCGTTGTATGTGGGCGGACCTCTCTTGTTAGGGCTACTGTCATTCAAAAATAATGGACGCGAACAGCTGAGCGACAAAAACCTCACGTTACATTTTCTTTTAGCCAAAATGTAACTTTCCCCAAACACGCAGCAGTGTTCGGGTGAAACAGCATCAGACCTCCCCGAGCCAGGATGAAAGCGCAGCGATACTTTGATAGCTGGGTGTTCATCACATTAGCAGCGCTAGTGAAGGGCCTTAATGAATTGCCAATGTAAGTCACGGCTGTGTAACGGGCCAGAAAATGAGGCTTTTTCATTACTTCAGCAGTATCCTTTTCCCTATAAAAGCACGCTGAAGTTTGATAGGTGCCTTTTCACACACAAAATTTTCAGTGGCCCCAGGATGTTCAGGCCAGGTCAGGATGAGCTACGCACCTCGGTTTCTCAGCTCCCAGTGGAGCTTCCCGGGGGAAGGGGCTCTTGCTTTAGAGATTGTTACGTCAGTGGATGTTTTGTGTCGATGTATCAATAGCATCTAAGCTCACCAAGCTTTGAAGTCACAGCTATACCATGACATCAAAGTAAACCAGCTGGAGATCGCAAAGCATTTGTGGAGGAGATCACCCACGTATTTCTACAGAGTTAACGTTTCTTTGCCTTCCAGACTTTAAACCACCACTGACTCTACTCCTTGTTCCATTCCAGCGGGTCAATAATGGGGTAACACCAGCCTCTATCTCAGGGCACCCAACATTTTGGGGGGAAAAAAAGCCACCCAGAGTGAAGTTTGCTTACGAGGTGCACAAGGACCACAACACACGGACTTCATCGTACCTGCGCGTAGCAGACGATCCTCTGTGGTGCTGCTCGTTGTTGGTCTCCTTCACTAGATTGCCCTTACAGCAAATCACCCTTAATTTGTCTTGGTAGGAGGAGGCCAAGTAGATAGCTCCAGATGAAATTGCAGGCCCTAGATACCGCGGATTTGGTATCTCCAAGTGGGCTCGTGCAGGAGTTCTGGGTAAAATTGCAGGAAAAAGCCTTTACAATGACAACACCGTACCTTTTCCAGGGAAGCACCCAGAGCCTCGCAGCGCACGCTCTTCAACGTAACGAAAAGAGAACAGCTTACCCTAGAGAAGCTCGTGCCTGAATCTCGATCACTTCGAGGGAATTGAAGTGGGTGACAAACAGATAGGGCTCCCTGTAGGCTGAAGGAGCATCACAGAGGGAGGAAAAACACAAAATAAAATTCTCTATTAAAAACTTCTAAAAAGCATCAGCGAGCACAACAGGGCCTCACAGCCCCCTGGGAAAACAAAGGGAACGTACTTCCTGCAATAAGAGACAGACGCTGTTACTAAAGAGGGAGGTGCAAGCTTAAAGAACTGCTGCTTTGGAACCATCTGTAGCTCAAGAATTTTACTAACCAAAGCATCACGAAAAAGGCATTAACGCCAGGCTATGAACGGAACAAAATCCCATTAGGTAGCGCGAAAGGCCTGAGGGAACCACACTGGCATTTTATATTCTTGGCTATTTCAGAAACTTCCAAGCATCATTAAAAATTCCACTAGCCAGTTCAATCACTGGTTTAGTGTTCCTCAAATTGTTTATACTTCAGGAGGTTTGCTATTTGGATTTATAAAGCTCTTAAATCAGGAAAATCTCCTTAGTTTCTGGGAGAATTAGGAGAGGGAAGAGGAAGCGGAAGCGCCGAGTGAAGAATACCTCTCCCACAAGGATGCTTCCCGGTTTCAATAATTTCCATAATCCCAGCGAACATCCCTCAACACCTACCAAAAGCTAAGGGCAAGCGATTCCATTTCAGGTCATCTGTCCTACTGCGTCTTCCGTAGGAATCCACAAAGACCCCAAACTCTGCCAAGAAAAGTAGTGTCACATCACGAGCACGTGCCTGAATTTTATTCAGTTATTTTTGAAGGGACAAAGGCAACCGACCCCGGGCTTTCTAACAGGAACAGGGGGCTCGCTATCTTGCAAATCCTAGAGTGCCGGGAATTACGCTAATTGACATCGAACTGGCTCGATGTAGGAGTACTTTCAGTACCAAAAGGTACTGCGATTCTAGGTCTCTCTACCAACTAAGGTAAGGTCATTATTTAATCTGCAATTGGGAAGGCTACGAGACCCAACATTACTGCTAGTGGGCTTTTGAAGAATTCCCGTGCGTTTCCAGGACACTATCCTAGAGCCAACAAAAGCAGCTATACAAAAAAAATAACACCCTCTTTTATTTCATCACAAGAAGATTAACAACATCTTGTCTGTATGGAAACCAGACAAGTTGGAAAACCCCTTAACATTTTACCCGGATAATCAAATGCCCGTTTGCACTTAGCATCGACTACAGGCAGAAGCAAGCTGACCAAAAGCACCTCGGCAGGTGCTGCTTTAGTGCCGGTGCCCTGCGCAGCTTACTGTTTAAACCACAAATCCTCCAAGGCTGTTCGATTCACAATCGTCAACAAAAATTCAAAAGTCACCTCTGCCCAGCTTTCCTTTGCAGCAGGACTTGGGTGCCTTCTGACAGCGCGCGTACCACGCAGCACGCTTACCGTGGAAACACAGCAGATACTCCTCCCTCTGCCCCGTTGGGTTCACCTGGATGATACTGACGGGAAAACTGTTGGTGGAAGCAGCGAACACAGCAGAGGCCAGCGTGTGGTCATTTTTATCCAGAAACTCTGCAAAGAGAATGGAGAAAAGCAGCCTGATCAGCACCAATGTTTTTTTTTTTTTTTCCTAAACCGCTTTAGAGAAGCTCCCCCACAGGAATGTGGAGCCACGCGGGGCGTTCCTCAGGAAGCATCTCCTACCCTCCAGGGTGTACTGCTTCATCTCGATTTCATAGAACTTGTTGGTTCCTATGATGATGCTGTAAGTGGTCAAATGGATGCAGCTGCAAGGCTCAGAGGTTTCGATCTCCTGGAAAAGAGGACAGTACGGACCAGTATTAGTTCCCTATAACAGTTTACAGATTTTTCTTATTCTAGAAGATTATATATTGCCATATTTAATCATCTCTTTAAAAGGGAGAGACAGCAACCTCGAAGTCACTAACTGTCTCTCAAAAAGCAAAGTATCTTTACTGTTAACTTACAAAATTAGCTTGATGGCTCCTTAAGCAAAAGGAAGACTATCATACACGATCTGCCTCCCTTCCTTGCACCAGGTAAGGCAGATCTGTTGCCCACCGAGATCTGCATTGTGACTGAACGGCTGGGATAGCGCTGCCGGTCGGCCTGACACAACACACAGAGCCCCAGATCTTCTGAGGACAGGACTCCTTGCATAATTCCTAGTTTATCTGGAAATTTAGTTGGCAGAACGGAAGCGCATATTCTGGGCGCACTGCCATCTAGTTAGGATCTAAATTCAGTTGTCTGGATTAGCGAAGATAAGGAAAACCTGCCTTCCGAAACACGCCTTTACGTTTTGTATGTAAGCCCTTGTCAAGGCACGTGGCACTAGGGAGGTGGACGGCTGCTCCGTTGTGAGCGAGAGTTGGTATCGGCTCCAATGCCTGTAGATGTTCCAGGCTTCCTGGCATCCACATTGTTTGTGCCAAGATCTTCTCCATCAGACTTGTCTTTACTTCCAAGGAGGCCAGCATCTGAGTAACCGTGCCGACTCTGCTTCCTTACAGCAGGGCCAGTGTAGCACTCAGTGGGGGTAAAAGCCTCCGTCAAGCTGTAAATTGAGCCAGTGCCTTCAAAGTGACCTGCAGAAACTCAGGGATATGTAGTTTGACCTGAACATCCCTTAATTTGTAAACTGGAAAGGAGAGGAGTTTCTATTTTTCCCCTTCTAAGGCGGGCAGTGTTTAAACTCTCTGTTCTGAGGAGACATCCCGATTATTTTGGTTTTTTTCTGGATGTGTATGAGCATATAAAATTTATTCATTCATCGGATGTCGAGAGGCGTAGCAGGTAGATGCTCGGAGCATTCTCTGCCTGCAGCTGGCTGTCTGAAGAGTCGCCGTAGTTCTGCTTTTCCTTCCCGTGCACGGCAGAATGAAGCAGCACCCGTGTATCAGGGCGAGCATGGGAAGCAGCTGCCTGTCCTGGGACGGAACCACACCAAATACAGTAAACAAATTCAGACACCCATTGCTTCCTTGACTGCAAAGAAGAGAGGTGTCATTTGGATTTCTCCAAAGACAACAGAGATGAGGGAAAACTGCCGGATAATTAAGAAGAAAGCCTTCCTGGGGTAAATAAGCGAGGGTATGATTACGGCCGAGTCCAGTATCTCAAAAAAATCACAGTTCTGTTCTGCATCTCTCCAAAGATGCCAGCTCTTACACTAAAGGAAATTGCTGCCGACTCTAATTTTAGTCAGTGCCTGTTGCAATTTGCTACCACTTTAGCTGACAAACAAATGTTCTTATGTGTGCAGAAAGGTTTAAGATGTTTGCTCCAAAGCAAAGTCTTGGCGCAATATGTGAATTACCTTAGCCGCTGAAGGGAATTGGCGAGCTTACCTTTCTGATACAGAACTTGCTCAAGCTCTCGTTGTATCGCAGAACAACCACTTTACTGGGCATGGCTGCGCAGATACAAAGACCATTCTCAACCTGTAAGGGAGATGACAAGCGTGGTTCAGGATGGTAATCCAGAGCACCACCTCACGCCGAGCGCGTGAAACGGATCCGAGTACCTCTTGCCACAAAGAGAACTTGGCAGAGATAGGCAAGTACCTTTTTAAGAGGGTAGTTATTGTGAGTTAGTGAAATAATGAAAAGCCTCTTCACATTCACAAAAGAGAACATGAATTTGAACTGCTCCTATGGCTTCTTTTATACTTGAAAGAAGTGAATTAAAAGATTCAAAGGCTTTCCACAGAAAAACGTTTTGTAAAAAGGGATAAGAAATTCACACAGGTTAGGTCTGAGTTTTGACCCCTGAAACTGTCATCTTAAACATCACTGTGAAACGAACGATGTTCAGTTTGTTATCAAAGTAGGCTGTAGAAGTAATCGTTAATGAGGATTTTTGCTGTGGCTAAATGTTCCGTACTACAATTGGGAATTAATGTAAATATCAAGCGTTAGCGAGTGACGCAAACACCTAAGTAAATTTGCTCGCCTGGAAACTGTTCCGTGCCATTCCAGAACAAACAGTGGATGGAATTCGCTAATTATAAAGGTCAAAATTGAAGTCAACCGTGAGAAGGCAGTTACACTATGCTGCGCTGTATTTCTTATTATGTAGCCGTTTAGGCTATACCATCGCGTCCTCCTGACCGAACTTAGTCATATTAGGAGTAGGTCCTCCATACTGCCTCCAGCTCAGCCTCTCTTCAGCCCCTATACGCTGCTTCTTTGAAGAAAAAGGTTTAGAAGAATACAGATCTTGGATTTGTTGCCAGTGAAATAAAGCTGCTGATTTCGTTCACACTAAACTGGGTGCAGTCTAAGGGTGGTCTGGGGGCATGAGGGAGCCGCATCCTACCTTGCCGGCAGCAAAGAGGTGACATCCTTTGACAGCCTCAAAGACATTTGG
This sequence comes from Nipponia nippon, assembly GCF_047370975.1. Classification (NCBI taxonomy): domain Eukaryota; kingdom Metazoa; phylum Chordata; class Aves; order Pelecaniformes; family Threskiornithidae; genus Nipponia; species Nipponia nippon. The sequence goes on along the minus strand of NW_028262348.1, from coordinate 2,310,380 downwards.
GGAGATATCGGGCTGGGCTGGGAGGTGAGACTGGGCGAGAGATTGCTTCACTTTCTTTACATCAACAAGACACAGAGCCCTTTCTTCTCCTGGAAACAAAAACGGTTACATTTTGTCAAGGGAAAACTCCCTATTCTCTACAAAAGTCTCCTCCTCCTCCACCTAAGCAGCAGCGTATCGTTACAGGCTGTTACTGTGGTAACAGCCACAATGCACCACGTAGAATTCATTCCCTATGATTCCCGTTAAAAGTGAAACAGAAAACTTACAAAAACCCAACACGCAACAGGCAGTAAATCCGCTGGGAGAACAGCCATTCTCGGCGTGGATTATTAGTGTTGCTAAGGTCTAGTAAATCACAGTAACAGCGGCCTCGTTAGGACGCTACTCAAAATTAGCCAGGAAGTTTTATTTTACCCTTCAGAACTTCTTAAAAGTAGAAGGTGCGTTAGCCTCTCTGCCAACAGAGCTGGCAATGGATTTCCAAGCAGCGCCCCAACAAACTGCAGTACAGACCAAGCCCCGTCCTCTCAGAAGTCCAGCAACACAGTAACGTAGCCCTCTCCTAATTTTCTGCAAGATTTTCTTGTTTCCAGTTGCTTTTTTCTCTACCACCCTGAAACAACTAAAGCATGGATGGCTTACATCTTTACAAGTGGAAAAATGCAGAACAAACAGAACAAGAGAGAGAATTTGGTTTTCATTCCCTACAAATGTCTTATGGACACTTGATAGTTTGGGCTTTCAGAGGAAGACAACGCCCTCACGTTCAGCATGGCTACGTCAGCGTAGGAGGGATTAGCTCCGGAAAACCACAGATGGCGAGATTAAAGCTGGTGTTCCTTTCATAAGGGAATCTTAAACAAACCATGAAGGAAGTCCCAGTTTTGTTACATGGATTAGCGTTTAGAGCAAGAGAGGTTAAGTTGTTGGCCCTAGGCCACAGGGATCACATTGTGCTCCTCAAATGGTTAACTACATTAAAAAGAAGTAGTGATTAGGAAGAGTTATCCTCACTGATCAGCTCAACACTTTTAAAACTGAACTTAAAATGACAACTAACCCCCGAGCTGGAAATATTTTGTCTCTGGCTCCTCCCTCCCTCAGCTTTGGAAGCTGAGAAATCACTGTCTGGTGAAGGTTTAACTGAGCCTTCATTCACATTTGCATTTACCAGAAAGCCTCAGACAACGCTGCGTTAACCACAGTATTTGATTCCTGACAATATACTGATAAAATAAGCCTGTAAGGAACCTGAAGGAAAGCCCGGCCCTTTGGCAGGGCAGTACTCCCACAGCACAAAGCGATTACCAGGCCTTTACTGCAGGCCGAATGGTAACACCTAGCCCCTACCTGCTATCATGAGTAGCTTCTCCAGATCCTTGATGAGGTGAATTTGGAAGACAGCACCCATTCCTGGGATGTGCGTTAAGGAATTCTTCAGGACATTCAGGGCATAGAGACCTTCTTCTGCACCCACCAGTACTACCTACAGTGACAACAGGAAAAAAACAAAAGCAGCACTACGTGAGGAGAACAAGGAACGCGCCAAGAGCAAGCTTGGACGATACTGTTTACCGGTGAAGAGGAACTACAAACCAACTGACACATACTGCTCGTAAGGTACCATTTCCATGGATGAAACACCCAGTACTCAGAAAGGCCCAACTGAACATTATCAGTACCTGGTCACTGAAGGGCATTGTGCAATTTATGTCCAAACGGTCTTCACCCTCTAGCTTCAGCAGGGAGTTTCCGAGCAATTTCTGCAAATGACAACAAGATTTTTTGTTCTGTTGAGTTAATCTTCATCGCTTTCTCTATTGGTATTTTAACAATGTAAGGTCATCATTTCAGACAGGCAAAAAGCTTGGCACAGATTTCTTTATCTCAGAAAGCCAAAAATTGCAGGGATACCGCCTACAGTAAACTTTTATCTACCTGAAACAGAGTCAGGCAAACCGACCAGAATTAACCTAAACTGCCCCTATCCTTTCCATTTCCCCCTGCCTCCTGCAATGGAGCAGTGAAGTTTTCCTAGGGGAAGGAATAAAAAGAAGTCCAAATGTGGGTGGGAGCATGTATTTTCCTCAGAGACAAAAGGAACGCTAGCATGGGAAGAGAGATGATTTCCCGCTAGTCAGATATTCCCTGCCTCCAGAGCAACATTCTGATATGCAATGCCATAGAATCAAATCTCCCTTTATCAGAAAATACAGGGTTATCAGTGCAACAGTGATGAAAAAGGCTATCCAAAACCAAAACAAATCCATTTAACCTCTTATTCTTGTAAGGAATAAAACTTAAACTAAGAACCACACACCTCCCTCCCCCCCAAGAAAGAGAAAACCCTGACTCCGTAAGAACGGGAGAGGAGGGAGCTCTCTGCTTGTTTCTTTCTTTCAAGGTTTGCTCATTCGATGTGGTACATGATGAGACCGGTTCAACCCACGTCCTAACTGCTCTTTCTTCCTTCGCTGGAATTACAGAGGTATAATTTTGGGATCCTCTTACTACACTCCCCAAGTCTAACGAAGGGTCTTGTGATAAGAAGCACCAGTCTCACGACGAAGTGGTTTCCTGGTACTCATGTGGTACCTCATAAGGCAGAAGTAATAACTTACCTTCAGTTAAACCTCAGTATGTCAAACACCGAAAAATTATTTTTCAAAACTCTGCTCCCTCCCAGAATATTTTATTATTAAATGAAACTTTTATACTCACAGCATCAGCCTCAGCTTTTTCTCTGGAAACTCTCCCACCTGCCACTATTGATTCCAGTGCTGTGACCCAGCGCTGTTTGTCAGGGAAGCTGGGTGCTAACAGGTAGAGTGTTCTACCAGGCCAGCAAGTGGTGTGTGGATGAGACTCCAATTTTAGGATGTATGGCACATCTGAGATGTTATATAGATAGAATAAGACTTAGATTAGTTTTTGGAATATTGTCAGTGGACTCAAAATCAACACCTTTCAGCCTCATTGGAGAGAAGTTGTATTTATCATGACATGTTACCATGGCAATTTCTACATAGGCTTCTCCTTTACAGGTCCTGCACAGGCTAGCTACTTAAAGCTAATATTAGCTGGATGTATGCAATCCATACATACAACGCTGGCTCCACTAAACAGAAATAATTTCTTGCCTTTTATTCGAAAGGGAAAGAAATACCATTGTGAAAAAAAGTGCAAAACCAGCCACTTGACTAAAGTTTTCCCTGTACTGTTCAAGAAAAATCTGTAAAAATCGGTTATGGAAACCTTTGTTTTTAACAATCTGTATCCTTTAATGTTAAAGTCAAGACATACATATTCTTTTCATCAGTTCTATTCAATACATACAAATCGAAACATCAACATTTTTTCAGAATGAGAGATTGTATACACCCCACAGTATTTCTAAGTTAATGACTTTCTGGTCAGAGCACAATGGTGGCATGAATTATCACACTTCACACTTGATAGAGAGCATTGAGAGAAGAAATTTAAATAGACCGAGTGCTTTTAAGTATGTTACAAAACTCTTAAAATTTACTTCCATTTGGCTTGATGATTATATTATGCACAGTTCAACTACCATGACAGAAGCAGCCGCCCATGTGTAACTAAATCTAGATGACTGACCTATTCACCTAACTCAGACAGAGGTCACCTCAAAATTACACAGTTACAGAGTGACAGTTAAAGGGAGAAAATTCTGTTCAGCCAACCAGAATGCCAACTGATGGCAAGCCAGATGAAATCCATTTGACCTCATCTACATAAGATTCTCACCTGTCTTTGCTGTATTGGTAAGTTCAGTAGCTCCTACAGCTCCGTGAACGGTCACATCACCGTCAGGAAGGCAGAGCTCAAATTCCTCCAGAGGCCTCTGTCCGGCTGCAGGGAGAACGGGGAGAAAGAAGTAAGAACACCACACAAGTAAATAGCAAGAAAATAACTGTGACAGCAACATGAAGTGGATACACACTGGATGTTCCACAGCTGGATTATTACGACATACCAGCTAGTAAAACTGTTAAGGGTCTAGAAAAACAACAAGGTTGCCTTATTACAGAGGATTTAGCTAAATTAGGTGTGGCCACAGCAAACAGTAACGATCTTTAAGCCTCTCAACTCACCAAACAATATCTGAAGTACAAAAAAAAATGTTCTTCCTAGAAATGCTAAGTTACCTTCTCTTGCTTCTGCATCATAAATGAGCACTTTCGTTCCCTCCAGGACAATATACTTCCTGTCCCAGCCCTGCTGCCCACGTTTATTATTCCTGAAGAAAACAAGCACAAAGCCATGTTGGATTTTCTGCTTGGATTCTGAATAAAACAAGCATGCAACTCCTAGAAAGACAAATTTCGGTGCTAATCAGTAACTGAAACGGGCATGTACCAATTCTCACATTGTAAGAGCCAGGATAATATAAGGAACCGTTCCAAATGTTTCAGCACCTGATATGGCACCAAGATCCATGTTTATACCTTGGCACTTTCATCCATCCTTCAAGACGCAGACTGCTGCTTGGCTCCTTCAGCTGCAGACCGGGAGAATTCATTTTATCCCGGCAGAACGCTTCAGAGAAGTGCGTGGCATATTCTGCTGGCAGTCCACAAGTCGCTGGCAAGCAAGTTGAGCATTTTGGGTGACACATCACCTGGCATTCTGACAAAAGGACAGAGAAAAACTTCTGTTCAATGACGAAAAAATCATGACACAGCTGCCTCAACTTCTAGTGCACAAACCCCAGCTTTTCCAAGAATCTCCTTCTACTCTAAACCATCAAATGTTTTCTAATGGAGAACGTTTGCACCAGCTAGCTTCGAAGTCTTCATCCTCGGTCCTTTCTTCAGCTTTCACTGCAAATCTGTTCTGGACGGCTGATGCTTTTTCATTCTACCGTCCAGTTACGCTTTGTTTACGCACACGCTCTGCTCTTACCGAGACATTTAGATGCTTGCCGTCCAAAGTGCACAGTATCCAGACACACCGCACATTTTGTTGCTCTCATATTTAGCCCCACGTTAAACCGATGTGGGATATTATGATGCATTCGCTCTTTCAGGCGTCGGCTGTACTCTGGAAGGGACCACATTTATTATGAGGATGAAAACTGTGATAGGGATGAAAATTATAGCAGGTTTTGGCATTTTATGGCCAAGGTAATATAAAGTGACTACGTATCGCTATCAAAGCCCTGCTGAACGTAGCACTGTTTTCCTTTGCAATCTGCAAATCTTAAGCTACATTACCACCTCAGTAATTACCTTATACAGATGCACAGAATGTGCCGCTTGAGAACAGACTGCAGAACTGAAATGGCTAATGTTTGGTGTAGCAAGATTATGTCAATCAAACCATCTGAATTTCAAGTCTGCACTCAGCTCCAATTCTTACCATGTGCTAAACTAATCTCTCCATTTTGCTTACAGCTAACAAACCCTTCAACACCTAGACTGTTGGAATCAATACGCAGCAGGCCTTCTCCATACAGCCTTCACGCTAACCATCAGTGCCAGCGTATCTTAAAGCTTACCTAAAATCCCTGTTAGCAGCTCTATACTGAGCAAAGTTTATCCTTCAAGGCATGGTCTTTTACTGATGAACATGATTCTCTTCCCTGCCCGTGCCCTGCCTCTGAGGACACCTGCCCGTGCCGCTGCCACCCATCCTCAGAGCACCCTGGGCCCCCCCAGCCACCTCTGACAGCTGCACCACTTGCTGGGTTTTTCCAGCTAAGGGCTGGAGGTTTTAGTGCAGAGTCTCTGGGTTCAACACTCACTCTGCAATACTGATTAACTGGAAGAATAAATGAACAGAGCCCTCAATCCTTTCATTTTTTCTTAATTAATCCTCTCCCTTCCATTCCCGAGGATATAGAAGGGTATCCCCCTTTTCTAGTTAATAGGATATTAATGTCGTCTTTGACCTGGTATCTTCCTTTTATGCCTAACCGAAGGCTTTCCCCTTTACCAAAAGTCTTGATAGAATCTTTCTGCTCAGCAGAACAAATCTGCAGTTTAGACAAGTAAAAATGTTAACTGCTAAGGAAACAGCCATAAATCCTTTTCACCAATGCAGAGAGTAGTACAGAAAACATACTCCTTTGACAAAAACATGCTCCTAAAACAATTCATGCTAATAATTACTTTATTGCTGACGTTTTCAGAAATAAATTGTATAATCCACACAGAGAATTTTAAACCAAAAACAAAAGCGAAACTTATCATCTAATATTCGTATCATGAAAAAAATCTGGGTTTGCAATTTAGAAAAAAAAAAAAAAAAAGGAGATAGCATTGAAATAGTAGACAGAAAAACAGTAACAGAGAAGTTCAGCAAGAACCTACCCTCTGGCGTGGAAGATTCCTTCCTGCGACTGGAGGGCGGAGCGAGCAAACTGATCGGCGTAGGCTGATGCTCTGGTGAGCGGACTATGGCAGACATGATGATTTGCTGCCTGGCCGTGGCTGGAGTAGATGGATGAGGGTGGTCTGATATTTTCCGATGAGCAGCTATAGATCAGATAAATGCCACTCATTAACATAACCAATACGAAACACTAGTTCATAGCAGTGGTTCTGCGTAACCGTTCAGTGGTTACGACCCGCAGAAGAAAGCGTAGCCTTATTGCACCTTCCCAGCAGCAGATAAGAATTAAACAACCTATGTTACTGCTACAGTGGCACACAATTAAAGGCACGTTTTCAGACCAAAACCGTGCGTCTCCTTCCAGATTCACCTTTTCTGTTAAACCCTACCTTCTTCACGAGCAGATCTGAGTTCAATGCGTGTTTTCTGTAGAGCCTCCTCCAGCTCAGCAGAACGAGCCTTCTCCTTCTCCAGTGCCACTTTCAGCTCATTGTATTGCAGGGGAACCTGTGTGGGTAAAGAAGGGTCCTCTTTCCGCCGACTAAACAGGCCCTAGCAACAGAAACACACAGACAACTCCTAACTCCTAGTAAGAGATGGCTTGAACTAGGCAAAGTGAAACTAGCTAGTGGCAGTCCGGCCAGAGGGCCTAATGGTAATTCTGATATGCGCAAGGATGGATTTTTAGTTCATATTGGCACTGGAGAGAAAAATGTTGAGATATGGATTAATTTAAAGAGGGACGTACGTTACCTGTTAGTACTCACACCTTGAGTTTCCGAAAGCATCTAAACAGAGGATCTCAAAATACGTGGTTAAAATTGAATTACTTAATTCAAAATGACAGAACGGCTTATGACAAAGATGCGACACAGGTCACATCGCCTGACTAAGCAATCCTATGCTGTAAGTGCAAGACAAGCACTCTAGATACACAATGTGTTCACACACATATATACTTACCATTAAAAAAAAAAAGCATGGTTAAAATTCTGTATTCCTACAGCCTCACTCAGGTGTAGCTACCGGGTTGTAACCTAGGTATTGCAGGAATAACAAAATGCTGGAAAAGCCACAAAGAACACATCCTGCCTAGTAAAGTTTGCAACTCAGAATGCTTTTAAATGAGGACACATTTGCATTACACAAAGAAAGATAAAACAGAATATTATGAATACACAGCACGTAACTAATCACAAAACCATCATTTAATTCCGTGCCTCTCAAACCTTTTTCACCCACCTTTTTCTTTTTCGCTGGTTGGTCCATCTTTGCCTGCAGGAAATCAATGAGTTTGGTTTGCTGAGAAATAGTGCCCTCCATTTTCACTTTTTCGTGGGAATAGAGAACCTGTGAACCACACACACGATAAGAAATTTCATCTTAATAGAAGAAACAAACAGATAACTCAATAACAGAACAGAGCTAAAAAATAGCACAAGGAAAGTGTCACACAGAAACAGTGGATCACATCCTAAACCCCCCAGGGAGTGGGGAGTCCGGCCCACTGCTTCCCACCCTCACCTGAATGTTTTCCAGCTGATATTCCAGGTCACTTCGTTCAGTCTTCAGAAGATCTGCCCGATCTAGAGCCTCTTGCAGGCCTTGAGTGAGGCGGAAGATGTGATTCTTTTGTAGATCCATTTGCTGCTGCAGCTTTGCCTGCTGTGAACGGGAAAACAAAGGCCAGTGTTTTGGTTTTGTTGCTTGCTTGTGTTTAAATAAAAGCTATTAAATGTTATCATTCCTTGTAAAATATGCATCATTGCGGAACTTAAAAGTAAACAGACAATTCTTTAAAAGCTGGAAAAATTACAATATTCTAGAAGTTTTCATTCTTTTCAGAATGCATTATGACTAAACAAGCATTTCTGTGCAGTGTATTTACATTAATTTGTAGCAACACTATTTCTTTCAACTGCATGTTCAAGTTATTTGCTTTTTTAAGCTTTTAAAATCTTGTAATGGTTAATAAGACTGCACATACACGAAGAATTTCTCGATGCAATTTTCTCAAGCTCTCTATACAATCACCAGAAGCCATCTCAGTACTTTGTAATAAAAAAAAAATAAAAAATAAAAATCTTTCCTATAAACCAGGATAAACTCCTTCCTCTATAGTCATATGAGATAAGGAAAATTTTGTCCAGTTGTTTACATCTTTGTCTTCAACTAACAACAGAAAAGGGCACATGATAAACTACTCCTAATTCTTTCAGGTTTTGTACTCTCTTGATGAGAAAGTCCCCGAGTATGAAAACCATTAATGCTCATATGTTACAAAGCAAGCGCCAGAAATCTTTCACTGTGATGCATGATGGAGTTCTGAACTCTAGGGTAATTTGTCAGCACTCCGAGCGCACCGAAAGCCTCTGACTGCCCTCTTGAATTGCCTGGAAGCACCCTTCCTTTGTAATCCTCCTCTGCAACCTCTTCCCCCGCTACCCAGCTCTGGCTGCCCGCAATCAGCATCTCACTGATGTGGTGCAGGTGTGTAACCTTGGATCAGACCTCTGTGAACCAAGCTAAATTATGAAAAAAGAGCCCGTGGCACCACCCATGGACCCTCAGCAGACTGGCTCCAGAGCTGGTTTCAAGCTGTGGTCCTTGCACTTGGCCTGGGCAGAGCCGTGCTCCAAGAACGCTGTGCCCGGGCACGGGCCTGGCCTTGCAGGCCTGACCTAGGACGTGCCTCATCACTACAGGCTTCTGTAATCACCGCTGGGCTGCTGGCTGAACCTGATGACCTTCACCAAACCTGCACTGCTCTTCTTGTTCAGGGACTGTGGGACTGTGCCCACGGGCTGCAAGGTCCTGTCCTTGCCCGACTGGCTCCCCGCTCACCTTCCCTTGAGCAGCAGTTCACTTTTACTGCTCCCCGACACGGCCGCACACTTTGCAAAGTTTTAAGTAAAAACAAACCCCAACTCTTAATCTCCCCAGTTATACAGAAGAAGGATGGGTGTATAACGCTGCTATTCACACAACTTCTCCCCCCTCAAGATGTGGAACCTCCTTCTGAAGTTATAACATGAATTTCCAAGGTTACCTCCTCCAGAAGTCTCTGCTTGAGCTCCCTTTCTGTCTCAAGCTTCTGTTGTAAACTGCGTGCATTCATCTCCAACATAGCATGCTTCTTCTCCAGGTCATTGAGCTAGGCAGGTGGGATAGATGGTCAGGATAAGATCAAACACTAATAAATACAGCGTTCCACAATTTTAAAATCCTTCACCTTCACCAAGCACACACTACAGAAAAATGATACAATTATCCTTTACTTACTATAAGGGGAAAACCAACCAAACAACGTTTTGGTACGCCATTGGCTCAAACGCAGATATCAAGCTACTGAAAGACTTTGCTGTACACTCCAGGCATCACAGGCTGCTTTCTGCTTTAGTCTTTCTCAAAAGGAAATCCGAGGTCTTTGGCTTGAAGATAGAATTCTATTCTACGACCTCCAGTCTTTTTAATTTGCTCTAACATCTTGAAAAAGCTGCTCAAGACCACATTTCTACAAGTACTATCTCTAGAAAAGTATCTCATCTAATTATGGAAGTCTAGGGTTGAAAGTTACTTACCTTATCAGAAAGGCTCTCAGCTTTGAGCTTTTGTTCCTTTAGTGCTTGCTGGAGGGCTAGAATCTCTGCCTTGTGTTCTTTGACAGCTAGCTCTACCACCTGGCGAGATTCAGTAATACGCTGATCTGCTCTCACTCTGCATTAAAATGGAAAATAATGTTACCTAACTCCCTTCTGGGCTTGACCTCTTCCTAGCATGCAGTGGCATCCATAACTTTCAGGGGGTTGCCTCAAATTCAAGATGTTACTTTATAAAGCCAGCCTGTTTGCTGCAACGCTTTCCTATTATATAACCCTGTTCCTGCCCTGCTAAACTACAGCCTGAAAATTTCAAGACCCCCCCAGGAACAGTGAGGAGCAAAGACCATTATTCCATACAATAAAGCGGAAGATAATAAATCAAGACATTTTATAAATTACAATGATAAATACCACTCCCCACGAATCGCTCACTTGCAAAGAAACAAAAGGAACAATATCACTGGTGAATGACTATTAACTAATAAACCATTTTTAGCACTACCTCACAAGAATTTATATTTAGTTCCAACTCCCATATCCTATTCTAAATATAATTTCTGTACTAGCTTCTATAGAGCATTTTCATAAAAATTAATAAAAGGGGGAGGAGGGGGGAGAGACCTGCTCTGTTTCTCAGTATCCAGCATCCTCTGCAACTCTCTAACTCGACATTCAAACTGGGACTTCTCATCCCCTAGAACACTTCTCCATGCTTCCCACTGACGCTCTTTCTCCAAGAGTTCATCATTCAGGGCCTCCAAGTCCATTACTTGCTCTTCCAGCATTGTACATGTTGTCTTCAAGGCCTCCATAGTCTAAAAATAAATCCTCCTATCAATTCTCACATCCCACATCAAGCGTGCACTTTAAGCTTCAGCCTTACCATTTAAATTACAGTACATGCAAATTGGCAGCAAACATAAGCTGGTAAATCACAACCCATTTATTTCAAGGCTTCCATACATTCACTTGTGATTGCCGTTAATGTCAGTTCTACCTCATTATGAAAATTTTGAAATTTCCAGGGTCACTAAATTAAAATGAATAATTCTAAATTACAATATCTTCAGAGTGCAAAATTTCTAAATAAAATTCCATAAAAGTACAATGGGAAATACCAAAAATGTCCATTCACTCAACTGCTCTGGGAAGGAAGGCTTAAGTGATAAATGGTTTAAGCCATTGCCCCTGGAAGCATATTCATTCCTTATAGGTTTCCAGATTTAGAAGAATTATTTTGCCTTTCAGATCATTAGCTAGCTAATGTGCTAGCTCTCACAAAGAGATTGTGATCCAGACTTGTAAAGCCTTACTTGTTTCTGACTGGTAAGCTGCATCTCTCTCTCAGTGATCTCCCGACGGAGATGGTCAACTTCACTTCGCAACTGGACAACCTCATCATTGGCCCCTGAGGCCTCATCGAGTTGTTTGGACAGGAAGAAATTCTGATTGTTCAGTTCTGCATTGTCTTCACTGAGCTGGTTCAGCTGCTCTTCCAAATCCGTAATCACCTGCAAAGAAAAAGAAATTAAATTACATGTCAGCGAGAACAGATCTTTGAAAAAGTATTCTCCTCTCACAGAACCATTTATTGCCAAGCAAGGAGACAACCCGACTTTCACATTTTTTCAAATTTAAACAAAAGCAATATTATCTGGTAGATTTTATGCACAGGAGTGTACTTCGATTAGGAATAGTGTTTTGTTTCTTAGAGAAAATAGCTTTTTTCTTTTTTTTTAGAGTATAAATATGCTGCAATGCAATTTATTATCTGAGAGAGAACTGTCACATCTAAAGCACTGGATTGGGAGCCAGGAGTTCAGCTCGTATTCTCAGATCTGCTGCTGACTTACAGCGTGCCTTTGCCAAAGCGCTTTACCTTCTTTTGCCTCAATTTCCCCTCAAGTGAAGTGAGGGTAATACCTCTCAGAGAGGCTCTCGAAGCCTGATATTTAAGAAAACTGAACAAGGGGTGCAACGGAGGCAGCACAATCTGCTGAATCTGCCTAGCAATCGTTTATATTACTGTATGTAACGCTCTATGTAACCAGGAAAAGCAGAAAAAAATTAAGAAATATATTCTATCAAAGTAACAGCATTATGGATGGCAGCATGGGACATATGAAGAAAGAAAAAAGTGTGGCAGCACAAAAGACTAACAGAAAACCAATGAAAAGCAAAAATTCAACAAGGACAATAGCCTTGCCTTTAATGAAGTGGAAGCATCCATTTCTTTAATCAGAATAGCATTACACTACATGCTTTAAACCACATTCCCCTTCAATTTAAGGAAAAATATGAACACGGTGGGCCATTTTCACAGTCCCATTTGATTTTTATGAATGAAAGGCCATGAACACTGGATGGATGAATACCTGTACCTCCTCCTAACTCAAAAACAATGTCATCACAACAGAAGAGAAAGGAACCTCATTATAATCTTGAGATCAGCTTAATAAAGAGAATTTCAGAAACTGGAAAGCTCCATACAATTCATATTCAACTCTTACAAATATGTTCTAGAGGCATTTTTGCCTAGATGTCAAAGAAAAGTGAATAAGATACTTCATTAAATGGGAAAAAGTAAAATCCCAAAGCACAGTTGGCCACACATTCAAATTTAAATGTTCCAATTTCCTACACAAGCCAAGGACTTAAATATCTAAAGCAGCAGAGCACAGAGCATACAGCTCTTCTCAGCTATCTGGAAAGATGACAACCATTTCTTTTTGAAGAATCCGTAACGCATATATTGGCAGCCTTTTACCATGCCTCTCCTAGATCTAAATTAACAGTATTTGATTTCTAAACTGTCAACAGAAAAAGTCCAACTGCCATTACTCCCTGCTGGGTGAAGGGGAGTTCCTGCTACCCATATGTTCAGGGTCAAATCAAAATGCTTCGTACTTTAAAACACAACATTTCTAATGAAAATCTGATGGGGTGGTTGTTTCTTGAGCACTTGTACTGCCCTGGTCAAAGTATACATTTTATTCTGTATTGTATGCGTCGAGTTTTCAAAAGACACAGACCGTATCATAAGGATGTGTCAGTGTCTATATTGCTGTAGGGATAAGACCTTAGAAATGCATTTATACAAACAAAAAGGAACACAAGAGCATTTCTTTTTACAGTGTTTTACCTACCATTCTCACAAATAACATCTGAGGTTTCTAACTGCCAGATAAGATAATCTCTCTTTTTCTTCTACTCGTTTTTCTTTTTCTGTTTGACCACACCACATGTCTAGGCAGTTTTAAGATATATTTTATACATCCATGGTTTCTTCCACATATATTTTACATATTAATACAAGCACTTTCTATAAAAATTATCAAATTAGTTTTGAAATACAAGAAAGCAGAGATGGGGGAAACACAAAATGGATCGAGAAGGTGACGTGCAGAGTTAACGTGTCAAACTACTTAATTTTTTAAAACTGCCTGTATTTCAAGTTGATTTTATCCCTCAAGGGCTGGAAGTTAAGCTCCAATTCACCTTTATTCTATGTGCTGAGACTTTTACTTCTTTCCCTGAATATCACTAAAATTAAACTAGACCATTTTATATTCCACTGTTCCATTTTATCTAGTAGGATATTTCTGGAAAACTTAACACAAATAACAAAGCAGATAAGAAAGAAGGGTTCCAGAAGAAGTGACGTTATCGCCTTTCTTGAATAGTTTCCTAACGGTATATTTATTGACAATTCCAAACTGGCTTGGCTTAAATTCCAAACATGGTATAACCCATATAATGTAATCCATGTCGATTGAGAGATTTTTATTTTTTTTTTTAAGAGAAAAAATTTGTTCTTCTCAGTACAATTTTATTTTTTGCATGGGGAAAGAGGAAATTTGTTGACAAATCCAATTTTTGAAAGCTATCTGCAGCTATGTATAACTCAACAGGGTTACAGAGTTTATAAATGCTATAAAGCCTAAATAGTACTGGGTAATACTGACACAGGAAAATGGGACATAGTGTGATATAAATGCCTGTCCTGGGAACCTAGAGGAAAGAACACACAGATCAGACCACCACATTTGATAGGAAATGTTGTCTTGGGCATACATACATACATGCAGCCTATGCCAGAATCCTGCACCTGAAAAGAGTTAATAGCTTTAGGTATTTTTCTTTACAGTTAAGGAAATCCCCAGGCAAAAAAAAAAAAAAAAATAAATAAACAACCAAAAAACAACCAAACAAATCAACCACCCAACCAACACTGAGCTATTCTGGAGTTAAATTTGAAGTATAGTAAAGGAAAGTCTGTGAGAAACACTACTTTATCCTTTAGAAACCCATAATATAATTACAAAAATCTTCAAATTTGAAGTTTATAAAACAACCCAACACTTGAAAGCTTGGAAAAGCAATTCTGGGCAGCGACTGTAGCTATGCCACTGTATCATCACTCACAGCGCAACTGAAATTTTCTCTTCAATCTATGCACATCTTCATCACAACTAATCCACAAAATAGAGATATAATCTAACTACACCACGCTAATCTCGGCAGATTGTTCACTACATGCCACATCTAAGCGCACAACTTGTCTTTATACTGATCCAGAAGACTGTATCTCATTTTTAGATATTACAGAGCAACCCAAGCACAACAGCTCTTCGGCCAAAGTGACCACGTTCAACACAATTCCCTCCCCGTTGCATAGTTTCAGAAAAGCAAAGTGTTTCTCTATTGCGAGATTGCGCAGATTCGCAGCTATTATACCGGGCCCTACAAACTTCCCAGGCACGGACCACAAATTAAACATCACGGCAACAAGCGGTTCGGGGCCTTGATGATTAGGTGTGCATATCAGACACAATGTACAAAATTTAATCCATATGCTCTACCTATCAAAACCACAGGCAAAATAATGAGGGAAAGGAGAAAAGGAAGCCGCTTTAGAATACTGCTAACTGCAGCTTGCAAACTTCTCCATAACCTTATTCCCTCACGAAGACTCCTCAGTTCTCAGATGGCACCAACAAACACACAGGGAAATGCTAGGACACAGCAAGGTAAACTGTTTCAGGATGCAGTACGTTATTTGGAGTTTAATGCAATTTTTCGTACAACCTTAATTCGGAACTTCCAGACTAATCCATAGTTTTACTCTCTCCATTTCCACTCCTCCCCATCCCCACTAATCTTTACTAGGAAGCTAGCCGTCAGAAGTGAATAGGAAAAAAGAAAAAGCTCTCTCTCAGCCCCAAATGATTGTGAGGAGGAAGCAAGAGCAGGCATCAGACTCGCTTCGTCTTCACCTACTCACGTTTGGACCCGAGAAACAAAGCTTTTCTAGCAGAGAAATACCAAGCATCCTAACGGAGCAGAATACGAAGCCTCTTAATGAGCACCGCTGCAGCCAGATACCAGTCTTGTGTCTCTACCTGTTTGATCGATATATACCAACGAACTCCTCACTTTCTTCCCCTTTCCACAGTCAGACAACATCTGCGACTTGAAACATGCCTTACACGGAGATCTCGGTCTCCAAAAACTCATCATGGCTTCGCTTGAGGGACACTGCTCTCGTTAGGAGCTGCCGAGGAGGACATTGCACAGCCTGCACTCCTCTCCTTCCCACGCCAACCCATCATTAAAACATACAGTCTCCTGCACTCCTCCGTCCTAGTTCCCACAAGATGAGCTGCCTCTGCCAACCATGAGCCTCAGCCCCAAATGACGACGGTGTCATTGTCCACGGTGAAGGTCCCATCAGCCTCTCTCACAGTAACACCTCATCAACGCCCTAGAAGTCTCTGACTTTTTGCCAGGCTACAAAAACTACAAAGCTCCATTTTTGCCTATAGCTGGCATCTGCCATCACGTTTTCTGTGAAATAAGAATCAGGGATAACCCCTCCCACCCCACAGCCATTTTTTTTCTTCTTTTACAAATTTAACAAAGCCATATAAAAGTTTTTGCCTGGGTATTAGCCTTGTTACAAGTGGGCAAGATCCCTTTACTCTGAAACATCATTTAGCATCAAAGTAGGTAACATCTTTAGACAGAATTTTGGAAGTTCTCAAGAACACAGCTTATTCTTGTAGGCCAAGTCATTGAGCCAATATGGAATGAGGATCTTGGACCGAAGTCAGCAGGACTTTATGCGTGACTAAAATGATACATGTGCCTAACGGGCTTGCAGATTTAATGCCTCAATATCCAATCTCATAGGCAAGTGCAGAATCAAGCCTGTTAATGCTTCCGATAGGAACACAAGATGATGACAAAAGAACCTCAAGGAGCGAAGATAAACCTTGTTTTATTGGAGAAATCTTGAATAAATGGAAATGCAATACCCAATTAGTATTATGAAATGCCACTCTCCTTGCTAGAGTAAAAGCAACAGCCCATACCTGAAAAAACCGAGAAGATTCAGATGGTGGTTCGCTGGAATAGCAATAGTATTTTACTAAGCTGAGTGTAAATACTTTATAGGATTCTTTTCTTCTAAATATTTATAGACTTTACCCCCTGCTTACTGAATGGTTTCTTTTTCAAACAATTCTACTATTATTTAGATAACTTAGTTGTATTTTTAACTTCAAATGTGTTGATGATCCAACAAGCAGCCATAATTAAGAGGCAGTTGGAAACAACTGACGAATACATAAATTTTCCTATTTAAGAAAATGCCTTATTTCTAGATCTTTTTCTGATTGCCTGGAAAATACTTTTAACACTCAAATGGATCACATTTTTGATAGAATAATTCTTTAAATGTCGGGAACTAGTCCTTCTCCCTCAACAGATTTGCGGGATCAGCTATCATTGTGAGAAGATTATGATAAAATATTGCTCTTCGTGTTTGCCCACATGCATCTGTGTGTGTGTACAGCAGGTACTACAATTTACAATTTTTATTGTAATTATGTATCCTCTTATTTCTTGCACAACCGAGAGACAGAGAAAGCAAATGCTAACATTTTCTTTTTGACCCCCAACAGTCAAAGAGAGATGTCACAAGATGAAACAATGCACAGCTATCAGAGCAACGGAATATAAATTCACAAACAAGGCAGAAATTACGACCGACAACATGGCAATGGTCTCTATGTATGCATCCCAAGCCACAGCAAATTCAAAATAAACAAATAGGAGAACCTAAAAAATGTCTACGTGGTCAGAGACCTCAGCAAAAGGAAGAACAAGAGTGCAATGAGGGTACAAGGAAAGCAGACACACATTTGAGGTGTAAGCCTTCTCTACAATCAGAAGCTGTGACCTTTGTGAAGCCAGAGAAACAGAAGAAATACCAAAGAAAGCACATTAAGTATTTTTATTTATCTGTTGGACACTATGAAAGTACTGAAGTAATTCAACCTTTCAATTTTTTTTCCCGTCTCATCTTATTTTCATAATTCTTACGCTGTTTTGGGCTTCTCAATAAGATTAAATGAAAAATAATTCCATACCAAAGTTTGCCAGACTAGTTCAAGGAGTTTGTTTCAGCTTAAAAGGGATATCTTTTGAAAACTTGCTAAAAGAATAAACCCACTCATTATCATGCTGCATAAGTAGCAGCGTATTACCATTATTCCCTTGAAGTGTTATCTTATATTAAAAGGCGTATAAATTCTAATCACCTCCAAGGAGCATCACATGGTCAGCCAAAAGCAAAGCCTGCATCATACTGGTCACAATCAGATAAAAATGAGGCTGAAACATGTGGTGAAGGCACCGTAATAAACGTTCCCTGATCCCTCACTGTCAATAGAAGATGGTCCTAGATTTTCTCTCGGTGCTCCTCAGCAGCCAGGATGGACAGCTAGAACTACTCATTACACAGAACAGGAAAGTTTCTATCCATGGTCAATTAAATTATACATGCATTCTCCTGGGCTGGAAAGAGAATGTATGATGAGCACGTATTATTCATTTAGGAACTATTTAATTAATTTCTTATTGATGAGGATGTCTGATCCCACTTATCCCACTGAAGGGCCTTACAATGCACAACACTGTTAGAGATCCTTTTATGCAGAACCTTTGAAGCTCTCGACATTCTTGAAATGTTATGGGTCCCTCTTCACTGCTGGAGATTGTTCACCACACTTACAGAGCCAAAGTGTTGCTAGATAACGAGTTACAACCTCCGAAAGGCAGCCTACCACGCAGTGAAAAGAAGCTACAGATTTTCCACAGCTGGTTTTTGCCTGCACGGAGATCACATAAGCATTTTCATAGAAAGCTGTCGTTCTGCATGAAGGGCAAGACAGAACAAAAGAAGATAGCTATTGAAATAAGATACATGACAGCACATATGGAGCTAGAGGATCCATCTACATAAAAAAAGTAAAGTTTCTTGTGCAGGATTCCTTTTAGATAGAGATTACCACACTTTGGTAAGCTCTACTTCCTCATTTCTTTATATCAGCGTTTTCTATGAACAGAATAGAAGAATCCCCTTGCTTAGTGCTAAAGAACAACTGAGGAAAACAGAGTAATCTCATCCTGAAAAGATATTTCTGAAAGATGAAAACTTGTACATTAGATACTTAGTCCTACAGCATGAAAAATTAAGTTTGAGGAAATCACTGGAAGTAGGGAAAAAATCAAGATTAAAAAAACAGCTGTTGAGCCCTGCTTCCAGGGTGAGGTAAGGAGAAAAAGCCTAGAACGATCGGCAATCGACGCTGATCCAGAGGACTGTGGTCCTTATTCACCACTTTTGTAATTCATGTCATTGGAGGACAGATGCTCTCCATCGACCATCATAAACAAGTTTGAAGATAGTGCTAATCTGCAAGAATCCCTATTGATAGACAAACCCTCGGACACCTCCTAGACTGATGAAATGAATCTAAACACCACATCAAAAGATCTCAAATTAAGATCCTAGAGTCCCCTCTGCTCTTTGAGCAGATGACTACGTGTCAATGTATTATTCGGAACCATAACACTTCTTGCCTCTTGAAACAGTGTTAAAGTCCTCCTTAAAACCCAGAGTAGCATTAAGGCTCTTCCACTCTGGCCTAGATCTACAATGCAGCTCAGGATTTGGACAGGCAGATCTTTTCTTCTTGTGAGCAGAAAAGATCTTCACCTACAATCATTTTTTGCAGCTGCTACACCATTCTTATTAGCTGCACTGCAATGAGATATTTTAATTTACTTTCTTCTCCAAAAAGAAGAATAGCATCAATTTCATGATCAGACAAAAACCTCAAAACTGAGGTTTACCTGAAACCTAAAGGAAATCAAATCCAATCCGTCTAGCTCCTGCTAACACCTTGAAGCCAGAAGTCCACATGAGGAACTAGTGTCATCAAGGATTAAATCAGTAAATTGTTTCTTTCTTTATCCTTAATTTCAAAATAATTCAATGATCTGTATTTAATACTCACTGTGCAGCTATTACGAAGGGCTTCAAATTTACGCTGGATTTCATCTCTATGTGCCTAAAGGAGGTAAGAAGTTAATCATCAATTTTTCATACATTAGAATTCGAATCCAACAGCTGTTGCTAAACAAACTGTAGAACAATCTACCAGCAAGCAAAGTTTGGAAGGCAGATGCTGCAGGCTATGAAAGCACTCTGTAGTGGCAAAGAACTGATTAGCAAAAGTCACATCCTACTTAATCAAAATGCACTTATGCTCCCAATTCTGAACTACTTTAGAAAAAATGTACAAACTTGAGAACTGAATTACGTAAAAGGTTCCATCTGAAATGGTCACCAGAAGACACGTCGATTCCGTGTTAAGTTTGTACATTCTTGACATTTAGCTTTGAGTTGGTTTTACTTCCATATCCAGATTGGTATTTCATATAAAATAAATACTGCATACAATTTAACGCTTGCAAAGAAAAACTATAAGGAAGTAGTATGCAAGCTATCCCAAACAGCTCTGCCAATCTACCTGAGTCCTACCACAAAGTACCATTTAATCCTGAGCCTCTCTAAAAAGCAGCAATGAAACATAATAATCAATTCTTTGGAAGACAGCATCCAAAGTATGGAAAAGTGCAAACACTTATTTTAAAGAATGCAGTATTGCATGCACCATTTTACCTCCTAATTTACAAGCAAAGCATGACACAGCAAAAGTTCTTGTTTCAGCCTCATGGCCTCTCTCAAAATTCAAACTGATTTAACAAGTGTCTAATGTCATATGCTATCTGAAAACTTAACAAATGAAAGGTTAGTGCACTAGCACATCCAGCCACCTTTCTTCATTCAGAACATTTTCCTTGGAGCCAAGAGACTAAACAGGAAAAAAAACTGTTCAGCAGAAGTCAAATATGAGAGCTGAAAAGCTATCTTACCGCACCAGGCAATGTGAAAAATAAAAAAAGGATATTAAAAAATCCGTAACAGAAATACTCCCAAGCCCACCGAACTGGACTATCTTACAACAGCTGGTCCAAAAGCACTACCATTTTGCCAAATTAACTGAAGCAATAACTGAGTGAACACAGGTCATAAATATTCATCTGGTGGTGTAGGGTAAGGATATCGAGCACATCGCCATGCCCTTGGCAGTGATATCGGTTGTTAAGCAAAGCTTTCAGCTGGGAGGGGACCACCTCAGTTTTGAGCAAAACTGATGCCATGTTCTATTCAGTTATTCTTAAGCCTTGATGTTGCTGCTGCACTTTCCCAGCATGTACCCACATTAGAACAACTCTGAGTGAACGGTTCTGCCATTCATCTTCCCAAAGCATCAACAAAAGACAAGCACCTATCTCAGCTCAGCTCACCATCCGTTCCGAAAAATAGCAATGGCAGAAATATTCGGAACAGTTCTTTGATCAAATGCCACTGGAGCAAGAGAATGCACATTTTCAACACTTCAAAATAAGTGGATCTGAAGGTCATTTAAAACTGCTGCTCAAGGGGGGTTAGCTGGTAGCAGGTCATATACTTCTCCACTCGCTCCCCCCACAGCCCTGTGAATCTTTTATGAAGGAAATATTTCTTAGAATCAAGCAGTTTGAAAGCATCTTTTTGCACTCAAGAGACAGCAACCAGCGGCATATAATTTAGAATTCCATTTACTGGGAGTGGGGGGGAACTGAACTTCTTTTTTTCCTTTATATCGTTCACACGCCTCACCAGAGACTGAAAGACACGCATGACAATTTTTAATTAGATAAGCATTGGGATAAAATTCTGTGCTGACCACACTATTTTCCTAGGAATTTGGGTTCCTCCCCCCCCCGAATAAGTATCCTCAAAGCAGGGTAACTGACAGAAAAAAAAAAAATCATCAAAAAACATTTATGATCATCAAGTACTTTCAAACTCATGAGATATTATTTAAATAAGTAAATCACAGAGTAAAACTCCCAAAAATAACAACTTTGTATGCAACTTTCACTTCATCACAAAAGTAATAATGCTTTTACAAACAATCAATCAGTTTTGGCAGCAATGAACCACTACTTGGAAGCATTCATATGGTTTAAGATAGTAAGACAGACAAAATTTGACATTTTAGCCATTCCTGCCTCTACCAACACAAGGCACAAGTCATATCTTGTTCTGAAAATTAAAAATTAAACAGTATAAATTCATCTTAAGTTCTTTATGAAACATGCACCTACATAATTCTAATTCGTATCTATAGTTCACAGTATGAATTTTAGGGCTCACCGTGAGAGCTTGAATCTCTTCCTCTGCCTCAGCTGTGGTCTCCTCTAGTTCAGTTTTGGCTTCGCGGAGCTGATTCTCCAGGGCTGTCCGTGCAGCCTGCAGCCCAGTAATTTGAGATTCCCGCTCCTGGAGCGTCAGCTGCAATTCTGTCAACTGCCTTTTGAGTTCCAGCTTTTGTTCTTCATGCTCTAGGCTAACCTGAAGAAAAAGCAGCATCCAAATCTAAGTTACTAACAAAGAAAATATAGATAGTGTAATCTCATTTCAGACCTCACTTTAAGATGCCACTGCCACGTCTATCCCAAAAATCACATCTTGACAGATTGCTCAAGTCACTGACAAGTCCAGGACGCAGCTTTGTCTACTACCTAAAAACTGCTGGTTTGCTTTGAAAAAGGTTAAAAGCAACCCGGCATTTTGAAACAAGTGCCCAAGAGTAGTTCCAGCTGTGACTCCACTATCACATATCAAACGTTGATATAAAAAGCATGAAAGTTGAAGAAGTTTATAATGAACTTTCTTCACTGAAATTGAGAATCTTTAAGAATCTTTATTTGAGAACTTAGGCATAAACATCAATACTAATCTTTACGTGTATGCAAACATACATTTTGCAATTGACTTCCATATTTCATTTTCCCTTCAGATTCTTTTTAAGTAAACCAACCAGATCATCTGGCTCCGGATTTATTCGAATGGCTTCTGCTGAAGGTTTTCTTGAGGCATACTCAGGGATAAACATGTCATTTCCAGACACGGATAAGATATGAACAAGCAGCAGAACAGATCTCAGTGCTCAAAATCAATTCCAAACCTTAGCACCTTCTTCAGGCTGCCTGCTATCCCAAGTGAATCTGTCTGTTGTGCCGTAGATGCGCGACAAGCCTGCCAGCAATCTTACCCTGCTCCCAACCAACTTCCAGTCAAACAAGGACACGTGTTGGTCGTCCAGCCCTCGTAGCCTAAGGCAAGATTTCAGTCTTAGCTGAAAATTAGTGGAGTGAGACTGGAGAAGGTAAAAGAAGATCTGAAGTGGATCCAAACTAGTCGATACAAAATTAAAAATGAAGCACAGCCCACAAATTTTTAAAAATGCAGATTTTCATATTACTGTAACGTTTCCTTTCCAGAATACTTGCGGAAAATGTGCACAAAGCAACAGGTCTCCTGTTTTCTTACAGCAATTCTGCGGTGTCCTTTGCTTTCTATTCTGTAGACTCTAAGGCTACGGTTAAGATGGTCATTGTACATAGCTACTCTAGCTGGACAACATCATAAGGATATGGTGTACAAAACCCATGATTCTGAGAAAGCAAGATGATATAAAAGCTCACATTCAGTGAGGCCTAAGAATGACAAATCCTTAATACTTACTTTTATCTCCTGCTAATGAGCAACTTGAATTTTTTTTTTTTAGGGTTTGGTTTTTTTTTTCCTCCTAGGGGAAAAAAAGTACTGCTAGACCAAACTACATTAATACACCTTAAAATACTATTTTTTATGACACACAGAACTAAAACAACTTAGTTCTTATTCTCGCTATAATACTCAAAATGGGGTACGTTCAAGTAAGTTTGTTTGGAGGGATTAAAGCCAAGTTTTCACCTCTCGCAGCCTCGTCTCTAGCTCCAGCAGGCGGTTCTTGTCAGTGTGATCTTGGTGACTCATCTTTTCCAATTGTTCTTCTAATTTTCGATTCTGGGCCTCTAACTTTCCAGCTTGCGTTTCCAAGTAGAACTTCTGTTGTCTGAGCTCTGAAATCATCTCCTCTTGGGCTTTCCTGAGAGGAGAAAGGCACAAGTGACAAACCCAAAATGTCCTTAACATATGTCCTCTCACCGGGGTGAAGTAAGGCATAATGTACAAGTTTCCTGTTAAGTAGAATAGTTAAGTTCATAGCCTAAATTCTACATCCCAACCAAAAAAAAAAGTCAGCTCTTTATTCCTGTCTGCAAAAGATCCGCGTACTAGTGCATTCATCAACATATGCCCAGAGCACTAAAATTCCATGTTTGCAAGTTGCACAGAAAAATTAATCTTGTACATGGTAATCCACAACAATATTTAAGCTACAATTCATTCTTCCCATTTCACCAACTCCTTGTTACATCTTTTTCTATACAAGAAAAATAAATGCTAAGAATAGTCACTTCCACACAATGTATTTCCATGAGATAAGAGAAACCCTACGGTTTAGGGTTTGGGGGGGCAGTCTGTTGTGGGTTGTTTTGCTGGGGGTTTTTTTGTAAGTTGTAATGGACCTCGAACTTGACCTACATCGACGCGAAGCTTTGTTGTCTCTGATCAAAGTCAATCTACAAAGTGAACAAAAATAATTACTTGTGCTCATAAGAATTTTGAGAGCTGGCAACGATTAATTATTACCCTAAGAATTTGAAATGGATACCCTCATAAAAAAAAAAAAAAAAAAAAAAGGGGAAAAAGGAAAAAAAGGTCTTTCTACATTATTTACAATTCCTGGAATCATTTTATCATGCATTGGAATATTCTGTGTCATAGTGCGCTTTCTACTTAGAAGTCTCACAAAGCTCTACATATATTAATGAATTAATATTTTAAGAAGTTCACTGTGAGATAAGCTGTTATTAATCCTATCCCAGAGAAATTATGTGGGTTGCCCAAGATCAAATAGGAAGACTTAACAAAACTAAAAATAGAACTTAAGTCTTCTGACTCACATTTCTGTGCATTGCACACAAACCCACCCTTTCACCCTTTCTCTTTTTTTTTTTTTTAATTTACCTCTACAGATTATTGCCAGCCAGAACTGTCAAACGGTGTTATTTCGCTTCCTCCTGTTTACTGGGCTATCTTCTCAGGAACCTGATAATCATTAGTTTCCTCAGACACTGATGGAACAAAAGCTAGCAGAGTTCCCCTCTCCTCTGAAGGGTTTAATCACTAGTTCTCCTCTTCAAACATGCTCAGATTAGCTGCAGCTTTTGTGGATTCAAAATACAGCCCAACAACACATTTATACGTTTTCACAAAATAAGCACAAATTCATTAGCTATCTGCATGCATAATAAAGCAATTTTCTCTTAAAACGTTGTTAATTCTGTACTATCTTCTACGAATCCTGCAAAATTATGTTTCTTGCCAATATGTCTCTCAATAATCTACTCTAAGTCGTATGTTAAAACTTTTTCTTTTTTTTTGTTATTTTCTATGGATCTCCAGTCAAGTGTCCTGCTCTCAGAGGATGCATCTAGCTCAGCTAAGTTCTTACACTCAGTTCAGCACCAATGACTGCGACATTAGACCTTACATATACTTCCCAGGTACACGGTGAGAAAACACTTCTGTTTTATTTCAGACTGACAGTAAGTTATGGCTTTTGCTGCCTCAACAAAGTTCCTGGGTGATTAACTGGAGGTCATCTGGAGCATAAAGCAACACAATTAAATTTCTCAGTTATTTCTGTGAATAGTTTTGGCTGCTCAGACTAACATAACTTGCCAGATATTTGAAATACAATAAAAATTGGAGCCATTACATATCTGGATGCATAATCACCACTGAAAAGGAAAAAAACCAAAGCAACTCTTTGCCAAAATTCATCCTTGCTTGATTCTATTCAATATTATAGGTGAATCTATCCAAGCGCTTCCCACAGAGACACTACCTGATATTGCATCCAGCACTTGACGGACACCGAAAACCTTTCTGCAGACAGCCAAAGCTGATGAATCTCTTAACTCAGTAAGAGCACATACTACTTTAGGCCTACCTTGCAGGACATAACAAACAATCCGTGCTTTCTCCTACACATGAAGTAGAATGCCTTTGTCACTTACGAAGGAAAAATATCATTATAAGGACAAGGAATCTCAGCTAAAATCCAAAGTAAAATAAAGTTCAGGCAGACAAAAAGATCTGACACAGATTTCCTCTGTGATTAACAAATAACAATTCACCACAAAAACAATTGCTGATTACACAGCGATTCAAGATGACATTAGACCTTGACCAGTAGGACACCCCAAAAACGCTGAACTATTTCACTGCTCGTTGATGAGAACTAAAGACAGGCTGAAGCCCAGAAGGCAACAGATATATGCAAGTGCTATCTGGGTTAGGAAGAAAACAAAATTAATTGAAGCAGCATTCTGAAGCTGGGATATCTCCTACTTCACATTACTTCTGCCCATCTCAGTAACAAAATATCTCACTCTCGCAATCAGCAATTCAAAAACATGCAGAAAAAACTCTTGGCTTAAAAAAAAAAAATCTAGTTTTCTTACTTGTCTTCTCACCCATCAGGGCAGGATGGAACGTTTGTGAAAGAAAAGTGTTTAATGTTTTCAATTTCAACATCATGTAACTGTCACAGGAATCAAGGAAAATATAAATGCTAGCAATATGTACGATCAAAAAAGGAATATATGCTTCTCCAGAGGTATTTCAGACATTAAAATTATTAGCTTTCATTTAACGTGTTTGGTAAACCTGCACAAAGCACCAGCCTTAGGAAAGGCTCCAAAGTAAACATTGTAATACAAACCAATTTTCCTAGTCATGTTTGAGGAAACACAAAATACGCAGTGAACCACAACGATTTGAAGAACAAGCGTACTTTGGCGTCACTGAAAAACAAGCAGGGAGCACAGCAGGCCGGCGAAAAAGAACCACTTTTACATGAAGAGAACGGATCTCGCTGAGAACTGTTCAGTAGTGACCAGTACGATAGCAGTTGCTGTACTTACATGTTCCTCTGGGTAAAGAGGCTGCTATTTGCTGCCAGTTTATTGGCCTCAGACAATTCCACTATTCTCTGCTCCAGCGACCTAATCTTTGAATCCATTGCATTGATCATCTGAAACAGAGCAATGTGCCTTTGAGACTGCACAATAGAAGTGATTATAAAAACGTTTAAAAAAAAAAAGCCTGAACTTTCTCCAGAAACAAAAAAAAGTAAAAGAAAACTGATCAAATGGCCAAAAGAGCATCACAAATGCAATTACTGGAGCTATTTACAACTGCTTTCTACTTCTTTAATATTAGGAGAAAGCAACTATTACATTATCAATGCACAAAATGATGGGTACGCAGCAAGCTACGTGGCTACTTTTAAGGAAATATTCTTGAAGATACCTTCAATTAAAAAACCCATGTTTTTCAAAATTAGTATTAATTGGTGGATTTTCTCCAGAACAGCTCAGCAGCACTACAAAACCTCAGACATGATTATCTTGCTTGAGATCAGAGTCTCAGAAAGCTGCTCTTAAAATGCTTTGATTTCCAATTCAACTATACATACCGCCTTCTGTTCAGCCAGGACTTTACATTTCTCACGTGCTTCTTCTTCATGTCTTCTGAGCATATTCTCAAGTGCTTCCTTATCTGCAAGATCTTTCTTCATCTGATTTTCCAACACCTAAATGAAGACATTTCTTTTGTCTAAATTATATCTGTTTCACTGGGTAAAGGGCAAGCAGAAAGAAAATCATCAAGAAAGAAAGAATTTTTTTGAAGCTATTGATCATATCTCGAGCAAAATTAAACCCAAGATGCAATGGCATGAAATCCATGGAGGAGCAAACTCCAAAAAAGAGCACTCCCTCAGTTATCTCTGAAGATTGAATTTAATGATGGAATTTTATGAAGACATGGAAATACTGTCGATTTTTTTAATTATTAAGTCATATAAACTGTGTTCAGGAAATATTCCAGACTAATGCAGCAGAAACCAGAACAACTCTATACCCCACTATGTACGGTAGAGGAAGCAAGGAAGCGCACATCCTTTGGCTGCCCTACCAATATGGCTCACAGAAGTCATCCGTAAGTTCCCTAAGTACGCCTGAGAAGGCAACTGAGACCCCGTGAATTCTTCAAGTCGGAGACACCAAATGAAACAGCTAAGGAAAAGATTTCTTTTTGTGGCACGAATACCTGTCATTAGGAACAGGACTAAAATAACTGTTACATTTTTTTAAAAACGCATGTTATGTATGTATGTCCGGAGCTTTAAATCAGTTGTTAAACTGAAGGTCATTTCCTTCAAAGACAAGTTTTCAAAGGCACAAAGTCTGGACACCACAGGGTAATTTTTACGGTTCCAGTTACAAACATCCCATGTCCTCTTTCATCCCTTTGAACCTTTTTCACCTGGCTTCCTGACTCCTCCTACTAACCCCTGTATCATACGTCCCCGTAATACACTGGCTCCCTTTTTCGTTTAATTCTTTTTCCAATCCCTATCCTCTTTTCCGGTTTTTATGTCACCACTTCTCTTTTCCCAACATCTGCCTCTGATCTCCCTGCTTTCTATCGCTGTCCTCTCATTACTGATTACCACATGCTCTGGGCTTCCAGGAAACCTTCTCACTTCTCTTCTTTCCCTTCGTATTTCTCCCATAGAAATTCCTTCTCTCCTCTTAAATACTACATCCTCTCACATTTAAGCTGAAATACAGAATTAAAGCCCTAGGTAAACGTGCTAGATAAACATTGCTGAAAACAGATTATGCTTAGTAGAAACAAAGATTCTTACAAAATGCATTCACTGGCTGACGTACTGCAGGTTCTTTAGAAAAATCCTTAGCCAGTACACATACTCCTGTTTCCCAATTTGTTTTTCCTAATTTTAGATGGTGTCTATGATTCTATTTCTAACTGTTTGTTAAAGTCTTATGCTACCCTGGAAAAGACAAAAACAAAGTGGGTGGTTTCTGTGGCTTCTTGGCAGATGTTACAGCTCCAAGAAGATGGAATTTCGGAAATGCTCTAGTATTTGCCAAATTTAAAACTTGCAGGTAGGCTGTGTGAATACTCTTAGAAAATCATCAGTAGGAACCGAAAGCTTTTTCAGGATGTGAGATCCAATAGCATTAAGTAAGTATTATTTAGTCAGCAATAGTCAAACTACAATCAACAACTGCCTGCCTATAGTTCTGACTTCAAATGCCACCTCTTTTAGTGCAGTGCTAAGGACAGATAAGGTCCAATGGCACAGACTAGAAGAAAAACTTATTCAGATTCCACCAAGCTCTCTGAACGTTTCAGTGGGGGTAAGCAAGAAGGCAACTCATAAGACAAAGCAATCAGAGCCTAAGGGCAACTGGTTTTCCCTGAACTCATTCTACCCACAAAAGCTTGTAGGAAGGTGATAAGAAGATATTTTTACTTTGAGTTTTTCCTCATAGAATTGTTCCTTCTGTTTCAGCTGCAACTCCAGATGTTGTGCTGCGATCTGAGCCTCACGATGCTTTTCTTCCAGCTCCTAAAAGCAGAGATTCATATTCAGACACAAAAAATAGTAGGTGCTGTGTGTATGTGTTACACAGGTATCAAACACTCATTCATTCTCTTTTTTAAGGCTTCACACTATAAAAATCCCAAGACCAGGGCTGTCGTAGTAAAAAAAAAACCAAACAACATTATGAGAGCCGCAGATTTAAGCTTTGCATATTGCTGCTGACCCAGCTACTGTAGAGCAGATACACTGCTAAAGACAAAGATTTCTACTTCGGCGGTAAAAATTTCCATTTCCCAGTAAATATTCCCAAAGATGGGCCAAGGATGGCTTGTGAAAACAAGCAGTTATAAACACTTCATAGCTGCAGTGGCATCACAGGAAGTTCAGATCTATTTTTAACAAGGTCTCTCACTTGTTTTCTCACAGAAGACCTCAATAACGGGGCACTGCTGTCTGTGCTTTTCATTCTACATTCATAGAGTGGGAATAGAATTTACTTTGCTATATTCCTCAGACGGATGTTGTCAGAACAACTATAAATTGCTTGGAAAATGTAAAGTGCAGGATGCAATATATATGGTAGAACATGCCAGAATATTTTTAATCTCCTTACTTCACATTAGATAGTTTGAGCCATGCACAGTAAGGACTTAAATAATTTTGTACCTCAGAAGTTAGCTATTTCTGCTGCTGACTATATTATCCAGGATATATCTATAATCGCCTTTCAACAGGACACCTCACAAGAGCTGAGCTTAGAACTTTATGCTCGTTCATTGTCATATTTGCCATTCCAACAATTTCCTTAGAACAAGAGGCAGATCCAGGTCTGTCGTTCACTACCACTGGGTTGACTCTTGCACAGCAAGTTCAGGTTTTGGGATGCACCCAGGTCCACTCTCTGCCTTCGTTCCTGCATAGCACAGGAGAATTTCCTCATATTTCTACTTTAGCTCTTTTCATATTCTCTTTTCCGATCTTCCTCATCTTGAAAACGTATGAAGACTTCTTTGCTCCAGTAATTGCAGTAGACCTATTTTTCCAGAAGTGCGAATCAAAGAGGAGGTTCACCAAAAGTAGGTCATCTACAGTGCCTCGTACCCAACACTTCTGCAAGGAATGGAGATTGCTGCTTTTTGCAATTGAAATATGTCTCCCAGCAACAAGAGGGACAACTCACCTCCCCCAGAAGCCCACACGTTTCAGGTCCTGGCAGAGAATCAGACAATCAGATCAGCAGCAGCTTCAAAGCTACCAGCATCAGACTGCTCATATTGTAGCAGAAGCTTCACCAGTTTCTGCAGTGGCACTTAACAGCCAGTGTGGGCTTAAAAAGGTAATCTCTTACCATTCCAGTTCGCGCTTAGTGTTCTCTATGTAGCGCTAACTTTGTTATTAGCATCATAGCAATGAGCTACACTTTCAAGCAGTAATAAGCATCTTCTCTAATTTGTTTCTTACTTCTTATCCAGTTCTGTACAGGCAGATCAGCAGGTACTTCTCAGGTACTGCTACATGAGTGTACATGAAACCAATGCCTTCATTCAATGATTTCCACCTTATTCTATGCAATTTTGTATCTTCAGCTCCCTTCCTTCCTACTTTTCTATACCAGGAAAAGTCAAAAGTGTTTGAAGAGATCAACTTGAGGGAACAAACAGGGTAGAAATGGAGGAAAAAAGACAACTGTTACCCTGTGCTCCCAGATCAGAGCTGCAAGGGACTAGGAAAGACTCTGTAGCATTATTTCTTCAATGCCCGTTTGACTTTTTTATAAAATACTTCTGTGCCTCTCCAACATTCTGTCAGAACTCCATGGAAACTATCCATAAGAAGAGCTAAACATATCCCATGGTGTAAAACAATTAGTCGATATTTCTGCATTCCCTTCCAGTTTTTCCTCCACAGAGAACGTAATCAACACCAAGGAACAATCCCCAAATACACACACGAGGCTTATGAAACAATTCAAAGTTTTACACTATTTCTAAACATAAAGTTGGCTCTGGGCTCAGCAAAACCATAGACTCCCACTCACCATGCACTCATGTTATCAAAACAATTTGAAAGAAACAGCACTACTAAAGAACTGATTCTACCTTTTCTTGAGAGCGCTCAGGCGTTCTGATGCTAAAGTCTACATGTGCAGCGATTACCCAGAACAAGCATGGGTCATCTGTTGACTCCAAATACGGTTATTTATACATTGCCATTTGGCCTTCCTCAGGGTTATCTATGCTCAGGATCGCTACCAATAAAACGTAATCTTTATTTCCTTGTCATATTGGCAACACAGAAAGAGAACTCATGCGAAACACAAAATGAATTTAATTATTCCACTACAAAATTATGCTTCCTGCCCCAGGGAGGTAAAAGTATGAGAAACACCCTCTGCTTGATTTGCTGTAGACTGACGTACCAACTCGCTATAAAGATTTAATACGTTGAACAAGGAGAGAAACAAGAAATTGCCAACAGAGAAGGTATGTGGGTGAAAATGGATTCCTGACAAATATTATCTTTGGAGACGAACAGTTTAGATGACTAATTTCTCTCTGCTTCAAAATGTAAGCATTTCAAGTAGATCTGACCTCTAAATTCCTTTGCAATTTAGTTTAAAAGCTAGATATCAATGTTTTTATTGTTGCAGTATCCTGTCCTGAGAAAGTTTTATTTCTGAAACAATCGTTAGGTAATGAATTTAAAGTTGACTTAAAAGTGCTCCCACTGAGACAACTAAAATTTCAAAATAGGATTACGGCTAAAGGTACAGGAGTGAGTTTGTAACTAAAGGTGCAAACAGAATTTGAGCACTTAAGCTTTCCCCAGTATGACTGCTACAAGAAACAAATCCCTTTATTCAACAATTTCCACCTTATTCAGTGCAATTCTATGTCTTCTGTTCCTTTCCTACCCCTTTCTTACAAACTCTTACCCTTATCTTTCATTTTCACCTCTGCTCACCAGAATTTTTTCTGCCATCTGTTGAATCTGTTGAGATTTAGTTTGAATATCTTCCTTTAGTCGGTTTTCTCTTCGTTCCACAGTCTCTAATCTCTTCACCTGATTCTCCAGAGAATGGCGCCGTTCCTGTAGAGCAATTATTAACTGCCATTTAGGCTAACCAACTCTGCATTATCACAAAGCAATGAGTAGTTTCTAGAAAAAGTCAGCTGAAGCAGTCAATATGTGATTGTCTTTCATGTTTGAAATCCTCATCATGCCTCAAATCCCTTATGCTAACCACATGTCCTCATTGACTCCTCACAGAAAATAAAAAGCCTCTCTGTTTTCTTCAGAGAAACACATGCTTTTTAATTAAAAATGGATTCATGTCTAACATCACTTTCCCATGAATAGTTACTAAACTGAGACACAGCCCAATAACTAATTTCCTCTAGACAGACATTCTCCACTCACCTCCGCTTCAAGCAATTTCTTCTTCATGCTTTCATTAGAATCTTCCCGATTCTGCAGTTTCTCTAACTCCTTCTCAGCTCTCTCCTTTGCTTGACGGATATTCTGAAGAAGTTCAGTTGCCTCTGAGCTAGCTTTCACAGCCTAAAGGTCCAAAGGAAGAAAAAAAAAAAAAAAGTAAAAAAAGGTATTATAAGAAAAAAACACACACAAAAACTTGGTATGTGAAAAAGTTCATAACCTCGAGATGGGCAACATTCTGAACAAAATTGCTACAGAACTTTGGCCTAGCAGTGTAAAATTAAGACAACCTACAAACATGTGCAGGAACCCAAATTCTAACTTCTATTACATAATTCTTTTCCGTTTCACAAAAAACTGAAAATCTAGGAGATCTACATGTTTGTCTTGCTGTACCGCGAGTTTCTAATTGTCTCTACGTACTGAAAGCAAAGTCTACCCCCAAATTCAGCTCAAGTTCTTGGAAAGAACTCACAAAATACTGTTACTAAAACACTAGGACAATAACCTATTGGCCTACAGATAATTCCTTAGAATTAACGAAAGGAGAAAAGGGGAGGGAGGATTAAAACATGACTGTTTTGCAATATTAGAAGTACTATTTCTACACAGTTTTGGCCTCTTATTCATATTCTAGATCACTAACCCTTGAAAAAGCTCTCTCTCAGCAGGTGCCAAGTTTGAAAAGTGCTCTCAGCAGATTATGATGACAACCCCTTTCTTTTCTGCTGAAAGATCCCAATAAGAGAAGTTCCTCTGCTGTCCTTACAGTGCCTTCTTAAGTGACAGACTGACCACAGCTGCAAACAGGAGATATTATGCACTCCCTTCAGCTTACGTTGCTAAGGTATTTTAATTCTGTTGTGAATCCTTATCATTCAACACTTTTTACTGTGAATAACTGAACTGGAAAGTGATTTTGCAATTCAAAACAGAGTATACTGGGAGACTAAACCAAGTCCAACATGTATTTTACTACTGAGTTAAAAACATCTGAACCCTGTCTTCAGAAGCAAGGGACCAGTGCATTGCATACGGCATACCCAAACTGGCCTTTTAATTAGAATTTCTCTACGCTACTCCAGTTCTGACTCAGTTTCATTTGTAAAAATAAACACTGTTGACATGTCTCAAGAGCCAAAAGCATATTGAGAACACCAATGCTTTCAGATACCAGTTCCCTCCCCCTTTTCCTTATCATCCCCCATGCTATGACTAATTCTATTTTTGAGAATAAAACAAAGTGCATCCCTCCTCTGTGTTAACGTTTCACTGAAAAATCTTGTGAAAGATTCACTTTCACCACGCAGACATTACCTTTGTCAGCTTTTCCTGCAGCTCCTGGATTTTGGCCTGCTGCTCTGTATTGATCTACAGTTAAATAAAAAGATGGGGGGAAAGAGTGTCATAAAACCAAAAAGGAAAAAAAATGCTCTCTACTTATGATACCACATTCATTTTAATTCACTTCCCAAAAATCTTTGTTTCTCCATACGAATTCCAATACACTAAAATGCTCCTTGGCAAATCTACTCCCATTTTACTAACGACTGGATGAGTTCATATTTTAGTCACCAAGTAGATTGTTCAGTGTGAGAACTCTCAGATTTTTTTTTTATTTTTCATTTGCTATTCTTTATTCGTAAATAAAACCCTTATGTATCACTAACCTAACTCCAAACTCAGATTACGCAGAATGGCCTGTCTTTGGCTAGCTTCTGAACACAATCCATTAACAGGATATCCAGACGATCAAATCAGAAAGAACAGTGAATTGCGCCAAGAAAAAGATTTTTAAAAATAAATAAATAAAATAGGGAGGGATGTGAGGCTGTGCATGCCATTGACGAGCCAAAGACACTCCTGGCTTCTGTGCATAACATGAAAGATTCAGGAAGCAAACTCCAGGACACTGAAGCAGCATACCTTCTCCAATTTGGAATACAACTCTCCTGCTTCATTTTTTCCTTGATCTTTAACCTGTAACTTAAATATAAAATATATAAAAGTCTCAGGAAAAGTTGTAGTACACTGGTCTTCTATCCAGTCATCGCCACATGTAATTTAAACACAAGCAGTTACACAAGGTATAAATTACATTATTTCGAGTGCACAATTGAAAGACATTTTGTATTAGTTGTACAAACCACGCTAATCTCTAGAGGACACACACACACAACACAACTTGTGTGTGTGTATAAAACAGCACTAGAAATTCAAGCAAGCATCAGTCCCCTCTCCCGTGAAGCCTAAACTACCTTTTGCAATTTGTTGTGACATTCAGTAGCTTTACGTTTGAATTCTTCAGCTGCCAGTCGGGACTCTCTCAACTCCGATTCATAAAGATCACTACGCCTGCGAGCTGAAATAAGATCCTCTTCTAATTGATTCATCATCAACCTCATTTCTTCTACTTGAGCTTGATATTCCTGTAGTTGTGGTGGAAGGGAAGGAAAAGGTATTATATTTTAGAGGCAACAGGGGAATTACTTGGAGCAGCAGATCCCAGAATACTGATTGCAGGCAAGAGGCGCATTTAAGAATATGTGGAAGAAAAGGAAAAGTACAAAATAAAACATTAAGAGCTGAATAAAATAACATATCCATGGTGTTCTGGTTTGAGGCTTGCCATTTTCAAGTCGATACCTTATAAAAGACAAAACATTGACTTTTTGAGAGTGGCTTCACTGCAGAAACACATACATACATCTACATACAAATGATAAAAATTGCTTACGTTTCTAATTTCTGAAACAGAAATGTGTCTTTGAGTTGATGTCTCTAGCAAATGCCCAGATGCTCCCTCAAGATATATTTTCTCAGGCTGATAACATGACAACTACCACAGATCTGCACAGCTTGGGTAAAAGGAAAGGAGGAGAAGCAGAGGGGTAGCATACTGTGGCTTCTAGCCATCAGTTATTTTCTCCTGCCAGAGTTAAAAAGGATCATATTGCTCTGTATGGGAGACAACCTAAAATCAAATATTAACTTCGAAAAAACTGTCTAAAAATCACATTGCCCATAAAACATATTTGCCTATATCGGCAGAAATAATGATTCCCCATGCAGGACACTACAAGATAAGGCGTTTGGAGGGGGAAGGTGGGAGAAGAAAAGAACATTTGAAGTGACTGTCTCAATGTGACTGGGTGCTCAAACTGAGACTAGCTCGTGAGATTGCTTCCTGTATCTTTACTGGAAAAAAGAGAATTTGATTATGTTTATTTAGCATTCACTAAGTCCTGTAAGTATACATTTTATAAAATTACTCTAAACAAAACAAAAAAAAGAACAAAGTATTTTTTATGAAGCTGAGAAGAAGTAGAAAACATGCACATCAAGAGCTAGGAAAAAAGATTACGAAGGACTGACAGTGGGGGAGTCTATCTTTCTTTCCATTTTAATATCTTACAATACGCCTGACTACCCCCATATTCAAGAGAGTAACTGTCTCATGACAAAATCAGGTTTGTCATCACTCCTTCCAGACAGCCAGCTGTCTTTAGTTAGACAAGTGATTGCATGAACACTGACCCTCCTGCCAGCCTGCGATTCTCTAGCAACATGGAGAGCCCATGCAGATATCTAAAGAAGCTGGGCCTTTAACAGATGGCTTTACTCTCCGTTACGGGGAGCATGGCAGAATGGCCCTTTGGTTTGCAATCCCCAAATGGGTTCTCCAGTTTGTGAGGCAGACAGGGGACCTACTCCTTCCGGTTAGTCTCTCTATGGATGATCTTATTTTCTTGCTGGAAAGAATTAGAGCCTTTTTATAATAAGTGAGCATACATTAACTCAAATATTCATTTCAAACAAACGTATTTGTGAATAAGAAAAGGCAGAATGGCTTGAAGGAGTACATGTGCTGCTCAGAAACCGTATTTGTTAAGCCTTCCTAAAATACTCAGCTTTCATATCAGCAAACACTTGAACGAAGAATTACAAGTATGGCTACTGTTGCCACTGTGAAAATGAGTGTTTGGGAAGGGGGGAGAATGGGGAGGGAGAAAAGAAGGAAGAAGAGATAATTAGTAATATTTCAGTTTTTCTTGTTTCTGGATGTTTGCAAGGCTATCTTTGAATAAATCTGATGGTCAGGTCAGAGGAACAGGCCGCATCACTCAAGGCGACACAGAACGATGCCTCTTGCATATGCATTGGTCATAGTTTTAAAACTATCAAGATGTACTTAAGCGCTTATTAACGGGCATATACCATATGCTCCGGGCATATACCTGAAGCAAACCACATCAGGGTAGCTGCATACAAATGAGTGGGCGTTTCAAAAAAAATATAGATCCTGATTTGCTGCAAGTTCATCCATTCATGTGGGCCTTCATCAAGTAACGACCAGAACACAGGTTTAGTTAAAACAAAACAAAACAAAAAACCCCAAACAACAAAACAAAAAGCAAACACACAGCCCAAACAAAAAACCCAAACCAAACACAAACCCGCCATGTTCTTCTATTCAAGTACCTGGGGTTAAGTTGAACCTACATTCTTGCCCTGAAAACACCAAATACCTACTTATTGGGTTTTGAAGATTCTGATTTGCTGTTAATTTTACTTGTTCTCTCTCAAGCTTCAGGTTTTCAACAGCAAAACTCTAAGGGCCTCCTCCATCTCACCTCCCAGTTCCCTCTGACTTAAAAATAATGATCCAAGTCTTTAATGGCGAAGATCCACCTGCTGGCGTGAGTCAGCAAAAACATCTCTGCATATTCTGTTGCGGTGCTCTTGCACATGAGTTTCAGACAGCTCAGAAGACCACTCCAGACATGAAAGTCTGCAGGATATTACAAATTCATTTGTTGACCTAAGCAGCCTTTTTATGTCATTGCGAATCTTCACAAGCCAGATTAAAATATTCTGGGACAAAATATTTGATTAAAAACTATCTGCATTATTTCTCCTCTGTTACATGCGTCTGTACTGCCTAAGAATCTATTGATATTTATCATCACCAAAAATGTTCCACATTTCAATATCTAAAAGCAACTTTGCTAACAAAGCACCAGAACACAGAGCAATGAGCTTTAGATCCCTTCTATTACATAAAACCACCACCCAGAAGAATGCTGTAGAAGCCTATGGAGGCCTGCTACCTCCACAGGGCTGGTTTTGCATTTCATTACTTTTTACATAAGAGCTGCTCATGTCTGGAGAATTATTACCAAGGTTTCTGGGCTTTCTTGTCTCAAACACTATGAAATTAGTCAGTTAATGTTTGTAAAGTGCTTTGAAGATGAAAAACAACAGATAATTGCAAAGAATTGTTTGAACGCCACAGCAAATTTCAATTTCTTTTTCTCAATACAATATGTTGCTATTGATTCATAAAACTGAATGGGTTCTATCTTGTAGACCATTTTAAATCCTAAAAATGCCCACATTCGTCACCATATTTTCATTTAATTTTGACCTTCTTTTTCCTTATGAACAACCATATAGATTAAGGAATTTTCAACATTCTTCTGGTGGAAAAAAATTATGAAGATCTACTTTGCAAATAGATTAAATTAGGAAAAGAACAGTTAGGGAACACAGATTCTGTTTTGAAAGACTATTAAGCATTTTAAATGGCCAGATAAGAAAGAAAAAAAAAGAAAAAAAAGAAAAAACCAACGCAAAACTAAGGCTAGCTCAGTTCTCTCCCAGGTGAAGATTCATGAACTTGTGAAATTTGTATAGCTTGGCCATTTAAAATGGACAGTTCATTTCTAATGCAGCATATTACTAAAGCATTGCAACCTTCTCCTAAGCTGGTTTTATAGACAAAGTACTTTCAGGACTAGGAAAAGAAAAACTTGAACTTTGGAGTTTGTGCTTACTTGCAATATAGACAAAAGTGTGATTTTGTTGCTTCCCATTTTGTTTAAGAAACCATGTGAAAACACACAGATTGGGAGTCATCACAGCCTACCAACATAAAACGTAATCCTGGCAACAGAGCTAGAATATGCCAAGAACGCCTATTTGTGGATAGCCACTCTGCTCCCCGAAGAAGCAGGTATACCTGTTCTTTGATCTCTTGCAGTTTTCGGCTTTGCTCTCTGATATCATGAAGTAGCTGTAGTGCCTTATCATCTTCCTGAGACACCTCCATCCGTGCCTGCTCCAGGCTTCGCTTTAAGCTCTGCAGAAAGCAAAGTGTTCAATACATAGTCTTTGGGTTTTCAGATGGCTGTATAATAAAGATCTTTAGCTACACAAATGCCTCCTTGACTGCAGCGAGGCATCAAAAAGAATCGAGGCACCCATGATGGAACCCTAAAGAAATTCATGGCCAGCGCTGCTTCTATCTGGATAGAAGCAGCCCATTTTACAAATACCATTTACTACACTGAAATCTTAGTTCAAATCTCTACTTCCTCACATCAGGTTTCGGACAAAAACCAAACAGAGATCACAAAAGGCATCCATTATTGACAGCATTTATCTATATTTCACTAGCACTATTAATTCACAACCTAGATACAATCCTTCAACTTCACATTACTAACAAGCCTATTCATTTTTCTTGTTGCTGTTAAGGAAGTTAAATCCTTTAATCATCGTTAAACTTCTACAAAGACCAGAAGAGCTGCTTCTGTATCTCACCACATACCTTACCTGCACATCTGGACAGACCAGTGGTCCTCCTATCAACTATATACTATTCTTCAACAGAAAGGTACAAACTTCATTTTATTTATTTACCTAGTAGCATCTGGTATAGGAAAATCACTCAGCCCCGTTTTAAGATATGCTTCCCAACAAACAAACCCATCAGAAATGCTTTTCAATTCTCTGAAACAGAGTATTATCTGGATTTTTGTTGGTACAAGAGAGGAAATAGAATATGATATCCAACTGAAAATACAGAGACTATTAACTAGAATGAAAATATCCTCACTGGAATCCTGCCAGGACAACTGGGAAGACATTCCAGCTCCCATGAAAAATGCCAAATGATCTTTGAAGACACAGTTTTAAGGCCTCATTTTTATATTCTGTCTGAAAAGTAGCACCTGTCCTAGCATCATCCCTGACATTACAGTGGGGAACTGGATCAGTCTGAACTCGGACTACCACAGATGGAGGCAACACCATTGTTTCCTACTCCTCGTATTTGTCCTTGAAGATTTGTGTCTAGGTACTGATTAGGCCCCATCCTCTTCTGGCTAAGAAACCTGCAAGAAGTCAAAACCCAAGCATGTTCTAGCACAGCCAGTAAGACAAACATCACAAATAGTTTCAGCAAGACCAGGACAGTAGTTATTCCTGTATGTTGTAAGCACATGACCATGAAACAAAGTTTGAATAAAACTACCAAGCAAGCCTCTGCACACAATTCAGGGCTCCGTATTGAACAGATATCCTCTCACATATTATTTTCTCTCCATCAACTACCCCGCTGAAACCATGATGGAAGAGAAAGGCAAAGACCACCAGATTTCAGGCCTTCAGAGCTGAAAGGACTGGTGTAAGGGCTCACACTGCATTCTGTGATATAGGTGGCCAGGTCCTGCTCCAGGAGGGATCGCTGGGTCTCAGAGGCTTTCAGTTCCACCTCCTTTTGGCTAAGTACAGCCTCCACCTCTGACACTCTCCGGTGCAACCGCGTCATTTCCTGCTCCATCTGCAATAAATATCAAGAGGTTATAAAGGGGGCTTCAGAAGCTTTGTTAACTGCTACTTTCAGAGCTCTGTTTGTAAGGAATTTGTCTCCAAGAGACTTCTAGCTATGTTTCTCCAAAGGGTGTTTAAATTCCGATACCATTGTCTCTGCTCCAGGAATGCACAGTTCTTCTTAAGGACAAGTAGTAAGTCTAAGTCACCCCATTCATTCAAGCTGCTTGTTCATATTCAGTCATTCTTCGAACCCCAGTCAGCAAAGAAGACACAATCATTTTTCACCTGACTCGCAGAGATGGGTCACTTTAACCTTATCCCAAATCCATGCTGGACCAGAAGATGGTTTCCCCCCATCTCCTTGTCAGGAGCAAATGGTCAAATCCAGAACAGAGAAGGGAGAAAAGTAATCGAACTCTCATAAAAGTCTCAAACAAGCAGTAAGTTTGAAAAGACTCCACTGGGTTCCCTTTATTGGAGCACAGCAACTGTTATAAGATGTTCACCATAACCAGTGACGTGACAACAGTTATGTAAGTAGAAGCTGATGAGTTAGGAAGAGAACCTCAGAACAGTACTGCTGTAATTGTGCGTACGATGAAGAGGCACGGCCTGCAGGAAGAAGGAGTCGTCTGTGTCACGCTGAGAAAAGGACTGTTTAAAATCCAGAGCTGCTTCTTGTTAAGATAAAAGTATCTAGAGCAAAAGCATGGCCTAAATTCATCTCCCTTCGCACTGGACAGGAAGCCACCTCACTGAAGGAAAAGCACTTTGCCCACCACGAGTCTGGATGATCAGCAGCATCTGACAGATCCCCGGACATACAGTGGTTGCAGATTCCTGGAGCAATGGAGATGGCCAACCGCATAAATAAATACCTTGTGACACTTGTCCTGGGCGTCCTGGAGTTCTTTGCTCTTGAGAAGAAGTTTCTTTTCCATGGAGCTGACTTTGGCTGGAGAATCCACACTTGAAAAAACAGATCTAAAAGAGCAAAGCCAAACAGCACATGAATATAGGCAAAAGGTACAGAAATCTGCATTTATGCAGCCTTGGTAAAGTCATTGGGTACTTACTTATACCAGGATAAAAGAAAGGAGCAGCAATTGCAGTCTAACAGCCATCCTTTCAGACCAAACATACCATAAAACCTGATGACAGTATATCATTATTAAATAATCCATGTGTACTTCTAGTTAGAATATTAAGATTTTCCATGAGTGCCTTTTATGTCAGAGTGCAAAACAGTGAATCACAGCAACATTTTTGCATAACTTGTACGGATTTATAAGTGTAACAAAAACAAAGCATAAAGTCAATGTAACCACTTGGAAAGATAACAAATTTTCAGAGAATGGCTTTTTATTTTGTACTTTATTTTTAAACAGGTTTTAAAATTACCATCAAAGTACAAAAGCCCTAAAAACTTTAACATGTCATAATCTGCACCACAGGAGGAAGAATTTAATATCCTTAGTTACCTTCTGTGCATCAAAATTGAAGTGAAAAACTTTCCTAACCCAATTCATATGATCCCTACGAACTCAATCAATACCAATATGATTAGTCACACTGCAGAACTTCAGAGTTCCACTTGTAAGTAATTTTTTTCATGAGACACAACTTAACTGTACTATTCAAAACAATCTGACTCCAGAAACTTGGGGAAAATATTTACATGTTCTTCTTCATGTTTTCTGTCTAATTGGGACTCAACATTTAAGAAGTTTACCATTTCTATTAGCCTAAATTCTTTCTAGAAAAGGATAGGAAGCCACTCAATGTTTTGGAGCATATTTTTAGTGCTTTGCAGTCTTAAATATGTAATTTGCAACCAAAAAATTAACTACACACATCAAAACATAATTTTAAAAATCACATTCTCCCTCGCATAAAATGATTCAAACTAGATATTTAAGCAGATAATGATGGAACCAGTGTTAACTGATAGATGGAAACGCAGAAGTACAATGAAGGTGCTAATAAAAGATCATACAGTCTGCCCACACATTGCTTTCTGCTTCTCCTGGCCACAGTTTGGTATGCAGCCAGTTATCCCCATGGAGAGAAATGAGCTTTGAGCAGCTCTCTGCATATAGCCATACACCCACACACAGCAGCGCAGTCTCTTCTTAACACCAGGGAAAGTTTGATTCCATCACCACCATTTTCTGAGAAAAATCTACTCCTTAATCCAAAGAGATATGCAGGATAGTCACAGAAAGAGACACATGGATTTTCACGAAAATGCTGCAGCAACATGTCCGTATCAAAATAGATCTTCAGTACCACCACCTTAAGCAGTCATTAGGAAATGCTGTTTTGATATTAGCAAACATACATAGCAAAATCCACCAATTCTGCCTTGAAAGGTCAAATATTACTGTGTCTTCAGAAACCTGATGTGGAAAAACTGAGAATGAATGCTTTTGTAAAGCATTCCTTTAGTCTTGGTCCAATCAATCCAATCCATCAGATTATCATATTTAAAAATCAATTTATAAAGCATGTCTATACTCCTACAGAGAAAAGGCAGCCATCTGAGAAAGATGCATATTAAATCCCATAACAGCTGGGTGTACAAACAAGGCTAAAAATGAATAGTTGAGAAAGGCGGTCTAAAAATACAAATTAAAGCTCACATTAACTAAAAAAGACACTAAGGAATCTGCTTTAAAATGTTAATCGAATATATGTAAATAACTGCAAATGCGTACTGAGACAAGTCTGAAAATCTTTTTATTATA
Organism: Nipponia nippon; assembly: GCF_047370975.1. Classification (NCBI taxonomy): domain Eukaryota; kingdom Metazoa; phylum Chordata; class Aves; order Pelecaniformes; family Threskiornithidae; genus Nipponia; species Nipponia nippon. The sequence continues at coordinate 2,267,774 of NW_028262348.1, read as the reverse complement.
AAAAATTTAGCTTTACAGGTCTGAACTGTACTGGCTAAAGCTTTTTTTTTTTTAAAGTTCTAGTTTCAACATTAACCATCACCTTTTTACTTTTATTCTTTCCAAATCTGAGACATTACCTAAGAAAACTCTAGCCAGTTCTCACAGACCTGGTTTTATTTGCTGCTTCTATTTCACCTCCCTAAAGGGACTAGTTTTATTTGTTATTTTTACTCATTTATTTTATTTGCTATTAAAAGAATCAGAGCCTAATATCACAGGCACCATTTTGCATTTCAGAAATTTCTCCTAGCAAGCCAGCTTAAAGCATCCATGTGCACTGCAACAGAGGAATTAACAGGACAGATTCAGGCAAGATGATGCCGCGCTCTGCAAAGCCACGCTCCTCAGCCAGGAGGGACGGGATGGGACGGGGCACGGGAGACTGGCACTGACCAAAGTTTGAATTTCCTTACGTGACTGTAGAGGGAGCTGCTCCTCAGGGTTGGTGTCAGTTTTGTAAGGGAAGAGAAGGCTACAAACTATAGAACTACAATCTTTCTTCCTCATCCCTGTCCAACGGGAGGAAGAAATTCCTTAAAAATATATGTCCTGATGATACAATGATTCTCCTGCCATGGAAACAGCACATCATCTCCCCAAGCGAAGCCGCTTTCAGTTAGCACTGGACACAGAGTTTTTAAGAGACAGCCTTTCCCAGTAATTCTTTCCTGTGTACAAATTGTATTAGAACAACTTCATGAACATCCATACAACCTTCAAAGTATCAGAAAGGGGGCAGACAGAGGAAATCAAGAGAAATGGAATACTGACTAATCTAATAAGCCTTGTCATGGTGATATAAGCTCTCAGCGCGGCATGACAAGGTGGAAAATACCCACATTGCTGGGGCACTTACATTCTTCCTCAGTCAGCATCATCTCAGAAATTAAACACATACAATCCAACATCAAAAACCATGATGCAAAGCTGTCATTCGGGTTGGTACCATCTCAGATTATTTCATGTAATTAACTGCTAAATCTGGATCAATTCTCTTAGCACAACAGAGCAGTTTCTCCTGTTTCCTCTGAAGCGTGAAAAAAAGATTAACAAAAGGTAACCAGCATACATCAACAAGAAAATTGCAATAAAAGATTTACAAAAAACCCCAAAGCCAAGTCTGTAGCACCAAGCGCTGATAGCACTAGCTGTGCCAATTTACTTTCAAAAGAAGCACTGCCTGCATGACTAAAAAACAAGTTAACTTAGAGCTGACTATCTAGTGATTTCACAGCTAGATCAGCAACAGCCTCAACCCGCAGAACTATCAGAAATGGTGCTAGTTGTGTAAAAGCTCCTCCGGTCTTAACGTGGCTGAGATGAAGGAGGAAAAAAGTGTTAATATAGGAAAAGCCATAGGATGATTCGGAGGTATCGAACTCGTATCCGAACGTCTCTTGCGCATCATACCTCGTACCTTCCTTTGGCCTTTTATGCCACTCTCAAACCCCCAACTCACCTGTGCTGCTTTCTTCTCACGATTGACACCATCTGTCCTAATCCTGGCCCCCACACAACATGCCTATAATCTCATCCCCCGTCCCTCATGCTCTATTCTTTTTAGCATTATACTCATCTGTACCTTCCGCCCCCTCGTAAATGCTTGCTCAGGCCTAAAAAAAACCAACCAAAAACAAACAGTGATACCATCAATCTGTGAATAGAGCTAGCTGAAGCAAAGCATATTTTTGGTATGCTCATCCTCTGCTTCCTCTTTAATCTATCTTTGGTGAAAGAGTTTACCAGAACCTGACAAACTGTTGGAAGAAATCAGTAGCCCTTCCTTTTGGAAGAATGACCCATTTTAACTCTCAGCATTTTATAATGACAATCGCTAATCTAAAATACATTTTAGAATTTAAAAAAAAAAAAAAAAAAAATCTTGAGAAATATCACTTCTTAGGAACCTACAGAAAAGATTTGGACCATCTACCAAAGCCTCACAGACCACAGTTCAAGAATTACTAGGATTACACTTATTATATTCTGTAAGACAATTAAAAAAAAAAAAAAAAAAAAAAAAAAACCAAAACCAACATATATCAGCAACGGAATTACGTATAGTCCCACTGTCAGCCTTGCCTGTGAATATCTCTAGGTTCTGGTTTAGCAAGTATTTTGTGCTAACCTAAGTTTTGTATCGTAAGTAGTCAGGCCCCTTTAGCTCCTTACTCCAGTCTAGAAAAGGACAGAGGCAGGCAAAAATGTATATCATAAGCTATTTTTTAATTAGGTATCTATTTTTTTAATTAGGTATTTTGGTATATTTCATTAGGTACTTATTTTTATTAGGTACTTTGGTATATTTGGTTAGCCCTGGATTTATACTGTATTTATCTTATGCCTTAGGGCTTCTGGTAGTCACCTGCAAAGGCCAAGAACAATTTTCTTTCACCACTTGATGCATATTTCTGGCATCTGAGGGCTTTTCTCCCTTGTGCTAAGCACTGGAGATCAGCCACAGTTAGGGACAGGGAGTAAGGTGGGGCTGGCTTTTAATGGAATTAAACTCTCAGTTGCCTGTTATCTTGTCACAGTCACACACTCGCAGCCAAACCAGCAGCCAAATTTGCAGTCAGACAGGCATTTCTCCCCTAAATCAAGAATTCAGAGGCCATGATGGGAGAAGGACTTAGCTGGTCCTTCTCTGCAGCCTGATCCCAGTTCTTAGAATCCTATAGGAGATTTATTTAACAAACACTTTGCTAACACAGGAACCTATGACATAAGCAATGCCCTTGATTTCTCCTGATGGCTTCCTATGACACATTATTGCCATAGCTTTTGCTCTTTTGTTAGATCTTACATTCGTTATAGGGTCACAAATTCTTCCCGAAACTCGTGGTATGGGACAACATACAGAACATTTTCATTCAGTGGACCCTTCTAAACTACACACCGACTATGTAAGTTCTGTAACAGGTCTAAGTGACTTAGGTGAACCCTTCTTACCCTAAGTGGTTGGGAGAAAGAGGAGAATGGAAGAGAGCTCCTTTCATCCTTCTTCTGTCCAGTTTTTTTGAACCATCCTTTCTCTGAAGTATTCCAAATTCCTAGCTCAGCTATGGCTTCTTACTGTCCAGTGAAGAAGGGCAAGAGTATAACCCTAAACTTCATAGCTTAACAGCCCTCAAATTAAAAGCGATGAAAGTTCCAAGGACCTTGGTAATGGCACTCTGCAGCTGCCTGGCCTGACTGTGAGCAGCACTAGAGGCATTAGAGCTATCATGCTGCAGACACAGGAAAACAGGTCTGCATCACTTAGCAACCATAAGGGTGAGACTTTCGGAGGAAAGATTTTCAGAAGAAAAATTCTGGACTGATAAACTTGATGACTTAGGACCTTCCAGAGAAGACAGCCCGAGGTTCACAACAGATAAGCCTACCCCCGTTTACTGTTCTCTTCCCCATCTAGAAATTGATATTCAAAGCTAGTGTGGACAGAAACAGTACTTTATTTCCTCAAGTAAAACATACACGACACAATATTTTGTAAGTAAGAAGTTATCTTTATGACACAGTGTTGCAGTGATATTGACAATAAACTAGTCACTGCATTATTTAAATACAGATATTTTCAAGTCTCCGTACACTCTGTGCCATATTTAAATCACCTTCTTAGAACAAAATGCACATATTTACCACTAAAAATATCAAAGTGCCTTTATCGAGATCTCATTCAAAAAAAAGAAACCAGTAAGATCTACTTATCTTAAAATTATTTGGGGGAAAATTAAGCACCTGATGTCTTTCTGTTCCAGCTCAGGAAAAAAAACAGGCCACATGAAGCAGAAATTTTACTTCAGTCAAAATTTCTCCAGAGCACATTAATCTCTATATTCTTTTGCTGTATCCCTTCTCATCTATTACCAAAATTGAAATATAACTTCAATACGCATCTTCGGTACTAGCTCCACAAAGAAAGCATATCAATCAATCGGCTATATCTATATTACTTTTCAACCTTCAACCTCCAGCACAGTTACACCACTGTTCCTGAGACTTTACCTCATGCTCCTCCTCAGTTCTAGTCCTGAGCCCCGATTACATATGTATTTTTACCATACATCTACGGTCACTGTTGAGCCTCTTCTGGCTGTCATGAATGGTCATGTAGCCTTGATAGATGGATTGCAGTTCCCCAGGCAGAAAAGATAACACTGTAAGTTATGTCACTCCTAAATCAAGATAGATTTTAACCCCAGGTATCTACAGACATAACATTCCGTTTATTCTAATTCTGCTGACTATTAGGTCATTTCACCAAAAGAATACTTTTTGGGTTGTTATGTCCTCTCCCGTCCTTCCTCTTTTGTCATAAAAGCAACTCTGCTAAGGAGGCACAATCAAAGATTCCCTTTTTATTACCGGCATAACCATCATATAACCTTGATTCACAATGTGGGCAAGATCAAAGATGTCAACAGTATCACCAGATTTGGTTACACACTTACCGCAGAGCAACTATCATAACCAGTATGACAAAAAAATGAAAACTTAATTAAGACAGATTGACAACGAAGTCCCTTAAGGGAACTAACTAGCAGCAATGAACGATGGTTGACACAAAAACACAGCGCCTTAGTGCATTGAGTCACTAACCCAGCTAAAGCCATTGCATTCCTGAGAGGCCTCATGACACTGAGGTAAGGACTTCGCAACTTAACGTACTTTTTCAATAGCTCTGTCATCAGGAACTAACCACCCACCACACCAAATGGTTTATACCATACTATTTATATTCTTCTTTTTCTCTGACTCCGTTCTCCCGGCAAGCATGTTTTCTTTCAGTTGAAACCCATTTTTTCTAGACCTTTACCTCACAAACACATACCCTGCATACTTCATCTGAATCTCCAGTCTCTTAACACACAATACAGCAGTCTTCATATTTAACTTGATCCCACAGCGCAGTCAGCTGCTGTGAAGCTCCTGCTCTTGTACACTGACCCATCACTGCACATTCCCAGATTTGTGGAGCTCCATTTCTGTGGATCACTGATTCAGCCTTACACATCCCCACCACTTGGTGCCCACTCTCTGACCCAATAAAACAACAACCCCCCTTTTCCATCTCTGAACTCCTCAGTATTCTCCTTCTTTCAGGGATCTGCAACACCAGAAATGCAATCGCCTACTGCTCCCTGGTTAACAGCAACAACTAATTCAAAGTATTTGAACAACAATTTTAACAATAACTGTTTTAGAATCAATCTTTCCATTCCCTTCCCTCCCCCTCATCCCAGAAATAACCACAGAACAGTAGGACATGCACAAGCCACAGCAGCAACAGATAAAGCCAGAATCTGGCAGCTTCCCTAAAGCAGAGTACAGGCCAGTTAAAACAGCTTTTCCCCACACTCACACCATCCTCACTGTAACAAACCTTTGCCTTTTTCCAATAGCCCTATCCACCTAAGCAATAATTCCTACTTACTCTGATCTGAGGGTCGCTAACGTCTTGATGAATGAAAACCCCACAAACGGCAAATCTTCACCCGAGAAGCCTGCTGGGTTCAACTGGCGCGTAGAGGATAAAACCCGCGAATTCTTCTCTGGTTCATCAAAATTTGAGGTGTCATCATCAGACTTGAGAGTAGGAACGAAGGGGGGAGGAGCTGGTGAAAAAAGCAAGAAGAAAAGACAAAATTCAGCTACAGTTCACTCTGCAACAGCCCCACTCATTCAGTGCTTGCAATGGCACTGCAGCTCCTGCTTTTAATCTTGCTAACACAAGCAGACTGAGCTGCTGCTCTCAAATCGTATTACAGCAACAAGAGATTAACCCTTAAGCTACCAACATGGCTACCACTCTGCAGGCAGAACATCTCCCACACTGATTAAACTGAGTTTTAGGTTGGGGATTTAGGATTGTTGGGTTTGGGGCTTTTTTTTTTTTTTTTTTCAGGTTGGGGGTATTTTAAACACATACATTGAATCAAATCAAAGCACCAGGCTAAGAAAATCATTACTGTAATATAGCTAAAAGTAATTCAATTCTGATTCATCTAGAAAAAGAAAATGTCTCCAACCTATCCGGTTAGTGACACTACATGAGAATGTAGCCTGATCCTTCGCTAGTCAGCGAAGGGGTGTATCTACCCTTTAATACTACCAGGAATCTTCCCAGCATGGGCTTCTAATCAACAGCAAACCGGTTTCTTTCTCCCGGAAGATTCTATACTTTATTAAGTATAGCTACTAGAAGCTCATTGGTCTTTAAAAAGAGAAGAAATATCAGTAAGATTTTATTTCTCTAAAAGAGCTTGCTAAAGATCTGGAACTCTTGGTGGGACACCACTGCAGTCTGGCTCCGATACAATCAGCTCTGAAGAGAGGTATAAATAGCAGGAATTACAATGTATTTCTTACTATAATTTCTAAATTGGTACCGCTTAACTTGTCAAGCAGTTGTTTAATTTCAGCTGATTTTCTCGTGTTTGCTTCAGTTTAATTAACCAACAGAACAAAAGAACAAGTTCTTCTCAGTGATGTGCAGCACCCAAGCTACCTGCTGGCTTGGCTGCATGTGCGGAAGGAATGAATGCAAAAGCCTGCTGTGCAATTTCTACCTCATTAAATCACGTTTTCTAAGATTTTTTTTATTTATTTATTTATTTCATCGCTCAGGTGCAAGTCTACTGATCTCTTTTTTGCTCTGTAAAGGAGACAGCTCTTCAGTCAGCAACGAGAACACAGCCCATTGTCACAAGCTGATGGAAGCGTAGTGTGCTAAAACCGTTACCATGGATCCAGTATAGATCTCCTGTAGCTGGAGGGCTGATGAGAATTGAAGAACCGGGAACAAACATTACAACCCCTGCAGTGCAGGCTCCCTGCTCCTCACTCCTGCATGCTCGGCGGTTAACCCTACCTGCCTGCAGTCGTGGCAGATGCTGATGCTTATCTGACTGACACGGGCGGAGTGAGTCAGGGCTGGAGCCTGCTAGCTCCCTCTAGGTTGCCAAAGCCTTTCACAGCCCGCTTTTTAACTCTTAATTCTCTAGACAAACGTACGCTTAAACTACCCACCAGACCAGTATTAACAGCCAAAAAACCCCCAATCTGTCTGTATAAACTGCCAAATCACAACCACACGCGCAGGCTTTGTTAGCAGCTCCCCCAGGAGCCATTCTGACGCCGCTCCCAAGCCGGGAAGCGAGAAGAAATTCCATGAAGCAGATAGGATGCTGCTCACGTACAGCAGTTCCAAGTACATTAGAATGAGATAAATGGGGAAAATATACAAATTAAATCGGTTCTGTAGTAAGCAATTTTACTTACTGGCTCCAGAACATTTAAGTTTTCTGTCAATATCATGACTTTATTAATTTCTGCTATTTTATTGGTTATAATATAAATTTAGATCCAGTATAATGCTGACATTTATGTACTGTAAACATAATTTTGGAATACAGATTGTTGATTAGGATCTGTATTTTTTTTTTTTAAATTCACTTAATGTCAGGATAATGTCCAGCTACTCTTTCACATGCTTTTAATGATTAAAACCAGAGAAGCAACAGAAAACAGTTTGTAAGTGTATCATCTTTTATGCAAACATAAGTCCAAAGTTGCAGTTAATTCATAGCAGAGGAGGATGAGTTCAGGAATTAGTATTTTTTAGTTTAGGACCTCTGCACGTCTCGTACAGGAAGGGGTTGCTGTGGGGTTTTGAACGTCGGCTCTGAAGACAGGTACTGTCTGTGAGGTAAAGTGACAGAGAAAACAGCAGACTGGCCACCTCGCCTGGGGAAGTCTAGAATCTTTCTTAAAGAGGCAGCAAACCCCAATACAGCTGCCTTTTTATAAGGGTATAACAACCTGTCGGGAACTCCTCAGAGTTTAACAGATAACTTCATCTTTGAAAGAGAGATCTAGTGCCTCACTGCTCACCAGAAACTAGCTAAGAAGGTCTTAAGAATCATCTTCAAGCCTTTGCAATTAAAAAGCAAGTCTTTCCTCCTACCCACAATAAGAATTCCTAGTCAAACCACATGCATAAAGGAAAATATAATTTAAACGTGCCTAAGATCAGTATGCACGTGATGATGAAAAGCACTCAACAGGGGAACAATGGATGCAAAAAGATAAAACTGAATGCGAGACAGAGCAAACCTTTGGGGCTGGTGGGAAACTAGCTTAAAGAGCACAATGTTTTACACTACAGTTTCCTATAATGTTTAATAAAAGATGTGAACGAAGAAGAGAAATTGTGAACACTACATTAAAAAATAATGAGAAAGTCATTTGCCCTCTGTTTTGCATTCCCTGAAAATCCATGACTACCAGCCCAAAAACCCTGCGACGCTGCAGTACAACCTTGTTACAATATTTGTATCAAGAAATAGTAGCAACTGAAAAAAAAACTTAGAAAGAACAGCCATTCAATAAAAACACCTCTAGAGGTTAAGCCGTTCTGAACTGCCAACGGTGACTGAAGATGAGAAGCAGAACTTCTTCAGAAGTTTCAGGACACTGGAGGAAAACTCGCTTAGGAGTAAGAGGGAATAGCTCTAAGAAAAAAAAAAGCTAGACACACTCTGTTTGATTTTGTTAATTAATCGGTAGCTTCTTCGTAGGCTTTTTATTCCTAAGACTAAGGAATCCTCTGTCTAATGTCCAAAATATCTACAGAATGAACGGAGCAGTCTTGTAAAAACAAGCTAAAACAGACGAGCCATTTTGTTCTCGAGCGTGGGTCACATGATGACATAATCTCTAGTTAAATTATTATTTCTGGCTTAAAACCAGAGGACTGTCACACAACTATAGTATTTTCAGAAGAAGATGAAGATTGGTGAATGCAAATACATTGATATGCTTATCAGTTGCTTCTTTAAAGGGAAGAATCCTTTAGTAGAGGTGAAGATAAGCCTCCGAGAACTAAATGTTAAAACCATGCCATTGCATCTGACAAGGTGAAAAATCTGCACTTTTTTCAGGCTCACCTAAACGGGAGGCAAAACTATTACTCAAAAAGACAGTAAACCCGATGCTTCTACTTGTACAAACTGCTATAAAGACCTCTTTTTGTCTCCGATATGTTACACACGAACGTACATGTTCTGTTTACCATTTAAAGTATCTGGTAGAGAACTGCATGTTTTAAAAAAGCGAATTGCTTGCCTAGATACCTCCCCACTTGTGGAAGGATGTAGCCCTCTTCCATCTGTTCCAAAGAATGACTTTCAGAGGAAAAGGGGGTGTTGTAGGTTGCTAAGTTTAAAAAAAAAAAAAAAAAAAAAAGAAAAAAAAGAAAAAAAAAAAACACCACACATACACTGCAGTCCTTTAACCAGTTTATCATTAAGATTAGAGAAAATGTCTCTTATGGAAAGGAGCTTTTTTTTTTTTTAAACTCTGCACTAGTGTGTGTCTTTCTGACTAGTTGAAGGAACGTTGCCTTAATCGGGTCTTTCCATCCTTTCAAAATATTTTCAGGCAAATTCAGAAAAGAGATACTGCATTTCCCCTGGGACAGTGAAAGACTTAACTGAAATAGGAAATTTAAAGGAAATACAGAACATTTCTTAAGAATAAAAACGTGTCTTCTCTTGATCTACAAGGTGATCTATACATGCGTTCTGAGGAAGAGCATCCACACGGCCTTTTTAAGTAGGTTAGGCATTACTCTTCCTCAGGCTTTAAGAGGCCCATTTGAGTAAAGTGGTATGGAAGAAAAATAGAAAATAGAAAGTCCGAGTGATGTAATTTAAGGATGTTTTCTCTAAGACCACTTAAAAAAATAGGCATTATACTAGTTCTAACCAATCTATACAACATTACCTTAACATCACCTCTGTTCTGTCAAGATGATGATCCAACACATACGTTTCTGTCAATAAAAGTGATCTTCAAGCTGACATGAAAGTGGTCCCCACTTAGAGAAACAAGTCAACACATTTTTCTGAAGGCAAGCGTTTAAATGAAACAACACAACCGTTACCTGTTAACAGACTGAACGACAAACTTTGGGTTCCTAAGAAAGAGTCTTGGACTTATGAACAACGAGATTTGGGTTCCTGCCTGTTTAATAGCAGAAGACAGCCTAAAAAATCAGTCTTCAACACTTTCTCAAGTCCTTCTGTTTGCACAAGACATTAAGTCTTTTCTTCTCACATATATCATTTCCTCATGCAAGTCCAAACATGCCATTCCATTTTCAAGACTTCTTGGATTGCAGTTACAAAACAATTCTTAAAATGAAAGGTACTGCATGCTATACATGTATATCGCTTAGATGACAATAAAAGTCTTCTGACCATCTCTCAGCTAGCCTTCAGCAGGCAGATTTTTGGTTCCAAATTAAACAACTGATGTAATTTACGGATTTCAAATAACAAAAGGTGATTAACAAAATTCCCAAATTATACAGAATGCAGCCTTGTTGCCAATAATTCAAGTATGTCATCCCCCATTCTCTACCCCTGATTTTAGGTACTTATCAAGTACTCAAATTGTTCTGTTATCAACTTTCTAGTTAAAATCCTGATTGTTTGGCTGAAACACAGATAGAAATATGTTTATTCTAGGTAAATAAATTCCAAAATATTTGCAGAAAATTCTGTCAAGTAAATCAACACAATCTTTCAAAAGTTTTGTTTTCTTTTGTTTGGCGGGGGGGGGGGGGGGGGGAGATGTGATGGTATCTGGTTCTGAGGGTTTGGTGTTTTTTTAGAAGCTTTAGAAGTCATTAAATAGCAGAAATCAACAAATACAGAGAGCAAAATCTATACGTATGTTTCAGTACAATACTCCAAGGAAGGGGAAAATTACCTGCTGAGAGAGATTCAGTTAAACCCGACCTTAGGTTTAGTGGTTGGATTCTGTTTCTGTAACTGAAGAGCTGCTTCTACAGACACACGCCACTTGAACCGAAGGAAGTTGGGAGCTTTTTTAGAGGCGACTACCTTTTGGGAAGGGGTTTCATAGGTTGAAAAGTGAAGTGGTTCATACGTTACCATAACAACAAAATGTAACACTGCAAAACCCCATAATGACACATTCTTAACCAAAATCGGTGCATGAAGAATGATTATTCTGGAGCTCCCAGCATGATAATTTTAATACCTGCAAGGCAATGGTGCCAATTTTTTCCCTACCTTTCTCAGTCTGAAATAGAAATAACATCATTGCTTTGATAGACTAGAAGAAAGTCTGACTGCGCTGACACAGAATTTATTTAACAATCATAGAATCATTTAGGTTGGAAAAGACCTTTCAGATCATCGAGTCCAACATTCCACACCCCCAAAATCTTTGACCAGATTAACTTGAGGGAGTGAGATTCTTTAATCTAAATCTAAATCCTGTGACCTCTTCCAGCACTCTCTAGTTTCCTAATTTTCTCAGGCTGCCATTGCTCCAGTTAAACACCACTGTCAGCAGAGGCCAAGATAAGAAAGAAACTTTTAGCTTTTAGATAGCCCAGGTCAAACCCGACAAGGGTTTTGAACAGAATGACAGCAACACTGCCCTGAATAAACCAGCAAATGGAGAACCACTGCCGAGAGCAAAGCAATAGGTGATACGTTGAACCTGCTACTAAAAGCAAAGACGACCGCTGTGTTTTGTGCTAGTTACAAGGGGGGGTTTAGGAAGCATGAGACATAACAACGAAGTCAGGGGTCAAAACTGCATGAATCTCCACAGTAGGTAGGTCCGGATATTACAGGGAATGATGCAATCCACTGGCCAGCTGCAGACAGAAATGGGATTTTTAAAATCCCGAATGATTACTTCAATGTTATAATGACGCTGCCTACCAGCTTCTCCATCAGCATCGCCGTTGTCACACGAAGTGGCAAAACACTCAATTAACTTGTGCGGTTGTGTGAATACTGGACAGACAATTGCCAAAGAAACACCAGAACTTACGCTCACGTGCCATTTTTTTCCAGATCTGAGGTAACAGGATACAAATGCAATACAAAAATTTCAGAAACAGAAACTGGTGGCTTAGGCAGGGTTCTGGGGAAAGAAGGCAGAGTGAGCTGAAGTCTGGGAAACGTACGCCGAGAATGACGAAAAAGACTCAAGGCTCAATGGCTCTCAAAGGGCAGAAACAATGGAATTTAACAGAACAGCAGCTCCACAAGTTCAAAATTAATGAATCAACAGAAAAGCGAGTAAACATTCTGCGGAGCTGACAGCTGAAGTGCCGAGATAGTCATCAAAAGTAGCAGCACTGGCTTAGCAATTTATCATGGAAAATGGAGCACAATCGTTTCTCTTACAGCATATTTGATAAAGAATATAAGGCAGACATGTTCCTTGCCCAGATAATCTTACAGTCCAAATAATTTAAAATACTATCCAACACAAGTCAGGCACTCATACATAGATCATTGATGGTCTGTGAAATATTTGCTTTTGCCATGGAGCTGATGCCTCAGTACTTCCAAATACTAAATTCCATCGCTTCCGTAGTATTATAAACAATTTTCTGCATAGAAAATTATCTGTTTCACTGATTTTATTTCATTCCTAGTGGAATGAACAGATTTTTTGACAAAAAATTAATCATATATTAGCCACATTAACTTTGAAGAAAAACTCCAATGCCCCTATGACCACTGACATTTTATCACCTACAGGAGCTAAAAAACCAAATAAACAAACAAACAAACAAAATTAAATGAAGCTGGATCACAAGCAATGGTAGAGAGAAACCTGAAGATACAAGAAAAAATAATAAGATTAAGCCAAAATTAAGCAAACTGAGGTGGAAAAGGCCTGAAAGAACATCCTGATGCATTTTAATCTGAGGAAAGACATGGAAAGGACCATTTTGATTTTCCAGTCTAGTGCCTGCAATAATACGGTAATTGCATCAGAAATTCATATAGAACTGTATTAAACTTCATCTGACTTTACAATTTTCACCTGAGAGATGTTAACATATCCTATCCAAAAGCCAAAATGAATTGTTTTGTTAAAAACACCTGCTCCAGGACACAATCCTGTCTCATTATGAATAATTATTCAGATCAAACACAATTAAATACTCACATTGTACAAATTTTCATGTTGCCCAAAGAAATGGAAATTGTTTATAAATGCAGTATTATTCTACTTACAGTTACGGATATTATTCCAGTCGATTTTAGAAAAAAATGGATGGCAGCAGAGTCCCTCATAACCCAGCCTTTCCTTCTGCCCACAAAGCAGGCTCTGGATCAGATCAAGAAATTCACTACTAACTTTCACATCCTCTGGGAACTTCAGAAATCTCTGCATTAGAAAGAAAAGGATTTCTGCTCAGTAGGAAAGCAGTCCCAGAACAGTAAGATTAAGGTTCATTATTCTGAGATATGTAAGGCACAAAGGATAAATATTTATAGTGTACAAATAAAAGTATTGTGCATTTTTCCCAAAGAGGCTTTGATGTGCATTTACTGCAGTAAAGATAAAAACACAGGAACAACCATACCCAATCAGACAAATGGCAGACCCAGATCACCATCTTATGCTGAACAATGGCCAATGGTGCCCACAAATGGAAGAGTAAAACAAGACACTTTCCCAGAAAACTCTCCCAGACACCCAAGGATTTGTGGCTTAGGATTTTCTGAACCATGGGTGATGTCTTTGTATTTGCCTGATCTCCATGGATTCTTCCAGTCACTCCTTGAAGCCATACTACTACAGCTACTCCAGTAGCTGCAAACTCACAGCGAAGAGCTCCCCAGCATGAGAATGGGCTATATGAAGCATCCGGTTTTGTTTGTAATGTAGTTACTGCTGGCTACTTTCATGTGATGCTCCTAATTCCCATGTTAGAAGAGATAAGAGGCAACCATTCTTTGTTCACCTCCTCCCAGCTACACGATTTTTTTTTTCCTTTCCTACTACCTCCTACCATTCTATCAGCTGCTTTTTGGACTGTTACTAAGAACTAAACTAACATTTGCATAGATTATAACATTGAGATACTGTTCTTGAGCCCACCACTGGGTAAAATTGGGATACTTTTCCCTTCATATGCATTAGTTTAAATCTATTTACACTGAATTTCACACGATGTTTTAATCATGCAGATGCGCAATATCCTCAAGCCTTTCTGCAGCCCTTCATAGCTAGCCCTTGTCTTTACTATCCAGAAACACTTAGTAAGGTTCAGGAACTTTATCAATCCACAATTCATCCTTTCAATCCCTTTTCGAGATTATTTTGGAAATGCTCCAATTATAGTTGCCTAAGACGGGCAGCTAAATCTTTTTTAATTCAGGCATTGCAGACGGTTATTTTTAAACACCTGTTACAAAAAATAACTTGATATCTACAATACAGAGACACATAAAACCAACATAAAGCATACATGCTAAATGTTTTACGAACATGACAAAGTAAGAGCCAGCCATAAGCTTCTTTTTTCAACTGTAACAACATGATCTTCAGTTACAGCCTTTTTACCCAAGAACGTGGAAGGAGTCCTCTCTACCTGGAAGTTCATGATGTTATTGAAAGTTTTTGCTGAAGTCCCCTCAGCAAACGGAGACCTTCCATAAATCATTTCATACGCAATGACTCCTAGGGACCACCAGTCACATTCTGGACCATAAGAAGCTTTGCCATCCCCATTCAAGCCCGTCAGCATTTCTGGTGCCATGTAGTCAGGTGTGCCAACAGGTAGCTTAGCGTTTACCTAGAAGCGAAGATATACCAAGTGAAATTACAGCACTTTCTGTTCATTGTGACCTTGGTAATAAAACATACCTCTTTTTTTTTTTTTCTTTCTAAATTTCAAAACTAGTCAAATTTAGACATAAATATTCCCTGCCCGCATTGCATTCTGTGTCGTCCCTACTTTTTTTTACTTTGTGTTCATGATCAGCAGAGTACTAGTATTTGAATTTCGGGAGTGCTTAGAAAAGGTAATTCAGGAGCCAAAACCGCAATCATTTTTGCACCCAGTGGCATAAAGAAAGAAACAAAACAGCAGGCAGACTAACACAAAAACCTGAAGCTGACTGAAAAGATAACGTGGAGAAAAAATTTAAAAGAAAAATGCAATGCAGAGAAGCACTGAAAAGGGAAGAACGGGGAAAACAGAATATTAAGACTCACAATACTAAGAAAATGCTATGAAAAAATCAAAATTGTAAAACAAGACAGGAATCTGGTATAGAACTTCATATTCTCGCTCAGATATATTTTAATTCCAAATTATCACTTGAAATTGTATGCAGTTACCTAAACTTACAAGCAACTTATAAAAAAACCTCAACCGATTCACAGCTTTCAATATAGTGCTTTCTGGTGAGTAAAGACCAGAACACTGGAACGTGACTCATTACAATCAAGAGCTCCCCGGTCTTCAAAACTGTGCCACCTCGGTTACAACAAACACAATTTTCAGTCCAGTTATGAACAATCATAAATCCATGTCCTTCTTTAAACACAGCATTGAACAGTTGTAAGAATCTCTAGAAGTTTGATTTTGTATTGCAGTACAGCACCACGAGAAAGTAGACTTGCCTTTACCTTTCTTGTGTATTAAAATTTTAATAAGCAAATACACATCTACCGAGAGCTGCAAAAGCTGCTCGACCTCCTATTTGAAAAGCCATTCATAAATGGAAAAATATCACTGCGAATAGATTCCATATTGGACAGGAAAGGCAGAAGAACAAAGGAGTAATCAAGGAACAGATAGAAAGTTAGTTTTCCCTTTTTGACTGGACTATCCAAACAAGTCCTTTTAAATCCACGTTATTACCGTTTTGTTCACTGTCATTTTGGCAGCTGACCCAAAGTCCACCAGTTTAACGTGTCCTGTTCGGTCAATAAGAACATTCTCTGGTTTGATATCTCTGTAAGGAAGAAGAAAGCAATCGGCACCTTTCCACACCATTCCCCACTGTCATATCTCGGTAACAGGCTATCCCTTTTCAGCCACACTCATCTGTGTGCTCAGTTGCATAAAACTTAACGAGTGGGAATCTTTTCCAACTGTCATTCTGTTTCCAAGCAAATAGGAAAGTAGTAAAGTTCCCCTTATTCCATGCAAAGTTAAAAAGTATTGACAGAAGATGGAAAGAGAAGGTGGTTTCACACCTGGACTATGCTGTAACTGAGTTACAGTGAAGTATTAGGTAGCTTTCTTCCCAAATTTCCTCACAACTCATTCTGCACATCTTTCAAACCCAGGCAGCTACCTTGCACTAGAAAGCCACAGCCTATGCTCTAAGTGCAGCCACTACAGCTGCTTGGAACATAAAACACTTCATAACATTTCCAAAGCCTCAGAACGGACTACGCTTATTAAACACCACCGTGACTTGAAGATGCATACAGTAACAGCCTTCAAGCCTTGATATGATCTTTAGAAAGCTCTCTGATATTTAACTACTCCAACATCCTATACTGCCCTGTTCACCAATCAGCACAAAACAAGTTTTAACAATTACACTAATTTCCCACACTACCTGGTGCTAAAAGCAACAATCTCTGGAAAAGATTTAAATTTTTTATAGTGCAACATTAAGGTTTCTTTTTACTAAGCCTCCAGAAAATATATGTAACAATCCTTTCTCGACATTAGTTTGAACTTTACATCAAAGTTAATGCCTTTAGCTACAATTATAGTTGGAGTCTGATTAATTTTCCAATTTTCTTTTCTGATACAGCATGTGAAATACTGTCCTGAAAGAGGACAAAATACAAAAAAAATCAGGAATGTATCATTCCAGAACGCTTTTTCTGGAATGATACTGATCAAATATTCTGTGCAATGCAAGCAGTCTTTACCTACCGGTGTACGTAACCCATCTGATGGACACTGTGAATGGCTAAAACCAACTCTGCAAGATAAAACTGCACCATACTCTCATCTAGTTGGTCCTCATATCGGTTTAAGAGCGACAGTAAGTCCCCTCCAGGCTGATACTCCATCACCTACATAAAATTTTAAAGGAACAGATATAGTCCGTATATACACCGCACATTCCATTCAACTCCTCCATAAGACACTGGACACACATCAAACAGTTGCATGTAACGCAGGAAAATTTACAGAAGATGAGCACATTTCAACCATCACACTGTTCTTCAGCGTAACAATGGCAATAGTGTTCAATAGAGGAGAAAAGAAACAAAGACAAGGCATTACCAAGTAGAGATTTTTCCTGTCTTGAAATGCATATTGTAACTGTGGAATCCATGGACTGGTGCTCTGAGATAATATACTGCGTTCTTCCTCAAAAAATGACACCTACGAAAAAAGGAAGTGTTCAGTTATATCATGATGAAAATGTGTCAGAATACACTAGAATCCCCTAGCTTTAGAACGATTTGAGTCTGTGCCAAAGGCACGCGTCACAGAAAAAGTACACAGAAAATATTAAATGCTATTTCCTTATGATGTGCGCATTTAAAGAAGTAATTTTACTCCTTTGCATTTTCCATTCCCCTCCCACCTTCTGTTGTCTAGCTTGCTTTCAACTGAATAGTCGCTGCAGCAAAGGCCTGCTCCCCCTTCAAGCTGGTGAAGCATCTACCAGTCTGGAGTGCAATCTTGGTTAACCTCATTTGGACTGGCCCTAATAAAACTAATCTCAAAAGAATCAGACAGGCAAAAAAGAAGCTAGAACAATTATGGGGTAGCATCTTACAGCTAATTCAGTAATAAATTCATTGTAAGGTATTAAACTACAAGGCTTTCTTGAAATCATCCTCTAGCGACTATTTAACTACTTAGATGTGCAGCCAGACAACGAGGAATTAATTTTATTACAGAGATACTGCCAGTTCATTTAGATCAACATTCCCTACTTTCACTGACCCACACGCAAGAAGATTGAGCAAGTATCATATCGAGGGTAGGATCGTACCTTGCTTTCTTGTCAACCTGTACCACAGCAAGAATAATTTCAGTTTATCTTCATTTCTGATAGCCACAAACAATGCTAAGGGATCCCAGGAGCAACCTGACTGCACCAAATATTGGGAACAACTGATGTAGGTATCGCTGTATAAATTCACAAGGTCCTTCATGGAGTATCTCTGTCCTACTTGTCATCTCATGTCAGTGAAAGATTAACTTCTGTTTCTCACCAAACGATGATAACAACCTCCATTATCCCTTTTTTAAGTTTCAAGTAACACATTTCTCAAGCTAGTGAGAGGCTCTCCATAAAAATCCAGTCACCACAGTTTGCCTTCACACCCACTCTTGACATTCTATGTCGCTCTTTAAAATAAAAAAAACCTTAATGACTAGATTGCCTGAAAATTCAAGCCATCATCAAGCTGATCGATACTGATCCAGTATTTTCTTAATCTGTTTTTAGCTGTCTTGCAATTAGATGGTAAGCTCTTTGAGACAAGGGCCATTTTTTGGTTTGGATGGCACCTCACCCAACAGATTCATGGTCTGTGACAATGGCTTTTAAACACAGTAAAACTACACACAAATATATTACTTCACTGAAATGGAGGATGATCCTCCTCGAGATATATTTTTATCTTAATTCTAATAGTAGTGACAAAAGGGAAATGTTTGATAAATTGTAATTTATCGTTCTACTGTCATAACGGAGAAATATACGTACATGCTCCTGCGCCAACAAGGACTCCTTGCTCATCACCTTCATGGCATATACGTCACCAGTAACTTTCTCTCTTACTACTTTTACATCTGCAAAGTGACCACAGCCAACCACACTCTTTACTTCAAAATCCTTCACGCTGGGTTGCAGTTCCCTTAATTCAGCTATAGTCTCTGCATCTATAAAAATAAAACACTTATTTTTACATTAGCCAACTGGCATTTCATAACGAACACAACATCATAAATGGGGAATAAAACAAAAAAAACATTTAGTTCCAGACTCTCAAGAAATGTTAAATCATTCCAGAATATGCTTCTTAAAAAAACCAGTATGCATAAGAACTAGAAAAAGACTGTGTTAATGCATAGTTAAGACTGAAATATGGTACCTACAAAGGAATCAGGAAATGTTAAGACGGTTCCCATAGCAACCATAATTCTGTCCCATTCATAACATCAGAGGCTGATAGCCTCTTTTGTTTCTAATTTCTTTCCAACCATCCTTTACCAATACAAAGCGCATTCTCTAAATACGAGGGCTTCACCCAGCCGAGTTCTACAAGTCAAGTGGCAGGGTTTCCTCCTCTACCTGTGGGAGGCACCAGTCTATTGTCTAACAAATAACCGTAGACATGACGTTTCAGATGTTCCGTTCAAGTTTTCCATTGACTAGTTTCAACCAGCATGCACTGTGATAATCAATTGTTCTCTGTACATTGTTCTAAAAATTCTTCAGACGAGCAGAAAATGACTCTCTGCTAATAATATCCAGAAACTGTTGGATGGAACTATCACAGGGGGCATGAGAAGTTACTTTTAACCAAACGTCTTTCTAGTATATCTTAATAGAAAAAATCGTGAACCCTTTTTTCCCCCCACAAAGAATCTGAGCACATCATCAGTAAAATACTCTGTCAGAAATCATATTTCTGAAGCACAGAATTACTATTTACAAGTTACACATGCAAAATTTGTGTAACACGTGGAAGCCAAAAGATTTCTTCAAGCTGAAAGAGCCAAGTATTACCAAGTTCCTTTCTAGATCCCCCCCCCCCCCCCCCATACCTCTAGTTACTGTCCTGCTCTCAACTTCTGACATCCTATTGTGCGGACTTGGAGCTTTGCCTTATGCAGTACTCAGGCACTGTTAAAGTGCCTCCTCAACTATAAATACAGTACAGGCTAAGAAGGATGCACATTCGAGTCACAGCACTTCAAAAGCCACTTGGCATTTGACCTTTTTGGACCTGAACAAAGCCCCACTAAGATTGCCAAGGTCCCCTTTGCAATGCTGAGTCTGTCCACAAGAAGTCTGATGCTCAAAGTCCTGGCTTACAATCATTACTGAATCAAAGCAACTAAAGCATTATTTAAACATTCAGATCCTTAAGCACTACCTTATAAAATGACACCTGAAAATTGGTCTCAACAAACTTACACTTCTTGACAAAGTTGCCAACGTGTTTAATTTTCATTAAAGCGGGGTTTCTGCATTCTTCAAAAAGAACGAATAAAGAATCAAGGATGCCTTCCCGGGAGAGAGGAGACATCTGCTGTTGAGTCACAAAGAGTGGCTTCCCCTGGAAAAAAAAAAAAAGCAACAGCAGATGGAGTCTCAGACAACAATGAAAACCCTCAAATCAATAACATATGTATAGAGCAATTATATATTATCCATTTAAAAATCACTACTTCAGAAATTAGAGAAACGATGCAGAGGTGTGAGGTAAACATATCAACTCGTTATATCTATCTGTAATAGTTGTTACAGGTATTTTACTTTTCGACAAAGCAATCCTTTAAGGATTGTTAAAGTTCAAATCACAGCTTTCTTGAAACTATCTACATCCTACTGATGACTCTGATCTGACTAGCTTTTTTCTTGACATTGTACCATGTGGGTTTTTTCATGGTACAAATAGTTTAAGCAATCAGTATCAATATTAGCTCTAGAAGGAAAAGCTGCTGAACCTCAGATAACCAAACAGCAGCTGGTTAGGTAAATCCATCCCACGGCAAACCCCCAGCTACACCACCCATGAAAAAACTGCAGATTACAGGACATTGAACGCAATATTCCTTCTTTACGTGGGAAAATCCACTCCGGCTAAAACATTAACAGATGCACATAAACGTAAGACCAGCTACTATCCACTGGACTTTGTGCAAACTAGATTCCCACTTTGAACTTCAACAAGTTATCCCCTTCTTCTACCCCCTCCTCCAAGGGGCCACACAAGCACGCTTTGCGTGTCCACACAAACAAGCAAAACTGTATTTTGATACGCCGGGTACGGACACAGAGGAAACTGAGATCGGTAATCCCATGCCAGATGCTCTTTACCTGAAAGAGAAGATTTAGCCGAGAAATTCGGCTGGTGATGGGCTCCATCGGTCCTGCCTCTACCGGATTTCGGGCGCCGCATTTGAACTTCAACATCTTTACAGATTATTTTGTAGAAAAGATCACCTGAAAAAGAGAACCAGGACTTTCAAGCAGAGACAATAAAAAAAGAGGGATGAAGGGAGCATAATTTAAGCAACATTTGTATTTCCTTGGAGACAAAAGTTATTAAAGCTAGCAGGTTTGAGCGCATCCGGAGCCTAACAGCAACGACTGCGTTTTCTGGGCAAGGCGGGGAGAGGGAAAGGCGCAGACGGGAAACAAACCCCGACGGCGCAGAGCCCTCAGACGGCGGCGGCGGCGGCGTCTGCGCCCCGCGGAGCGGCTGCCCGCGACGCAGGAGCCCGCGCTGCCGCTGCCGCCGCCGCTCCGACCCCCGGCCACCCCCCGGCCCGCAGCCACCCCCGGCCCCCGCGCCGCCCTCCCCACCTGCCGCCCCGCTTTACCGCCATCCAGGTTTGAACGGAGCCCGCGGCGTATCCCGGCGACCATCGCTTCCGATGACGCGCGGCAGGCGCCCCCGGCTCGGCCAATCCCGAGGGCGGGCTGGCGGAAGAGCAGTCGTGACGAGGCGCGGCCTCCCTAGAGGCGCGGCTGAGGCCCCCTGGGGACGTCAGCTGTGCGTCACTCCCCCGGGCGGGGCGGGCGGTTAACGGTTTTAACCGTCGAGTCGGCGGTCTGCCCGGCCTGCCCGCCGCGGAGGGGGCCGGGGCCGCAGGAGGGCCGGGCCGGGCCGGGGGGGAGCCGTCCTCGCTCGGCCGGGGCCCCCGCGGGGCCTGAGCTGCGCCGGGCCGCGGCTGCCGGGTGCCGTCCCTCGGGGGCTGCTCTGCTCTCACGGTTTGGTTCCCGTAAAGCGTACGCCACTTGTCCTGTATTTTACCTCCTCTTCTTCTTTTTTTTTTTTTTTTTTTGTTTTTTTTTCTTCCCCTTCTCTTTGCCAGGTCTTGAAAGGCAAAAATGACTCATTCTTAATAGTTCTGACTGGAGCTGGTTCAACCGTAGACTAGGCGTCATGGTTGGCAGCAGCTACCTGCCGGGTAGGACAGCCAGAGGGGAAACAAAAATGTTTGCAGCAGCTTTTAATTTTCCTCTCTAAAATGCTTATTTGACCTTTATGTTGTCGTCATCCCCCCCCCCCTTTTTTGGTGATCTGTGTGGCCGTTTTATTCCTATATAGGGTAATTAGCTTTCAAGTGAAGCATTGGTGAAAATGTTCCAGCTCGGCATCCCCTCGGAAGTGCCGACATGCCATCCATCAAAATGCTAAGCGGAATGCAGCGTGACCTTGTTTAACAATGGATCAGTACAGCGATGTCCGCGGCGGAGATCAGCATGAAGCGGTGATGCTATCTGCAAACATCCCAGCTCTGCAAAACACAGGATGCTATTTCAAAGTGGACTTCATTGCTGCACAGTGTCTTGGCAGGATTTAAGCTGGCAACAGAAGTCTAGGTGATGGGGTTCCTTAAAAATAATCACGTTGCTGTGTAGTGACATAAAACAAGATGTTTTGCTATCCAGCAATCCTTTTAATTATGCTAATACGGGCTTGGCATCTAGCTGATAAAGTAATGCACTGACGGATTTATTATATCATGACTTTATACAAATCATTTTACAGATTTGTGCTTCCTTCCACCTCTTCCAGTCCACCCCTGGAACACTGACATATTTTCGGTGTATTTCTCGTCTCAGACTTACATATCTGGGTTCATTTCAAGTTATTAAACCTGAAAGAATTTTTAAAGTCTAATTTATTGTCCACCACCTGCACTGCCAATTTGCTTTTTGGATTCCATTCAGGACACTGTCATTGTCTATGTCTCATCCGCAACTGCATTGCACAGGAGACATCAGCTCTTAAAAAGAAGTGCGATAAAGAGCTTCCTTTTCATAAACAGGTCAGTTTTCATGCAGATGCATTTTAGTAAAATACCACATCCTGCCTTGATAGCTGGAACCTACCATGTCTAAGGGTACTCTCTGCTAGAATCTGGACAAGTCTCGTCTGCCATCCAAACTAAGAGGGGAACTTGAGGCTCCTCTGCCCTTCCCCTTCTCCTGCACAAATGCCATTAGCCCCCTCTCCTTTAACTGCCAAAATTACTGTTAAATATCCACGCTGTTTCTAATGCCACTTGAGAAATGACCGTGTCTGTACGTTAGTTTAGATTTAGAAAGTGGGAGAAGCGAAAGAGCTGAGTTCTCTTTCTGACAGCTCCTTCCCATATTGTGTCCAAATAACAAGGTGCGGCTGATTCTCCTTCCATCTTTTCTGCAGGATGGTGTAGAACAGCTCATCACAAACTGGACGAGGAGATGGGTCATTAAAGGTTTCACCTCGTCCGCATTAAGTTACTCTTTCCCTTCTACAGCACGAACACTACTTCAGGGTCTCCCACACCGTAGCCCGAATCGGTTTCACCGGCCAGGTGCGTTGCACGGCGCTCCTTGGCGAGCAAGTCTGCCTCAGGTAACTGGCCTCTCAGCCGCCCAGCAGCTTCGACTACACTATGAGTTCAGTTGCTACGATTTTCATGGTTATAACTTAATTTTCCCAAATAAGGATTTCCTTGTTTGTGTACTGTTGAGTGCTTGCAAGCAAAGAAGCTGGCTGTTAAAAGCATTCTTTGGGGCAGATTTGGTTTTCCTCAGAATTTCAGTGAGGGCTCAGTTTAGATCCGTTTCCCTTCAAGAAGGCCCTTAAGCACCTATTTCGCTAGAAGCAGCCATGTGATAGAAGATCACTTACTGTTTTTTCTTTGCTGTGTAAAAGACTCGCATAAACAAGAACATCTACTAGCAAAATGAAATAGTTGCAAGAAAGTATAGCTGCACCAGAGCTGTTATCAAACATTAAGAAAAGAAGCTGAAGCGGTAGACGGAGGGAGGAGAGGAGAGAGAGAAAAGCTGTGCAGTTTCAGCGATAAAACCTCAGTACCCATTTCTGATGTCTCAGGTAAAAAATAAATACCTTTTCCGAAGAGCCCGTATTTCGTTTTTCTTTAAATTGGTGGTCTGAAGTCTTCAGAGTGAAAGTGGAGATTCCTTCCTACTTTTGATATTTTTATCGAGAGCAATCTTGATACTACTTCTTTGTCTTTATAACGGTCAAATTATATATCGCTTCTTTTTTCTTGGCAGCTGCTCCTGTGGATCAACTCACTAAACTTGAAGGATCAGCAGCAGACCTGCAATTGTACAAAACAAGGGTTTATTCCCTACTATTAAATTAATAGGTCATTCAAAAGCCTAACAGAATAAATAGCTCTATGATTTTCCCTAAACAGGGCCCAATACAGTGCTCGACGTGTTTTGACATCTCACCATGCACTGAATTGGTTACCATCTGTTTGGCATTTTTTTATTGTAAGAGTAGGGGTTTCCTTTTATTTCCTCGGCCAAAATTCTCCTCCCTCGTGCTGTTGCATAGTGCGCCAAGGTGACCGCGTTCCAAAGACTGCGTGTCACCGTGACACCCTTCAGGCTTGCTCAGGGTCTAAGCCACTAAGTAAAGGTAAAAGTAAAAGATCAGGCATGGAGGTATGCCAGCTTTTTGCCAAGAACCTGGCACTCAGGTTCTCATCCAAACTAACATCACCATATTTTAATGGGCAGAGCGATGCCAACCCCCCAACACCATCGGGCTGTGAACTTCCGTATTTACAACAGCATCACTTTTCAATATCTCCATCTTTGGAGCAGCAAGGCTAACTTCCTGAGATTGACATGCGGCTAGAAGGTAATAAAAAAGGCTTGTGCTATCACAATTCTAAGAGCTGAGCATGACCAAAACCCTCCTATTTTTTGTCCTACCTTGGAAATCTCTTCAGCTCTGTCCTTTTAATGCTAATCCATTCATGCAGACTGGTAGCAGTTTGCAACGTAGGCTTCCAGAGCATGGGGACTCCAGAAATAAATCGTGTTTGTCAGTGATTCTTTTGTTGAATGTTACGGCTGGCCTTCACCGTAGCTGATCTATATGCGTATGAAAACAAAAAATGAATTCTCCCTTGGCAGCTCTATTCCTTTCTCTAACTCGCCAGTATTTAAAAGATCCTGTAATAATCCAAGCTCTTCCATCTTTTTTCCTAGCCCTAACCCTGATCGTAGCTGGGTTATCACCTTCTGCATCAAAATAAAGGGTTAAACTTGGCTGACTGGAATACTGTCATAAACCCTTGCTAACGGCAGCTCTCACCATTGTTGAATAGGGCTAAATAATCCCTAGATCCTAGGCACATTTTTTTCCGCTTTGTTTTCCCAAACTATCACAAAATATCCACCTTCGATGCAAGAGTCTTGCGCACTACAGGGGATGTAAATATTTGCACAATACGTCTTCAGGAATGACAGTTATGGAAGAGGTAAGTAAATTCCGTTTCAGAGAAGATATGAAGGCAAAGAGAAATAATCGCCAGGAAAACAATTATATTGTCTTCCCTTCTGCAGTATTTTTAATTTCCTCCTTAGAATTTTTGGGAAAAGAACACTCTGCAATCATTCTCCTAGGATAAGCAGGGAGGAAATGAAACCGTAAAAGACCTAAAGGCTGTTAGGTGTTTCTTCCGTAGACTTCCACTAGAAGTTAGGTGCAGAGCTACACCTGATCATATTCTTCAAGGTTATTTTGATTGAAATATTGAAGGCCTTTTTTGTTTGTATTAGCAATATGCTAATAACAGTATTATAGAAGTGCTAATGTTCGCTGGGGGGCTATACTTTATTTTTATTTTCTTTATATTTGCAGAAGTAAAATCCATTAAAAGTGCTTTAAATACACATGGTAGCCTTCCTATTAGATACACAGCCATCATCTATCTGTTACTTATTTCTAAAAATGCAGACAGACATGCGTGCTGCTCCTCAGGCCTAATCCCAGCTCCGAGGGCTCCTCGTGCAGCACACGCCGTGCAGCGAGTACCCGTGGTTTCTCCCCAGACTCTCCCACCATACAGCCCTGTGCTGAATTGCTCTTTAAGGCCCAACATAATCACGCTGAATTTCTGGTGTGACCAAAACGGAATGGTAACTGAATTGGGTCACTAACAATCCTTTTTATATGCGAACTGAGCATTTAACCACATGAAAATGAGGGGGTTTTTAATCCTAATTGTCCTCCACGTTATTTTTTTTTAATACTTATCCTAATACAAATACTTCATTACTTACTGGTGAAATAATTTTTTAATTTTTAGATGCAGTGAAAAGCAAATGATCTTTTACTTATCTCAGCTTTAGGCTGCCTTTGTGCTATCACAGGAACACCCCTGATTCCACAAAAATTGTTTTATAGAAAGCAATTTATTAAACCTCACGATCTGTCAAGACACATGAATATTGATGTGTTCACATTAACATCTCCTGGAGCAGCTGAAAACTAAATTTTTCATGACTTAATGGGAATTATATGTTGCAGAGCAACAAGTGATGGGGCCTAATTAAAGCAAAACTGACAAAGTATCTGAGCAACTATAATAAACGTTTTGTTTTAAATGTAGCT
The DNA here is from genome assembly GCF_047370975.1 of Nipponia nippon. Lineage (NCBI taxonomy): Eukaryota > Metazoa > Chordata > Aves > Pelecaniformes > Threskiornithidae > Nipponia > Nipponia nippon. Next base: position 2,241,269 of record NW_028262348.1, on the reverse strand, counting down.
ACAGAACTACTTGCATGTTTTCATTGATGTGGAAAGGAAGGCGATGTTGAACTCTGTTTTAGAAGATAAAGCCTAGAATGGGACAGGCACGGTTTATCATCTGGAAATTGCATATAACAAAATACTCGATTACTCTGGAATTTAGATATGGTAATCATGTAAAAGATGGCCACACCCAAGTATATTTTACCTAGATTGCAGGAGAAGATATGAACTGAGATACCTTTATAGTGAAGATACCAAATTCTTTTGTGAGCACAATTAAAACTTATTATTAGAATTTAATCTTACATTGGTCCTAAGACAAATGAATTCTAGATGTTCACAGGAGGACTCCTCCATGCCTTCAATCAACAAACCACAATTTGCTGGCTTGTGGGATGGTCATCGGCGCTTCGTTGCCATGTGTTGGAATTCCATTTAGAAACCTGGCATTCCCCACCCTCCTGTGGGCCGCGGAACATTGTGTATCCTGATTTGTGGTGAAAGAATTTCTGACTCAATCCAGTCCGTGCGCTATATTCGGAAACTGGAAATTTGACCGTCATCAAGGGAAAGAGCCCAGAAAGATTCATTCTGTCTTAATGTAAGTAGTAGGCTCTTAGTGGATCTCTGTCCCTGAGACCGGCCAGAAGCAGAGGTGTGCCAGACAGACATCTCCCTATCCAATATTGATGAGCAGCAGAGCCATGCATACCCATAAATCTCTTTGGCTGACTTCCAGAAAGGTGTAAGAATGTGAATTCATTTAGGAGTTAGCTAGATGGCGTTGAAAGACGTTCATATGTCGCTATAGCATTGTGATTTGGGGGAGAACAGGTCTAGTTATTGTTTGGAGTTTTCTGGAATACAGAAGGTTAGGTTGATGTTGAGACTACACTATATAACAAAATGGCAGGCGGCCATCTGGGGAGGGAAAGCATTGCTAAATCAGTTTTCCACCGGAGTGGAAAGCATCCCCCTTTTTGAAACAGGGATGTTTGGCAGTTTGTTTTTTTAAAAATAGGTCAGTTCAGTGCCAGTTACAAACTACAGTTTAGTGGGGAAGAGCCTGCTCATATCAAATCCACACACTGAGGCAGTTGCTCCAGTCGTCCCTGCTGCAGAAGTCATTGGGAAGTATAAGGTGCTTTCCTGCAGCCCAGCGGTGGCTGGCAGATGTAGCCACAACGTACTATGGAGTTCCAAGATTTGTTATGTAAAAGCAAAATAAAACCACTTGCCCTTACCTACAGTTTAGTAGAACAAATACTGTCAGACTGAAGCATCAAAAATAAGTATTAAAATAGATTAAACAAAATATGTCTGTTAAAATTATGTAAGCTCTTTTTAAAAAAACAAACAACTTTTCACTAACTCTGGTGAATGAAGATACAGAGGTAGACTTGGCTTCTTCACATAACTGAACTTGAAAGAAATTCTATCTTTTTTCGTTTGAAGATTTATTCAAAAAATTCTAGTAAACAGTGATCTGTGCACTGCAGCCTTATAGGCATGGCGGCAAGAATGAACAGGGTAGAAAAGAACAACAGTAGCGCTTTGTTCAGAGTATAAATAAAAGCATCAGATGAGGCAATGACAGCTTGAATGTAGAAGGACTCTTCCAGGTAAGACTAAAAGAGATTTAGATATGATTGCCTGTCTATTTTTTAATTTGGAATCACGATTTTGGTACTTTACAGATTTAAGATGTTCTTGCTCTGAGTGGGAGTGTTCATTCCTGTCTTGAAGAACTCGGCAATGACAGCCTACATGTTACTTTATTTAATTCTTCTAGAATTAGTTCTATACTGTTTGCTTGGAGGCCAAGAAATACTTTACAGTGACTATTGTGGGATTCTGATTTTTAAACAGCTTTTCCATGTTAAGAATTGTGATGAATAAGTGATTAAGAGAGAACACTGACAAAGAGTGAAGTAACTTAATGTTCATACAGGGACTGAATGACAATTTCTGGCTGCTCTGGAGGTCCCTGCATGGGCAAGTCGCTCTTTTTGGAGCACTGCTCACCATTCCTGACGTGGTAGTGGCCTGGCTCACATTGTTTTCTTACACTTTTAAATTTCCTTTACTACCTGGAAGGAAAAGGCTACAAAACCAGTCTATTCTTCCTCAAACAGAAAAAAAAAAAACAAAACAAAAAACCCATGGTGGGAGGTTGTTGCAGTGTTCATGGTCTGCCAAGGAATTGCATGTAGCCATTTTTAGCCAAAGGCTGGCTACTAAAATACAAGTCTTGAAAGAGGAACGGAAACTCCATGAGTTTCTGTGGAATAAACACTTCCTGCAAAAAAAGGTTAAGGCTACTTTTCTTTTTTCCTTTGTTTTTAAAGTACTGCAGATGGACTTAAAGTTTTAAAAATCACTTTTTAATAAAAGGCAGGTTTATGCTACTGTTTCAAATTCCTCTATAATTGAATGAATTACCTAAGTACTACGGTAGAATATTTTCTACTTTCTGCTCTTCCCATCACTCGGCTATCCAGTTTTCCTTAGAGCAACGAGTCTTGTGCATTGAGTCTCTGAAATATTGAAATGGCTCAGATGCTGCATTTATGAATTGTGCCGGTGGATGAAAACAGCAAACAGCAATTACCTTCTTGGAAACGAAGGGAGAGGTGCAAACTTGTCGGGGCATAGTAAATATTACAATTCTCAAACCTTTTAAACATGAAGCGGAAAGTAGTCAGCTTTTCATATCAAACAATTATCAGAAAAAGCCTAACAGCCAGCCTCAAAATGACAAAAAACAAACAAAAAAATCTATTTTAAGTAATTGTTATTTGCTAACAACCTTTCTAAAGCACCAGCTACCACTTAAAATCCTCCAGAAGACAGCGGTAAAAGCAGCGAAGGAGGCTGGGTTCTGCATCAACTCAACCCACCATGAACAGATATTAGGAAATAAAGATTGTACATTCTAGAATACAGGATGCTGGAATAAAAGAGTATTTGCACACAGGCTGTGCAGTTTGTTGCACCTCTGTCCTCTCTATATTCTCCTGGGTTTCGCTCTGATGCCTTTCAGTACCCCAGCATCAAAGTTCCTGTGAATAAGAACAGCTATTTTTCTCTTGGAAAGGGCTCTTTAAACCCTACTGGTTTTCTGTTTTGACAAGCTGGGATTCTTCAGCACCACGCTGAGCCAGAGGCACAGACAGGCAGTGCTGGCAGCGGTGTTCAACAGCTGTGCAGAGCCAGCTAAAGGATGGCTATTCTAGAGCCAGCCTTCCCACCTTATATGTAGCCTCCTGGGGAAAAAATGCCATCTAGGCATCCAAAAAGAGGCAATAAAGAGGCCGATACAAGGTATTTGTAAATGAGGAACGTGCAGGAAGAAGCCCGTCTCGCCACCCTGCTGTCAACTGCCCAGCTGCGGTATGAGCAGGAGGGCACACAACTCCCACGGCGTGAATCGGGAGTACCGACACAGCAGAAAATGGCAACTGCTAACTAACATTTTCCTTTCCATCCCTGTCAAGTCTTTTGTAAGGGGCCATTTCTGCCCAAGCTGCATATAAATTGTACGTTGTTAGTAGATTGATGCTCTCTTGCTTCATCTGCACAGCGCTTCATGCCAAATCCTGCAGGACTTCAATCGTAAAGAAAGAAATAATCAATAAGCCTGGGCAGCTTGTGACGCTTAGTGACAGATTTTCACTGCCTGTATGGCTATATTTTAATTTAGACAAAAATAGTTAACACCGCACTTGCATGCAAAAAGAAGTCATCTGCTTCTTATCTAATGTGTAATTCAATAATTCCTATAATTGATCTTCATTGACAGTTTATGCAAGCTCACTCACCCACACTGCACATATTGTGCTTCCTGACATAAATCCCAACATAGACTATGATATTTCAACAGAGGAAGCTTGTTAAATCAGGTCAAACAAAATAAAGAATCAGAATCTGCTGCAAGTCCTTGCAGCTGTCTGTCTTTTCACCCTCTTCCCCCCCCCCCCCCCCCCAAAAAAAAGAAACCCAACTACTGGTATTTTTGTAATGGCCTAAAAATACAAAAACCAGTTTTGTTAAATGTTGATAGGCTTCAGAATTAAAATGCATCATCATTTTTTCCCTAGATGCTGGACTATTACTGTTGATCAGACACAACTGCCAGTCTTTATTGTTTCCACGTGGTTTGATTTTCCCTGGAAGTGCCATATATATTCTAATGATCTGCTGAATTAAAAGAATGCTAAATCGGTTCCCAACTGATGAGATGCTATTTCTGAGATAGGCCAATAAAGGACATTTTCTTTCACAGACAAAGCAACACAAAAAATATGGAGGTGATAATGGGTCTTCAGGTGTCTGAAAGAGTGGTATGTCATTTCAGAGAAACACAAACAATAGATGCATTTTCCATTTACAATAATTGTAAATAAAGAGGAACGTAACGTTTCTGTTTTATAAACTCAATCACTTGCCTAGCCAGCATTCTCCAACTATTTCAAATTACTCTTATTCTCCAAAGAAACGAGATATACGAAGAGTTTAACAGACTAATGACTAATAGATACAATTAATGGTAGCAGAAAGCCAGACAAAGTTAAATAGAAGCATGCTAAAATACCAGACACAAAGATCATTTCCAGAGCATATGCTAGCACAGGGGAACCCCTGGTTTAATTTTCTGTAAATACAAAGAAAACTCCAGCTTTTTAAACACAGCATTATTTGTAGCTCAGAGCAAGGCATTTTTCCAAAGATGTGGATTCCTTTATTACAGATTCTCTTTCCAACTGCAAGACCTAATTCTACCGCAGCTGAGCAAATGATTCCCATAAATAACCTCCTTCACCCACAAGCCTGTTCCCCCATCAGCCGGGGTAGGCTCTTAGGCTAACTACCGACTCTGCTGCTGAATGATTTTCCAATTCCTGATGGCTACAGCACTTCAGGTTAGTTATGCTACGCCTTATTGAGCTAGTATGTCATCAGGAGAAAAAGGGAAGCAACCAAGGGTGACACATGTGCAGATGCAATAAAAGTCACGGTAGCCTGCTCTTACCCTTCATGCCCACAGCAAGCTCCTAGGGAGGCTTCTGCACAGGAGGGGGATGTTGGTGTGCTCCGAAGAGTAAGACAGTATTTCATGAGCTCTGCAGACGTATCATTTTATGTGGAAGCATCTTCTTTTTCCCGCAGAGTAACTTCTGAAACACTAAACAAACAAAAACACTTGAAGGGCAAACTCATAAATATTTCCGTTATTTGTATACGGGTTACTCTTTTGGAGTTAAACATAAATCTGGGGAAGCAATATTCATCTATTTGTGCCATGTCCTTGAATCAAAACAGTGAGGGCAAATATAAAAATTAATTAAATTCTTCAAATAAGGCTACATCTGACACTACCATAAAAGAGGATGATTAAAATAGGCAAAAAATATATTCATTTAAACTAAGATTTTTTTTTTTTAATAGTAAAGTTTCTGAAAGAAACCAGATACCCAAATATGTGGGAGATAATGCAAGCTGGCCCACAGGACTGAAATAATGCACGTAGGAAGACTTTTGGTGACTCTTCCTGCCCAACAAGGCTGATTTCATGGGGTTCAAAAGATCTTGTCAGGCAAAGGTCTGGAAGCTTTGTAAAACAACCTGATGTCCAAGAGAGAGGAGGATCACAGTCCAAAGCACAACAGGTATGAACGGGCCATCAGCCAAACCGAGCTCTGCTGGAGAGCCCGGATTCCTGCAGAGTTTTATCATAGTCTCTGCATCTGAGATGAAAGGCCGTCAAGTAAGCAAAACATGCACGCGATCTGTATATCCTTTTATAACAGCACGTCAAAGTATTCATCGATCCCCATGAATAATATTTGGCTTCACGTTTGTCACATCTCTCGTTTGTCAGGTTGCAGGCCGCGCTGCTTTCCCACACCCCATGGGAGAAGCTGACTGTGAACGCAGACTGAGGCTGCACTAAACGTTCATCACCGTCGTTTCCGATGAGACTGAGCTTGCCTAGCCTCTGCAGGCACGGAATGCTATCAAGCAAAATTTAAAGATGAGAAACAAGAATGGAAGATATGTTATTAAGGTAATGTTCATATCTGAATTTCACCCCCATATAGCTCATGCGTGGGTGAAATTAGATTTAAGCAGCTAACTGAATGCTGAATATGTTAGTGACAAATATGGTCTATGCTCTTCCTAAAATGTCTAGAAGTGTGCAAAGCAATAATACGGGAAAAGGCAAGACAGAAAGACAAAGGAAACTTTTAATCTTAAGGTTTATTTTTAGGTCATGTATTGAATGAAGGTTTGGCTTTTCCATAGAACACCCACGCCCATGCAGCAGAGCAAAGATTCCGATGAATGTGATACCCAGACGATCACAACTTTCTCCATGGTTGGTTTTTTTCATATAATGTAGTTAGTTAATTAGATCTCTGCTGATCAATCATTGAATTACCGCTTCAAAAGGCATTGTGATATGATGAGAGTGCCTCGCAGCAGTTAAACACTTTGATTTTTCTGTCCCAACACATTTACAGCCAGTGTGAACTAGGTCCTCCCAGCAGGAATAAAGAAATACTTTTTCTTTTTTAAATTACAAACACAATTTATCTCGCAATTTAAAAACTGACCAGTAAAATTATTGTAATATGGATTCATTCCCTCCCCTTCTCCTTTCTGGTATTTAAGACTAATCGCTTTCATGTTTTCCATGTGTCTTGCGTTCTGATCTCAAGCTCTTTGGAGCTGTAGTCTTCTCTCTCGCTCATGGTCTATTCAGTTCTTTTAATACCATCGCTGTTGCACATCTGTGACTTCAGCTGCGTTACAGCGTCTCCTTCCTCGATCCTCGGGGGTCTGTCTCAAAAACCAAAGTGTAGTCATTACAGGAAGATACTAACGGGATCTCTTTTGTTTTCCTCTTGCGACTTGGCTCTTGAAGAGAAATCGCGTTCTAAGGGCTAAGACTGGAAGTCACAACTTCAGTGTGAGATCTGTGCATGACCTGGCACTGGGACTGTTGGCCAGTTACTGCCTTGGCTTCTCTTCATCCCTCTGGGAAAGGGGAACAGTGATTACAGGACAGTGCTGCCCCCAGCCTTGCTTCATTAGCATTCCTAGGAAGAGCTTTGGACTCTTTGGAAAGCAGGCAGTACGGGAAGAGATGGTGTGTAGTTTTTGGAGAAGTCTGGTTTTGCTGCCTCTCCAAAGGCAGATGACGTGCATGTGTAACATTCAGGGATATTCGCACAGCGCTGGACAGAGGAGTTCCTCTGCTAGCAGTAAAGCAGACAAATAAAAAAGCTTTCAAAGTCATGCTTCTGCTAGTGATACAGGTCCCCAAATGGGGAGAAAAGATGCATTATTTTTTTGAGCAGTATAAATGATGGAAAATAATTTACTTTTTAATCCTAAAGAAAGACATTTGCCAGATGAAGGAGAGCTGAACTGAAGTATAGGAAGTTCTGCAGTTGCCTTTCCAGCAGGATAGTGCAGTCTGCAGGTAATTAAACAACACAAACCAATACCCATAATTCAACAGTGTGTCTTAGCTATTACTTGGCAATTCTTTTTCTCTTGAAAACTCTTATACATAAATATGAGCTTAAAATGGAAATTACTTATAACAAGTTTTATTTCATTGTGAATTGTTCTCATACAGCAACATGCAGCCACATTGGTAAAAAAACCAAATGTCTCTTGCTGCCAGCTGAAGCTGACCTGCACTCCACAAAGCCTGCTATTTTGCATTTGAATGTGCTACCTGTTATGTGGGCAGCAGGCCCCGGAGAGATGATCCACCAGTCTGGCAGCTCTCCATTCTGTGAAGCGGGAAGGTGCTGACAAACTGAAGGGGATTTGGAAACTAGCAACTGGAATGAGAAGACACGGGATTTTCATTTTTCTGGAGAGATTTTTTCTGGAGGTATTTTTACAGCAAGGTTGATTGCAACCTCCAAATCGAACCCCACTGCTCAGACAAGGAAACAAATTATCCTCTGGAAGCTCTTTTCCTAGTACTTGCAGTGTTCCCCATGGCCAGGCCGGCAGAGGAAAGACAGATTTCCAGGTGCCCTCCAGATCCAAGAGGAGGAGAGGCTCCTGCTCCGGACCACCCTGCAGAGCCACTTTTCCCGGGGCCCAGGGAGGCCGATGTCCCTGTGCGGCCCCTGCCCTGCGGTGTCCACAGACGCTACCTCACTTTCTGAAAGCTGCTTCAGGAGGAATGGGCATTTTGAATTGAAGACACTTGGACTTCTCAGACTTAAATACTAAGAAGTTCTGTTGCTTCTTTCATTCCTTTTTTAGTGTTGGTTTCTTTCCGAACACCTGCTTCAACCCAGAGAACTCTGTTTCTCATGAGCTAGTATTTAGTAAATACTAAATACTAAATAATTTAGTATAAATTATAAATATAAATATATAATAAATATATTTATACATATATTTATACTTAAATTATATTTATAAATATATAAATATAAATTATAAATATAAATAATACTAAATAATTTAGTAAATACTAAGCAATTTAGTATTTAGTCAATATTAAGAAGCAATATCTGGCTTTTCCAGCTTGAACTGATATGGGCAAGGTGAAAACCAAGAATGTTTCCAAGTACGATCCTGTTACCAGAACGCACGCTGACAGACAGCCCAGCCTGCCTGCCCCCGCCTGGCCCCTGCATCCGGATGCCGAGAAGCTCAGGCATTTCACTTCAGGCTTAAGATGAACACGTATAAGGTAACAATGCTCCTTTTAGTAACCGAACTGTTTAAAAGAAACAGAAGCCAAGAAACCGCAGTTTGAAAGCATGAAAAAGGAGAAGGATGCTGGGGAAGAGCACTGACTAACTCACGCTAATGCTGGGTCCCTCAGCCATGCAGAATGAGCTTCAGCTAACCAGGAGCAACTTAATTACTTCTGTTCCGTGGTTTTCCACCTACATGTTTATCGTAGTTCGCGCTCTTGAAAAGCACTGAAGAAACAGCTCTGGGGATGAAAGGCTGCTCCTCTCACAGGTAATGGGTGCTGCAAAAACTCCTTCTGAAAGCTTCTGTGCTGCACGTATCCAGGATGCCTCCATCTGGGCAGGATTTTCTGGCTCCTAATGATGTGACAGTTCAGGCTCTGTAATTTTTTTTCCAGTGCTTGCGATTAGTAAACAAGGGGATCCCTTCACACCAGTTGAAAAGGTAGGTTTTGTTTGGACAAAATACCCTAAACCAAAAACCCCTCAAGGCTGCCCATTCCTTTCTCCTAAGGCAAGAAACTAGCAGTAGATGGGAAGGAAACTGCTGCACACACAGCCTCTCGGAAATGTTTAACTGATTGAACAGGAGCAAGAGGTTCTTGCATCAATCTCTTGCAGTGTCCAGTCCCCCATAAATCTTGGTATCAAAGACAAAAGGACACATCCCTCCTGCCACAGCCACATGCAGCATCGGCCACCGCGCAGCCAGGGCAAGGCTCACGAGCCCTGCAGGTGGAACACGGAAACGTCCTCCGAATGCGGCCAGGTTGGCGTGGGGTCACCTAAACATCGGCGGGAACAAGCTCGTCTTCAGCTGCGCGTATCCGCTGGTCACACATTCTCTAATGAGGGACAACAACTGACCAGATCCTGCGCAGAGTGAAGGTGCTGGTATTTGCATCAAATAGTTAATAGGCCCTAAGGATTAGTAATTACACAAATAAATATATAGTGAATTAAAAAACTGTTATCCTGTACTTTTTACTTTCAAACTTCTTGTTCCCAAGAAGTGAATCAGGCCTCTCATCAGATAATTTATAGAATACCAGTTTCCATAACAACATAATTGCTCAATGAAGCAAAAATACCTGGCAGAGTTGCCATTATCACGAAATAATTGACCACAACAGTGAGTGAAGGAGGCTGCCTTAAAACCAAGATTGCTTCATGTCAACATGGCCAATTACAATCCAATAACGCTAGATCAAAGAACATCGTTCCCAACGTGAGTCACTACGAATTGAGGCATGTACATAAGAAGCAGAGCAAGATGGTAGCGAACAAATATTTTTCCCCACAACAAAGCACAAAGTCACGTCTAATCATTTAATGGTTGCAGAACTCCATGGCCAACACTATGACAGGTAATTTTAGGACCTAATGGTTTCCTGTAAAGAAATACAAGCAGGAACATCTCACTCAGTTTGTGTCTTCATATAAGCAAAGGCACAGGCTACGTTTTCTTTTTTAATAGGAGTGTTTGTTCCACGAAGACTTGTCAAACGTTGTCATGTTGTAAGATTCCAGAGGGAGTAGCTCACACCCGCTGCTGAGAACACCTACTTCATTAAAAAAAACCCAGCCCTAGTCTAGATGTAGATCTACATCTACCCATGGAGCCGATGCATCTTTACTCCTTCTGTGGACTGCAGAAGCAGCAAGCCCAGGGCCAGGTTTGTGTGGAAGTGCCCAGGCCTAACACCTCTCCAGTGGGCCTGCGGTGCCCACCCTGCACAGCCCTGTCCCAGCTCTGCTCTGCACCCTATTGTGCTCGCCACGTCCCTGGGACATTTGTTGTTTCTTTCCAGCTTCTCCAGCTGAGAAAGCTTGAAGCAGTGAGAAGCAGCGCTGCAGCCGCTCTGAGCAGCATATGTCTGTAACACGACGCTGAAGGCACACAACGGCAATCCTTGCAGCTGGTGCAAGAGTATGTGAGGATGGGAGTGCTCCTGGGATAAGTGTTGGAAGATTGGCTCGGTAAGAGGGAGCCAGCTTGGACCCTGTCTGTGTCTGGAGTCTACCTGGAGCATGGTAAGCCAAGAAGGAGCCCTAGGCGCAAAGTAGCATGTATGTCATATGGCCAGGGCCAGGTGTGAAACAAAGTCAAACTGCCGGTGTGGTACCCCTAACAAATCAAGCTGGCCTGAAATATTGGCCATGCAACTCCACTAGCTCCAGAGTAGTTCTGCTTGTTCCCAGCACTGTCACCTTTGTTCTGGAGAGACCATTACGGCATGCTTCCAAACTTCACACCTTAAAGTTGGTGGCCGGCCACAAGTGGTGTTCCCCAGGGCTCAGTATTGGGGCCAGTTCTGTTTAATATTTTTATCAATGATCTGGATGTGGGGATCGAGCGCACCCTCACTAAGTTTGCAGACAACACCAAGTTGGCTGGGAATGTCGATCTGCTGGAGGGTAGGAAGGCTCTGCAGAGGGACCTGGCCAGGCTGGATTGATGGGCCCAGGCCAACTATATGAGCATAAACAAGGCTCAGGGGCGGGTCCTGCACTTGGGGCACAACAACCCCAGGCAACGCTGCAGGCGTGGGGAGGAGCGGCTGGGAGCTGCCCGGCGGGAAAGGGCCTGGGGGTGCTGGTCAATAGCCAACTGAACATGAGCCAGCAGTGTGCCCAGGTGGCCAAGAAGGCCAACAGCATCCTGGCTTGTATCAGCAATAGTGTGGCCAGCAGGACTGGGGAAGAGATTGTCCCCCTGTGCTGGGCACTGGTGAGGCCGCCCCTCGAATGCTGTGCTCAGCGCTGGGCCCCGCACCCCAAGGCGGCCATGGAGGGGCTGGAGCGTGGCCAGAGCAGGGCAGCGAGGCTGGGGCAGGGGCTGGAGCCCAAGGCTGGGGAGGAGCGGCTGGGGGAGCTGGGGGGGCTCAGCCTGGAGAAGAGGAGGCTGAGGGGAGCCCTCATCGCTCCCTGCAACTGCCTGAAAGGAGGCTGTAGCGAGGTGGGGGTCGGTCTCTTCTCTCAAGGAACAAGCAATAGGATGAGAGGAAACGGCCTCAAGCTGCGCCAGGGGAGGTTTAGATTGGACACCAGGAAAAATTTCTTCACTGAAAGGGTGGTCAGGCCCTGGCACAGGCTGCCCAGGGAAGGGGTTGAGTCCCCATCCCTGGAGGTATTTAAAAGATGGAGAGATATGGTGCTTGGTTTAGCGGTGGGCTTGGCAGTGCTGGGTTAACGGTTGGACTTGATAATCTTAAAGGTCTTTTCCAACCTAAACGATTCTATGATTCTATAAAGTGACTAAAAGCTGTAATACAAAGTATTTACATCTCTAACTCATAGATGCCTCAGCACAATACTCATATGTGCCATATATCAAGTTAAAACTATTACCGTATTGTTTTCCCTTTGCATCCCTTGTTCCTCACATGCAGGCAGTAGGGTGAGCACAGCGTGGTGTCGGCTCTGTCCTCGGGCAGTCCTGACTCACCCAGGCCACGCGTTATACCCTTCGCAGTCAAGGGATTTTTCCCCTGACTTCGGTGTTATGAGTCACCTTGGTGGATGAGTGCTTTTTCTTCTCTAACTGACGTAATATTGATAACCCTGGGAAGCAACAAACTCGCTGGAAACTCTGTGGGCACCTTGAGCCTTGGGAAGAATCAGGATGGGTTTTTATTTTACTACATGTTGCTTGGCTAACACTCCCTTCTGTTTAACCAGAATTTTCAGTTCTCTTCTCCCTTACCAGCCTCTGCAAATACACTTTCCCGTCTTGCATTTCCTCTACGCAGCACCAGGGAAAACCTGGGCACAGACATACCAGAGAGCTTTGGACATCACAGAAGCAAAGAGAAACAAAGGCCACATGAGTCTTATCTCTGGCTTTGCAGTTCTGGCCTGCTTCGAAAGCAAGACACATATGTCCTTTAATTATTCATTTAGGCAACTGCAAACTCCGAGCAAACTCTCTTAGGCTGCCTGCACCTCTTGCTGCCCACCTTGCAGCAGCAGGAGGCTGTGCTACGCTGAAACACCTCAGCACGGAGGTACACAAACAACCAGAATAACTAAAACGTTTGTCAGAAATAAAGTGCAGTAAAGCAAAGAGAAAAATAAAGCAATTAATCATTCAAAAAGATGAGAAAGAGAGCGCGCGCACGGCAAAAGAAACCTGATCGCTTGTGCTGCCTCCCCTGGAAGGCTGTCAGCCTGCTGACGGGAAGATTAAGGATGCTGATGGGAATTCCTTTCTCACCACAGTCAGCTTTACAAGCACAGGACAATAAGCTACTTTTACAGGTCTGGCTGTGGCTTTCCCGCAGCACGTCTTTGTCTCCCCTTACTCTAAATAAAAAACGATGATCCCTTGCAGTGCTTGTTTTCTGAGTGCTGCCCTCACAGCTGAGGTGAAGTATTGATTGAAGCACTTGGACATTCATGGGATTTGCGGCTTTTCTGATGTGTGAAAAATGTTTTGTCCTGCTTAACTCGTACAGTCCTACCTACTCCAGAATTTGTCGGTGTAACCACCAAAGGTCCAGACCCTCTGCCACACTGCCTTTGGGAAGAGACCAACCTGTGAAATCCCTGGAAGGCCGAATACTGATTTCAAAGCATCAGTTTTAACGATATACTCGACACTGGGCTCGAAGAGCCTGCACAGCTTGGAGTTCACATTTCCTTGACCCTCTGGGGAGGACGATACTGGTTGCCATATCCATAGGTTAAGCTGGATTGCCTGTTTCAGTATCTTGCTCCTTTAGGAACCTGTTTCGCAGAGTGAGTTGCACTGGCGGATTGCCCTGAATGGCTCCTCGAGTGAAGTTCTCCCACCATCCCCATGGCTCGTTTACTGAGTTGGGTAATTGTGGGATGGGGAAAAGCAAGAAGGGGAAATTACTTAGCAACAAAGTCAGTGCTGTCCTTTTTCCCCGTACAGGACAGAACGTTTTGCTACCTGCTTTTCTTTTGCAGCCCTGTAAGTTTTTCACCTGAGCAAGAAAAGAATGATTACTTCTCTTCCAGGCAATCTTACAGCACTCCGTTATAGCGATGCTTCATTTTCACCCTCGTTTCCTAATGCCACAGAGAAGGCCTTCATATGTCCTGGACAAGGTGACATTTTTGTGTTATGTGATGACATCGCTTGCATCAGCCACTTGCTCTCAGCTGTGTGCCTGAATCAGCCTGGCCTTTTTGCATTTTCAGAAAGGGTCATCCCTGTGGTGATTTCCACGCTGAAAGATAATTTGCACTGTACACGCAGGAACCTTCCGCACTACGAGAGCATCAGCTCCTGAAATCTTGATCTAAATCTCCACAAGAATTGCCCACTATTTGCAGTTCTTCGTACCCGAGCAGTGAAGTCTCGCATCAGGCTTGAGCAGTGCAATTAAAAAACACCCTCGTGTTTGACTTGTTTCACTTAACTTATTAATCTTTTTTCTAGGCTGAGGTTCTCCAAAGGACATAACCAAGCCTAACCGGGGGAAGGAGAGCAGAAACGGGAGCTGGGTGTCCACCTATGGACAGCAGCTGTCCCAGCTCGCAGCTGAAATACACTTTAGGATCCTAATGGATAATGCCACCGTATAACTGTAAAGAAACCGTGCTGTTGTATTCTTAACAGTTTGTCATGGGTATTTGATCAGGATAACACATACAAGATAAAATACTAGTAAAGTAACATACAAAGGAGTTTTAAAACACAGTAACCTAGTCTATTTCTAAAAAGTCCAATCAATAATTAAATTCCCAGGACAATGGATTTTTTTTGAAGTGGAAGTTAATAACGCGCCATGCTGTGAACAAAGCTTTAATCCAAGGTTACTCCAGATACCGCTATGTTTTGTGCAGTCAATAGGCCCCAAATGAGCATTAAGCTTGCGTAGGTGCCTGACCGAGCTGCTGGCATGCCTACAATATGTAGTGCTGATTTATACGTGCTTTTTCTCTCCATCCAGGCAATAGCTTTTTTCCCACTCCCTATCCTAACAGCTGCAGCTATGGGTTTTGTTTTGGGCTTTGTTTGGGGGATTGAAGCCATCTCAGTATAATCTATTTTTGTTTTATACACTGAAAGAAGCATTAGAGATGAAAATTAATGCCACAATGGATTTCATTAATCACACCAGAAGGCTTGGTTTGCTGTAGTAGGCACTTCCAGCAGAAGGTGCTCATAATCAATTTAAATATTAAACGCCTTCCTCTGTTTAATTAACGATGATCAAATCTGCGAAAGCATGGTTCCCGCGTCAGGGCAGGGGGATTCTTTTAAAAGGGCCAATACTGTTCAAATCCTCTTGCCTTATGGCGAGTCCTGCTTTCCAGCAACGTAAGCGACAGTTGACTGCAAGGACAAAAGGTCTAGCAAAATCGGTGCCTAGGGGAATTGCTACGAGATAAAGAAGGCGTCACCTCTGGGTCACCAGCGCAAAAGAAATCCCAGGCGCAGCAGCCAACAGTTAGCATCCTGGGACGGGTGCTGGCAGGCCGCATGGCATGAGGTACCAGGTCTCTGCTGGCCTTTGGAGAGCAGGGGCTCACATTACAAAAAGCACCACTGGCGTTAACTGACACTGCCAGGAAAAGGGCCAAGTATCGACAGGTCCCACTAGCTGGGCTGCTGGGGCGTATCCCCCCCGAAAGGCTAGGTCCCAGCGGCAGATGGCCAGAGGGAAGCTTGCATTCCCACAATTCATGCTCTAACCATTCCGAATAATCAGCAGTTCTCCAGGGCCCTGGGTCGGACACGAGGCAGGAGCCAGCCCTGCTAGAAAACCGCGTCAGCCATCAACTGTCCCAGCCAAAAGCATCCCTGGACCGATGTGCTGGGGCAGGTGCACACAGATGAACGTGGTCTAAGCGAATCTTCTGTAGGAGGAAGGAAAGCAAGCCCCACGGAAGCAGAGCCGGAAGAGAAAAGCTGTAAAATTCATCATTTCTTTCTGCAGAATCTGGGAGTCAAAAGCACAGGTTTCCTTAAAACTGCTTTTGTTCAAGCACTGTTAAAGCCTCGCTCGAAATTAAAGCATAATCAGAAATCGAGGAAACACAGTCTTAGCAAACGTGACAAAGTACAGTTTTACCCTGCCTTATTCTGTCTCAGCCTCCCTCCCGTGGCAAGAAGGAAAGCGATGCCTGGATCTAAGGGGGGAGAAAGTCAACAAAGCCAAAACCGACAAATCAACAGGTTCTGCCCCAACAGAGTCTCCTCCCAGAGAGAAGAGTGCTATGAGCAGAATTGACTACAACTCCCAACGTTCACTGAGGCTGCTTTTAAGACGAATTTTATCCAGGAGCATCCTAAACAATCTGAAATTGAAAGCAAGCCCCAGTGGCTGTTGGAAGCTGTAGTCAGCTCTCCAGGGGTGAACCACTGAGTAGAAAGATCCCGAGAGCTGCTCTTGTAACCAAAAGAGACGCGCTGGGGGTCTGGAGGAGCAGGTAGCGAGCGGGAAGCAAGCGCTGCGGCCCTTCGGGAGTGCCAAGCTCCCTCCTTGGGCTTTTCAGCCACCCCACCCCCCCCCCATGTTTTGGGGGGATTTTGGGCCTGGGCCTGCAGCAGAAACGGTGCGACCCGATGGCAGCGGGCGGTTCCAGCAGGATCCGCGCACCGCCGAAAGGCACCAGCCTCCCCCCGCAGACCCCGGGCCTCCCCCCGCCGCCCGCCCCGGGCCCTGCGCCCAGGAGCGCGGTGCGCGGGAGCTGCCGCCGGCGGGGCCCGGCGCCGGGGGGCGGGGGCCGGGGGCGGCGGCGCTCCCCGCCCAGCAGCCGCAGCCGCGGGCCGGGCGCGGGGGGCGCAGCGGAGCGGCGGCGGCGCGCAGGGCCATGTCGGCACCGTGCCTGCGCCTGCCCGCCGCCGGGTCAGCACCGGCGGAGGCGGACAGCGCCGGCGGCATGGAGCCGCCCGCCGCCGCCGCCGGGGCCGCCGCGGCCGCCGCCCTGGAGCTGGCCCTGGAGGAGGAGCTGGCGCTGCTGGCCGCCGCCGGGGACCCGCCGGAGCCGCCGCCCGCCGCCGCCCGCGACCCCGAGCTGCTCTCGCTGATCCGGCAGAAGGAGAAGGACCTGGTGCTGGCGGCGCGGCTCGGCAAGGCGCTGCTGGAGCGCAACCAGGACATGAGCCGCCAGTACGAGAGGATGCACAAGGAGCTCACCGACAAGCTGGAGGTGAGGCCCCGCCGCCCTCCTCCCTCCCTCCCCCGGCCCGCAGCGCTCCGCCAGAGCCCCCGCCTCAGGGCCGCGGCCCCCGGGAGCCCCGCGGTCCTTCCCGGCGGAAAGCGGCCCCTTCCCCGACAAATCCCGGGGGCGGCAGGCAGGCAGGGCCCTGCCGGGCAGCCCACGGAACTCCCCGAGGCCGTGGTGGGGAAGACAGGGTCTAAGAAAACCCTCTTAGGCCTGGGGGAGGCAAACCCGCTGTCCTTCGCCCTCCCCGGCTGCGAGCTGGGGCGTCGGCCTGGGGACGGGCTGCAGCACCCTGCTTCCAGGGGCTGCTGCGGGTGCCGCTTTGCCTCAGGTAGCACCTGGGCGAGGAGACGCGCGCCGTGCTTGGCTCGTCACGGAAATGCCTCGGAAGTTAAATTTATACAGCAGGTACTGAGCTACAGAGCATATGTAACCCTTATGCTTAAGCTGTTGCAGCTAAGGCATTAGGCACGGCAGGAGATAAGCCCTAATGATAGGTCTCTGTTAGCCGGCTGCTCTGAAAAATACCTACAGGTATCTGGAGAGAGCTGTTTGCCAGGAGCTCAGTGGATCGAGCTATTTATTGATTTTTAAGGATGATGTAGAGCTATTACAAAGACGACGACTTGGGCAGGCAGCTTCTTTTGGAACAACTCTCTTGCACAACTATGTAAGAGAGCCACTCTTACCCCCACTCTTTTTCTCAGAGATACTCTTGAAATTTTAATTCTCCCAGCAAGTAATACTGCTTAGAAGGCTGAGAAAAAGCCTCTCTCACCTTTCTGGAGAGAGTTTGAACAGTGCTGGATTAACATCCACATTTCAAGTCACAGCCCTTTCTGCACAGGCCTGCATATTCCTGTGTTCCCTCCTCACGGACTTACATCTCTCAAGTTCAAGAGGATTTGTGAAATTACTGTATGGCCTTTGTTCTCCTGACAAAATTCCTCTCTATTATTAAACTTCGCACTTTACCCTAGCTGATCCCTTC
The DNA here is from genome assembly GCF_047370975.1 of Nipponia nippon. Classification (NCBI taxonomy): domain Eukaryota; kingdom Metazoa; phylum Chordata; class Aves; order Pelecaniformes; family Threskiornithidae; genus Nipponia; species Nipponia nippon. The sequence goes on along the minus strand of NW_028262348.1, from coordinate 2,223,410 downwards.
CTCTCTGCAGGGAAACCTCTCTGCATTTACTATTCTGATAGAAACAATAGCGAAGGTGACATTTGCTCAAATTGTGTTTAGTGGCACTATTTATCAGATTAAAATTTCCCAGAGCGAATGTTTTCCGGTTGATCTTTAAGCAAGAACAGACGTATGCAGCGTTGTGCTGACGTGGTTTTCCTGACGAGTTGGAGTAGAACCTTTCCTACCGTTAAAGGAAAAATGCCCAAGTTTAGGCGCTCGCTGAGCTGCCTGTTGGGGAGTTCGGGAGTCTCAGGTGCCACTCGCTGTTTGCAAAATGTAAAGATGAAAAGGAGAGGGGAAAAACTATGACTTTATGTTATTTTAAATAACATCCCCCAAATGTTTACCTCTGCTCCTACGGGTCCATTCAGAAGGTGAACGAAGGGATGGTAAACACAGCCAATTGTTTACATCTTTTCATCCCATTACTATCACGCAAGCTTTCCAGTTGAATAACAGATTCCTGCGTTTCAGGCTACCCAGCCGATAGGAGTTAGTGTTATCTGCTTAAGGGTCAGATTTTTTCCGCTGGGTTTTGCAGATCTAAGATGATGCTACTTCACACACACACCCCCAAAAAAAAAAAAAAAAAAAAAATCAAACTTGAACATTAATCTTCTACAACACAAGCCTGGTAATCCTAGCCTCTGCAGGTTAAACGTCGGCCTCCTCCTGGTGCCACTGAAGTGAACAAAATTTCACAATGAGCTTTTCCATTCCGGAGGAGCAGGGAGGAAGGACCCACATCTGTTACCTCCCTCCCTACGCTGAGAACTTTCCAATGCTGACCAGAAGCAAAGCCTCAGATGAGATCCTTGGTGACAATTGCACCTGATGTCGCGATGCTTAAGTAGCATTTAGGAGGAGAGATTTTCTCCCAGTTAGCAGTTCAAAGTTGGTTACAAGAGCTCAGTGGCGCCTCTCCGTTTCCCAACAGCCAATACGCTGGCCTGCTCCTCTGGTGCTTTGCCTCAAGACTAAATGTGGTCTGGTTTTGTGGGTTCCTTACTGGAGTGCAGCATTCCTGCCATACACCTACTCTGGCAACTCTTTCACTTCACAGCCTGAATTCAAATTCATTTCTAATCATGGAATTGAAGCCCTGTAATAAATTCTGATGTGATCCTAGTCAGTGTTATCCTCTGTAAGGGATTAAAACAGCTAATGCCTCTGTTCCTCTGACACAGAGGAGCTTGCCGTGTCCAAGCATTTTACAGTATGAACCCTCTTTATCAGCTGGGAACCTCCCTCTTGCTCCCATCCCTTTAAATGAGGACCAGCCCAGCTCAGTTAAGTTGAAGAGAAGCTGCTTTCAGAAGAAGACATCATCTAGAAAGCAGTTTTGTATAAAAATGAGTGAGCAGCTGGTGGATGGAGAGACACTCAGAAAACAAGAAACTCCCCTACTGAGGACAGCAGTTTGCCCTGTCATCACTACATGAAAATAAACCCCTACCCAGATCTGCAGCCGTGCAGGTGCTGGGGCGAGGGGAGACGGCTGCAGGAGAGGAAGGGGCAGGAGGAATCGGTCGGGATCTCCAGTCTGGTTCATCCTCCCTCTTTGCAGCAGCCTCTCTGGGCCCCACTGCACTGTTCTGGTTTCTCCATCACAACAGAATAAACTTGATATTCTTCGCCTCCCTCTAACTCCAGCCTGGGTGACGGCTGTTTATTAGAGCTGTATGTAGTATGGATTTTCTTTTGCAGTAAAGGACTAAAGTGGTTTTTAAATGATTGACACGGCTTATCAGTGGCTTCTAAATCACATTTGAGTATGTCTGGGGAACTTCGGCTGCAGTGCTGCTCCTCAGCAGGCTGAAGTTTCATCTGCCATTTAGAGAAGACCCTGGATCTTTCTAAACGTTGCCTAGCAGTGAAGGAGACAGAGCTATAAAAGACAGCATTTTCAGTGTGCCGCTAAAAGTGAAATTGTGGCTGCTCCAGCCAGGCTTAGGCTACAAACAAGCTTTCTTCGCAATGGTTGTCATGGGCCTGGCGCTGGGATCTCATGCCTACCTATTGCATTAAAAAATAATTATAATAATACTTAGCTCTCTCATTTGCAAGGGGCACCCACGCTTTTAGTGTCTGAAACACAGGGAAATACTTTTGCTTTGGGCCAGTGTTTTTAATCAGCATTCCCTCACATTTGAGGGTTTTCCAGAAAGTCCTGAATTTGCAGAAGGATTTGGAAGGGCACAAGCAGGGTGCTGCTACACTGCACTGGAAGGAGCATAGGGAAGGATTTGGAGATAAGGTCGAGAAAGAGAAAACATGGCATCTTCTGCAGAGCAAGAGGTGGAAGATCAGTGATAACGCAGGCCAGAGGGCTGCTGGAGAAGTGGAGAGCTTTGACATTCAGACCTGCTTGGGAAGGTGGCAGAGACCCTGCAAGGGAGGCTGTGTGTCATCAGCAGTAGGCACCCAGGGGAAACAGCCACCTCACCGCCTGTGTTTCTAACAAGCAATAAAAAGCCACTTCACATAAATGCAGTGCAATTTTCTTTTCCTCCTGGCAGGTTTATTTTCCCCTCCTATCTTAAGTGCCATGGGGATTGCTCACTGGGGGATGATACCCTGGGAAAAATGGGCGAGCGCTGCCAGCGCTGGGCCCAGTGGGTTTCTGTTCTTTGCTAAGACACATTCCTAAAAGGCTGGTGAATCTGACAGCGAGTAGGAGCAGGTTATTCCGGGGGACAGAAGACAACCAACAAGGAGAGGGCTCTTGCTCTTCAGGTTTCCCTGCTAATCTTGGGACGTGCCCATGTCCCCAGTCTGTGACTGTTCTGCAAGTGTGCTCATAGCTTCAGTCACCAGGGAAAATTCAAGCTCGGTTTCAGAGCTGGGATTCTTTCAAACGGGCACAACATAAATCTGTTTTGACCTGATTTGTAGCTCTGGTTCAGTCAAGCTCTCATTTAACTGAGCCGGTAAAACATGCAAAAGTTCCACCGGCTTCGTGCTGTCCCTTGTTTTCCAGCCAGTCCTAAGCAGAGCAGAGTCTCCAGAACCGAGAGTGGTTTCTAAAGAACCTGCAACCCAGACCAGGCATGTATGTAATGTCTGTAGAAACTACTTCATTGCATCCATTGCCGTTCCAGAGCGGACTGCATCAAACAATGGAGTTGCTGTGCACTGTCAAACTACCAGACAACTAATTAGGTCAGGAATAGAAGGAGCAAACGGATAGATGACTGAACTGTTGGTCATAAGACCCATATGACAAGAAAGATGCCTCATCTAGATTCCTCATCAGCAGGAAGGATACAGTTTGTATAGTTTTGATTATAAAGACAATTTTTAAAAGAATTATGCCACTGCCCACTGAAATATTGCTTTGGAGTTAAGCTAGGCTCTGCCAAATCAATTGGCCCGCCTGACCTATATATTCCGCCTATTGACGTGTAGCCTGCTTTACTCTTTTGGCAGTTGTTTCAGTAAAAATTCAATGTGCTGATCCCCAGAGGCCAAGGATAGGCCAATTGCTGGAAATGGAAAGCAAGTTTAGTGCCAGTGACCTGCCCTGACATGGGATTGCCACCTCCGTGGCATTGTCACGCTCTCATACCGTTCTCTTCCCTGCACAAAAGGTTTCAGCCCTAAGCACAGAGGAGGAAAAGAAGGCAGTGTTCACTTTTTTCCTCCCTTCCTAACCTCTTCTCCCCCCGTTATCCAGCACCTAGAACAAGAGAAACACGAACTAAGGAGGCGATTTGAGAACAGAGAAGGAGAATGGGAAGGAAGGGTGTCTGAACTGGAAAGCGATGTGAAGCAGCTGCAGGACGAGCTGGAGAGGCAGCAGGTTCACCTGCGCGAAGCCGACCGTGAGAAGACGCGGGCCGTCCAGGAACTCTCCGAACAGAACCAAAGACTCCTGGACCAGCTCAGCAGGGTGAGTGGCTGCGGCACGGTGAGGGCAGGCACCCAGCTGCCTTGGTCACGGGAAAGGCTCACAGCTCTGCTATAAACCACCTTTCAGACAAATGAGTGGGAAAGCTTCCTCTTTACGGGGAAAAAAAAATGGGTTTGCATCTGGTCAGATTACACAGGTGTCCCATAAAACATTCTGCCTTTAAACTGAGTTTTACACCTTTAAGGAGTGCTGCATTTCACTGGCAAAACAGTGACACTTCTGGGTTGAGTGGTCATTTACTGAATAGACATCTCTCTCAACTGTTTTTGTATCTAAAACTGATTTAGAAAATCTGTTTCTAATTTACAAATAGGCTGAACAAGTGTAGGACACAAGAAAGGCTAATCTGTGACAATGAGGTGAAAGGCTTTTTGCTGGCCTCCCTTTTTTGACATATATTGGCTATAATGTTGTAGAATTGAACATACCATGTCGTTCTAAGATGGCGTGTCCCTGCAGATAACTTTGCCTTGGTTAGATGTGCGAGAACCTACTGAAATTCCTTGGAATGGCATGTTTCAGCAAAGAGATTAACTTGCCTCTGAATGAAAGAGGATTTATAGTGAGGCTGCTACAAATCAGCCTAATTGACAGAACACTTCCAGCATGGGTTTCGTTTTGACAGCAAGACTTAACCATTTCTGCCTCCTCACCCAGAAGTTAACTTGTCTTCTAGAATTAAGAACCTTGTTTTTTTTTTCACCCCACTGGACAGTTAGTACGAACCATAATTTTAATGCTTGAGAACACAGTTACTCCAGCAGATGAAAGCATTCTCTTCTCACCAGTTGCTTATCACCAAAATAGCATAGAACAAAAACACGCGTCACAGACTCGTGCTGAAGAGGCCCACCTAATGTTGTAAGAGCACATTTCAGACTGGATTCTGTCAGAGGTGAGTCTCAGGGGCTGACACAGGGATCGCCTAAGGGAGGGTCAAAACCTCGATCACAGCACTAGGACCAGAAGACTCTGAAATGGGCCAAGCGTACAGGTCTCTTCACTTGCCTTCACTCCATCTGGGTATGCAGTTTTCCTGTGCCTCTGGAGGTGAGAAGAGCAGGTCTTGGGTAAAACACTCTGTACTGGCACTGGAGGAAATCATTCCTCATTCTGCTATAGATTTTCTTTTCAAGTACTAAAAAAGCCACTTAGTCTGTGGATTTGTTTTTTAATGGGCTTTAAAAAAAACCCAAGCAAACAAAAAACCAACAAACCCCCCCACAACTTCCTTAACTCAGGAACACTGCTAAGTTTACCCATGTTTTTAAAGCAATATCTCCCAAGTGTAGCAGATGAGCTAGTGAAGATCTTTCACCTCTTCTCTGGACAGAGCACATTTCACATTTAACATGGATGAGAGATTCCACCCAAGCCCTTGCAGAGCTCCTGTGTTCTGTCAGGTTTCTTATCCAGGGCTAAGAACTTGGCTGGTGACCCTCAGATTTTCTGTGTACGCATGATTGCCATCACTGGCTGGGAAATCTAAGATCTGTTATGGTCTCGGCATAAGCACAAACTGAAAGACCAATCTAGAAGACAGGAGAGGAAAACCAGACAGCTTGCTTTGGGCTTTAAACCGCATGGGATTAGCCTCATATGACACTTGTGCTACAGGAGCCTCTCGCAGCCCAGATGCTCAGAGAGCTGCTCAGCTAAGCCTTGCGCAAAGGAACCACCATGTTAGGTCTACCGGCATGCAATGCCCAAGCATGGGTTTTGTTCCCTTAACTCCCTATTACTGCCAGAAAAAGTCTTTATGCACCCACTTCAGAACTGCCACATCCTGGGAAAACGTTGAGTCTTGGTGCTGCCCTCGCTGCTCCAGGCCAGCCCTGCTCCAGCGGTGAAGAGGACTGTTGCTCTCCAACACAGGCGAGGCAGACAGATGGATTCCGCTTACACTTGCTGAGGCACAGTTTGGTGCTCAGTGAGTTTGTCACCTGGCCAAAACTTGCTAGTAACTCAGATATAAGCAATGGATATAGCAAGGGGGGAAACAGTCTTCCTAGGGTCCTGAGAATCTGGGCAAATTGAAACAGAGTTGGAAACGGTCTGTTGTCATTCACCCAGGGCTTTGGTTGAGGCTTTTTAAAATCTCAGCATTAAATTAGCACTTGATTACTGGGTGCTTAGTATTCCACATTTGCTGCTCCAAAGTGCAACTGCAGTCTTATTTGTCTGGTCTCTTATTCTGAAGAGGTTATGCATGTAATCCTTGAGGCAGTGGTAGTGCTTAAACCCTGCACCCACATGGTTCTGGCTCCTGCTACTACTTAGGCTTTCAGTAAAGGAAAAGGACAAATACAGCTGCATGGATGCGCTTGCCTACAGCTGTATTGCCACAGGCTGGAGTCTTGCTGGGGATCATGAACTGAGCACTGGGAGAGGAGAGCACAAAGAAGCGCTGTTACAGCTTCTGTGAACTTTGAGGTGCTGCTGGTATCCTCCTTGCGTTCCTGGTTCTGCATTTTGCATCACAGTAGGTTGTTTGGGAGGAGAGGGTTATGAGAAGCCTGTGATAAGGCAATAAAAGCCTTATTCAGAGCCTCAACTCTGCCCCATCTGACGCTGTCTGCCCTACTAGAGGCTTCACTCCCAGGACAGAAAGAAAGGTTGCTCTCTGGTACGAGTCATTCTACACTAGTAGGTACTAGCTCTTTAAATCTGAATTTCTACAGTTTTTAGCAATTAACACCTCGTGGCCCAATTTCACAATACTTGAGCACCTGTCTCCTGGGGAAGGTATTCCCTTGGCACCAGGCTGTACATGTCAAATGACAGTTTCAGCCTCACAAGCTGCCAGCCCACATGGTCCTGCTTGCTCCTCCCAGGGTCCCTGGGCTTCAGCCCCTTTTACCTCAAAGCAGGGCAGCATCCACCATCTCCTTCCCCTTCCTCCTCCTCCCCCTCCTCCTTCCTGCTGCTGTGATGTTCTCACCAACTAATTAAGCTTTAGGACATTTTTTTAACCCTGCCCTTCCCCAGAGACAAAAGGCCAGCCCAAGCACATACTTTTTTCCAGGCTAAACCTGGCACAAATGCTAACCACCCGAGCACGCAGTCCTGCACACCCACACAAGGATAGCAAAGGGACCTGGAAAGCTCTGCCTTGCAATTAAAGCATGGGACTGAAAAAATCCATCCTCAATTCTGCCAAAGACTGATAAGGAAAACTCAAGGATGGGGATTTTAAGTCCGTTCCAGTCTCTAAAAATGGGGATAACTGTCTTGCCTCAGAGTCGCCAAGAGGCTAAAATAAGGTCCATAAAATGATTTGAGGTCTTCAGATGAGATGATACAGGAGAACTTTACATATCTAATAATAGTAAGTAGGCTATAAGGACCTTTGCCTCCTCTTGAAATACAGCCTTTTGTGTGGTTCTCTGCTCTTAGCAGAATGGAGATACTGCCTGGGATTATAGCAGTATTAAACCATGGGGAAATTAGGTGGGCTGGACTGGGAGCTCATAGTGAAAGACATGATTCAGATGCCTAAGATAAAGTTTAAAGTCTCCACAGTAACCTTATTTTTTAATTTGCTAAGTGATGATTAAAATCCCTTCTGCATATTGATTTGATTTCCCTCCCCCTGCCTCAGCACAGCAAAGCATGTAGTAACTCTCAGCAGCGTGTCCACACCAAGCTAAATGCCCATTTTACCTAGGAGAACTGCAGAGCACATTATGAGCCGTATGCCAAGGTACATACCGCTCACCATAAATGCTCAAAGATAAAGCATAGGCGTCAAAGTACAGTTTTGCTGAGAAAGTCGAGGCTTGGGAATTATTACGTGTTCTGTTTCCAGCTCCTTCAGTCTCTCCCATCTGTTTCAGTTCCCTATTTGGAAAAAAAAAATCCTATGCTTTGCCTTTTTAAATTATAAAATTGGGGGGAATGGGTATAGGGAAAGGTCTCCTCTTACACGTGCCCACAGCACCGAACACAGCAAGAGTCCTGTCCCCACCTTTGGGCTTCTACGAGCTACTAATGCAAATAATAATAGCAAGCAGCCCTCTTCCTATAACGAGACAACATATTACTACTTTGTCAGGAAGTGAATGAAAAAAGCCTTTCACACTGTTTCTAAGTGGCTTCACCAGATGGCTTTCCCACACATTTCCTGCTACCGAGCTCTGGGCTCCTGTCGCTGTTTGCTGCATGTAGCTTGGGCGAGGATGTATCCTTCCCAGTTCAGTTGGGCTGCTTCTATGGTACATAGAGCATAAGGAGGTAATTTCACAATGTCAAGCTCAGGTAGCTTTTGCAATGAAAATCTGTTTTCAGTGGCAGGAAGAAGCATGTCATCTTGCACCGCTGAAATAGCTCTTTGTGTTTCGAGAGGAGCGCTCGGCTGCCACAGCACCCCTTGGAGGGGCCCTCAATCACCAAGTTCTTATATTCGCTCAGCATCTAGTGCCAACATACTGCTACAAAGAACGAGGTGTTTCAGTCAATCCCTCTGGTACAGCAAGAAAATGATCAGCCAGCCCACAAGTCTCCAAAGGAGGTTTTATTTGCTAGCCACAAAACCTTCCTTTCAGTAATATTTCAGTTGAAGGAGTTCTGTTTCTAACTTTGCGGCATAGCTTCAGAGAACTGGCAGGCGCTGCCTGGCTTTGATTGGAGAGAAACATGTTTTTATTCAAGAATGAGCTGACCATATTATAGTCACCTTTCCAAATCACTTTTACTTTAAATGCATCCTTTTGTGGTCAACAACATACTTACAAGAGAGGCAGCTCTGTTGTCAATTATTGATTTGAAGAGCTTTTTCTGAATGGCTGGTTGTTGGGTCTATCAGCATAGGAACAATGTTGGTTTTAAGAAAACCGGACTAATCATTAAAAAAACATTACTGGAACAAGTGTGCTGGGCAAGATTCACTGCTTTTGCCACGCCAGAAATCTGTAGCCATTACACTATGAGCTAGCTTGTCTTTAATTCCTTATTTTATCTGTACAGATGCTAAATACAAGCCTCCTTATGTTGCTTTTTTATTAAGTTGTCTCCAGCAGCCCAGCAGAGTATATTGGGAAACTCCATGCTTAGCACAGAGGCAAGTAAGTCAGGCTGAATTTAAGTGCTGCTTCAGGGGCGCTATTTTTGAACAGAAGAGGATCCTGAGTGGACCTAGGCTCAAGAAGAGTTTTTTTGACTAGCCCCACATTTCAAGGTGCACATCAGTCACTACACTGAATTCTTTTTTGTTAAAAGTCTCTGGTTTTTGCTGTGGCTGGAGGTGTTTACTGAACCCATTCAGTAAGGAGTAGCTGACCGTAAGGAACTCCATACTGAGCTACTCAATAGCACATGGAGTCCTGCATGGCAAATCTTGATCTGCATCACCTCTGAGCAGTCTAAATTCAGCGGAGGGGGAGATCGCACGAGAAAAGGCAGCATCCCTTCCTGTGGAAGAGGCTGAAGTACCTGCGTTTCATGGCAGCTTAGGCAGGGCTGCTCACTCCTTGGGGCGGGCAGGCAGCCCTTCCTTCATGCTCTGTGCCTGGCATAAGGCACACCTATGTTACACATGGTGGGGTGAGAGGAAAGCAGATACCAGGACAAGACAGCCAGACACTGAAGCCAGCAAACCTCCCATTAACCACATCAAGCACCCTCCAGCTCCCTGCCCCTCTGGAGCATCAGCAGATCCCAGTACTATGTAACCAGATCGCCGATCACCCAGTGAATACTGATTAGTGCACACGCAGGAAAGGCTCCTTCTCACCAGCTACTTCTCCCCTAGCAGAGAGCACTTGTTAATAATTCAGCTTCATGCCACATCAAGACTGGAGTGCTGAGGCTTCCTATGCTAAAGCTGTAAATATAGGACGTGACTGCAGCTGTGTGTTCTCGCCTGCAAAGTCCTTCAATGAAATGATTCAGTGCCCTAGAAGGTAATGAAGAAACATCTCGAGGTCACTGCTGAGTAGCATTCACCCACCATCCATCTGGGGGAAAGGAGACAGGCAGGAAGAAAGGCTCAGCCCTCTGCTGAGAGTCTGGCCAAGCTTGCAGCACCCATTAACCCCATTTTAGGGCACCCAGAGCTTCAGGAGCCAACTGGAACAGGGCCATCTGGACACCAAGGCATAAATGCAGCAAACACCAAAGAAGTAATTTCAGCAAAGATGGTGGGGAGGCACCCCTAGAGCATTTGCCCAAAGATTTTGCACCCACCCATTTCATGCCAGATTTTTACCCTTGCATCCTTTGGTTTAAGTACTGGCGAGCACTGAGGGAACAGGCAGAAAGCAGTACACAGAACAAAACAGGGGCACACACTGCTATTCAACCACGGTGCAAAGCCCTCCCTAGGGAGGGGGTTAAAAAATTACTATGAAGGTAAAAAAAAAAAAATGTTACTATTAAGGCAGTGGAACTACACAGATCCCTGCTCATGGGAAAAGGATAGCATGGATGGGTCCCAGGGGCTGGGTGGGACCCCCATCCTCCCCCAGGGCAGTGGAGCAGGTACCCTGCTGTCCCCGGGTACCCCTTGCTGGTTGCTAGGTGACAGCACACCATGCTCCCAGCCAGTGATGTTGCTGTGGCAACTGGGTGTGAGTTCTCTGCTTGTAATGCCGTGACAGTCAGCAGACACGCAGGGAGACGCACTTGTGACGTCGGAGGCAGGCGGGTGGGTGGCAGAGGCCCGTCTGCCACCCCCGTGAGCTCAGCTTGCTGCCAGGATGCGTCCCCAGCATCCACCAATTCATCCCACCCCGTTTCCTCCCCTGTTCACAGCCATTTTTCCCCAAAACCCACCCTGGAGATCTCCCAGCCCAAGGCAGCCTGTTGTCCGCACCACCCACCATGAGCTTTTGAGCCTGCCAGGGGAAAGGTAAATGTTTTATTTTCTTGGTAAAAAGAACTGCCTGTGAACGGGTCAGTCAGCCCACACAAAGGTGACTCTGCCACGGCTTGGCACAGCGCATCTCCCCCTCCAAGTCCGGCTTCGGGAGCACAGCGCAGCAGAAACGATTATCTGCCAGAGCCACTTAACCTCTGCGCTGCGTATGGCTCATCTTACATCCTCAGAGGCTCGTGGTGCCTGGACGGAGCAGCCGAGACTGGCCGCGTGAGACATCCCCAGAGCCCACACCTCCTGCTGCCCACTCCCTGGGCAGCACATCAGCACGGAACGAGCGTCTGGAGCGCTATCTAGGACAAATATACCAAAGTGTTCAGCACCTGGTAGGCAGCCATACACTGCTCTTCTCCGCACTTCAGCCGAGCCCAGCTTACAGCCCAGCTTTCACCTCGAGCAAGTGGTTCTGGAACAGATTTTGGGAGTTTCTGCAAGGCTTCTGCCCTGAGGCATTAACAGCACCACTAAGCCATGAACATCTGAAAGCAGGAATCCAATATGAAACTGAAGATGAACTTGTTCTGGGGTGAGAAGATAAAAATCTGAATGAGTCCCTTCCTCCCCTCTTGCACTGCACTAAAAATTTTATGTGGCTATTCTGTTTGGGTCCAAGTCTTTATAGGAATTGTTTTATTATGCGGTAGCTCAGAGGTAGGAACACGTAGGCAGAAGAGATTTTTTCAAAATATTTCTGCTTATTCACACTTGCTGTAAACACTTCCTCCAGGAGATTCTGGAAAGTAGGACACAGAAGGTGTTCGCATCCAGCCACTGCATTACTAGCTATAACCAGAGCTAAACGTGATTGAAGGCTTTGCAAATATCTACATAAGAAAAACCCAATTAAAAGCATTTGATCTTTAAAGAGCCATTCCAGGTTATAAAGTTTGCACACCTTATAATGAAAGTCTTTAAATTCCTCTTTTTTTTTAAGTAGGATTGCTTTTTCTAAGTGCAATTTAGTAGACAATAGCTCAAGAGGGACGTCTCTTCTACACTGAGGGTTATTTTGCCAGCTGTATTAGGTGCTCTGATTACCCATGATATCATAGAGGCCCCTTGCAAAACAGCCTAGATCTTAATCAACATTTTGTTTAGAATGGCATTTAGCAAAACCCAGTTTATTTTGAGCACAGATACAGGATCAGCAAGACTCTCTTGCTGACTTCTACTGGCTGCTGCAACGCAATACAGAGCTGGTTTATGCTTGGCAGCACCACTTATGGGGGTGGGAAACACCAGCGTGGATGGGAACAGGCAGCTGCCTAGGGGTGAGTACAACAGGAACCAACTGACAGATTGGGACATAAATCGAGCGACCTGCATGACAGAGTGACAGGGGTAAAAGGTTGCCTATAAGGAAAGCAAGAGAGCATTTCATTTGGAGGAGACACAGCTGGCCTAACAATTGCATCAGGTATCCTCCTACAGAGGCTCAGCTCTGTAGCTGCAGAGATCCACACCAGATTTCCTTCACAGACAGGATCCCCAGCAGTGCCTGGGCAGGGGTGGACCACCCAGATCAGAAGTGTTGGGAACATTTCCGTTAACTGGTCCCACCATCTCCTGACTGTTCTTCCCTGGAAGGTTCTAATGTTGAAGCATGTAAAGAACAGTTTTAAGAGGAAGAATTACTTGGATAGTTTCAGCTGGGTTATGATTCTACCAAGATTAGCACAGTAACGCAGATGTGTAATAAACGCAGAGTTCTAACAGAACAGTTACAAGATCTGGGGATACATGCATACCTAAAGCATCCAGCTCACTTGAATTTGCCCTTTAAATACCATTTACTAGTTCTGCTGTGTAGTTCATCTGACTTAAAGAAAAATCTATTGTGTTTTGTCTTCACTGCTTCCCCCTTCCCTTTTATCCCTCAGTCTTTCTCCCCTCCCAGATACATGTCAAAAATCAGTTGAAGCTTAAGTTACCACCAGCCTCAGGCTGGTAGTTGTCTCTGCAGTTTTGTTCCTTAAGCTGATGTGAGACCATGGTATCCCTCAGTTCCTTTGGGGTTAGCTTGGCCTCCACTTTCAGTACACTAAGAGGGGAAATTCAGCCTTGCGATTCCCTTGTTCTCTACATCCTTGGAAGTCTGTGCCGGAAACCACTTCCAGACTTGGCACAGTTTTGTAGTAACAGAGGTGCTCTTAGAAAGCTATTTCATTTGGCAACTCTTTAGCCTAAGTTGTTCATGTTTGTTTGTTGAACAAAGCACCACTGTATTTGGTTGCCTACAAGCTCAGATCAAGGAAAACTGAAATCTTCTGCAACTCAAGTATAGACCAGCAGCTTTGTTGCTCACGCCAGGGCCACGAGGCAGGTACAAACCTTAAGACTTGCTAGAGGAAAGGGTCTGTACTTACAGAAAAGATCCATAGTCCCACTAGCTTTTGCAGGTGAAGTGTTTCAGGACCAAGTGAACACCTGCAAGTTTTAGAGTTCTCCTTTGTTTCTTTATTTGGTTAGCAAGTGTTTTGCATAGATTTCATTGCAACACCAGAAAACTGAGGCACTGAGAGACTAGGCAATAATTGTCAGTGTAAGCCGACAAACAAGACCCTAGTAAAGGAAAAAAATCTCCTCTCCGCTTAGGGAGACTGCACAAGAGTGAGATTTTCTCTTGATCTTACAGAATGGGGATGAACTGAGGGTTTTTTTGTTTAAAGTGTGGATTAGAATTTAGTAAGCTATGTCCCATACCGAAAGTGTACCACCCCAGGAAAAAGCTAGTAGTCCACATATGACTCCTTTCTAGAGTTTAAGCTTTATTCTCCATATCCGTCACGTAAAGGACGATGCGTATAAGTTGCAGGATAAGAATTAGACTGGACATGAAGAAAAACATCCTAGCTGTAAGGTTAGCTGAGTAGGAGAACAGATGGCCCAGAGATTCTACAAGGTCTCCTTCAAAGGAAGCTTTTGGGAAGTGGCCACGTAGTCACCAGTCAGGCAGGGCTGGCCAATTTTTGCCTTGGCATGAGAAGACCTAGGCAAAGTTAAGTCTGAAAGAGGACTTCTGAGGTTTCTCTCTTTTATGCAGGCAAGACTTTCAGTAACATCAGGTCAAGTCTTCCTACTATTTATGAATATTGAAGGAAAAGAGGCAGAGAAGCCTGAAGGGATACTCACAAGGAATAAGGGATCTCTAAGGCTTTGGAACAGACTTGCATTTTCACTCTACATGGGCATAAAGTAACTGGTGAGGGGTGGAAACAAATGTAAATAGGGGACTATTCAGAAGTAGGTTCCAACCTTTGCTTGGACATGAGCTCTTGAACAGACTCAGATACTGGGGGAGTCATGCTTTCCAGCGGATTTATGTTTAGATGAAGCCTAATGAGAAAGCCTGAAATGACCGTGTTTGTTCAAAAGAGATTGCTTGTAGAGTTTAGCAGTACAATATTTGTCCAAATAACATCTATTGATCAGCTACTAAGTTGCACAGGGATTTGCCAACTCAAATTATTTCTGTAGTTTTTGCCTCTAATCCAGAGAGATTTATTTCCCTAGGCTTCACTGGATGTTGTATTTCACTTTGTGCACAAATTCTTCCTAAATGTTGTGCTTCTTACACTCTATTTCCCTCTACACCTTAGCACAAGGGACCAGACATCTTAGTGAAGACTAACTAATAAATATTCAAAGCTTTAAGAGCTCAAGGCAAATGCTTATGAAATTGATGATTTCATTAATACTACTGCCTCTTCCTGGGGCCTTTCTGTGCCTGAAGCACTGGTGCCATGGGCACAGGCCCTTACCCTGCAGAGCTGCAGGCAGTCTTGGGCTGCTTTATCAACCTCTGCTGCAGGAAACCACTACCCCCAGATCTGCTGAGCTACCCCATATTCATCCCAGCCAAGGCAAGACAGCCCAAAAAGCCACTATTCAACCCGTTCAGGCTCATCTGGCTTGTTTTCATGGTATGGAGGAATGAGCTCAGCCCAGAGGGAGAGGTGGAAAAAGATAATACACACTTGGGAACAGCATTATTTATTTTTTTTTCCCCTGCCAGATGCAATTGGATATCCCTGGTGCTTTTAAAGCTAAGTAAACACAGGCACCTCAAGATCTCCCAGGCAGCACCCTGCCTTCACACGGAACCCACGCTGGACACAGACTCCAAAACAAGCAAATAGAGAATGGCACCGTTTAAGAGCAGGACTGGAGGCAGGCAGAAACATTGCTCACAGGCAATTTTCTTGGCTGGCTGGAATAGACAGGCCAAGCACCATTTTACTTTGAACGCCTTGAAGGGGAGGCAGGTGTCACTGCAGAAACCTCTACTGAGATTGTAGCCACCAATTTGTACAATCTAAAACAACTCCTCAAAACCCACCTACAGAGGATTAACAGGTTGATTTACTTCATTTAAGAGGCCTCCTCCATTCCAGGCATTATCCAACCCAGCAGCACAGAGCTGCTTACCAAGATTAACTCTGGCACCACGAGACACAGCCCATCAGCTGCAGCCTGGCTCTCAGCAGCTCCTTCCTTTCAAAGAAGTCATTTGCATCAGGCTTTGAAAACTTGGGAAATTCCTTCTGTCTTCCCATCCTTCATAATCCTCCATCAAGAGAGAGTACCACAGACTAAGCAGGTCAAGTTGGGGGAGAGGGAAGGAGACCACAGCCTTTCTCCCTTCCTTACAGGGCACTGCCTCACCTCAACACAGGAAGGGAAGATTGGCCCAGTGTGGGCCAGTTCCAGACCACACAGCTTTAGTGCCTCTGGTCCCAGATATGGGCCTCCCCCATCAGTCTCTGCCCCTTCTCATGGCCAGGGAGCACACTGCCAAGAAAATATTTTGCTATGTGCAACAGATGATGTAGAAGCCTTTCCAAGCATGAACTTGTTCAAATGAAGATATTAGCTTTCCTGCTTCTTTTAATCTCCCTAAGCAGAGCTATAAGCCACCCCAGGTCAGGGAAAACGGACTAATCTGACCAAAATGCCTGTTCAGACTCACATACCAAGTAGCCCGTGATGTTAACCCTTCCCACCGCTCAGGGAATGTGACATAAGCACCCAGAGCCAGCTGGCCATGGTGCAACTGGGCTCACGCTGGGGACAGGGAAGGAGGAAACAGCAGGTTATGCTGGAAAGCCATTGCCAAGGCACACATCTATGCCTATATATATATACATATACCCCCCTCCACTCTTCCCTCCCCCCACATCACTTGGCATACAAGACATTTCCGTGAGGCACCTGCTAGCATTTCAAGCACGTGAAGTGGACAGTTTTCATTAAGCCTGTGTCAGCACCACAGGCTGAAATGGCTCGTTTGTACGTACACAGTCTGCTGATGCCGCAGAGTGCAGACAGATGGGCAGCCATCTCGCAACACCACAAAAGCTCTGTCTGCCCCTTTGCGCAACAGTGGATGAGGCCACTGTGGGTTAAGTTGGAAACATCAAGGCCAAGTTACTGCTGCTTTAATATCGCAGGGAAGTTTTTTTGCTTGTGTACCAACAGTCTCCCATATTCACCACAGAAGAGGCAGTACTTCAAAGGCACTCAAATAATCACTTTTGGTGCACTCCACCAGCATCGTTAGGCAAATGTCCATAAATACCCTTCTCATATCTTGTCTCACTGAGATTATCCTTGTCTCCTTGGCAACCGTCAGATGATGTATAATGCTAGCAGGGATTAGCCCCAATGAGCCTTACAACCCTCATGTAAATTCCTACTCTATGAAGAGACCTGGTCAAACACTCTTCTTTCCTGGTAACGTTAAAATGTTTCCATAAACAATATTAAATCCAGGAACCTTTCAGTAAACCTGAGTAAGGATGAACACTACTATGGAGCTTTTGAAGTGGTACCATTTGTCTTGTCCTCCAAACAAATAAGTGAGACATGGATATACTTGGCATTTCACAACTTGACAAGTAAAGCTGTGTTTTGAATCAGTATTTAAGAGAAGGCTTGTGCCGAAAACTTGGGCTCTAATATCTTTATCTCCTTTGTCCCTTGGTGCTAGTGAGGATCACGCTGGGAAATTCCAAATCCCCGCAAGAGCTTAAACTCATGCTACGCTTTAACCTATTAATTTCTGAAAACTAGCCTGGATTCAGGTCAACACTTGAAATCCATGTGCATACTCTGTCTGACACCCGTTGTACCGAGACTTTCTGCCTCTGAGCAAGCAGCTATGGGCTGCACCCTCATGCCCCACTCCTCCCCGCTGCTCAAGCAGACATGACCAAAGCATCAAGTCAAGGAGGTACAGCCCCAACACCACAACCTTTCTGCAAGTGGAGCATTTCTCTGCTCCACACCATGTTTGGGCCTGGTGAAGAAGTTTTTTGTCCCTTGGTAGCCCATTTGGCCTGCCTGGGGACCCAGAGGAGGCTTTTACCACGCGTGGTACTAACATCCCACAAATGAGACCTGTCCCCATGTAGGAAAAGCAGAGTGTGCCAGTGCAGCGAGCCGAGCAGCACTACACTGTACATAAGCGTTAAGGCTTGGAGTATCTAAGTGATAACAAACAGCCTGTGGTGCACAAGTGACACAGTTAAACTCCTTGTTCCTTCTTCAGTCTGTTTGAGTCTTTATAATGTCCCAGCTTGGGGAGATCTGCTCTAATTCAACAGAACAAAGGAAAAGGAGGCTAAAAGCAGCAGGAACACCAAAACCAGACACATGACAGCAGAAATAAAAGTATTTCTGTAATTAAGCAAATAAATCTCTGGCACAGCATTGTGTCTATATATGACTTCAACAATGTGCCATGGCTGGTACCTATTAGACTAATAACTAGAGAGAGCTGAGAGAGGAGGGAAAAAAGGTTGCCAAATTGTTCCAGGAGGTAGGTCACAAAACAGCCAAGCGGTGATGGGGAAGCCAGTGTAGGCAGGGTAGTGACAGGCAGAAGAAAACCCAAGCCTTGGCACAAGCTGGTTAGCAATGATGCAACGTGATTTCCTTGCATGCTTCTGTGGACCTCTTTGCTCCCTGGCCTTCTGCCAACTCCAGCACACACCTCATGACATGCCAGACAGGAGGGGAAAAGGGGTCAGTGGCTTAAGGCAGGTGATTTTTAGCACAGATAGGATAAAAGTCTTCCTAACGAACTCGCATGCCTATGTACTGGCAGAAGTTTTAAACACCACCATTTTAGACAGTCCTGCACACAGCAAGCACTCCATAGATTTAGTATTGCTACCACAGGCTTGTGCACAGAGAAATTCAGCTACAGCAGCAGGAGGAATAAAAACTGCTGGGAGCTGAATACTATGATCTCCTCTGTCACTGATCACATTATTCTTGCTTTTGGGCAGCAAGAGGAAGAGAAAGTTAATCACTTATATGCAGCGATTCTAGGGAAGATCCCAGTTTAAAATCCTACTGTAGTAGCCTAAGAACTGGAGCAGCAGATCAGCCCGTGCTCAAGTGCAGGATAATCCACACGCACTCGTGCAAGGCAGCCCTCTCTGCTGACAATAAAGTGATAAAAGAGCATAACTAGAAAACAATGAAAGCTGCCGCAGTTAAAGTATGAGCACACTCGAACAGGGCTTTCAACATGAAGCACACGCCAACAACCCAGTAACTTGTCAGGGAGACTTTGAAGCTGAAGAACAGCCGCTGCCACACCACTTTCGTGGTGTTTTACTTGGTGTACTTTAGCTGGTCTCCTGTTACCTAGGAAAGCACACACACAGGGTACACGACACCCATCAGTGCTGACATTTGCTTAAAAGCTCCAGAGCCAAAACCAACAGCATTTTCCCCACCCTCTCCCCTTTCTCCCAAAGGGCACCCATAGGCCTTTACACACTCTACCTCTCCAAGACAAATCACGGAGGGTGAAATGGGGAATTTTGGTGAAGGAAGGAAGCATGCTCCTCTTTCTCTGGCCGTGACAGCTGTATCGAGGATACTGCTGCTTTCCAGACAAAGCCTCAGCCATCAAACCTTCAGCCACCAGGGAAAAAGCATCTTTTCTCAGCATCAGACACACAGGACAGGCTGCTGATTCTCACAGCATCTGTCAGTACAATGTTTCCCAATCTAAGATCTCATGCAGTGCTTACAGGTCGCCACACTCCAGTGTTGGCTTGCAGGCAGCCTCATGGCTTGGTTGCCCAGAAACCTGGGCTGCAGATCACCCGCAGTCCCCATGTCTGCCTGGCACCCGCTCTGCTGCATGCCCCAGCCCCAGGCTCTCCGCAAGCTTGCTGCGTCTGCATGGGTCAGCTGTCAGAAAGCAGCAGCCTCAGTGCCAAAAAGACACAGCTTGAATGATTCTTATCACTAAGCAGCATCTCGGACTGCAGGGGAAAGGGCTTTCGATCCAATGATGCCTGAGCCTACGTTTGCAAAACCTTGGCTATAGATGCAAGCCCAAGTATAGCATGTGTGCGCCAAATTTGCTGCCCACAGCCAAGCACAGAGCCTTTGCAATGCTTTCAGTGGACTGTGGGTCACATGCCATTACTCTAACACAGCTGTTGGGACATTGCTACAACAGTTTTTTGGTTTTTTTTTTCTTCTGACAACACTCCACCTTTCCTCCATCAGAAAAATAACTGATTAAATGAAGGGTTTGTGACTGAGGTGGTTTGCCCCATACAGTACCATCCATGCTTTACCTTAAGTGACATTCACAGATGCACCAAAGCTTGAAACTCATACAGAGAGGGGCTCTTTCCAGTCCCTGATAACGCATTCCCCTGCATGTGTATGATTTGGCAGAGCATAGTATATTTTATACACCATCCTACAGTATGTGCTGCACCCACCTTGTTTTTCAGCTAAGTTTGCTGTCCCCATCTACTTGCTTTATTTTTTATTTTCAAGCACAGTATTTTGTAGGACTTAAAGTACCAAAATGCCAGTGAGTTTGCCAAAAGCTGTTATTTAAATAAATTCATGCAAGAACTTTTTAAAAGCTAGATTGTAGGAGGACAAGGCTCCAAGGAGAGATCCACATTCTTGTTTCTGGACCCTCCCATCATCCAGAGACTCTGGCCACAGCAACACCCCTGCGGCCTCCTCAGGGGAGCGCCTCACCTGCCGAGCTGACACAATGCATAAGGAGGTCTGTCCGTGGCCAGAAGTGCTCAGCAGCTTCCCAAAAGCTGGGTTACAGGTGTTGTTGAGAAAATTTACCCTCAACTTTGAATACACCTGCTGTGGCTTAATTTAGCAGCTCTGGTTCATGCTAGAAATTACTATTTCGTATTTGCCACTACATACTGCTATCGAGGTGCAGACAGCTCTGAAGGCCAAGCCCCTGCCCTGAGGATCTACAACTTAAAGACCTAATCCGCTTCGTGCTTACATCTGTGGCACTGCAAAAAAAGCTAAACAACTACTTGTGTTCAAGCATCTGCTGCACTGAGTCATAAGCTGAACCTTAGTGGGAACAGAGCAAAGCTGGGCTGAGAGGAGACAAGCGTTCGTGTACTTACTACATACGGTAATGTACAAAGTATAGATCTGTATTCGACTTCAGCAGATCAGAGTGCTCAGATGTTATTACTAACACATTGTAATTATCTTTTGTCAGCAATCACCAGGAGCAAGGTCTGCCTTGTGCTCAAAGTTTGCTCCAAAGACCTTATGCTCTAAACAGGTCTTTTCATGCTGCCAACAAGGGAGAACAATTCAGGAAGAGCTGGAGGCTGTGGAAGTATGGGAAGAAATATTGCTAAGTTAAATGGCACCTCTAGCAGCTTTTTGTCTGCAGCTATCCAGCACAGTTCTGTTGTGTTTAGAATGACAGATCACATACTAGCTGACCAAGAAATATTTTTAAGTAAAATGTTACCTAACAGCTCCAGAACAAGCCTTCAAGAAAGTAGATTTGGACCTTTCTATTTAAGCATTGCAATTGCGACATGCTGCCATGTGTTTGTTTCCCCCCCAAACTTTGTGATGCACTTGCTCCCTTTTATGGCACTCACCTTTCATTTATGACCTTACTGCACCTATCAGTGCTAAAAACATTTAGTGAAGAGAAAGCTTTAATGGAATAGTTTGAAGCTGTAGCTCCCACCCTGGCCAATATTCACTACAGCATTTGGGTTTCCTTACTTTTCTACAGAAAGCAGCCACAAGTTCTACTGCATCGGCTGTGAGAAATAAGCCTTCTGCACAGAACATCTTCCGTCTTGCTTTAGTCAAGCCAAACTCAAAAAAAAACCCCAACTTCTTAGCTCTTCCTCCTCTGGGTTTTGAAATAAATTTATCAAGTTGTGAAAGAAATAAGCAAACACATCAGTACTGTTTTTAAGAAGCAGCCTGATGGAAGTTATTGCAAGTCAGACTTGGCAGGGATTTAAAAAGCTAATAAACACCTCCCAGGTCAATCTACCATAAAGTTTAAATATACATCTACATTTTAGAAAATGTTTTCTCTCTTCCTGTCTGAAGGCTTCCTGATAGAGTTTAATATATTTTAAGCCAACTCCTTGAATTTTGCCTCATCTTTTTTGGCATCCACTTATTTCACATGTATGGGAAGGGACACCGGTATTTTCATGCACTCAGATGTGTCTGTAAATGCAAGTTTGAGCATCAGGTCTACATACACTGGAAAGCTTTTGGTTTGTATATTACTACTAAATCCTAAAAGAGTATATTCTGAGCTTAACAGGGTGTATAGATGAAGATTTCAAGAGCAGGCAGAGCTGCTAGACTGCCATCACGTATTAGATATCCCCAAAAGAA
Organism: Nipponia nippon; assembly: GCF_047370975.1. Classification (NCBI taxonomy): domain Eukaryota; kingdom Metazoa; phylum Chordata; class Aves; order Pelecaniformes; family Threskiornithidae; genus Nipponia; species Nipponia nippon. Next base: position 2,201,910 of record NW_028262348.1, on the reverse strand, counting down.
CTCAGTTCATTTTCTCTGAAATAAAGGAGATACAGTGCTTAAAGCCAGAGTAAGAGACTGCAAGAAGCTTAATTATTGTGTCTTGCTTCCAGGCACAGACATTTGAGTTTGAGCACCTCCAGGTTTAAAGTCTTAGACTAAAACAATTTCACAAAAAAATAAATTCAAGAATGGAGATTGGCTGTCCTGACTTCTGACTGCCAGGGGAAGACAGCAAAGCCTCTCAGAGCAGGAGGGTATGTTACATTTCTCTTTGCCTCCACCATCATAAGCTTCTGCTGCTTTTTTCAGAAGGTTTTAGTGACCATGTTAAGTCTTCATGTTTCCAGTTCAGCTGTTTCCAAACTAGTCAGCCATTTTGTATTTCATTAGGCTATCATCTGACCCACACTTATGGCTCACTAGACATTTACTGCAAGAAATATTTTTCATCCTTTAGCTCAAGTTAAGAAGTCGGACCAAGGTCAAAAAATCTGGATTAAAAACCCACATCAAAGGTAACTTGGCCAAAATGCTCTATCAAGATAAAATATGCCTTTTGTCAGAGAAAAATAACTTACTCATGGAAATTAATCATTAGAAATGCATTAGAAGTTATCTAGGAGAGCAGATGACTGAACTTACTGATGCAAAACACAGACCATCCAGCTTTCAAACTGTACCGGTTCCCTCTGCTAGGCCAAGGCAAAACTTCAGAAACTGCAGTCTGACACACAGGCGGGGGGGGACGATAACAGACTTTTTAACCTGCAGGTCCCAGACCCCCTCGCAACACACTGGACCCAGGCTGTGCTCCACTGAAATCGATGTGGTGGTTCCTCTCAGCTCCACTTTAGCATCACCCGACTGGATTAGTTAAGCCATAAGCCTTTCTGCTTCCATTTACAGATAGGTAACTAAAGTGCAGAGGAACAAATGCTTCATTCAAGGTCATGTGCAGCATCTACACAGAACTAGAAGAGCCTGCTAGTGTTACACTTCATTACCCTATTCCTTCTCAACAACCAAGAGCCAAGCTGCTGCCCGCAAGCCACGCAGCCTGCATTCAGAGCCCTACAACAGATGCCAGCCCTGGGAGCCACTGCACAAGGCTGTCTCATCTCCCACATTTCTTCTGCAAGCAGAATTTGCATACAGAGAGCAAGAGCCACTACTTTGCCGCGCGTGTCCTCCAGGCACGCTTTGTCCTCTGAGTTATCTCCAGTGCTAATTTATTGCAGCATTGAAAGCAAGGGGCCTCCGGCAGTCCCTCCCACAGGAAGCAGGCTGACTCATTTTTCCACACACTGTATTTTCCTCTCCACAAGAGCCAAATGCTTAGGGGTCAAGAATAAACCACAAAAAAGGGAGGCTCGTGTTTAAGCACCTCCTAAAACACGTGAACAACCCACATCCACTTGTGAAGCTACTTCTTTCATTCAAACAATGAACCTAGAGACATCGCACCCAGCTAGAGTTGCACCCATATAGCACACAACTGCCTTTGCTTCTGCTCTAAACAGCAGTTCCTAATCCTGTAAGATGATTTAGCCCAAGCTAATGGCTTCTGGCCTCAGCCAAACAGTTACCTGAGCACTTACTGAAAAACAAGATGAAGACCACCATTTTGCATTCATTCCCCCAAGCTCTTTGCCGAAGCATTCAGATGTTTGCCTTGCAAACTGGTTCTCACGTATCAGCTAGCCTTATAGGAAGGAAAAAGAAGAACAATTACATTGCCAGGAAAACCCTGACTATCTACTCTTTCATGCTTTGCTTAGTGATGCAGCAAAAGTTCACTATGAAAAGGATTTTTCAAGGACACTTGGAAAGACAAAAGTAGCAGTACCTTAATGCATCTGAGTAGTAACAGCAGTTATCTTCAGCAGCACTTCCAGCCCTGCAGCCACAAGAAACATGGGACCAGTCAGCCAACGCAAGCGCTTCACCCCCCCAAAACAGGCAATCCAGCTTCAGGCCGAGCAGGTTCAGGTTTTGTGGAGGTTTCCACCAAGGAGCTAAACATCTCCACCCTAACAACACTTCTCCACCTCAGTGGGCAGGTGCAAGCCCAGCCCCACCCAGAAAAAAGCCCAGCTGCTCCCTGTTCTCTCTTATAGCCAGCTCCCCCCTGGCCTCTGCCTCTCAGGTGTGAGGCATCTGAGCTGATGGGGCATTAACTCCTTGCCATCCACAAGAGCCCACTGCAGGACTGGGGTGCGTTGAGAGGAAACTACTCACGTTCTTGGTTTGTTTTATTTTAAAACTCAGGTAAATAGGAGTGAGGTCAAAGGACATGCTAAGCATTTCCTACCTGTCCTGCAGAAGGGAAAGGGGAACAGATCTGCAGCAAAGAATTCTCGCTTTCACGCAAGCCATAAAGTATCATATTTCCAAAATATCACGACTGTGGAAGTAGTGCAGATCTTAGCAGAAGATGCCACTGCTGTCCTTTCGTCTCACAGAATCCTCTCAGACTAGGTTTAACGCTACAGCCGTGAGGCTTTTCCCATCAGTAATGTGTCCCGAGCCTGATGCTTATAAAAGAGTAATTTCAGTGCCTCTGCTCCATTACTCAGACTCCTTGCTTTGGCAATTAAGGGTCCTCATCCTTTAGATCTTTGATTCCCTTTTTTCTTGACAGATCCATTTTGTGCTAAATAAATGCTCATTTGTTTCCTCTTTTGTCCACCTGCTCTGTTGTCAATATAGGACTCCCCAACCAATCTAGCTGGCGTGTGCTCGACGTCAGCCTGCTTCCCGCTGAAGGGAAGGCTCACCAGCCTGTCCGGCTGTAACAAAGGAGGTCAGGCAGTGTGCCACAAAATCAACCCGTTCTGTCTAAGCAGATATGGATTTATTGGATCTTCTGAATAAGAAGAGAGAAGGGATAACCAGGAGACCTGCAGGGGTTTAAAGACCATTGCAGGTAGCTGAGTGTGAAGGTGTGTGGTACAAAGGCACCAAATGGCAGATACGAAGTAATTTGCCTGAATTGCACTGAAAAAGGTGACAGAGAAACAGCGTGCCACATCCCGCTCACAATTTCACATAGATGTCTGACTTCAGTGCCAGGCCCCAGTGAGGACAGCTCAGGCTGGATGCTGCATGTCCCCACCATGGCCGCCTCGCAGATCTCACCGAAACGAAGCAGCAGGCAGCTGGGGGGCAAAAGCAAGAAGAACATTAGGGAGGGGGCTGACGGGTGCTATGGCAGGTCGCAGAGGTGGTTCCTGAGCAGAAAGAAACCTGTGTTAGGAAGTAAATCTTACCTGCAAAAGCTGAGCAGATATACTCACTCTGGCTACTGGTATTTAATCCACCTGCCAGTCTGCTTATAGCTACTGGATATATGATAGGTATCTATTACATAGCACTATCCTAGCACTTTTACAGTCTTAAAAATGCATTTTTTCTAAAATTATCCCATGAGATCAATGTTAATGGTCTCTGTTGGATGTTTACAACCAAAATATTTGGGAAGTGTTGCAGGCTTCCTCAATTCTCATTTTTCCACACAACTTCTCCAGACAGTGACAGCTCTCACACCAGGACCAAGCTGCTACGTACTTTGTGTAGTTAAATTTCCTCATACCTGGGCAGTAGCAGAGCGAGGGATGAGGCAAGGAGAGGAGGATTCAGCCCCGCCGCAGCATTTGGCAGAGATGGGGACGATGCTGGCCCCGGCCATGATACACAACACTCCCCAGCTCCAATGTCCTGCGCCGCACTGGGGAGCTGTGGGAAGAGGTCCTCTGGAGAAGGCTTACCCAGGTCGTCCTCCTCCTCCTCCTTCAACCTGGGTGCTCACGGGCCTGTTTCTCACACTTTTTACCTCACTCGTCACTGTCACGCAGTGTTTTGTCCCTTCTTAAGTGCATTTTTCCAGAGGCACCGCTGGCGTCGCGGACAGGCTCAGCTCTGCCTGGCAGTGGGGCTGTTGGGCAACCGGCTGGAACCGGCTGTGGCTGGTGTGGGGCAGCGCCCACCTCTCCTCACAGAGGTCCAGCAGCCCCGCTGCCAGTGCCCGGACAGCGAGACCGATAAATTCCACCCCTCGCCTCGGTGAAACGCGTGTTTAAGAATTGTCATTAAAATAGACACTCGTTGCACACCCTTCGCAAACTTCACTGATGACATCAACCACAAAAAAAAAAAAAATCTTCTCGCACCAAAATTGAAGTGGCATCGTCACAACACCGCAAAGGGAGGCAATATACACAGCACGGCTCCACCCCTCGTCCCTTCACCAATTTACAACAAAAAAATCCCCACTATTATTCCAGTCCCTGGCGACGACCAGTCCGAGCATTGCCTGTTATGTCTCCCAGTCACTGTTTTTATTTCAAATTCCTCTGGATTTGTGTAAGTGATCTCCCTGTCTTTATCTCAAACCATGAACTTTTTCATCTTATTGTCTCCTCTGTCTTGTTGGGGGGGGGGGGGGGTGAGAGAGCGGCTGGGTGGGCATCTGGCCAACCCACCACGGTGCCATTGCTCTTCTCCACACGTGCGGCAGCATTGCCGTAACGGGGCTGAGGGTGCCGCGACGCAAGGGCCGTCCATCGGGGAATCCCTCCTCTGTGCACATAAATCAGCAAATGCAAACTGAAGCCCTCAAAAGGCGACGAACAGCAAGCGGCATTATTACGTAAGCACTTTCCTGGATAGACTAATTCTTCGAATAACAATTTAAAGTTGACCTGAATTAAAAGCTTTGGTAAGAATCTCTCAAAGATTCCTAAACTGGGCAACCTCCAGGTATAAAAAAATATAGATGGTTGCTTATGGTGCCAGCGTGCCAAGGGCTGGAAAATAGCCATGGCCTCACCGCTTTCTTGGCGTGGCTTGGCTAGCCCAGAAAACCAGGCTTCCTGCCATGGCCGTTGGGCACCAGGGTGCCGGGGTGCTGGCTGCAGTGGCGAGGCAGCAATCCCAGTCCTCTGGGGCTTCCCTCGGCAGCCAGATTAATGTATTTTTTTTTCATTATTATTCTAAAGCAAGATGTTTGTTGTTTCCTCCTTTGCTTGCATTCCAGTAGCAAAATATATTTTCCTCCCAGAGAAGAGCTGGGAATCGTGGAACCTGAAGCCAGGGGAGGCAGTGATTAGTGGTTTGAAACATTAATGGTACCACAGTGGGAATGGGGAGTCCCTTGAACTCAGCTATTAGCAAATTAATAAAAGGGGTAATGCTCTCCTGAGTGCTACAAATTTAGCACTAATTAGGACTTCTCTTTCTTAGCTATTTTAGGCAAGAAAATCTTGAATATCCTTTGTTAAATTTGAATCATCTTGTTTGTAGAAGTAAATCATACGGAAACATTCATTTCTTCACCCAGCTACAGTCTATTAAACTTTTTCCATTCTCCTTTTCTTTCTGACATGACTTAGAGCTGGATATTTTGTATGCAGTTAGTTTTATTTAGCAAATCTTCCCCCAAAAGAGGGTTTTCTTTGAATGAGACTAAGCTACAGGCCATTCATTTCTCACAGTCCATTCCAAACATTTCAAAGATCCCCTCTTCACAGGAGTGTCAGTGCTCCAATTTATTTACATTAATTTAATTTATTTATTGCTTATGTATTCCAGATGTTAAACCTCACAGAGTTATTGTAACTGGTAAGCCATATTTTTCTGCCAAATATCTACACAGGTTTGTGTATTTTAGCACTTCTGAATTAATCACAAGAGAAACTTAATCAGGTTTGCAATGAAAAAAAGCCCTTAAATAGAGCAGAGGCCAGAACGTCCTCCTGCTCTTCCTTTCTTCTTGCACTGCCCAAAACTCATCTAAACCTTGCCTGAAGTCCAGAAAACAAATCTCACAGTTGATTGAATACATCTAATTGTGAATTGATGTCTATGCTTTTGCAGATATGTTTCAAACTCTGCCTGCTGGCTGTGTTGGCTAATTTGCCTATACCCAGGAAATTAATTCTTTCTTAACTACAGAGCAAGGCTATGATGTTGGGCGATATATGTCTGCCTTTTTGGAAAGAATATTGCTTCTCTCTAGCAAAATCAATGCATCACTACATGATTGACGTAACCACAAAAGGTTTTAGCTTTTAATGTTTGGGAAAACACTGATGGGGAAGAAAAGCCCTACAGTTTGCATAATGCGAGTAGAGCCAGGCTGGCTGAGGCAGAAGAAACTCGCTTCAATTCAACAAAAGCCATAGCTTATTTGAGCAATAAAGGGAAAAATGTAGATAGCAGGTGACATCTTCCGATGACACTAAGTAAAAGAGCGCGTTCAAAGTAATCGGTAGTGAGCTCATGGTTTAAAACACACATGGACACGTGTACAGCAGTGTGGAGAACCCCGGTATATGCCGTATGAAAATACGCCATAAAGCCTGGCAAATACTGGACACTGTCAAGGTGGCTTTCCATAAAATAATGCCAACTGATGTTAAAATTTAGACTTCATAATCAATTTGAAAGGGTAGTTTGGCAGCAGTATTAACCACCTCTGAAACAAATATAGCATGACAAGGGGATTTCCACAACCAGAGCTCAGCTCAGAAGACTTTGTTTCATGTCTATGAAAAATCAAATCTTTGCAAAGGTGAGACTAAACGTATCAGCCATTTCCCTGTCTAGAGGAACTGGATGAAGACTTTTCCTCCTTCTCCTGTGGAGGGAAACACGATACAGTCATTTCTGTTCACTTCTGTTAAACGTCTGGTCACAGAGAGTATTCTGCACTGTATGAGGCTAAAGAAAGTATTATTTTTACTCTACTGCATGAGATAGGATGTGAATGGTGTACGCTGAGGTGACGCTGTAACAGTCTGTCTGCATTAGGGCCCTAAATGCTAACAATAAGTGAATCCTTTCTTCCCTCCCCGTGGGCTATAACTGCAGGAATAAGATGTGTAAGCCTGTAAGTTGAGCAGCAAGTAGATAAATTCCAGATGATGATTTAAAGCTGGTGAATACCAACCTTGCAGTCCTGCAAGCAATCTAGTACCGGAAAGGACCTTTGAGGTCAATTCATTTCCCTTCTGTCGTAGGCAGCCCTCTGAAAGAAACTGCATGATAAAGTGATCCAGCTCCATCACAAAATTAATTTTTGCCACCGTTTCTCCTACTGTAACGGTGCAGGAGGAGGAAGCCTACTGCAGCTCCTTGGAAATGTAGAAATCTTCCTATTCCCAGCCTTAATATACTCTTATCCAGTTTATTCACATCATTTTTTCTGCCAAAATTGTGCTTCTGCTTAAATAGCACTTCTCCCTTCTGTGTGCTTATCCATGATATATTTATAGGGAGTCCTCTCTCAGCATTCATTGCATGAGATAAAACAAGCCATCCTTTATTTAGTCTCCTTTCATCTAACAGACTTTCCACTATCTGGATCACCCTTGCAGCCTATCCCTCCACTTGCTCCAATATGAGCATGGGGACCAGAACCAGCAACAGCAGCTATATGTTGTCTTACCAGGGATTTTTACAATGCCATTAACACTCCCTTGTTTCTTACTGCTATATTGTACATTTACACTGTCTGTACATAGAATTGTTCTAGCATGTAAATTATGTTATACAGCTAACCATCAAATAGTGGTGTGTCATCTCATCTGGTACCACTGGTGCTCCTTGGGAGTGTGGTCAGCATCTTGCAGGCAAAATCCTTCGGTCCTTTTCATCTGGTGCCTTTTCATCCTTGATAGATCCCGCAGAGTGTTTCAGCATGAAGATGTTTCAGCAGTCTTTACAAAAGCAAGTGAATCATTCAAAAAAAGCACAATCCATCCATCTTCTTTAGTGTCACCAATTAATAGCTGCTCGGGATGCTTTGAAATCTGTAGCTGCTTAAGGGAAGAAAAATAACCAACCCCTTCCTATAGTGCTGTGATATCATATTTTGTGTACTCTGCCTGTGCAAGGAAGCTTTATTAAATAAATGAGGTGAGGGTGATATGCAAAGGCCTCTGATGTGAGGCTTTAAAGAAGGGGAAAAGACGAGTTATGCTAAGCCAGGATAAGAAGGGAACTAAAAACCAATTGGTACACAAGATTATTTCTTATTGCTGGAAACCATTTCTCTTTCCAGAAGCCAGTGGTCAGAGCCTGGCTGATTTTAGTGGCCGCGCTTCTGTCCTCTGCTGCCCCTGCAAGCAAGCAGTGTTGGGGGCAACCACAGTTTCCTCCACTTGATGGAGCTGGAACAGCCTTTTACCTCTTGCTTCTGATCTGGATTACTTTGCTGCAGACTGTGCAAAATAAGGGACCATTTTTTAAAAGGGGTAGTGTTGCCTTTGTGGGCAGCTCAGGCTGGGTCTGTGTGTTCATTCCTCAGGTCACAAGCTGCTAGAGCAAAGTCATTGCACCCTTTGGTGGAGCTGCTGCCTCGGGCACCCTGTCAGCCAGAGCACCCTGGGTCAAATCCTGACCCGCGTTTGCCAGACGTAAGGATGCACTCCCAAACCCGCCCACAGCTGCTGACCCCAGTGCAGCTTTTCTCCTCTTGCCCCATCCCTCCCTCCCATCTCACCTCCCTGTCTAAGGCGTTGTGGCGGCTGATGGCATTTGCCGTTGGGCATACAGCTCTGTGTGCCCCGAGCAGGCAATGCCACCTCTTAAGGGGGATCAGTTCACTTCCAGCTAATCTGCCGGAGGGGGAGGTCTGTGCCTAAGTGTAATGGAACCTGATGGAGGCTAATTAAATAGAAAACCATCCATTTGTACTGTCTCATTAGGGATTTGTCATAAAAAACCTTATGGTCTCTTACAAGCCTAAACAAGTGTGTTCACCCTGTAAAAATCAGCCATAAAGCTGCCTGGAGAGTAGTTAACATGTCTAAGCTGTCATTTATACAAGCTGTCTGCAGCCTGGATCCTGCAGGTAGGAATGGCCTTTCCACTGTCCTCAAACCACCCCGCATAAATGGGGCATCCCTCCTTCGAAATGGGAAAGAGGGCCAAGGCCAGCAATCCTGCACCGACAGTCATGGGGAGAGGATGCTTCTCCGTCTGGTCCTGATGGGAGCCAGAAATCAGAGGCAAAGAGCACTTGTTATTTTAGAGCTGTGCCAAAGATGTTCAGAGGTTTGGAAAGTGTAAATTTAATAGCAGTGTTTCCTGGGGGTCTATGGAGATTGCCTCCGCTCTGCCTTTGCGAGTGGCCTGGTCTCCTCCTCAACCCCGATCAGCCTACTATTTTTGAGGAAAACTAAATTCCCTGTAGGGCATGGGAGTCATCATGCTATTTTGCAATGGAAGAAAGTTATGGGCTGTGTCCCTTTGGCTGCCCCGGGGGAAAATCACCATGGCCTAAATGGCTGCTCTCCTCAATGTCCATCCAGGATGAGCTTTTCCCTCATCCAGACTCTGCAGGCTTCAGAGTTTCTGCAGAAATCATATTGGGGCAGATCTTCCCATGGGCAGGAGGAGATAACTGCCTTCCGTCTATGGGACGACCCCCGGGATAATGCCAGCTGGTGTCTCCTTGCAGGCGTCGGAGGTGGAGCGGCAGCTCTCCCTGCAGGTCCACACCCTCCGGGAGGACTTTCGGGAGAAGAACTCCTCCAGCAGCCAACACATCGTGCGGCTCGAGAGCCTCCAGGCCGAGGTGAGTCACCCACGCTTGGCCTCACTCTTTCCAAAGGTGGCCAGGGCTGTTTTAAATTGTATAATGAACCCCTCTGAACTGGGTAAACAAAACCTACTGCTTGGAGCAAACGAAGAGAAGGATGGTAGCTGTGGGGCAAGGGACTCCCCCAGTGAGGATTTTTGCTGCAACTCAGGGCTGGCTGGGGTGGCACGGGCCAGCTTCCACCGCTGCTTCGGCCACAAGCACTCCTGCAAAATGAATGGATGAGAAGGATCTTCCAGGAGCTAAACCATGGCTGTGCTCTTGCAGGGCTGCTGCCCAGTACAGATTAAACTCTGGGGCATCGTGGGAAGGTCTGCAAGGGTTTTTTTTCTATTTCTCACACTCACAAGGAAAGCAGCAATCCTTTCCCGTCTCTGAGCTACACACATGGGAAAGCAAGCAGTCCCTGCCTGTTTTAGCTCTGGTACGTTAGCAGGAATGATATTACCTTCCTCCTTCTCCCCTTCCCTGATGAGGGTCACTGAAGACCATGTAGGCAGCAACCAGAGGGGTAGAAGATGTCCAACTCTACTACCCTACCACTTTTTTTATTTATAAGCTGTCTGGAAGAGCTTTTCCTAAAATGTCTCAATTTCTTCTTCTCTCCCCCTCCCACCTGCTCCCTGCTGGTCCCTCGCCTTTTCTTTCCCTCCCCTTGGTGTGGAGCAGCAGGTCCTTGAAGTAAGTATAGAGGCTTGGAAAGGGTTTGCCGGCGCGTGCGTTGCTGTCATCATGCATGCCTGTCACTGTGCATGCCTCACCTTGCCTCCTCGCCTCCTTCCCGTCTCTTGCTTTCCAAATCCTTTCCCCCTGTGCCTTTCGTATGGCCCACAGCAGAGCGATGGTTTTTCAGTTACACAGTCATTCACAGGGTGTTCATTTGGTTTGGATACCAAATATGAACTCTTGCTACAATCTCTGTATTATATCTCTTATTTTTCTCGCACCCCTTTTCTCCAGCCCACACAAATCATGATGGTGGTGGGAAGAGACACCTCAGAAACCATTAGTCACCTAAGAGCAGCTTTCTAATACCCACAGCAGCCTTTACCCTGCAGAAACACAAGTCCACGCACTTTGCTAATATTCCTTCATGCAGCCAAATTTTTCCAGCAACCTGGAAAGCAGCAAAGAGCCAAGGTCCCAAAGAGGCCAAGAAAGCAGTGGGAAGTTGCTGAATTTGTCTATGGTCCATGAGTTGAAAGGAGGCCATAGGGAATATTTAGGGTTATACTGGACTGGTAAATGGCATACCCAGTCCCCAGAGGTCCTGGGTGTACTAATCTGGGAAAAGGCTCCTTTTTCTTGGTTAAACAAGAAGTGACCTTGGCTAGTGCTGATTCATCCTGTGCACTGTTCCCAGCTAACTGAATCACAGAGGTTTTGCTTGGCACATTGTCCCTCTTCACCTGAAATCGCTGCCCTTGACAATTAAAAGAAATGAACCAATTTTAAAGGCAACCCATCACTGGGAGACTAAAAATAAGCATGGCACAGAAAGGAGTCTTCACAAGTAAAAAGAAAGAAAAATCCCTGGTGAGGACCTGGCGAACATGCAGCAATTAAGAAAAGCGTATGGGCAGTGCTGTGGCACAGCCCTGCGGGGAGCAGGATCCCGTGGGCTCACCCTGTGGTCTCCAGCACCCATACAGGAGAAAATGTCACCATGCTCAGTCGGGGCCAGCCAGGAGAAGTAACTAGTTTTGCCCAGTCTTGCAAATTTTAAGGTACAAGGGATGGGCTGGTCTCTCCTTAATCCATTGGGACATTTCTGCCGGCTCCCTGGCCTCCTGCCAACGCACACCCAGCCCCTTTGGAGCTGCCCCTGCAGCCTGGGGAAGGAGGAATTTCCTTTCACAGCCTTCCTAAACCACACACAGAGATACAGATTCTCTCATACAGGTACAGAATACGTATGTGCATACTTTCGCTTTTTGCTCTTTCATTTCTCTCTTGGGAATGTGATTTCCCTCCTCTCTGCTCCCTGGAAAGTGCAGGGTCCGACATCACCTCTCTTTCCTCTGCAGATCAAAATGCTGACGGACAGAAAGCGGGAGCTGGAGCATCGCCTTAGTGCCATGATGGAGGAGAACGACCTGCTCCAAGGAACCGTGGAAGAGCTGCAGGACCGAGTCCTCATCCTGGAGAGACAAAGCCATGACAAGGACCTGCAGGTGAGGAGGCAGCGATGGGACAGGGAAGAGGGGGAAATAGAGTAAAAGACATGGCTGAGGGTAAAATTGACCAGGAAGATAATCAGGAACTGGGAGACAAAACAACTGGAAGAATAAAATGGCTCATATAAGCACGGCAGCAAGCAAGGTCCTGGGTGTTCCTCACAGGGACAGATAACAGGAGCCGCAATGGGGCATCTTGACAGCAAAGAGCAGCTTAGGAGGGAGATCTGAGCAAGGGAGTGGGACAGGGTGCTGGGGAAATGAGGGAAATGTAAAAGGAACCAGAGAACTCTGGTGGCAGTTAGTTTTACTTAATTTTTTAATAACAGCCTTGGCTTCAGAAGGGGCTTCTTTAGACCCTGCTGTCCCAGAGGGCAGTAACTGCCCTCGTAGCTCTCACTGCTCAGATGGTTTCCCAACAAGCCCCATGGTGTTCGCAGCCCTGTGTCACCAAACGTCACTCCCCGAAGAACAAGCTGGCACCTCTGTGGCTTCAGGCATCTTAGCAGAGAGCAAGATTTTTTCGTTTCTCTTCTGTGGGTTGACAACCACTGGATCCCCAGCTCTCCAAAACAGCCTTGAATCTTTTTTTCCCTTTTCTTCATGTATATTTGTATTTATATGTGTGTATAGATTTTTTTAAAACATGTCTGTATTACTTTTCTTTTTGGATTCACTTCCTGCTGTGTTGTTTTCAGCAAATTTTTTTACCTGAGTCCCAACTTCTTCACAATGTTCCTCATTTTAGTGCTGATTAACCTGCTATTTTTATCTTTCAGGATATTCTGGAGTCTAAACAATGTCTAATGACATTTGGAGATTATTAAGCTCCAATAAATAGCAATACCAGCCAAGAGTACTTACCTCCTGGCTGGAAACCCTCTTTCGTGACACCCATTCCTCCCTCTCAGCTCCTTCACAAACCAAGAGATTCATCCAGTCCATATCACCTCCACTAATATTTTTTTTCCTGCTTCCTTGACAAATTCCTTGATTTTCTTTGCAAGCTGCACCAAAGCCAGCTGGAGCTCCAGGAGGTGCGGCTGTCCTACCGGCAGCTGCAGGGGAAGGTAGAAGAGCTCAGTGAGGAGAGAAGTCTCCAAAATTTCAACACAACCAGCACGTCCCTGCTATCTGAGATAGAGCAGAGCATGGAGGCAGAGGAGCTGGAACAAGAACGAGAACAGGTATTTGCCCTCCAGCCCCTGGGAAAGCCCATGGACCTCTGTGACCAGCCCCAGAGGGAGAGAGAGTTTGATGCATTTGATCTGGATCTGGAGCTGAACTGAGAGCCAGAAAATTGGGGTTGCGGTCTCAGCTCTGGTCTCAACACCCTTTTGACCATATGAAAGTAAATCTCTGCATCCATTTCAAAACCAACATATCAAGCTAGACAAATATTTGTGAGGTTTGGCAATCACATGCCTCACTTCACTGTGGAAGGAGGCTCTCCATGGCCTTGATGTCCCAGGCTAATGTCAGGCTCTCTTGTTCCAGCTGAGGCTGCAGCTCTGGGAAGCATATTGCCAAGTGCGATATCTCTGCTCCCATCTCAGAGGAAACGACAGCGCAGACTCAGCAGTCTCTACAGACTCCTCCATGGATGAGTCTTCAGAAACCTCATCAGCCAAAGATGTCCCAGCCGGCAGCCTACGGGCAGCTCTCAGCGAGCTGAAAAGACTGATACAAAATGTGCTGGATGGGGCAGACTCCACGGTAAGTTGGTGGCACAGAGAGACCGTGGCTTGTGCATGTCCCCTTGCCCAGTCACAGAGCTTGCTGCAGGTTTCGGCTGGATCCTGAAGTCCCTGATCTCCGAGAAAACCTCTGTGGCCCACAGAGATGGGCTGTCACAGTGCACAGCCTGCTCCATGTGTCTCAAATGGCCAGCCAAGAGCCAAGCCAGCACATGGGGTTTCAGCCTGCAGTGGTCAGACCACCCTAAGTTTCAAGCTCATGCAACCGTCATTGGTCTGGGAGTCAGTCTGGAAAATTAATGAAAGTAGGCTTCTTTGAGATTTGCAGTAAATTGGAGTTTCAATGTGGAAATACTGCAGATTGTCTTAGATATCACAGTTCAGTTATTTCTCTTAGGATTTGCCTAACCTTGCTTTATTAGCAACAGTATCACAAAAACATCGTAACCCCTATGTGGGTGGGTTCTGCCCCCGCAAATTGACACTGGTACAAATGTCTTGGCAAGAGCTGCCAGACTCAAATCCGTTGACAGGTGAAGGGTTTTGCTGGCACAAGATGGTGTCTGTGGGTTATGGTCCCGGGGCTGCTGGGGCGGGGGGGGTGGCATGGAGGACCACTCAGCACCCACGGGAGTGCAGAATTACAAGAAAACTCACTTTTTACAATGGCTCAAATCAGGCCTATTTCCGCCACCCACAAGCTGGTTGCATTGCCAGCATGACTTACATGAGATGCCATGGTGAGGAAGATGGTGCAGACCCTGCAGCTGCAGACCTGCATGGGAGTACTCACCCTCCTCGTTTCGTACCTGTAGGAGCTGGTAAGAAGGCTGAGCATAGAGATTAAGTTGTATTTGTTAAATAACAAACAGAGAGGCCTGCAAAAGGTCTACAAACATGGCGACTGTAGTCATATATTACCAAGTGGTCAGTAGGTCTCTGTAAAGGTGGTTTATGCTAAGGTGAGAACATGTCTGCATGCTCCTTTTATCATGTGTCGAAGCATTACCCTTGGCTGAGCATGTTTCTACTGTGGAGGTGTATGGAAACAAAACGGAAACGCTACCAAAGTCACACTCACACTTTCTTCTTCCTTGTTAAGTACCCCCCCCCCATCCCAAACCAGTGTCAAATTAATGCAATTGCCTTTTTTAAAGTGAAATCTGAGCAAGAGATTTCTCTCCCACTCTCAGAGCTCTCGACGAAGCGACGATGACACCTTAGAGGAACAGATCAGGCGAACAAGCGAGGATTCGCGAGCCCTGAGGGAATTAATGGAGGGAGAACGGGGGAAACTGAGGCAGAGTTTGGAGGAGCTGCAGCGACTGCACAGCCAGGTTAGCAATTCCCACACTTTATCTGTGGTCTTGTAACACCAGTGTTCATCCTCCAAGACATGCCTTCCATAGAAGAGATCAACATGATAAATAACCCAGGAGGATTTGGGCCAAAACCAGTTATGGTTGGATGAGGGAGACTGTTAAACCCAGTGCAGAGGCTTCATGCATTTAGGATCAGAGTTTTTGACAAGTTGTCTGGGGCCCATCCTAGACACCATCTCAAGCAGCCAAACTTCCTTTAAACCTTTCCCCCAATCTGCTTTTCAGCCAACCTGTCTCGCTTAAATTCTTCTCAGCAGAAGACCCCAAAGTACAAGGCTGCTTGATATGGGGTACTGGAAACCCATGGGCATCCAGTCTGACCCATCTTGCTTGCACTAAGCCATCGTGAAGGGTATATCCAGCCACTGGGTGGACAAAACGGTGCTGCTCTGCTGTGCGTGGCGCAAGGTCACAAAACCCTCATAAATGCACACCTAGAGACTCTTAACCATGGCCAGCCTGGCACCATCCAGCTCTCCGGGGCCAACAGGGACACACTAAGACAATCTCAACAGCAACGAATGATCCAACCCCGAAACCAAGGCCATGCCCAAAGCACAGAATCACACTGCATCCGCACTGAATGTAGCATCGCCCGTGTCTGAGGTCCAATGCCAAAAGCAGCAAATGGAGACAGGCACTCAAGGAGATGCTTTGCAATCCCTCTCTCTGTGGGGCAAGTCTCCAAATGCTGGAAGGGATCTGGAGGCTGCAGCAGAAGCAGCCTTTAGCGCAGCTGCTTGTGCAGCACCAACTGCTTTGGAGCAGGGAATGGGATTAATGCCCTTGGCTGGTCTTGCCAGTGGTGCTGTATCGCCCTTTCGCCATACCCATTTGGCAAAGAGAAAAGAAAACACATCTCTGTTCAGAAAGTCAGCACAACCTGGTGTCTGACAGAGGCAGGCTGCAGCAAGGGAGCAAACTTGTGCCCCCAGTGAGACATGAGCCCAGACGCTCCTCTGGTCGTGCTGCCATAGTCCTGTGCTGACAGACACCATTAGAGGCTTATTGACAGATTTTGAGTGTACCATCCGTACACCACCTCCTTACCACTGCTCCCGGGCACGCGAGGCCTTGACAGGACACCAGGAGGGAGCAGCACTTGAGTGTTCTTCACTGTGGCTGGTCTCCCTGAACTCCCCAGCAGGAAGGACCAGAGGACCTGCCCTGGATTGCAAGTCTGGACCCCGGTCTGCTTTTAGGGGTCCCTGACTACCAAAGCTCGGCATATTTAGGGAGCAAAGGGAAGACTGTGGTTCTACTTTCTTCTCACACCTCTGTGTTATATAGAAAAAGATGGGGCATAACTACAAATGCAGCAGACATTGCTCTTGGAGAAGCACTCCGGCTTCACGCAGCAAGTACACATCTCCTGCAGCTTTGGCCCATAACCCAGCCTCGCACTTGCTCAAGGTTAATAATTATTCTCACCTCCCATAGAAGGGGCAACATTGTCTTCAGTTCAGTACTAAAGAAAATCAATGCACATGGAAATCTGGTCCACCCCGGGCAGCAGTGCTTTGCTGCCTCCGCACCCCTCTGTGCTGTCACTGGTATTGGTACAATAAAAGGGGGAACTCCTCCTAAACGGCTTTTGGGACCTTGTAGCAGCACGCACATTCATTGCTCCTGCCTGAGAGCAAGGTGAGCTGGGGGAGGCAGGAATGGCCCCTGCCTCTGCCTACTCTGGAAAGTGGTTTCACACCTTCTGCCTGGTCCGTTTCCTCCCTCTGTGGCATCCCATTCTTACCTGAAACACAGAAAAAACCAGTTAAAACCCCAAACCTATCCCCAAGTGCAGCTTTTTGGCCCTCTTGATCCACTGTCCCATGGGATTTCAGCAGACGTGCTCAGCACCTTTCACCTAGCTCCCACCGCTGCTCTCCATCCCGTCATTGCTCTGAGGTGCATCCCACGCTGGGCTGCGGGAGGGCGCAGCTCGGGCAGAGCTCCCCGATTCCCTGGCAGCCCCAGCACGCAGCGGGGAGCCTTGCATGCAGACAGGGCGCGTTGGCACCCTCCTCCCCCCCGACCCAGCCCTGCCGCGCTAACGGCAGATCCTCCCACGCCGTCGATGTGATGAGCCCTTTTTGACTGTCTGCCCTCTATTTAAAGATTTCTTTGAGGATTCGAGCACTGCTGAGCTGCATTTAGAGAAAGGAGGTGGATCAAATGCTGGAAGGGTTTCCAGGTGGTAGAGTAGCATAACAGAGCATGTGTGTGCCCTAGACAAAGAAATTAAACGTGTATGAAATATTGCAAAGCTGTGCTAATGCAATCCTTGCATGATTTCACACCCTATTAACTCACTCTGCACAGGACCAAAATGACAGATCATTTCTCAGACTATTTAAGACTCCGCACATATTTTAAAGTCTAATTAAAATTGTAAGATGTGCCAGTAACACCTTCCATGGCGTGAAAGGGAATTTTCACATCCTTTGTCTTCAGCTTCATACTACTTGAAGAGACATAACGGCCTTCTCCAAAAAATCTTATTTGCTGCTAAATGATGTCTGCAATAATTTAACCCTGGGAAGAGCAGAATACAACAGGCAGACTCAGAGGATGCGTCCACAAGACAAACCGCTTGGAGAGGGGCAGTATTTCAGCGCTGGTGCCATAGTGACAGCAAAGTTGCAGGCGAGTCCTGCCCCGCGCAGCTGCACAGCTCTCAGTGCTGTCGCTGCATGTTACTGAGGCCGTCCTGGTGACCCGTCTTGCTCAGACCGGCACTGCCGGCATGCCGGGGGAGCTGGCACATTTCATGGGGGGGTTGCACCAGCACTAACAGCCCCTTCCCAGCAGACACAGCTTCTCCTACAAGCAGGGGAGCTCAGCCTCCAGGGTGGCCCACGTGGCTTTGTCTCCCCCTCCACTTGTTCTGAATTTGTCTGAGCAACCCCGGGTTTCACGCCCTCCCTCTGCCCACAGGTCACGCTGCTGAGTGTGGAAATGACGACGCTGAAGGAGGAGCGGGACCGGCTGCGAGGTGCTGCTGAAGACAAGGAGACAAGTGAACGGCTCCTGCAGGCCATCAGGGACCGAGATGAGGCCATTGCCAAGTAAGTGGTATGAACTGCCAAAGCCAGGCTGAGTTAGCAGTTATGGATTGCCCTAGCAGGAGATGCCTCCAGGGTGGGTTTCTCCCACCCTCCATGAATTTCAGTAGCTGTTACAAAGTGATGGAGTGAGTCTCGGCTTTGCTGGCATTGGGAAGTGCTGCCAGGAGCTTGGGAGCAGGGCAGGAGATGCGGATTTCCAGAGCTGCCCCGTGGCAGGATTGAGGGCATTTAGGAGGGTGCTGTGAACCATGTTTTTGCCATCCCTAGTGCTGGTCTGAGTCACAGCAAGGAGGAGAGGACTTCAGGGAACCAAATGGAAACACTAGGTCTGCCCTATTTGCCATATTTTTCTTCTTTTGCTCTTCCAGACACACAACCCTGCTTTCCTGCCCATCCCCATTGCAGCCCTGCTTGGGCTTCTTCCCTAAACCCTTTCTCCGGTCACCCACTCTCCTTTCCTGTTCCAGGGTCTTTTTTGCATCTCCAGTCCTGTAATTCTCTATTTCTCCTTTCAGGATTCTCCCACTGTTTTGACTCTCTATTTTCCCTATCCTTCTTGCAGACCTGTGCAGTTTTGCCACCCTGTACCCCGTGCCCCCCTTCCCTGGCTCTGTGCTTGGGCTTGCCGCGCTGCCCTGAACAGTCTTTGCTCCGAGGAGAGGGGCAGAAACATTCACCCCCCTCTGCTCTAGACAGAAGGGATACATTTGATAATCTCTTCAATAAGCAGATGGGCCAGGACACCACCAGTCCATCTCCTTATGGAAACGCCTAGTACTCAAGCCCTCGGCAAGAGGAGGAGCACGAGAACATTGCACCTCTGAGGATGTGGGGAGCTAAATCATGCGCAATCCCTTCATCTTTTTTTTAAGTGACCCAATCATCCATGCTGCTCTCACTCGGGTAGCCGGCTACCAAATTCCAATCGCTGTCCTCTGTAACACCTCCATCTGTTGGCAAAAATCAGGAGCATCCCAGCTGCACCGCCGGGTGCAGAGAGGTAGTTCTGACATTTCCAGTGCGTGTGGGCTGCTGGTTCTGCTGTGGCTATGGCAACGCGCTGCCGCTGTGATAGATCCCCCGGTAATATCCGAGCAGCAATGGGGAGCTTCACAACAAAAGGCTATTTAAGGTGCTCAAACCCACAGCCGGGAGCGGAAGGGTACAGCTTCTCCACGGTGGTTAATGACGCTGCTGGGACAAAGCACTAATATTTACGGCTGACTGTCCTGCAGCAGCAGGAGCCCAGAGAAAGGGAGATGTGACAAGCGTGCATGGGTGAGTGGCGGGTGATTAACGAGCAGAAAGCGGCTGCAAGTGAAAGCAGACAAGAGCGTCTTGTTGCTAGAAATGGAAGCATCCCTCCACCGACTGAGCAGGCTGCTGCCAGGCAGCGAGCCGCCTGGGAGGCTCGTGATTTGCTTCCCACCTCGCACCTCAAGGGTTAAGTCGCTTTCGTTGAAGCCCTCCCAAAAAAAAGCCCTAACTCTGAAAAGAAATAAAATCACTGCCTGAGGCAGACATCTGGCATGGAAAATTTTTAGCTGGAAGCTGAAGTTTGGCAACGCAGGAAGCAATAGGAAAATAGGACCCTATAATAGGAGGTGTTAAGCAACCTGGAATATAAACACAAATTCCCAAATTGCTCTTCTGCAGGGGAGCACAAGGGAGCTATTAGGAGGCGATGAATTAGCTACAGTTAATAAGATGCAATTATTTCTCCCAAAAATGTTTGCAAGGAAAGATGGTTCCCAGCAAGCCACGTTGCAGTTTCCCATCACACAGCAGTTAATTGAAAACGTAAGGTTTGTGCTCACCTGTGTGCTCCCAGCACGGCGAGCAGCATTTCCCAGCTTGGGCAGCTTAGGAAGTTGCTCCTTCCTAGACCACTAGCCAGTAGCAGCTGGAACACCTCAGCCACTGAGCACTCAGGCCCTTTGGGCAACCTTGGCCATGGCATCACATGCCCAGTGGCCACCAAATGCCTGGAAAGAAACACAGCAGCAGCGCTCACAATGGCCAGCACAACCCCTTGAAACTGGGAGCTTTCCTTGAAGCATAGCAATTAATTCGAACAGCTTTAAAAATTTGTCATTCTTAAAACGCATACGCTGTGATAAACTTTTTTCCTTCCTTCCTTCCTTCCTTCCTTCCTTCCTTCCTTCAGCCCAAGTCCCACCTGAAAGCAGGGCTGTGCTCTTTGAGGGCTTTTGGTTTGTTTGTTTTATATTGCAACTTACCGATCAAGTTTGGGTTTTAGCACATACCATTTCCTTTCCTATGCGTTAGTAAACAGAAGAAAAAAAATATATTTATATGTAGATTCTGCCTCATTTTAGATCTCCATTTTTAATGGCAGATCCTGCACATTATCCAGGCATACTACATTATTTACACGGCAGTGTATCAGAGTATCTTTTTGTATTCTTCATAGCATGCTTGCCAGAAATCTGCTGGTTTTATGGTAACGTTGTCTACGGTTCTGTCCCGCTCTTCAGATGACTAGATTGTCCAGAATACAATGGAGATGAACAGCTTAGGATGTGGGGACTTGCAAACGAAAGGAATTGTTGACTTCTCCTCAAGGATATGTTTAACACTTCCTTTAAAACCAAAAAGAAAAAGTCACATGCCCCAATTTCTCGCTTTCCCCGCAGGAAGAACGCAGTGGAGGTGGAGCTGGCCAAGTGCAAGATCGACATGATGTCCCTCAACAGCCAGCTGCTGGACGCCATCCAGCAGAAGGTGAACCTCTCGCAGCAGCTGGAGGCCTGGCAGGTGAGCAGCCCCCGGTCGCCCCAGGGCAGGGTCTGGGTGGCACGCGGCCCAGGAGGCACCTTGGGGTGACGTTTCCCCCCTCCCTGTGGGTTTGCTGCATTCTCAGCCCAAGCATCCATAGATAGCAGCGTTTGCTTTTGGCTCTGCAGGAGCCAGTGATGCAGGGGTGCTCAGGGGGGTGAAACACGGCCCTCCCCTGCTCAAAGCCTTTCAGCTGTGAGCTGTTAATTAATTAAACAGGAATACCCATTTAAAATGGAGAAGCAAGCTCTATCTCATGGCTGCGTGCAGCATGGGTAACGTACGCTTTGCAGAATAACCTGCCATGGCCCAGGGAGGGAAAGTGTCCATGCAGGAGATGTCCTGGCCAGGCACAGCCATGGGAACGTGTGGGCACAGCACGTCCTTGTATTTCCATAACGGAGCAGAAAGGCGGGAGACAGAGAGGTTGTGGCGATTTTTTCGCGGTGTGGATGCACTGTTTTCATCAACTCCGAAGATCCGGCAAGATGGAGAAGCTAAAATCCCAGCTCTCCGCCAAGGTAAAAAAAAACCAACCCCAGGGCCGTTCAGCGGCTGCCCTGGAGATGCTCTACTTGGGGTCCGCGGGGAAAACCATGCAAAGGCAGAGAGCCCTTGGGCGCAGACAAAGCTGTCTCCTCCCAGAAACTAGCACCGAGGGGGGGCTACTTTAACAGAAAACAAGCAGATACAAGTGAAAAGGTCCAGGCCAGTTATAGTAATTTGTTGCAGACCATGCAAGACCCCGACTCTACTAACAACCAGCCTGACCAGTAGAAACCTCTCCCGTACAACCTCGCTCCTGTTTCAACTCCACTGTGTTTTCGTTTCTCTTTTTTTTTTTTTTTTCTTCTTTTCTTTCTCCTGCTTACAGTTTGCTTCCTCAGGGCTTTTTACTATCTGGCTCCTTTGGTTTCTGATCTAGTGGCCTTTCTCAGTTCCTGTACCAACAGCTTTAGTCGTACACCCCTCCTGCCTTTGAGGTGAGCTCCCTGCACCCTCGCCAAGCACCGCCATCCCCTCGCCTGCTCCATTCGCTGCCACCATCACTCACGTCCGTCTCTGTCCTCACCGTCATCTGGCCAGAGGGGGGTCTCCATCACCCACCGATATTCTGCACATGCACCCCCCCACCCCAGCACCAGGCCAGGGCATGAGGGGCAGCATCCTGCACCCCGTGGTGAGGCTTTACCCCATCGTGGTTTAACCCCAGTTGGCAACCAAGCACCACCCAGCCACTCGCTCACCCTCCGCCCCGCGGGTGGGCTGGGGGAGAAGATTTGAGGGGCAAAATTCAGAAAACTCATGGGTTGAGATAAGAACAGTTTAATAATTAAAATAATAATAATAAATTGTAATGAAAAGTAAAACAAAAAAGAGAGAGAGGAACAAAACCCAGGAAAAACAAGTGATGCAGCCACTCACCACCCACCGACCGATGCCCAACCCGTCCCCACGTGGCGATCGCTGTTCCCCAGCCAACTCTCCCAGTTTCTATACTGGGCAGGACGTCCTATGGTATGGAATAGCCCTTTGGCCAGTCTGGGTCAGCTGTCCTGGCTGTGCTCCCACCCAGCTTCTTGGGGACCTCCTCGCTGGCTGAGCATGGGAAGCTGAAAAGACCTTGACTTAGTATAAGCACCGCTTAGCGACAAGTAAACCATCAGTGTGTTATCACATTATTCTCACGCTAAATCCAAAACACAGCACTGTGCCAGCTACTAGGAGGAAAACTCACTGTATCCCAGCCAGAACCAGGACAGCCCCCCAGGCCAGCCCAGGCCAGCCAGGCTGAGGCGCACATACCATTCGTCCTCTGCATTCAGCGTATCTAGTATCTGGAAAACTTCTTGAAATCCAGACGGGGATTTTACTTCTGAGCCTCGTTATCTAGTGAGTGACATTCAGTGCTCTACATAGGAGCTGTCTGTATCCAAGTTCTGCTTCAGTCTGGATGGGTGCTATAAACTGAGACCTACTTACTAGTACACTCAGTATTCAGTGCTGGAATATCCCCAGCTTAGGGTTTTAACAACAGGCATTTGCTTTCTCACTTCACGCTATATCGTCTGATTGCAGCAGTACAGCAACCCCAGTCCTGCTCCCCTCGGCTCACTGAGCTGAGGCTCAGGCCCGCTTGCACTGCAGAAAGTTGTCTCCAGCAGACTGACCTAAAGTGTTATTACGCAGTAGCAAAATAGTTTCCAAGCACCTAGCGTCCCCAGAACAGAAGCTCAACCACAGAGGCACAAAACAAGTCAGGTGATTTATGTATTTTGGGGACTATTTTGCAAAGCTGACTGTTTCTGATAAAATGGGATGAGATTCTCTGCTGTAGCTGGGCATAAAGTGAGGCTTTAACCTGATACAATTTTGCTCTTGCCCGGTTCTAGCGTGCGCTTTCCCAAGGACTATCAACAAGATTACACTTTTCTGTAAGCACATAATCATGCAGGCTATAAAATATGCCACAAGCAAAATCCCGCACACCTGAGCCTAGCACAGGAGTAGCAGAGGAGTGGATGTGTGCCTCACCCCCGTGCCTAACCTGACCCCCGCTGGTATTCCTCATTCCCCGGCTCGGGGCAGGAGGGGCGTTACTGGGAGCAGGGAAGGAATATGGAGCAAACGTGGAAGTGGAGAGGGCTACTTCTCTGAAATGAGAGCTCGGTGCAATAGTGACAGGGGCACCGTCGGGTTAGCAAATGCTGCAGTGCCAGCAGAGAGCTGCAGCCTGCACGGCCACAGCCACCAGCCTCTGAGGCCGCCTTGGGCAGCTCCAACCCTCATCTCATGCAAGGGAGCCCAGCTCCAGCTCACGAAGAGGGTAAGTGCTATTTGCACCTCCTTCAGCCTCACCCCTTCTGCAAAGAGCAGAAACTCCTGCCTGGAATGCCCAGAGCACACCGGTACCATGTTATCCAGCTTTATGGGACCTCTTTATCAGACGGGTCTCGTACCGCTGGTGTTTGTCCTCCCGCTGTGGCCCTGCCCAGTGCCAAGGCAGGGACCGCAGCTCTGCCCCAGCCTCGCTGCACACACCTACCCCAAACCTCCGCAGCCAAGTGCTGTGCTCTCTGATGCACGCGTCGGACAGGCGGGGACCCAAACACAGTGCACTCTCAATAGTGTATTTTTATATATATATATAATCTTTTTTTTGTGTGTGTGTATATATATATATATAAAAATAGATATAAAAGTCATACTCATCCCTTGTGATGTGGTTAACCAAGGACACAGATCTGCCATGCTGGAGCCTGAGTGCCTACCTCATTTGCTAGAAGAGGTGCCTTCAAAATCCAAGTGCCATACATTTTCACACGGCAGCTTCGCCTCTGGAAACCTGTTTCACCTGAATGCTGATGTCTACCTTAACCTCTTCAGCTCTCCCTCTGTCTTTCCCCTTTCCAGCCCTGCTCTAAAAAGATCCAAAGCTTCCCCAGTCCACGTAGCTCTGCACCCTCCTGCTCCCCCAGGGAAGGTCCCCGTACTAAATTCAGGTCCAGGCCATGGCTATCAATCCTTTTCCCTGCAGAAAATGCTGCAACAAGAGATTAGCCATCATTCGGGTTTCCAGTCCCAAGCTGGCTGGTTTTATTCCACATCGAGCTACAGAGCAGCTGGGGCACCCGCTGGGCCACGGCAGCACCTTCCCTTCCGTCTGCGCGCGGCCCTGGGGGGCTGCCCTGCACGAGGTGCCGAGCGAACAGCGCTTCCACCGCTGCGGCCCGTCCAGAGTGTCCTTGTTCTCACCAAGTACTGCCCTCCGTCCTCATCAGGGACCAAACTGCTGGAGAACTGCGGATTTCTCCTGTAGGGCTAGTTTGTGTACACACATTTTCACTAAGCTACAGTTTAAATATGCACTTATAGCAGAAATAATGGATCTGGAGGTTTAAAATTTGTAGAATTGATAGCCAGGTTTTCAAGGAACACATTAGCATGTCATTAGCAGCAACAGAACTGACTAATTATTTTGCGTAGAGCAATTTCACTGTGCTGCAAACATGGATTAAACCAGAGCATTTCTGGTACATCTAAAAAAGCCCAGAGCAGTTCATGCCAAGCTGTCAGGCAGAGAGCTGCCAGCGCTCTGCTGGCCCTGGGGAAGGAGCAGGTCTAAGGGACGCACACCGTTCCTGTTGGTAAGCCTGGCCCAAACCCCACGTGGGGTCTGGCGGGCCCACGCCTGGCCCCAGCCCCTCGGCTCCCGGCGACACCTTCCCTGAAGAAGCCCCAGCAGTGGCGGTGCAGGCAGCTCTGGCATGGCTGCCTGCCTGCCTGCTCCACGTGGCAAGCAGAGACCTGCTCAGGACAGACATCTTTACTTTTTCTGCCAATTGCTTTCAGCTGCATTTGTTCTTTTTTATTTATTTCTCCCCCCAAAGGGGACACCTGGAAGCTGCAGGCAGCACAGAAACATAGTTTAGGGGTGTCGCAGAGTCCCAAGCAGGCGTGATGCTCCTCTGCGAGACCACCTGAGCAATTTATCCCTCAGAATTGTGCAATTTACCTTCCTCGCTCACTAAAAAGCCTCACGGCAGCCAAGAAGGCTGAGCCTGCTGCCAGGCGGGGAGCTAGACCTGTCCCCACTCTTGTCATCGCTCCTCCATCTCATCCCAGCACGTTTCACACCCATTTCAGCCGCGTCCCTGCGCGAGCTCCCTTCGAGCATCAGCTGCCGCTGACAACCCTCTCCTCTCCCTCTGCTGCAGGATGACATGCACAGGGTCATTGACCAGCAGCTGATGGACAAACACCCGAAGGAATGGAGCCAGCTTGCTTATTCCTTCTCCAGTGGCTATGGCGCAAAGCGGAGTGCCAGACCCTGCCCCGTGTTCAGGCCGGAGCAGCAGGGGAACGAGCCCGTTGGGGCAGAAGGGAACCGTCTCTTTTCCTTTTTCAAGAAAAATTAATTTGAAAAAGAGAAACCTCCCCACCGATTCCTGCTTCAAGATGGGGAGCGGGGCAGCTGCCCAGCTTGCTGATGGACCCAGCTCTGATCCACTAAGAAAAAAAGAAGGGGGCAAAGGAGTTAACCCTTGAGACTCTGCACTATTTACACCGCACCTGGTCTGAACCAAATGTTTACATGAACTGGAGATTTGCAAATTGACAATGTGATACTAATAGAAAGAAACTTTTCTTATTCTTTAAGTGAAGTGATAAACTTCAGGGTATATTGTAGGCGCTTTGACACAGTCCAGTTTCTGCTGTGAAGAATAATCTGATTGTCTTAAAAGCATTCTCATGCTGGAGAAGGAAATAAGCAGCCCCAAGAGAAAGCAGCCCAGGGGATTGAGAACTGCCGGCACAGCGAGCACAGGGGGAAGAAGAGGGCTGAATGCAAGAGAAGAGAGGGGAGTCACCGACACCGCCCTACCGATATCCTTCATCCATCTCATGGGGCCTGGAGTCGCTCTGGCCCCAGCATTGCCCTGGTTTGACAAGCGTCGCTTTCTCCGTGGTGGAAGCCGAGCGCTCACTGCGGATCCCGCCGGGGCGCCGTCTCCCCTGCAGCTCTGCGTAGCTGTTCACCCCTCGCTGGGAGCCCAGGCTCCTCGCAGCTCGGGGCAGTTGTAAGACTGCTGATGTTACTGTCTTCTCTCGCTCCCTCCTGTTGCAGAGATAAGAGTTGCAGTCTGTAGTGACACAGAATGTTAAGGATTTCTCCCCAAGAGACCGACCATCTACAACGGATTACAAACTGGATAAGAGTTGTGGATGTTCAGTCCTGGGGCACCTACTGTCCCTCCAAGGGCCAAAGGTAGTTGTGGAGCTTCAGCAAGTCACACACCTTTCCCCAAAGCCATGTACCCCTCCCAAACAGAGTACGAAACCTGTCATTTTCCCTGGATAGGCCCCCAAAGAGCCGAACCAATAATTCACTGACAGCCTACCCATAATGACGTCCGTAGGTCTTTGAGGCTGGGTTGGCAGACGTGATCTTCAGAAAGCACGCAGGCATCTACCTTCGCTACAGCCAAAGGCAATTAGTGCGTCTACAAAGCACTGGAAATTCTGCAGCTTACTGTGCCCCACGCAGTAACCTTAGCTACGGCCTGATGAAAATGCTGAGTATTTGTCCCTGCCTGTGGGTCATTTACTACTCAGCCCTTCAGAAAGCAGGTAGCCAAATCGCCTTTTGGCCGAAGATGATCAGAGCCGGCTTTGCTGTAAGCATGACTTGATCAACGAGAAGGAACGTAGCTTATTTGGCGTATGCACACAGCGGTGCTGGAAATCCTGCAATACTTAAGTAGGGACCTTCCCTACGCACTGGATGGGCACCTTACAGCTCTTCTCTTTAACACAGTCTACCGTCATAAACCAGCGAGGAACGCCAGCCGAAGCTCAGCGATGTCCTGCTGCTGTCATGCAATTTTCACGCGTTCTCCCAGCTCACGATACCCACAGGCCCTGATTTGCTTCCCCGTTGCTTTAGCGAGCCTGCCACCTACGCTGTCCCACAGGAGACGGAGCCAGGGGCGCGCTCCGCTCTGCCCTGCTCGGCCACCTAGGTGCTAAAACACCATCCCACAGGGAGCTGCTATCGCTCTCGCTATTTACAGTAACAAGCTTTCTGCTAGAATTAGGTATCGAACACCTTCTTTTAAGAAGCAGGTAAGAGGTTGGTGGCTTGGTTTTTTTTTAATTATTCTTCAACTTATCTATGGGATAGGACACCCGTAGTACCTCAGTACGGATATCCTCTCTGCCTACAAAGATTTGAGCATTCCCGTATCTCCTTGTTAGCATGAAACTACCACACTGGTATGAAATCCTCGTGCGCTGAGGTAGCTTCATGTTGCAAGGGGCAGAACACTCTTTGGGGTTGAAAACGATGGTAAAACCCATTTACTTGAAAGCAATGAAACCTGGGTTGCAGAGCCTGCTCCGGGAAACGCTTAGGTAAAGCGCCAATACAGCTTGCTGCTTACAGGGAAAGGAGCCTGGCGTCTCACGGGCAGGGAAGGAAACTAAACCTCGGCCTCTCCTCTCTAGGCGACGCTCAGCTGTTGAGTATCTGCTTGTACCCACTCATGCGAGTGAGGGAAAGGGACTTGGTGCCATGCCAAGTCCTCGTCCTCTCGTCTTACCTAGGGCAGAGACGTGAGGCGCACGCTCCGCATCTCCTGCTGTCAGGCCTCCGATATGCCCCTATGTATTAACAGAAACCTCGATACCTGCAAAATTCGGCGTGGGTTCACGGATGCCAGCGATGCCTGTGAACAGCTCTCTTACACGCTATTTGAAAATGATGCTCTGCTTATTGTGGCAGAGCCACGTGAACACCTGGGTCCTCACGGACCTTTTTTCTGCCGTCAGTTGTTACTTCCCAGGCCCCAACAGCTCCCTTCAAGCCACACGCCCAGCAGCTGTGGGGGCCTCTCCCGCCGTGAGGACAGACGGACGGACGGATGCAATCCTAAGGCAAGGGCCTTCAGTTATCCAAGGAAGACGCAGTAAGGAGATGAAGAAAGGTGCCTTCTGCTCCACGGTTGCCGAGAGGAAAGTGACTCATTCAGTTGCAGGGGCAGGCCATTGAAATGCACGGCGCATCTCTTCATTTAAGGAGGAACCTACCTGAATCCCACTGCAATTTTATTTATTTAATAACAATGATGGAAGAGATTGCAAGAGGAAAGTCAGCATGTTGTAAGGTGCCAGTTGGGTATGGTTTCTTAAAGCTAGCCCCTTAACCCTAAAGACTTAGTTGCACTACTAAACCCAGAAATACAAGAGAATTGGGTTTAACGAACTGGAGAACACACCAAAGGAGACCTCCTTGTGCTGAGCTGCTACTCAACAGGAACAGAAACTGCCTTAACATAGCAGCTAGGTTTTGTTGTTTTGTTTTCAAAAACCTCATCAATGCAGTCCTTCCCATCCTCATTTGTCACGTTGTGTTTTAACAAGGTCCTGACTATCTCACCTTGAGCCGTCATTAAAACGCCCATCTCCATCCTGTCACAGCCAGGAGCCGCAATCGTCCTCGCAGTGCCGGGTGAGAAGACACTCCACTTGCGATACCGGATACTTCTAGGGCACGTGTAGCGTAAAGGAGACGTCGGCTCCAGAGAATGAGATGGAGGGAGCACAGGAATCCAGCAGGTACTCAGGATCCCACAGCAGATTTAAGGAGCGGGATCAGCAGCTCTAAATACAACACTCGGCCTTGCTTTTGAGATAATGGTAAATACAACAGTAGTGCCGCACAGTCACTCGTCAAATATTGCACAGAGAAGAGATGCCTGCTGAGATTAAGGTTACAAAGAACTTTCCCACAGTTGGGTACCAGGTGACTGGTCGGGCAAGCGTTTATTATGCCAGCCGGCGGGAAAAGGGATCAATCTCCCTTTGGTAAACTCGGCAAGGGAAGCAACTGTAAACAAGAAACACGTCAGTGTAAACGCAAGGCAAGTCACTAGCACTTTATCCAAACTTAGATCAGCAACTTGCCGTCGAGATGAACCATAGATCAATTAACGACAACAGAATCGTTTTGCACAGAGAAGCAAGAGGCGAGGCGACAGGCAGTGCGGCACGCCCGAGGACGCGATAGCTGCATGCACTTGTCCTACTTACAACGGTGAGTTCCAGATCGGCCTCTGCATCAGGCAAACTCGCTACTCCCCGCTCGGCTATAAAAAGCAAGATTGTTTTAACCAAAAAGCCAAGAAAGGAAGTGTCTGGGTGCTGCAGCAACGATTCCCTTGGATCGAGAGGGGAAAAGCACACAGCAGGGACAAGCAGAAAGAATGTACCTATAGATATGTACATATACCACAGTGCTGTAATTTTTGTATGTAGCAGTAATGTAAATAAATGTATGGTTTTTATAAGATACATATTATAAAAATCTATAAAGGCATATTTTTAGTAAAAACAATGCTCTACTTCTTTTGTAAATAGTTCTCTTCAGAATAAAACTGATCATTTCTATGATACCGTCTCAGCTCTCGAGTCACTGCTCATCTTGCCTAGCTGCAGAACAAGCTCACTTTTTGAACCTTACCACCCAACAGCATCTTTAGCACTGCATCATCCCAACAACTTCAGCCACGTAAAGCACTTGCACATGCTCAGAAGGGTCCCAGAGAAAGAACATTTGAAGCATTTACCCCTCCTGCCACAGAGGAAAAGAGAGGGGCGAGCTCGGAAACCTTCTCTACCTTCCAGCCATTTCTATCATTTCCTGGCCTTTCGATGGAGGGATATTCAGACATTGATGAGTTTAGACACAAAACAGACGGACAATGAAACACCTCCGGCTTGGCCAGCTGCAGCTGAGACCACCTACGCGTCCTCAGGATTCCCCTCTACGTCCTCAGACCAGAGGAGCGCGGGCAGGGACGGCGCCTCCCCACAGCAAGCTGTCGGCAGGCTCCTCCAGAAGCGGGGCCTCGCCTTCCACAGCCCGCTCGCGCGCCGAGGGCGGGCAGGGGTAGGCGAATGCTAAGGGCAGCAAGCACAGCGACGGCTGCGCGTTCCTACGCGGGAAAGCAAACGTTCGGTTCCTGGGAAAGCGAGGAGAGGCTCCAGATGCTTTGTAATCAGCTCCGGGTCTGACCCCTGCTGCCTCTGAGGAGAAGCCTTCAAAGCTCGCCCAACGCTTTTGGTTGAACAGAAAGACGAGGGATTACTGTAAAATCATGAGCATCTCGCCTCCCTGCAGAAATAAGGTTTCCAGTTCCAGCTTACTCTTTCATTCACATTTAAAACTAGAATAGCGACCAACCATTTGAAAGCATTAATTGTGGTTTTGCCAATCCCCCCTTCCCAGGAAAAAGCCCCTCTACGTAGAGCAGGAGAGCTCACCCCTGGCTTGCCGCCTTCCACCTCCAGATGCTGGACAGCAGAGGAAACAGAGCCTCGAAAAAGATTTGGCAGCTTGTAACCTTTATTTTTAGTTTTTTTAAAATTATTTAAAAAGCATAATTAGAAACTTTCATTACAGAAATAATCCTAGCAAACCAGTTAGACATTCCATTGCTCAACATTTAGGAAACTTCACATCAGCACCACTAGAGACACAGTCCCCACCCCTTCCAATTGAAGTCAGTGGCAAGAGCAGAGAGAGAACTGCTCCTCTACAGCCAGCTCTAGGAAAAAAACAAACAAAAAAAAGAAATCCCACGTGAAGCCAGGAGGTTGGGCACCTGGACTGGCAGAGTTCAAGCCGTGGCCACAAAGCCCTGGACTCAAAGAGGACCAATCTTCCCATATAAGAGAACACTCCAGGCTCGGGTGCACCATTTCCGCATTTTATTGCATCAATTCCAGTAAAGTCACACATTTTCTTTACTTCTGCCTCTATGAAGTTACTCCCTCCTAGATCCGCACGCACGCTACCACAGGAGTCCCACAGTAACGCACCTGGGCCCTTTAATCTGGAGCGGCCACCGCCACAGGACAGCTTCACTTCAACAGGAGGGCTTCGAGGCTCCTGCCCTGGGCGCGCACCACCTTCGACGTCGGAAAGCAGGCGGGATGGACCGGGGCCACCTAAGCCGCCGCTTTCCACAGCCGCTCAAGTCTTACAACGATCAGAGCTCACACTAGCAATATCATGCCAGCTCATTCTTAGTCTTGGGCTACTAACGAAAGATATGTGAAGAAAAGAGAGGGGTGAAGGCAGCTGGGTACGTACTCCCAGCACCTGAACTGATTAAAAAAACAGGTGTGTTACACATTCATCGTTTGCATTTTTTAAAAAGTCTTTAAAGTGATTGATTGTGACGTGATTGTATGATTAGGGCTCTTACCACAACCCATGAAATCTAAAAAAATGCAGGCAAAATAAGTGACTAAAATTTAGCCTCTCCTGGGGGAGGGGGAGGGAGGGAGAGCAGTGGGCTGATCCAACGCTCACGGAGGCGGGTGAATCACATCCTACCGAACCATGGCCAGCAATTCCAGAGGGCCACTTACTGACAAACCGAGTACGTCCACCTTCAAGGTCTCAAAGGAAGTCATACCCTCCGTGCCTTTTAGTCATTTTAAGGAAAAATTCTTTTTTTATTATTACTTCGGCAATTATTCAGGTGCTGAGCACGTACTTTCAGCCCAGACACTTGATCGTTTAGTTACACGCACGTACACTCTCCACCTTTAACTACACCTATTCAGGCTGATGAACTGAGCCCTTGTTTTCCCAGAAAGGCCAACAAGGGCCAGGAAAACGTTGCTGAGCATAGCGAGACCAGTTTGTTTCCAAGGGTGATCCCCCACCACCACATAACCCAAGCGAGCAAGCTTTCCATTTCTCGACATTAAACAGCAGTCCTCCCTTCTAACAGAAGAATCCTGGGAATGATCCTGCAGCAGCTTTCATATTCAGACATCAATCCAGAACAGCTGGATTTATTTGCATGCCTTTTCTCTCTCAAAAACAAAAGCTTCGCCACCAAAGTTCACATTCAAGTTCAGATCGCCTACTTGTGGACAGGGCAACAAGGAGAAGTTTGGGGGTTTTTGGCAGACTCACATGGGTTTTGTTGTTCTCAAAAGAAATGGACCCTGACTTAGGACCCTGGCTGAACCAGAAGCAGACGTCAAAGGAGTTAAACTTTGTTTTTGTTTTTTTTTTTCAAAAAAAAAAAAAAAAGTTTTACCCAAATAAATCCCACTTCTGCAGGTCAGTTTGTTTTTCAGTATCATGATACAAACTAAAGGAGAGCACAGGTACAGCTGGGCTGCAGCACAAGAAGGTGAAACCCAAGGACCCAGCTGCAAATCTGGACCATGGCAAACTGAAATTGGAGGCCCCAGCAGCAGCACCAGCTGCCAGCCCAGGGGCTGGTGAAGTGAAACCCCAGGCTCCAGCAGCAACACCTGCAATCCTGGTACCTAGAAAAACAAAGCCTGAGCCCCAGTAAAAGCCTGGAACTCCAGGTGAAGCCATAGGCCCCAGGGGCACCAGTCGCCAGCCTGGAGCCCAACAGAAATGAAGCCGGAGGCCCCAGGAAGCCGCTGCTGCCAGCCTGGGGCCAACTCGCATTAAGAACTTTGCACTGTTTCTTTAAAAAGATGAACTCTGCAGTCCATGATTGGTTGACATTAAGAAGGCATAAGCCAAAGCGACAACAGGGAGGCGAGGCTGGTTAAAGCAATATACATTATATACAAACTCTTGGGTTAATTAGTCCACTTGGTAGGCAACGTCCTTTCTTGTCTACAAGGCGCACTGGAATGAGCAGGGGAGGAGAGGGGGGCAAGATTCCATCCGATACCTTCTTGGCACTGAAGTGGTAAGGTGCCAGCGCCTCTTGATAGAAAACATGGAGAAAAAATCATCTTTAAATAACGGCACAAAACTGAGAAAGTCCTCCCGAAGCCTGCCCCAGTGGAATTGCCCGAGTCTAGCTGGAGGGGCTGATCTGTCTGAGAGCAGAGTCTCTGCAGCAGGGAAAGGGCATTAGCAGCACCGCTTCTTCCTTTTACTGTTCTTCGTTAGCTTCACCACATCATTCTGTTGCTGCTGTTGCTGCTTTGCTAGGTTTTCTTTCTTTGCTCGCAGGACTAGCTCTGTAATGCAATTAAACATCTGCAAGAGAAACAAGCCAGTTCAGACCACCCAGGAACCCAGGCTAGCTTTTGTGGGATGCTCTTCTCCTGAAGCAACTCCACTTCTCCAGGCAGTTCAATAATGGCTCAGAGATCTTCCCCAACCCACTACGGGCCAAGCGGAAATCCAGTACCTTCCCGACCCACTCCCAAGCTAAATCAGTAACACCTCTGTCCCCCTTCCCAAACCAGTAAATAAAACCAGGTCAGGTTGGCAACCGAGGCCAGGAGTGAAGATCGGGCAGCCCTCCCTCCTAGCAGCACCCTCCCTAGTGAGAAGTCTTTCCGGAGACCAGGCCTAGTACGTTAGCGCTGCAAAGCTAGGGAAAAGGCAACGTGGGCTCCTTCATTTCGCTTCCCAACTCTTCCAAATGCAGTTGGACGTCTCTTCTTGACATTTTACCTACTCACTTGCAACTGGTATAAAGCATTTTATCTTTCTTCCTCAGTGGGAAGAATGTAATTCTTATTTTTTCCCAAGCCATTATCCCCACGTCATTTTATCTATACTCTTCTGCATATTATATTACCTCTTCCACATTAATATTTTCTTTGGCGCTGGTCTCAAACAATTGGATCTCCATCTGCCCAGCAAATTTATAGGCATCTTCCGTTTCTACCACTTTTCGCTCTGGGTCATCATTCTTATTTCCCACTAAAAAAGGAAAGGAAAAAAAAAAAAAAAGTCAGTTTTGTACTGCAGCAGGTCAGCCCGCTAAGTAAGATTCTCTTCACTCTCTGATCAGAAACTTACCTAGTATCCGGCAGACATCATCACAATTTTGATTAATTTCATGCAACCACCGCTTTACATTCACAAAAGATTCTGCACTGGTTACGTCGTAGACAACAATGACCCCATGTGTTCCTCTGTAATACCTAGGGAGCAGGAAAAGGCAATAAACGTTAACTCAAGCTATGCATCACCTTCTCAGCTCTTTCCCTTAGCTTCTGCAAGGTTCATAACAAATCCCCACGTTACAGCAATCAAGTGCCCCCATTTTCTTTCCGCTGGGAGTCACTTAATTCTTTTACAACAGCTAGATGACATGCTGTTCCTCTAAACCTACAGAGTTCCCTGCTCACTTAGTCTGTACAAGCAGGCTTCAAAGTCCAAAGACTGCCGTTTACTTCCTTGTTCAGGTTGTCAAGATCTTCAAAGATGAATCCTGTCCTCCGGCTACGTGAGCAAAAGGTGGCGGTGCCCCCAGTACGTCCTCAGAACTGGCTGTGATGCGAACCTTCGCGTTGTCCGAGCCACGGCAAGCTTTTGCAGTGAGTTTGTTATCTGTGAAAGATCACCTACAGGCTAAAATTTCAGCGGATCTCCAGCTACACTCAACCCCCAGTCACAGTTCTCTTCAGCTCACAAAAATTTCTGTCTTGTTGAGCGACTGTGTTCTGATCGCACCTTCCTACTCAACAGATCGACGCCATATGTGCATTCAATGCGCTCTGCTACCTTTAGCCATTAAAAATAAGCTTCGTTTCAGTTTATTCCCATTAGTCTTGGGCAACCAGCACCTTTAAAAGATGATGAGCAATTCTGATATGCAAGGAAAACACCTGAATTCAAGTTCCAACGTTATCACCTGCACGAACCTACTAAAGGCAGGCGGTA
The DNA here is from genome assembly GCF_047370975.1 of Nipponia nippon. NCBI lineage: Eukaryota > Metazoa > Chordata > Aves > Pelecaniformes > Threskiornithidae > Nipponia > Nipponia nippon. Next base: position 2,167,010 of record NW_028262348.1, on the reverse strand, counting down.
TGCGCACCATGAGAATGCTATATAAAAAGCAAGCTCCACCTTCTCAGTTTTCAGCCACATTCACAGGGCGACCAGGTATTTTCTCTATTGCAAATTAGGTGGCTTTGACCAAAAAAAAGAAAAAAAAAAAAAAAAAAAGGAATATTTTGTGTAGCTTTATTCTTTCCCTTTCATTTCCTCCTCTTGAAAACAAATTCAAGAATTCAACATACCAAAATCAAAGATTATCCTTTCAATTGTGACAGCATTTCTAGAGCTTGATCTCTTAGTGCAAGCACTCCTTGCAGCACCATCCCTTCCATCGCACTTTAAAGATGCCCACTGTGACCACTCTGGTCCTCTTTGATAGTTTATTCCCACTCAGCGAACACACCTTTAAACTTCAAAGCCTTTTCATCTAACCCAAACGCACTACCTTACAGAAGACCTCAAAGCTTCGGCTCACTTCTGCTACTGATGCGCTTGAGCGAGTCACTCTCTCTTCCTCACCTTTAGCCTCACCGTCCCTGCCGTAAGAGAAGCCACCTGCCTTTATAAACCATCAAGACAGACTTGCCACGGGCAGGCAGGTGTCACGTACAGAGCGCACGCATCTCCCCCGGCCCTATCCTCTCATGACCACTTTGCGGTGACAGTCACCGGGTATCAACACTCCTCTGTGATACCACGCATACTCTACAGACGTCGGAGAGCCCGCTCCTCTTGCTCATCTGGGCACTTGCAGAAGACAACCAAATATTTCTTCCATGCCATGTTTTACCGTAATTTATGCTGTACATTCACTTTCCTTGGCAAGAACTAACTCAGGTAAGAATTATTTATTCCCAGCCCATACGAGATCCTGCACATTCAAATATTCCAGCCCATTTGCAATCAGTTCCTTCAATGGCTTTAGAACTTGCTACAGCACTGCATTTGTGCTTTACTTCGTTACAAGCTCAACTTTTATTTCATAACCTAGATCCTTGAGAGGAAAAAGTATTCCATAGCCTGAATCCACACATTGCAAAAATAATCCATCCTCTGACACTAACATGTACTGCACACAGTTTTGGATGACTACTGTTTTGTGTGAAGCATCAGAAAGGGAAAGATCTCCGATCCTACCAACACACCAGATTTCTCTACATCTGGCCACTAATCTTCAAACTCTCCCATGTCACCTAATGGTCTTTTAATTCAGGCTGACCCACCACTTCCTCCCTAGCACTGAGCATTGTATTTGCAAAGACAGCATTCAGCCTTTAGAGACACGCAGTGGTTCAGTGACACCTACGCAGAGCTGCTTCAGTCTGCTGTGCACACCATAAAACCACGCCTGGTATCCCAGTCATCCGAACCAGAGGACCCACTGGAGCACCCTGCTGCTCCTACCTTGCCCACGCACCTAGGTTTTCTTCTAAGCAAAGCATATGATGTCGGGGAAGAAGAATAGCACGCGCCCTGCACATATAGATCCCACTCCTGACGTGTCGTCAGCATAGTCGTCGTCTGCTCCTAGGGATGAGGGCTGTGGGCTGGACCAAGCAGCACAGACCACTACGGCATTCAAAACTCTGCAGGAGCTGGGAGCTCCTGCCACAAAGCACTAATATTACCAACCACCCCTCAGAAATATCTTCCTTCGTGCAAGACAGCAACCCCTGACTCCTGCTGAGTTCCTACCAGCATACACTGCTACTATTTTTGGAAGGGAAAATTGGCTGGCACGTCGTTCTAGAAAGGTTGCCAACCCCTCATCTACACTAAAATGTCATTTTCTCCATTGGCTGACATTACCTTTTAGCAGTCCAAGAGATAAGACCACGACTACCTTTTATTCTCTCTTAAGCCCCATAATACACATTTTTCTCACAAAGCCAGTCATGCTATCTTCTATCATTTGTTAGATACAGCCTTGTGACCTAGATAACATTTTAGGCTTAACAAGTACAGGAAAGATTCTCCAACCCCAAGTGCAGGGCAGTACCAGAAAACAAAATCTGATTTATCCAACCCCATACTTCAGATTTCAGAATGATGCAGTGCAGAATTGCTTTTATAACAAGTTGTAGGCTTTGGTGAGCAGAGAACAGATGGGGCTTTTGGCATTCAGGGAGGAGTAGGTGTAAATTTTGTGCTTTTGGCAACCAAGAGGTAGTTGAGGCTTTGACACTAGGGAAAGAATGCCTTCTCTTCTTCCCAGCCACATTTTAAGGAAGATGGAGACCATAGAAATGACAGCAGAAGAGAAATGAAGTTCTCAATCTCAGCCTCCCATTCAAGGACTAAATGACTGACGCTAGCTGTCCTCTATTTGGCAGGAGCGTTGTGCCATGTGCCCTACACTACCTGCTACTGCTCCTAGTGATAAATACATTAATGGAATAAAAAAAAAAAAAAAAAAGTCATAGAACAGTTATTCATGTTTAGAGTGCCCATGAAAGTATCCCCTTGAGGTGAAAGACAACCAAACTTCACCTGTATACGCCCTTGGATGTTTGGTAGCAGCCAACTAGCTTCCATATAGTTGGAAGAGTTTTACATTTAGCTTTGGTGTGGAAAAGGCTTAAGAATGTTAACATTTAAGTTGAAATAAACACCTAAGTTGCTTGTTCTACTTGTAGAATTATATTTAAAGAAGCTTAAAGACAGAAGCTTACTGCCTTTGAAACATTATCTAATACTGAAGACTTGATACAGAAAAGCTTCAGAACCGGTTCACCAAACCCATCGTGTCCTTCAGCCATCTGCGTTCGCCCCGCGCCTCTCTGAAGGCTGCCGTTCTAAGCAGAAGGGAACATTTTGCCATTCAGTGTGGTACTCCCTACTACAGATACCAATAAGAAAGTGCTCAGATTTCCTCTAGCAAATGCTTCCCAAGATTAGCATCTGGAGTTATAATAACTAGGTTCATGAAGCATGACGGTAGCTAAGTCGGATTTAGAAGAGAGAAAGTATTAGTTCAGTAGGGCACGTATGTTCATTTTTCCAGGGGGGGGGAGAAAAAAAAAAAGTAACTGCCCAACATGAAAGATAGGTCATTGGTTTAATCCAGCATCTTTGTTAATATTTCACTAGTTTGTAGTATACATGTTTCCTTATGTTTCATTCTTCTAGAATTCTAACCAGTTCCAGAGACTTTTAATAATCTGTTTTCATACTCATCTTTGTTTCAGGTTCCTGGAAGCACATGTATTGTTACAGGTCAGTTGACTAGTCTTTTGACCATCATATCTGGTTTGCAAGACACATCAATTCTGTCATCTCAAAAAGCTTATCCCTCTCTTGAACATGCCATTCCACGCAAATGCATGGCAGAAAGTCCCTCTGCTAGCGCTATTCATCCTGTGCTAGCATCTGACAACTATTATTTAAAGCTTAAATCCTAAAACCACAGTCCTGAATCAGGACGGAGCATCCTACCTACAACAACAAATCAAGTACACAAAAGTTCACGCATCTTAACTATTCCTGCTAATACAGCTGAGTCCTGGCGTGCTACATCTCTGGTGAATTTAAATCAAATTTAGAGTTTGTATGACGTTCCATGCCAACCAAATGCACACAACTTGGCCTCTCCTCCCACTAGGCACCAGCTATCCCAGTACTTCCACATTTAATAGACAGTAAAACCAGCTGCTATCTTTTATACTTCCCAGTCTGAAATGCTGATGTGGTTTATTTTTCCTGAGTTTCTGTAAAATACTCCAGGTCACCTTGATTTCTGTTGCTCCACAGTTTTATTGTTTTTCAGCTTCTGTAGCTATAGTCAAGTAAAATCAAAATAGAATGACCTTTTAATGTTTCCGAATTCTCTACTATTAACTTCCTACCACCTCTACCATTTTGCAATTCCAGGTCTACACAGCAGTACTTCCAACCTGTTACTATTATTACCAGATGGGCTCTAATTTCAGACTTGCTTGCCAGGCTTGGCTCAACATCAATCTGGACTCTACCTTTAACTGTGAAGGGACTTCCTGGCCTACAGTAATACTGAAGGACACCTTTTATAGTCTTAACCTCAATCTAAACCTCAATCAAGTCAAAGAGTAGACAAAGACTACTACACTTTTGACAGCGCACTCGCACTCCACCCACGATTTGCTAACCAAGCCCTTTTTTAACTACTAGCATGGTAACTGATTTGTCACTCAGTCTGGGCTAAGCAAATCAGGTACGGTATTACTTTGCCAATATAAAAAAAAATATATATATAGAACCATTTCTAAAAATCAGGATCTTATCTCCTGTTTTTACAGGTGATATGTTTAGGTCCAGAGCGCCTCTTGAAAAATATCAACGAACGCTAGACCGTCACAGCTAGCTGACCTAGCAGCAAGAAGAGCCCTCACGACAAGGTAACCAGCATTCCCAAAGTTTTCCTCAACCCTTCAAATGCACTCGGACACAGGAACTTCTTTGCTTAAACTTGCACAAAATTCAAATCTTTCTTCCCTGACCACGGAAGATTCTGTAACTACTTCACCAGAGATAAGGCAGGAAAACTGGGGCCTTCACTTCCCCAAGAGTAAAATATACGTCACTTTGGTAAAAAGCTATGCAAAAGAAAGTAGTAGCAGAGTTCAAACAGGTCATGGCACAAATGCCCTCAAACCATTTCAGCTTCCCCATTTTAAATGTTAATCGAAGGAAAAAATTTACATGAAACACTACGCAAAGTCCCATCTGCAGCTATTCCCGTTCACAAAAGGAAGCCTCCTTTCCTGGTATTCCCCGCTCAGTGCCGGATACCACGGCTTTCTAAACTAGCTGGCATCAGCCCCACTAACCAACGCTCATTAACGCAGCTCCGAGTCGTGTCAGGGAATCTGAAAACAGGAAGGCCATGTGCTGACTCAGCACTAATTGGGGCACTCTGTGACTAGCCCGCGCGCACAGCTGATGGGAGCCGCAGCAGTGCACGGCTGCCTGCCCCTCACCGCTTCCTGCCCCACGCCACCTGCAGCACTGAAACAAGAAGTGATGTCACACACAGGAACCCTACAAGAGGCAACCCATTTTTTTCAAGCTAAACACTTAAGAAACAATGGAAGTAATCCAGTAATATCCGTATAGAAGCGCAGAGGAAAGGGGCGGCGCGCGCATCAGGTTCGATTTTGCCATTTCTAGCTCTTTAGACATAACACAGATGCATCCAATCTCATTATTTTTACGTCTGAGTAAGTTAACCAATACATCAGCTGAAAACGATTCTCCTCTCCAATAGGAGTCAAAAGAGAAATCAGTCATGAAAGACCAAGTGAACCACCTAGGTCTTTCAAGAACTACTATTTTTTGTTAATACCCAAAGGAAACAAAAGTTCCATTTCCAAGCGTATTTTTTCCTCTTCCCCTAGTGCCACGGTGAGCAGTCCCACCTTTAATGCAATCAGTTTACAAATGAATTTTATTCTTAGTTCCCACTGCTGCAGCTTTGGGTGTGGTTTCTTCAGGAACAGGAAAAGCTGTTCAAAAGGACAATGAGCATGAAACTGAACTCGAACCAAGGAAAAGGTTAACTTCATGTGGGCGTCTGCCTCAACAGAACTCCACACAAAGATAGCCGCTAAAATGCAGTTGTCCTAAAAGAAAACTAAATATCGGAAATCCCATTCTTCGATCTCAAAGCTATTCATTAGTTATACGACACCGACGGAGGGTTTGCACTCTGTACTTCTGCAATACATACAATCAGAGGATGACCTTCTTGGATACGCTTCAGAGACAAGTTTTCTAGCGTATGCAGAACAGCGAAATAACTCCGGTTCTACCCTTTGGAAACTAGCAGCAGAGGAATAAGACAAAGCCATCGTGGAAATGCAGAGAGGAGTGAGGAAATCTGAAACTCCAGTTTCAAACCTAACCACAGTATCACCACCGCTATCGGTCCTAAACCAGCTGAGAGAAGTCCCACTGTACAGACAGCAAAGCTATCGTTAGCTAACCAACTGCAACATTAAAATATCCAAACCTTAACTCTAAACTACACGATCCATACACCAAGCTACATATCATTAAGCCCAGTTATACTCACGTTGATGTAATAGTCCGGAAGCGCTCCTGTCCAGCTGTGTCCCAGATCTGTAGCTTCACCTTCTCTCCATTGATCTCAACTGTCCGGATTTTAAAATCCACTCCAATTGTGGTTATGTAGCTGCCTGAAGGGAAAGCGTAGGTAAGTGAGAACCTAAGTCTTGTTTGTTTTGGATGTTCCAAAGCACGCTTCTGCATGCTATTTAGCAGTAGCTCTCAGATTGGACAGGAGAACAAGGTTCCCCCTATCTGCTTATCTTTCAAAATGCCCTATCAGGTCATGCTGATCTGCATGTTTTCATCTGCAGCTAATAGCTTCTTTTTTCTAGCCATAAAGCCATTTCTCCCATGCCACCCTTTAAATTTAAAATTCAGTGTTACAAAATAAAATTATTCTTCTGCCGCATTGCTGCTCAAGAGTAAGCACCCAAATATCTCAAGAAATGGACAGTAACTATGCAAGTATTTCATTTGCGAAAATTTTGAGACAAAGCTTTGCTTTACTTGCTTGTGCAATCGCTTATTTTGAACACAGTCTGTTCTAAGAGTTTTCTCCCAATCAATTAGTTATGTCCCAAATGTAAGTTATTTAGCCACAATACTCAATCAATCTAAATGCCCAGTGGCCAATAGGAAGTCTGCACAGAGCACAGCATAAGCTAAAAAACCTAAGCTCTTTCTGGAACCATGGCAGCATTTAAATACTGTGGGACTTTCAGTTGCAAGCGAAGATCAGACCGGACGGCTTGTATAAGCTTATAGCAAGAGCAGCAAAGTTAGAAACAGAATGTATTCCTCGTACAGCTAGCAGTGGGGAAGTGCAGAAGAACAACTCCTTGCCAACCAGCAGCACTGGAGCAGACCTTGACCATTTCAGTTACTGAAGTAAACAAAACACTCACCTGAGAAGGTATTATCTGCAAAACGCAACAGCAAACTGCTCTTGCCCACACCTATGACAAACAAAGACAGCAAGATCTTTGAATACAGTCATCTTGGGCGTCAGGTAACATAACAGTATTTTACCCGTTTGTTGCATTTTTAACTCTAACTAGGATCTTTTCTCAGCCGATAACTTAGTACCATCCACCTTGACTATTCATTTCGGTACTCTCCTTGAAGATCTGATCAAGCACACTGCTGTCACTCCAAGACTTGGTATGCTTCTTGTAGCAGTACAGGTTTGGGGTTTTTTTTGTCTCCTCCTTCCTCCAGCCCTCGGCAAACTCTCCAACAGTAGCTTTTGAACTGTGGTCAGTTCTAAGAGGTCATAAAAGAGTAATAACTAAAAGCAAGTTTACGATCAGTAGACTTACTTTTACTGAGGAAAGATCCAAAAAAGAGTATGTCACGCTAATTAACAAGTACTCAGGACACTGCTCTACACTACTCTACTGAGTTCCACTTGCACATCATTCTTAACACCACTGCCTACCTCCCATTCATTTATGCCGTGCTCAACGGCAGTGGAATTTGGACTACTTAGACAATCAGACTAGGGTTTGCTACTATAAAGCTTATGTTATCATGGCCACAGTTTAACAGAAGCCTAAACCAAACAGGGGAGTTGGGAACCATTGTTCTATACTGCCATCCAAAACAGGCTTGTTCCACACCTAACAGGAAGGACACATACCTTTCTGAAGTTGTACCTTTTGCCAAACTGTTCCATCAAACATTTCTCTAAGTGCTTTGAGCAGCACTTCATCCAGGTTTTCCTTACACGATTGTTTGCGCCCTGATCACACCCTGTTGCAGGGAAGCGTTTTTCACAGTGCTTCAGACAAGAATCGTAAGAAACTCATTCCTGCACAGCCAACCAAGGGAATCTGGGTATCAGAATGCCTCAAAGTTGTTATCTCTGCATAACATCTCTGCTGTTAATGTCCCTTCCCCTCCAGAAAAGAAGTCTGCTATGTCATGAAGAGGAAATTCAGCTTCACCAGGGTGATTATCTATTAAATCTTCTCAGGTAGAAGTTATTTAAACTAATTCTTTAGATGATGTAGAACTTGCAAGTTCTTCTTAATAGAAGACCTGTGCAAAAGGCGTGTGCAAAGAATACAGAACTGCAAGAGTTCTCAGCTGCTGACATCTGAAGATAGCTACCAGCACAAAAAAAAAAAAAAAAAAAAGCACAAAACTCAAAATCTGCATGATTCCAGTAAGCCAGATCTCATTTGCAAAGAGTTCAAATCACCAGACATCTGAAGAAGCCATGCTCACTTCTCATTGAGTATTACAAATCTTAAAGAAAAAAAAAAAAGAATGCTATTAAAAAATACAAAGTTACAGCGTGCATACACTGAATACCTCTGAGCTCAAAAAAAGGTAGCAGAGCAGTTCCTAAACTTTAGCAGAGGACTGGTTATTTAGCAAGAGCTAAAACCCTGCAAAATACCACCTGACTAAGGTATAAAAAAAGAAAAAAAGGTTTCAGCAAGGACTATGCTTCTTGATCAAGCAGCCTTGGCCTCCAGCTTAATAAAAAGAAAGGAGATGGTGGAACCCACAGCCTTGTCAGACCACACCACCTTCTTAAAACGTCAGTCAGCCCCAGGCTACGCTGCAGAGCTGCATGGGCCGCACAGGACCACCGCTCCGTCAGACTGTCCACTGCTGCACAGCCACGCTCTTGCCGATGCTGCTCCCGGGACTCGGGCAGCTTCTAGAGAAACCTCCTGAACTCAGGAAGGTCTACACGCTCCCGATGACAACCATCTCGCTAAGCAAACGCTGCCTCTGACCTGCACTGGTCACCTATAGAGAAACCACACTCTTCGTGACCGTCCACTTCCTACACAGAGTTATTTCAAGAGCTGAAAAGAGAAGGCTAGCAGGGCCTCTTTGCTTGTTGAAGACAGCAAAATGAAACAAAAAAAAAGGCCTATGGGCTTTGCAAAATCAATATTAAAAGCAAAATTCTGGGCCGTACCAGTTTCTAAACCCCATATCCTACTGAATGGTAGAGTGAATTAAAGAAGCACGAGCGAATTAAAGAAGCACATGCAAAGCACGGATCATCTGTATTATTTTTAAATATTCGGCACAACTGAGATCACCAGCAGCTTCTCAAGATGACCTGTTCTACAAACACACAAACCTAGTACCCTCTTGATGTATTTGCCTACAGGGGAAAGCAGATGAGACATAATCATCCTATCCAGTATCAGTCTACTTCCTACTGCAAGGAATAAACATCAATAAACAAGGCAAGCAAACTGTTTTGTGAAAGCAGGGACAAAGCCTTCCTGTTGGGGTTAGCAAAAACAAAAACAAAAAAGAAAAAAAATCAATACTCAAACTACATAGTGAGATTTAATTACAACAGAGAACCACAGGCAACCCGACAATTCTCACAACGCTTTCTTCCTCTCACTGGATACACTGCAGGGACTCAAGAAGACTCAGCTAAGAAACTTCATTTAATTGTTCCAAATGAGGAGAAGTCCTCCTCAGAGTTTTCACCATCCTGTTTATCTTGCCTGAACAGTTTTGAAACTCATCAGCAAGCAACAGAATTGCTGCTTTACTCAGAATGCAACATTTGGTTTTAATAATCCACAGGCTCCCAAAAGTGCGTAGGGTTTTAAGCTGTTTTGAAGGTGTTGCCCTTTCTCCCTCTTTAGATCCCTTCATGCAGACACAGTTTAGTATAGAATAAAATATTTTTACATACAGCTAAAGCTTCTGGAGGTGACAACTGCCAAGATCATGCAACATTACACCTTCACCCAAGAGCCGTGCCTCGCTGCATGCTGGGACCTGCTGCCTTATGGACCACACCTCTATTAAAAGAAGAGGGTGGATGCCATCTTCTCCAGCTTATGGAAATTAAACTGTAAGCTGTTGGAGCGTTACCAACACTGAACTGGACTGAAGACAGGAATCTTCCCAGTCCCAGTTCTTATGTACCTAGACTAAAGCACCAGACACAGGCTGAGTTTGCACGCCAGCCCTCCAGAAGTTTCTGAAACTGCTGCAGAAGGATTTACAGGTCTATTTTCAAAAATCTGTAACTACCCCTTATCCATAACTATTTTAGGTATTTGCATCCTTTGCTAGAAGTACACAAAGCTACCAGCTCTTCAAGGATTTATTAAAAAAAAGTGACGAACTCTAAAACCGAGACTTCAGGGTGAAGCACGGGAAGAGTCTTAAGGAATAATTAAGATAATAAAGAGTATTAAAACGTAGTAGTTGCCACGCTGGAAACAATGGTCCCTAGGGCTGAGGAGCAGCCAGCCCTTCCCATCGATGCCTTAAACCGCCTGTCACAGGGGAAGGGAATTCCCTCCTCGTCCCAGCAGGAATTAGCGGGCGCCCTCGGAAGGGGCGGCTCGCAAGGGCCTCACCCATCCGTGCCCCGTCTTCCTTCTCCTAATCCTGGCCCCGCCACCGACCACAGCACCCCGCGGCGCCCGGTTCATCACCCGATGAAAGCTCCCAGGGCCCAGGCGAACGCGCCCCCCCCGCTCCAGGCGCGGGGTGCCCCTGCCTCCCGCCCGGCAGAGCCGGGGCACCGGCCGCAACGGCCCCGGGAGAGGGCCGCCCTCTCCGCCGCCCTCAGGCCCCCGACGGCCCGGGCGGAGGCGAGGGGCGGCCACCCCGCCAGCGGCCTACCCCCGCCCCCGGCGCCGCGCCGCCCTCCCTCACCGCTGTCGCCGATGATGAGCAGCTTGAAGAGGTGATCGTAGTCCCTGGCCATGGCCGGGGCGGCGGGAGCGGCCGCGGGCGGCGGAGCTGGGGGGGGGGGGGGGGGCGGCGGCGGCGGCGGGCCGGATCCACTTCCCGAACAAACAGCCGGAACTGACAGCGCCGCCGCCGCGCCTGCGCGCCGCCCACCCGGGCCGCCCGCGCCCCGCGCCTGCGCGGACGGCGGAGAGCGGCGGCGGTTGGCCGCGCCTGCGCGGGAGCTGGGGCGGGCGGGGCGCTGCTCGCGCTCCTCGGCGGCCATGGCGGAGCTGCGAGGGACGGGCCGCCGCCCGCCTCCGCCCGCCTCCCCTCCGCTGCCGGCTCCTCGGCTCCTCGGCTCCCCGTGCTGAGCCGCCGGGCCGCCTCCGGCAGGCAGCGGCGTGTCCGCCTCGGCTCCCACAGGCGCCCGCGTGAGGCCTGCGGGCGTAGCAGAAGGGCAGGCCGCCCCCGGCCAGCGCCAGAGGCGTGAGGGAGGCCCAGCGCTCTCAGGCGCTGTCAGCTCCGCTCCCGGGAAGGCACAGGAGCGGGCCGCAATGGCTGGGAAGGCGTTTTGCTTCTTCAACAAGGTGCCTGTGCACCAAGGCAGCAAGTCGCACAGCCACAAGCACAGTTCCCGCCAGAGCCCGGCCTGCAGGTGAGGAAGGCCGCAGCAAAGTGATACGAAACGCCCAGGTGTGTCACGCAGGCCTGGCGGTTCAGGCCAGTCTGGAATTCCATTCCCGGGGGTTTTAATCCAGAGCTGGGCTACGTATGGCTGAGGCAGGGCCTTGGCCTCAGCCACAGCAGCAGCTGTGCCCGCACCATCCACAGCCACATCCACAGGGCTTCAGGCAGCACTCTCGCGGTTGTCTAACACAAACAGCCCGAGTCATTTTGCTGTCAGTTGCACAGATACTGACTAAACAAACTGCGAGCCCGTGATCACTTTGTAGGTGATCTCCACTTTTGGGTGGAGACACGGCACAAGAAGAGTGCTGATTTTCTCTTTGATTATTTTTCTACAAAAATATTTGTTCTTGCTGGTACTTGAACTCCTGAGATCAAACAATGCAGTGTTTTGGTGTAGAATATGTAAATTACTTAGGACTTCCTTTCCCAGTTATTAAGGCTTTTCAATACATACATAAAAACACAATAACAAAAGGCAACTTGCTAGGTATTGCATCTGTCTTAAAAGTAATTTTAGTTTAGCATAGATTCAAACCAAAATATTGACATGATTATTCAATTAAAGTTGATTGTTTTAATTTTATCCCTAAGTTTACAATTCATTGACACCAGTATCTCGTTAACATGCATTTGTCTTTCAAATGGGGAGAGCTGTATTAGCACTGAAGAACCCAGACCTTTACAGTCAACTGAGCCTATAAACAGGCAAAGGAAAGATGACACAAATCAAGGACAGTTAACTCGAAAATACCAATCCATAATGCTTTTGATAATTACAGTCTAATTGTTCTAAAGATGCTTAAAGAGTAGGATGCGCCTACTTTGCGGACCTTTTTGGTGGGACCCAAGCACAAGTAAAAGACTGAGATCAGTGAAATGTCACCAGTGCAGACCACGTCAGTGGCACTGCGCGGGTGTTCACGCACCAGAACAGGTTGCGCAGGGAGGCTGTGGAGCCCAGCCGGCCTGGACAGCGCCTGAGCAACCTGCTCTGCTCGACCGTGCTTTGAGCGCAAGGGTTGGACTGGCTGAAATCCAGAAGTGCCTTCCAGCCGCAACTGTGCTGTGAGCTGTGAGTGTTTCTTAGAGAATGACGGGCAGTTCTTGGCGGTGTTGCTTTTTCCCTTGACATTGACTCAAAAGCTGTAGACTCTTTTCTCTGGATTTGTACAATAGGGTTTGGTTAAGAGGAATAAGGATATTTTTTAAGGCAATTGTCTCTAACCAATTCTCACTTCCTATTTCTTCTGCATAGGATATTGTGGTGTGGTTCCACAGTTATATTTGTCCAATTTGTATGCAATTTATCTGGAAACAAACCAACCCAGTGTGGCTAAAATAGCCTGTCTGGGTTGAAGATTTCTTTTTTTTAGCACATAAAATTGCACCTTCTAAATACTTCTGACCAACAATATGGCTAATGTCTGTGGGTCTAATTATAAACTTTCCTTAATCTCAACCTTCAAAAAAGTATTCTAGCCTTCAAAGCTCACCCCTGTCAAATCCTGCACATCCTGAAATCCACTTAGATGACCTCCATCTCACATTCACTCTGCAACTCATGCATTTAAAACACCACACCCTACAGCTCATTCTCCATTATCCTCAGATGTATGATGTAGCTAACTGAGGAGCGGGAGAAAGGCTGGAGTGTTACCAGACATGAGCGTGTGTTATTTAACAACAGACTTACGCTCACAGAAGCCCTGCTAGAAAAGGGTTTGCAGCTAGCCCAAGCCTAGCCCAGTGCTACAGCAACCCCCCCCCCCCCCCCCACGTATCACCCACCCCGGTAAAGCACTTGGGCAGCCCATCCTATAACCCAACACGTGCCCCGAGCATCGGGGTAACTGAGGGCGCTGCACAGCTGCAGGGAGATTGCTCGAATCCAGCATACAAACCACCAGCTCAAACCCGAAATGACAGCGACTCCCATTACCTTTATTTTTAAGCTCATGAAACCTCATCATGTGAAAAGCGTGAGACGGTATGATGTTACCTAGTAAAATGGACAGTACAAACTGTGACTTATCAAAAAAAAAAATCAAAATATTTGAATATTTTATGCTTTCACATTTGTCTCTTTTCCATTGAAATTTTTAGCACCTTGTAAGTTTAAACATCTCTCATAAATTATTTTTTGATCTTCTTGAAATACACACAGTTCAGCTGTCACTCAGAGACAGTTGCTTGACAGTTCAATGATGTTATTACAGTCAGTTGTGGGGAAAAATTATCTTTTACTGACAACTGGTATTTTTAAGACATTTGAAATGAGAAAGAAATTAATTCTTTAGTCTCCGAGTTGGCACAATCAATTTATTGGATCTCATGTTGTGGCAAAAATGAGGGTATTTTCTCTCTGATGTATTATATCGCAGTGTATAGGTTAGTGAAAAGTAGCTATCAAAATCCAAATTCAGTGTTTTGCTGTAATTGAAAAATCAGCATATTCTCAGTAAATGTGAGAGAGCTCCTACCTTTTACTCCTCCGTCTCAGAAACAACGAAACAGAGTGCAGAAATTCAGCTGCTGTATGGAAAGATGAATGAGTTTTTCCACTTGCTGCTACATAAGGTAGAAATACAAACCATCAAAATACCCTCAATAACAAAAGATCTTTTTGGCTAAAATTAACAAGTTAATAAAAAAGGCTTCTATTTAACTGTAATTTTCTTTCACGTGTTTACGTGGAGCATCAGTTAGACTCCCAGATAAAATAGGTAAGCCAAGGTGCCCACGACCGAGCGCACAGCCAGCCATTCTTCAGAGAAACTTGCCATTTTTTCCTTCCTTCCTGTCTGCAGCGATGAAGTGATTCCAACACAACCACGGAGCTTTTTGCCACCTATTTAACAGGTTTTGAATGGCATAGAATTTTGTACATGTTTCAGCGCATGGAAGTTTTTGCATTGCATGGTTTAACTGCTGTTCCTCTGTTATCCCAAAACACGGCTAATTCATTATAGGCAAAACTCAGTCCAGTGCCCTGAGACTGCCAATTCCTTGAGAGCCTTTAGTTGAGTTTTTACTCTTTGATTATTACCACTTCAGTGCAGAACACACAGTTTCAAGATGGTTTAAGATTTGCAAGTATTTTGGAAGGCAAAAATCAGAATTAAAAACCACCTTCAGAACGCAGATCAATGTTATGAAATAAGTAGAATACAGTTTCAGTAAGACCAACTGGAAAGAACTGCAGTTTTGTGGAAACAGCAAACTGCATAAATACAAGATTAGAAATAAATAGCCAAAGAGGAATTTTGTAGCTCGGCTTCATAGCTGATCACAAACTAAACACGTCAAGACCACCGTGCTGTTGCAGAAAAGGAACACCCAGACCTTGCGTTGGGGTAGACAACAGTGTGTTACGTAGGGCTAAGACCTGGTCCAGCAGCGGACACCACGAGGCAAATGTGAATCAGAATGGAACAAATAGGGAGGGCAACAGTGTAAGTTTAGAAAACATGAAAATCTATGAGAAAAGGCTTAGAAAATCTAAACTTGTTTCCATCCAGGGGTGAGAACGCTGAAGTGACGATGCAGTTGCTGCAAAAAGGAACCGCTTTCAAGGTCTGTGGACAAGCAGCAATGGACTCAAGTAGCAGCAAGGAAGATTTTTTTTTTTTTTAGACACAAAGTAAGCTCTGACAGTCTGAAAAGTTTATGCAATGAAATAGATGGCATAGAGGGGTTATGGAATCTGCATCATAGAATGCCATAAAAAACAATTATATGGAAATCAGTTAGGAATGGTTCAGTTGGAGCTGAGCCTATCTTAGGTAAGGGGTGAAATAGCGGATTTTCCCAGGTCCCTTCCAGCAGTATCCCACTGACTCCTACAGCAAGTCTCAGTTGCCAGGAGCCTGGTACGCCACAGGCTAGGCAGCTGACATAACATCAAGAACATTTTGACAGGTTCGTGTACTTTTGCCCAGAACAAAGCACAGCACTCCCAAATATCTACTTGAGCTTCTATCTTGCTGTTCGAGGCATTACTATGGTGAAGATAAAATGCTTTTGTTTGCTGCTACTGCCACAGCAATCGGCAAGTTGGTTTCAGCAGAACGTCTGTTCCCGTGTGGTTACAGTTTATCTCTCAGATTTTATGATGTGTAGTATGGTTTTCCTCCCTTCGTGGTTGGAGCCATCCAGAGTTGCACGCAAGGGAGATTCCCCCGCACACACCACCCATCCATTTGAAGCAACAAATCTTAATGCTCTGGCTTCTCAGGTGCAACCAGCTTCTGTGTAGTTTCATAAAATAGATAAGGCTTACTTAACTGTTACGCTACATAGAATGTAAAGCTCATTTTTCCTTCTAAAAATTTGTATTCTGCGATAAGATTTTCACTATTCCCATCAAGCGGCACGAAAGGCATTAGTAAATTAAAACAAATTTTTAAAAAAGAGATATATGTGGCCAGGTGAAATAAAATACTGCTTGCTTGGAGCCATACAACTCACTGACAAAAAAAAAAAAAAAAAAAAAAATCTGTGGGTTGGAAGTGCCAAGTATCTTGTGAAGCCTTTGAAGGCGTAAAAATAGAGGACTTTTCACAAGTTGAATAACTAAAAAGCTGTCTGTAGTCAAAAATACTTTGGAAATTAATAGGAGTAATTACTTACAAATTTCATTAAATGTCAGCTCTGGCTTGGTTTTAAACCCTAGCTTGCCTCCGTTTTGCAAAAGGTTTTTATAGATTACAGCGCTACCCACTCTACAGACTGTATGCCCTAGAAAAAGTAGGTCCAGAAGTAAATCACAGTATAAGTTTGTTGACAAATGAATTTGTAAAAAGAACAGTTTACACCAGAAGGATCAAAGTCAGAGCCTTTATTAAATGTTCCTTCTTTAAACAGACTGCATTTAATCCCCCTTTCGCATTTGTGATTTCTAAGGCTATTTTAAATACTTTGTTTTACAGGGATTTTCAGTCTTCAGAACCGTCACAAGCAGCAAGTTAGCAGTACACAAAAACAATACGCTTTAACTTTCACCGAGTTCTATTCCTGCTTCACGGGGTCCGTGGAAAAGACCAACACCACTCCCAGTACTGGAGTTTTCGCACAGGCCCTGCAAAGGAAATAGGTGTCACCAGAGTTTAAGCCTGATGTGCTCTAGCCACATCTCGCAATTGGCCACAATTTACCAATATTGATTAGTATAGCTGTTTCTTGCGCATTATCTGTTTCAAAAAGGGGACCAAATTTTCAATTTTCAGCTAGTGTGGGTCTAATTAAGGCTATTCTGGTACATTTGATACTAAAATACTCTCTGGGAGTCCTTTTCATGAAATCCCATCAGAATTAACATTTTCAAAAATGAAAACATTTAAAATAGGTGTTTGAGTTGAAATGCTGATGCAGCGGTTGATTCAGTGTTTTCTTGTCTTCTGGAGCTTTATTATCACGTCAGTATAGTGTCATCTATCTGTTCCTCAGAGTCAGCCTGGCCAGCCAGCTTCTTCAGAGATCTCCTGCAGCTTTCGTTGAGAAGCTCCAAGCTGGCAGCATCTAGAATCTTGGAAACCGACTGTGGAAGGAAGACAACACCGATTACCAATTCCTTATGACATACCCTTCAAAACAAGAATAAATGTAAGTGCCTTACAAGCTGTATTTATCTAAAATCTCTCAAACATACCAAAATCCTTCATCTGGTTTTATGATTCCAGACACGGGAACGATCCAAAAGCAGCTAAGACTTAGAAAAGAGGTCTGGAAATAGATGTACAAAGTAGTCCATCCTAAAATACTCTCTCTAGCACCACTAATGCTGCAGTAGGATTATACAAGTGCCAAAAGCAATAAGCTAGCGGTCCTGCGGCACAGGAAGGGCTTACGGCATGTTGAAAGCAAGGCTACTATGTTAAACTTGGGGGGGTACGTTAAATACCGTGATTTTAGTCATACTGTACAGTATCGGTACTGCCTATTTCTTGAAGGCTTAGCATGAAAATACCGATGAAGGCTTAAACGCAAAGAGGAACGTCCCACTGCACCTATTTCGTAAGAGCCTGCCAGCACGCTCTGAGGCTCCAGGCACAACGCTTAACCATACGCAGAGCAACGTGACACGGCCTTCTACCAACGATGACATTTTCTTCTGTCTCGTACCTCAAGCACTTCTTCACCCGCTCTCATCTTCAGAAGATTGACAATAGCTTGGTCGCTGTAGGCTCTTACACTGGTGTTTTTGTCCTTCGTGTTGTCCAGAAGCGCTTTGAGAATTGGTTTAATTGTCTGAGGATCCAGGGAGGGAAGATGGTTTTTATTTGCCCACCAGATCATCTTTTCTGCAACTAACTTTATGTCACTGGATGAGTTCTGGAGACACTGAAGGAGACAAAGATGAACTGAAATTCAGATATACCGAGGACAGGTATTTAAAGCAGCAGTTTATCTTTTTTTCTAATTTAAGTTTTTTAAACTGTAACAAAAAAAGCAAGCAGTTTTCAACTCACAGGTACGCAAGAGACAAACTTGTTACCAACAAGTTTGACTGAACTGGGTAACAGTAAGAGCAGAGCAAACTTTGAAAACAAGACACCTTTTCAAAAGAAAACTTCTAAAAATGAGGTTGACGACAGGGTCACACGCCTCTCAACTGTCTCAGGAAATGGCAATGACCACTAAGTGCAGCAAAGGCTGATAGTGTCAGCGCCTCTGTAAAATAACTCGATCAGCAGCAACAGCCAAGTCAGTCTCTGGTTGGAGTATAAGGTGCATTTCAACAGTGGAAGTCATTTTAAAATAAAAAAAAACCCTAGAGCTTTGTATTTTTTGTTTAATCTCAACATATTTAAAACATGAAAGCTAACATCTGAACGTCAACTGCACTATTAATACTGTGATAAAGCTATTGTGACAATTGTGATGCTTCTTTTATATTTTAATACAATCCTATGATGCAAATTAATATATGAATGTACGATTTCAAACAACGGGTCTGAAGGCTGATGGCCTGCATCATGCCAACTTGCATATTTGGTCGTTTTTCAAGTAAATTGAAAAGAAATGTAAAACTTTATTGTAAATAAAAATGTGTTACATTTTAAAGATGACTGACAGACAAAATAAAAAGCAACTCTCCTGCTCCAGCACTACCCCTCTCGCTCTGTCTTCCCCTATTGTTTCTAAGACATTAAAAACATCCTGAGGTTCTAATGTTAACAATTCCGATCCTGTCTACCATGAGGGATACCTTTATGGGGAGGGGAGAGAAAGAAAAAAAACCACAAAACCACCAAAACCAGAGCAACCAGGAAAGAAAGGAATTTTGAGGTAATCATTTAAATAGATACAAACTGAAAAAAAGGTGTTAGCTTCAATACTCTCTTTTACCTCGCTCTCTTTTGACTTCTAATAGTGGAAGTCAAAAAGTACTGCAGCAAAACCAGGGAAGGTGGGAGTAGGTGTTTGATGCCCTTTGACCTTTAGCAACCATAGAAAACTGACAACTCCCCCCTCTCTTCCCTGCTTCCCTGCCAGCTGTTTGTTACAGCCAAGGGAAAAAACGAATTCGTAAGAATCAGAACTGAAGTTTACCACAGAAAGCTCAAAAGTCAAATTTCCGCATTACAGCTGGGACAGCGGTGTTGTATTCACAACCGCAGAGCAGGCTGATAAAGTGATTCTGTCTGTACTCTGCCACAAAAAGGCGTATCTAGATTTTCAGGGATCGGGGGATTTGAAGCTTCCCAAGATAAGGCAGCCGAGCTTTCCGTTTTCCTGCTGGTTTACCGTATAAAATTGGACAGAGAAAGCCACCCGTGAGTTAGCTCAAACAGAGAGTCAGGCCACGGGAGAACACCGCCAGGTAGTGCTCGTAAAAAGGCTTACCTTAATAAAGAGGTTGGAAAGTTTTGGAGGCAGGTTCCCTCCTCCTTCCATGTGGTACTTCATAAGGAAGCCCATCCCTCTGATGCCGCTAACCGCAATGGGAATCTGCAGCATAAAGACAAAAACTGATATTGCAGCAGAATCCAGCGGCCTTTATAGCTAGGCTCACGGCCTCGTGGAGCGGTGAGCTGCTGCTGAGGGCTAAACGGATCTTTCACAAAACTGTCGCAGGCAAAGCAGGAAAACATTGGGTTAACGTTATTGGGTAATACGATGAAAAAATCATAATGTGACTATGAGCCACATGGAGCAAGGTGGCAGGCCCCACAGAGCCCTCAAGTTCCCTACACCAAATTACTCATTCAACCCTAGATTTAAAGTCTTCTTCCTAAAACAAAATATTTGCACTTCTTGTAAACCAGGAATGACGACTTTTAATAGGGCAACAGAAGTGTAATTTACTCCCAATGAAAGCTACTCTGCGGTTGTGGAGATGAAGACTACATCATTTTCAGAGATCAGAACTCAAAGAATTGGAACAGCCGTGTAATTTCCCTATAAAACCGCATCCAGCCAAGGGAGGATCTTCAGACGGCACTTGGGGATTTCTGTTCTGTTCGGTAACGCAGAGAACCTGCAGACCTTTTCAAACTCCTGCCAAGCGCTTGCAACAGAACTTGCCCACTCTCACGTAGCGCTTACCCTGTCAGCGGTGGCATTGCTGAGGATCATCTCCTGAACACTGGTGTAGTATTTGGGGGAACACAGCCTGCTAGGAGCAACGTTTACGGCCACGGAGAGCGCCAGGCTTCGCCCGTGTCTCACCATCCAGTCAATGCCAGAGACGTCTGCTGCAAATGAGAGAAAGAAGAATAGCAAGGCTCCTGCTATCCGCTCCTCTTCATCTAAGAAAGCTTTTGTCAGTTTGCCATAAAAGCAGCGCTAAAACGCAACCCCTCTACGGGCCAGGAACACCTTCTGGGCAGATACGGAAACTGGACACAAACAAGTGACTCTGTATTGTTCAACCCGTTTTTTCCGCTGGTCTCAGGCAGGCGTAGCCAGGCCCCCATCACCTGGTGCATGAAGGAGCTGGGCATCGGAATTGCACAAGCTTTGAGACTCTAATAAAATTGTAAAAGTCATCTGTAATTTGAAACGGGCTAACAGATTCCCTTTTTAATCCCACAGAGGAGAGTAATCCCATGGCACTCCCAGCCACTGAGAGTTCCTGTAAAATTAATGGGTTTTTCTAACTTAGAGGCAAGTTAGTTAATGCTCCAAAAGCATCTGAAGCCATCGGATGTGGTCTGCAATTAGCATAAGCCAATCTAAGATGACAGCGTCATCAAAAAAGGTGGAATGGCCCTCCCGTCCACCCTGCCTGAACATCCTGCCGCCTCCCCGCCTCTCCGTCAGCACGAGCAATTGCTCAGCCATGCCCGTACTTCCATCAACTCATCTGAAAACAAATCCAGAGAAAAAAAAGTACGGGTAACCCCAAATTACAACCACCACTCCGTGCTCAACTATGTACCCGGGTGCTCAAATGAACAGCCAGGAGCAAAGAAAAGCACAGGAAAATCGGATTCAGGTTTAAGATGAAGAACCTAAATAATGAGTCACAAAGTTTGCCTGAACCAACGGCTAAGAGGGTACCTTCCCCTGCTTTCAGGATCAGTTCCAGTCACCGTAACCGGCTTCACCTACCCAGTAAGTGCTGGTGGAGAACAGTACTGAGCTCCTCTTCTGACAGAAAGGCACACAGTTCTGCTAAGCAGCCAGCCGAGGCCATGCGGGTGGCATCCTAACGAGGCAAGGAAGAAAAGAGTAACGCTGGTTGAGCTCCATACGCCGCAGAGATAAGGAGCAAGAAGAGCAAGGGACAGAAGATGATACGGAATAAAGAGAGAAGGAGGAAATAAATACTATTAGTAGTAGTTCACTCCTACTACCTGTGGATTTCTGTCAGTTCACAAGGTTTCTTGTACATAATGGAACTTCAAGCCAAATCCATAGTCAAAAAAGCCAGCAGAGACTGAGAAATTACAGACCTTACATAAATCCTGATTTGTTACATGGAAAAGTCATAAAGATGAAAGTGAATGTTTTCAAAGGCGTGTTAAGAGAGAAGTTTAGATTCACAGCCTGGAAAGCAAGCAGTACTTCCAGCCATCTCTAGCCGAGCTTCTCGCTGTGATAAACTCATACTACTTTTAATTTAAAACTTCCAGGCTTTTGTTGCTTTGGCTTGCTTATGTGGCCATCCCGTCGCTACTCGTCTCCACCCTGAAACTTACAGTCCAGTGGGAATTCTTCAATTCTTCTATTGCTAGCATGCCAACAGTTGCACGTCTATGTTGCACAGATTAAGGCATAAGGAAGAAATTACCGGATGATTAATTTTAATCTCGCAGATGATACTGTTGCTATCTGCCACATACAGAAGACCCCGTAATAAACTTGGAAGAGCTTCTTGCTCGTTGGAGAAAAACCTGCCATTATCTGAAAAAGTTCTCCCCCTAAATGATAACCCCCACCCGAGAGCCTACAGACAGACATATGGGCACATAGTGAAGGTATTGCCCGTTTTCTCCAAGATAAAAAGCCAGTCCTGAGGTCAGAGCTGCCTCAGACACACTGGTGAGGAGCTGCAGGTCAAACCCACATAGGCGGTTGCTAAGGAAACATTTAAACTCGCGGATTTTCAGAGTTACCAGTGACTGCCTGGGGATTTCTAACTCTTGCGCCTGACTCGTGGCTAACACACTACAAGGCTCCAACGAGATCGATTTTACAGAGCGTGTTCAGTTCAGTGAGTAATGCCCAACCCCATGCTTCTTTATCCGAGTTTCTTTCCACTCTATCAGTAGTAATTTCCCCCAGAAGTTATTTTAGAAAATACTTCAGATTTTAAATTTAAGAACGTGACTGTCTACAGCACGGATGCTTTGCAGCTGGCTGAAGCAGTACCTCATCGTGTCCCAGCATCCCTAGAAGCACCGTGCTGATGTTCTTCCTGATGGCAGCATCAACTTTTGCACCAGCTCCTCGTGTTACAAACCGCAGCGCTTGCAGCATCGTGTCCCTAGAAGTGATCACAACTTACGGTCAGGCATTGCCTCTCCCCACGCCCTAAAGAAGAAATTGAGCTCTGGACACCTGCAGCAGTTTCTTACACAGCAAATACACGAACACGCCTTACCGTCCAGGAGACTGATGCTCTCTCTGCACTGCTGGAAACTCCACGCGAGAGAATATTTCCACATTTTTGTACTTGTGTCTGTCTGTTACAGCATAAATATTTTCTGACTATTCAAACATTAAAAAAAATCCTCAAATCAGGAAGTTTATTTCTTAGGGATCTGTGCACTCAGGATACAAGACCAGCTGTGTTACTTCAGGTCCGACTGAGAGTTGATACAGTCTTGTACCTGGGAGTGGGCTGCTGGGGTATGTGCAGGGGAGAGAACCGGGCAGGTACCGAGCAAGGCTTCCCCTCAGGCACTGTCACAGCTTAGCTCCTCACCCACAGTCCCCGTCATCCACATTCTTCGTTCCACAACCCTTGATTAACAGTCAACTGCTTTCACTAATAAGTAAATCTTACTCTCAGAATTAAGGGGCGAAAAAAAAAGATAAATTCTACACAAATAGCTATTCTAGTTTTGTTCATCCGTCCTAGCCCTTTCTTTCATCCTTAATAAGCAGGACGGTCTGAGGCGTCACCTACGGCTTACCTGATCGCAGAGTCATCGCTGGAACGAATTCCGTTCAGTAGCTCCGTGAAGAGAGGATCCACTTTTACGTGGATGACAATGAGTTTACCGAGAGCATCGGCAGCTTTAAGGCGAACCGCACGGTTTGAGTCTTGTAGGGCTTTGGTGAAGGTGGTTTGCAATTGGGGCAAAAACGGTTTCAGGGCAATCTCAACCTACGCCAGAGACGAACGAAGGGAAAGCGGTGCAGTCAAGTCTGAAACGGTGGCTAGAAATCAAAGCCTGAAAACAGCAGGCCCTCCTCTACAGCAGTTAGTTATCACAAACAGCCCTCGCCCAGATCTAACATACTGCTAAAGTAGGAAAACCATGAAACAATACCACGGAACTTTTAACCTTTTCAAATCTAATCTTCTTTTCTGCCTACTGCAATGCAAGTTGCTGAAAAATTTTACACTATCATGAACAGCCTTTTGTATACAGAGTACTAAATAAAAGCTCGGCTCAATTCAAAGATACATAAGATGATCATCTTTGCACTTAACAATTCATAAAAATGGCGGACACGGGAAAGATTAATTCCGTGGTAGTTTTTAATCACTTGGAAGTGGGATCAGCATTTAGCAATATTTCTAAGCAGCCCAGTGATTCAAGCACTGGGGGCTTTTTTGGTAGGCCAGAAGCTGCTGGAAGAATACAGTCCAGTTACGGTGCCATTCCTAAATACCAAGTCCACACCAGCAGCCACCCTAGCTGGATTTACATGAACAGCAACAGATATTGCTGAAGGTTACCATGGAAAATGTTCACAGACCACAGGCAGTTACTTTGAATCTTACCTTGGCTAAAAGGAGGCTTAATGTTTCAAGCAGAGCCACCTTGACGTTCCAGCTGAACCGATCGCCCAGGATCCGAATAAGTGGCCCAGTAATGCTCACCACAGATGGTTTAAGAGCTTCAGCAGAAGTCAGCTTAATAACCAGCCCTAAGGCCTTTGCTGCCTCCTCCTTCTGCTCTGGATTACCAGTTAAAACACCTTCCCGCAGCACCAAGAGTATGGAAGTCACTCCCTGTCATGAAAATCGGATAAGAAAGCTTAGAAGCTAAGATGCAAAAAATATGTATCTTATTTTTGCTCCTGTTATACACCAGATGCACAAAATGGGGAGAGTTTCTCTCAATTTCCTGTTGACCTTCAGCTGCCTGCTTCCACATTTACAGAGCTACTTTTACTTGGTTTGATTTCATGCATCTACGCCTTACTAAGCCAGTTGCTATGAGAAAAGTGGTGGTGGCTCAGGGAATTTTTAAAGCAGAGAAATCTGGCACAGAAGTCCAGCTTTACGCCCCCACAAAAAGCAGCCAGCAACCACGACTTACACGCATAACAGAACTGTCAAAGAGCTTGTAACAAGAGGAGTCTTCTGTAGGGCAACTCAAGAGTGGCAGTAACCTACAAAAAGCCTCTCCAACAAACAGGTTTGGAACGCCCCAACGGTTACTGCTTCTAACAGCTGTGAAGTCCCATCAGCCAGTTCCCCCGCAAGGCGGGTGTTAGGCTGTGAGGAATCCATGCTCATTCTGATCCTTTACCTTCTTAGGAATACAGAATCCCGGCACATGCTCGCCCTTGGCCTCATTCCCTACAATCCGGATATCCTTGTGCAGGTCCTCAATGAGAGCAAGCTGGTTCCCAGCGTCTAATTTCTGCAGGAGAGAAGGGCAAGACAAAGATGAGGCCAACGTGGCAACCAGCTATTCTTCATGAACTCTTCTCAGGCGTGTCAAGAGAAGACGCTCGTTTCCCGCCTCCTCCAAAGACCTGGCTACTGGCTCATGACGCTCATCTGGCAACGCTCAAATCTTTGCAGCATTTGCAAATGTAAATGTAGTTTACAATCAAACCAGAAGGTTCAATTTAGGCAGTATTTTACCAGCTAGCCCTGTTTTCTCCTTGCCAGGCATTACCACTGTAACCTTTTTAAGCCGCCTCTCACCTTGGTGATGGAATTAAGCGCATCCCAGCTTTCATTCAGAACAACAGGGTTGGTATCATTAAAGAGGCGTATCAAGCCTGAAACCAAGCTCTTGAGATGTCCAGTATAGTCTGCTTTTGTCTTGGAGCAGTAGATATTGAGAATGACAGCTGCTGCCTGTCTCATTCCCAGCTCAGGGCTGCGGGTAGCTTCTAGTAAATCTTCAGTTATGATTCTTTGTCCAGCGTCATCTTCCACAGACAGGATTACAGACTGGCAGTTTGCCATCTCCTAAAGAGTCCAAATTAACTTGACGTTAACTCTCAAATAGAACAAAGCCAGATTTAGCCCCAGGTTTCCCCACGTTATCCACAGCATTACGTCTTAGAGAAATACTACAACACACCCCGCTTGCTAATCATTTCTCATTAAATAGCCGGTCACGTCACCATTCCAGGCTCAGTTCAGTCCTGGAGCAGAGATGGGTATATAACCAACTCTCACAATTTAACAAGTGACCAAACTCTGCTGCACAGGTTGCTCTCCAGCTGCAGAAGGGCTCATTTACAGAAATTAGAGTAGTTCCGTCTCCCCATCTTACTCACCCCTCAGAGACTGCGGCTCTCGTCAGATAACATTTTTTTAATTTAGGTAGTTTAATGCTGTGCGTCCTAACGCTAATTACAAGCGCGTCTGCGGGTACATTACAGATCTCCAGGCAGACTTGGGGCTAGAAGCTGAGCTAATGGGCATCTACAGCAGACAGACAACAGGACTCCGTCACTAACATTCCTAATTCACCAACTTATGTACACGTCTATCTGCAATCACAACTCCGGGATGTTCTCTGGAGTCCAAATGCCAGATGTTTTGGAAAGCAGTACAGGAGTGCTGCATGCAAAACAGGAGATTTCCTCCCTTCAGCCCTTTAATCTCTCTGTCTTCTATGCCAAGAATAAATACAAAGTTAACTAGACACTCTGGCAGCGCTCCAAGAATAAGTAAACTGAGAATTGTATCTTGTTGCAGGCCAAAGAGACTTTTACATGGATACAAATAGATTTGGAAAGCATACGTTTTTCGACTCACAATATGCCACCAGGCAAAAAGACTCATCCTGAAGAAGCTAATGGACTGAATTAAAACATGCAATCTGTGAATCTAGAGAACACAGATCCTGTGCTGGGAAGTAAACCCGAAGCACTATCTTCAGGCAACCTGTCATAACAAAGAGCTGAGCTGTGCTACGTGCCAATTGCTCTTCGCTGGTCCCCAGCTTCTCCTTCAGCGCAGACATCATAGCAGGCAGGATGACACTCAAGTGCCGTGTCAGAGCGTCCCCCGCCACTGATGAGAGGAAAGCTAGCACGCGGGTGTTCACAGGGGGAGCAGTCAGCTAAAAAAAAAAAAAACCAAAAAACAAAAACCAAGATAAGCAGGAAGTTTTTTCAGAAGGAATCTCAATTCATCTACGACATGAAAAATTTCCAGGTATAAATGCATCACAACCCAAATGACAATGTTTTGAGCACAAAATCAGAAGAAAGTTTCAAACTGTGCTCTTCCTTTTGGCATATCGGTCCAAAGAAAACTGGCAGCAAGCAGAGAAAAAAGCACAGTTCTGAAGTTTAAAATTTGTTTCCAGTTGTACCTTTGGCACCAAATAAGGCAGCACCACCCGGCTCTTGACAGCCATAACTTGTTTAAGACCATCCACAGCAAAGTCAGATGTTTCCTCATTATCCTACAGGGAAAGAGAAAGTTATGAACCTGAGAGATGATCTGTGACACGCCAAGCTAAACCCTATTTCCAGTGACAATTTACCATGTCATCGTATAACCAACACACAAGTCCTTCTACCCAAAAATGCTCTCATACCAAGCTCTTCTGTCACATCAGAGGGATTTTTCCGTATCAGGAATGGTGGCCAAACAACTTAAGCAGGTGACAACAGCAACTCCCTGGCGGAGCCAGACATAGCAATTTTTAGGCCTATGCTTTAGCCACAAGACCTTCCCTGCCGATGGCTAGCATGACTCCATGGAGGAGACAAAATAGAGCTGCCATTCCCTGGAAGGTCTGCCACTACAATCCTGCTTCTCCTCTAAGCTGATTATTCAAAACCTGTCCCACAACATCATTAACCAAGTTGTTGACTGATGTTGGGCAAAGCTCACCAGCTGCTTCAGCAAAAACGGCAGGATATCTTCAAGGGCTTGATGTCCAATTGTTGAGTGCAACTGTTCAAATGTTTTCGCTGCAGCCTCTCGGACTTCTTCCAGAGGGTCACACAGCGCTTTTCTCACTGTAGGAACTAGGGACTCGGAGAAAAGCAGGACCTAAAGATGTAGAGATGAAATTACAGAATATCTAAAGCACAACAGACACGCGCATCTCAGTAAAGCAGCTAACAACTGAAACTAAATTGCTCTTTACTTGAAATACATTGGAAAAAACCCAAGATTAATCAACACAAACATGCGCAGTGCTCTAAGGCTACCTAGTGGATGATTTCTATTATTATATCTCATAAAAGTCAGAACTGTGCAATGTTTTAAATTTATCGACAGGTACAAATGCATACATTTGCCTGAACTCCTGTGAGCCATAAGCCCTGAATTCAGTCCATAAAACAAGTCCAACACTAGCTGTATTATTCTGTCTCAGCTGCAATACCTCCATCGTAACGTAAATATCTTACATCATAACATAACTAACTTACCGCATCCCTGCTGGTGGATTTCATTATCTCACTCAACCCAATGCAGACTCCTTGCCTCTCATCGCTCTTGTCTGACCTCAGGCCATCTTCCAGAATAGGAATGATTTCAGGAAGGATCTTCTCTCCTAATTTTCGGACAAGGTCTCCTAATGTCCGTGCTGCAACCTGTCCCAAAAATGGTATTCATTAACTATTTTCCTGTTTTATAAAACTTAAGAAGGTGAACTGTGCGCAGATGTTAACTTTTGACCGTAAACTACCGTTCACAGCACAGACAGAGTAGTAGGAATGGAAACACTACTATTATGACTAACGACAGACAGATAGTTTTACTGTCATCGCAGTTGCCTTCAGCAAAGAGAGAACTCGGACATACTCATGCTCAGAACAGTTAAATTAATGACAGCTTTGGAGTGATTTACAGTAAGGAATTATCCTGTGCTCCTCAGGGGTTGGTTTATATGGTCACCTGCAGTGACAGGAAGGCATGACTCAGTTTCTCACCGTTCGCTTATCCGCACAAGTACTGGCCAAGAATTTCAGCAGAAGCCCAAAGAGGGTTGGCAAAATTTCACGCAGCGTCCGAGGAGTGTTTGAGACTACAATCTTCCAGACGTGCAGGGAGGCTTGGCGCACCACCAGCTGGGTGTCAGAGCGGCCCATGTACAGCCCTGCCAGCACCCTGTTCCTCCTCTCCACACCGAGAGCATTAATAATAGCCTGAAAAGAAACAGAAACAAAATTGCATTATCCACTCCTGAAACTTATAAAAAGAAGAAAATACGCGATTATTCAATACGTCTTTCTAGCAGGCTTTCCATACTGATTTAAAAAAAAATAATAATAAAGGCACAACAGACAAGAAGAGCTTTACCTTGTTTGACTGGGCTGTTCCAAAGTTGTCATCCTCTGAGGCAGTTTCTGTCGTCATTTTTCCAGTGACTCCTGAGATATGGAATAGAAGATCTCCAAGGAGCTGAACTGAGCTAAACCTGGCAAGAGGAGCAAGTCAAGTGTTACAAACAGGGTATTCAGGCGGTACCCGACCAAATATGACAGCATGTCAGATACAGACGTGAGCAAAATGCGAGGCAAAGAGCTAGGTCAGCACTGAAACGCTGCACAGGCTGATATCTAAGATCAGTCTGCCTGCATGACTGAGAAGCAGCGTGCTGAAGGGAAAGGGAAGGAATGAATTCCAGACTGGAAGGGGCTGAGAGAATTCCCGTATCAAAGCCGTGAATCAGGGAATAGCCTGGACTCCTAAAAGGAACAAGACATTGCCAGTATCTGTCTCAACCCAAAAGACATTCACCCATCAGCACTCAGCTGACACAAGCCTTTTAGCACAACTAATTTTTGAGCAATCGCTATTAGCTGTGAGCGCTCCACTGCACATTTCCATACAGAGGAGAACAATAACTTACTCAGCATTTTGAATAATGAAAAACAATACATGAGGGCTAAATACCGCCACATCAGCTGCCCTGGAAGTGCTCTCCAGAGTCACCACCAGAATTAATAATCTCGTAGGAATGCTTTGCAGGTACCAGGAAACCTGAGCCACGGCTGGCAGGGCTTTGCAGACTCAGTGCTATAAGGCTTCGTATTCAAATCAACAAGCAAAAAGAGAGACTTGCTTTTGCTTCCCGGGAGGTCTCTACATTTGCTTGAGGAGCAACATAGAGTCTAAATCACACCAGTTTCCCAACCATGGAAGAGAAATGTCCGTGGATAAGATGGTTATCCCTTACCTTATCCTCCACAAGTCATCAAACAGGCCGTCCTCAAGCTGTGGCAGGAGAAGCGCGATGGCAGTCTCGGCGTACATACTTATGATTCTCTGGCCAGCGCGCAGGGCAGTGTCCCGCACAAACTCATTCTCGTCTGCCAGTGCCTGAACAGAGAGAGAAAAGCATCTGTGAAAGCTGGGGGGGGTTTCAGCACAATATACAAAACCAAGGAGGAAAACAAAACGATGTTTTCTCTCTCAACCATGAAAAGTAAATGAACTATAGAGCTGTGAATGCACAAAGGTGATTTCAAGAAATTACTAGTGACTACAAACAAAAGACAGCAAGCAAATAACTTGGAACGAAAAATAATTTATGATTTGAATTCTTTTATATTTCGTATGGTCCAGCAAAGCTGGACAAGTCTCTGCCTGTCTCACAATTACTGTAAATGATGCTTAAAATACTCTAGAGCCTTGGTTTTATCCTCTAATAAATAAAACTCTTCAGGCCTTTGCTACGTACCTTAAGGATACAAGGAATGATGGGACCAACATAGGGAGTGAACTTGTCTCCAAAGGTAATTGGCAGGTAGTTGAACATCATGATATAACCATCGCGTACGTGTGGAGCAATATCCACTTTACTGGCAGTAGCTACAATCTCTGGCATAAGTTTCTCCAGCTTTTCTACCCCCAAACCAGCCATAACTTCAGCCAGACCTGGGGAAAAAAGCAGGTAACAGGGCTGATAAACACAAGAAAGAACAAGCTAATCTGATTTAATAGGAGAAAGTCTGAACTCAGTATTCAGATGCAGCCGTCCTCACCTTGAGCGGCACCAGATCGATCCACTGAGCTCTGCTCGTATGTCAGCGTCTCCATCAGCCATGGCAACAAATCCTCAAAGCATGATTCTCCCATACCCTTCACCATGGCTCCCAGTGCCTTTGCAGACACCGTACGCACCTAACAGACAAAAGGAACGGAGATTTGCAAAATATCCCGTCAAAGTTACCAAGACAGATGTGTCAGACTGATTACAGATCTACAGAAGATCAGGACAAAGCCTAGCCTAATGCACTGAAAAAGAAACCGCATTTGTACAAAAGACTTACTTCAGGTACAGGATCCAACAGGGATGCCTTCAGTCCAGGAGTCACGCTGGGCAGGTAAGGAGCCAGATCCTGAAACAGAGAGCCCAAAGAGTAAGAACTAGATTCAAAATGAGAAAGAAATCTAAGTCACCTTCATGTAAAGGGCATTCAGCTCCTCATTATTAGCAATCATCCTTGACATCCTGAGAGTTTAATCAGGTGGTTTCACAATCCTGCTAATAAGCACGCTGAATTGTTCTGCAAGCCCAAGAACAACACCAGTTCTGCGCAGACCACTCAAAACCTTTTTGATGCTCACCCACAGCCCAGCACTTTGTATCTAGGGAAAATCCAACACTCCTAACATTTACACAAGGTTTCAAAGTAGAGATTATCAGCACAAAAATTAAACACAGATCTTTAGCCTACAGTGAGGTTCTACAAATACTTTTCAAACAAACCCTAGATCCATTTGTAAGCAGCTGATCTGTGTGTCACTGGTACTGGTTTTGCTTGTTTGTTTGTTAAGGCATTTCTTATACAGTAAAAATTACAAGACCTTTTTGCAGGGATGAATCTGGTAATAACTAGATGACCAAAGTACAAAGCTGACAGTCTTAAGCACCTGAGAATTGTCGCTGTCTTTATAGCTATTATCTGTTCCTTTACATACATTTAATTAAAGCAGCTGCGTGGATTCTAATATTGTCTACCTTAACAGCAAAATCCCCAAACCAAACGAATTCTCTCTAGTGCTTGCTCTGTTATCTCCTACACAGGAACTAGAGCACACAGTCAGAGAGCATTTTTAGCAGCGTACCTTCTGATCCGTCAGGGAGTACATGTTCCCAATGATCTGGGCAGCCATTTTCCTGGTGTCTGTGGAACGATCCTGAAAAGCTCTCTGGACAATTGGCATGATCAGTGCTAAGGATGGAGCATCAATGAAATGGACAAATTTGGTATCCAGTAGGGTCTGCAGACACTTCTGGGTCTTCCTGGAGGGGTCGGTGAGAGCATCCAGCAGAACCGGAGCAATCGCTGAACGTTTTTAAAGAGGAGAGAAAAGGCTTTATTTGTACATAAACCAAAAACACACGTCAGGGTGAGCTGGTGTTCTCTCATGGGATGTTTTAGATCCTTCTAAAGCAACTAGCAGCACAGGGAGAGAGGAAACCCCATTAACATCAGCTGACAAAACAGATACGAGCATTCAAAAAGCCTTGAAGCAGGCAGCTGCTGTTAAGCTTTCACGTTATACTTTTCTAGGAGTAGTTTCATTTCTATAGAAGTTTGGATTTAATCCTAAATGTTGTGAACATAAACCTCGCTGTTATAAACCATGGGCATGTTGAGACATTCGAGATGCAGACAGTTCTTACCCAGGATCTCTGGATTCCTGATGACAGACCCGATCTGCCTGAGAGCTTGCTGACCCGCATTCTGCACCTTCACGTGCGAATCTGTGAGCACCTCGGTAAGTTTTGGCACAATGTTGGGTAAGCAGGAAGAGAGCTGTTTGGGAGCACAGTACGCCATAGCCCCCAGCAGTTCCACCGATCCTGGGCATGAAGCACACAGAAGGAAAAAGGAAAAAAAAAAAAAAAAAAAAAAGACAAAACACAAAATAATACACAGCATTAAGAAGAGATAGGAGAAGATGATCACGTTTACCTCAAACTCAAATCTACCAGTCAGAGAAAACACAGAATGCCTGAAATGCATTAAGCCACTCTGTACCACTTAAAGACACTAAAAACGTGGTGTTGGCTTGTTTGTTTTTGTACCAGGGAAAAGGAGGAGAGGAGGAAACTTCCCGTTTCTGGAGTACTTCTAGAGAGACAGGGGGTAAAAAGTGTCCCTTGAATCTACTGGGGGAAAAGAGTTGCTCAAATGTGTCAGGGAACTCATTTGCATCTCAGAAGGTCTAAGTTCCACAGTCCCCGATGAGACAATAAACTGTCACGGCCGTCTGTAGGGATGAGGGGATAAAGAAGGGGAATGACAGCGAAGGGAACTCTGGGTTACTCTCAGCCACGTCAGCCAGATATTGGTCCATACCAGCTTTGGTTCTCCAAGACTCCTCTTCTAGTGCTGCAAGAAGCGATGGCAAGACCAGCTTCACTCCATGAGTACTCAAGTTGCTCATCACGGCTTTGGCACAGTCATCTGCAGCCTCCAAGGAGAAGAGACCATTTACAAGCTGTGTCACAACGCATGTTTTCTCCTTCCTCAGAGACTCAGTGGGAACAAAGCCTTCATGTAAAATAGTGTCTAAGTACAATGATGCAGCCAACCAAGTAGCTCCCAATTAATGGCCAATGAAATAAGATGCTTTCCATTATTAAGACGATCAAATTGTATTAGCGGTATCTCAAGGGATAGATCCACCTTCTCAATTTGCCTAGTTACAAACAGTACTCATATCCATTTCATTTTGGTTTTCTCTCAACGCTCTGTTCTCAGAAATTTAAAGCATCTTACCTCTCGCACGTACTGGTTCCCATCTCCAAAACAGAGCAGCAAGTGAGGTAGCACATGAACCACATAGGGCTCAAAGAGCTTTCCAAGCATGCTGCAGAGCATCTCAAAGGCAAACAGAGCCCCTAAAGAAACAAAAAGGACAGTCAGGGGAAAATACAACTTCACTTAAAGGGGATGGAAAGAGAAGATACAATTTGCCAAATATCTGTAGAGTTCCTCCAAAAGCACTCAAACCTCACAGCTGAAAGTCTCTCGCCTTCTTGCACTTGTGGCTAGTGCTGTAGTGGGCATTTCTGGTCTCAGAAAGGACAAGAAGCCCAGCAGCATTAAAAACATGTAACAGTCCTCCGAGTCCTAGCTTAGGGGAGCAGAAATAAGGACAGGAAACATCCAGCAGCAAAAGGAACAAGTAGGCTGTGCGAGCCCCTCTGGACCAGCTGGAGCGGAATAAGTACAGCGCTCCTGCTCAGGGAGTGGGAGCCCATCTAGCAACACCTGCCTTTGAAAACAGGAGAGGGGCACGGGCAGGTTGTCTAGGACCAGAAACCCTTCCTCCGCCACAACGCAAACAGAGCAATTTTAGGACACTATACACAATCAATGGCCTCATGACAGACACTCCTCGTTTCCTCCTCTGCAAACTTTAGTAAAATAAATGTAGCTAAATCAAGCACAGGGTTCAGGTATCATTTGATCTGACCACAATGGTAGTAGATACAAGAGAAATTTGAAGTATTTGGGAGGGGAAAGCTTTTGTCCCTTACCCTCACGCCGACGGAAGTTCTTCTTGTCCTGGATAGCGTCGGTCAGCGTGGTCATCATCTCCTGCTGCTTGAGGGAGAGGATGCCAAGGCCTTTCACCAGGCCCGCCAGCCCGTAAGCTGCACCTTTGCGCTCAGCATACTTATCAGACTCTAAAAGCAGCTGCATTAGCTTCTGTATCATTCCTCCTGCATCCTCCTTAATTGCAGGCACCAGAGGTGGTAAACAGCTTGCCACTGACTCCTGAACCTGTAAAACAATTCACCAGCTATCAGATCTCAAAATACTCATCACCAACGTAACTTCCCTGTAGACTGCACCCACAAAGACAGCTTTCTGTCACCAGAGCCATTTTTCATCTCTCTGGCATGCCTAAAAGTATCGTAGTGTTAACCCGCCTCTGCGTGGAACACGAGAGCTCCTCCAGGAAGGCACCTACCTGCTGAGACGGTGTGGACAAGGCTGCTATCAGTTTGCCAACAATTGGTTTCACTTTAGGGTCACTCTTGTCCAGATGCTTTGCCAGTGAACCCATCAGAATGACCACGCTCTGCCTGACAGCATCATAACTGGCGTCATTAGGAGCATTTTTCAGGAATTCTTCAAATACTGGCAAGAGAGAGTTAACATTGTCCTGAAAAACAAAACCACAGAACCTGCCACTAGAGTCCACTCAGAATGAGATTTGCTATGCTCAGTGGACACGCTTGTTCTTCTCTGAGCCAACAAACTGAACAATCACGCTGTATTTACAGTTCGTTTAATGTGTCACATCACATAAAACCTTGTGCCATCCCAACAGGCAACAAATATTTCCTGCTAAAGAGAATTTAGCTCCTAAAAATTAGATCCCCCAAACCTGCCAGCATGATGTCCTGCCAGAAGCAACGCAAGCTACTAGGCAAGACTGCTAGCCTAAACATCAGCGCCTGCTCTTTTGCTTGCTCCATTTGCAAAGGGAGAAAGAAAGATAACACAAGCTTGACGTGGCTTTTCCAAGAAACAGAAGGAAAGAACAAATAATATGAAAATACTCCGATTGCCTTGGGCTTGACAGGAATGCAGAGGGCTGCCCAGAAGAGGTGACTGGCACGTATGAGGAAATCGGAAGCTGAGCGATTCACATTCGCATTCCGTCTAACGCTGCTGGAGAAGGGCCAGCAGTGAGAAGGATGGTCCTCAATTCTCTGAATGACTTCTGTTCCTTTCAGTTTAATTAAGCCAACGATCAGCAAGCTGTCATGTTTTGCTTTGCATGAGGCCTGAAAAGGAATTCTCACCTTCCCAGGATTAAAAGATCTGTGGTCTGATTTTACTTTTATTACTCTAGTTTTATACCATTTTAACTCCAGTTGATTCAGGGCTATTTCTTTTTTATAGCAATGACAGGGAAGAGCTACACTTAATCAACACTAGTCACTAACAGAACAACTCCAAACACACAAAAATTCCTACTACATGGAAGTTTTCAGCTGTTACACATAACAGCAACCTCTAAGAAATCAAAAAATAATTTAAAAAAAGAAAAATCTATGGGCTCCAACACAGCATCGACATTTTCATTCCATCTTTTTCCACTGCTAGAGAGAGAAACGTTCAGACTTACTTTGCCATGAGTGTTGAGCGTTGAAAGAGCGGCATCTAACATGCACTTCCTGACTTCAGGACTGCGATCGTTCAGGGCATCTGGTACAAAAAACTGAAAGAGGGGCTTCACCTGAGAACTGTCCAGATGCTGTGAGAGCTTGTTGAGGGCCAAAGCTATGCCACACCTGCAAAGATGGTGAGCTTGTGAGCTTCCTGGCTTTTCACAGAATTTGCTTGAGGCGACAATCACATTTGCTGTCAGTAGTACATTACAGAAATTGAGAGAGAGACCCATTGCAAAACCAGAGAGCTTCAGAGCGTCCAGCCTACGTGCGTTTCATTACACAACCCCATGCTGCCGGTTCCCAAAAGGACAACAATCCTTCAGCCATATAAGGACTTTTATCCCAATTAAGCGTTACAGACACTTGGGCCAACAAAGACAGACACCGGGATCACTTCATCTACTGCTGAAATCCAGCAGCTTTACAACAAGGTACATCAGCACTGAAGAACAGATTAAGCTTAAGATGGGTAGCAAACAAGATGATCTCCAATTAAACCTGTACAGGGCGTACAAGTAGACAAAAAGTAATTATCGAAACTGGAATTTCTCCAGTTCATTAAGGTTCGCACTGCCACTCTTGAAACAATCAATCAACTGCCCATACAGAGGTGGGAATACAGTAAGATAAGACAAAAATCAGTCTGAGGGGAAAGACTCTGTTCTTATCAGAAGGACATAGGGAAGATAGCATCCAGTATTTTGATGGAACTGAGAGCATTTCAGTTTGGCCTGCCCAGCCTGCCTGAGGGGCACTAATATTCTCTACCAGAAGGACGCATGAAACCAGCAAGTCAATACAACTGCATATATTTTGTTCCTTTAACATTTCCTTGTTTCTCCACTGCCTGAACTTCTAAATAAAAATCTCGAACATCTCATCTGGATGCACAGGAAGCGATGAGATCGATTTGAAGATGACTATACCTTGCTTCCCACTGGTCAGGCGGTGATTCAGATATCACTCGTCCCAAAGCATCCAAAACTGGAGGTGGCCTCTGGAAGGAGAAAAAATTTCAGAATGCCTTTTCCAAGGACACGCACGGAGAGAATACTGTCAGCCATACCTGCGACGCCATTTTGTAATACTGCACAGAGGTATGACACCGCTAGCAGAAGAGAGTGGTAAAAAAACAAGCAGAGAGCTAGCTTAGGCCCAAAATGACTTAGACTGACCCTGCTCTGTCACAGTCTTCCTGTATCACCTAAGGCATATCTTCCACCTGTACAATGGTGCCATTACTGGCTGATAACTTGAGGCTCAAGACATTAAAGTCTGCGATAAGCTCAAACACAGCAACAGTAGGCTTCATGCACATCCTCAAGACAGACAAAAGGAAAAGTGATTAATAAAAAATATAA
This sequence comes from Nipponia nippon, assembly GCF_047370975.1. Taxonomy (NCBI): domain Eukaryota; kingdom Metazoa; phylum Chordata; class Aves; order Pelecaniformes; family Threskiornithidae; genus Nipponia; species Nipponia nippon. Next base: position 2,130,277 of record NW_028262348.1, on the reverse strand, counting down.
AATAAAGCACAAGCTTCTGCCTGTCAACCCCTTAGGACAAGAGTACTTACATAGAGCTTCTCCTGGTAAATCTCTGTAAGTTTATTCATGACTTCTGCTGCTTGGTTTCGATACTGAGCTACAGCTCTGGAAAGAGCTTCAGCACCCGCTTGTCGCACTGCCTCTTCGTGGTAGATGACATCTTTGATCAGCAGAGAACAGAGGTCAGGCTGCAGCTCCAGACCCATGGACTCCCACAGCCTGCAGCACACACACAGAGGTGACCGATCACCGTTCAGCAAGAGAAGCCACTGCGATATGCAATTTCAGGGGGACCTAAAGCCGCCCTCCGCCTGTGGGAGGCAAAGCCCCGGCCAGCGGAGCCCCAGGAGGCGAGAGGGAGGGAGATCCCCTTACAATCCAATCAGCCAGGAAGAACTCTTACCTCTCTGCCAACTTCTGAATCTCATCTTCCACATCAAACTTCACCACCCAAAGGCGACGCAACAGATTCAGTCCATTCTTTTCATCGCTGTCTGGGGTTGGTAGAACCATTTGTAGCTCCATCAGCCCCTGAATTAGTTTACAGGAGAATCAGTGCAAGGACCTGATTTTAGAAACAGATGCTTTAAAACACTTAAAACCTCTGCCAAGTCAAGCTCTCAGCGGTTGGAAGCGTCCAAATTCATGGTTGGTTGTGCAGTACGCGGCCCACGCAGATCAAGGACTTCCTGTTGCTGACAGGCGAGGTGGTGAAACTCAAGAACAGCGCTGCACAGGCAGGCTGCGGAGAGGCAGCGGGGCACTGGGTTGTTCTCTGGGGACTACAGTCTTCTCTGCTTCTAAGTACAGAGAAGCCAGCTCAGGTGAGCTAAGCTGAAATTTGTTTCCTGGCAAAGAAAACCAAGCGCCCTTGGTTATTTTCTTTCTTTCTTATGTTCTGAGAAGCGACTAAGCCTGAAGCTTTCCAAAAACACTGGGCCCAATGCAGACATAGGAATTTTTTGACAGCTTCTCTCTTTAAGACTAAGCTCTATGCAATTGTAAATAGAAGGTGTTAAGTTGGCATAGTTACATCTGTTTTAACAAAACAAAGGTGTGGATAGACACAGAGTACTCCTTTTTGCAAGATAAATCTAGCACAAAGAGCATTACTTGGAGTATTAGTGTTCAGTAGCTAGTGCCTCCTCCTGCAGACACACTACCCAAAGACTAGCATCACAGCGGAAGCCTTGCTTCATCAGTGTTGGAGAAGATTCACCTCCCAAACAATTAAGGAATTCAGTGTGACCCTGAACGATTCCCACCTACCCTGAGAGCTGCGTCTCGAACATTCATGCATGGAGACTGCAGGGCCTGAAGTAACACATCAATCTCCTCCTGTTCTGCATAGGCACAGCCGTCCTCCCCGCTGCTGCTTGTGCACAGGGCTGTCAGCGCGTTGGAAGCCAAAACCTAAAACGCCGTGAGGAAGTATTAGATTCCACCGCTGCCTTCTGCTGCTGTGCGTTTGGTCAGAGCAAGCGCAGGGTGGGGGCTGCGTGCTATCACAAGAGAAGAAATTCTCAAAGAACAGCGACAAAGGTTCGTGACGAAAACGAGAACTGATGAGTTCAGTCCAACCCTTTGCCTTTTTGTTATTTTTGGCCTTTCTGCCATCTCATCCCTTAGAACAAAGTTTACTGCTGGTTACTCGGGGGAGCAACTACTAAACTTCTTTGCCAGAGCAAGGCCTTAGAAAAGGAATAAAATGTCACCTGTGGAAAACTGAAGAATACGTTTGGTGCAATAAAACCCACAGGAAAGAAAAGATATAGGCATTTTATCCCAAGAATACCATAAGCACAGGAGAAAACTGGTAATGTATCAACCACCAGCCTCAGAGACTTAAACCAGGTGGGTGTATTTCCCTCAGTTAGATGTTGATGAAACTTAGGCAGAATCCGGCCTGTGGTTATGAAGCCGAGGACTCACCTGTAACCGTGGCGAACCTGTTCCTATCACCCGGGTGAGCAGAACCAGCATGTCCCTCCGGGGCAGCAGCTCTGGGCCGTTCTGAAAGGTTGCAAGGAGAAAAGGCAGAGGGAGGAGAAAAAGCCTTATGTCTTGTGACTCCAAAGTTCCCTGCCTGTGTATGACACTCCTTATAAAAATCACAATCAAAACCTAGGGCCGGACAGGTAACCAAAACCTGTGACAGAAAACAACCCTAGATTGTTAACTTTAACTTGTAGAATTAATCTGCTTTGTCCAGTTTACACTGTAGCTGTTTTATCCCATGCCTCATCTGAAGAACTGTTGAAGGTCGTCTCATCCCCACAGCTCCCACTTACCTCGTCCACCAGCAAAGCCTGGCCGTTTGCTGACGATCTCAGCTGAGCATGGACCGTAAGGATCTGCAGAATCTTGACCAGAAACTCCTCCTTGTCTTCACTGTCATGAGGCGTCTCAGTCATAACAGTCTTTAGGAGAGGAAAGACTAAGGAAAACGCTGGAGCTGATAATGGTGCAGCACCTGGAAAAAGGAAAAACAGGCCTGTGAGCATAGCTGATCTTGTTTTATTTCCAAATGTTGTAACTCTAAGCATGTCTTTGTTTTACAATATCGACGGGTGTAAAATGTCCACCTTGGTAGCACATAACAGATATGGCCAGCTTCAGCCTCACGTACAAACACGCTAAGCGACCCTAAGTATTTCTATGCCCCTAGAAACACCCGGTCTAAAGGACACTGGCTCACGTGTATCTGGAGCTTCCCCACACAGACAAAGTTTAGCCCCTTCAAAGCAGCGCAGGCAGCCGGCCCCTGTGTAGCCTCCACCACTCTGCCACTTCACTTAGCGACAGCAACAGCATGGCTCCAGCCGTGACATCTGGCATTTCAGTGCTGGGTTAACAGTTGGACTTGATGATCTTAAGGGTCTTTTCCAACCTAAACGATTCTATGATTCTACCTAAGGTGGTTGTTGCTTGCTACATCAATGAGCTGGCTTTAATTAAAGTCACTTTAGGATTCCAAATTACTTCGAATGCTTCAACAGTGTGAAAATACACACTGTAAATGAAATTGCAACAATTCAATGGCTTAAAGTAGACCGACAGGCAAAACTGAGGTGTTGTCTATCCTGGAAATACTTGCGGGCAGCGGAGGACGGGACACAAAATCAAATCCATCACACAACCAAAGCTGAAATAAAATCTATTATTTAAAGCACATTAAGTTTGTGTGTACACTCTGAGAATTAAAATGAATTAAACTAAAAAAAAGTTATGGTCAATTTTACTTCTGAGCAGGAGGATCCACACAGGCATCTGATACAATTTAACTAATTCACTTTTAAAGTTCATTTGTCCCAAAGCAGGGGCCCGTTTGCAGCCACATTCCCTTTAAACACCTCCTCCAGCCTAGCTAACCTGTCATTACAGTCTTCAGCTGGATTCTTGAGAATGAGGTTCCTCTAATCCTGGTGCAAGTCTCAACGCCCCTCTCCCCCTGAAAAAATCAAAGCTTTTGGATTCTCATTGTTCAAGATTTTGCTCCTTCCTTCTCACAGGAGCTTGGCTACGGGACACAACAAATGCTCCTTCTAGTCCTCCAGTTAGTCCCGTTAAAATTCAAGTATTAGACGTCTAAGGAAAACGTTCGCTTCCCACATCCTATCTGTGCTGTCAGAGAAGGCCAGGTTTTAAATTTCTAAGATGCAGATGAAGAGCACTGCAGATGCAATACTGCAGTATTAGTCAGCTTATGTAGGGCACGGATACTGCAAAAGTAGTTCAAGGGAGACATATTAAATACCAAACACACTGCAAGCTCCTAACTACCTAACACGAGTAGCTTAGGTAAAACTCCCTCCATTTCTGAGGTGGGATTTTTCTCTCTGTTTGCTCAATAACTGTTTGCTTTTATGCTTTTTTGTTTTGCCTTTTTTTTCATTACTGGCCAGGTATTTTTAGGCTTAAGCAACTGTCCCTCTATATGCAGCAGGAGGAAGAAAGCTTTATCTGAGAAGATAAATGTTCTATTAACACAGTAGCTGGTATTGGCCAATAGGAAAAAGATCATAAACTGTATCTTGGCATTTCAGCAATGAATGATAAATGTTATCATCCACATTATAATGAGGTATGGTCACTCTTGGGTCTCACGGTAACCTAAGAAACTAACCTCTACTAAATAATATTGCAAGACTACACTCCAAAGAACTTTGAAAATGAGGAAAAATCATTTGGGAATGTAACACGACTTGTCCATCAAAGCGTTACAGAACCTACTTCTTTCCTCTTGCAGGAGAAGTGAAAAAAAAATATCAGATGTTCACTTAATTAAGCACTGTAGGAAATCTTGAAGGAGGTGGATTCTTACTTCCACTACTTTCTGGAAATAAGCCTGAAAATGGATTCCAAGGTTAATGAACTCGCGCTTACTACGGCAAACAATTCCATAGTGGAGACACTGAATTATCACGGAGACGTTCAGCACGGAAGTGGTGCTCAACATGGTCAACTGTTGCTCTCAGCCGTGAAGACGACGCGTGCCACAGTCACACAACTGTGGATCTGACTGGCAACAGACCAGTAAGAGGAGAACTGAACTGCTGGGGTAAGGGACCAAACGGAATCCTGTGTTTCCTTTAAAAAATTACAAGCCATCTGCTACAGCACACCAGATGCTTTAAGACAGGCTAAGCTGTCCCCGCCTCCGAAGGAAGCAGCCCTACCCTCCCTCTTCTGTACTAGCACCTTCAATGCGGTGGTACAAGTACTTGTGCACCCCATCGTGAAGCAGATTCTGGAAGCGATCGAGATTAAAACTAACCCAGTGAAAAAAAAAAGAAAAAAGAAAACAAAAAAGTTCAAGAAAAAAGGTTCATTTTAACCCAGATCATATTCTTGCACTGTAAAAATATTGGTGCTTGCTTTCATGTTACAGAGTAGGAAAGAACTGCTGCTTCTACAACTGTGCCAGAATAAAATATTCATGAACTGCAGCACTACACAGCAAACAAGCAGAGGCCACAGGCACTTCACTGCTGAGATCACAGATAACAAGCAATTATTTTGTCTTTCCACTTAGTCTCACGGAATCACTTATGCTAAGTGGTGTTGAAAGGTAGAAACTGTCCTTGGCAAAGCCGAGCCTTAATTTCACTACTATTATTTCTGTATGAAGCATTTTAAGAAAAAATACTGTTATTTCATTTCTACACTTACTAGACTTGTAACAGCATTTCTACTACTACCATCACAAAAGAAAACCTTAAGTTTTTTCATATCTTTGAAGCCTTATCCAATTAAAAAAAAGAAAAGAAATAGAAAAAGTGAAGTCCTACCTACGAAACATGATACAAACCATCAAAACCAAAACAGCTCACAGAGTTATCGGGAGCGGGGTGTGTCAGAGGGATCTACAGTACTTTTTACCTGGCTCTCCCTTGCCTGTCCGGCTGGGAATGGTGTGGGCATGCAGCAAGCTAACAACTCTGTTCAGAGCAGTAGGCAGCTCTTCCTGACACCAGGATTCATCTAATTCACATTCAGGTTTCATCAGGCGCAAGGTCACATGGCTCACTAAAGTACCTGGTATGGAAGAGTAAAGAATCCATGAGAAGTCCAAAACCAAAGATTTCTTGAGAGAAAAATCCCCAGGAGCACAGACCCAGGAACTATAACAAAGCTCTGGGCAAACAGCCCAGGCTGCAGAAGAGCTACAGAGAAGGAAGCCCAGCCCCGAGGCTTACGGGGCAGCTTCCCTCACACACGTACGTGTGAGTTACGTCCCCCAAACTCGGCACAGGGGAGACAATCCCACTGTGACCAAGTGCTACTGAGGGGTGGTCACAATGACCAGACAACTCCTTGTCTTTGGACCCAGTCCTATCCCGCAGGAGGATCTCTGGGACATCACAGTCACCTCCCTAAGCACTGTTCCAGGGTGGTTTTTCCTCGTGGCTGTCTGTGGTACATGGTCAAGATCCACAGCTTGTAAGAGCAAGGATTTTCACCGCTCTGCCATAAAAATAATGCACCCTGCCCTTGAAGAGCAACTGCAAATACTAACCAAAGGTTTTCAGTCGAGCAGGCATGACACAGGAAGCTAAGGAAAGAAAAGGTTCCTTAATCCTTGGGGCAGCCAAAGGCGATCGAAGAAGTGGCAAGAAGGAACCGATGAGACCAGGGATGTACTGAGTGAGACCAGGAGGCTTTCTCTTTATAACAGCGTCCAGGAGTCCTAGGGCTGTTTCCAGCTCATTATCGAGCTGTAAGAGAAACAATTCAAAAGGCTGCCATAAAAAATTCCATCGGGAAAAGATCAAGTTGTTAAATCTAATTCCTAATGAAAGAAACGAATAGGTTATTGCTAAATATTCTCTATGCTACTCCATTTTCCTTTGTCAAAATTATTTGGGTCATGGTAGCTGCAGAGCTGGCAAAAAAGACCATCAAAACTTACCTCCTTCAGCCGTTTTCTTATCTGAGACTCCCTTTCCAGCTGGGCATGCATCAGCTCCTTCTGCTTGCTAGTTAGTTGCACCTCATCCTTTATTCCTTTCTTCTTCTTTATTTCCTGCAGTAGAGAGCCAGGGACATTATTAACCAGGAGCTATTAACACCATCCCCTCAATTAGGTAGAGAAGAAAGTTGGACACATTGGGGTTTTTTGCAATTTACTTTCAAAACAGTACCAAAATATTCTTCCAAGCATATCACTCTGAAGTGAAGACACAAAATGGAAACCAGCAGGTTAACAACACTTTAGTGTCCCATCAGTTTCTCCCGTGTTTAAGCTGGTCACAAATTATTGGACATCATTAGAAAGAGCTGTCCAGCTCTTTCTACAGCGGATGGGCATGTCATCCTCCCCAGAGCAAACAGAAGTCAACCTTTAATAAAAGAATGCCCCAGTCGACCTGGTACGTTCCCTTCCTTTCACCAATTCTTCCCCCCACCTACACCCCCTGCTCTGGCTGGACCGAACTGAACTGCTGCCTGTCTACAAGATGGAAGCAAATATTTAACAACCCTTACTGAAAAAGTTACACGAGATACATTGAACAACAGATGAAGGAAAAAACAGATATTACCAACTAGTAAGTACACTCACAAACAAGCAGAATACCACATAAATTGATACAAATAAGAGAAGGTAACATTTAGGTATTCAAAGAAGTTGAGAGAATCTTTCGCAGCAGCGTACAAACATATGCCAGAAGCCACGCAACAAAACGTACGAGACAGCCTGGTGTCAGAGCCTTCACTACTGGCTTGCCTGTTCCCATCAACTCACCTCCTTCAGCTCCAGCTCAATGATTTGCTCCTTGAAGGAATAAGCTTTGTTCTCCCTCTTCATGTTAGCCTTTTTCATACTATCCTGTTGAGCACTGAGAAGGAAAAGCAGAGAAAAGAATCAGCACTGCTCTGGACTAAGATGCAGGCACAAAAATCTGGGAACTCCTGTCCGGAAAGAGCATCTGACAAACCCCTCACCCGCTGGCTCGGTGCCGGCAGCAATCAATCCCCAGGTGCACAGAGGACAAAAAAAAAATTGTCAAGTCTTACCTCTGTATTATAGATTTGTCATACAGTTCTCCCTCTGGTGTCTTCATGATGGCAAATTCCTCTCGAGTAACCTGGCACAGAGCTGGATTCTCTATTGATGCTGAGATAGTGCTGATGAGCTGCGGGAGCACTCTGCCAGGTGAAAGCAGAGAGAGAGATCCCACTGCATTCATAGATGACTATCAGGAAAACAAAGGAAAAAACCATTATTATCAGTATTCCTTGAAATTGTCTCAAAAAAGTATGCCCTGTTGAGGCAGCCCACGTTATGTTCGAATACCTAATTCCTGGTTCAGTGGGTACTTGAGTCTTATCTAGAATTCTACTCGGTTGCTGGTATACCTTCTTCCCCCCTTAAATCCCAGCTCCTTTTCACCAGAGACATTCTCTTTGAACCTGCCTTTTCCCCACCTTTCAGACAGATCTCCTTCCCTATAGACCAGTTAGCACTTAACTCCTCCAGAAAACTCTCCTGTTCCAAAGTATCTCCCAAAACTAACACAAGGAAAGCAGAAGTTTCTCACCTGGTTCTCGGGAGTGTAGGCCGTGATCCTGGGTAATATGTCATTCAGGTGTTTGGTAATGAAATCTTTGGGATCTATCTTCATCTTGACGAGGAGGGCTGGCCAAAGACCCGGCTGCACTGCCACTGGCAAGAAGAATGAATGAGCATAATAAATACGAAGCAGACTGCTAATGCAAGAAAACAAAAAGGTAAGATAAAAAACCCGTACCTTAGCCATGAGAGGGGTCTTATCCCTTCACTTACCTACAGACGGATGATGGCTCACCAGCAGCATCTCCAGTGCCAGCTTTTCTGGCTCAAAGGAATCCAGCCCTGCCACACTTGAGATGACGCAGAGTGCCTCATGGAGGACGCGGGGAGGAATGTATGTCTTTCCTAGCTCTGACAGCTCTCCCGACTCCATCACCAGGACCTCATGAGGCAGAACCTGAGGGGACAACTTGTCATTAACACATCACACCAAGCCTTCCTGAGCCCTGAGCACACTTCCCCACAGTAACACCATACCGAATACCAACAATCAGCTCCCTCTGTCAGTACTAACAACCTCAAGTTTTCACAGGAAGGAAGGGATAAAGGATAACAGCGGAACCGAAGCACAGAGGCGACAGTGACAGAAAGACTAAGAATGGAGGACTACACTAGATTTGGCAAGCCAGGGTAAAATAAAACTAAAATGATCATTTTTGGCAAAGAGGACTTAGGAAAAGGTTGAACCAGCTGGCTGGGAACAGTATGCCCAACTTCTGCAGTCTAATTTTAGCCAGTATCTTTTCAAAAATACTTTATTCAGGCTGTATCTGTGACATGGGAAGACTATTTACAAAGTCCCAGCCTTGGTATCTAATTAATGCAACTTAATCTATTATACAGCTTGACATGGCGCTGGCTTAGCAACATGCCCAATAATACAGCACTCAGTTTCCTTCTTTTAATTTTCTTTTCACTTTTGATATTAGTTGCTACTAAAGCATTTATATGACGTTTGTTTTCAATAGGCAGCCTGAGCTACAAGCCAGGGCCAAAGAACTAGGATACCAAGAAAGGAACAAAGCACTTGGTCTTCCAGCAGGGATTAATTTTGGATTAAAATAACAGAAAGACAAAGAAAACTGCAGCTTCCTCCCCAGACAATTTTGAATAATATGTCTTCTGTGTATATAGGGAAGACTAGGCACACCACAGACACTGAGACAGTAGTATGCAGTAATCTAGTAACAAGTGGCATTCTAGGCGATCATCTGGAACTGAATCATCTTTGTACCACGCCGTATGTCAGTACTAACTAAACCTAGGGTAGGGAGGTGACTGGCAGCATACAAACAACTGGCTAAGGAGAGACTAGGCTCCTTGACTACTCACCTTATGAGAACTGAGAACCACTTTCAGCTCCTCCAAGAGCCCATAGGCCAGTTTGTACCCTCCCAGAGAGGACAAGAGCTTCTTAACTGTTTGATGGGCCTGTCTTCGAACATGCCAGGTCCGACTCAGCAGTACTGCAACAAGGGCACGGTGATACTGCCTGAAAACAGAGAAAGAAACATGTTTAGCAAGGGAGGCAGCTCTGCAAACCAACTGGATGCAAAGGCACAAGAAGCTCAACATTTTGTGCGAAGTCCCAAGCCCACCCTCTCCACCGCCCACATAAACAACTCGGGGGTCAGACACAGATCGGCGGCAGCAAGAGCAGTCTACGTACTGAACTTTACTTTCAGGCAGTCGCTGTGCATGATCCAAGAGAAGGCGCTCTGTCAGCTGCAGCACTGTACACATTGCTGTGGGAAAAGACAAATATTTAAAATAGCATGAGACTTCACAAGGAAACAGATTTTTTTTACCTGAAAACAAACAAACAGCAAGCGGGACACATTAAAATAGCTACCCAAACTGAGCCTCGACATAATCTTCTCAGTGAAGCCAGAGACAAACCCACCTCAGATCTGCCAAGACTGGAAACAGAACCATGATTTCATGGAAATGTTGTTACCTGGATCCCAGCAGAATTTTCCTGACCACTAAGCGTGACCTATTTTTGTCTAAGTCAACAGCGCAAACCAAACGATAAACACAATGCTCACTGCACCAACACGGTTAATTCCCGAGCACTGCCGAAATGTCTTCGGCGACAATAAAACATATTCTGAATTCATACACAAGTGCATAACGCTATGGTATTTTACCTCATACCATCCTCTGTGCGTCAACCGTCACTAGGCCCTTTGGTTTGTATGCCAACGTTCAACCATACCATAAAGCAGGAGCAGAAAGCCCCGAATCGCGGGGTGGGTTACAACCCCTATTAAGTACAGTACAGGGGACTCCCAACATTCAAGGCATCAGATAGTCTGGGGATGTAAGCATGTTAGCTGGGTGGTTTTGCTTAAATAACCAATAACAAATCATGACAATATTTACTCTCAAAATATCAGCATTAGTTTTTGGAGCTACCATCCTACGGGAGCAACATAAAATTTTCCAAATCACACTGTTTCCGGATATTTGCAGACTTGGAAGGGAAAATGTATGGATAAACCCATTGCCTCCAGTGCTTGCCACTGTTGCCACTGTTATTTCCTACTTCGAAAACTTTAACTCATCAAAGTTTTGTACAAAAGATAAATTAATTCATTTCAGAGAAATGATTCGTGAACTCATTTTCAAAACTTTCAGTTTAAAATGTAGCCAGTAATGTTTTCTGTTGGGCACATTCCTTTTTTTTTTTTTTCAATTAACCTTTAAACACAAGAGAACAAAACAGAGCATAGAGGCACTAATTTATAACCCAATTGATTTCCTATCTGCTATTACTCTTCCCCCACAAATCTTAGGATTTTCACCTACGTGTTTTCTTCTCCAGCCTGATTTTACTTTTTCCCATCTTCTTAATTTTAGGCTTCTCCACTTCCCTTAGATTGGCTGCAACTATTTGCTCACAAACTGGGACACCTCAGAAACACATTTTGTATTGGAAAGACTTTTACAGAATAAGCACATTTGGAAATATAAATGTTTAATAACTCAGGTTCATGAAGAAATAAATTAATTCGTCGTCAAGCTGAGACTAGAACTAGTCTAGGTGTACTTCTGAAAGAGCACGCTCTTCATTTGAATCTGAAACTGGATCCTCCGAGGATCAGAGAACAGAGCTAACAGCAACAGTAGCTCTTTTAAGTACTAAGTAATAGAGTTAAACAGCAACCGGATACACAATAACTGACAATTTACCTTCCTCTGGAGCAGACTGCAAGAACTTCTCAGATGTAAAAATTTGTTTTTTCTCATCCAGAATCAGCTGCCAGAAACCACTCAGCTTAGACTCTGACAGGAAAAGAATAGATGTCTATCAAGGATGTTTCAAAATAAGTCAGAACTCACCAGCATGCATAAAATACAGTAGAATTCTGTCTCCTGGAATCACTCAAATTATTTCTAGCTTTACTTGTCTTCAGCTATAAAGCCTCCCATCTCTCTCATTCAGAACTGTAAGCATGCCCCAAAAAGACCTGCTGAAAAAAAATACATTTCTCTGACTTACACTTGTGAAATGTAAAGTTTGTTTCACCTTAATCTTTCCTAGGGCAAGCCTTCCTAAAAATGAAGGCAAGGAGGAAAGTGGTGTGTTGCTTTTGATAGACAGAACACATCTGGATTTTATATCCTGGCAGATGTATGAATTCAGACAGTTCTTGTCATATCCTCTAACGGAAGACAGAATTCTGGGTGAACGTCTTCTGTCAGAATAAAGAGGAATACTGCCCTACGTGAATGGGAGCCGGAATTTGCAAAGCCATGGAAGAACAAGAATTCTTCATTGACATAACCGAGAGAGACGGGAATAAATCCTTCCCTGGTTTACAAAAGGGCAATGATTCTCTGTGCAGAAACAGTACCCAGATTAAGGAATAGTATCTCACGCACATTGCCAAGAAAAAGTGTTAACCCTCCAAACCTGTTTATATTGGATTCTACGAGCTGGTTTGTGACCTTACCAGTTTGTCCCTCAATTACAGACATCCTGCAGATCAACAAAGCTGCAGCAACTCCTTCAGTTACCACGGGAACCTGAGTGCTTTGAGATGCCGCTTTTTCCACTGTCTGGATCAGCATTGGCAGCAAGTCCATTCCCTGCAATAACGTGTCACCTGAGGAGGCAGAGGCGAGTTACAGAACAACCAGGTCCTTCACACTTTACACCACAAGGGTGTCAATGGTTCTTCTGTTGTCATGAGACAAGGAAAGGAACCAGACACATACTGGGAAGACTCTGAATCTCCCAGAGTATTTGCCAATCGCTACTATCGTTAAACTTTATGAAAAGCTAGATGATAACCACTTTAGTCCTTTCCTCACAGATAAAACAGTCCCATCTCAATACAAGTTTCTGTTCGTGGCACGCAAAAGAAAATGCTAATTCAGTTACATTAAAGGAATTGGTTCAAATCACAGGAAGCCTGACTTCAAAGATTATGTTTCCCCGAGAGAGGGAAAGTAAATTCCTGGCAAGCCACAACCATCTGTTCCACTTCAAACGTTCACAAGTCAAGGAACCCCACTGCTCTGCGGAAGCTAGGTGTTCCTGGTACTTCCAGAAGCAACACCTCACACGCAACAGACCTTGTGATTTTCTACATTAAGTATTCGCAGGCAGTGTTTTAACCATAAACTCCTGAGAGTCAGAACCTCTCTTTTCTTTATGCCCCAGCTGGATGCGTCACTGGGTGGCTCAAAGCAATGGTAGCACCAGGGGTGAGTAAATCATTTTGGAATACGAATTATCTTGAGCCCTGATCCCTCGGACAGTTGCACACATCACACACAAGTAATCCCCCTTGCCCACGGCAAGCGCGAGCAACTTCAAGTTTGCCATATTGATGTCTCTGAAAGGACCACCGTCCTGTGATATCTAAGCAGTTTTTAGAGTGATTTTTTTTTCAGCCCTGTGATAGCACAGAAATTCCTAGCAGCTACAATAGAAAAATGTAGAATTACAATTTCACTCGTATCAATATTGAGGAAATGATGGCAAATCCATTGTATCTATACAATACATTGAGTTATTCATCTCTTAAGCATATGTAGACCATCTTTTTGATTCACACCGCATCAACAACAAAGGGAGATCTCACATACAGGCATCAGACTGATCGCCTGTTGACCTACGGATGAAATGCTGAAGTCAAAGGGGATAGGACCAACAGAAGCAAATCTCAAAAGGATCAGCAAAAACTTTGAATTTCTGAACATCTTCATTTCAAACACATTAATTTTTTTGTATTTTTTTAAAGCTTCTGAGAGCCAAAGCCACAGACTAGCAGGCCAGTGGGCTGGGTGCTATATAAACAAAAGCATGGTCCCTGAGCTAGAAGCCTTACAATCTAAGCATAAGACAAAAATAAAGCAATCAAAAATTACTCTGGGGCCTATGAAAAGACAGCACCATGGGCACTGATGCTAGTTATACAAGGAGACAAACCATCTTTATAAACTTGAAGGGAAAAAAAAGATTAAGAAGAAATACGAAGGACGTCACTGAACAGATGTTGCCTTATAAAATCTTTCTTAATCCCCGCAGCTACCTACTTACATCAGGAAGTACAAAAGTTGACCACTCTTCTCTTAAGCCACACGGTCAAGAGAGTTATTAAGAGCTGCACAATTTTACCTTTGAAAGAGGCTAGCACGCACTGCAGGTAGGCATGTCTCACAGCTGAAGTAGAGGTTTTAAGGCTGAAGGCTTTCTTTAGCCATTCCACCAGCTTCTTAGGAACTTCTGTGGTGAACCGAACACACCAAAGAGCCAGGACAGAGACTGCATGAACCAACGTGCCTTCATGGACTAGGAAGTAACACAGAGCTCACATCAGTAGAGCAATTGCATAAACCACAGGAAGAGAAAACAGAAAGTGGGTAAGAACATCAGGAGGAGGCAGGAAAAGACTGCATGTGCTTCTAAGAGACGCAGCACTGTCTCCATGGGGCTGCTCAGCAAAACAGGGCGAGGGATTTTATAACACAACAGGCAGAATCTGGATTTGTCCTGCATAACAGGCCATATGAAAGCCCTGCTCAAGACGAAAGCAGCTTAGCAAACCCAGAACAAAGGCAAGAGGTCTCACCTTCTTGTTGCAGGAAAGGGATGAAAAGCTCAGCCACGGTGCCAGTCAGAGCTTGGCTAGAGGATCCAGAAACCGCGTGGTGGCTAAGGCTGCCAATCCCTGAGAGGACAGAATTCTCTCGTTAGTTCCCAAACTACCAGCACTTGCTGCACAATCTAAAAATAATCAAGAATGACCCTTCCCATTCCAATCCTTGCACAGACATCTCTCTCGTCACTACGTCTGGATGTCACATCCACCAGGTACCAACACTGCAGGACCTCTGTCTTCATTTTTACTCAGGATACAGTCAGTCAGCATCTTCCTTGCATAAAACATTTTAGCCTACCAGCCAATTATTTCCTTTGAAGAGAAAGTCAAGAACTGGCATGTGGTATCCAGCACCCGCTACGACATGAACCACAGCCAATTTGGAATGACAGGCAGGGAATCCTAAAGGTTTAAGTACAGATCCCTTTCGTTCAGCCTTCTGCTGAATTTCCCCCACCAAAGAAGCAGCTTTCTTCTGGGATCCTCACCTGAAAGGACACTCATCTTCTGAGCAACAACTGTCAGCTTCCCTTCCGAGCCTGCCAACAAGAAACAAACGGGTGACGGCTGACTTACAGACAGACAACAGCTATGTGCTACATCAGGAATCTTCTCTAAAAATACAAAAGCTTGCCCTGTTACCCCTGATGCAGGTTGAGCCACCCCTGCCATACAGGCAGCTAAAGACAACAGAAAATACAATACCCAAAACTCCTTGAAGCTGGCAAACTTTTATTCACCCCCACTGCTTATCCTACAATTTACTCACCCCCCAAGATGGCAAAAAGGTGTCTGCCCAGCGACTCCACAGCCGAAGGATCGCTACACTGTCGAGCCAAGTTCTTTAATGCCACAACTGCTTCATCCATGAGCTGCACACTGTTGGATTTCAGATGACCTACAAAATGATGCACAAGCTAAGAGCTCCTGACGACAAACTGCATAAAATCAGCAAGACAAGGACGTATCTTTACACGTGGTTTGACTCGGCTTCCGGAACCGTCATGTGAATTATTCCAGTTCCAAGTTACAGCATCAACCTCCCTCCCACATAAAACAACCTCTTCACCAGTAATCAAGCTGCTAGAGGTTCAGCCAGAAAGCTGAAGAAAGCTTTATTCTGAATTCATCATTCCCTCCAGAAGTGAGAGTACTTACTGGCCAGTCCTTTCACAATGTCTAGAGCATACTGGCTGAGATCCAGGTTCACAGCTACGAGCAAGCAAGAGATTGCTGAAGACAGAAGAGAGAATGGCATATTACGTTTTGTTAAGTAACTGGTTTAAGCATTTTAATACACCCTTCCCCACAGTTCACATCAAGAGCAGACAGGGTCAGTAAGGAGAAGAAAGAAAAAACCGTGAAACTGATGCCCAGTGAACAGATTAATTCAGGATTATTCTTAGCACTCAGCTGTGAAATTCTGTCCTCTGTGCAAACAGTAGCTATCACATACCCAGACACTTGGGATCACACCACAAATGTTGCTTCTCCACATCCAGTCCTTAGATGCCAGACAATCCTGCCACCTGCACTCCAACAGCATAGCCCAGAGATACACACTCCCCCCCAACTCCAGACCTCTAAGGAACAACTGTTCGTGCTCTTTGACTGAGCCATGCAGAGAGATGACAGACTCACTTTCAATTACGTTCTCAGGACTCCGTAGGAGGGATTTCTGCAGAGTTGGCAAAACTAAGTCCTTGAATTCAGCGTGAGACATGTACCGAAGAAGCGGGGAGCAGCTGTCCTGCAAAGGGAACAACGCGCTCAGCACAGCAGTGGACGTTGCACATAGGACAAAAGCACAAACAGCTCTGTAACAATATATCTCACCAGCACGTGCTTCTGAGGCTTTGTCTTGCTCATAAGGATGGTCTTCAAGTAGAAATCCAGAAGAGCACTCTGAACAAGCAGAAACACCAAATTACAGCCACATCGCAACCTATACGCAGCTCCCCACACACCCTGAGGAAGCCAGGCCTGACACCCCACCTCACTCTCCTCCGGAAGGCAGCCCTGTCCACTCAGCAGAAGCTTTGCTTTCATCCTCACACAGAGCAGTCAAGCCGAGATCAGCGCCCTCTGCTCGACCCCGACCCTTCAGCCCAACACTCAAAACACACTGAAAGCTAAGTGCTGCCTTCCATTCCTGCAACGCGGGGGAAGGCGGAAAGCTGCAGCGTTGGCCATCTACATAATGCACAGGCCACAGCAAAATCCCATACATCTGGCACCACCTCTGTGTATCCATCCCGGCTGGTTTAGTCAGACGTGCACGACTACTGAATTGACAGATAACGAAACCAGGGGCAGAAGCAAAGTACCAGCCTCACTGAGACACCTGTTCAGCCCCCGTCTCCATGATGAGAAGTGACGCTACTTATTACAAAAAAAAAAAAAAAAAAACAAAAAAAAAGAAGGCAGTACGATAGATTTACCTTGTATCGTTTAACGATATCAATCTCTTTCTGGGCTGTGCAAAACTGCACCACGAGTCCCAGCATTGCAGCGTACCTCTGGTTTGGTTCAAGAGCAAGAATGACGGATAGGTACTGATCCACCAGATCTTGGTTCTGAAAAGAAAAAGAGCAAGGCACGTTAACACAACAGAACGGAGAAGAGCTACTGAACACGGTCAGTAAGGCATACATCACCTCCTTCCACAGCCTGTTCAGTTTCTTCACGGCCCCATCCACCGCCTGCTTATGAGAACCTCCCAGGACTTCCAAAAGGAGCAAGCACTGAACCTCCACCTGCCAAGGGAAACAGCCAAGAAAACCTTCATGCACCTGCTTCTCAGAGAGCTCAGGTCAAACAAGACGTGTCAGATGCCAGTGATTAGCTCAATCTGCTGAGAAAAAAAGTCCTTAGGTCGTGTAAGTTCTTCCAACAAGCTGCCACGGCTTTCATCCCACACGCACCACTTTGCAGAACCATGCGTAACAGTTTTGGAAACTCTAACTTTGAAAACAGCAATTTATATCAGATTACATCTCTTCTTAAAACGTGTTCCAACTATATTCCAAGGTGCTGTGAGCACGGTCGCAGGTTCAGGTTGTTGAAGTAAGTGAAAAGAAAGGAAAAAGCTACTTGACACTGTATGACAGAGTATCACAGGCAAGTGCTTCAAGGGAGGCACAAGGAATTCGTGCTGCAGGCTGCACCTTGGAGGCACCACTAGCACACCCCGTCTAGAAACACTGGTACACACCAGAGCATGCAGAGCAACTCTGCACGGGTCCAAAACTGCCCCGCTCCCGTGCTTCATACACCTCCTGCTTTCTCCAGAGGAACAGAGAGATCAAAATACACTGGAAAGCAAGAGGGATTGTCATGTAAACCTGGATTTTAACATCACGTTATCAGTTACGTTCAGAATTACTTGCAATGTTTCAGCAACCTAAAAGGCATTAGCAACATTTAAGTCCGTATCTCCGAAGGGATATTTCTGCAAACCAAAAAGAACCTACCAGTTTTTTCCATGTTTCTCCCTGTCTCTTGTCAGGTGTCGGGAAGACTGTGCGTACCAGCAGGCACGTCCAGGAGAGCGCCAGCAGAGCTGCAGATCCACTGCTCTTACTGGTGTACAAAGGGGAGAAAGAGGTAAATCTACAGCTCCCAGTACGTAACTTACACCTACCGGTCCATAACAGACTCATCTTTGCCCAAGTCAGACCAACACCTTGTAAGTGAGGCAATTTTATCACAGAAAAACACAGCTGAAGTCTTCGCGCTTAAAGGAAATAATTACTCCTCATAAGCTATGTGTTCCAGCTCCTGTTTAACACTTAGAACTGCTGAATGGCACAAAAGAGGCTAAATCTTGCCTGCTGGGACTGAAAAACCTTAGCAGAAGAAAGATAATTTTTGAATCTTCTTAGTGCCATTAGAGAAATGAGAGTTAAATACTTTGCCAACTGAGAGTGCCCAAAAAGCGACTCAAGATTTCTCATCTGCTGCTGATCTTTACTGTCAGAGCTTCCCAGCCTCAGACTGCCAAATCGTTTCTCAGCTTACACTCCCTCCTGGCACACTGCTCAGCTCTGGTTTCTGCTAACGCTCACCTCCTCCCTCCACTTCAGGTAACGGATCCCACCCCGCAGTTCCCTGAGGATCCTCACTCCATTTTGATCTCTCCCTTAACGTGAAAGAACGTAGAAAGTGTCCTCGCACGCAAGGCCAGCCACTGCGACTGAAGGGTGAATATCGTAGCACTGCAAGCCTTTAAACCAAGATCAGGTATTTTTCTAAAGGCTACGCTGCTCTTCAGCCACGGAGCACTGCAGGACGGCACCCTGCGGCCTGCATCAGCTGAGCAATACCTTAAGTCACCTTTTGGAACCACGAGAGCTCCCACACGCTACCACAATAGAAGAGCCGTGTGTTTCTCAGCTCAGCTCCCAATGTCATTATCTCCCTCTCTATAATAAGGTCTTGAATTCACCAGCTGAACACCAGATGGGCGAGGAAATCCCTTTTCCTAATCCTTTTGGAGACTGTTTCTTGATAAAAGAGTTTGTTCCTCATCCCTCCAGACCTGAAGGTTAATAAAGGCAAAACCGTAACTCAGACCCAATCCACCAGCAGGAACACCAAGAAAGTCCTGCTTTCCCCGAAGACGTGAAAGAGGTAAGAGAGGAACATTGGAACGGTCATTAACAGCTTTGTCTCTAAATGTTTTTAACACTTCTGGCAAGCAGCAGCAGCAGAATCATTCTGAACACAAGAGCAACCACCAGCAAGGCAGAACTGCTTCCACACAAAGCAACTTATCCAGCACCTGGGAACTCCAGCCTTGCCGCCGATCCCTGAAGACTGAAGTGACTGCAGAAGGTTTTTTGCTGTTGCATCCGGCTGGGATTCTGCGAGCTGCTGAAGCGCCAGCTGCAGGGCTCTGCGGGATGCTGCATCGCTAGAACGAAAAACAGATCTCCATGAACATTATAAATCCTGCCAACGTTACATATCACTACACTTGCATCACACAAAGGGCTCTGCTTTCTCATTCCAGCAGGTGAGCTAACAGTTATTTTAGCCTTGCTCTTCCAAGAAGAGGAGAAGTTTCTGGCAAAAAGTTCCGTTCCCTTCTTCGGCCGACAGAGTTACGTCGAGGCTCTCCGGCAGGTTGCAGAAGGAAACACAGGTTCTGAACAGCTTCTCTACAACAGGCCACGATTCCATCCAATCTAAAAGTGTCTAAAAGATGTCCCAAAGACACCTTATTCTTGCTTCGCAAGGACACAGGCATTCAGTCTTGCAGACTGAACCACGGGATGCAAGTTTTAACTTCAAAGTCAAAAGTGAAACACAAGGTAAGCGTTGTAAAACTTTTGAACGTCAAACGTAGCTTGAGAGCCTAATTATAAACGGCATCTTTCAGTGTCATAAGCCCCTACGTGACACCGCGTGCTAACATTTCCAGATGCTCCATACCAGTTTAACTAATAAATACACAAATACCCATAGATTAAATGATACGGCCTTTCTACATCCATTTACTCACCGGTATCGATGCAGAGTAAGGCAGAAGAGTTTGCAAAGGCCTTTCACTGCACCCTCTGGAAGATCTGCAACAGATTGTGTTTCAAAATATTTCTTCATAAATCACTGAGCTCTTAATCTTTAACACTTCACAACTGAAATCAGTGAACTGCTCACAGCCCCTGTACGTCTCTGAAATTGTTTGCAAGGGTCAGAGTTCTCTCTCGTTATACATTTTATGCATATTTTTAAAAATAACGGCAAAATTGGAACGCATGCTCAGCCATCTTCAGAAAATGAGAGAAATCAAAGATTTCTTTAATTTTGTTTCAACTGTTTTATTGAGACTATCTAAAATCTTCTGTTCTCTCCCTCTCTCTACATCCATACGTACTACTAACTGGAAAAGCACACACGCCAGTAACTGGAGCTCTGTCTCACCTACAAACCCCGTGCTTAGAATTAACGCTGTGAGAAAGCACAGACTCCAAATGCTGCCAGCCCCCTGCTTCGACAAACTACCCACAAGTTTCACGCAGCCTTTGAAACAAAATATTTTAATGTTCTTCTCCAGCCTGGTAACCAGAACAGTGCCCCAAAGCTTTTACCTTTCCCAGCAATGCATTTTCCCAGCTCACTGAGGATCTCTCTCCGCTCCTTCACGCTGGCGGTGGTTACTTTTACCGCAAACCGCTTCAGTGTATCAGAAATCTAAAATCACACGCAGAGAGGAAAAAACATCAGACTGCCTTCGATATCAAAAGAGAGAACACAGAACCGGGGCAAGCAAACCATGTCATCTGCCGCCACACGACCTCTTAGTGACCAAACGTGAGCACCCACGGTCTTATCTGCCGGGGAAGGGCCGCCGTACTGCAGGGACACGGTGACACTCAGAAACCTCCCCCTTCGGCTGAAGGGTGGCTGCTTTCGCTTTGTTAACCTGCGGCCCTGTCGCGGCACCCACGCTCTCTAAGACACGTTTACTCCTCTAAAAGCAGGACAGAGGGAGAGGTAAGATCAATGGCTTAGAGCAAAGGACCTTTAAAAGCACCAAAAAAAAAGGTACTTCAAGAGCACAAAGGTGCTTTTCAGTGTTTCAGGTTATTTTTTTCTCCTAAAGCCCACGCACCCCCAAAGGGGAACTCCTAACTGCCGACGACCCAGGGCTGACTGTAACTGCCCGTCCTGAAAAACCGATCCGTGGTTTCAGGCTGTCCATAGCTGTGAAATTCTGTACACGGGCCCAGCAAAAGAACGAACCGCTTGCCTTTAGGCTGTTCCAGAACTAACACGCACGTCGCAGGGATTTTGTAAATCGGCCTCGCCAGATTACAAAAGGTTGCGCCTCGCTATCGGACTCCTTCCACGCGCTATCAGTAGCGCCCAAGGTTACCCGGGCAAAACGAAAAACTGCATCACGCAACTGCATGGTTTTTTCCATGCCTGCGCTACCGCGTGCCGGGATCTGCCAGCGGGAAGGGACCGAGACGGCTCGCCAAGTTTAACTCCTCCAAACAGCTTGTTTCAGTTTTCAAGTGGTATCGAGAGGGCGAGATACGCTGTCTGAAAAGACTAGAAAGAAGTTTACGGTCTCAGCAATCAGCTCCTTGAACTACTGAAGCCACTTCCGTGAACTTCCAAGTTTTGCAAGATAGGCACGATGATAAAAGACTTCGCGTGGGCTGAACAGGGCTCAGCCAGGTCTACGCTCACAGGTTTTCTGCGTTTACATACACCAAAACACAGCTCTCCAGGAAAGGCTTTTAAAATTCAGCTCTTAAACGGAGCAACTTTATATCTTAATAATCATCGTCACCATCTTTAGGAGGAGCAACAAATAAGCATTTAGAAACTCATCAAAACTGTTCCTTCCCTCTTCAGGCAAAGCTCCACCAGTTTTGCCACAACAGGTTTTTCTCTAAGCACAGGAGACCTGGCAAGAGCTGCTTTCAGCGAAGCGTTTTCGCTGACGGCGGGAGGGGTAACCCTGCGCAGCGGCTACCCGGGCTTCAGAGGGGCCGCCCGCGCCTCCCCGGCCCCGTGACCACCTCACACCCGAGCTCCCCAGCGTCGTTACCACCTGAGCTGACAGAAGAAGCCGCCATTAAAGGGCTCCTCTTCCTTCAGACCTTTCAATTACGTGAGTTCATCGTATGCAAACTCAAACCAAGCTGCACTTACTCATGCTGCTTAATCACAAGCAGGGAGATGTACAGACACGAAAAACACAGTCAGATTATCCCGACACTCTAGAAATTAAAACTATAAATCACGTATAACACCACAGGACTTCCCAAGCAGCTTAGTGCACAAGCTACGACTCCCCAGTCTCCATGGCAGAGCTGCTGGGACGGGCTTCACGCTTTCGCTTTTTCTTTTTATTAGGAAGCACGCACGTTACAAAGCCAGAGCGCGAGCAACGCTGCTGCAGACAAACACAGAGAACAACCACAGTGTCGGCAGCAGTAAGGAGCTGATGCTGAGACGGCCGGGATTTGCCTTGGGAACATCCCAACCTAGCGCACGGCGGAGGGAAAAGCCCGTCGGGGCGTCACGGGCGGTCCCCGGCAGCCCGGGCGCGGTGGCACCCCGGCGGCCCCGCTCAGCAGCCCGGAGCGGGGACAGCGCTCGGCTTCTCCCGGCCGAACGCTGCTCCCGGCGGCCGCGGAGACGGCGGGGGCGGCCGCAACCCCGCTGAGGCGCTGCGAGCCCGGCGCCGGGCCGGCAGCCGGGAGGGAGGCAGCTTGTGCCGGTCCTTTCTCGGGAGCGAGCGGGCGGGACCCTCCCGAGCGCGGCAGCCGCCGTCCCTCGCCCCGCTCCGGGCTGCAGCCGCCCCCGGCAGCCGCTCAGGCCCCGGCGGCTCAGCCCGGCCGCCTCCGCGCTGGGAAGAGCCCGGCAGCGGGGAGCCCCTTCCCCCGCCCCGCGGCACGGCGCCGGTGCGGGGCCCCCCCCCCGCGGGCAGCTCCAGCGGGCAGCGCCGGCGCGGCCTTCCCGCCCCGGGACGCACCCAGGCCGGCCGCCACGTCCCCGTCCGGCCGCGGGCGCCGGGCCGGGCCCCGCAGCCGGGCCGAGGGGGCGCAGCGGAGCGGGACGGGAGCGGGCGCGGCCCCGGGCGGCCCCCGCCCTCACCGGGCCGCCGCCGCCGCCGCCGCCGCGGGCCCGTCCCGCACCCACCTGCGTGTCGGCCGCCATGGCGCCGCCTGCGACCCCGGAAGCGGTAGCGGCTTCCGGTGCGGGCCGCGCGCGGAGCCGGCCGGGGCGGGCCCGTCTCCATGGCGACGGCGGCGCGGCCTGGCCCGGGACGGGCCCCCCGGCGGCGGAGCGGAGCCCAGCGGGGCCGAGCCCGGCGGAGCCCGGGGAGCCCCGGCCCCTCCGCGCGGCGGAACCCAGCCCCGAGCGCGGGGGAGCGACGGGCGGCGGCCCCACCGCCCGCACAAGCCGCGGGCGAGGCCGCAGCTGGGCCCCGGCCCCGCGCAGGAGCGCTCCCCGCCGCACCCCGGCCCCCCGGGACACGCTTTTCCCGAGCCCCCGTCGGCCCGGAGACCATCGCTGCAGGCACACATCAGGGTGTAAAATAGGTTTTTATTTCTCTGACACAGACAGACAGACGGGGGCTGCCGTTAGTCAAAGAGACCGAATCCCATGTCCTCGTCCGACTCCTCCGACTCCTCCTTCGCCGCCTCTTTCGCCGGCGCGGCGGCGGCGGCGGCGGGCGCAGCAGCCTCGGCCACCACGGGGACGGCTGCCACAAAAGCAGAGGGGTCTGCCAGGAAGGCCTTCACCTGCAAAAGAGGGGGGGAAAAATGTAAACTCAAAGGAAATTAAAATATTTTGAAGGATTGAGCTTCGCAGCCATAAAGGCAACGCTCGCAGCGTGCCAGAAGCCAAAGAGAGGCACCCATCACTGCCATCCGGGAAGAAACAGCCGTTTCAGCTACACTCAAACGTAACGGCCCCCGGGAGGAAGGAGCGCCAGGTAATTCCGCTTTCTCCTGCCATTCGTACACGAGATACGAAAGCGAGCGCCCCTGCTCGGGACAGCTCCCTCGCACACGGGCAGGTCCGAGCCCTTCCGAACGAGGCGACGCGCCAGGTGCTTCTGCGACAGCGCCCGGCTGCGTTCCCGACGCCCTCCGAGCCGCAGAGCGCCCAGCCGTTACCTTCTCAGCCAGCGGGAAGGTGTAGTCGGTCTCCACCGCCACGGCCAGCACCCGCTTGTACCCGTTGATGATGGAGTGGGGCACAGAGGCGATGGTCGGGTACCCGATCTGCAGACAGACGCTGGCAACGTTACGAACACCCTGTGAGGAGAGAGAGACTTGTTTCTGTGCCCTGGGAAACAACCTGGGCTAGGAACCAGGGCAGGTGCTGGCCCGTTTCTACACGGCCAGCGTTAACGAGGGACAGCGCACGCGGTAACGCAGCTCTGGCGAAAATGAGGCTGCTCAAGATTTAAATGGCCTCAAACGCTTTCAGAAGTCGCTTCAGAGGGAAAAGCCTGCGGAAGGCACCGACAGAGTGGTTCTGCAGGGCGGCAGGGAGAGCTCCTGGCTCTGCAGGACCTCGCGGAGAACAGCAGCGATGCTGCCCCAGCAGCGAGGGAGAGGCAGAAGGTAACGGATACGGGCCGTGGCACTCACCTCCAGGAAGCGCTTGTGCAAGGTCTCCTCGGTGATGTCCAGCACCTCAGGATTGTAAATGCTGCCGTTGTCGAAGACCTGCTGGATCACCAGCCCGAAGGAGAAGGGGGAGATGTTCAGCATGTTCAGCAGGGTGGCTTCGCTGGCACCCACCTTGTCCCCGGTCTTGATGAGCTGCACGTCGCTCTGAGGAAGTAAGGGGAAAAGGAGTGAATTCAGCAAAGGAATTCAGAATGTCAACACAACGGGACAGAAACGGACATTTCCAATGGCAAGAGATGGAACTGAACAAACGAGCACAACAAAAGCAGGCCCCAAGTTCAGCTCCGCGAGCTGAGAAAGCCCTAGACCAAGCGGGTGCTTCTCAGGTAGGAGAAGGGCAGCGCCCTTCCTGCGGCACCTACAGGTAGCTCGCCTGCGAGCTCCTCCAGCAGAGCCACCCCCGCAGCCGAGATGCAACGGAGAACTTCAGTCCCCCCGCGCTGCGTCCCGGGGCCAGGCCAGGCACCCTCCCCCGAGTTCCCAACGCGCAGCGCTCAGGCTCAGGCGCAGCATCTCAGTGCTGACGGGAGCTCTGACCTTCACAGCTCCCTCAACTGCCGCAATCGGGGCCCTCCAGTCGAGGAAGGGCTTCAACAGCAGCAGCAGGCCGCTCACTAACCAGAATTTCAATGGTCCCTCTGGAAATCTTCGTGGTGATGCCCAAGGCCTGGAAAAAGGAGGTCTTCTCGGGTCCGAGACCAGTGTTCTGGGCCGGCACAGTCACATCGCAAGGAGCAATAGCACCAGCACGGGCAGCGGCTGGCACCTGGAGAGAGGAGAAGCGAGAAGCTGGAAGACCGCTCACCTCTCCGATCTGGTGGGGTGGCATCAGCTCCCTCCCGAAGCGCTGCTCTAGGATGGACAGCACCCAGGCTCACACATGAGGCAGCCGAACTTAAGGAGTTTGGCTAAGGCTGCAGGGACCTCGTTCCCAACCCCTGAGGACCCCTACTAACCAGATATCCCCCACGAACATTTAGTTTTATTTTTAATTCTGTACCTGCCAGCCCAGAGGCACGGTGAGGGCTGATCTCCCCTACCTTGTTAGCCAGCAGCATGTCCCGGATCTCCGTCAGATCCTCCTTGGTGAAGACAAAGCCCACGTTCCCACGGATGTGAGGCAGCAGCCTGAAGGAAAGGTGACAGCCTTCAGTTCTGCTTCTCAGACAACCTCTCCTCCCAGACAAGAGGTTCCGGGAGTACATTCAGACAGCGATACCCACTTTTCCAAGGCAGGGTTGTTCTCCAGATGACCCCGGATAGCTTTGCGCATCATAGTATTCTTCCCCATCAGCACAACGGCCTTCCCACGCAGGGACATGCGGATCTGCTGCATCTGCTTGGATCCCACGTTGTCTGCTCCCACGATGAAACATTTTGGGTAATCATCCAGGAGTTGCTATAGCAAGAAAACCACTGTAACTATACAAAGAGATCCGGACCAGCGCACAGAGCGCCATTAAAACCTCAATATGTTAAAAGGTAAAAAAAAAATATGTCAGAAGTTTGAGAGTGGTCAGCTCACGCTGATGCTGGGTGCACCGCAAGGCTGCACCTTTTTAACTATTTATTTATTATTTATCTATTATTAGCATATTTTATTGTTGATTATTTATCTATTTCTATCACCCCAGCTACCTAGTTAGGTCCCTAAGCAAGTTATCTCTGAAACTGCCACAGCAAATCCTCACAGGAGCCTTAAACGCGGCCTCATCCGGACCACCTGAACCTTTTCCTATTGCGTACCGTAATCGTTCCTTAAACGAGCGACGGCTCCCCCTCTCTTTTTTAAAAAGCCCCCCGCCGACAGGCCAGGCCAGCCCAGCCCAGCCCGATCCCCGCTGCCCCCAGCAGCCCCCGGGCCGCCATCGCCCCCGAAGCGCAGGCGGCGGCAGCGCCCCAGCAGGGCCGGGCCTCCGGGCCTCAGCCCTCCGGCGCCGCGCCGACACTCACGATGATTTTCATGAAGTAGTTGGACTTCCACGTAGCCCTGTCTTCCCTGGGCATCGCGGCGGTGCTCCAAGGATCGCCCGGCGGGTTTAAAGACGAGCTGTGACCTGCCGGGAGGGAGAAGCGCGGCTCAGGCGGGGCCGGGGCCGGGGCCGCGGCCGCACCCTTCCCTTTCCTTCCCCCGCCTCCTCCCCGCGGCTCCGCGCTCCCCGCCCGACACTCCGGCCGCGGCCCAGGCCCCGGGTCCGGGTCCGGTGCCGCCCGGCCCGGCCCCACCGGAGCCGCCGCGCCGCGCACCCACCTCCACGAGGGCTCCGGGAAAGAAAGGCCGCAGGGCGGGCCCACCTCCTTTTATACCGCGGCTAACGCCCAATCACAGCGAGCCGCGGAAGGACCCCGCTTCATCCCATTGGCTGCCCGCCGCGCGTCAATCAGGGCCGGCCGCCGTTCTCATTGAGCGGCGCGCCCGTCGCCGGCGGAAAGGCGGCGCAGGAGGCCGCGCGGCGGGGGAAGGCGCGGCTCGGCGCGCGGCGCCCCCTGGCGGCCGGAGGACCGCGCCGCGGGCAGCCCCCGAGCGGGGACCCGCTTTTGCTGTGGCTTCTCGCGAGCTGAAGGGGCTGGAAACAATCGCGACACAGACGTGAGAATAACGGTAACATTTTTATTAGAGCGTAACTGCAAGAATTTTAAATGCAGGGGAAAAAAAAAGCGGAGTTAGAAGTTTACAAGGGAGAAATATCAAATAACTGTCGACCCAGCGGAGCGCCACGGCTGTCCTACCCCGAAACGGCATCTGAAATCAAGTAACGGGCGTTTTGGACACGGCGTTTTGGACATCCGCAGCGGCAGCAGCCACCGAAAGCCGTGACTTGGCAGAGCAGCGGCCGCGTAGCGTCCCAGCCCATCAGAAACCAGACAAATCCAGGACACGCTCAGCACCTCGCCGGGGAGGCGCGGGTTCAGCCATCTCCATCAGGGCCCCAGGACAGCCGCGCCTCCCCGCCGGCACCGCGCCCCAGCAGCACCCCGCCGCGGCACCCCGCGCCCAGGGTTGCGTCACTTACGCAAGCCTCAACTAGCAGTGAGGTAGGTTAAAGACTCCCCGGACAGGGAAACTGAGGCACACGATTACACAGTTTGCGGGCGTCGCACGACAAGCGGCAGTGCCAGAAACATCTTCTCGCCCCTCTCCGGCACTCCCAACCCAACAGCGTTCCGTCCAAATGAAGCCGACCTTTTCAGCGAGATAAACGCAGGCAGCTTAGAAATGTCCATTTTAAGTCAAATCAGATCTCCAAGATGAGAAGACAAACGCGTAAGGTTTCTGGCCTCGCAAACTCTCTGAGAGCTGCGCCCTGCCCAGCTGACGCAGCTTTAGCTCTAACGCTTCCGCAGCTCCCTTCGGTCTCTCAACCACAAACTGAGGTTCGTTCATACGGGAAACTGGTGGAAAACAGTTTCGGTGACCCAAGCAGGGCAGCGAAGCCCCGCAGCAAGTTTAGGCAGGAGAGCAACCCGCGGATTCCAGCCGAAGGTCCGGCTGGCTTCCGACACGGTTGCCCCCGGACCCCTAACGCACCTGCCAAGCTGAAAAGCACAGCCAGATGGCGACGGCGATGCCGCCGGAGCGCTCTGGAGAAGTAATTCCGAACACCGCTCCCTGGGCTGCTTCGGCTGTTACCACAGAACGCCGTCGGGTATTTCAACATAGTATTTCACCTTCCACAGCACCCCCCAGCCAGAGACCTAAAAGTGCTTTAGCAAACGTGAACTAAGCCTCACGATAACCTCACGAATCCAGGCGAAACTGCCCCCATTTTACAGATGGGGAAACTGAGGCACGGTAAGGTTTAGTGACTGGCCCAAAGTTCCACAGCTAGTCAGGAACAGAGTCTGTCTCTCCCAATTTCTTCTCCTTAGTCACAGGACCTTTCTTCCACAGGAGAAAAGGAACCCCTTCCCCCATTAGCCCTGCTCTGGTTTCAGGTGGGTGAAGAGGAGAAACCGAGGGCGAAGGTCTGAGCTCTTCCCCCCTGCAGCATCATATTAAGACTCACTATAACATCCTGGAAGCTCGGCTTTGGGAGACTGGCAGGTGATACAAATACAGCAGTTTACAGGTTACAATAAAAACCAAAATCACACTTTTAGGTGACCCAGAGGAGGGGGAAAAAAAAGAAAAAAAAAAAAAAAAAAAGCTATTCACAGTTCACCTGCCTGTGCTAAGAAAATAAACAAGTCACATTCCCTTCCCCATAGATTCCAGCCCCTCCCAACCCACAATAAAAAGAAAATATTGAATGTTAGTTAGGCTTAACAAAGCGTTGAGGTTACAGATGCAGTAAACCAGCACAACTGGCATACTGCCTAGAACAGCACAGCTTGATATAAAAGTTGCTTTCTTAAAATCACTTCAAAACCAATTTCTGTATAAGAGGATTAAAAGTAAATTAGATATGAATTCAAAATCAGTGTAGAAATCTACGGTTCTTATCAAAGACAGGATACAGTATTCACTTTGATAGTAAAACTCCAAGTGTGTCACACACACCTGACCCAAGGGACATGTTATACCAGCAACAGTCAATATAAAAGGTTATTGCTCTAGCATCTCTCAGTAGAACATGTTTAACCAGCACAGAAAAGGGAAATACCAAGGGGCTGACAGGTCTCATTAGCAAAGAGAGGAAGGAGAAAGGATATAAAAGTTCGGATCTTTTTTTTTCCTGGCTTCTTAAACCCCTCCACTTCTCCCTGCTCTTGTGACAGTTTCAGGCCCCGATGGATGGGAGAGTTTCAGGCCAGATAAACACACACACGCGTCACACTCGCTCATGATAGGGATGGATGAAAAATGCTGCGCTCTAACCTCTCTGCACCTGCTTTTAAAGAAGGGACGATGCTTCCTCCCCTCTCCCGGGAGCAGCAGATGCCCTGAGCAGGCCCGGGTGCTGACGGAGGTGGCCTGGCATAGGACGTCACCCACAGGAGCGCACATCAGTGCTGAGGGATGGTCGGGGCTTACTCCACCTCCTGCTCCAGTGTGTTGAGAAAAGGCAGGGAATAACAAACTAGGGAAAAAAAAAAAAAAAACCACCCCACACAGTAACATCTTGATTCCTCTTAAAAAAAAAAAAAAGAAAAAAAGTAAGTGGTATCATCTCCTTACAGTGTAATGGAACTGGAGAGACCCTTGCAGGGTCCTGGCTGCCTGCGCTGACGCTCTGATCTCAGCGAGTCGCACACCCCGCGTGGCTCTAGTGAGCAGAGCCAGGGTGGCACTGAGATCACAGGGCGCCCTCGCTGTGCTATTGCTGAGACTGCAGGCGTGCAGACAAAAGCCTGAGAAAGAGGTGTCAGAGCAGAGGGCTGTGCTGTCTGCAAGTGTCAGGATTTGCTCAGGGAGCTGACACAGGCTGAAACCTACTGGCAAAGGCTCCTTCTGCCAGGAGGGGGCTGGGTAAAACCTCCCCGTTGGAGCCCTGGAGCTAAGCTCAGCTGTCAGTCACACACACAGACACGCACACCGTAATGAGGGGACTCGGCCTCTCTCTACTGAGACACAGCAAGGGCATTTCCAGTTTAATGGTCCGTCTCATCTCTGGATCTACTGCCTCTCCGTAGCAGCAGAAAGCACTCCCACCCCACCCCGCCCCACCCTCCTCCCCTGCCTGGTACGTTTTGTAAATCACAGTAATGTTCAGAGAGACAGAACTGCCAAGGGGGTGGCAGAAAGATGCTTAGCGCCCATCTATGATGCCTCTAACAGAAGAGCTTGAGAAAGCAGTTCTGGCAGTAGGGCTTGTCATTCTGTTCTTTGAAGGTTCCTTTGTTGAGCTGCTTGAGGCAGAAGGCACAGACAAAGTGTTCGGGGTGAAATTTCTTGCCCATAGCAGTGATGCAGCGTCCCGTGATAGGCTTCTGGCAACCGGAGCAGAGCGAGCCACGACGCTCGTGGTAATGCACCTCGCAGTAGGGCTGCCCGTCATGCTCAAAGAAGCTGCCATTGATGAACGGTGTGAAACATTCCTGCAGGAGGATAAAGCAGAAGGGGACAGTGTATAACAAGCTGGGGACGCGGGCAGCTCCATGAGCCTCCTCTGCTCTGTGGCACAGCCTAGCTGTACTGCGAGCAGGGTGAACTGCTGCCTCTCAGCACCGTCCTGTTGTCCAAAGAGCCAAACTCTGTCCATCAAGAAGAGCTTCCAAGGATGGGCTGACAGATGGACAGATACAGCCACAAGCAAGGGAATCAACCATGCTCCTTTCCCCAGCTGGTTTCACTGCTACAAAGAAAATACCACAGAAGAGCTACCAGATGTGTCCAGCCAGGAGAAAGGAGAACACTCCTTCCCCTGAGACGGGAAGCACTGCAGCACCTTTCCCCCTTTTTTTTTTTTTTTTTTTAATCTCACAGCTTCCCCACAACGGCAGGCAGAAGCAGGGACCACCACAGACTTTCATGCAACAGAATTTTGATGAACGTGGGACTGCTTCCATCTGAGAAAATAGAGGCACTATCAATCTTTACAAGTCATCTCTCCAGAATGGCTGGCGTTACACAGGGACACTTTGTGGAGGATCGTCCATCCTGAAACATCTCCACCAGGTACACGCGCATCGCTACTGGGAGTAACTGTTCTACAGTGCTAATGATTTTGAATAGATGAGGAGAAGAGGATACACCAGCTACGTGCTTATTAGCGTCCAGAGCTCCTCACCCCCCTCAGTGTCAGGCAGCTGAGGATGCTACACTTCAGAACCTGCAACAGAAGCGCCCACCATTCCCACAAGACTGGGGAGACTCCCCTCCTTGTACGAGTGGGAAACTGAGGCAGCAGGGTGCAGGGGAGAGTTGAGGATACTGCCAGATTTACCAAGCAGATCAGCAGCAAGGCCCAGAGGAAAAGCCAGATTTCCAGAAGCCTGGTTTTGCTCAGCCCCAACACCATCCTCTTCCCCGGGAAGGACACACAGCATCGCTCGCAGCTGGACCCCAACACGTACACAGGAGTTCAGCACCGCATGCAGAGCGATGGATAGCTAAACACTCTCAATACTGGGATGAATGCAGCGTGCCTGCAGCGAGTCCAAGACTTTTCTAATGCTGACAATTAGTTCAATAAACAGCTTCCTCCCTCAGTCAGCGGGACAGCTGAAAAGTCTGCTCTGCTTTAGCAAAAACAGGAAGAGAATCCCACCTCGTGTCCTGGAAGACATCAGTGCTGGCCCCACTAATACAGGCAGTGTGGCAGCAGGGGGGAAAGGCAGGCAGAACTGCTTGCTAGAAGCCTCAGTCTCTGCACAAAAGCACAGCCCTCTCCAGCCCCACACAGCCAGGACTGCCGTCTTCTGCCTCCACTCTCTGCACGCCGCTCTGGGAGCCACAGACAGCTCTAGGCAGGCAGTCCCAACAGCACGGCGACGGTCTGCTCTGAGCATCGCACCAGGCATCGGCAGCTTGTGGTTCTGCTGCTTGTTCTGGTCTCTGCCTTTCGTTCCCATTCTAGGAAACACTGGCTGATTTTGCTTATCTCTTGGGGCCTGTAAGAGTTAATATTTGCAGGGCTCTCTGAAAGAGTGCCAAGCATTTAATCTGCAGTATTCCTGTTTATTATGCCTGTTGTACGGAGCCTGCCACTATTTCACTGACTTGCATGTTTGTCTGAACAAGGTCACTCTCATTAGTTTACATTGTCAGATGGAGCATGGAAGGAAGATCCTCAAAATCTGATTGCTGAGGCAAGTGCTCACAGAGAAGCTTAGCTTATAATTATTTAAAGGTCACAGAAAATGTCTCTGTTTATCTGTGAGCTGCTGCAGAAGCCCATAATTGCAGCTGGGAACAGAAAGAGCAAAGCAGCTAGAAAGTTTAATGTAAACAGGCAGAGGAACAAGAAGGTGTTTGGTTGCTGACATATTTTTATCTTGTGGGGCTGGCTGCCCTTCACTACCCCACAGACGCCTTTTGCTGATAAGGGACCAGATGCCTGCAGGGTGGGAAGGAGAGGGGTCGCACAGCAGCAGCACAGGACCTTGGGTTTCTTACCCGACAGACAAAGCATTCGGGGTGCCACAGGGTATTCAAGGCAGAGATGTAGTTTTCCAGGATAGCCCGGGCACAGCCTCCACACTTGGGAGCAAACATGTCAAAGTAGTCCTTGCGGCAATAGGCTTTGCCATCCTTCTCGTGAAATCCTGCCAAAGGAGAGGAGAGGCAAAGAGCATCAGCTCCTGATCTTTACCTGTGGCCAGCCAAGCTCCGCGGGGTAACCAGCGTGGGCAGGATCATCCTTCCCCCCGCTGACACACCAGCAGGTAGCTGCTCCGTGCTCGGCTGCCCCTCCTGTCCCGTGCGTGCACATGGACATGCATACTCTTCCTCTCCAGGGAGGAAAGAAGATTACTGCTAGCATCCTTCCCCCATAAACAGCTATATTCCTTGCAACTTCCATCTTCAGTACGTCATCTCTCAGGCTGTCCCCTACTAGCAGCTCTGCCTTACACACTTGTCTGCAGTTCAGGGAGGAGACTGCATAAACCAGTCATACCTTCAGGTCCGAAGAAAGCTCCACACTGGGCACAGAAAAAGTGTTCAGGGTGCCATGTCCTGTCCAAAGCCGTCACCACTTTCTGTTCAGAAGAAGACAAAGTGCAAGTCATGTAAATGATGGCTTCAGCTTGGAGGTAAGGGGGAATGGGTGGGGGGAAGAACACATTAACGTTGGTACTGACAAGAGCGTGCATTAAAATAGACTGTCCTTTAGAGAGTGAGTCAACTCTCCCCCGCCTCTGGCTCATTCAGGCTTTCCCCACTGCACACTTTTTTTTACCCTAAAAGGATCTTACGCACTCCTTCCTCCCTTATACAGGGCCCCGTCCGGCTCTCAGGACTAGCGCTGGTGCCTGCTACTACAGGCTACCAATAGACAAATTCTGAGGAATCGTTACCAGAATGATGGAGCGATGTGGGGTTCTGAAGGAACTTCAGCAAAGGTAAGAGGGACTAACTCCTCTCACTAGCGTAAGAATTTGAGCGGGTCAAGTTGTTTCCCTTTCAGAGCCAGGGCAAAGGAAAAATAGAAGTCCCCAAACAAAATCTTCCACCCAGGACACACGGGTGAAGTGGAGTTTTTAACACCCAGCCCTGCAGCACCTTGCCAGCACCCTTAATCCCCCCAGGGAACTCACATCAAGGATCGGTCCGTTGCAGTAGTAGCAGCGAGGGGAGAAGAGGTTGTGATAGTCCTTCTCGCAGTAGGGTTGACCATCCCGCTCAAAGAAGTTACGCGACCCGATCTCCTCCTGGCAGTGGGTGCAGACGAAGTGCTCAGGGTGCCAGGTTTTCCCCATGGCTGTAACTACCTGTTGGGAAGACAAATTATGAAGGACAACTCTTATTTCCCTCTCCCCTAGACCACATGACAAGATACCAGCTGGAGGTCAGCAAGAATGACAAGTTCTACTACTCAAGTGAGCCCTGGACTGGGGTAGCATGAAAACTGAATTACCTATCATCTCAGGAGAGGGCAGTCCCTCAAGGGCAGGGTAGAGGTCACTGGAGGAGCTTACAGCGTACCTAGCCAGTGGATAAATAGAGTACTTCAGTTTCTCCAGCATCTCCAGTCTCTTCAGCCTCACGAAACAGCCCTCCCCATTACTCCCAGCTGCAGCCCAACATCCAGCAATGAGACAGCACCTTCCACTCACCTGCCCAGCAATAGGCTTCTTGCAGGCTCCACAGACACCTTTGGCAACTGTAGCTACACCCAGTTTGTTCAGGTCAGACTGGAGACTTCCCAGCATGGTGTCCAGCTGACTGCCAGGCTTGGAGGCTGTGGATGGAGGGGAGCTGCTCCCGGCTTTCCCCTGCGCCATGAACTGTCGGGAAGGGAAAACAAAGACTGTAAGGCGAGTGCTGCTCCACTTAAAAGAGAAATGCCTGCCGTTGCTGCCAGTGGCTCCTCCGCAGAGACGGACAGGAGATTGCCAGGAGATAGCTACACTCTCCGCAGAAGCCAGTGACAGCCAGGATCAAGGACACACATGTATTCTGCCCATGCAGGGACATGCAGAGCCCCTGGGATATGTAACAGCAGAGCTGTGAACTGAGGATTTTATTTCCCTTCACTGCGCACACGGCAGAATTCCCAAGCAGTCAGTACAGTGCTCTCTAAGCCTCTGCCAAAAATCTCCCTTTACCTCATCAGTTCCTGGCCAGCTGACAAAGCAGAGACGCCATGCAGAGGGCCCCTTCCCCTTGACCTCTCTCTGTTCCTGTGCTGTGGGGCTCTCTCAGTTGTCACTCTCTCCTCCCTAACAGAGATCTCTCTCCTCTTCCTCACCTCACCTGCCTTTCAGCTAGAATATCTTCTCCCTTCCCCTCCCCTCTCTTTGCACCACCTTCTGCCAAGTCTCCTTTGCCCCCATCAGGTGGCTCTCATCCCACGCCCCAGCTAAGCAAGTGGAAGCAGAGAGGAAATAACTCCCTTCAAGTTGCCTGCTGTTTACCTACAGAGAGGGCAGTGCATCCCCAGCAGAGCCCTAGCAGCCAGGACTGCAATGGAGAGACTGCCACGTCTATTGTCAGACCGCTGGAACCGCAGGGGGGTGCGGGGAAAGGGATTAAGATACTTGTCTCAGTGGCCGTTTCTGAAACTCACACCACCACAGTACACACGGCTTGGAAAGGCTGCCCAGAGGAAGGGAAGAAATGTTTTACTTCGGTTCATAACTTATAAACAAAGTGTATGTTCTCTTTGGCCACCAAAGCTGCCTCTGCAGGCAAACTGCAATAATGAAATACAGATTATTTTCGTTGACTTTACACTGCAATAGGTACTTTCAGGTTCAGAGAGACCCAAAGAAGTCTCTCCCTGAGATGTCGGTCTGGAGCACGTTTTCTCTCACTAAGAGGACAGATTAAAACAGATATAAAATCTACACTTGTCAACAACCCACCAGCCTGCTGCCAGCACAGCCAGGGGAGCAGGGACGCACCAAAGTGCTTCACAGCCTTGGCAGAACCCTTCCAGCCACAGGACGAGCTCCATTCCCTCTCCTGCAGCTGGTCGTACTTGTAGTCGACTAGTTTACTCAATGACAAACCCTGGTTTCTACTCGTTTGTATAGAAATTCTCATGACATACATAATTTTAGCTTTTTTTACCCACACATATACACACGCTCCTCGTCAGCCTGGCCTTGCATGCAGCACGACTCCCACCGGAGCCTAACGCACAGCTTTTCCCCTCCTCTCTCCTCCCAGCCATCCCCTAACTTGCAGCCTCTCCCAGTCCAGCAGCACAGAGCAGCCCCATCACACCCCAGCGTCCTGAGCCTAAAACAAACCCTCCGCCACGCAGCAGTTACTTGCTACCAAACAGTTACAGTGACCGTCTCCGCAGCACACCATGGCAAGGAGCCTTCTCACAGGAGGGAGACGACAGGCCTTTGTAAACAAAGCCAGGCCAGAGTCCCGGGACAAGGCCAGGGCTTCCTGCATGGCACAGCAGGAAGAAGAGGGCTGGACCATGTTGAGAGATCGTGTCCTCTCTCACTCCAACCAGGGGCTCGTGGCCACCAGGCAGGGCAGGCACAAATGCCACACACAACTGATAATTACCATCTGGAGAGAAAGGTGAGATGAATTCAACAGCTAGCAACAGAGCGCTTCACCCTTGCCTGTAGGGACCACGCACTCCTGCAAGCCACAGCTGACCCCGGTGCAGGCACAACCACCCGTGCACGCTGCAGTTTCTGCCTGGCCTGGTGATCCAGCCTTCCCGACAGCCCACAGACGAGTCCCCACCTGAGAGCGGCTTTTATTCCACCTCCTGCGCGCAATGCCAGCTGTTCACGGGGGACACTCAGCACAGCATCCACATAAATTCATCATGCAAAGGCCCTTCAAATTCCCGCCCTTCACCCATGAGATCTGCCACCACTCAAGTTCAGTTAGGGGCTCTGTGAGCAGCAAACCATGCACTGCAGGATATCATCTACATTAATGGCACGGGGAGCTCTCGGAGCAGATCCTAGCAGCATCTGCAGCACACTCATCGACCAGAAGTGCACACCATGCTGAGGAAACAGAAAGGAGGTCCTGCCTTCTCGGGGGCGGGGGGGCCCAGGGGCGCATGAGCAGCCAGCAGATTGGCACTGCGGACGAGGGGAGGAGCAGAGGTCACCTGAAAAGTACAACAGTTCAAGATGCAGAGGTGTTTCCTTGCTCACTGCTTGAGAGCTGCCTCTACACATTACATTGCACACCACCGCACTGCTCATAGACATGAAGACTTCCCACCCTCCTGGAGCTGCAGCCCTTCCCTGACGGAAGATGCAGAACACAGCTCTTACCATACCATCTCCCCAAAATCCATTCGCGCTGTGGACACCTGTCAAACACAGGGGCAAACACAGGACAGACTGCTGATTTGCTCCTTCCAGTATCAAGATTTTGCCATCTTTTACTCCCCCCACTCCAGGAGAGATTGTGGCAGGGAGAGTTGCAGCCTGTGTTTCAAGGCTACTTTCTTCACCTCAGAGGGAAAGCTGCACAAAGTGATCATCGGGACAGATGGGAACCACGCACGCACCAGCAGGCTATCGCACAGACAAGCACTTTGCAGTGCCGGACAGGCGCAGCTGCGATTAGATATTGCCAATGAGTCCTCTCTCCTATCTAGCAGTTCAGTACCAGCCTTTACCTGAACGTTACATCTACTGAGCTACCAAGCTGGGAGCAGTAATTAGACTGGAAAACACTGCTAAAAAAAAACAAACCAGAAGAGAGAGAAGCCT
This sequence comes from Nipponia nippon, assembly GCF_047370975.1. NCBI lineage: Eukaryota > Metazoa > Chordata > Aves > Pelecaniformes > Threskiornithidae > Nipponia > Nipponia nippon. Next base: position 2,093,144 of record NW_028262348.1, on the reverse strand, counting down.
GCCTGCATCTGTGGGAAGAAAGCATCATCTTCAGTCTGACAGCCAACAGAAACAACTGTCTTGGTGCTAGGGGTCCAGGTCTGGGGAGAACAGGAATGCCTAGGGTCTTCAGAGGGAGGGGTGCCCACAACAGAAAGCTCATGATAATCATCATCAGAAGTTTCCCACTGGAAGAGAGGCTGGGGAGCCAATCTGAAGGAAGAGGAGGAGACTGGACTAGGAGCTGGGGCAGACGGCACATGGGAAGGTTGAGGTGGGAGCGGGAGGAGAGGTGTGGGGCCAGAGACGTGAGAGGGAGCAGTGTTAGCAGGGACTGTCTTTGCGGCTTCTTTGGAAGGCTGGAGTGGGGGAGAGGCTGGAGCAGAGACCGTCCTCCTTGGGGGGAGCGGGGATTCTGGAGGAAAAACCACCTAGAAAGACACGGAGGAAGAAGAAAGGTGAATAAATCCCAAGAGGAACCAACAAGCACTTCCTGCAACAGGAAGGCTGGTGGTTGTTACCACTATGCTTATCTAAGGGGAAAAAGCAGCAAGAAAGAGAAGGGAACTAGAAAACGCGCTTCCCTGGGTAGCTCAAGGAAAGGCACCCTCTTACACCCAGAACTTCCTGCACAGGTACGGTACTGGGAAAAACAAAGCATGCCTCTATGACAGGCGTGGTTTTAAAAATAATCCCCACATGGACATTTGATATGTGATAGCAGCAGGCTGCCCAAACAGATACCAGCACCCGCAGATCCCACTCCAATTCCTAAACACCAAGAACTAGGACCTGAGTGCCGGTTCCATTTTCAGGCCAGACAAGGGTGACAAGAACGAGTTAGTTCTTCATTTCATGTTGCTTAGGACGCTCAGAAACTTAATCTGCACCTCCACACAATGCCATCTGGTCAGAGGGACATGCTGAAACTTCCCAGCACATGTCCCTGCTTTCTACCTTCTCTACTTGCTGTCCAGCATTCTGCTCTTCCCCCTGGGGCCTGGCAGTGATAACGACCCCCTCTGTCAGCCAGTCATCCTGGCTCTTCCACTCTTCCCGTTCCTGTTTAGCGATGCCCAGTCTGTCCTGCAGCTCTTCAATCAAGCGATCTTGGGACTCGGTCTTGTGAAATATGGCAGGACCTAGTTTACGCCTCGGAGAGAGGTCACGATACATTGGATGCACATTCGCAGTCTCTTTTGTCCTCTTGATTAAAGATTTAATCTAAATGACAAAGGTAATAGTATCAGCAGAGAAGAGCCGTGTCAGAGCAAGCCCCAAGATGCAACAGCACAAACTCAAGCCATTAGTGACAACTGTGAGCAGGAAGAGTGATGACATTTATTCCACAATGCCAAAATTCCTCTTGGCACAGCCCAGAACAGTGACTCAGTGCAAGGAAAAACCCCGTAAGGATAATCACAGCAGCCAAAAATAACTATCTAGAAAAGGAAGGGAAAGATTAACCAGCAGGAAGCCAAGATAGGAGGTGCAGCATGACCACTCCGCTGAGCATTAAAGAAACCTCAGCATCACAAGGACACAGAGCAGCCTCTCTGCGTTTGCCCTTTACAGGCATAAGACGCTTGGTCAGAGATGGCTGGTGCACAAAGCGTACTTCCAGCGCTGGAAGGAACACTAACAGCCCCAGCAACGAGACCTAAAAAGGGCAGCAGAGCAGAGTAGCTGCCATCCCAAGTCAGGAACATCCTCCAGTGGCATGAAACAGCCCTTTAACTTTTCAGAGGCCTCTGTGGACTGAGTCTTACCCCAGTTCGGGAACCAAAGTCCATTTCACAGGGAAGTCCCTACAAACTGCCATGTTCTGTGCTGCTGACCAACATGCAGAAGAAACCACAAGATAAAGCAGAGGACTTCAAACCTGCACGACATGCAGCTGTCAGTACCATCGCTCAGAGCTGCATGCTGTTAGCGTGGGTGAGCACACTCACACCACACACAACACGTTAGTGCGTTGTCAGAACAGTCCTAGCTAGGACTTGTCCTACTCCTGCATCCATTCAGTGCCTGCCTGGCCTGATGCAGAAATCCTCTCAATGGGTGGTTTGGAGACGCGTGGCAGATCCCATTCAGCTTTCCAAACGTTTTCAGGAGATTCTGGAGTGACGGCAGAGCTTCTGAACTGCTCATTTTCCTCGTCTCCTCCGGCTTTGTTCATGTTAGCAGTACCTGCCTTCCTAGTTCTCTCTCTGCCCTGCCTTTTCTTGACCAGGTCAGGACCGCCATCTACCTTGGTTTCATGTGGTACTTCAGCTTTTAACTCCTGTCCTTGCTCCACTACAAAGCCCAACTGGTTTTCAGTGTCTGGGAAGACATCCCACCGATCCAGGGCCACAACAGAAGGTTCATACGCAGGATTCAAGACACTGTCATTCTTTGCATGTACCTCTGGCACATGTGCAGCCAGCTCCAGGGCCCACAGCTCATCTAAAGCTGTTTCCACACTTCTGCCCTGGGAAGGAAGGGCTGAATTGTCCCTGAACGCTCCCTGCTGATCCAGCTCTTTAGGTACCTGCCCCTTCCCTTGACCATTTAAAGCGTTTGAAATTGGTACACTTGAGGTTTTGGGATCAGTTCTCTGCTCCTTCTTCTCAGTCTCTTTTGCCAAATCATACTCTAGGCCTTGTGCCTCCACATTAGCAGATCTACACAGAAGCTCTCCGCTGGAAGCCGCCGCACCCTGGGAAGCGTTTCTAGAAGAGCCAGGCTTTCTGCTCAGCCGACCCAAGCTTGCAGAGGTCATCTGCTGCCCACGAGCAGCGTAACCAGAAGAGACCCGTGGTGGGGGCACAGGGACCGTTTGTGGCAAACAGGGCATGCGTGGAGGAGTGGCAGAATGCCCTGAAGTAGGCAGAACTACAGTGTTACTGCCTTCCTCAACGCAGAGGACTGCTGAGGGGGCAGATGCTGGCACTGTCGAGTCCCCACTGTGACTTGCGGAAGGGTGTTTGGAATGGGATAGCACCATTAAACTGTGAGGAGCGTTGCTGGAGTCTGCATTTGCTGAACTGGGAACCGGTTCTAGGGAGGGTTCAGAAATCAAAGACATAGTGGAACTAGTCTGCAAAAAGGAGACAGAAGGAATAAGGAGAGAAAAAGATAAAGACAGAGGTAAGGAGAAGGAAAAAAGCAAAGAATTAAGCATTACAGCAATCATGACCTCCAAATCAGAGAGCCGTGTTGATCCAAAGCCTTACTTCCAAGAGTACGGAAGGAAAACGGGATATCAAAGAGCAGAACCAGTATGACATTGTGCTGATCTTCACATGAGGTTATGGGGGATGAAGTTCTACTGCCATTGAGATCCTCTTCCTATGCCCTCTAAGTGATAGCTCATGTGTTCACCTGCAGCTGCGACGGGGGCACGCAGCGGCCACTGGGAAGTCAGCTACAAACCCAGGAATGTCTAGACTGTGAGTAAAGATCACGTTAACAACTTACTCGTAGTCAGACGTGTAAATTTTACACTTCAAAGCTGAAAAAAAGCAATCAATGAGCAGAACAAAGCATGACATTTTCTTCTTGATACACTAATAAAATGCTCCTGTTGGCTGAGTTCATGGCAATGAAAACAAAGCTTCAGGGCATTCACAGCAAGAACAGATGACAGGGGCTTTGTTCTGTTCACATCACTAATCTCACCTTGGACGTGACACATACTGACTCTGTACCAGTCTGTCAGTCACGCCATGCCCTTGTAAGCATTGCTTAGGTGGCTAATTAGCCTCTTCCCCTTAGGCCAAAGGCTCCACATTGTAATAAAATCAGTATTAATTTTGATCCAAAATACACTGTAACAAGAGCAACTGATACAGAGTTTTTGGTTCTCCTTGACTGACAGGGTCTTTTGAAAACAAAAGATCATGGGTCCTCCTTTCTCCATTTTCAGTGGTTCCCGGCTAAACTCTAGGAGACAAACGCATTACTCCCTTTTCTAAAAAGCGAAAATCAGAACAGTGGCTTGGACAAGTTCACACAGCAGGTCAACCTAAGACCAAAGCTGAGCCCTCTCTGTTTTAAAAACATATCCACAAAGGATTTCCAAATCCAAGAGCTGTCAAGACCTGCTCTGGTTCTTAGTCACATTTTCCAAAGAAACCTCAAGAAGTTAAATGCTTATGCTCTAAGGTAGCGGGGCACATAACTTCCCAAGCCCATGTATGGTAGGTATCTCAGTGTCTACTTACCTTTCTGAGATACTTATCATGAATAAAAGGATAAAATTAAACAGAACACGCACAAAATCTGCCAGTAGATGGAAGAAATTTATACCTTCAGCTGACCTAAGCTGCTACCATCCCGAGGGGTCAGGAGCTGGCGTGCACACACACGTTTGTGAAGGCACAACAGCAGCGCTACAGGGAGACCGTGCTCGGAAAGAGCAACAGGGCACCACAAGTCATTACAGACTGCTCCTCCCCTCGAGCAGCACAGCAAGACCCACAGTCACAGCAGAGACAAAAAGGACTAATAAGTATGTTCAGCAGTTAAAATGTATTTTGCCTAAGCTGGCGAGCGACCTAACCACTCATCCGCGACAATGCACCTGTAAAAGTAACCTGGCTTTATACCGTGGTTCACAGTTTCCAGACTTCCTAAAATGAAGTCAGTCATTTTCAAGGCAAGACTAACATTTCACTCAAAAGCAAGTATTTCCAGAATATTAAAAACACACCTGCTCCAAAACAAGAGCATGGTTAAACACTCAACAGTAATAGAACAGTTAAATACAAGCAGCTAGCTATGCAGTAAGCAGGCATCATATTACACAGAAATGGCAGAGATCGAAAGAACAAGTGCATTAAGTAATCTCAGGGCCCGCTAACTGATGAGCTAGATAACCAAAATCAAATGGATTCTGTAAGCAAAAAGAACGAGCAACTCATTAAAGCGAGCAAAAGATGATAAAAGAGTAATGTATCGGTCTGTAAGAACACCTTTTACTCTGGGGTACGAAGGAAATTAAACATCAGTGCCTCCACTCCTCCCATCCCCATCTACTGCAACTTCTAGCTGTACCAACTACCAACTCCAACTAATTACACATCGCACTTAGCTTTTCTGTCCTATTTTTTGCAGCCACACGCAGGTCTGGTATTCGAACGGTAGCTTTTAGTCTTTCACCTCTGCAAAGACTCCACTCCTCTCCCTTACATCCTGCCACTGGGACAGACTAGAAATACATTTTTACAGACAAGCTAACACCAGTAGTTGGCACCAATAGAGGAGGTAAAAGCAAACAAAAAGGACTGAAGGGAAAACGAAGCAACCTGGAGGACAGGAAAAAGGAAAGTAACCATTAAAAACAGTCAGGAAAGCGATCGCAGAAACCATGGTCTTCGTGCTTCAGGGAGAACATTCAGACACAGATGAGCTCGATGCCTCGCAAAAATACTAATGCTGTGTTTATAAAGCCCAAATCTTAAAATCTTGCTACATTTCAGTTTGCTCTCAGAGCTCAACCAGAAACTAAGCCAGGAAGGCAGGTAGTATTCCAGAGAGCAGCTAGTCTCTGTCATGCAGGTTTTATTGGAGCTGCACAAAGATTCTAAGGCCTTTCCTCAAGACTGCAAAGCATTTGAGCACCCACACTTAAAAACGTCCCCTCCTTGTATCTTGCAAGGAAAACCTGTGCTGGGCGAGGGCATTCTCAGTTGCCAAGAGCTCACCTAGGAGCAAAGGCTGGTGGCAGCAACCACACCCCGGGCTTGTTTTCTGAGCCCTGATAACAGCAGCAAGGGCAGGAGGCCGTAGCGCTCAAGCTCCCCCAGCACACGGAAGGAGCGAGGCAGGGTATGCCAGCAGCGCAGGGGGGAGCTCTCTCCAGCTTCACAACGGTGCCGTTTTTCAACTAGACTGAACAGACACCTGTGGGTATCCTGCACTCTACCCTAGGACCTAATATGGAGAAAAAAGGCAACACTAAGGTGTCAATATTTGCCATTGACTAAATACACACTACAGTAAGTCTAGAGAAAACAGTGAGTAACTCCTAGATTCTCACAAAATGAAGTACCTGTGCCAGGAATGGCAGACTGAATTCAATTCCAGCAAGTGCCAGGCAAGCGAAGTCCCGCAGAGCATGCATGCTCACTGCTGGGTTCTGCGCTTGGTCCAAACTCCGGGTGTTGTAACGACCTCCATGAAACCCGCAACAGACATCAAAAGCACTCACGTGAATGGTGGCACAGAGAGAACAGCAGCAAAGCCCTCACTGAACGCCCTGTCTACCTCTCCTCACAAAACGTTCATCAGCTCTGCCTGCCCCACCTGAAGTCATGGGAGGAGGAGATGGAGTTCAGCACAGACAAGGAACACCAAGCATCAGCAGAATCTTCCGTATGAGGAAAAACCAGAGAGTTAGGGACTTCCTTAGGATTAGAAAGCAGGCTTGCATGTGTATGTAAGAAAGGCAAACTCAACAATGACCACAAAGAGAATATGTTAGATATTTGCTTTCTCCACCTCTCTCAGAACAAATTCAAGTGAGTAATTCAGAAAGCCTATAAGCAAACCAGCTGAAAGTAGAAAGCAAGAAGTGAAAATATTTTTCATTTTGCTATGATTATGGGTAAATGAAAGTCTCATGAAAATAAGCTCCAAAGTTATTCATCTAGCGCAAGAATGGTAACATACCTATATGAATAAAGAGCAAGTTATCCAAGTACATATGCCAAGTGCTTCACGTATCAAGACGACCGTGGGCAAGTTACTCCTGAGCTTATCCTATTATGGGATTTTTATGTGTTACTTATGACTGAAGTAGCAGGTTCTTTTCCGATACAGTAGTTTGATTTCCAAACAAGATTCTGAACAGTATTTTCCATCCTCTGCCCCCACAAGAAGCTCAGACTTTAATCCCATTTTGAGGTGAATAAGAGAGATTGTTTTAAGATGGAAACCCTTGAAGTCTCCAGCTGTCTGATGTGAAGGCTTCGGTTCTCATACCGCATGCCTGGAAGAACCTCCACAGGGAAAGCACATCAGGGTAAAAATACACTCCAAGGAGGAGGGTCATCCCACAGAACAGAAGAGCCTGGTCTCTGTCAGAAGGCAGACTGGAGTCCCATGCTCCCCTACTTCTTGTTAAGTTGCAAATAATTCACCCTGTACTGAGGAGTAACTAAGCTCATTATCTTTGGCATACAGACAAACTGCAGAACCAAAGGAAAAACAGACCCCAGAACTGCCTTACCCTGCCAGTGACGAGCATTTACAGCAGTCGAGAACACCTACAGTAGCGCTCAGAAAGCGCAAATACCACCACAGGAAGTTTTTCAGAGCAAGTTTGAGAGGTAAAGAGGGCATTCTGGAGATCAATCAAGGTCAGCAGATGTGACTAACAGGCAAGAGAGTCTAGGAGTGGGGAGGGACAAGATGAAGTATTAAGTTGTGATGATAGGGCACCTTAAAGTCGGAGAGAGACGCCATCAGCTCATCCAGTTCTCGTGTAGCTGAAGAAGCAGATATACGGGTCTGCTGCTGACTGGCGGTGACCCGCTGGGGGCTGCTCACCTCACCTTGGCTCACAGTGATTGCAGGCCTGACAAGAAAAAGAAAAAAGGAAAAATAAAAGCGCGTTTAAGCCTGGGAGAGCACTCCTAGGCTGAAAGTCCCACTGCCCCTCTGAACAAGCACAGCACAGCAAGTTTCACCAGCCCTCCCCCAGACCCAGCTTCCACAACACGCGCAGACCCTGTCTTTCTGCCAAGTCTAACGCGAGTGTACACACACACGTGCCATCCATTAAGGAACGGATGATGACCAAACATTCATTTTGTCAGGCAGCGGGTATTTGCGATCAGCTTTACATCTGAGTTTGAACAATCCACCTCTTGTAACGTGACTTATGTATTTTTCATCCAGGAGTAGATAAAAGCACCAGCATCTTCATGCGCCTGCTTGATTTCTGACCCTTCAGAGAAATCCCATCTTCTGCCTGTCACTCTCCTGCAGCATCTGCCCCTACACCACAGTCACTATTCCCACAAGAGCCTGTCACACCCCACAAGAGCCAGCAACCACCAAAACACTACTCACACTGGACTTGGCACAGAACTCTCCAGCTCATCCAGCAGGCTCTCCACACTGGGACGCACATCTTCGATCCCACGTGCACCATTTCGCTTTGGCTTTTCTTTTGTAGGGGGTGCAGCCTTCCCTCCCACGGAGCTGCTGCTCTCTGGGATGACATAGTGAGGTCCAGTCACACTGGGCAGTGATGGGCTTCTGCCGGCTTCATCTTAAGAAAGGGAAGCAGAAGAGAGTCATTCAGACCCCTAGGTCCATACATACGTGCTAATCACAGGCAAGAGCAACAAATTGCCCAGAAATCTTGTGGAACATCCATCTTTGAGGATATTCAGAACTTAAAGTGCAAGGGCCTGAGCAACCTAATCTAACTTTGAAACTCCAGTTAGAGCCAATTTTGAAGTTGGCCCTGCTTTGAGCAGGGCGCTGCACCACAGACCTCAAGAGATCCCATCCATACTAAACGGATCTTTGATCAGGAGCTGGAGGGCTCTCCCTCAATAAGGATGTTGGAAGGAACAAGTAGGCTACTGTTTTGAGAATCAAACTATCCACTCATGCCAAATGTCGTGCTATTCCTTACCTCCTGGGAAGCCACTGGCGGGATTATGTTGAACAGCATTCAGTTCCAGAAGAAGTCTGTCCAGTTCTGAGAGGTTGCTGCCCAGAGAGGAGCTGGTCATTGTGGGAGATGGTTCTGCAGACTTCTGCTTGTTCGGGAAACTAAAGATAAAAGGGAAGTGTGAAACTTCTGCATCAAGATACAGCAGAAGGAGGGAGGGAAACGTATGTTAGTACACATGTACCGTATTCTTTTCAAGCCGACGCTTTTAGCTCTGGGGGAAAGAAGATGTGTGCTTTGTGAAATGACTACAACGCAGGCGCTGCTTAGCCACATCTTCACTTGTCACTTACAAAGAAATGGCATTGACGGACAGGGCCTCAGGTTTTAGGACTGTGTGCTGTACAGCCCTGTAGCAAAAAGAGTTAACCGTCTGCAGATCCAAGACGCACAGAACAGCAGCAGAACCATTAGCTGGCATACAGGAAAATTACTTGTTTCTGCTGACATCACCCCAGGCAGCAAAAACCTCCCCCCTGACGCAAGGGAATGCAGGGCCAGCACAGGCTGGAGAAAGAGACAAAGTACAAACCTCAAGCTATTGACAAAAAGTCAAAAGCAGCAGGTTATGTGGTAGCCTCTTGCAGCACTCAAGGTCTCTTCTCAAGTCCTCAAACTTTTAATTTGGGAACTCTAACTAGTTTATAAGACATTTGAAACTATTTTCTATTGTGTTAAATACACAAGCCTTGAAAGAAGTTTACCTGTGCACAAGCGTGTATAAAACACGGGCTATAATTATTCCTTATCCATACAGATGATCCCATTTACCACACACAGCTGCAAACTGTTTCAAAGCAAAACGTAGCACCAATGCAGTGATTTTTACAGTAATTACACTGTAGTAACAGTCTTCCCATCATCAATGGCAGGGAAATTATTTTCTCCTAGTTTTACAAATGGAGAAATAACTTCTAATGCTCTAGAGGGTCTTATTTTATCAAAAAGATACTTTCCAAATCCAAAATGGGAGCTTCTGCCTTGTGCACACTACCATATTATGCTCAGAAAGTTAATATGTAACAGGCTTTAGGACTCTGACACCTATAACACCAGCAACAATTATGAAATTCCATAAGGGCAGTTATTATCTTTCTCTTCAGACTGGGGAAAAAAAAAAAAATCCACATATGCAATCTGAGGAGGGCATACTTCTTCCCGACCCAAGCACACAAGCCACAATTCACACCAGAACCAAGCCATGCCAGACCCTTGTACAGGAGGACTTATGGCTGTAATTATCTCCATTTTGTACTAATTGCATGCAGCCATCTGAAAAAATTGCAATTACTGCCTCCATTGGACCATTTCTGGATATGTCTGCCTCTACCCAGAATTAGTTCTGGTTGAAAGCGACTTCCTGCTCAGCAGAAAGAGCTTGGCACGGTTAGACCACGACACCAGAGAAACACCAGTCTCCACACTGTAAGGCGGCACCAGGACAGAATGCACTGTGCAGGGCCATCAGAGATGAAGTTCTGACAGCCTCTTCCTCACTCATCCCCCTGTCAGCAGAACGGTCTATCCTACCGTGCAGGCTACTCCTCCAGCCTCTCCGTGTATGAGCAGCTGCCTTTGCGAGTACAAACTAGTTATCTATCTACCATCTACTGAGATGAAAGTTTTAAGTTCTAATTTACTTGAAAATTCAAGTCAATGCACACCCTGCTAGGCCACAGGTTCCCTGGGATAACTGACCCAAAGGCCACCCACCTCGTAAAGAACTTCTGGGCTGCTTAACAGAGGGACGGATTTGCCACTTGTCTCTGGATCGTATCCTTCATAACACAACCCAGATCCTGTTCTATCTGATGGATCCTTAACCTCTTCTGCAGCTGAGCAAACCAAAGGGCCAGGTCAACGTTTGAAGCGAGTATGAAAGTTTCAGTGGCCTCTTACAAAAGAAGTAATCGAAACCAACACAAGGCAACATAACATACACAGGGGCAGTGTTTGTTCCCACTTAGAGAAGGCAGCTTGAGCCACAGCAGGCTCAAGTTGTGAGTCAGGCTTCTCTCTTAACAGAGGCAAGATACCTGTAGACGTGTTCCTCTTCGCTGGCACGAGGAGAAGGAGAGCTGAGCCCGTCTCTAGGAACAGAGGCACTGGAGCTTTTGGCACTAGAGCTGTATATAGGAGACTGGGACTGAGGCTGTGGAAATGAGATTTGCATTGGAAACATGCAATACAAAACGAGTATGTACACTACTGCATTGCAACCCCACACACGTATAGGACAGAACAAAGCCCAGCAGAAGGATAAAAAAAATCTGCTATATAGCCAGCCAGCCTCTATCAGATGAGCTACACCAGGAACAACTGTCCTCCACTTGCTTCAGATTTGCCTATGAGTCGCAGATCTGTGCTGGAAACCCAGCCTGCTTTCCACAGGCTACAAGACAGATGACTAACACTAATCTCATCACACTACCATTTTGTCGGAACAATGACGATGGGTTTCAAATTCTTTTCAGCCATTTGTTCCAACCGTTTAGTTCTATTAAAAGCCCACACCTCCCCCCATTTCCCCACTCTGTTCATAGCCAAACTCATCCTCGCTTCTTGCTGTTCCATCCCCTCAGCTACTTCCTTGAGAGATGCTGCGCCAACAAAACAAGCACGTACCCTCCCCATCCACACACACTCACTTACTTGCTGGTGGACGTATCTGGATACGTTGGGTTGCCACTGATCTAAGGGGTCAATCACAGTGCCATTCAGGGCCTCGTTGGAGGGTGGCGGGGGCACTGGCGGCGGCACGCCAATCTCTTGGTACGTGTGGTTTCCAGTTGGATAGGAGTAAGGTGTTTCCTCTGTTAGAAACACTGGTCGTTTGGAGATATGCGAGGTGGTGGATTCCAGGTCTGCCAATAAGGCGTCTGCAGGAAAAAAAAGAGGGGGGAAAAAAAAAAAAAAGGTGAAATCCTGGACTACAGCTTTTTCTCTTTCATCTCATTCAGGATATCCGTATCAGAAGGTCTTTGGGAAGACTTTTCATCTAAGCTGATCTACTAAATACCCTGAAAAACATTACTGCAGCCCAGGACTGAATGGGTTAATCAAACTTGTAGTACAAAGAAAATGCCAAGAGGTAACAAAGCAGCCAGAAAAACTGTGTCAGTCTCAGATTTTTTTTGTCTTAAGTGGAAAACCACCCAACAACAGGGACCCGTAGTCTCACTGCAGCCTGCAGAAGAACAACCTAGGAGGAACCTGCCCAGAGATCGACTCGCAACAGGATACTGACACAGACTAATTACAGGCCCCACATCATCACGCAGTCATTTACTGTGGCCGCAGGCACTGCTTTCTGCAGGAAACGATCTCGGGAGGGGTTTTCTCCAGAGTCTAAGGTAGTGGAAGAAGCATGAAACTTTCAAATTAGTCCATCGGTGCAGCAGGAGTACGCGTTTCAGTTTCCCTAACAAAAATCCCTCTCAGTACATCACAGAAACAGTTAACTAGTTTCCAGAGGCTGCCAGGTAAACGCCATTTCTTCTCCTGGAAACAATTCTCAACTTGCTGGGTGGAGACTGCTCACAAATTCCTGAAGAGAAGAAAAACTTCCACCAGCTAGAAACACCGGCACTCATGCCAGGCAGAGGAACCCACGTCACACTGTTAGCACCTCTCCGAAATCTTAAAGCAGGAAAAACGCTCTCCCTGAGATGGGGCATGAAAAGGCACTCCCACCTCTCCAGATTTCTCCCTGCAAACTATCCTCTGCCCGTTCCCAACCCTGCACTCCTCTGCGGTGACTCACAGGCGAATTCTCGACTTGTTGGACCTTCTGTCCCGTGAACCCACCCTGCGGAGCCCGCTGCAGTCCCTGGTGGGGAAAACTCCAGCGAGCGACTGCAGGTCTGCACTGTACTCACTTTCTAAAGAAAGCCTCGCTGGCCAGGCGCCCAGCTTTCCACTGGGGCAGCAAGCTGTAGTGCACACATCTTTAAGGCTATTAGAGAGGAGCCGGTTCGCCAGGGACATCAGTGCTTTCCATTATAAGAGCATCAGGACATACCTGGCAGGTCCCTTTGGAGATGTGGGATTCAGCCAAACAACAGTAACGCAACTTCAGCAGAATTAGGCGAGGAGGCTCTCAGAAACCCCCTGGATCTCCCTCCCCTCGGCGCAGACCCAACTGTCTTCAGGCAGTCTCAGTTAGCAGGATTTGTCCTTCTCCTCCTGCACAGGGCAGGTACTCGGTACTCAGGCCTGGGGCGCGAGGGCTCAGCCTGAGCGTAGCCATCCCGCAGTATCCTCCACCAGGGTCACAAGGAGCTGAAGTTATCAGGTGGCACCAGAATAGCAACCCAGCAACCGCTCGCCCTAATGGCTGCCTACTGGCTCTAAGAGGGCAGGCACCTGCCAGCTCAAAGCCACTTCCCGAGCAGAGCAGACCACATCAGCCAAAGCATTTAGCAACCCCTCAAGAAAATATATTTAAGGGTCAAATGGAGGACAGGGTTATTGCATTACAAGACGAGGAAGGTGCTGCTTTTATACTCCCTCTCTTTCACAAACCAAAGCATCATGAAAGAAAAAAAAAGGCGGTCCTGCCCTCAGAGAACAGAATATAGCCATTAGCAAATTAAATACTGTGTTACATTAACCCTATACACCTTTCATTTAGTAAAAAGATGCTCCAAATCATTTGAGCCACGGGCATCTTCCTAGAGGGGCCAAAATACCCCAGAAGCAGATTCTCCTAAGGGATACAAGCGTTCTGTAGCTGGGGAAAAATGAACTTCATCTTCTTTTTAAGCAAAAGAACAGCTGGTGGATTCCAGAGCGCAAGGCACGTACCTCAAGGGAACTGCTGAAGAGCTGCAATTCCTTCAACCAGGCAGGTCCTGTGACTGGAGGTTTCGTGCACACAACCTCCAAGAGAAGTGCTGTCCCAGAAGGTGTGGTTTTTGCTTCTCCCCACCAATGACAAAGGCAAATCAAACTCCACCAGGAAGCGAAAATCCCATGAGGGTGCTGGGCTCCTCCAGCCCTGCAGAGGGGACCCAAACCATTTTTCCAGCCTCCACCCCCAGCCCTCACTGCAGGACAGGCAGATGTAACCATCTCGCCACAAAACTCTCCTCCTCGGCTCAGCGCTCTGCTGAATGAACCATCGGACAGAAATCCACTGCTTTTCACTAACGGCACAGGAGCGAGTTCGGCTAGATTTACTGGCTGACTTTTACAAGTCTGCAGAAGAAGAGGGCTCTGGGAATACCAGGAGCACTCTGCCCCCAGGTTGTGAAGGAGTTAAGGAGAAGACATTACAGTTTAATGATTAACTTCCCCCATACCCTCCCCCTTCCTGACTTGAGCAAACAAGGCAGAGCCGAGGAACAGGAAGCGGAGGGAGGAGAAAAGGCTGGAGAGGAATCACTCGCTTGCTCAAGCTGCGCTTCAGCTGCACAAGTGACACCGAAGCAGCTGGACGAAGCCACCACCCCACCCGTGGGACAGGAGCAGGAGCAAGCCCGGAGCAGGACAGGCGCTCACACACTGGTTTACGGGTGGCAAAGGACCTCTCCTTGTGCCTGCTGGCCCCCATGTTCTCCAACCCAGGGTCTGCCCTTCCTCACGCCCCAGTCGCTGCCTCCAAGCTCACAGCCATAACGGAGGGAAGGTCTTCCCCATTTGCGTCCATCCCCCTTGCTTCCAGCCACACAAACCGTTCTCCGATCCAATCCCATCAGCAACCGCAGTGAAGTTTTGCTGGACTGGGAAGCTGATCCCCTTCAAAGGGTCCAGCAACGGCAGCAGAACTACCCCAAGAGCGGTGGTGGCACGGTGCCCGCTCAGCACGTCCCACCTCGTGGGGCTTCACCCTTCGAGAGGGAAGCGACTCCACAACCCACGGGAACGGGCTGCAAATCGCTCCCTTCGAGGTCCACCTCAGGAGTTTTGCAGCCCAGAGACCGACTGGAGGCAACTATTCAAAACCCAACCAAAGGGATTAACATTTTGTTTTCCATGCAGCACTTCACCCTAAGACGCCCCAAAGCACTGTGCATTCATTTAGGATTTGTGCAACTTTTTAACGCTACCAGAAGACAATGTGAGATAAGAGATGGGAGGAAAAGAAGGCAGATTTATTAATGGAAAAAAAGATGCATTGCTCTCTATCTTTCTTTCGCAAAAGGGACCAGACAGCTGTAACCTGATGAACTGTAACAAAGATGCTGTGCCTTCTGCGGGGCTGCACCTCATGTTCCAGGACTGAGTTTGCTACGGTGACCGCTCCTTAGAGTATCAAATACTGAAACAGAAATATTAAAGGTTCGATCGATGTATTGGGTAATGAAGTGTTCCTTCCCAATCAACCAGTTAGTCCCTCCCAGTTGACTGGATCATCCCAACGCACTGACGCAGACCGGTTCACACAACCACCAGCCATGAGAGGGCACCACTACATCCTTACATGCACAGAAAGACGAAACCCGACAGCAATGGCTAACTTGGCAGTACTTCACCTCACTTGTTCATCCCCGCAGAGTGGGGAACCTGTCCCTGTTTTAGGCACACAGAAACTTTCTGCCGGCACCGCGTGTGCCGCGCGGAGATGTGCATCTTCACACCAGCGCACGCTGCAGCACCTCGGGCTATCGCCCAGTACCCTGGAAACAACCACACACACTGACCTCACCGCAGTTTTACTGCTGCCCCAAATCCTCTCTAAAATACTACAGACACAGCTCTAGAAGGCAGAATCTCCCAAGGTTAAAAGATCAGAGATTCATTTATTTCTAGAGGATAGATTTAACCATTTTGTAGCAATAAAGTAAAACAGACAGGGTTATACTAGATCTTCAAGCTCCTCCACAGGATCACCCCTCCTTCCACTCTCACCCCTACAAGAAGCTGCTAAACACAACCCACAGACAAAATGTGAACTCACAGACACGTGGATGGAGTGGAATCATACAGCCCCGTTTCCAAAGACTCAGTAGGGCTCAGCCTACCCACAGGCATGGGCTGTGCGTATAGAAATTTGTATTTTCCACTCTATTAACAGCGTGCTGCTCAGTGGGGTGTAGAAGAGTGAGGGATACTTGCTAAAACACCACCAACCCAGACACTCCTTGCCGTCACACAGCTGACAACCCTAACTCACTCTGCGCCGTAGCAGAGTGCCTCTCAACGCGTGCATGCCCGGGGACTCGGCCAAGCACCCGGTAAGGCTGCAGGCAAACATGAGACAGAGGGGCAGGAGGCAGAGTCCTCCTCCCTCCACCGGGCAACCCAAAAATAACATGCTCAAGTGAAATCACGTTCAGGCCAGAGGGCTACTCAAAGCACATCCTCCCCGGTATGGGAGGGCGTTTGCGTTCGCATTTGTCATGGTTTAACCCCAGCCAGCACCTAAGCAGCACCCAGCCGCTCGCTCACTCCCCCCGGTGGGATGGGGGAGAGAACTGGAAGGGTAAAAGCGAGAAAACTTGTGCGTTAAGATAAAGACAGTTTAATAGGCAAAGCAAAAGCCACGCAGGCAAGCAAAGCAAAACAAGGAATTCATTTGCTGCTTCCCATCAGCAGGCAGGTGCTCAGCCATCCCCAGGAAAGCAGGGCTCCATCGCAGGTAACGGTGACTTGGGAAGACAAACGCCATCACTCCGACGTCCCCCCCTTCCTTCTTCCCCAGCTCTACACGCTGAGCATGACGCCATACGGTATGGAATAGCCCTTTGGCCAGCTGGGGTCAGCTGCCCCGGCCGTGCCCCCTCCCAGCTCCTGGTGCCCCCCAGCCTGCTCGCTGGTGGGGTGGGTGAGAAGTAGAGGCGGCCTTGACTCTGTGTCAGCACTGCTCAGCAGGAATGAAAACATTCCTGTGTTATCAACAGCTACTATGAAGAAGGGACAGTTAAAGAATGATGTCACATGTGATACCTTTACTGCTATAAAGCATTCCAAGACATCTGCAGGTCCAGGTGCCTCAGTTTGCTCCTCTCTCCCTTCTCTCCCTTTTGCCAAAAATCATTACTAACTACGAGGCCCCTGGGATTCTGGTCTTCAAATCCCAACACACAGCTCTGCATATACATTAGATAAGTATGAGTGGTCCTTAATACCAACTGCATTGCTTCAAGGTAGTTCCCAGCATCTGCCAAAGCTCTGCTAGTCATTTTGACAGCTTGGGACAAGAACTCCCTAGCTGATATCCAATGCACTGAACCGCTCAGAGAAAATCCCTTTTACCAAGAAAATCAGCAAGATGAAAGAGCAGGACAATACCTTAGGGTAAGTCCCATTTACCACTTCAAGCTGCACTGAAAAGAGGAATCATCTCCCCAGTTATACACTGCACATTCCTGCGCTATCTCCCGGGCCCACACCTCTGTCAGGCCGAGGAACAGCTCACGCATTCCAGGGGCTACGACGCAGCCTCCTTCACCATCACTGCGTGTCAGCACTCGCTGTCCTGCAAATGCAGTATCCTCCAGCAGAAACGGCCTCGTGTGCAGCCGCAGGGGCGCATTCTTCAGCTTCCCACATCCCAGGTTTGTCTGATAAAGAGCAGTAACGCCAGCCTAGGGATCACAAGGCAGATCTGAGGTACAGAACAGGAATGGATAACGCAGGGGCCCCCTGGCACTGATGCACACATCAACCCCCTTTTCTATAAATCTGAGCCTCACTTAGCCCCTTTAAATACATAAAGTTATTAAAAAGAAAAAAATGTATTTACATGTATCTTCCCACGCGTATCAAAACACACTCTTTGTTCACTCCCCTCTTCCCGTGCATCTCACAAATGCTCCTGGATTAAGGTTGCACAGCGAAGCAGAACATATCCTGAACTAGTTCTGGAAAAAACTACATTACAAGGCATCGACAAATTCACATTTGCCAGTTGGCATCAAGCAGCTTTTTAATGCTAATTTTTCCTCAAGCAGTAAATAGTTTTCCACTATTTGTAAGCAGTCTAGGATTTTTAAGTGAGGCAATTTAGAGAAATCTAAATCTGCTTTCCTCTCTTAAGGAGAAGCCTTCCACTACTGAGTGTCCAGCATAACTCCAGCCTGCGCGAGGGCTGCAGAGACACAGCATACTCAGTTAGCTCAAAGATGACAGCATTAGTGCCAGCAGAGAGAAAACTACCTCAGATTTCCATATGCAGTTCCTCTCTCTCAACAACTGAGGATGAGCTATTAAGCCGTGCTGACACAGCAAATCAGAGCATTATCAATACAGTAAGCAGATCAAAAGGATGGTGGTCGAATTTTCTTCTACATCTCATCTACTGCTGGGGAGGAAATAGAAGCATAACTGAGGCAAGATACTTCAAATGCCTCAGATATCAGCCTTTCATTTTCAACAGCTGAACGTCACATCTGCACATCCATCAAACCGCACATTGCCTGTAGCTCTGCTTCTTGCATGGGACATCTGGAAAGTGAGCGACACTGGAGACAGGATTCTTCATCCAGCCACCGCACAGAGCAACTGCCTTCAGCATCCAGCCACAGAGTCCCATCTCCCCCAGCATCTCTACTGCCACACGTCCCTGAGAGCGCAGACACAGCACGCTGGGGAATCAGGATGAGATGGCTGAGCACAAATGACAGTATTTCCACTAATGCAGCTGCAGAGAGCAGGTGTCCGCACCTCCCCTGTTCTTCCCCATGCCCGTTTACCCAAATAACTAGAACTGCTACAGGTCTTCCTGGCTTCGACAGCAGAAGGTTCCCAGAGGACTGGTAAATGGAAATGAAAAGATAGCCATAAGGGCAGGTCTAAACGAGGACACAGACTTTACATGATAATCGTGTCTCACTTGGCGTAAGACAAATTGCAGACCCCTCATTTGCAGAACAAGACACCATTCTCCAGCCCTTTTTTCTTAATACCTGTAAGATGCTGATTCAAATCCTTGATTTTTGCTGTCCCCTAAAAGAACGAGGGGAATTGCATCTCCAGAACTGAACCCTGAACCCGCAGACTTCGAGCAGCCTCTTTGCAAAATCCCTGAATCTAAATAAACTTTAGAAGTCTCGTTAGGTACAAATAAGTCTTCTCTCCCCCACCTCCAGGAGTAAATGCTACGCCAGCTCACATATAGGGAGACAGCTCGGGGCGGTAACCCAATCCCTGGCAAGACAGTTTTACATTGTGAGTAACTGCAGAGGAATGGGGAGCTTGGGTATATTTATCCTATTAAATAGCCTTTCAAAAGAAACATTTGCAACGCTCTAGAAGAGCTGCATCAAAAAGACTTGTTGGAGCTCCGCTATAGGGCTTCTCACAGCCCTTGAGTTTGAGTCCGGAAGGGGTGGGGAGCCCCAAAGAGCAAAACTGACGACAGGAATTCTCTTTTTAACAGCAGTTTTGACTTTTCTCAGCAAAAGGGAAGAGCATTATCAGAAATAGGAAAACCATGAACAAACAGGTGAATGCAGGCATTGACTTCCAGGTAAAAGAAATGTAATAAGAGGTTCTTAAGGCATTATAGCCTAATCAATGTTTGTAAATGCAAAAAGATCACAGACTACAAAAGCAATAAAATACAAAGACTACATTCAAAATGAGACCTTAAAAATTCAAAGTGCAATCAGATGCTCTTAAAATTCTGATGTTCTCTGGTTCATGTATACAGAAAGCAGGTAAAATAGCTTGGCTTACTTTCTAAAACATTTTGAGAAGGAGACATTCAAAAGTTTTCCAAAATTTAACCCATATGATGAGAAGGTGATTCGAATACAGGACACCTAACAGCCCTCAGCTCTCTTGTGAAGCAGGGACAGATTGTTATTTAAGATACAGAAAAATTCAAGGCACAAAAGATAAGTCATTTGCCAGACCTAACAACTGCTGAATTACCAGTACAGAGCAGCCACTGGTATTTTTACTTCACATTGTCTAGACCTGCCTAGAGAAAGTTCAGGTGACACGGTCAAAAAAAAAAAAAAAAAAAAAAAATCACTCAGCTCTTTTTTTAATGTATTCCAGTGACTGATGTTTATTCAAAGCCTTGCGCTTTCTCATTATCAAGGTATTGGTGCAATCATGCCTTGTGTCACTGCTTAGTAAGAAGAACGTCCAGACTAGTATCAGTACATGGTATGGTGACCTCCGATAGAAGACAATATGCATGAAAATCCTTGAAGCTTCTCTGTTCTCTGAAACCAATACTGCCCCTTAGAATAAGCCAGACTATGCATTTGTGGCACTGATTTACAAAGTTGTGTGGGTGCTTCAGAAAAGCTTAACAGCAAAGGCAACCATCAAGTAGTCGTTATGCCTAGCTACACCAGGCTGCAGAGACAAACTAAACAAGAATTCATCCCACGACAGACAGAACTGCTTTCAAAATCACGTGATGGCAGCCACCGCGAATCCCATCTATGCCATAACTCGAATACGGACAGCCAAACCAGTTCGTTTTCCCCCGTACAGCAGCCCATGCACCCAGCTCTGACCACTATCAGCAAATGTCTAAACAAAGGCAAGACACTGCACTGTGAGTTGTGGTCGAATACCATCAGCTGCAGCAATGATTGTGGCTTCCTGTCCCAACCACCGAGACCCAAGCTAGAGACTTTATTCCAGAGCTTGTGGCCCACTAACTGGTCACAACTAACAGGCACTACTACCACCCCAAGCACAGGGTGGTAAAAGGGTGTGCAAACAGCCTGTTTAAAGCTATTTCAGTAACTGTTTGTCAGTAACTACTCATTGCGGATTGGGGGATGAAACGCAAACCCTTCGAGCGCTCCGGCTGTAGTTTCAGCAGAGCTGACACCACCGCATGCCGCCAGCGTAAGGGAAGGGCCCAGCGATCCCCGCTTCCCCCAGCACGCAGCCCCGCGCTGCTCCTGGAACTCACCCTGCTGATCAGATGCTTTCTGAACTAATTCTTACTAAGCCAGTAAAAGTTTGACGTGTTGTTGGTTTGGTTTCTTATGACAAACTTGTAACATTTCTTGGAAACATAGCTCCAGCCACTCCATGGATTAAGCAGCTTTTAGAAAATGTTTTAAAGAGACTAACGCCAAAATTTAGCCCTTGTCTAAGTGAATAAAGTTTCTGCTTTAAATAGGAAATACTGTACTTTCACCTCCACAATTCAGGCCAGGACACAAACTGTAAAATCCAGCTCCATCCAGCCATTAGTTGAAAGAAATCACGCATCCTCCTGTCTGATTCCCGTAATTCATCTGCATCTCAGGTACAGACCAGAAAAACTGCAGCCTGAAAAGGGAGCAATCAGCAGACGGCACAAACTGAAATGCTCCTAAATTCTGGAGCCACCCCTCACCACTACCAGCCACGTCCATCTGAGCCTACACTGACATTTCGTTTTGGCTTTGCAGCCCCCGAATGGCGATATGGCTCAATCGGTAGGACGGCACACATTATGTACCTTACTGGTGGTATCTCCTTTGTGCCACTGAGCTTAAGAGTCAGCTTTTGACAGAGACTACTCCTGACCATAAAACTTTAAAGATGAGCCAACTCTATACGGTACAAAAACCCAACAGAAGCCACCATGGGAGCTCAGACCTTCCACCGGACCCCGCTGAGGGGCGAGAGGGCTGTTTGTACCTCTGCTTCAAAACCATAAAGGTCACTGCAAGAGCCTTCCCGCGACTGGCCACACCGCTTCCTTTCAAATTAGCACAAGCATTTCACTGAAACTCAGACCTACCCTGTAACCTCAGCAATGGGTATTTGTCAGCACGGGGAGGGTGCTGGAGTGCCAGCATCACGAGGGGTCAGCTAGTTCCCGTGTAACCCCGCAGCAAGGCTGTCAAGGGCACAGAGAGAGGCCCTCCGTAGGAAACCAGCTGACCAGTTTGCAGCTTGACACCAGCAGTCCCTGGGAATCACAGCCCCGTTCCTTGAAGGAGCATCTCAGATCCACCTCTTGTTATTTTTGATGCACCAGGCTGGGAAATCACCAATTTCACATCACCGAGTGGGCAGGAAGGTAACCTAATCTTCACTAGACCCACAGGGCATGGGATCATCGGTGCAGCGTGCAGGCTGAGAGACACTGCAACCGCCTCGAAGATCTGAGTCAGCACAGTTTCCTGGATGAAACAACACAAATCCACAGCGCGCTCTGGCCTACAGGCCAAGCTGTGTGAAGGAACCACAAAAGATTTTCCTGTAGGACCAGATTTTTTCCACTTAGCTCTTGAACACTAAATTAGACCCCAGCTCAAACTGGCTGAGAGAAATCAACCACCACCTACAAAAGGAGAAATGCATAATCATTCTGCCTTCCTCCAACTTCCTTAGAAGAACTTTCATCCCCTTTCCACTACCTCAGAACTGTTATCTCAGCCATCTCATGAACTGAAGTCACGTCTCACAGGGCACGTAACTGCTTACGTGGTCAGAGAGAAGGATTCCTCAGTGTGTTATAGGTTTGCTGAGCATCCTCACACTGGAAGTGATTTGTGATTTAAGTACCATCTCCTTGCAGAAGGCACGTACCTGATGCTCCAGAAAAAACAATAAGGTTACCAGACCAATTTCCAAAGAAAATATAGTTTGAATATGTTGGGTTTTTTTTTTGGTTTTGGCCAAAAAGCTGCTAAACCAAGTATAGCCTTTCCAAGTTCTACAAATTGACCTAAGCTGGTCACTCCACTGGCTATCGCATTCGGAAGCTGTCAGCAGAAACACCAGGAAGAACAAACTCTTCCTGGCGTTGAAGATCTAAGGACAGCACAGAGCAAAGCAAGGCCATACAAATCCAGCTTAAGCTGGCTATTGTATTCTTCACGCGCTGCCTCCAAGAGGAGCACTTGAACTAGCAGCATGTGACATCTCTGGTTTCAGAGCCTGCTCCCTCCCAAAGGTGTGTCCTCCCGTTTATATCTCATTTCCAGAAAGTGCTGGGGAGGGGGGAGGGAAGGGTTATTTCCTGCCGTATACAGCATCCTCTTTTTTTATAGCATGGCTTTCTCCACACTTGAAGTGAAAAGAGACATCTTATATTTACTTCCCTCTGTTTATAGCCCTGAGTGGCAAACAGCTCATGCCAGGAAAAAACACCCTATGCTAAGACCTGGTGCCTTAAACTGAGTTCATGTTCAACTCACGCTAAACAAATAAATGTTTTCAGTTTCACAGCTACCAAAGGCTTCTGAGAATGCCAGATCCCAGCTACACAAGCCTTGAATGCCTCCGTACAGCGATTCACAAACGACCCCCAGTTTTGTGAAGCTAAAAGAGAAAATAATCCCTTGCATGGTTCCTTTCTGTCTAGATTGACTGTACTCTCAAACTGAGCCTGGAACAACAGGGAACAACTACCGAAGGTGGACAAGCTTAGTCAAAAAACTCTTCCACTGCTCTACGAACACTCTTCAGGAGGGTCAGGAGAAGTTTGTAAAGGGTTTGCAAGTGCAGTTAGCTCCAGCACGTCCTGTGACACAGCGCATGCAAAAGCAGTAGGCAGAGCTAATCTCATCGCTTGTACAACGTTTAAGAGCACAAAGCCAAGTTCTGGTTTACTGAACAGAGAAGTTGGAAATTGCACAAGAAAAGTTTGTGCTATGTAAAATGCTTCACCCAGCCTTAACCAGCCTTTACTGAGTACTCCAACTCATGACCTCCAGTGATTCAGACCACCATGATTTAAGTACTACTGTCCCCAGATGGCTGTCCCACCCACAAGTTACAGCACTAATAGCAGCAGTAGAAACCATTTTCAGCCACATTTTTCGGTCGCAGCAGTTGACAGCTCCACACCCTAAACCTAAACCTCCACATATTTCATTTTGCATTGATATAACAGGCTGTGACCTGCGGCAACTATAGGCAGTAACATCTGCAGCCACGGCGCCTGAATTCCGACGAGGGTCACAAATCAGAATCCTCACCCTAACGTTCATACGCCCTTGATAGCACAAAAAATGATCCACCTTTCAGAAATGGAGAACTGACATGCAGCCCTGAACAGCCCAACATAACACAGCAAGTCCACGTTATATCAGAATAGAAAGCAAGTCTGACTCTCAGGCCTGTACTAAAAATACTTAAGTTGGAATTTCTCAGTCCGAATCTGCAGCCTGCTATGAGCTCCACCTGCTACCGAGTCTTTTGTCAGAATCCTCGCCTTTCGGAAGCGAACAGACTGGTGTTCCTACGGGCAGTTATAGTTAGCCCTACGAAAGATTACGAGGAACGACAATCTGCACAAATTAGAGAGTCTCCATCTCTCTCCCTGTGTGTCAACTGCCAAATTGGAAACAGCTTTGGTCTCCAAGGAGGGTAAGTACAGCCTCTGCCGGTCCTCTCCTAGAGCGGCTCTTCTTGTGCAAGATCTATTTCTGATCTCCGCCTGACAGCAAATAGATCTTCAGGCATTGCCAGGAAGTCCCAGACAACGGCATTAGCAAATGGCCAGTACTGACCTCACCTCTCTGGGAGGGAGGCGCCTTGGCTCAGACAAAAGTAGAGGACATCAGCTCTGTTCAAACACAGCAGCGCTCAAACTGAACAAGAGTGAGATGGCACCCTGGCTGAGTCTGGTGGAAGGAACAGGTTGGAGTGAGCGTAAACGTTTTATGCAAGCAACTAAGCAGTTAATACCATCTCAGTACTGACCTGGGCTGGATTTCAGCCAACATCCTAGATGGAAAAAAAAATTTAAAAATAAAAATCAAAAACTCTAGTCACCAACACACTAACCTTTTTAGTCCTCTATTTATCTTTACGCGCGCGAAATAGTAAGTTAACCCTCCCCATGCATGTCATAAGAATTTTTATTTGCTGCTGGCTTCGCTCAGAAAGTTTCTAGAAACTGGGATCAACGTTCAGAAAAGTCCAGGAAGATCTGCTCTCCTCTGCCAAAAGGAAAAAAAAAAAAATATTCATGAAAACCAGACAAGCAGCCACTGAACTGACCCCTCAGGGACAATTTCCCAGGCCAAGGCCTCTGATCAAAATACCAACTCCCTTGTATTCCTACAGGAAGAGGGGCTCAGCCAAGCCAGCTATCTGAGGAACCAGACCCTTCCTGCTACACCAGCACGCAGCTACTCCACAAGCGCTAGGTCAAAACACAGCGCGCGCTTACCAACATCTAGCAAATCTAATACAAAGGAGACCTCCATTAAGCAAAGCAGAGTCCAAGGATGGGTAGAGAAACAGCAGGAAACAAGACACTATCGATTTTAAACCACGGCTCTGGTAAAGGGAATAAACAGAAGCTCAGGGCTCGAGACATTTCTAGTCCCTTGGCTGATCAGTCAGGCAAACACTGATGGAAATAGTGCCAGTGGGCAGCAAGAGCACCCCAGCGCTGGGAAATTTATCATACCGCACAGTTTTACTACGGCAGATTCATCTCCAAACCCGTGCTGCTCTCTCCAAGTCAGGTACGTCAGGTTGATGCCATATAATTAATATCTTGCCAAAAGTTGGTTTGCCCTCCTTGTGCAATGAAAGGAAGGACTCCTTCTACCTATTCTTCTTCTTCCCTGTCATCTGTCTCCTCCGGCAGACTAGCTTTCTTCCTTCAGCACGAAAGTACGCTCTTTAGAGACCTGAGCTGGGCAATCTGTTCTCACGCCTTTCTGGAAAACAGACGGGCAGAGAACAGAAACAACTACAAGGACAGCAGACCAGAGTGGAAAACACTGCCATCATTTGTGTGCCAGACCCTGCTCGGCCCTGGACTACAGGACTTGGGAGAAGAACTGCCAAGTGCAGAGGTGTGTGGCACCCAGCTACTACCAAGCAACCCTCTACATGCCCACTGAAACGAGGGCAGACAAGGGCATTTTTTAAGCCCTGGGTGGACTGTATTTGGTTGAGATTTGCGTAACTGTAGGCAGTTGGGTCTGACCTGAACAGAAAATTGCAATACGCAGCATTGAGGCCACAATACATGCTAATCCAGTGCTGGATAACTCTTCTGAGCAGCTTCTAAGCAGCAGCTTAGTGCCATAAGCAGTGGCAAATCAGAACAGTGTGAACACACAGCAGTGGCTTCCAAACCTTTGGACAACAGCAAAACCTTTGCTTCTGCTCCAGAGCCCTCAGGTGGAAATGACAAATGTGTAAATTTGACCACTTAAGAGGACCTTACAACACCTGTAGAGTACTTACCACTTGGAGATCATAATTTGGTATCTGCTGATTCTAACTCATCTAGGGAAGGAAAACACGTTACATCAGGGTTTGCATGGGAACTGAGCACAGGAGTTCCACTGGACAGCGAGCACCGTGAAGGATACAGTTTCACAAGATGCAGAAAGGCGAATTAACAGTTCACCACTGCCAAAAATGGAGAGGTTTTACTCCCTCTTCCAGACATGTGCTGCTGCCACTTACTTGTGTTGGCTCTAGCTCTCACAAGACCCCTCTGTGAACCGGTTCAACAGAATATACACCCAGCCAAAAAAACCGACTGCTTTCTTTTGGGTTAGAAGAGAGAGATGAGCACAGCAGTCAGCAAGAAGGAGGGGGTATGTCCAGGCAGCCAGGCGAGGGAGCAGAAAAGGGTTAAGGATGAGAGAAAGTAAAGCCACCGGCCCTTTCAGCAGCAGCAAGCCATTATATGGACTCAGCTGCCAGCAGGACCACCGCCTCAGACACCTCAGCATCTCACCTTTGCCACACAGCCAGCCATAGTCAATAAGAAGTTTGCTAAAGATCGCTACGATCCTATCCATCTGCATATGTAAAAACAGTTTTGGACACAGCCAGAGACAAAATACTGCCAGAGCTTGCACATTTTAAGTTAATTATCTGCCTTTTAAAAAGTAACAGGAAAGCATGTGGACCCTATAACCAATAAAGGGAAGGGTAAGATTTGCGTGGTTATGCAAGAATAGAGATGAAACTTAAGGGAAGAAAAAAATAGCATCTTTTAAACAGTGGAAATCCTATCCAAGCAGCATAAACGGCTCTGAATATAGACCCGTCCAGGCAAAGTGCCAGTTACAAAATTTGAGACACACATAAAAAGATGATGAAATTAGGAACAGAAATATTAGTATAAATTCTGAATTCATTAAAAGCATTAGAAGCACAAATTCTGCCCATGAGATGTAGAATGCCCTGGCTACCAGTAAAAGGAGGATTCCAGCAACAGAGAATGGGGACACTGAAGAGACCCTGCAATCGTATCCACATTTAGTACAGTCTTATTGAGACATTCCTATCCTGAAGGCTCTTAAACGGGCTATCAGAATGCAAACTTGAGAGATTTTAGTCCTTGAAGAGAATATTTTTCATTAACTCCAGCAAGGTCCCATTCAGTAAGGAACAAGCATATCTCCCAAGTGCATAAATGCAAAGAGCATTCGACAAATGCAAATCTACCCTTAAAAACCAAGATATCTCAAGTTTGAAAAGCTTGTGCCTGTAAGGAGAAATAAAGTCCCAGCAAATCTCACCCAGATACTGGGGATGCCAAATAAAAGGTTAGTATATTGAGATATAAATAAAGACAAGTTAAAAAGACTTCCTGGCTCGACCTGCCAACCACTCTGAGGCGGGTCGTTTCCCTTTTTTTAAAAAAGGAACTTTTGTCAAATGTGGTATGTGGTTTAACTGGCTTGTTAAAAATCTAATTACTAAGAAAGCACTCTCAAAATGGTGGATTCTTCTTTTTAAGAAGTTTTTCTTTCTGCAAGAGTTCTCTGCAACAGAGAGTGGGAGCAGACTTGGAAGCGACACCGAACTCTCTATAAGCCAAAAAGTGTAAGTCATCATCAGCAACCAACTTTACCCAAAGCACTGCCAAAAGCACAATGTAAACTCACAGAGCAGGGCAGGGGGAAATGACAACAAAATAGTTAACGTTTTTCAGTCATGTGGATCTTACTTATAACTATAATAGGTAGAAAGTTTTAAAATGAAGCTTTCCATCTGATGAGCATTCTACTAAAACTTAAAGATAACCCAAGTAATTACAGATAGTGGGCAAGCAACATCTTTGAAAGATAACAGAGTACAAGGGGCCAAGAAGCACATGGTTAAAAACCTAATTAAAGCAGCTTCTTTTTACTTTAAAAGCAGCTTCTGGGAATGAAAGCAGGACAATGTTCCAGAAATGAATGTGGGAACTGGTCCCCCAGTCTACTTTGGGAGAAGATGTGGGTGGTAATTTGATGGAGATTGCTGATGGCTCTACAGCTCTGCTTTTTTTTTTTTCGCATTGGCAGAAGAATGTGGCTCAAGAGTTTCACAATGTCATGACAGAGGCCCACAGAAAGAAAGGAAATTGTTAAAGCCAGACAGAAAACTAACATTTTTAGAACTGGAATATATTATAGCCAGTGAATGGAGAAGAGCTAGAGAATCTGTTTAAGGCTTTCTTATCTCTTCCCACTGCGAGAAGGCAGACAACCTATCATTCTACCTATTACCTGGCATCATGACAGAAGCACTAGGCACAAGCCTCTTGCTTGTTTCGTCACCAGCAAGAGAAATCGTGAGGATTTCTTTTTACCAAGAGCAGTATTAATAAAGCAATTAAATGCATGACCGCTTCTTCATCTCGGTGTCCCGCACAGAAGTTGTTGTTTTGTTATTAGACAAGGACAAATTTTATTCCATCAACCAAAGGCTGTTTTACTCACAAGAGAACTCGTGACCACAGAAAACTGCAGTTCAAAAAAAATCATAAGCACCAAAGAGAAAGTAGATTTTCGAGAGGTAAAGATGAGTAAGAGAGACCAATCTCCAGCACTGACCAAAAATGGAAATGCCAGCAATACTGAAATAGAAGCAGCATGAGAATAAACTTCCCTTTCATAGGTACATGAAATAAATCCTTCTTCACATTACTTTCTAAAAAAGGGTTTTCAGCATGATCTCCGATTGTTCCTCCACCAATCCTATGATAAAAGGCAACAATCATCTGAGATAACCGGAGAGAAGATTTTGCACTAATCTGCAGAAGTCAAGATTCCCGGTGCCTGCATTTCTGCTTTGCTGAAAATTAAGTTGACTTCTTTGTCTCAAGTCATCATATTCTTCCCTGCTATACACTGAACTAGGGCACGGTGGGAAATTGATCCATTTTCCTATCAAGTACCTAGATGCATATATATTTTATATGGCCATGTACCTACTCACATCACTACCATCTCACTACTGTTGGGTACTTTAAAGTTAATCTGATCCTCTTCAGAACAGCACCGGCATTCACAACCCACAGATAAACAGAGGGACCAGGCTCTTCCACTTACACACTGAGCGTACGAAGACAACCTCCCACACACGCACAGCGGTGCAACTGCCCCCTTGCTGAGAACAATATTCCACTCCTATCTCTGCGACAAATCCAAGCCTAACTGCTTAAAGCAGATGGAAAATAGACTAACTCCAACCCCTTCCCCCCCCAAAACAGAAAATAAAAAAATAGCTGCTTCTGCCAAGCAAGCACTGAATACACTGCATTCCATTTCATTAAAACAATTACTCAGAAGCCAGCCAAGAATTACATAAAGCTTCCTCCCTGCACCACCCCCAGCCCCTTCTCTTCAACCCTCCTCCCCAACACGCAGAGCGAACGGCTTCCCAGCTCTGCAAAGACAGGGTCACACCAGAGCGATACCGCTCCGGAGGAAGCGGCACCGAACTCCTCACATCGCGCTGGCTATTCCATCCCACGTAGTGTGGTTTTCAAGCCTAAGCAATGCACCCAGGGACTCCAGCAGACGCAGACAGCCTAGAAGGTCTCTGAATTTCAGTCCCCCGTAAGCCATTCCATGGTGATCTGTTTCATGTAGTTTTCTCCCTCACATTTGATGGTGAAGTAGCACCCAACAAATTAAGCTCTTAACAAACTCTTACAGAAAAACGAATGATAACCTAACAGATTTTACCTCTAACTCGCATGGACAAGGCTTTTAAGCATGATCCCAAGGCAGAAGGTGCCGGAGGCACCAGATTTAAGCAATTAAGAAATACGGGAGCAGCATGCCAGAGCAGCTGTGCTTGTGAGGCACTGCCCAAGGGAACTACTCAGGACAGCCAAGTATCAAATCTCAGATTAAGCACCAGCAGGATAGATGGGAAACTACAAGCTTAGGGTTATAAGAACCTGACTGACAAATTCATCCCAAACTCCACACAGCCACTCCACAGCTCCCAGCCTGACTGACAGCGCTGAGCTCTTCGCGTTTCACGGCAGAAATAAAAGGCAGCTTCTTCTGGCCAACGCTGCTCACCCACCCACAACACTGAGTTGGCCACTGATAAGAGATTTCATGACGTGGATGAAATGGCATTTCGTTCCCTCCCCCAGTGCTCCAGCTCTCTGCAGGGATCCTGTCTAACTGCTGGAGCTGCTCGCAGCCAGGCAGAATAGTTCCAGCTGTGCATCACGCTGCCTAACCAGACCTACACAGCCCAAGAAAACTCTCCCACATAAAACCGTAACGAACACAGGGAGAGCTGCAATCCAGAAGAACTGCTCCTAGGCATCTTACTCGTGGACCACCTCCGCCCAAAAGGGATAATTTGCTAGCAGCAACAAAAAACCCTAGTCCCAAGGCAGCAGCCAGGGCTGAGGAATGGGGAGCAGCAGATATAACTAATGGCCAAACACGATGAGCAGCAGGCGAGACCAGCCAGGCCATCATCTTCTTCCAACTCATAACCTCCCCTAACTCCAGTAACACCAGTAACCTCCACTGGCGTGCAGTTAGCCTTAAGCACTTTCGTCTGACCCAGCTGAAATTAGTGGCTCAAACCTTTTCAGAGAGAAGCCTTAAATTTGTTTAGAACCATTAAAGAGGATAGAACAAGGGAGTATTAAGCCCCTAATCCATGGCAAATCATTTACAGCCCTCCTGCCCATGACCTTTTCTACTTCTGGCTTTTTTTGCCCTCTCCTGCTCTTACAAAAACCCAGCCTAATCACAGTCCCCAAACCACCACAAACTTCCCTATAGCATAAAGTTAAATTCTCTGCTCACCTTGCTCTTCAGGGATGGAAATTAAGCAAGATCCTATCAGGCGTCTAGACAGACACAGAACTAATTCCGTCTGCCAGCTCAATTTTGTGACAAAAACATGGGATTGGTTTATTCCTGGAGACCCCATACAGTTTGATTTACAGCTGAGCCGTTTAAAGCACAATTCCCCATGCAAAGCGTCATTCAGAAAGTTTATTCCCTGGAGCGCCATTTACTTTTTTTGATGTTCTTCACATCATTTGCAAAATGTTAGAGGTTTAAAAACGTGCAATAAACAGTAAAAAACAGTAAATCAAGCTACGCTCGACTGCATGCTGCCAGCCAGACGTACTCAGTAGCTCACCCAGCAAAACCAACTACACCAAACTTGCACACGATAAGAAGAACACTGTGAGAAGTGGCATGACAAACCGCGTTTGAAAACTTCAGACTTCCCCATCATCATTTAAATAACTTGAACTAAACTTGTTCACAGCGTAGAGACAGTCCAGCACAGGGAAAAAGGAGCCAAGCAATAACAATGCAGGCTGCCTCCCCCTGTGGCCTGCCTTAAGTTCTCTTGGATCCTCCGCTTACAGTTGTCTCAAACTGCTTAGATAAATTTCCCATGTAAATTCAGAATAATTACTGTCTGCTACAAGCAAAAGCTGCATTTACATGAGCAGAAAAAGAGCTTACCAGACTCCTAAACAGCACAAACAGACAACCTCAGGGACTCAAGTTCGTATAACTGAAACACCAACACCAAACTTGTTCCACAGCACTCCAGTTGCCGTTTCTACTTTGTTTGCTTCATCGGGATTTAAAAACATACATACACACACAGAAGAGAAAGCATGGATTTTAACACCAGTCAATCAAGGGAGACTGTTCCCAGCCAGCTGGTTTCTGCTGCTCTGGGGCCATTTGCAATGAGAATAAGCAAGAATGGGAAAAACAGCTAAGAATGAGATGAGAAAGTCATCACCCACCTCCTATTTTTACAGTGTATCTTTAGCACACGACATTCTTTGAATGACTTCACAATGCTCTGCGGTAAAGGGAAAGACTAGAGCAGAACTACTGTGGGGAACTTGGAAGGGAAAGGAAATCTTTTCTCCCTACTCACAGCCTGTCATAAGAGGATGAAGAAAGGATGAGCAATCAGAAAGGCAGAGAGGGAACATTAAACAGGGCTGAGAAGGGAATAAGAACTTATAAATCTAATTCAAACTTGCCATTGTAAGCTCTTCCAGCAATGGCGACCAGAGAAGCTTGAAAGAGTTACTATTCTGATATATTCAGCTGGAAGCTATTTTGGAAACACAAAGATCTCAACAAACTTTATCCATACTTTGCAGGTAAGGAGCTATTATCCCTATTTTGCAGAGTCAGAAACAATATGCCTGAAGTCAGGGCAAGTTTTTGAGGCCGTGGATAAACGGTTACCTTATGCTAGATTAAACATAAACCACAGCTAAAAGAGGTGGCCTCACCTACTTCCCAGTCCACTGTCCCTGTAAAAAAATTACTTTCAGAAGAATCAGCTTGCCGATCCAGCTAACTGCTCAACGGTTACTGTGGAGAGAAGAAAGGGAGATGGGGGGGGGGGGGGGGGGGCGGACGGACACGACAAAAACAAAAACCCAACACACTTTACAGCAGCCAGCAGTTAAATCAAGTTAAACCAATTTGAAATCACAGCTTCCGCTTTCTCTCCAATCCATTTAACTTCAGCCCAAAATGGGAAGGAATGGTACCACTCCTTGCACCTACGCTGCGCTGGGTTTAGTTACCTTGCCACAGGGCAAGCGAGTTCAGCTTTTTGATCCAATGGCAAATCACCTGTTCAAGTTGGGGGAAAGGGCTGTTTTTTCAAAAGATCAGCGATTTGAACCAATTCGCTCTGGAGCCTGATGCTCACTAAGTAAGCAGCAAGCACACAAGAGAGAGGGAAGCTGGAAGCACGGGTTTTGGCTGTGATCTGAAACCGGAGGAGATGCGAGGTGAGATTTTACAAACACTGAAACAAGAACAGGACCCAAAGGTCTCCATAGCTCCCTACCTAGCATTTTAAAATATAATAGCCTAGTAGTCATGACAACCTGTACTTCCAGGGCTCGTTATTAAACCTAAGTTAGTTAGGACGGGCTAAAGTGAGCAAGGAACTCATCCCCTAAACCCCATCTTCTTCTCACAGCCCGGGGAAGTTTCCCGCAGACAATGTCTCACTTTCAGGCAGCTGGAGCAGAAGAGCATCTTCATTAACAGCTTCCGCATCGGACAAAAAGGGGCACAGAAGCTCAGTACGCAAAGGGAGGGAGGCGCAGTCTGAGACGCAGAGCAGGAAACTGGGACCAGAGATCCTATTCACCCGCGCCGATTTTCAACTAGCACAACACAACTGCGTTCAGAATCTGTTCTGGCTTTCTCCAAGGCTGCAGCAGATCCTGGATATCACAACTAACACATTAGTCCGATTCAAACAGATTGGGTTTGTGGCCATGGACAGGCTTTTTCCCCCGCTCTAGTTGCACAGATTTAATTTAAGGAATTTATGTCTGTCTGTCTTAGCAGTAGATCAGAAAAACAACTCTGATCTCAGTAGAAGTGCATTGTTATTGCTTGTTCTGCCACCAGACTTTAGAATTTTATCCGTCATTCCTGCAGTTTCACAACTTGTTTCATATAATAAATACACTTCAAGGGGAAAGAGGTGAGGGAAAAAGTGTCTGGAGAAATTGAAGTATGCCGGTTCCCTGAGAAAGGAAGAACAAGTAGAGAGGCAGAGTTAAAGAAGATGTGTGAGAAGTTACCCACTTCTTTCTCCAGTGGTAGAGATGGTGTCGGAGGATCAATTTTAACCAGGAGGGCAGCTGAACACTTGGGATAAGTTGACCTCTCCCAGCGAGGGACAAAGGAGCTAAAGACAGCACAGAGTCCAGCCTTTCCATGGAAATAGAGCAACAAGAAAAGAAGCCTCTCTCTGCATTGCACACTGCTCGAGGCAGAGGACTCCCTGTCTGAGTTGCTCAGGACAATGAAGTCCCTGTTTTATGAGGGGTCAGAACAGCTAAGAAGCTGAAACAAGTCAGAACCCCATTGTGCAGAGTATTAGTTCTGTTTACAGTCTTCTCGCCCAGCAGCAAGAATGACTCAGAAACCTGAGCCAGTGGAAAGCTAAGGGACCAAATTACTTTACCAGTTTCCCCCCAATGCCATTTCCTGGGCGTAGCTGACCATAAGCAATTTCACACTAAACTTGCAGTCAAATAAGACCAAAACCCACCGCATATGACTTCCCAACTGAAGGAACTGAGTCAGAAACAGGCGAGCATCCCCCTCAAAAGAAGGACGGACAGCATAGCCCTGCCAAGCACAGCAATCTCCCAAATGTTAGGAGAGATGACGGATGGAAACACGTGCACCCCCCGCCACACTCCCATGAAAAATCAATGGCAAGACTGCTCCCTTTAAAGTCAATCTTGAGAGGATTAAGCCCTGAAGAGAGGGTGGGTTAGAGCTCCGAAAACAGAGGGAAACAACTTGTAAAGTCAAGTCTCTCGTGCCGGTGAACTTCTGTGCCGCCAAACCTTTGTGCCCAGAATTTTGAAGCCACACCGCTAGACAAACCTCCTGCAAAAGAAAAACCCTTCTGGAAGTGAGGAAGCATACCTACAATAAGCAGCTTACAGTCTAGTGTACATGCACAGCCAAAACACTGCCATGAATACATTCTTATTAAAGAGAAATAACTCCTTTGTAAAACATCTTTTACAAGCTCTAGTGAATGCTGTTTTGTTTTTGATTGCAAAATCCAGTCAAAAAAATCTGGAGCCTTTTTTAAAAAAAAAAACAACAAAAAAAACCACCACAGCAAGCAGTAGAGAAGTGAGAAATTCAAAGCCAGCAAAAGAAAGCTTCTAGAAGCAACATCATTTGTGTTTGGAGTTACCAAAGCTCAAAAAAGTTTCACAGTTGTGTTTGCAAACAACCCCTTTCAGAAAAGGGTTGTAAAAAACATTCAAAGTCAAAAATCAAACAATATCTGACTAAAGCAAATGTAAAGCCTCCTTTCTCCTACTCCTCTCACCATAAAATACATGACACACTACACGAATTAGGTTTCTTCCTCCGCAACCAGCAGATCCCAATGGACTGTTCACACAAACCACTTAGACAAGGTAGCACCACAGAACCAAGAATAATTCAGTATCTAATTCAATATCTCGAATTGTCTGAAGCAAATACGTGCAGTTGGTCACTTGCGTGCTGGAAGCGCAGCGTGTGACACCACCACCCTGTGCTTTGGTAACCCCCCGACCGGGGCGATAGCCCCGAGTTAGGATTTTCGCTCTTTAGGACAAAGTTTTGCTCTCTGTGCCAATTTACAACACCGCAGAACGGCAAACTCATTCAGCAAGCTTCCTGTCAAACGCCAAGCACGTCCGCAAAATATGCTTGCTTAGAGAGATTCGAGGAAGACAACCTGGACAAGTCCGGTCAGCTGCTCGAATTCACCGCCTCCTCCCCCTTCCCACAATGTGCTATTCCAGTTTACGCCCGGACCCTGCACCGAGCATCCTGTGCCGCGGAGGCTCCCCCGGCCCGATGGCCTGCACGAGTTCCGCAGCAGAGCTCTGAAACAGTTTCCTGTGTGAGCTGTGCACTCTTAACGCCATTTCTTCAACACTGAGGGGGAGAAAAAAAAAGGAACAAAGGTTTTTCTTCATTTCAAATGAATCCCCAAAGCAACACAAATCTATTTTCACATATGTTTCATAACCTCTCCAGCCCAAGCAGCATGAAATTGAGATACTTCTGGACCTCCATTTTACAGCGCTCAAGTACACACTGATCAACTCCATCAGCTCCAGGAAGAGGGAGGAGATTTTTGATAAATAAGATCAGACACACCAATGGGCTCCGTGATGTGGTCCCTCATGCCCAGCAAGGTCCATCAGTCACTAGTCATTTCTGCACCACAGATTCAGAAGCAGGGTGGGGAAATATCTAAGATGATTTAACTTGACATCAACTGCGAACCTGCAAGGCATATCGGCTCGGGCTCAATACTAACCTACGTTTGGGCCAAAACTGGCCCTGGATGCAGCACAGCTATGTCCACGTGGCATCATGCCTGAACCAACAAGTCCTGCCGGACCAGCTTGCCTCTGGACAGAGCCAGCGCAGACGTCCGTATCCATGGCACAGTTAATCCACAACTCAGATAATCCACCCATAGATAATGAGGACAGAAAAACAAACAACTCTCGCTTCAGTTCAAAAGCTTGACTTATTGCAGGGGAGTTGTATCAGCCCAGCATTGCTCCCTTATGGACGCATCCCAGGGTGAACGGCTTTAGAAAAATAAGCGAGCAATTTTGGGGCTAACAATGATTTGCAGAGGGAAACTAGCTGGTGTGCCTGTCCGTGATGAATTTTGTACGCCAAAAAAAAGCTTCGAGAGAGAAAGGGTCCGACTTTTTTTGTTCAACTGCTTACTGTTAGATAATCGGATCTTGTCCAGTCTGAAAGACTGCAGAAAAATTGAGAAAGCCATGGTGTAATTAAGACTTGATGGAATCAAGTTGCTGAGACAAAGAGTTCTGTTTTTAAAATCAGATCACAACTTTAACTTTTGGTTGTGCCAACACATTTAACACCTCAGACAAACAAAACAGACACAAATTCAGATCTCTCCCAGAATTTCTTTGCAGTTCACCTCTAATCCTCCTACAGAGGAAAGGAAAAATGTGTTGAAACTGCAGTAGCCTACTCGGAGAACTGGAAAGTGACACCACCGCTGTTCAAGGAATGCAACAATTGCAGTGGGCACAGTACAGCTCCCGTGGTTCGTTCAAGAGCGTGCTGATGAGACACTAAACTGGCCCTACACAACGCTATCTGTATGCTCACCTTGAAGGGCCACTCCGCAAGTCAATACACAGACCGGGTGAATCCTGTTCTGACTAGCAACGCATTCCTGAACACGCTAGAAACTTGCTGTCGGAGCAGCACCAAATCTCCAAGAGATAACCAGGCTGAGGGGTATGAGAAACGGTCAACAGAACTGTCTCCGCTTCAAGAAACAATAACTGTGTTAAGAAGCTGCAGTAGAAATTCATTCTGTTTGCACCACCAGCTACTTCACCCGCGGAGAGGGTGAGGTTTCACTCCCTAAGAATGAATCCTTCGTGGTGCACCTTTCACCAGGAAGCCATGCAGCCGATGGACTCCTGGCCCCGTAAGTTTTATCATTAGTCCAATTTGGAGTCTGTTTTCTGAAGGTGTGACCACCAGCTCTATGCCAGCACGGTAATGGGAGCTTCCAGGTCCAGTAATAAAACTGCAATTTTCCTGGAGCATATCTTAACAGAACGTCTGGTTCCTATTAAAGGTAGGATGGAAGTAACGGATCGCGGCCCCTCCCCAGTGTCTGATTTAATCAGTTTCATAAGCGGAACTCAGTCACCCTAATGTCTCCCAGAGCACAAGGGATTTTGGCAGATCCACCCCTTTCCGGCTTGGTACCAAAGGAACTCAAACTCTCTAGATCTTTCCAGGGAGACCAGTTGCCTGACATTTCCCCGCCGTGCGGTTTCGGAAGGTTTCGGCACACCTGGGAGAAGCACGGGGAGGACGGGGATGAGCTCGGAGCCCGGCGGCACCGTCGGGCAGGGGCTGGGCTCCGCTGACCCCCGAGGGCTCCCCAGCGATCGCCCTGCACCCGTGCGAAGTTACCGATCTCGCCCCAGAACACGGGCTCGAGAGGCTGCGGCAGGGGAGGAGGCGTCCGCCGAAACCCGACCGCGCTCCACGCTGCTCCGGGGGCAGGGGGCCGAGGGGCGCCTTCCCCGGCCGGGGCAGAGCCGGGACGAACACCGGCGGCCCGCGGCGGCGGCCCCAGAGCAGCCCGGCCGAGGGGCCTGGGGGCGGGCGGCGGCGCGCCCGCCGGGAGGGCCTGCGCGGTCCGCGGGGAGCGACACGTCCCCGGGCGCCGGCAGGCCCGGGCCGAGCCCCGCGGCGGCGGCGCGGAGGGGCGCAGCGTGGCCGGGCGGGCCGCGGGGGCTGCGAGGGGCGGCGCCGCCCCGCCGCGGGGAGTACGCGCGGCTCGGAACTCACCCAAGTCGTCCATGGTGCCGCCGTGCCCGCTCCGCCGTGCCGTGCCGTGCCGTGCCGTGCCGTGCCGTGCCGTGCCGTGCCGTGCCCTGCCCGCCCCGCCGCCGGTGCCGCCGCCGCCCGCCTCAGCGCCTCGCAACTTTCCCGGCCCGCCCCCGCCCCCGCGCGCGCCCCCGCCCCGCGCGCGCGCGCCCCCGCCGCGCCCGCCCCGTGCTGCCCCCTGCCGGCGGCAGCGGGAGCCGCCAGCCCGGCCCCGGGCGGGGCGGGGAGGGAGGGGGGGGGGGACCCGGCTTCCCCGGCCGCGGTGCGCAGGGCCTGGGGTGCAGAAGTGCCCCGGGAGATGGCGGGCGGCGACAGCAGCGCCCGGGCTCCCCCCTCCCGGGCACGGCCTGCCCGGGCCGCCGGTGCCCGGCCAGGAACGCGAGCCAGAGCCCCGGCCGCTTCCCCCGAGGAGCAGGACCCCGGGGCAGCGCTGCCGCCGCGCCAGGCCCTGCCGCCGCCCGCGGGGAGCCCTGCCCGCTGCCGCCCCGGGCCCCAAAGGCCTTGGACCAAACCCACGTTTCGAGCCCCAGGTGCTTTACCCGATCCGCAGGGAAGCTCGGGCCGGTGAAACCTTTCCTGAACAATTTTCCACAAGCTGCTGCCACCACAGAGGAAAGCCACCAACCACTTCTCCTTTGCCCTGTTTCAAAACCATAACAGCCCTCCTGGATTTATCATGTGAGAGTGCGTCTCGAACCACCATTTCCCACTTGTTTTTCCTTTCAAACCACTACCAAACCACGCTCCAAGACAGCAAAGTCCTCAGCCTTGCCCAAACCGCAAAGCAGCTCCACCCTCATCAGAGCTCGCGTTTACTCCACCACCACGCTCCGGCCAAGGAGACGCGGCAATAAAAACAGTCGCTCAGCCCAAGCGTTCAGCTCCCAGTCTGGCGAGGGAGACACCAAAAACCACCAGAGCGGGAGCAGCTAGGGATCCAGGAAACGCGACTCCTGCCGCGCTTTTCCGTACAAAATCACGGCCGAGTCAGAGACTGTTCTCGGCGCTGAAGAGCACGGGTCCTGTTGTCTAGCCTAGGTTACAGGATCGCGTTTTCATAAAAACAGAAAACATGAGGTCAGCCGCTAGCAATCTCCGACGCTTTATTTTTCACTCCCTAGGCACAAACACACCCAGTTTCCCCAGCTAACACAATTCCACAGACATCGTTATTTCCTGCGTTAAGAAGCGCTATAATGAGCACAATAATCACCAGGGGGTCATGGAAATATCCCCTTCCCTTGCCCCCAGCCAACGCTCGCGAATATCAACAGCCTCCAGGAAATTCATCCCCGGTTTTACTCCAGACTTCTCAGAAAACGACATCCTTACCTGCAGCTAAGTACAATACAATTACAAGCAAAGACTTTCACCGTGTGCTTCACCATCAACGCCATGGATCTCCCTTGGCAACCCCCTTGCTGGTCCCTGAGCAAAATTTAAAGCATTATTTGAAGGGAGGGTTACGCTTCTCAAAACCTATCACTGGCTGTGCAGGCCGGCTTCAGGATGTGCCCCGCAGGTGGAGCCGCACAAACCACCGCAGCCCCGTTTGCTGGCAGCGTCGTGGACCTCAGGTCGTCAGAAACCCGTCCTCGCCTGCAACCTGTATGCTCCTTCTAGCGACACGTGACAGGCAGCTGTCTCGACTTGGGTTGTATTTTTACCTCTGCATAAATAAAGCACGCACTGTGCTCTGTTCGTATTGTGGCCTGGTGCGCAATTGTTATCTTCGGATTCCTACAGCGTCCTTGGGGAGCCTGGAAGCGAGCGCAAATCAAGCAGGCAGTTTCTATTCTGTCCCAGGGCTGAAATTCACGTGTCACAGCACCCATTAAGGTTGCGCCCGCGAGAAAGAGGTTGTGTCCAGGCTGCTCGGTGCAAAAAGAAAAAAAAATCACCGCCTCTAAAGCTCTGCCTATGGCTTCAGCGCTGCTACGAAAGGGCCGGTGAGGTGGAAAGGCAGGGCTGTCACAGGAGCGACACTATCCGCTAGTAACATGGCTTTTCAAACCAACCTCATCCTCATTGCACTCCTCATAGCCAGGTGCCGCCCACAACCGAATTCTCCTTCACACGCTACCATTCCTTACTTACAACTGTCAGTCCTTAACCCTCCCATGATGGCCTAAGGCGCAGGGGCAGGTTAAAACCCAAGCTGCTAAGACAACTGCTCAGTGGTGTGTGCTCAAGCTAAATTCACCCAAACAACGTTCACCCTCTCCTGTCCTTCCTAACGCCCTGGAATTCCCGTCTTCTCATCGGCTACCTGCTCTCTGCCTCTGCGGCTCTTACTGACTCAGGAGCACCCGCTTGCTGCTCAAGCGCCATTCTCATGCAGCTGCCAGCCGCCAGCAGAAGCAGCTGCAGCTCCCCAGCGATGGCCACCTCCAGCAAACGCTTTCCCACCAGAGCGGCGCACCCAAGGCGTGCCCGCAGGCTGCTGGCGGGACCGAGGGGGAAGCGACGCTGCGAGCAGCTGCATCCCTCAGAGCTGGTGCCGGATGGGAAGCGCTAGGGAGCGAAGGAGGGAGCGCATCAGAGAAACACACGCGGCTTCCGCTCACGTCGTGCCCTGTGACTAAGACGTGTGATGACTCGACTTATCTTTCACAGAAGGTGTGACAAGAAGTTATTGCCCCCACGTACAGACGGGAAACAGCTGGGAGCTGGAAAGAAAGTCAGACAATGAGTCAATATCAACCTAATGTTGGACTTCAGGACCTCCCGGCTCCACACAACCCAAGTGTTCACAGTACTCGCTCAAGGCATCTTTGCCTCTTGTCAAAGCAGCGTTTACCAGTTAAGGACCAGCTCCAGAAGGGTGGCCTAACCCACTGGCGCTCGGAGACCAGACGGATTAACTGCCCACCTGTCCCCTTCGGGGCTGCAGCCTCGGACCAGCTGCCAAACAGAGGAGCCAGCCAAGCCCATTTCATCATACCTCGTAGGAAAAGCGCCGTTATTTACAGCAGGCTAAATCTATGTCAGAGAAGAACAGATATGAAGCTACGCTGACTTGTAAGGCATGTTTAGAGCTTACCCATGCACTTTGCAGAGAGTGACTTGAAACCGCAGAGCGATGACAATGACTTCATTGCAGCGTGTGTCCTCTGCGCTGCGCCACACGGACATCACGCAAGGGGATGCGGCTCTTTCTTCGGATGAATGCATAAAAGACAAATTCGGGCAGAGCTTTAGGCCGAAGGCAATGGCAGTAAATCTCAACACGCAACTTCCCCATTCAAGGTCCAACTTTACACTTGTTGGAGGGACCTGTTACAGCAAAACGAGCAAACCTTGTTGCTAGCATAAGATGCAGGATATGACTTCGCAATGCAGAATGAAAGCACCACGCCAGCGTATTATCACAGACAGTTCGGGCAGAAGAGACGAGAAACAATCAAACAATAAACCCAATATTTATCAGCACAGTTTATATGAATCAAGCAATTACATGAACTGTAATTACTTTTTACTGTTACTCACTGTACACTACATATGCCTTTGGTATTTATCCCCGTGGCTTATTCTGCCAAAGGGAAATAGCATCCTTATGCTTCAGGTTTTGATTTCAAATTGATATTGCTAGCAACGAAGTACAAACGGGGGAAAATGCAATCTAGGAGGTTTCGCTGTCACTCTTTGGTCACTGTTGTGTACGATACCCCAGCACAGCTGAATGTTACAAATAAACCTGATTGATAAAGAGGGAACGTTAATGTTGGCTACTAAGCTTCCTACTCTGCCTGCTTATAGTTTAAAACAGCTGCCAGGCTGGGGGTCTCATAGGCAGGGTAGGAGCATCCGGATGGCACCCACGACCAGACAGGGAACTTCAGCGGTAACCTGTCAGCAACACAAGCTCCATCTAAGTCACACAAAGTGACAGAGGGCAGCTGCTTCAGCTCCAGCGGAGATTCAGCCCCGGGAGCTGGTGTGCAATGGACATTAGTCTCCCTCCACAGCGTCTACTTCAGTATTAAATAAGACAACAGCTGTAACTGAGAAATGAATGGAGTTTACTTCACTTATAAAAGAGGATTTTACACCAAACTCAGCAACTGCTTTTTCCAGAGTAAAGGTTTGTGAGTCCTTTGACTATAAGCAGCTTTTTTTTTTTTTTAAAGCAAGTGACGCCAATGGATATAGAATCATAGAATCATAAAATGTCCTGAGTTGGAAGGGACCCACAAGGATCACTGAGTCCAACTCCTGTCCCTGCACAGGACAACCCCCAAATTCACACCATAATATACACTATATTCACACCATAATATACACTATATATGATATACGCTAACAAACCCCCACAAAATGCGGGTTATGGTACTGTGCTGTTCCCTAATGGGTTTTGGAGCGGCTCTGGAGCCAGGCCAGCACGATGCAGATGTTCACCCCCCTCGCTCCAGAAATGCCAGCCCTCTCCTCGCTGCCTAAGCTACCTTCTGAGAGGTCCTGCTCCTCAAGGCATCCTCCTCGGCAAGAGCTACGCGAGAAACGCTTCTCCAGTACCCCAGGTCCTCCTCTTCCATTTTCACGGACCAATTCCTCCTTCGGCAGCTTTGAAAGAAAAAGGCAAGAACCGAGCTTTTTAGGTAAACGTGCCACTAATTTATTAGACCATGCTTTTGGCAGGAGCCGGCCCTGAGAGAGCGAGAAGAAAAAACCTTCCACCTCTAAATAATTAATCCTTACAGCCTGCCTGCGACTGCCGGGCACAGCCGCAAATTTCAAATTACCGAAGGTACAGAAGACTTGCAGCTTTTTTGTCTCGTTTATCTCTGTTTTTCACACCAAAACTCAGTCTCCGTAGAGACTGTCAAAAATTGCCAATGCCGACTATATTTCAAGTCGTCATGGCGGGGTATTGGGAAAAGTTTTCAATTAGCAATAATCGCGCCTCGGATTAACCTCATTGGCTACGATACTGCCACTGCGCAAAGCTGGCCCCCTCCTCCCGCCGCCGCCGCCCCTCGCCCCCGGGCCGCCGCCCAGCTCGGGGCGAGCCCCGCCGCCCCCGCCGCGGCCCCGCCGGCAGCGAGCCCCGCCCGCCGCCGTCCCCCCTCCCCGCCGCCGGTACCGGGGTTCCCCGTTTTTCCCTCTCCGTGGGGAGCGGCGGGGCGGCCGCGAAGCTTGCTGGGAAGGAGTATGCAAAGTAGGCGCGACGTCAGCGCGGGCAGCTGCCTGCGGGATGAAGGGCTCCCCACCGCCTGCCCGTCCCTGGGGCTCCCCGCCCTGGCCCCCTCCCCGCCCCCGGCCGGGGCGGAGCACCGCGCCGGCCCCGTTACCGGCGGCGAAGCCCAGCCCCCCGCAGCATCCCCTCCCGTTCCTCCCGTTATCTATCTTTAACCAGTAACACCAGCCTCCGCGGAGGCCCGCAAAAATTGCCGATGCCGACTGTATTTCAAGTCGTCATGGCGGGGTATTGGGAAAAGTTTTCAATTAGCAATAATCGCGCCTCGGGTTCACCTCACGGGCTACGATACTGCCACTGCGCAAAGCTGCCCGCCCTTCCCGCCCGCCCGGCCGCCCCGCCGCCGCCCCGCCGCCGCGGTCAGAGCGCGCCGGCGCGCCCCCGCGCGCCCCGCCGGCCCGCGCCGCCGCGCGCCCCCCGCCCCCGCCCCGCGCGGCGGGGGAGGCGGGGGGGTACCGGGAGGGGAGGGCGGGCGGCGCGGCGGCGGGACACGCGTGGGGTGCCGGGAGGCCGCTATGGTAATGAGCGCCGGGGGAGGGGCTGTCCCGCCGCCCCGCGGCGGCTTGGCCAAAATCGCCGGTTTTCGGCCCGGGAGGGACCGCCCCCCCCCCCCCCCCCCCCCCCCCCCCCGCGAACGGGGCTTTGCCCCCGCCGCCCCGGTGGCACCAAGGCAAAGTCACCGCCCAACGATTCTGGCACTGGCCCGGGCTGCCCAGGGCAGGGCCCGAGTCCCCGTCCCCGGAGGCATTTAAAAGACGGGCAGAGGTGGTGCTCGAGGGCACGGTTTAGCGGTGGGCTTGGCGGCGCTGGGTTAACGGTTGGACTCGATGACCTCAAGGGTCTTTTCCAACCTTAACGATTCTATGAAAACACGTTTAAACTCCGTAACCAGGCACTAACAGCCCCGGGGGCAGTCGGACTCACGGAACTGCCAGAAAG
Source organism: Nipponia nippon (assembly GCF_047370975.1). Classification (NCBI taxonomy): domain Eukaryota; kingdom Metazoa; phylum Chordata; class Aves; order Pelecaniformes; family Threskiornithidae; genus Nipponia; species Nipponia nippon. The sequence continues at coordinate 2,049,316 of NW_028262348.1, read as the reverse complement.
GGGGTCGTGCCCCACTCCTCCGCCGGGCGCGGGGGCGGCTGGGACGGGCAGGCTGGCACCGCGCGAGCGGGACGCGCGTCTTCCTTCTGATGGCAAAATTACACGCTCCTTTATACAGGCTCGGGCTCTTCTGGGCTTTGAAATAACTGTAAAAGGCAAGAAAAACGGATTAAAAATTCCTGCAGTGTCTTGAATTAATTAGCAAGAGCTATTTGGAGAATGCACTTGAAAAGCCGTTCAAATTATTAGAAAGAGCCCATTGTGTGTAAAAGAGGTGAGCACCTACCCCCCTACCGTGCAGCAGCCTGGACCTCCTCCTATTTATTTGCTCTTCAAAAAAAACAAGACTCCTTTGAACAAACCCAGCCCGGTACTGCCAGGCAGCTCCTACGGTTTCGCATGTGACGGTCGAGACCGGCGCCTGCAGCGAGGCACCGCAGGGACCGGGCGGGCAGCAGGTCAGCACGGCCCCGGGGACGGCAACCAGCTGCGCGGGGCCAGCTCTGCCCAGCGCCGCGGGCCACGTTCACACAAGGACTCAAAGAAGTCACCGCCAGTAGCCAGTCACCACGCTGAGAAAGGAGGATCTGCGGGATCAATGGGAAAACGCTGGAAGAAATCCCTGCTGCCAACGAGGTGCTGAGGGGTGGGAGTCGTTGGTGCGGCTCTGCAAAGATGGGTTGCGCTGACCCCCCAGCCAGTTCCCGCTGCGAGGTGGTCCCTGCTCCCCAGCACTCCCTGAGCCCCCCCTGCGCCCCCCCTGCCAGCGGGCAGGTTGCGGGGAGTCGGCTGGGCCGGGCGGCAGAAACCCACCTCCCACCGAGCCCTTGCGGGCGAGGCAGGGGACAGGCTGAGCCCAGGCAGGAGCTGCTGAACGGCACGGCTGGTACGAGCCCTTTGCTGGCAAAGGATTTACTACTGAAGCGGCTTAGGGTGTCCGACTATGCCCTGGGAGAGGTCCAGCCGGAGCAAACGAACAACCGCCCTCCCATTTTTCATCCACGCCTCCCCCGAAAGCTGCACAGAGATCCCTTCTCCCACGCAGACCTCTCAGCTTCCATCTGGCCACGCTACCTGCAGCGCAAGGGGCCAGATTTTCATTATTTGTCCCTTCTTGTTGCCACAGGCCCTTTCCACACCTTTCTCCCAGACCTTTTCCCTGTCATCCCAAACATGCTTAACTGTGCCCATCAGGACTGCCGGACAGGTCCATCCCTCCTGGGACCAAACGTAGGTACCAAGGGAAGAGCGCCAGAGCGGGGTGAACCTCTCGGCCCGGCGTACTCTCATAGCCCCCAACAATTTACATCTCAGGGAATTCCTGAGCCAGGAGAGACGTCTCCAACAGCCCTCAGGGGATTTTTCTTCCGTTATTTGTTTAGTCACATTTTAAGCCTAAAACCTGTTAGTATCAGTGAAAAGAAAATGCATGCTTTTATAAGGACAAGCATCTACAACACATTTTATCAAAGCTATTACTTGCATTTGTATCAAATCAAATCTGATTTTATTCTTGCACATTTCCTTCAGGGCAGCTATGAAGCTCTTGGTTTGAAATGTGACTTTATCAGGTTTGAGGAACTCGGGTTTTTTCTTCTTTGAAGCACGGGAATTGTAGTCTTTGTGCTCAGTTTCGTTGTGAACTACGCTTCCCAGCAAGCTCCCCTCCCGGCAGGCCAGCCCTTTCCTTCCGCCGCCGGGCACGGCAGCTCCACGCAAGGTCAGTTTTCAGGCATTATTGACCATATCGCCCTTATTTCGTTAGATGTGTTCGGTTCGCTCGTAATACTCCCCCCCCCGCCGTCATTATTACATCAAAAGAGACTCGCATGACGTGGCGTCCCTCTGGATTGCTGGCCTGTAACCATCTGTACAAACCTGTTTACCTTCTGCCTTGTCCGACCTCTCTGCGGAGCATCTTGGATGCGTGTTAAAAACAAACTCTAGCCTCGGCTCTCAATAGGTACGTTTACAGAGTTTCACTTATGTATCGTAGCTGTTATTTTTTTAATCTGAGCACTTTCGTTTTAAAAGCAGCTTTGCATTTCACAGGAACTATTCTGCCCTTTGTCGGTTTCTCTCCTGCGCTGCCCTACTTCTGCGCTTCACAGGGGCTCTCAAATCTATGTTATTTTTAATGCTGGGCCTACCCGTTGCCTTCTCTCTCTTGTGCGCCAACCCATATTATATCTCCGTTTCATTCCCCCTCAAAACATTTCCTTCTGAGAGATCTTTTGATGATAAGGGACAGGAATGGAGAATTTTCATCAGTTAAAGCAATTTAAATACTGTCAAACTGGCTTAACAGCCTTTAGGGAGCATCATGACAGACGTTATTCTCCAAGCAAATTACAGTTTATTGGGAGACTTTGTCCCTTCTAATTAATTCGTATGGAAAATTAAACCTCTTCAGAGGGAACGTCCAACACAACTCCTGCTAAACAGCAAAATGAGGCAAAAATCATTGCGAACAGAACCCACTGCTTAGATTTAAAAAGTAATCCAGACTATGGAGGAAGTCCGGTCTTCCCTGTAACTCAACTGATGACGACGCAAAGCCTTGAGAACTGGGGATTAACTGAGACAAATCTACTCTTTGCCACTAGCATCAATTTAGTATCACGATACTGACAGCGGAACACCCAAACCTTAACCGTATTTAAATATTGCGCCATTTACTGTCAGAACTGGTACTTGAGGGGGGCCGGGGACGTGAGGCAAAGCAATTTAGACGCAGCAGGAGTCTAAAAACTATCCAGGCACCAAAGCACGGGTCATCAAAAGCCCTGAGGTGCCAGCCTTTTAGACCAGTAAGCTCACCACTTGAATACCTCTTTCTCAGAGCTGCCACAGATCTTGCAGGCACTGCAAGTTTACGAAACTTTTATGAAACCATTTATGAAACTGCTTATGAAAATGCTTCAACCATCTGACAGCCAACAAGCTGCACAGAGCCCTCCCTCGGACCACTGCCTCTAGCACCTGAAAGGGATCTGCTCCAGCCAGCTGAGGACTCTCAGTGAGACCCAGTCCCTTAGCTGGCCTCCCAGTAACTTCTGGTGGTGAGGGCAGAGGTGTGAGCGGGCATGAATCTGCATCCAGGTGTCCCACATCACCAAGCAAGCTGTAAGCACCAGGCTATCTGGGGCCTGTTGCAGTCACTCTTTAGAGATCACCCCGTTTCATCAGTAATTAAAGTCCTTCCTCCATCTTCCAGATCTCATACAAGCCCCCTTGCTAAGGGAGATGGTGGGAGGGAGAAACACCAGACAGTCCCTTCTCGGTACTGTTTCTTTCAAAATTTTTTGTACTTTTTATGCAAAACCACAGAGAGGCCCAGAAAACAATAGTTTTAAAATAGTGACACGGAGAAAGGAGAACAACAGACTGCTAGAAAGACCAAACAAAATCAAGGTCCAAACCATCCACTCCTGTCACAACAGGTCCTGCACACAATTCCAGGCTACTCGTCAGCAAAGCCATCCTGCCTGTCCCCAACAGGGCGTGCCGTTCCTCCCTCAAAGCAGGATATCCCTCCCATTCCTGCCTGCCCGGCAGTTGTTTCTGCCCCCCCCACATCTGGGTGATCCCTTCGCTCTCAGCAAAGCCCCCGTTCCTGCTGGAGGAGCAAAGCAGTACCCTCCACCTCGCTGCTGACTCCGGGGAGGTGGCACCCACAAAGGAGGAGGTGCCAGAGGCATTGAGGCAGTGTCCTAATCCTCTTCAGTCCCGTTTCAAGGCCTGTTCTGCACCAGGCCTTCATAAAAAAGAACCAGGAGTAACTCCAGTCGAGGCCTTTGTCTTGAAAGAGCAACATTTCAAGCCTGTTTTTCTCTCCCTTCCCACAACACGTGCAAAGGATGGGGCAAATGGAAAGGACTGATTTGGAGCAGGCAGAAGGTTAAAGAAAGCAGAGCAAGGGTCTCTGGGGAGGAACCTGACACACCAGCTGTACAGCGCCTCTGGGGTGGGCTGCTTGGCCTCCCTGCCGTTTCTTCTCTGCCCCGTTGCACATACCTGGGAAAGACTGTGCAGGTTCAGGTCTTTCTGGGCTCGCTCGAAGTCCTCTTGGGCAGCCACCCTTCACGCCAGAATAGGAGAGCAGGAGTCCTGCGAGTCAGGGGTGCTAACTTTGTCCTTGCAGCTCCAGCAGTCCTCAGTCTTGCCCTCTGTGAAAGGGACATACAAACGCTGTCCTTGGATGGTGGGCTTTAGTTAACATTTCCAAAATAATTTGTATTTCTTTACTAAAAAGAAAAAGAGCAAAGAATACTTATCGGCATCATTTTCCAGGGAAACCCCAAAAAATGGAATTAAGGACATGCTCTTTGCCTTCTTTTACCTGCCATGTGTTCTGTTCTTGGCTTTTAGCTGAACATGTTCTCTGCGAGGACGTTGTCAGGAGTTTGCAGAGCCATCAGATCCCATCATTTCAGATCCCATTCTGTATCCAGGACCTCTCCAAACTTGGCTTTCGTGCCAGCCTGTCATCCCCCAGATCCCACGGAAGTAGAGGAGCTGCAGCACTTTGTTTCCAAGTCCGAGAGGCTGTTTGTAATGACGGGAGCTGGAATCTCGACTGAATCAGGGATCCCAGATTACCGCTCTGAAGGTGTCGGGCTCTACACCAGGACCGACAGACGGCCCATCCAGCACGCTGAGTTCGTTCGTAGTGCCAGTGCCCGGCAGCGGTACTGGGCAAGGAACTTTGTGGGCTGGCCCCAGTTCTCCTCCCACCAGCCAAACACCGCACACCTGGTACTAAGAGACTGGGAGAAGCTGGGGAAGCTGCACTGGCTGGTGACCCAGAACGTGGATGCCCTTCACACCAAAGCCGGGAGCCAGCGCATGACCGAATTGCACGGCTGCATGCACAGGTACTCTCTGTTGGCAGAGGGAGGATGGTTAATCCCCCAGCCTCTCGTTCAGGGTGCAGTGTTAGCTGCTGAAAAAGGAGGCAAAATATCGATGCTATGTTCCTGCAGATGACATGCTGAAAGGTGTTGGTGGGCTGGGGTGGAGGAAAAGATCAAGAAACAGCGCTGTTCACAGCACAGTATTCAAGAAACATGAACACCACTCCATTTTTTTGGAGTGTTATTTGGATCATTTCCCTTGGAGCCTGCATCACTCAGAATTCCCCCTTTCCTTGCTACAGCAAATGTCCTCTTAGTGAAGAGGACAAGGGGATCCTGAGGATGCAAGGATTATCCAGGGCTAAGCAGAGTGGGGAGTGCCAGAAATGCAGAGTGCATGGGCCAGAGAGGGACCACCGCAGCCTGGCTGTGATCACCCAAAGTTTCCAGATCAAAAAGCACAGCCTGCACTGGGAGAGAGGATGCACAGTAGGCTTCAAAGCGCTTCCTCTAGAGCATTCCTACAAAGCAACAACCGGAGGTAGAAAGACAGCTCCCTGACCTGTACTATTTGGTAAATAAATGTGGATAATGACAATGGACCTTCCAGGCCTTCTAAGGAACAAGTTACAGACTCCACATCTTCAGCTGACGTGAAACTCCATTAAGACTTTGCTCTGAATTTCAGGGTTTTCTGCCTGGCCTGTGGAGACCAAATCTTGCGCTCTGAGCTTCAGGAGCACTTCGAAGCTCTGAATCCTACCTGGAAAGCTGAAGCGTTCGGTGTGGCTCCAGATGGGGATGTCTTCCTGACGGATGAGCAGGTGCGTAATTTCCAAGTCCCAGCCTGCCGTAAATGTGGTGGAATCCTGAAGCCTGACGTGACATTCTTTGGAGATTCGGTGAGCCGGGAAAAAGTGAATTTTGTCCACCAACGCCTGGCAGAATCAGACTCCATGCTGGTGGCAGGATCCTCTATGCAGGTAAGCAGGGCTTCCTCCCACGGCGCATTCCTATTTCTGTGTTACTCTGCCTGCAACAATCCTTGGTCCCACAGTTTCGGACTCGTAATTGCTTGTGGATCAAAACAGCCCCTCCAGAGCTTCTTGTATTTTATTTTTACTGTGGTTGGAATCTGGCTTCACAGTTGGCCTGTTTGGGCTTCCCTGTCACTCTGTTGCCAGTCTACTTCACGCTGCTGTAAATAACTCCATTCACACGGTCAGACCTTGCTCTGCTACCTCCTCCATCGGTACATTGCAGGCTCACAGATACCCATAAAGCCAAGATACCGGATACTATTCAGTCCTGCAGAGATCACAACCCCACGGTTTTTTGCTTGAATTTTTTAGCCTTCGGCAGCTTTCTAGGCCTCATGGTGCACTGTGTGAAATATCAGATTTTATGACCTCTAATTCCTAACTAAATTCCGAAAAAGAGAGCAGAAGTATCTCTGGTTGCTGCTTAGGATTGTCCTTTGTATCACAATGTGTTTTCTCCATTAGCCTCTTATCTATAAGGTAAGATAGTTTACAACCCCCTGTTGTTTAACCTGTGGAAGGTTTTGGAATAGAGTTTGTATAAGAGAAATTTTTCCAGGAACAAGTTCTATTACACTAAAAAAACCCCTAACACCTCCCAGAACAAGATAAAACCAAGGCCGCCCGATTGTGATTCTCTTGGCTTCAGGATACTGGAGACAAATTCCTTGAGCTTGCACTTCTTAAGCTTATAATCCTTTGTACAGGAATGTTTGAAATGCCTTAGGTTCGTTCTTTTACTACCTAAGCTGGGCCATGTGAGAATGAATGAATGAAGGAATTTCCTACCTGAATTACGTGTAGTTGCCTAACAGAGCATGTACATACAGCCCCTTTTCCCACTGCCAACAGCAACTATTTTCCTTTCCTTACTCCTTTCTGTAGCTCTTCTTTTGCCTAAGCTGTCAGTAATTTTGTCTTCTGGTATTCCTGCAGGTATACTCTGGTTACAGGTTTGCTCTTGCTGCCCGGGAGAAGCAGCTGCCAATTGCGGTCCTTAACATTGGGCCCACAAGGTTAGATCACTTTGCATCCTTAAAACTGAATTCCCGCTGTGGAGAGCTGCTGCCTTTGATTGTTGCACATGACCCAACAAGCTGAGCTTCAGTAGCTATCAGGAGCAAAAATATTTCTACAAGGTGAGTACCTTCCCTCACCAGTCACCTTACAGGGTAAGAAGACTGGTTCCCATCAAATGCCGAGATTGAGATGTGCTGACTAAAAATATGTTCCCACAATGTGCACCAAAATATGGCTGTAAATTTTCATCTGTAACCGGCATGCTCTGATGGGCCACGATGCCGTGTCCCATGATCATAAACAAAAAGCATCCTAAGTGCTAACGCTCCCAGAGATTGGGCAAGAGTAGCCAGAAACTCGGCAACGTTGAGCTCCGATCCGTTTGTCACAATCAGAAAACCACAGGAGATCATCTGCAGATTCAGAGATCCTGATCACCACTGTTGCCTTTGCAACTGACAATTCAAAAGCTGTGCCTGGCTGAATTGATCCAGCTAATCCTAATCAAAACACTGCTGTTTAAAATAATCAATGCCATCTATAAAGCAGCTTCTTCCCTCCACTCCTGCAGGACTCATCGTCTGAAAAGGTGAAAGCCTCAATCTAAGAGGCAGCCGTGAGATCCAGTGCATGGCCCCTGACGACACCAGGACAGGGCAGCAAGCCTTGCCCATGTCAACCTGACCAGTTTTCTCCACTGAAACCATCTCCACTTATGAGGAAACACGATGATGATGAAAAAAGTACTTTTCTGCCTTACCTTGCCATTGTAAAGAGTGCCTTTCCTTTGCATTCACTGTGACAGGATAATGAGACAAAATACCTTTCTTATACTTGTCCCCAGAGAAGAATGAGGGACAGGGATTTTGACCAAGTAACTTGAGGCTATAGCACAGGAGGGCGATGTGGAAAACCCCGGTATCTGCTGGAGGATCCAATACCACTAGAGGTCAACTGTGGAGTGTGCAAAGAGGAAAAGGAGGCAAGAGGAACTGCAGTTGTGATTTAAAAAAAAAAAAGGGTTCAGAATAGAAGCTGAAGAAGAATACTGCTCTTCTAAGAGATTATTTGAAAGCACAGACTGTAAGGCTGACGTCTTCTAGCAAGGAGGGGAAGTCAGCACTTCTCTCAACTGTCAGTTGACAAGCTAAACTGCTTACTGTCTGAACCCTTTAAAAATTATATATTGTTGAGATGCCAGAGGAGTTACTTTAAGCTAATCTGACCAGCACTGCTCTCAGTGTGGCTGCTACATTTTCCAGAATGCCGTTTTTAAAGATGTTATTTAACTAATGAATAGCTAAGTAGTGAATTAAAGTTGTTTACAAGACTGTACTATTTGCATTGTCATCTCCTCTCCCTCCTATGATCTATTTAAGTACAGTCTCAATAGCCAGTTTAGATTAATTTTTTCCATTGAAAAAAATGCAGGATGTAATTACTAACAGCTGATGAATTAAGAGAGAAATACAATTAAATCTGTACAATAGGTCTCCCTCAGGAGGTAGTCTCGAGCTATTAAGAGATGTCATTTTCCACACTCCTAACAGGAGATCCATCACTACCGCGTAACCATTTGTTGTTGATCCTTAGGGTGGTAACATAAGATATATTAAACCATTTATGGAGTAAAAGACAGAATCTTGCCCAGACTGGAACACTAAATTTTTGACCCGACCTTCTGCATGAATCTGCCGCTCCCCTTCTGGCTACGAGGGAGATTAATTGTTGGGGTCTTCCAAATGCCCCAGCCCTACTCTCCACATTCCACGTCCTGTATTAATATTTTGACAAGAACTGTAACAAGCAGCTGGAAGCAGGGATGCCAGCGTCATCTGCTAAAAGGTCAAGTAGCAAAGCAAGGACAACCGACCACATGATACGAAGTTCTTTTTTGCCCTGTTGTTGATTCAAATCCATGCTAGGCAGGAGCAAGTAAAGCACAGAATTGAAGGGATACTTAGGCACCCAATTTCTGCAGAAGGTAGAGGGAATTAAGATACTTAACGTGTTTCAAGATTTGGGTATTATGGGTCAAAGGCGAGACGGCTTCACTTAGAAGCCAAGCAAGGTAAGTTCAGGACCCCTTCCTGCATTCTGCTCTCATTGAGCGGAGATCCCACTTCCCAGCGAGTTAGGTATCTGCTGGTTGGTAGTGAAGAAAGCTCACAGATGTCACTCCATCCTTAGCATAGCACAGCTGTCCTGCTGACCAAAGCTCTTGCAGAAATCATTGCCAAGGCACAGCAGAGCCTCCACGCACAGCCAGGGCGCTTGCACAGAGTGTTTATTTGCATAGGTTTTTCCATGTAAGACGAGACGTTTAGGCCTCCTTAGCAGAGGAACTGAGCCTGGGTTTCTCACTGTCCGTGTCATCTTCTGCACCACCTTGAAACATGCGTGACACAGGTGTGTTAAAAACAGAGGCTGCAGGTTTAGCGCCAGTAGAGCGAGCATTTTGAGAAGGTGCGGGAGCATTGCCAAGAAGTCTGAAACAAGAAAACATTTCCAGTGAGGACATGGCATTCGCAATGGGACAGGTAACTAAACTTCCCGCATCCATCCCTGCCTCTTCAGTCCAGCAGCTGAGCCTGGGGGAGGAGTCAGGGTGGCTCTGCAGCATCACTGACCAGAGTCACGTTACCCTGACCCTTCACTGATTACACTATGTACTTTTAAGTCGCTAGGACAATGACTTACAGTAAATGAACATTTACAGTAAGTTTCCTGTGCATGGTTTATTACTATATGTTAATGAGCATATATACAACAAGCATACGAGGCTGAGACAAAGTAGTTCCTTTTTTTTTTTCTGCTAAGCTGATCCAGCACTACTAAAATCGACTTCTTTTAGAGCAGGATCACTTCACCTCTTAACATGTTCCCCGAGACACCATTGAGAAGGAAGTTCGCTCACCTGAGAAATGCCAGAGAAAGCCTAAAGTTCCTACACCAAAAGCCACATCTGCATCACTCTAATGCTGATTGACACCTTCTCCTGTCACTCCTTGGGGACTGTTTGTGTGGGAAGATGCAATGCAGAGAGATAACAGCTATCAGAAGATAACTATATCATAGCAGGTAGCTGTGATACTTCCTGAGAAGTTCGTGTTTCTCAGCTTACTGATGTAGTTACCAGCCTGGAGGGAGTTACAGAAACCTCCAGGGTTGAGCACTATAGGATGCAAATTAGCCATGCTGTGGGAAAACAACAAACTCAGTAAAAGAACTGACCTAGTGTTCAGCTTTATTCTCTCAGACTATGCAGAATTTGCAAGGGAGGAGGGTTTTAAAAGGGGGAGAAATATTGTTCCTAAAAGACTAAACCAAAGGACGGTAATCTTTGTGTTACTGGCTGAAACTAACAGAACACGAGTGTTACAGAGCCTGAGCAGTGTTCTCTTCCCCCATCACCAGGAAGGAAATGCAAATCCCTTCTATCTACCTTGTCTGCTTTAAGCCAGCCTTATTCTCCACATGATTCAACCCTCTCCTACCTTTTCTGGCTCACTGTTGTTAGACCAGTCCACCAGTATTTTAGATCAGGGCTTGAAGTCGTAGCTCTGTCCACCTATGGGTGGCAAAAGTACACATCAGACAACAGCACAAGGACGGTTTTTTACCATGACATGAGCAGAAACAACAGCTTACACTCTTCCCTTTTTCTTACAGCTGTTCCTACCAGGATAAGCTCAAGAGGTTTGGACAGAGGAGCTGAGAGTGCCTTATAATGGATTTTTCTGCCACTCCTCTGAAAGTGGGGCTGGAGTTACCCAAAGCAAATAAAAGCGACTTCCTATTTGGCAAATCTAGTCTTTGTTTCTGGGCAAATTCTCAGAGCAAAGTTTGTAATCAAGTCCTGCAGCCTGAGAAAGATATTTCACATACTGTGCTCCGGTGAGGGCAGCACAGACTGCAGAGGGCCCGGAGGACTCATGCCTGGTGGGTGTGGTAGAAGCGCAGGCTCCCACATCTTACAGTCAGATTGCTCCTACTGACAAACCTGCTTATTCACGACTTCTGGAAAAGGACCGAAGACCCTGGGCATGGTGAACTTGGGAGGTTCAGGAACCTTGGAGTGAAGGTGACTAAATCTACCTTCTAGAGTGTGCTTCTTCCCCTGAGACTGCCTTGGATGTCGCCCTTTCCCAGTCTTTGCAGCTGTGAGGAGGAAGGGAGAAAAAAAAAAAAAAAAGTATTTCAAACCAGTGCCAACTTACTGGTTTCCTCAGTCTGTTCATTCAAAACCTGGGGCTTGGGCAGGACAGATGGAGTCTTCCTCTCACATAACCCATCCTAGGGCAGCCCCAGGTAAACAGCAACTGAAAGCAACAGTCCTAGGAGGCTGTCTAGAGTCAGTGGGAAAGGAACGAGAAGGGTCTCAGCCAAATGCCTGAAGTCAGAGTTTCTTATCACTACACCCTGCCATTCTCTATGGTGTCTCAGCGCAGGGTTTTTGAGATCTGAATGAACTTGGCCTTAGCAATTGTGGTTTTAGATTATAGAAAAGATAATAGTGGTGAGAGAGTAAATTTACGATAGAGAACTTTGCCTCTCCAGTCCTACTGGTCTGGCCATTTTCATCACTGATAGATACTGTGAAAACATCTTTCAGATGCCAGATTCCTCCTGGCTGTTGCTTTCTTTCTGTAGGGACAGGAAATTCTGGTACATGGGCTGTTAAACAGCTTCTATTTGTTTGGCTGGAGCCTTAAAAAAGAGGTGGATGATGCATTTGGAGTAACACCACAAAGGAGCCCATCAATCCTTTTCCTCCTATCGTATCGGTTCTGTGAGCTTGTCTAACTGCAAGGGTCCCCAACAGGGACTGCACAGCTGAGTGCTCTGTCACCTCGCCACCCAAGTCCTGACAGGTACAGGAAATCACGCAGGGGACCCAGATGGACAAGAAGAAATTCATGCCCACTCACCCTGCCAGGACACTTAGACAAGCAGGTAACAATTACTAAGGCTAAAAATAAGATGGGGGGGGGTGGGGAGAGGAAAAAGCATTTTGTATTAGAGGACCTCAGGATCTAAAGCTGTGACTTTTACACACTACAGGCAGGCGGTTTTGAGTGAATGACCTAAGTGCTGCTTGCCCTTGCCGAGACCCAGACAACATATGCAGCTTCAGCATATGCAAATCAAGAATGGTGCCTTTTGCTAATAACAGAGGATTTCTGGGACATTCTGCTATTCCTTTATCAGAAGGTTCTTGCAAAAAAAGAAATGTATAGAAAGACTGAGACACATGCTGCACCCAGATTTCCAGTGTGATCCCACATCTTCACATTGGCAAGGGCCAAGGAGAAGAAAATCCAACTGGACCCTGTAATACTAAAGACAGTATCTGCAACAACTCAACCTGTGCACCCCAGTTCATAGTCTGACACAAATCGCTGCTGGTGGGAGGACGGCGGTGCTTGGCTCCTCACTCAAGCAGGTGGCATATGACAAAAATCAGATGATGACCCTCCCCTATTTAGCACTTGGCATGACAGGGCTTAATTGGGTTTAACAATCGACTCCCGTGCCTGTGCACAGAACTGACCATGGCGGCAGCGAGGCTCCTCGTCTCTCTGCGCGCCTACTACTTCTACAATGACGAAGCTGTGCCTGCAGGTAAGGAAAGCTAGAGGATGCTCAGGAAATTGAGGCTATCGCACAAGTGGGATTAAGGCTGCCTTCTCAATAAGATGAGTCCCTTTGTTGCTTGGGGAAAACAGCATTGGAGCTGAGACAAGAAGCAAATGCTTTTTGATACATTTTCACAGCTTAGCATGAAGTAGAATAATAACCTCCATTTATTCAGTTGCACACAGCCAACTGGGTTGAAGACAATTCCTAAAGCTCTGCCAGATTTATGGTGATTGACCCTTTCAGTCAGAGGGAAATTTGGAGCTGTGAAGAGCTGATCAAAGAGGAAAGCTTGTTTTAAAGGGGGTGATGAAACATGGAGCTCATGGCTCATGAAAACCACCCCCAAAAAAAAAAAATCCAGGAAACAAGTTTTAGTAATGCCCTGCAAAACGGAAGATAAATCAGATGCCTTGCAAAGCGAGCGAATATGTTTCTCCTGTAGAAACTTGCAGTTGCAGCCCGTTGTTTCCGCTCTGGTGGTGATAAAAAAAGAGCGAGATACAATACTGTATCCAGCAGCAAAACAGTTGATCTGGGGTAATATCTTCCAAAAAAGACCACAGAACACGAGCCACCTTTCTGGTGCTTTCCCTGAGCTCCTTCTGCAGTTTGCGCTGGCAGTTCCCATGGTGAGAGGCATTTGGGAGCAGCAGGCGAGGCAGAAGGGGCATTTCTGAACCGCTCCTCCCACCAGCACCCTCCCCTGACCTGAACCCGGTAACCCTGCAGGGCCTCTCCCTCTCTGGCTTGTCCTGTTACACTTAGCCCTCTGCTGAAGTGGTCTGCTAAGTACTCTCAGGCTGTTACCAACCCCACAATACCACTACTTCGCAGTTACAGAAACAAGACAGTGCTTGCACACAGCATTTAGCAGATGAATCATCTCAACCACGTTACAGGGAAGGAGGTATAGCTACCCATAACGGACGGAGAAGGCCTCGCCCTCCTTTTACGGCACATGCAGAAGAACTGGAGTCAGCAGTAGCTACCCTATGGTCACTGCAGCAACACCACTGCTTGGTGGATTGGGGAAGGGAGCAGAAGTCCCTCTTAACAGCCTTTTACCCACCTTCCCCACGCAGATACGGTGCGAGGAAAGCAGGGAAGCATGTGCTAGTCACAGGCTAAAGCCCAGGGAACAAACAGCCTATGAGTTCACCTCATCCTCACTGCCAAGAGACAGCAGTTCAAGGAGGTAAGGATGCACGACAGAGCAATTAAATCAACTGAACATTGAGCTTTTTTCTAAACAGAAGTATGCAGTTCAGCTCCGTGGGGCACAGACAGCTGAGCATCTAAGCATTTGCTCAGCAAGCCCTCACATTTAGGAAGTCAAGTTCAAGACCTGTCCTTGTACACACCGTTGCAAGCCATCACCTCTGCTCCCTCACTTCTAACACTCTCCACCTACATTCAGTTCTTTTCACATTACCTTAAAAACACTTCTCCTGTCTATTAAGCTAGGATAAATTGCATGCTCTTCTCTGTACTGCAGATAACTGCTGTACAAACAGCCGCAGCAGAAACACCATATTTGTACACAGCGGTATTGAACTTGCTCCAGGTGGCAAAACAGCATCTGCTCTGGGAGCAAGTTCTGCCAGGCACGTTTTAGTAGACATGAGCAGTCTAGCACAGTCCAGAAAGTCACCAAAAATGTCAGAGACAAGCTGGGTACAGGTTTTGTGTTCCAGTCCTCAACAGACAGTCAGTGGTCTCTCAAAATTACCATGAAAAAAAAGTATTCTCAGCCTTGTTCAGACCTCCATCCTGCCTCTGCCTTTCTTCCAAGGACCACTCTCCACAATAAAACAGGGTAAGAGAGGGTGACCTAAGAGACATATATGGGTCCCCATTCCTACGCCAACAGCAAGGACCTTAGCACCCCATCAGTAGGCCCAGCCACGCAGACCCAACGCACAGCAGAATTTGTGGAGCGCTCTCTTTAATAGCGGTTATTTCACTTGATACCAGCAGAGCGACTGCCTTTGCAGGATTTCTGCACGTCACAGACTTCTCCGTGTCTAGCAGGGTTGGCTATTCCCAAACTACAGCTTGGCAGGCTGCAGATTTTTCGGTGTTGTGCACACCGTGGAAGTAGCACGGCTCCTCGCATCGAGGCACGCAGGTGGTGTCCAAGGAGCTGCAGGCCAAGGCGGCACTCCACAGGAGCTGGGCCAGCCGAGGGAGCGGGAGGGACCTTCAACAGGCCGCAGAGAGGAGGGAGAAGCAGCTCTGCAACAGCTGGCATATGACCCACGCAGGATCTGATTTATTGCTCCGTAAGGGCCTTGCCCCCTGTGACACCAAACTGCAGGAACAGTCAGTGCTGCACAGGAATAATTGTCTAATTTCTGTACAGGCCTACATATACCCACTCTATGGCCTGGAAACCAAGGAGGAGGCATTCAGCTTGGAGCCAGAGCAGCAAATATCAAATAGGGACCTCAGTTCCCCTCCTAACTTGTGGGAGTTTTGATACTGACTTCAACAGCAGTGAGTTCTTGCTCCGTGTGGTGGGCTGATCCTGGCTGGATGCCAGGTGCCCACCAAAGCTGCTCTATCACTCCCTTCCTCAGCTGGACAGGGGAGAGAAAAGATAACGAAAGGCTCGTGGGTTGAGGTAAGGGCAGGGAGAGATCACTCAGCAATTACCATCACGGGCAAAACAGACTCGACTTGGGGAAACTAGTTTAATTTATTGCCAATCAAATCAGAGTAGGGTAATGAGAAATAAAAACTAAATCTTAAAACACCTTCCCCCCATCCCTCCCTTCTTCCCAGGCTCAACTTCACTCCCGATTTTCTCCACCTCCTCCCCATCAGCAGCGCAGGGGGACAGGAATGGGGGTTGCGGTCAGTTCATCACACGCTGTCTCTGCCGCTCCTTCCTCCCCAGGGGAGGACTCCTCACACTCTGCCCCTGCTCCAGTGTGGGCTCCCTCCCAGGGCAGACAGTCCTCCACCAGCTTCTCCATCATGAGTCCTTCCCACGGGCTGCAGTTCTTCACCAACTGCTCCAGCGTGGGTCCCTTCCACGGGGTGCAGTCCTTCAGGAACAGACTGCTCCAGCGTGCGTCCCCCACGGGGTCACAAGCCCTGCCAGGAGCCTGCTCCAGCCTGGGCTCCTCTCTCCACGCAGCCACAGGTCCTGACAGGAGCCTGCTCCAGCGGCTCTATCGGACATAGGGGAAGCTTCGAGCAGCTTCTCACAGAAGCCACCCCTGTAGCCCCCCGCCACTACCAAAACCTTGCCACACAAACCCAATACACTCTGAAACGAAAGACAAGGTAATATTTTTAATTAAACGGGAAGGGTGTGCAATACCCTTCACTGAACATGTTGTTGTCTGTATCTTGCCTGTGAAACACCCTGGCAGTAAAAGGTGCTTTCAAAATGCTGGATACTAATTACTCAGAAATGTTCCCTTGTCTATTTTAACAGACATTTCTGCTCCAAAACATGCATATTTTTTATGTCTCTCATTTTCTGGGGCAGCCAGCCCCAGAGGCAACAGGATAGCCAACAGGCGCACAGCAGATACAAAGCAAAGAGGAAAACTTTGGTAGTGTTGCCCAGGGGACAGGGCACTAGGCTTGGAAGGATGAGACCGGAGCGAATTCTCAGTCCTTTCACCAATCCAGAAGTCACACCGTGACATTCAGAAAGCCACTTCACCTTTCTACATCTGTTTTCCATAATGTAATAGACATAATACTGTGGCCCACGCCTTTTTGTAAGGTATTCTGAGGTCTACTGAGAAAAAGCATGAAAGAGACGGTAGATAAACAGTATCACTAGTCTCCCCGAGATCTTTCCTGAATGATGAGGAACAAAACTGCTTTAGGAAGGTGAAAGAGAGAGTCGAGCCAGCTGGGGTTTAAAACGATTGCTCCAGATACAGAGGATATCTGCAATTCTGTGGGCAGCCCACTATCCTCTCCCTTCCCACCAAGGAAAGATACTCAATTACCAGCTTCTGCACTTCTTCCCTTCTGCATCACTAACCAGACAGCGGCAGAGAAGAAGACAAGCAGAGCCTGAGAGGAAGAGCAACAGCACAAGTGTCTAAGATTGGTCTCCAGGCCCAAATGGAAACTGAAACATGGTCATTACCACGAGCATAGTTGTTTGCTCTCTGCATGTCTCGTCTCAGCTGGTGTACTTTCTCTTTCATCTCTGCAATGCCCATAGAGTTAGAGTAATTCAGGTCTCCCTGCAGAGCCTGAAAAATCTTGGCCTAGAAAACAATAACAGAGAAAAGGAAGATAAGGCGCTGAGACTTCACTTCTGCAACATAAACCCACAGAGCCACCATCCCTCCAGCATCTCGCACGCCAGCTGCAATGGCTCCGGTGTTGTGCGGGGCTTCCGAGCTCCCACGCTTGCTGAGCACAGGGATACCTTGCATTTCAGGCACTCTGTTTCTGGTCTTGGAACAGAAATACAGACCGGCATGGCAGAAGATCTTCGCATACTCGTTGTACTGCCAGCTTATGGGGAGTAAGTCAGTCCAAGCAATACCTGGCCTGCTCTTCCACTGACTCTGCTTTCCACAACATTCCTCAAAGCCCTGAAGAGCAACTTTGCAACAGCACAACCTGCCCCGCCTCTGCCGTTGCCTAGGGCCTGCCACTTCACCTTACGTGGGCAGATTCCCTATAGATTGGGCTCACTCAGGGGGCTGTTTACATCTACTGTTCGGTCTTTCGCACCGCCAAAGCGGCATGTAAACGAGGAGCGTGGCATCCAGGAGTAGATACACTACTCACCTCAAATCTAGAGAGTTCCTACTACAGGGAAAATTTATACCAACAATTTCTGAAATGCTTCCAACTGCACCCCAGCTCTCTTCCCTGCTTGTGATGATATAGCTCAAAAGTACAGTGTTTCTTCTAGATAGCGATGGTATTTTACTTTTTTCTCTACAATGGGATTTATCATTTATCACTACAAAGGGATTTCTGTAACATTTATATTTACTTAGGACCTTTACTGCTTTACAAACACTAATTTCAGAATCAAAGCTAGCGTGTGAGGACAGGAGACCTCATCTTACACTCCAGCCCTAGGAATGATTCATCTTAGCCATAGGATGGGGGTGCATCCAGGATCCTCAGGATTTCTGTGAAGGACCCCAAGAGCTCAATGTTTCCAGAAAATTCATGTACGCAAGCACCCGAGGAAAAATAAGCAATGAATATTGGTACAAAACTAGGACTCAATCTGCCTTAAGATGGGAGTATCTGACCGAGACACACATACTTTTTTTTTTTTTAAAGAACAAAATGTAATTCCATCCCAAAGCATTCTATGACTCTATGATCCTATCTCATTATTATCCTAATACCCTCAAAGATCCAATGACCTTCACTAGGAAGGCATTGCAAGTACCTTCAGATAAGATACCAAGCCAGCTTCTTCATTCTCCATCTGTTTCTGCTTTCTCAAAGCCCTCTCACAGATCCTTGGGTTCTGCTCCATGTTTGAGTACAGTTCGTGCAGGCATTGCTGAGTGTAGGATGAAGACTGCTCCTCAAACTCCTCTATGGAAATCAGCTTGCAAAATGATACGCTGAGGGGATACTCGTTGTCAAACTCATCCAAGATCTCCATTCTCTACCTGATCAAAGATGACAGGGCAGGCTGTATGCTCTCCTCCGGCTGGTGGAGGCAAGGGAGCTATTTTCTGGTGACGAACCAGGGCCTCCCTCCTGCCCCGTCAGCAAACAGGGACACGAGCAGGCCCTACCACAGGAGCTCCCCAACACCCTCCCGAGAGCCTCTGCCACTAAAGCTGCCTCCGTGGTGTGACAGCACCAAGTCTGGGCGGCAGCTCTGGCGCAGGACCGTGTCAGGACAGGACAAGTGGGGAGATGCTGTCCCTCAGAGGGGCTCCCTGCCCTCCCCTGACCGCCAGGCCAACATTCCCTCTTCCCCTACAGCTCCGGACCAGGAACAGCGCTGGGCAGGAGGCGGCCTCCCCAGAGTAAGCACATATGGGTCTCTCGGAGCAGCGAGCAGCCAGACAAACGGCCCAAGCCCCTCACGCAACCATGCCCTGAGGGATACGCACCCACGAGAGGGGCAGCTGCGCTGTAGCCAACGTATGGGCAGCCCGAGGAGCGGCGCCTCCCCTCCGCGCTCACCGGGAGGGCGAGGGAGGGCAGGACGGCCGCCGTGAAGCGACCCCGGAGGGGGCGACCGGGCCCCACGACCTCCCCGACGCCGCGGGCACCTGAAGGGAGAGGGCGCGACAGCGCCCTGAGGGCAGGCAGGGGCGGGGCTGCCTCACGCGCGCACCTGCACCCGGCCCCGCCCCTCGCCGCTTCCACCGGCCAATCAAAGAGCGCGGCGGCCGGGGCGCCGCGTGCGCCACAATGGCCCGTTGGCAGAGGGGGCGGGGCCTCCCCCCCCGCCCCCCCCCCGCGCCCCCCCCCCCGCGCGCCGTTCCCCTCAGCGGAGGCGGGAGGCGGCGGTGGTTGCAAGGCGTTTATTTGTGCCGGGCCGCTGCGGGCCTGCTGCCGCCCCGAGGGGCAGGAGCAGCGGGCGGGCTAGCTGCAGTACTTCTTGGTGTCCAGCGCCCTGTGCTCGGGGTTGTAGGGCGCCTTGGCGAAGCACATGGCGGCGGTGCGGTCGCAGTTGCAGATGAACATCTCGCACTCGTTGTTCTTGCCTGGGGGAGAGAGCAGGAGCCGTCAGACCCCGCGGCTCCTTCGCTGGCCCACGGCAGTGATTCAGGCCGGCGGTTCTGCTGCCAGGGCACAGCCCTTTGACTTGCTGCCGTTGTTTTGGGGATGCGCCTGCTTCTCCCCGCTCACCCTCTGGCCCCAGAGCTGTGTGCTCCAGCCCAGCAATCCCCTTGCTCCTTCCTTCCTTCCCTGCCGCTCTGTTTGCCAGCCTGTCTGCTGTTTATCTCCGTTCCGGAGCCCTATAAAAGCTCCACCATTACATTAGAGACGTCCAGCAGAAGCTGTGTAACCCTTCCCAGTTAGCACGCTGATCTCTTAAATACCGCCATTAAAGGGGCTCCCAGAGAAGTACCACAGGGACTCGCTCCCCTGAAGAGGGGACAGGCTTCCCTACGCACCGCGATACCATACATCTTCCACAAACTTTAAATGCGTGCTGTAGGGAGGACATTCGGGCCGGTGCCTGTGTGGGGTGCCCCGTTTCTACCGAGCAGCCCCGCCGGCAGGGATGCACCGCGCCTTCCTGCCGCCGAAGCATCGAGTGTGACGCAGCCAGCAACGTACTGTTACACGTAATCTGCCCGTTGGAGCAGCTGTAGCTGTACCACTCTGTGTAGGGGTTGTCCACAAAGAATCTGCACGATTCTAGTTTCTTTGCCTGCGAGTAGCAGTTATCATGTGCTTGACAACACCTGGGAAACAGGGAGGAAAAGGTCAGAAAATACCAGAGATGCAAACTCAGCTGACCTGTAAGACACGTAAATACGCTATTATTGCTTTGACAAGGCACTGAACAGAGGAAAAAGATACCCAGCGATAAGAGAGCAGACACGAAGGACCTCAAAGGGACACAGTTCTGCCAGCTAATGGTCCAAGAGGTGTCTGGTGCACAGGTACTGCCAGGAGCATCTTCACAGAGTTGTCCATTGGGCACAGGGAAAGCAAAAGACAGCATTTACCCCACGCTCCCTGTCAGTGCCCGGTAGCTGAAGAGCTAACAGCTGACACAACTCACTGCGTCTTGGCCATTGGTCTTGTGTGATCTCTAAACTGCCCAAGCCACTTCTTCGCATTTTGCGGCTCAGCCCCGTGCGCGTCGGTGGTCGTGCACTGGGCAGCGTGCTCGGAGCTGCGTCCGGGCTGCTGGCACAGCACTGCCGCAAAAAAAAAATGCTGGACCAAGTGCAGTTTAGCTGCCACAGAAGAGAAAACAGAGTTGTTGGGGTTATATTTTATCTTTAGTAATACGGCACCAAGGTGTGCTACTACGCAACCTTTTTTCCTTGAATCGGTCTTTGAGAGAAAGCTTCGTTCACAGCAGCCAGAGTTTTGTGTACATTCATAGGCAGGGCCAGCTGAGACGAAGCTGGCATGCAGAGCTGTGAAAGCACGGGCAAGGAAAGAGGTTTGTAAAAGCGGAGTCTTACAAACCTGTCGAGCTCATCCACTGGTGTCCCGCTGCCTCCCAAGCCGCAGTAGCAGCCGTAGTCAGCAAAGTCCAGGACAGGATAGCTGTCCGGGATGGTGCATTTCAGCATGCGGCGCAGCTCCCAGACGGCCCGGGGTGAGACAGCAGCGCTGGCTGCGCCCACTGAGAAGAGACGCAAAGGTTCGAGTTAGGCAGAGCGTTAGCAGCCCAGGGGTGCTGGGGAGCGAGTGCCGCCTACGCACCAGACAGCAGGAAAAGCAGGGCCAGGGACTTCATTCTTGAAGGACTTGACAGAGTCACCGGCGCTGAAGAAAGATGCAGCTCTTTCTTTATACGACAAGCTCACCTTGACACAGATATAAGATAAACAAGCCAGTATTTACGTTACTAAATGCAGATTTCTTCCATCAGAGGCTGTTGGCTGCAGGTTGTGACATGACCAGTTGAAGGCCAGTGGAGTTAAATCTCTGAAAGCCAGAAAGGCAAATATTTGCTCTCTAGATTTTTGCTATTAAAATCTTTTAATGCTACTATTAAAAGCCAGCCTGAAAGATCTGGACATTTTCAAGGGCTCTCTACTAAAAATATAGCGGTGTGGTAGTTCTGTTAGAAATCGCTGGCGCACTGATATCCATCCTGCTAATGCTGGCATCCTCTGTTTATGGTATCCCTCTTACCATTAATCCTGCCTCTCTCCATGGATTCTCCTGGCCTGATTCAGAGAATAAGGCACAGGTCGTCCACTCACCCCAGATGAGCATTTGGCATGAGCCGAACTGAAAAACATTCAAGCTGGTTTTTTACTTTGAAACCACAGAGGAGGAGGCACTACTGGGCAAGAAAGAGGAGCCAAGCAACCTGTAAAGCCCCTGCAAGGCTTAAACAAGGAGTAGTGTCTGGTTCTACGTGACCTTAAGGGAGTTACACTGGAAATCATAGAATGGTTTGGGCTGGAAGGGAGCTTGAAGACCACCTAGTTCCAACCCCAAGTCGTGGGCTTGGAAGTTTCAACATACACAGGAGCTTCGGGAGCTCAGAGACAGCAGTTGCTCTTTCTTCAGCACCAAAGCAGAACCCCGCGAGGCCCTTTGGTTCCCTATGCCAAGGCGTGAGGCGAGTTGGGAACCTTGAAATAAGATCAAAAAATGGGTAAGAAAAAGCTTCCTGGAGTCAGCCAGGGGCGAGTCCAAAATACCGCCCTCCCGGGCAGACCCCAGAGGCTCTAACACTGCCAGGGCTACAGGCTTGGCATTGCTACGCACCCAGGATATAGCTCCTAGACTGCGCACTTGACAGCGAGAGGCCGCATTTATTCCTAAAGCACCAAGCAAGCCTTCAGTTTTTGAGAGCAGAGGAAGAGGCAGAGCCCACCGCTCCCCAACAGCCCAATATCCCCGAGCGCGTATTCGGGAAGCTTAGGGTTCAGCACCCTTCGGCAGGTCCAAACGCACGTTTCTGTGAGGGACGACGAGGACACCTTCCCCCTCGTAGTGGCCAAAACTGCGCCGGGGTGCCCCTAGTACCCCTAGGGTGTTGACACATCCGTAGGACATCTAGTTAAAGGCAGACATGCTGATGAACCCCAGAACCGTTCCGACTTTCTGGATCCCTCGCCAGCTCCCTGAGGCCCTGGGATTCGCCGCTCGCAGGTCAGCTAAAGCCAAACAGACGCCGAGTTACAGGTTCAAGATTCTCGTGTCCTAACAGCGAGACCATTGAACGGACACGAAAGGCTGATGTAAAGGACAGGCCATAGCACGGTTAGTTCAGAAACAAGGATTTAATCTTTTGCCCGCAGGTCAATCTGCTGACTTTCCCTTCAACACCCATTTAAGCATTCTCCTCCTTTGCTACTTTGGCCACCTTTACTCTTTTTTTTTTATTATTTCCCTGTTCTCTTACCTGTGAACCTTAAGACTCTATGGTTCCTTTTTCCCCACTCCTCAATATCCGATTTATTATTGATGTTGCCAGGAAAACTTCCAATAAACTGGCTTTTTAAAGTCACAAATCAGAAATTGTCATATCTTGGATTTCATCCACTTGAATTCAGTGCGAGGATCACCAGGTGTGGGAAAGCGAGCACTCCGAGAGGGCCTCATGAGAAAAACCCCAGCAGGGTAAAGATTTTTCCACCGATGCTATTTTTGGGTTCCCCCAACCTGGGCTGCGTACAAAGCCGCTGCTCCTCAGCGAGCTTGTGCGGACATCCCAACTGACAACCGGTTCCTAACCTTACAGGCTTGAGCCACAGCTTATTTTTAAGAATTCTCTGTCACGAAGAGCTGCTGCACAGGGCTCCCCACCCTGTTTTATGCTGTTATCATTTACCTTCCTCTCGTAGCGTTGTCCATTAAGGATTTCTCTTCCCATCCAATCTCTACCTTTTACTTAGATCAAGGCTCCTTGCTGCGCCGTAGTCATTGCATCCAGAGCATCTGAACTGCTAAGCACCACGCTATCTCCTCCTTTCTTGAACCGACAAATATCTATACAGAACCTCTGTAACGTGGAGAAGAGACACAATCTTCATTAAAACCAGATCTGCCTCGCGTTATAAACTGGGCCACTGCCAACGTCTGGGAGCCGAACACAGTCAGAGCCCTGCCTGGGGCTTTTATCCTAATAAAAGGTCCACGTTCACCTGAAATCTCCTCCATTAGAGAATCTCCCGCCCCCAAATAATGACAGAGAAGGACAGTTTTCAAATAATTTATTAGGAATTTAAAACTGAAATCTGGAAAAAGGGTTACAGGTGTGGAGAGAACAAACATCGGAGTGTAATAACTTACTGGCTTAAAAACACAGCTTTATTTCTTTTAAAAAAAATGCCCACCCTGAAACCGGAGCCCCAGCCTCCAGGCAGCGGCGGCACTGGCCGGAGAGCGAATCGCAGCCCAGCAGCAGCACAGCTGGCCTCGGGCGCCTGGAGGGGCACGGAAGCAGTTCAGCGCATATACCAAGAGGGAGGAAAGCGCTGTCCGCAGACCCAAATTTGAAGTATATAGAATAAAAATAAACCCAATAAAATGCAGCTCTTCTTTAATTAGGAAATATTTAAAAAAACAGACATACAGACTCTTGTCTCAGTAACAAAAATTATTGCTTTGTGTTTTCAGTACTAATCTGTTAAGTACCCTCTTACCTAAACGGAACTCTCCAAACGCATCGCATCGCCCAGGTCAGGCCCGGCTCCGCGGGCGGGGGAGGGATGGGAGAGAAGGGCCCTGTGGCCCTCCCGGTCCTTTTCCAAACGCCCCCCTCCCTCACGGGGGCTCAGTTTGGGGGAAGAGAGGGAATGATTTTTAAAACTTAAGATGAAGCTGTTATTTCCCTGGGAAAAGAGTTTGGCTGCATCTTAATAAAAGGCTTAATCACCCCCCTTAACAAGGTCTTTGGTTCACTGAAATCCAGACCCAAACCTGCCCCCTGTACTCCTGCGGGAGGCTTCCCGGGGCAGAGCCTCGGCCCGCGCGGGGGCAGCTCCGGCAGGTTCTGGAGAAGGGACCCGACCGCCCCCGCGCAGGACAACGGACAAACTCCCACAGCCTTCGGAACACAGAGTAAAGCAAAGGGGAAGCTGCAATTCCAGAATTCATATAATCCCTGAGAAGCCCTTAACCCGCCCCCAAATCACCACCCTAATGCTTTTCTCCCCCGTTAATGACTCCCCAACCCGGCGTCCTGCCCTTCAGGGAACGACCACCCAAACCCCCCCGGCCCCGGCTGACACCCCTTCCGATACCCTCCCCTCCGGAGGAGGATCCCCTTTCCCAGGAAACCTTGACGCAAGCGATAGCGTTTGGAGAGTGAATTCCTTTCAAAGTAACCAAGACAAGCAATGGCGGTAAAGCCCTTTACCTAAAGCCAAACCGGAGGCTGGCACTACGGAGCCCAGTGATGGAGTCTGTACATCGAGCGATTGGAAGCAGCTTTAACCCGCTCAGCAAAACAGCCGATGGCCGGTACGTTTCACCCCCGCCCCCACCCCCCTTTCATCTCATCAGAGGTCTTAAAATCTTACAGTAAAAGGTGTACAAAAAAAGAACGGAGTCCTGTCAGGATTCTGCTGGAGAGTATTGCTCACGCTGCGGCACCAAGTCCAGGACCTGGAGCTGCTCCTTGGAGCCAGGCTGCAGGCGGCAGCCAGGTTCAGCTCGCGATATTTACATATTATACAGGAGGAAAAAGAAAACCCCACGTAAAACTAAACCTAGGAAAAAAAAAAATTCTTTCAGCTGTAAGGATAGTGTTTTTCACTTAGCAAAATATACATTTGTTTTGTTCCATAGCGATGTCCAACGTTTTCGGATCCTTGGAGTTTCACACTTTTCAAAGCCTCACATTTACAAAACAGAAACAATTAAAAACAGTTTCTTTAAAAAAAATAGAAATACATCAGTTCCTCTCAGCCTTTGCTCTCTCTGCGTCTCTTTCTTCCCTTCAGAACTGCATTCTCGTTACATACCGTGCTTTAAAAACACTGACGACAACAACAACAGAGTTGAAAATATTCAAAACAGTTTCAAAGCCAAATAAAAATACTCCTCAATAAAAACTACCTAACACAATCACAAAGCCAATTCATAAAATATGTCTACTAGCTCGGGAAAGAGCAAACAACAAAAAGAAGGGGTAGCCCCCCCAAAAAAAGATAAAAAAATAAAATAAAAAAATAAAACTAACAGCTAATAAAATAAATAAAAGAAGAATCGGTGGGCTGGGGGCAGGGAGGGGGGAAGCGTAAACCGTCGGTGGTTAGTAAGAAAGCGAGATGATCTCCTCGGGTTCAGTCCAGTGTGGTCTGGTCAAAGGGAGAGATCGGGGCAGGGCGGCAGGAGCCTGGCAGCCAGCCGGCAGTGTGCAGTTTGATTCAAGAAAAAGGTAACCTTGGCTCATCCCCCGCGGCTCACCAGATCCTCCAGCCGCTGTCCTCGGTTAGGTCACTGGGGAATCTGCGGGACACAGAGGGGAGGGAAGGGACAGGATCTAGAACAACCAACGGCTTCTCTCTTGGGGTTTTCCTCCGGTGCGATCCGACAGAAATACTCGACGCCCGAACTCGCCCCAACGCAGACGCGCTCTGCCTCTCGCTGGCACAGCGACGGGGCACGGCAGGGATGCTTCCGTCTTTAACGGCAACGTGCAGGCCGGGGAAACGAGGCCCCGCGCGCCACGCAGCCTGCCCAGACCTGCGGCGCTCCCGGCCCCCGGGAGGCCTGGGACGTAGCGGGCTCCAGCTGCTTCCCCGGCTCTCAGCTCAGCGCAGCCCTGCCAAGGGCTCCCGTCTGGACACCCTTCCCTGCAAGTTTTTGCCCTCCTTTTTGTAAAGCTGTTTTTTTTTTTTTTAATTTTAATTTTAAGCCAGCTAACTTCAGCCACATTTGCAAAGCAAACGGAGATCATCCACCAGTTCCCTCTCAGGCCCATCCGAGGACCAGAAACAGAACTGACCAGACTCAGATTTTCCTTCTGCCCTTCTCCCAGGCTGGAGAGGAAAACCCTCGCTCCCCAGAGACAGCGGTCTCGGCAGCAGCGAGAACAACCAGCTGCGCAGAGGAGGCTTCCCTGGCCACACAGGTGAGCCAAGCTTGTCTCTCGGGATCACCCCTGCGCTGTGATTCTGGCCAACCCTGCAGACCTTTCCTCTTTCCGCCAGTGCTTTCCCTTCCCCTTGGCACCCAGACACTACGCGATCCCTCCACAGCACTCCCAGCCTGAGGAGCGTAAGGTAGAAACCCAACCTGCCGAGCCTCTGGTGCGGAAGAGAGCCCCAGGCTGGCCGCAGGACTCCTCCCGCAGGCTGGGTCAGGCCAGCAAGCTCACAGCGGCATCCGCGGCTCCTGCCGAGAGCCCAAGCCCAGCGGCCAGCTCAGAACTTCACTCCTCTCATTACCCGTTCCTGTTCAAAGCTCTCTTACCTCCTGCCTCCTTGGTCCCCAGCTTCAGTGATACCCATTGGTAAAAGCTGTTGCAATCAAGGGACCCTGTGAAGAAAGAGTTAAAACCCCACTCGTAAGCAAACAAAAGAAATGTGAAGGAGAATTACTACAACAAACTCAGTCATGGCCCAGATGCTGAGAAAGCTGGTTTCAGTTGGAGGTGCCAGGTCTAAAGAGCACATCACCCTGCAGAACACAGCGTCAGGGCCGAGACGGGCTCTGGGAAAGTCCGGGCCAGACCAGGGAAAGGTCTGGAGGTCAGGACCTTGCGTGGTGGCCAGGGAGAGCCAGCGGAGCCCAGGGATGGGGGCTGCAAGTGAACTGCTGCATCCTGCCCCATCCGTCTGTGCTCAGCGATGGCGCGGCAGATGCTGCGGCGGGCGGTGTTTCTTAACCAGAAAGCAGGCTGTGGGCCGAGCGGGGGCCGCCCACCGCTGCTCAGCTCCATCACCACGCGGAGATGCAGCCCCTTCCCCTGGCCGTCCCGCTCTCCATCTTCCCCGCCCTGCGCAGAGCCCAACAGGGAACACTCACCCCTAGGCTGTGGCCGAAGCCGGTGCTCGGGGCTGGGCTGGCAGCGCTGATGTAACTGCTGACCCCCGAGTCCTGGTTGGCGGCTCCATAAAGCTCTGCCATCGGCCCGGGGCTGGTGGTGCCCAGAAATCCACCGGTGCGACTGGGGGTGGAACCTACGGGAGGCAGCAAAACTACAGAGTGAAGATCCCAAAAATGCAACCCCGTCCCACCCCCCTCCCGCAGCCCGTCGCAAACCTCCGGGACAGGACACCGCGCTGGGGAGGAAAGTGGCAGTTACCTGTCCCTCGCACCACGGCTGCCGCAGCCGCTGCTGCCGCCATTGGTCCATACGCAGTGAGGGGGATTGCTGGAAAAGAAGGAACGGGCATCTCAGGGGCACTGTGGCTACACGGGGAACTCCTCAACAGGAGCCTTCATTCCCTGCTGCAAAATAGCAGGCCCACAGAGACATATCGGCTTAGTGCATCACACGGGACATCCGAGGATGACACTAGGGGAGCGCACAGCCCTGCATTTCTCGCTATCCTTTTGCACGGCCACTGTCCGGGGGAACTCACTAGCCATGCTCTGCCGAGCCCACACCCTGGCGCAGCCGAGGGTGCGACATGGAAGAGCTGAACCAGAAGGGGGCAATTTCAGATGTATCCTGTCGCTACTTAGCTTGCAAGATGCAGCTAAGCTGAAGCTACAGATCCAGATTTTGGCTGTAAACGTGGAGAAACGCAGCAGCTGGCAGCTCAACATCCTGAGGCTCAGCCCTCCTCTCCGTCCCTTGCTACTATTTGTGAATAACAGTTTAATAGCCTCTTTCTCCCTATTTCTCTACGCTTCTCAAGACACACCATCTTCCCCACTCTGAGTTTTGCTCCTGAACTGCTCAACCCCTTGCCGTTCACCGTAGAAGAGCAGGAACCATATACCTAGGGAGCAGGAACTAGAAACGGCTTAATTAAAACAGTAAGTCTTAATTTATATGTAGCAGTTCTAATTCCCAACTCTACTGCCAGAGGCAGCCAGCCCTCGGGGCAGGAGGCATCTAGCCAGTATGTTTCTCTTTGCCCTTAAAATGACTGGGTCAGCATTTCATGCTTGAATGTGAAATTCACTGTGATTCTGTTTAGAGCACCAGAAAAAGAGGTCAGAACAAATCAATCGCGTTAAGGCTGAAACCCAGACTAGCTTATAAGGGAATATTTAGCAGCAGGCACCAGCCTGTTTCAAGCAAACGTCATACGAGGCTTATATCTGGGTTAGCTGCTCATTGCAGGCCCTGGGCCAACGCGAGCACGTTGCTGCTTCGCATCACCCCCAAAGATGCGGTTGCGGGGAGGACAGGCTGCTGGCAGCCACCCTCCTGCCCCATCACCGCTTCAAGTCCCTAACACACTGCTGAATGAATGCGATTTTACTGAGAAAGGAGGCCAGGTCTTCCCAAAAAGACTCCAGTTCTTTCTCTGGGAAAAACCCTTCTTGCCTTTGCAGTCTGTCTACCGAGACACCAGGTTTGTGTTGTGATGAGAAAGCACCTGCATGTGAGCTCCCCATGTGCTGGAGCAATCATCCCTGCTTGTGCCATCCCCTCATCTCAGTTCCGCTTGCCAAGCCCCTCCAGCGCAGCCCATTTACACGCACGCATGCACTCGAAGGCACAAGGGCCCTCCAGCACCGCGCAGCTCGCTGGCCCTTTGTAGGAACGAAGGGGGCCCTGCCCTTCGTGGGACCAACTCCAGCCTATACATGGGAATCGCAGCGCTCAGCCTAGCCAAGAGGCTGCGCAGCGACTGTTTAACAGTAGGTAAGCGTAACGGGAAGGGAAGAATGCCACGATCCCCAGCTGGTACTTCAGCGAGACACTCAGGACTGTAAGCTAACGTGGCACCCAGCCAGGACAGCAGCACTAATAACTTCTTGTTGTACAGAGCCCTGGTGCACCCCAGCCGCCGGTGACGGCCAGGCCCTGGGCGATTCACCTCTGCTAGAAAAAGCCAGAGCGCAGCCGGGGCCAGACCTCGGAGGGAAAAGCACTTTTGCCAATTCACCAACATTCCTCTACAAATTTTATGGGTTTTGCTGAAAAACACACATGTAAATACACACTGGGCCCGCATCTGCTTTGCTTGGCAACCAAAAGGCTCCAAGATGGGGATCAGGTGCTTATACAGTTGCATACATGGCATCAGGGAAGGGTTTTATTAAGAGGGAGCTAGGATTTAGCCTCCCTCTACATCCCTCAGAGCAATTTGTTCATTGGTGGCTGCCAACCTCAGCATCCTCGGGAACGGAGAGTCCCTGAGGATCGACATGGTTCTGTGCCACAGAAACCCCCCGTCAAGCCTGTTTGTACTGATAATTCCGGGAGAGCTTCTCAGGAACCTTTTCCACACCCTCATGGCAGAGAGATTCAAACCCTGAAACAGGGGGGGGCAAGGAAGCGCTGGAGAGGAGGAACACCACGGAAATGAGATGGCACACGGGGAGCAGGGTGCTACACAAAGCTGCTTTTCTACGACAAAAACCATGGACAGGACAGAGCTGGGGAAAACATGGCCATGGAAGGGAAAGTCAACAGGAGGAGCATCACCTAGAGAGAGCACACTGCACACAACCCAGGGGCTGAGGATCCAGAGCGTATTTGCACTGTGAGGACACCGAGCCAGGACGAGTCCCTGGAGAATGGTCCTCTGCCCCCGTTTCGTCCCACAGTTCCCTACGAGCACTGCAGGACTTCGCTGTAGAGTCCCACCACGCTCGCTTCTGTCCGGGAAGCCCGTGTGGGAGCAGCTCGGGAGCTGCACCACCCGGTGCAGGGAGAGCGTTCCCTGCAGCCCCTCCTGCACAGGGACATGGGATTAGAGTAACCAGGAGTGCTCCCACACCCTCTCCCTCCTCCCAGCACTCCAAATCTCATCCTTGCAGCAGCTCGGGTTAAGGTCATTCGCAGACCTTTGAGAAGTCACCCCGCACTCTGCCATTTTCCATATCTGGTTTACACCCAGCCTGGGGCAAGGAGCTAAAAACGAAGCAAGCAGCAGGAAAGGCCATCTAAGGATTACATGCCTTCATTTGGCATGACCTGCATTGCCCTTCTCGGAGGCAATACACATGGCTCTGATTGCCTCTCCATCTTTCCAGCCCCAGCTTTGGACGGAGCTCATACAGATGGAAGAGGAAATAAGGAACATTTCCAGTCTAACTGCACCAGGCTGTGGAGCAGCGACACCACTGGAACAGCCCAAAGCCCCCTTCTCCCCTTCCAGCTTGTGAGGTTAGGAAATGAGCGGGACTGACCTGTGAGCTCAGGGAGGACGGGGGCACTCGGGAGAGGGGTCCGCTCTACACGGAACTCTAAAAACGAAATGCAAGACAGCTTAGGAACTCGTCAAACGCCCCGAGGGAGACCCCACAGAGAGACAGCGGCCAGGGTCTGCTGGGGGAGCAGCCTGCAGCCAGAGTGCGACCAGGCCAGTGCCGCCTTTAAACTAATTTATAACTGGTGCTGAAAGGTGCTGGACTCCTGCCCTGGAGACGGAAAGGATCCCTTTATCCTTAGAATGAATCTGGCCAAGTCAAGGCAAGTGCAGGCTTCACTGTGCAGCCTCAGAGCTGCCCTGGAGCACCGCTCTGCCACCCATCCAATCTGACCTCCCGGCTGCCGTGCCTGGGGGTGCTCAGTACTGGCCACACTCATCTGGGCAAGGCTTTACCATGAGGCACTTGAAGCCACTACAACCGAGACCCATAAACTGGATTCACGGAGAGCTTCCAGACAGCTAGGAGGCAACAGCAACTTTCAGCCACAGTCAGCCTGGGCTCGCCTCAGGCGAAGAGGAAACTTCCCATTCCCAGCCCCTAACATCGAGACTTCAGATATAAACCATCACACTGAGGGATGGGGTAAGGAAGGGATGCTCAGAGTTGCCACTTCTCTAGAAAATAGCAAGACAGTCTTTTCCCTGAGCGTGCTCTGCCTCGTTCCCTTGCCTCGCAGAGAACGGGAGGGAGAAGGGTCCCCAGAACGCTCTGGGCGGCTGCGGCACAGCAGGTTCCAGCCATTGACTGCAGAGTCCATGTTCTGAGCCCGTGGCGGGGTTGGGAGCTTGAAACCACCCAGTTTGTGGGGGATCTGCAGCCCACCGCCCCCGCAGATGTTTTCTGGAGGCTGCGAGTGGTCCAGGCGCTGTTCAGAACACAACTGTAGTGTCGCAGGCACCTGCGTTTCGGGTGCCTAGGAGCTCCCTGGCCCACGGAAGGCCACATTTTAAAATTCTGTGCTACTTTCAGAGCAGTGGCAACCCTGGTAAAGAGAGACAGACATACACAAAGGCAGCGAGACAGGCAGAGCTGCAGGGGCCCTTCTGTGTCACAGCAGCAGCCCTACGGAGGAGGCTAACATAAAGGGCATCAGAGCAGCCTTGGGCTTTTCCTGCCCCTGGAGTGTGAGGATAATCCTAATGAAGGACAGGCTGTTCCCACCTACTCCAGGGCTTCTCCCCTCCCCCTTCCACATCCGTCTCCAATTTAAAGAAAGACCAAACAGGGGAAAGGTTGAAAGGGGCAGAGCCTGGGTCACGGATCATGCCAGGGGCTCCCGTCACCTGAAGGCAGCCCGAGAAACCAAGCAGGGAGCACCACTCACCAGGGAACTGGTAAGTGTAGCCAGGTGCAATGCCAGTGTAACTTCGACTCGCGTAGGTGGCAGCCTGGAAGCCTGGATAACCTGGGGGAAGAGAAAAGGGCTCCGTTACTGCAAGCTCCCAGGGTCCCTGTCCTCAGTGGCTGGCCGCTCACGGGCAGCGTGACCATTAGTGTTAGAAAGCACAAAGAGGGCTCACAGCAGAAGCCCCAGGAAATTGCTAGGCAGAGTCTGCACAGATGCAAGTCTGCAGCAGAGTTTTAGCAGGCCTGTTTAATTTTTCCCTCGCTCCGAACATGTAAGGACATGGAGATTTCCTTCTCAGAAACTCACAGCTCTGCAGACTAAGGCTTTCTGATGCATCAGCTGGATTTACAAATAGGAGGAGATCAGGGAGGTGGGGGCATTTGAACGGCTGAATAGCTCTGAGTCACTTTTGCACTGGAAGTGCTGGCGAAAGCAGGCAGAGCGCTTCTTCCTGGCGCCGGGCGGGAGGACGATTCCTGCCGTTCCCGGGGAAGCTGACCACCTACACAGACCAAGCCTCTGAGAACGCAGGGCACTGACTGAGAGATGAATATTTGATTTGAGATCTCCCAAGACATGAGTACGTGGATTTCCCAATGACTCAGCTTGAGCCTTGCTGCTTTAAATTCAGATGGCTTAGAAAAGGCAAAACCCAAAACCACAGGCTGGAGATTTATTTTCCTTCAATAAGTCAAGTGAAAACACTGGGGAAAAAAATGCCCTTTTTGGGGTTTTGTTCAGTGACTAGGTGCTACTCGGCAGGCTTAGCAAGGAGAGCCAGGCTGAGTACACCCTGCCCAGCAACACCAGCGATGATCCTGAGCAAACAGCCTGCTCTTGGGGCAGCTCAAGCCTGGCCAGAACGAACAGAGGGAGGGAGAGGAGCCAGGAACAGCACCTGCGCTGGAAGGATCATGCTTGAATCTCAGATCCAGGCACGAGGGTTTATAGACTTGCAAGTGGGGGCTACAAAGGACTTTTTTCTTTTGTTCATCTTTTATCTGAACCTTAGAATCATTGATAGGCATGAAACCCAGCCTGCTTGTCACCAATTTCTCCTTACAAGACAGTCCCAAGATAAGTGTACGGTTTTCCTTGCCATACTGGATACCTGCTGTCCCTGAGAGGGAGGGCACAAAGCGAGACAAAGCTTAACCAAAACTTTAAGGGCATTTTTATAGTCTTTCAACGGCAGCGAGGACATTGATACGGACCACTGTTGCAAGTGGAAGCTCGGGGGCTCTTTAATCAACTAATTTATCAGAAAGCCTGTAGAAGTGCGGGAGGAAGGTGTCTGGGCACAGATTACTCCACACTCGGTCCAGCTATGTAGTTACATCTTATTCCACATAATTAAAGCCATTAAAGAATTACAGCCTATATGCGATGGACCGTTAAGGGAGCTGCAGAGGGCCAGAGCTGCCCAGCACATGGCTGTGCCTTGCCAGCTCCGGCTGTCGCAGGGCAGCAGTGACAAGTTTGCAGTTTTTCCAGGTGCCACCAGAGGGCAAGTTGTGATCGCAAACAGGTCCCGGCGCCCCTCCAGCGTCCCCGGCCTTGCACCAGGGAGAGCTGCCCTTGGCCACCCTGCCCGCTCTCGGAATAAAACCTCTAAGCTGCTGCCTGGCAGGACGGGAGCTGGGGAGGAGATCTGTCCTTGGGCTTACCCAGCATGCCGATCCCGAGCATGAAGGCATCCATCCCGTAAGGCATGACTCGGGACCGCCCTCGCGCCGAGCCCGTTGGGGACATCACCTCCTTCGGCTGGGCTTTTTTACACTCCACCTGCCGCAAGAAAATAAGGATCAGGCTCAGCCGCCACCGGCACAGAGCGTGGGCAGCGGGCCAGGCAGGGCTGCCCACCGCGACGGCACTCCCCAGCCCTGGCCGCCGCCAGCAGCCCGCCCGCTGTCCTTCCCCAGCAGCCCTGCCTCTGGCCTGCACGCTGCCAGCCTTCCCTCTCGCTCTGCAGCCACCACAGGCAATGGGGAGCTCAAACACTGCTTTTCCCCTCCTGGTGCTGCCCTTGACGCTCTGCCAGGCCCTGCATCAGGGCCTCGAAGCCTCCTTTTCCTCATTTCTGAATAAAGGTAGTACCTGCCCCCTTCCCAGGCCACCCAGAGGTTTCACGTAACTTTGAAACCTCCAAGTAGGGCACAACTCCTCATTACAGTTAGCTCTTCTCCTTGAAAGCTCAGTATTGTGCTGGTTCACCTCCACACTGCGAGTTTCTTTCTCAGACTGGCTGCTGTGATTTTGGGGAAAAGACTCCATCCAATTCCCCACTGCAGAGAAAGCGCGTCGGGACCCAAGTGCCTCCCACCCTGCCCCTGTGCCATTGCCCCGTTCTCCATCCCACGTCTCTACCCCTCCTCCCCTGGGTTCTGCCCCAGACACTCACCATTTTGTTGTTGATCTCATGGAAGTGGATTTCACACACTTTTTCCACAATGTCTTCACTTTCAAATGTGACAAACCCAAAACCTGAAGAAAAGGCAAAACTCCTTTGATCAGCTCAGAGCTCTGCACAGTTTGCACCCGCTACCCACATCCTTTTATTGGCAGGAGAAGGAGCCACAGGCTTCTAGGACGGTATAATCAGTCCTTTCTAAAACGTCTGTCTCTCATCTTCCCTCTCCAGCAAATCCTGCTTTTATGCACAAGAAGGACAGGAGCATCCCCATATAGATTCCCCTTTCCTCCTCGTCCTGTACTTCCCACCCTCTCTGAACCCAACTGCTCCCAAAACGAAGTATATTTTTTTAAAACTTTGCTATTTGCAAGGCAAACCACATGGCTGATAACGCTGGGGAGGATCGCAGCAGACAGACGCTCACACAAAGAAAGTCGGTGGAGAAACGAACAGCTGCTTGCCAGGACACCACCGTCCTCGCTAAACGCACCCCACCAGCAATAACACCCTGCACCTTTCCTCTTCAGTCACCGGTCCTAAAGCCTTGTATGAGCAGGCAAATATCAGCAGTGCAGCTGTACAGAGCAAGACGGACAGACACAAGCAAAGCGATTTGCCAAGTTTCACCAAAGTAAGGTTAATATCTGGGGTAAAACAGGACAGGATGTTCCTGGCCCCCGGCCCACACTCACACCTCCTTTCTCTCACCAAGCCCTTTGCTGACAGTTTTGGCAAAGACCAGCTGGGGTGGGCAGACTAAACTCCTCTCAGCTGACTGCGGCCGTTTCCGGAAAACTGAGGCAGGTGGGAGGATGTCTTTAAGCTTGCCTTACAAGCAAGCTGGGATTAAACAGAACTTTCCGCTTTCCAGAACTGGCCAATTCCACGGTGCTTTAAAATAACTTTTAAAAACAGACGGGGATCTGCTGGCCAGAACCCCACTGTTTCTCCATACTGCCAAAAAAGTCTCTCTCCATAAACTCCTCCGTCTGTCTGTGCCCAGGTAGTCTCACACAATTCACCTCAACACCCAGGAGCGGAGGGGCTGGGGAGTTCAAGAGCAAAACCCTGACACCAAAACCAGTCCTGAGCCCCATCAGACCCCCACCAGGCCTGCTGCGCCCTGGACAGAGCCCCACGCCGCCGACACAGCGGCTAGCAGCTCTCCTGGCTCCTTCCCAAACACCCGACAACTCTTTAATTGGACTAGAGACTGGGAGACACCCATGGAGGAACAGGGGTTAACACTTCTTCCCTTCCTGAAGCTGGAACAACATCCTAGGCCAGGCAACCAGAGTAGATTTAATGGCTTTAGAAAAAAGCAAAAACCTGAAGGGCACACAGTGTAGCGAGAGCAGAAGGGAGCGTTCCCTCGCTGATCTGGGGGCAGAGGTGCTTGGAAGTGCTTCAAACAACTCACAGACACGAGAGCGGCCCAGCACAGGGCTGTTACTGGCCCTGATTTGGAAGACACCAAAGCTAAGTTTGCAAGTTAAGTTGTTGCCAATAAATCTCGGAGCTGGTGCAATGCTTGCTAGCGTCAAGCCCTGCCGCGCTGCGGGGCAATCGGTCTGAAGATTCACCGGGAGAGCGGGAGGCAGGGACGCCCATGGGTGGGCTGGGTCCGGATAGCGCAAATAGTACAGCCTTGCTCCCATCCTGTAACCAGACTCCACCAGCAAGACTCGGGTAAGAAAAGGTGACCTGGGAGCACAGGCAGGCTCTGAGCCGAGGAAGGGGCGAGAGGCAGGCGCTCTTCAGGCTCTCGTGTCAGCTTTCCCAGAGCTCAGATTACTCGGGACAAGGTAAGACACACACTGCGGGCTGGAGCCATGGAGGTAAGCGGGCAGGGGAGGGGGCCGCCTCCTCTCACATATCTGCAACTCGGCGAGTTTACAGCACAGGAAACGCGCTGGACAAAAGCTCTCTGTGCTGCAAGGGACGCTGGTAAAGGATGCAGATGCAAAAGGATGGGGCGACTGGAGGCAAGATAAAGAGCAGCTGCGACCCGCATGCCCTGCTGCTGGGATACTAACCCCTCCCTAGGCAAGGCAGGAGGCAAACCCTCCGCAGTTCCCTCTCCTACGGCCAGAAGACCGCTCTCACCTCGGTGTCGGTTGGTTGTCTTGTCGAACATCAGCATCGCGTCGTCCACCTGCAAAGAGAAGAGCTCCGGATCAGCTTATTGCCGTTGCCACGAGCATCCTCCAGCACATTTGTGCAGAGCTTCCCGGGCCTCCCCGAACCAGAAGGGGTCAAGATGAGACCTCCCATCCCCAAGAAGCGCGCAGGGCGTGCGCGCACACAGACAGACACGCCAGCTACCGCACCAGGCGTGTCCCCGAGCCGCAAGCAGCAGGGTCCCCCCACCAGCCCGGGGCAGGTGCTGCCGGGCTGAGCCCCCTCGGCCCGGCCCCTGGCAGCAAGCGACCCCGATTGTTTGCCTGCAGCTCCAGCCGGGGGGCAAGGAGCCGGGAAGGCATTGTTCCCAAATCCCGGCCTCAAAGGAGAGGAGAATTAAAGGGGGGGAGAGAAGCAAAGCTGGAGAGGGGAGAGGAATAAGGGGCCTCCCAGCGACAGGGGAAGTGGAGGCCTCAGACAACAGAGCCTGCCGGGGGAAGCTGGGAAGGGCCCCCGCCCCCACCCCAGAGGAGCCTTTCCTCTAAGTGAGGTTTCCCACTGCTGGAGGCTGTAATTAGAGCAAATTTACTGCAAGGCCTGAGCAGGGCTGCCTTCCCGGGGGGAGGGGCGGCCGGATCCCATCCCCCAGCCGGCCTGGGGCTGCTCTCCTCCCCGAGCACATCACCGCCTGGTGCCACTTTTCCCCCCCATCTTCCCGCTGGCTGCTGCCTTGCAGAGGCGCATCTGCACCGCTCATCCGCAGGTCAGGCCGAGCAGGGTTAAAAAATACACTTCAATCCTGTCCGTGTAAGCCCCGGTGTAAACCTGTCCCACTGACCCATCCCTCCTCTCTAATACCACTGCCTTAATCCGATTATGAAACTGGACATGCAAGTGCTCAGGGGATGCGGTGGCAGTCTCCGGCCAGCAGCTGCCCCGGCCCTCCTCCTCCTCCTCGGTGCGAGGCAGCCACTCCCTGAGCGGCAAGCCCCGTGTGCCCCCGACTCCATGGAAGGATTACTCCTTTGCCTTGTCGCCGGGAAGCATCTGCATTGCCACCTTCTCTGGAACAGCCCGCCGGCGAGGGCAGAGCGCTGCCCGTACCCCTGCGCAGGCAGCGCCCGGCTTCGCTCGGGGAGAGCCCACAGCCCCGGTCAGGGAAGGGAGAGGGCTCCTGTCCCCCACGAGACAAAACGGGACACCCCACTCCACCTCAGTGCCACAGGGATGAAGGGGCCCTTGCTAACGTTTCCAGTGCCACCACGAGCAGACAGAGATCATCTTTGATGCCCTTGGGCTTGTCCAACACGTCCACCCCGCGAGAGCCAGGTGACAACAGACAACCTGGCTCCTGCTCATCCCGTGCTCTTCCCGCCCTGGCTCAGCCTCCCTCGGCCAAGTCAACAAACACCCGAGAAACATGCTGGGCGTCCAGCCGGAGCCACGGGGGACGTAAGACTTCACACGGACCCGAAGCAACTCCTCAGCACCTTCCCAAGACACAGCCAGCTCATCACGCCGCCATTCCTCATCGCCGCTCGCTCCTGCCCCTGCACCATTTCCCTTCACAGTGCCAGCACAAATGTGATGTGCTGGGGGGAAACCTGACGTAGCTTAAAAATATTTCAAGAGGTTTTACTGACTGTTTTTGTTCATTTTTTCAAGCTAGATCCATTTCTCCATCCAGTTCTCAGAAGGGCTGGGCACACGGCTGTCCTCCTCCCCAGTAAACGCTGGGAGAACACTGTGTCAACGGCACTCTGCAGCGGTGCCGCTCCTGAAGCCTTCAACGCAGGTAGCTGGAGCCCACAAACCCATCGCGATGAGAGATGGGCATAAGAAAAACCCAGCGGGAACAAGCACAGCCCGGCTGCTGACTTACTCCATCCGACCAGCCCCAGCAACCACCTCTTCTTCGCAGAGTCCGGACAGCGGTAGCAGCTGCAAGCGGCAGAGCCCAGCAGGCGCCCGCGCACAAACCCACCCCGCATCCCCGGCGCTCCCGCGGCACCCGAGCACTCGGAGCCGGGAGACGTGCAACCGCTCCGTCCCAAACGGCGCTCCATCCGCGGAGAGGAGAGCTGTAGCCTTCCCCCGCCTGAGCTTTTCTCTAAGTTTCTGCTGGTGCTTTGAGTTCAGGTGTCTACCCAGCACCCCGAAACGTACTCGTCTTGCAAAAAAGTATTTACAATAACACGTGCTCTAGCTGAAAGCTGTTTACTGCCATGAACTAAATCGAAGATAGATATATATGTGTATCTATGGATCTATATACATGTAATAGG
The DNA here is from genome assembly GCF_047370975.1 of Nipponia nippon. Lineage (NCBI taxonomy): Eukaryota > Metazoa > Chordata > Aves > Pelecaniformes > Threskiornithidae > Nipponia > Nipponia nippon. Next base: position 2,010,677 of record NW_028262348.1, on the reverse strand, counting down.
TGAAACAGGCTCACCCCACTCAACTCTAGGGTCCCAACTCTGCAACTCTCTAGCTGTATAGCTACAACTGGTGGTTTTTACTGCCAACAAAACCTAGACACGAGCATCTTGTCGTCTCCTTCCAAGGCAACAGGTGAGATGAGCTGGGTGGTCTCAGAGAGCACGCGGCCCGTGAGGTGAGATAAAGCAGAGGTAGTGCTGGAGCCTCCGAACGGCGGGACAGGCTGCAGAGCCGGGAGAAAGGCATCCACAGGGAACAGCTATTTCCAGCCTCACGCCAGATCCCCCCTAGCTCCTGCCATCACCTCCTCTGGTCCGGAGCTAGAGGATGGGACGGGCACTGGCTGCCTCCGCTCACCTGAGGCCCAGCACTACCCGAACACCCATCAAGCACAAAGCGCTGAGGTGACGGAGGTGCCAAAGGGCTCCCACCAAAGGCAGGGGCTCCCGCCGACCCCTTAACCACAACCAGGCCTGAGCGGCAACTCCCGGCGAGCGGCTATTGTAGCGGCAAACCGATGCCCCCCCCTCCCCGCCGCCTCCTCCTCCGCCGCCGCCATCGCGCCCGCCGCGCCGGGCCCCAACAAAGGCGGCCGCCGGCGGGGCCGTCGCCACGGCAACGCGGCCGCCAATGGCAGCTGCCGCCGGGATTAGCGCCGCGCACAAAGCCGCCCCGCTGAGCCGGCCCCGCGCCCGTCCCGCCAACGGCAGCGCCCTCACAGGCAGCGCGGCCCGCGATGGCCTGCGGGAGGGCACCCGGTGGCGGCCGGAGGCCATCACGGGCGAACCGGCATCACGCACAGGGGTCTCCCACCGCAAAGAGCGAGGTCTCGCAGCGAGACCCCCTCCCGCACCGACTGTCCCCGTCCCAGCCCTCCTTCTGGTGGGCGAGGGGCGCCATCTTGCCTCACTCCCCTCCGAGGGAGGCAGCCGCCCTGGCTGAGGCGGGTTGCGAGGGAGACGGAGGCAGGGATATTTCGGGAAGGGGGTTTGGGCCCTCCAGAGGGACGGGAATGGCGGTGCCACCTCCAGCCAGGCGCCGATGGTTGGTACAGACAACACAGGTCAACCACCCCGAGAACTGGATGTAGGAGAAGCGTGTGGAAAACAGCGCTTAAGAGTTTCAGAAACACCCCTAACTTCATTTTTAATAGTAATCTATAACCATATAACCCTATGATTATTTTTAATAATAATCTACGACCATAACTGTATTTTAACAAAGGCTTTTCTGCTGGGTGAATTGTCCTTCTCCCCATTCTCTCCCCCCCCCCTTAAATAAATATTTGTTTCAATTCTTTAAACACAGTCAAAGGAGCAGATCACTTTACTAGAAAACTGTTTAGCTTAGTGGTCAAGGCTCTCTCCCAGGGAACAATTTAACTTGCTGGTCCAGGCTTCAGTTATCCAACATTTGAGGTTAGAAGTTCAAGGTTAAATTTGAGGAATGATGGCTCTCCCTGTGTTTAGCCACGAGGGTCAAAAACGTCAGGGGAAAAAAGAGGGGGGTCCCAAGAGCAGCGACTGTTGCTCTCTAGGTGTATCCTTCCCAAGGAACCCTACCCCAGGAGACAACTCCTTTGGCAGGTACTTGGCAGGTCAGGGGTAGGTACCACACCCCCCAGCCCTAAACCCAAGCTGTCCAGCATCGCCTCCTCTCGATCCTGCCTCCAGCAGCTCTCTCCAGCTTTGGAAGACCAAATGGGAGTGGAAGGAAGATAAAGGCTTTGGCTCGGTGGAGGTGACACATTCAGAAAGTGAAAAAAGGTTGGTCCCTGGGGAGGAAGCTCTTCTAATCCTCCATGGATTTGCCGCTGCTAAGACCTCCTGCAGGAGGGCAGCAAGCAGCACCTTCCCGAGAGGAGGGGACAGGCCCTTCTTAAACCAGCGCCTGGTTTTGACAAGAGCAATGTGGTGGTGACAGGAGGGGAAAGTGACAGCCACAGGTCTCGGAGACAGACTCTCCACCAAAGCAGCCCTCAGCCTGGCCAAAATATGCAGGTGCACAGATATGACGCATTTCATACCAAAAGGGAATGCAGTACGACCCACCCGGCCTTGGCCAAAAGGCCTGATTTTTTTCAATGGCTTAGCCCCACTCTAATATCTTCCAGTCTTCCTGGGAGAGTCATAGGCATCTGCAAAGGAGGAAGCCAATGACAGCTTCAAGCAGGCTAAAAGAAAAAATAATAACATTTCCAACACAAGTTTGATGAGAAATGTTGGATGCACTTCCACAAGGGCAGACCTTGAAGACCATTGTAAATATTCAAGCAAAGGCTTTGCAGAAACAGGCATCTTTCACCCGAACAGCAACTAAAGGTGGCTTGGCTGGTCCTAGAAGGAACCATGGCAGCATACTTGTAGAAAAATCAGACAGAAGAATAATAGCTGCCAAGTTGGCTTCAACATGGGGAATGTAAACCAAAACAATCTAGAAACGACTTGGCCATCCTGTCAAGTGAGGACATCAGGAACCCTGCGAGGTTCTCCCGGCTGCTCAAACAGGACAGGCGGATTCTGGGGAGGAAGACGCACCGACCCAGAGCCCGGCTCCAGGGAGCAGGGGAGCTGTGCCCACGCGGCTCCCAAAGGACCCTTCTTACCCCGCTCTGCAGAGCTGTTCTCAAAACGCTGGGAATGAGACTCGGGCAAGGGACAGAGCCCGCTCCGTGCCACAGGTGAGCGGGACAGCCCGTCCAGGTGTTCCTGCCCGCTCTTGCACGGCACCGCGGGCACCTGGCAAATATCAAATGAACCACTGAAGACCTGAATGACCATTACTGCTACAGCATTTTTGGCTATCTGCCTACCAGATGCGGAGCATAGAGAACCCTTTGTTCCAGAGGCATTGTTACCACAAGCCAAACTGTCTACTGCCGCAAGAGAGGTGATCAGATTCCCCTTCTCCTCCCCTCCCCATCTGTTCATTGCAACCATGTTACGTGTGAGAATTTGCATAAATTGCCCTCTGATCTGTGGAAGAAAATCCAAAATCCAGTTTGGAAATCCACAGCAGGTTGACAAGTAGCTTTGATCCCTGAAATTTCCAGAGAGCAGCAGATTAAGGATTAATTAATTAACATTCTCCTGATCCAAAGTGAGGGAAATCACGCCCGCCATAAGCACAGGAACAAGTCTTCCTTTAAAGAAATTCCCCATCAGTATCTAAAGGTTCTCCAATTAGTCAGCAGGGAAAGCTCATTTCACATACCCAAGTCAACCACGCCATTTTCCTGGCAGGTGTACATGAATATGCATTTGTGACAGACACGCAAACCCTCATCAGATCCAGCACCTCAGATCGGGTGGTTTTCTCTTGGTCGGAACAGGACTAGAGTTGGCGTCCGAGTGCGATCTCAGAACCTGTCCGAGGCAAACGGTCCAGAATTTGGACAGAGTATTAGATGGCAGCCTAAAGGTCAGAATCGTCCTCAGACCTCAGCAGATCTTTTTTCTTGTTTGCTTCCAGGATATTTTTAGAGAGCAGATCTCTCTCTGGGCATGATCTCCCTCACAGAGAGGCTGAGCTTTCGCGACCGACTCATCCACATACGCAGATCACCTGCGGGCCCAGGGAGAGACTGTTTTTAAGCGCTTTTCAAGCACTCTTGGAGCCACAACTGATTAGTGAGTCATGCAAAGACGTCATTGTGAATATATTTCTTGCACTTCTGCTTCATGAAATGCAAAAGCACACAAGAAAACCATGAGTTCAAACACCTGAGTCGGGTCCAGGCCCCCATTTCTTCCAGTACCTCTGCATTTCTAGTTTCAGAAAGGACCAACTCCTCTCCTAACGACAAACAAAAGACCGGATGCACCAAGTTAGAGCAGAGGTCCACCTCGGCCAACACCCCCCAAGGTACCAACCAACAACAGACACCTTTGGAAGAACGTAAAGACAAGGCAAAGATACTACAATAGACCCCAGAACACTCCATCATCTTCCAGCTATTTGTGATTCAGGGATTTCCTGAACTCAAAGGGATGTCTGTGTATTTAAAAAGACCTTCCATGAATTTGTCCAATCAGTTTGGAGCCTATGCAAATTCTAGCAACAGCATCCTCGGGCAACGATTTCACAGCTCAGATAAGCTCCATGACAAAGACACCTTATTTGTTCTGAGCCTCCTATTTTGCAATTTATTTGACTTTCTCTACCGCGAAACCTCATCAGACCAACTCTTGAAAAAGAAAGACGATCTGAGGTTTCTCAGTTATGATTTGAAACAAATAACCTTGCTTACAAGATCAGAGACCCAATGGTCCAAAGAAATCACTCTGATGGACAACCCCTCTTCCCCCCAAAAAATAATACAGAACAACCTGTTCCCAGAGGTTGAAGTAGAAAAGGAGGCAGCTGAGACTCGAGCTCCTGAGGCATCCTCATACGTGTTGAACTAGACAGAGGACTAGCTATGCCCGAGGTGGTAGGTGCGAGGTATCTTCCTCCTCTCTTTCTGTTTCAGGTTTCAGTGAGGGTGGTAGCCTGAATCTAGAGAGGCTGTTGAAATACTTCCTTGTGTGTCTAAGGATCTCCAACACCATCCAACCTAAGCCAAGACACTTGGCTACACACACTGCGAATGCAATTCTTTCCAGGACTTCTGTCCTACAGTTGAAAAAATAATCTCCTTTAGAAAGCATGTCCATGGCCTCAGCTTGCATCTCAGAGAGATTCGAGTTTTGGAGCCAGAAGTGTTTCCTAGAGGTCCTGCTATGTTCAAAGCCCGAGCAGCTGCACCTGACAAACCAGAGCCAGCTTGAGAGCACTTCTCAGTCTCTCTCACTGTACTAAAAAAAACCCTTTGTATATTCTTCCTCAGGAAAACAGCAGCCCATATTTTTCATTCACTGTTTTGGAAGGAAGAAAAAAAAAAAAAAAAAAAAAAAAAAAGAAAGTGATCCTTCTTTGAAACAGAGAAACTCACACCGTATTTGGGATCCTCTTTGAAGCTTCACCTTTTGTGCCTGTTAAAATCAAGTATTTTGATATGAAGAACTGAGGAGCCAGCCTCTCCCTTTCTTCCTGTATCCCTAAGTAATACTCATGGATTTCCTCCTCACACATTTTCGTTTCTCTTTTGCCACTTCCATTTTACAAAGTTGAGAGAAGGTTTTGGACACAGCAAGGAAAGAAAAGAAAACAAAACAAAAATAGGAGAGTAAGCAGAAATGCCAACATGGAAAAATCAGACTTGGGCATTTTGTTTTATGAAACGGGAAACCATTTCATCTCCAGCCCAACCAAACTTCCATTTTTTTGCTGCTAATGGACACACAAGGTGTGTGGTTTCTGGCCGAGATGCACTGACGCTAGCTACCTTGGTAGCCTTGCGAACTGCAGTTCACAGATTTGGACCAGAGAGAACATTATGATAATCTAATTTGACCTCGTCTGTACTGCAGGCCATAGCACTTCCCCTCTAATTCCTACAGCATGTGCATGCTTTCTGTCTGGACTAAAATGCGTTTTTCAAAAAGCATCTATCCTAATTTAAAGGCCTTAAGTGGTGGCAAACCTAACACACGCTTAGGCCTGCAGCCTGAGGGTTACCTAGAAGATGACCTTCACGCAAAACCCCTTCAGCAGTCTGTACTCCCTTGTCCTCAGAAGCAGAGGATGATCTCCCCCTGAAGCTGAGACCCAAACTGAGCTTGCCACTGGATTCTCAAAGATCGACCAAAACTCACCCTCAGGAACCCGGTACCTTGATCCTGAGGAATCAAGGCAGGACGACTTGGTGCTCCCCGCTCTCTCCTCTCTAGATTCTAAGCGTTCCCGTGCCTCCCTGGACAGGCAGGAGGAAAGAGGAGAGATTTTTCTCCTGCCAGATCCTAGAAAACTGTGGGGCTGCTCGGAAGAAGAGGGAACACAGACAAAGCCATTTCCTCGGAGGGTACGTCCCCCAAGGAAATGCTTTAAGAGGGCATCCTTAACAATTCCTTTTCAGACAGTCCCAATCCAATTCCAGTACAAGTACCGGCCCAAATGACTGAGAAAAGATTTTTTTCAGAGAGGCTTTCCGAGATGAGCATGACACAACTGAAGACTTAAAGATGCCATAAATCGAGGAGATGAAGACCACAGAGTCAGGTGCCAAGAGTGCCTCTGAAGAAGGGATCCTAGAAGACCTCTGAAAGCTAGGAGGCCCCCGAGTGTCATAAACACCAAAAGAGCCCATCTACCAAAATCATGTTCTCCATGAGTCACATCTGAAACTGAAGGCAACAGGCTTTTCTTAGACCTAGAAACCACAGAGCGGCGCATTCAGAGCTCAGAGCTGATGGCCACGGAGGCTTTCCTCTGAAGCACGCTTTCCACGGATCCTGTGCATCAGCCACACGGAGCTACCAACTGGAGAGAATTTCTCAGGAAACAGTTCTAGCCTTTGGTAAATTATTTGAGGCTTAGCCTAGAAGACGGTTACAGGCCAGGAGAGATGCTTTACACAAGAGCTCTGACGAGTCTCTCCTCAGCTGAAATGGCCAGATGAGTCAGAAAACTGCCCCAAAACCGGAGAGTCAATCTGAGCAGCCCTGACCTCTCCCCACGGAAACTCCCCAGACCCAGGAGGCCAGCTGCATCGGCCTCATGCAGATTTTGAGCGCCGGATGTTGTCCGGGATGCTGGTTCTTCGGAAATGAATCGCACTGAGCTATGCAGAACTCTCCCTTCTGCCCAGTCCCAAGAAAACAATCTGACACAACCAGTTCTTGCCCGTCTCCTGACGTCAGGACACCTTTCAGCACATGACCATGAAACAGGAGGAACACAACAGCGTAACACCCCAAAAGAACTGGAGAGTACTTCTCAAACTAGAGCAACTGTAACTCCTTGTAAACTGAGCGCTACATGACATGCTTCTGCCTCAAATTAACAGAGGTACAGTTAAGGTTAAAAGGGGATTACGCCCAAGACATTTTGTTTTCCTATCAAACGCATCCGTCGGCGGCACAGAAGCACGGGCAAGTCAAACTAACAACCTTCAGACTACACAGACACATGGACACCACCACCTTTAGTGGTGACGCCTTCAGTGACACCATGTAAAAGCTCCTGGGGACACAACAGAGTTTGCTTATTTCTAATAGGAAATAAAACCACACAGAGCTAACGACCAGCAACCACGGGGATATCTGACCACTTTTGCCACTGCCGCTTTCTCTTAGGACTGAGCAGAAATACAAAGGAGTCTCACTTTGCAGTCACGATGGCATACCAGGACGTGCAGATCTGACTTCAGAAGCTGAACAAAGGTACGGAGCAAACACTTGTTCCAAACGTTCTGCCCAAAAGTTCCAACGGTACGGCAAAACTGGTTACAAAACTCCCTTTCCTTTCACCGATTAATGCGCCTTAACACAAGATCACCCTTTTGCAGGATCTTTCGGAAGAAAATTAACACCAAAGCCTTCATCCCTCACACTCTGCAGTTCCTGCGGTACTTTCCTCCACATCCATGATGTTATCAGCAACGTCCTGGCCAGATTACCGCCCAGCAAGCTCTGTTCTGCCCCGCCGAGCCGGGCAGAAAGGTCCCAACAGCTACACAATCCAACACTCCCTGCCCCAAACAGCAAACGCATGCGCAACACCACCGAACAACAGCAAAACAGTCACAGCGCCCTGCCCCAGAGGCGACCGCATTCAGCATTTGGGTACGGTGATCCCCTTCAGTTCCTAATCCCATTAAAAATCTTGGGATCCTTCAGTCTAATACTACTGAGATTGCTCCTGGGGATGCTCACAACCTCCTGAGCAGGGACTGAAGGGCCAAGACTGAGCCCCCTTCTATCCTCCGATTCGGTCCTGCCTCGCGATTTGCACACCCTTCCGTGCTTTCACGGACCACGGCACAAGTGACTTCAATCCACAGAAGCCCACCCTTCCCTGAGCCGCCAGCTGGCACAGAAGAGCCAGACCAACACAAGGGACAGCTGTAGTGCCAAATTTTCTTCAAACATCCAAAAACATCACCACCACTTGCCCAAGACTCAGCAGGAAAAGTTTCAGGACCAAAAGGCTTATTTTAATAAAGGATTACTGAACTATCAATGACAAGCTTAGAGTTAGAAACAGGCCAAAATCACAGGTCTGATGCTGCAGCCGCTCTGTCAGGAGTGTCCACAAACCTTCCTCCAGCATTTAAACAAATTGCAAATCTGCAGGACCAAAATGCCATAAGAGGCCTCTGGATAGGGAAAAAATGGAAAACTATTTCCCTTAGCCCCGGTCCTACCAACTCCAGGAACAAGCACAAACTCTTTGTTGCAAATCAGCACAGGGCAGGAGTCAGTGGCTATAGCCCCTACAAAGACATCACAGCCACCCAACATCCCTAACTGTCCTTCAGTCTACTTAACCCCATGCAGAAGACTCGCAGGCTCCTAATCCCACCTCCACAGAAGTTCAGAAAACTCCTTTTTGCCCCAGAAGCAACAGTTTTGATCCAACACAAGAGACTTACCTTCCCAAACTGCTCGAAATATTGTTTCACATCCTCCACAGTAGTGTTCACGGACAGACCACCCACAAATATCTTCTTCGTTCGGGTCACCATCTGGAAAAGGGAAGGACAGGAATTCACCAAATAAACCCAGAGCGAGCGGAGAACGAGACTCAAAAGGCCACTAACTCCCCTCCGCTGCTGGGAAGCGCCTGCCCCTTTGCTGCAGCCGAGCTTCCACCTTCTCGAGGCCCCCTGGCCAAACGTGGCCAGCAGGTCTGTCCCACGCCGGACCCCAAGACACAATCTCGCCCTTGCGCCGCCCCATCGTGCTTGCCAGCGCCCAGCCACCACCTCCTCCTCGGACAGCACGTTACCAGCCTCTCCCCTTGCTAACCTGCTGCTCCTCTCTTGGCACCTTCGCACCACCCCGCAGGCGCGAGGCACGACCGTCCCCTCCCCAGCCCTCCAGCTCTTCCTGCAGCCCCGTCACTTTGCAGAGACGGCCTCCTCCAGGCTCCCCCAGAGATGCCTGCTCTGCTTCCCGGAGCAGAAGGATGGGCAGGAGGCCTGCCAGCGCAGGTAGGCTCCCCAGGCTTCGCCCTCCCAGCTCACAAATTGCAAAGCATCCCATCTTGCATGGAGTAAGCCTCATTTCACGCCCATTCCCCAGTCACTTAAATAGAGCCCAGTCAACTCCCAGTTAAATCTCTTTTCCCTCTGCAAGAAGGCAAAGAGAAGATCCCTCTGCCACTTGTCACTCATGCAACTGGGACAAGGAAGAAAACTAACTGCCCTGAGAGGAGCCATTGCTGCCAGGCTGAGGCACACCGACGTCCTTTGAACCGGCTCTCCAGCTGCATCCTCCCCTTAGCTGCCTGGCTACACCCCTGCTCTCAGAGGAACACATGGTCCTAATTACCCCAAGGAGCACAGGGCTAATCCGCAGCAATTCCCTGGCTTGGAGAGCAGCCCGTTCTAACACTAAAGCACCTTCTGTCACCAAACTGCTTAATGGAATTAACCCAATTCCTACCATGTGCTTCCTGGCTCCAGTTACTCAGGATACCTGCTCACCAATTGTTCTCGGCGCCTGATCCCCCTTACTTCCCTCCCGGCACCAGTCTCCTCTTCCCTCTCTGCTTCTCCCCAGCTCTTTCTCCCATGACAGCACTTGGAATCGAGACTCTGAACTTGAAAAATCCCATCCAAGGGCAAAGTTAAAGGGAGACGCAGAGTCTAAAGGCAGCCTCCAGCCGGCTCCTCAGTTAAAGGTTTCTAGCTGCACGCCTGGAAAAAGTTCCTGCAACTGCACATTGCCAGAGCCTCTTGTAGATAAAGTCCAACACCAAACTCCTGCCTTTTCCAGCGCTGAAGCACACAAGGGCATTTCGCAAAACGAGATCCTTCTCCCCCTCTCTGCCGTACACCTATTCGTACACACGCACGCGCATACGCTCGACCCTCTTTCCACCTTACCACGTCGCAGCATGGAGCTGTTCTGTGTCTCCTTAGGCCTGAAACTTCCAGACACTGGCTGCACCTTCGGAAAGACTAAGTTCACCCTGGGCAGCACTTATTTCACCACTTATTTCACTAGTGCATCCTAAAGCATAATCGAGGGGCCTCCCAGTTCCTCCAGTGCCACGCAAACCCCCAGCGCTGCGCTGCAAGCCCAACAGGAGCGTAGCACGGCGCAGCGCGTCACGCTGGCGATGCAGCACAGCAGCTCCTGCTCGAGGTGAGTCCTGAGTAAACCCCAGGGAGCGACTCCGCTGCGTGCACTGGCAACCTTGCACGGAGGGACAAGATTCACCACCATGAATTTCACCCCTTGGAGTGGCAAGGGCTGCCCGCAGTGCTTACCTTGGGCTGTGCTCGGCGGGGGAACGCTACCTTCGGGTCAATCTGAAAGAGATGTGGGGAAGAACAGGTGAACACGCTTTTGCTGCCTGTTTACAGACGCAGGGTTTCCTCCATGCGCACGGCTCGCTCTGCCCACGTGGCACCTTGCTAAAAACCCAAATAATCTACCCGAGGTGCATAAAAGGAAACTGGCTGCAGACATCTTTCCTGCTTGGTAAGGTGTAATCCAGGGAGACTACAAGTCCCAGCATGCAGTGGTCCGTCTCCAGCTGAGCGCTGGCCAGACGCACCCGGGAGCCCATCACATGCTGGGATTAACAGGCTGGGCTGCACCCTCCCGCTCGGCCTGCCCCTGGGTGCCCTGCATCACCGGCCTCATATTAAAAGTGCTTTCTTTTGCCGTTTTGCTCTCCCCCTTCACTCCACCTACAAGTACAGAGCTCACCTGGGTAGTAACAGGACAGAAAAGAGGCAGCGCGCAAAAAGCCAAACATTTCATCCCACAAAACACGGGGGGAGAAATAAAAGAGCAGACAGGGCAGCACAAATTAAACCGAGGAGCCCGAAGCCCCCCAGGCTGCAGAGGCTGCGGCCACAGGGCAGCGCGCTGCCCCTCTCCCCAGGCTGCGCCGCACACAATGACACGATGCCTCCCCTCTGCAGGCTGAGCCCTCCATTGTGCCTGTTCAGCTCCTCTGTAAACCTGCTGCCGGCCGGAGCTGCCGGGCCCCACGCCGCCATCCAGGTGCCGCGCGTTCTGCTGGGCTCAGCACAGATGAGCGCGTGCCGGCATTGGCCTTGCACCACCACAAAAGCCGGGACAGCACTAATGCAGCTGCAAGCCAAACACCCGCGGAGCCTCCTCTCCTCCTCAGCCACCACCTCTTTCTTTATAGCCTATTTTTACAGCAACTCATGTAAAGTTACATCACATCGGGGATGATCCAGACCTACAAATCAGCTTACAAAGACCTGCGGTAAGGGCAGGTCTGGCTCATCCCTGCACTTGGACAGGCTGCAGCTGGGAGGGCAGCTCGCAGCCTCGTCCCATCAGCCCGGCAGCTCAAACAGCCCAAAAGGAAGCTGTGGTGCTCCAGCTCCTCTCGCTGCTTTGTTCGGCTTTCCAGCCTGGCCGCCCTCCCGTCCCGCGTCCTGTCACTTGTCACACGGCCCCGGAGCTCAGCCTCCCCGCGCCCTGCCACCAGCTTCTCTCCTGCCTTCCCCACCTCCATCCTGACTCACAGCCTACAACATAAATAAACTCAGCACGTAAGTAAACAGAGGCAAAAGTGAAGAGCACAAATAAACTCAAAAATAAACCTCCCTCCCCAGGCTCCAAGCACCAGCTCAGCATACCCTCCGGTGCCTCCCTGGGGCATCTGAACCCTCCCTCCCTCCCCGCGCACCCCCCCACCGCTTCCTGGCTAGCGCAGACACCCACAGCGAATTCTGAGGACAGGGGACGGCAGGAGACCAGGAGGTTGATGGCAGATAATAAGCAAAAACAATAATCTACTGTCTTTTACTTCTCAGCCAGTGTCATTCAGCTCCTGCCAAGAAGATGCTTTCATACTCAGCAATGCTAAGCTCGGCCTCATTTTCTCATTACCCTGAGTGTGATCAACTGGGCAGAGATAACGCGTCCTCCTGGCTGGAGGGAGCAGGCAGTCATTTCACAAATTCTTCTGCACAACCAGCTATTGTTGCAGGTAGAGGGAGGCCGGGGCCGCCGACCGCAGGGGCAGCCCTGGGAACACGCGGAGGGGAGCGAGTTCAGTGCCGGACTCAAGTTACTCAAACTGGACTGCTCCTTGCTGGCTGGACTCTTTCTAATTAAAGTGAAAGCGCTGGTACCTTATTCCCTCATTTCTGGTGTTAAAACAAGTAGCCCTGGAGGAGTTGCGTTTCAGTGTCACCCGCTGACGTAATGGATCCTTTTTACGAACCTAGACAGAAATCTGCTAAGAGTAAGAGCATTCAGAACTGCTCAGATTGTATCCAAAAAACAAAACCCCGGGATCAGGCTGCGGTGAGTGGAAGTCACTCGAGCACGAACCGCTTCCACTTCACCTCACAAGGCTTTGGGGACGAGGAATCCCACTGACGTCGCAGGTGTACCAAGCGGGCCGGCCGGGCTCCTCGGTAACGCTCTTCAGGCCACCTACGGCACCGTTTAATAGCTCAGGTCACGTAACTCCCGCGTTAACCCGGCCGGTAGCGGTGCCCCAAAGCAGGGGGAGGGCAGGGAAGGACCCGCAAGACCTCAGGACTGGGTTTGTTCATTCATCGCACCTCTGTGGCTACCTTCGCTCTGTCAGCGCTGCCCCAGAGCCGCAGATCGCTCCCTCCGCCACAAAAGACAAACCCAGCAAAAACTCAGTAACGGCAACAAAGAAACCACAGGGCGACCCAGCACCGCCGAGCCCAGAAGCAGCTCAAGGCAGTGGCCAGCTGCAGCTTTACAAAGTCACGCAAATCTTTTACCTTGAGACTGCAACGCCAATTCTCATATCAAGCATTTCCATAAATAACCCCGTAGGCTGCTGCTATCTAGCTTACAAACAAAGAGGAGCCTGAAAAGCACAAGGTTTCCCCGGAGAATCGGGCCAACAGCCCTCGTTAGGGTAGGAAGAATCGGAAAACAATGAAGCAACAAGTTGGGCAGACACTGTCTATCAAGTGCTGCTTGCCAGGAGACACGGAGCCTCGAGAGAAGGCTGTCCTTCCAGGACACCGGGCCTTTTCCTGCAAAGTTTCATAAAACCCTAAATTAGGATTCAGATGAGTTTGTGTCATTTAACCCATGACTCACAGCAGAGCCTTTCAGTTCAGCAGGGAAAAGCCATAGGGAGGCTCCACGCAGTACCACAAGACCAACCTCTCACCAGGCAAAACACCCCAAAACATCTGACCCAGCTGAAAACCGCGCTAAATAAAAAATAAAAAGGAAGGGGGGAAGAGGATCAAAGTTCCTAACAAAGGAAGGGCCCTGGTGAAACTGCCCCCATTCTCTCTGCCGCGCCGGCGGGGCGAGCGGAGCAGATGCGGCCGGGAATTTCAATGGCCGGCCGGTCCCCGCGCGCCCTGCGCCACGAGGCCCTTCTGTTCTCCTGCGCGCCCGCCGTCCGCCCCTGCCCTGCCCTGCCCGGCCCTCCCGGGCCGCACGGCGGGCTGCAGAGCGGCTTCGCACGGGGGGCAGCGGCGGTTCGGGGAGAAGAACGGAGACCGTGGGTTTTGGCTCACTCCTAGCCCCAAAACGCTTTCGGGATTAGTGCTACAACAGACATCCATCACTTGCCTTTCCAAGAGGGGTCTATGCCAGCCCGCAGGCTCATGACGGGACTAGCTGAGCAGACACCGTGTTTACACAGGCTAGTGTAAAAAAAAAAAAAAAAAAAAAGAAAAAAAAAAAAAAGAGAGAGAGAGAGAAAAAGAAAGCCCTGGGCCCTCCTCAAAACACTTCACCATAACCCTCCCCCAGAGCAAAACTCACTTTACATCACTCCTGAAAGGAGGAGGGCTGGGAGTCCTGGGGACCCAGCCTGGGCCAGGAAGGCTGGGGTAGGTTTAACCGGGAGCTCCCGTGGGGAGGAAGGACCTGTGCACATCAAAGGGAGCGATCCAGGCAGTTAAACAGGAACAGACATAAATCTCGCTGCAACTCACGCCGTAAACCCTAAGAAAGGGGGTCTCGCTCTCCCGCCCTCTCCCTTCTGCCGAGATAAAGGCTAGGATGCCCGAGCCACGCGCTGCAAGAAATAAAGTTGCGCGTTTGGACTCCTCAGCAGCCCGTGCCCGGAGCCGGAACGTCTCCCCTCACCGTGCCACCCCCTCGCAGCCCCCGCCGCTCCCCCATCCCTACCCTCACCTTCACCCCAGGGCAGCAAGAAGGAAAAGGAATTCAGGGGAAGGCAAGTCGCAAAAACTACAGAGAAGGGACCTCCCACTCAGACACCTCACCCCCACCCCCCGAAACAGCCTGCACATCTCCCGAGCACCGCAGATTTGCAAGGCAGGACCGGGTACGAGACGCCACTGACCCAGGGAGCCACTGAAATCTTTCTGCTGGCCCAGCCAGGGCTCCTAATCAGCCCCTGCTTGCAGAGCGAGGACCGGAGCTACGGCCGCTCCAAGAGGCTGGTGGTGGCCCACATGGGCGGGCGCTGGCCACGCTTGGAGACAATAAAGTCTTAAACCTCCGCGACCGTTACAAAAACTTCACCCGGGGAAACCACGGGCGAGCCTCTGGGGCGCACGGCACGAAGGCTCTCTGCGAGGGGAGGGCATGGGCCACCGTGGCCGGGGCAAGCGGGGCCTGGGCGGTGGGGGACAGCACCCCTGGGGAGGGAGCGGGGGGGGCGGCTCCCTTCTCCCCAGAGGCAGCCACATCCCTTTCCCGGTATGAACCCTCGCCCCAAAACGCGCTCAGGTGTCCCGGCTGCGAGAGGGCCGCAGTCACTCCTCAGAGGGGCCTTACGACCGATGGGGCGGGAGCAAAACCATCCCCGGGATCCACAGACCCACGCCGGGACGTTGGCCCCGGGCTGACGGTGAGCCCGGTGCTCGGGGGGCAGCGGGGCCACCCACCGGCGAGCGGGGCGATCAATCCGTATCAGGAATCGATAGTTTACAACCTCTAACTGGAAATCAAACACCGCAATCGACGGCTGCTCCGAGCGCAGCCGCTCCGCCGGCAAACGCACCCCTGAGATGAGGGAAGTCATCTCACCGTCTTGGAGTCCAGTTCATGTCTGGATTGGGCCAGGACCTTGTCGACGCCAGCCTGGTCCATGAACGTGACGAACCCGAAGCCCCTGAGCCCCGCAGCCCGGGCAGGAGAGGGGATGCGGAGAGAAGAGAGAAAGTTGGTTAAAGTGGCGGCCGGGCCGCGGCGGGGGCGAAGGGAGGCGCGGGCCCGGCCTCTCACCTGGATCTCTTTGTCAGCGGGTCCCGCATCACCAGGCACTCCTTCACCTCGCCGAACTGGCTGAAGTACTCCCGCAAGCCCTCTGCAAGCACAGCGCCCACCGTTGGGTGCCCCGGCCCGGCCCGGCCCGGCCCCGCCGCCCCCGCCGGGCTCGGCCCCGGCCCCGGCCCCGCCACCCCCGGCCCCGGCGGCAGGTGCGGGGCCGCCGCGGCGCTCACCTTGCGTGGTCTGCCAGCTCAGTCCCCCGATGAACATTTTGCTGCGGGAGGAAGGGGAGAGCCGTGAGCGGGGCCGCGCCGGGGGGCCGCGGCGCCCCGCGGGGGTGGCGGCGGCGGCGGCGGCGGCGGCGGGGCCGGGCGGGGAGGGGAGGGCGCGGATCGGCCATGTTGGCAGCGGCACCGCCGCCGCCGCGCCTGCCCGGGCCGGGGCCGGGGCCGGGGGGAGGAGGGGGCGGCCGGGGCCGGGGCCGGAGGTGGGGGGGGGGGGGGGGCGGCGGCGGGGGCGGCCGCCGCGGCGGTACCAGGGGTCGTGCGGGGAGTCCGGGGAGGCGAGGCCGGGCTGGCTGCCGTCTGTCTCCATTCGGACCTCTTCTCCCTGCGAGGAGCGGCGCCGCACTCCCGGGGCAGATGAGCGCTGGAAAAGGGGCCGGACGGACAGGCCATGCTGCCCCCTCCCCCGACCCCTCTCCGCCGGGCGGGGAGGGAGCGAGGGAGGAGGGCCCGGCGGGCACAACCTGCCCGGCTCCTCCCACCCCCGCCGGCCCGCCGGCCGCCCTGCGCATAAAACCCGCCGGCGGCGCCGGGGCCGAGCGCCGGGAGCCGCGCCCGCACCGCGCCGGGGGAGCGCGCCCGGCCCCGGGCACGGCGGCGGCGGGAGCGGCCCGGGAGCCCGCGGCCGCTTTGTCCCCGGCCGCGCCGCCCGCACCTGCCCCGGGGCGGCGGACAAAGGGCGGCGGGCTCAGTCCCGCCGCGGCGGAGCCAGGCCCGGCCCGGTGCGCTCGGCCCGGCCGCGGCGGACCCCGGAGACCCCGGCCCCCCGCCCCGCTGTCTGACCGCCGCCGAGCGGGCGCCGGCACCGGGCGAGTTAAAGCCGGTGCGGGGAGGGCCCGGGACCGGCCCCCGCCGCCGCCCTCCCCGCCGAGGGCGCTTCCAGGGCGGGACCGGGGCTGCTCTCCTCGCCCCCGGGCTCCGCGGCGGGGAGCCCCGGCGCCCGCACCCGAGGCGCCCTCCCGGAGCCTGCGGGGGTCAGGGGCTGCCCGGCCTGGAGCGGCCGGCGGGCCCCGAGCGGAGCCCCGCCGCCCCGGGGACGCCCAGCCCAGCCCGGGGCTCCGCGGGGAGGGCGGCTGGGCCGCGGCCGGGGCTGGCCCCCAAGGCACCGGGCAGTTTCTCGCTCGTTCAAATTGACAGGAGGACTCGTGCCAAGCTCCAGCCTCTCTCCACTGCCACACAAGTTCATCCACATACTGAGGGCTTCTGGAGCAGGTCCGGGCACTCTCTGCCTCTGCTCTTGGGCAACCCGGCCCCGGGTGGCTGAGGAGCTCAGCGAGGAAGAAATGAAATGCTGGTCATCACCTGCAAAGCTAGAGTCGGATGAGAGCTGCAGCCTCTCTCTCCTGACCGCGCTGTGCGTCGCTCTGAGAAAGGGCACTTGTTTGCACGGGTGGCATCGCGGAGCAGGGGAGCGCACAAAGCCTCTGGCGCCGGTTGCTGCGAGCCCCCCTCATTGCGCGGGGGTATCGCAGGGCCCCAGGCGCTGCCTGCCACTGTGCTGCCAAATATCCCCCCCACATCCATGGCTCTGCTCCTTCTAGCACCAGGCACTGACAGCTCTCAGGTCTGAGCCATCCTCGTTCGACCCTTCTTCCCCTTCTCTCATGACAGCTTTTTCCATCTGCCAACACACCTCGTCTCCCTCCTGGAGAGGAACCAGGACACCTTTGTTTTAACAATACTTTGCAATAGTATCTTTCGCTACGTGGGCTCATCCCGAGGCCTGTGGCTGCAACTCTGAGTTAAATTCATCCTCTGCCTGTTAGCTCTGCCAAACCACCGTTCACCCACTCCATTTCCTGAGCTGGGTCAGTGACACCATCCCGTCTCCTGGCCCCGTACCCGGGCACGGCAACACACTCGACACCAGAGACTTGGTAGCCACCTCTGGGAAATGAGCTACGCAGCATCCCAGCTGTGGCCACGGAGCAGCCCCGGCTCCCGCTGCCATCGGTCCGGGCTGAGCTGCCTCTCCAGAATAACCCACTCATCATTCCACAGGGCTGCAGTCACCACT
The DNA here is from genome assembly GCF_047370975.1 of Nipponia nippon. Classification (NCBI taxonomy): domain Eukaryota; kingdom Metazoa; phylum Chordata; class Aves; order Pelecaniformes; family Threskiornithidae; genus Nipponia; species Nipponia nippon. The sequence goes on along the minus strand of NW_028262348.1, from coordinate 1,993,145 downwards.
TTGGGTGGAGGTGCCCCGAGAGGCAGCCGGGCTGGTGCAGAAGAGAAATATAAATAACGACGCGCAGAGGTGGCACTGCAGCTGGCAGCGGTGGGGAAGGGCTGCGGTGGAAGCAGCGGTGCTGAGGCAGCGTCTCGGCCGTCTCCCCTTGCACGTCCCGAGAAACCTGGACGATGGCGGGGCTGTCGGAAAGCCACCGCTGCCGCCTGCCGTGCTGCCCAAACTCACTGCTGCCCCCCATTTCGATAGCAAATACTCCAAAGGGGGGACTAACATTTTCAAGTCACCTGGCACAGGTTTTATGGTCCATAATTGCCCAACCCCGGCACAGCATTAATGCTAATTAAACACAAGAAAGAAAAAAAAAGAAACGAGGGCTCAGCGTTGGACACACTAAAGGATAACATCTCTGGGTGTACTACCAGTGCATTGCTATAATTTTAAATGCGTGTTATTTATGAGACAGATAAAGCGGAGCACTCTGAGGGACACAATGTTAAAATGCTTCATTGTAATTTTTTTTTTTTTGCATTATACTTATTATTTTATTCGCTTTTTCTCCACCGAAATAATCAACAAGGATCAATGTGAGAACAGGATCAGTGTGAGTTAACATCTGTGAACATCAGAGGGGAAAAAAAGTGAGCCTTCAGGAGGATCTGGATGGAGGATCGGGTTGGACTTGCATGGCTGGGAACGACACCGTACCACGTAACTTCTTCCAAGGCCCTTTCCAAAACATACGCGCAATATTTTGTATTTCCACCTTAGGACCCCAAAGTGCTTTGTAAATATCAATTCATTTATCTCTGTAACGCACAAGACGGCGGGTCCTGAAAAATCTGTCGATTAGTGACAGTAGGAAGCTTTCCTCACGCAGAAGGAAATATATAAAACATTCCGGACCTTATGATTGGAAAGATGATCTGCCGAATATAAAATAATGCAGCATTGTATTCCCGGGGCTGCAGACAGACAGCTGTAGTGCCTCTGTGGCTGCTGCTGAGAGGTTGCCAAACACCAGCGAGATTAACAAAACTGCTCAGTTTTCTTGCTGCTATTCGGCGTCTCGCGCGCGGCAGAGTGACACTATCAAAATCATGTCCGCTTCCTGCTGAGGAGGATGATTGGCACAGCTCTGCCCAGCACCAGTGGCAGACACTGGAGTTATTCATGGCGAGAGGGAGGTCCCAAAAAGTGGAGGTTCGGGGAGGGGCAGGGCAGCAGCCGCCTCCTTTCCTCCCTCATCGTATGAGGCTTAAGGAGAGATTGTGCCTTGGAGACCTGTCTCTAGCCAGGGGGGCTGGCGGTCGGGTACTACGAGAAGTTTTGCTTTTCATTTAGTTCAGACAGTTGATAAACAAACTTGAACTGGAATTCAAATCATTTTTGTAATATTTGCGTTACGATGCGGAACACGCAAACCTGGAAGATATTTAACCGCAACTCCGCCGGCAGCCTGGGGGCAATGCCAGGCTCTGGCGGAGGCTTCTGGGGGTGCTGGCGCCTGCTCGGGAAGGGATGCTGACCCTCGGGAAAGGCTGACGGCAAAGCCTCCCCGCTAGCCCAGGCGCGGGGCAGCCAGGGGCGGCTGCCGCAAAGGGAAGCCCCTGCTCGGCCACCTCACCCGGCAGGAGCTGGCGCGGGGCAGGAGTCGGGCACACAGGGGAGAAGAGCTATTTAGAGAAATTGAATTATTTAGGCTCCCCTCAGGTGGGGGGGAGGGACAGAGTCAGTAAGAGGAAGAGAGGAATGGCTGCAGAGGCACCGAGGGTTTCTTTGCTCCGTGCGAGACACCTCGCGGAGCAAGGTTCGCAATGGGGGAACGGGCTACACGGTGCAGAGCATTGAAGAACGGGGCGGGGGAAGAATAGGGGAGAGAAACAGTGCTGCATGCAAGGCAGGAAAAGAAAAGAGAAACATAGGTGTGGGTGGATAAAGAGCAGGAGAGTATGAAGAGTAAATAAGGACAACTGGGATAACTGGAAGAAAGAAGTGAGGGAGGAGAGAGGAGATGACCACCTAACGACCACAACACAGCAACAGGGATTGGAGCCTCAGGAAAAAAAGGGAAAGAGGTCTGCACGGGATGGAAAATAAAAATAAAATATCAAGAGAACTTGTAGCGTAGTGAATAGGGATTCAGCATAAAACAGCAGAAAAGGAGAGGTCTCTGAGGTACAGCAGGAGATTGCAGGCTTCCACTCGCTGTCCTGGAAATGATGGCTAAGGGGAAAATCAGAGCACCCGTCCTGCTATTCTCCCTCTTTACAAGCTCTAAAAGCTACTACGTGGTGTCTAGTCTCCCTGATCCTATCTAAATCGGTCCAGCAAACGAGGGAGGAAACACTGACTGCTCAGCTCGAACAGCGGGGCTGCTCCGCACGCCGAGGGCGCCCAGCGCCGTGCCGGCCTGGCCCCCGCGCGGGTGCCACCTCTCTGCGGCAGCCTGCAAAGACTCTCCCTCTCCAAAGAGGAGCTGAAAACATTTTCACTTACCCTTAGGTTTTTGTTCTTAACACACCACTTCCAAGATTGCACATAAAGTGACAGAAAGCAACAACGGATTTGAAAAATGAGACCTCTCTCCTCGAAGGTGCCCTGAGCTCCACCGTCCCTCTAACCTCTCAGTTACCATTTGTCACAGACTTTCACCAGTCACTGCTCTTGGCTCCGTCCTTGCTCCTACCTAACCTCTCCTCCGTCCTCCCTCCAGCAACCTGTGTAAAGAGGACCTTTCCCAGAGCATCCGCTGCGAAGAGGCTCTTCCCCAGCCCAGAAGCGGAGCTTTGCCTCCTACTCCTCCCCTCCTCGCCTGGAGGCTCAGAGGTTCCCCTGGGGTGATCCGGAGGGACCCATTTCCCCACCCTTAGAGAAGAGGGGTGAGCAGGGATGCAACAGAAACCCACCAGATGTGCTAGACTGTTTAAAAGAATACACTGAGTAAACTGTTCCTTGTGCTCATTGAGGAGGATAAGGCAACTGGCTCAGCCGGCACAGGAGGAGATAAAGGTTAGATATTAGGAGAAACTTAGCAACTATGAGGATGGCTAAAGATGGGAGAGGCCGGTCAGGAAGGCCAAGAATCCCCATCCATGAAGATTTTTAAGAACAATTTAAGCAAACATCAGTTCGGTGATCAGGTTCTATTTTGTCCTTGCCCATTGCAGAGGCGACCTCTCGGCACCACTTTCAATCCCGTTTCCCAGTTTCTTCATCATGCGAGGTGAAAGGACAGAAAGAGTTTGGAGCAAAGGAGGCAAAAGTGAGGGCTTGTCTCAGAAAGGGGAGTTCTGGGTGCGCTCCAATGCGCCTCCAATAGACGGAGGCTGGAGAAGAGAGGAATAACACAGAGAAATTTAAAGGCTGTGGTCCACAGGCACACGTCAGGGCAAGGAACAGTGCAGCCTGGGGCCGGGCTGCACCAAACACCCCCAGGGCTGGAGAAAAGGTCTGGGACCGCGTCGAGTAAATACGGGCAACAGAAAAGGGTCTGGGTCAGGTCTGAGAGCGTCAGCCAGTGCGACGGCTGCCAGATATCTTAGACAAAAAGGGTTTCTGTATTAACATTTTTAAAAAGTACTGAAGTTCGGTATTAAAAATAAAATCCTGTGTCCCAGTGGGGGGAGAAAAAAAAAAAAAAAAGAAAGAAAAAAACCAAAACACACCCCCACACCGGACACAGCTTTTCCAGTGTCTCCCTGCAGCGACACTGCTGGGTGCCTCGCAGCCCGGTCTGCTGGGCCTCCAGCACCGGCGTCTCGGGCAGGGACCAGCGACGCTGCGCTATCAGCTGATCCGCACGTCCCCCGCGGGTCTGACGCACGCGTGAATTATTCACCCGGGGCTGAAGTCAGCACCACAGCAAGGACCTCTGAAATCCGCCTTGATGATCGCAGCGTCCGAGGGAACAGGGGAGCCAGGGCAGGACGGGGCTCAGGGGAAGGAGGACTGGACCCAGGAGGCAGAAAATCTGGGTATTGGCGCTGTCCCAGCGCGGCACCAGAAAGAAGAGGCGCTTACAGGAGCAAACAGGGAACTTCTGGCTCGACGCACCAACAGAGGCTGAGCAAGCAGAGGCTGTTTCTTCATCCCCTCTCCTTCAGGACAGAATCGATTTCCTACCTCTGCCACACCACTCACGCTGGCCTTTAACTCCCCCATTTCTTCAAGACTTACTTTCTAATCTAAGCTGATGGGACTTTTGCTCCACAAATCCCAACAGCATTTCTCAGAAGACAACTTCATAGCGTTCTGGTACTACAGCGGTATAAAGTAACTGGGACCGCACTATTAAACTTAACAGCACAAAATTGAGAAAGTTTACAGATTATTTAGAGGAATGCACAGAAAAAAGCATCTTTAAAGTTCAGGGTGCATGCTGGAGCTCCTGAGACGGGAAAGGTTCAGACCAAGGCAAGTGTACGGGACAGAAATACATGCTGTAAATCTCCTTAAGCAGCTCAGCCTGCCCTGGTTCCTCAAGGTTTTCCCAAGGTATTTTGTTTGTACTTGTCACATGACTTACACCAGGCATCACATCCTAATCAAGACGGACACCAGTGTCTTCCCAGGCAAAGCTCCCACCCTCGGCTTGCAGGAGCGGCTTAGCTGCTCTGTACACGTAACCCCTGCCTCAGCCTCCGCCCTGCGGAACGGGGGCAAGGGAGGCTGCGAGGGGCCAGGGACACTTGTCGTCATCTCTGGTCGTTCTTCTCTTTGCCGTAGAACTCCCGAGAGGGAGTTCTTAGAAGAACTCCTGGTTTTCTACAGCAGTGCCCCCCGCCAGGCGCTCCGGGGCAGGAGCGGCGTCCTCCCGAGAGGGAGCCTTTCCCCCACCCCAGGCCACAGCATCTTCGCTCAGGCTTACAGGCTCCCGACCCTTCCCGGCGAGGGAAGGTGAAACGAGGCAGCTGTTTCTAACAATTCCAGCTGCAGCAACCTACACCAGCTCTTAAATACGTTGAGTCTGGAACTAGAAAAGGCTCAAAATCCATTCTTTGGTCCCAAGACAGAGCGATTCCTCCTGCCCACAGACCTGGTGAGCTAACCTCTCGCTGAAGACAAGCTCTGATTCTGCACCGCTCATAGTCTAGTGGGAAATACTTTGCTCCTGCTGCTACTTGTCCATTCTTGCCCTTGTATCTTTTGCTCACTTTTCACAGCCTTCAAGCATTTATCTTTTCACGCCTTTGCCTGCTCTGGATTTCCCTCAAGGCTGATTTTGCTACATCAGGGTCCTTATGCCATTTTCTTTTTGCTTTGTTTTTTTGGGCTCAGGCAGGACTTTCCCCACCTACCTCATGCCCACGCAGTTCCACGAGCTGAAGCAAACCGAGTCCCTGACCCTTTTCCCAGCAGGAGCAAGAAGTGATTCACAAACCGCATTCCCCAGAGCTCCCAGCTGGCTGGTGGCCAAGCCACCGCAACAGCGAAGGACCAGCTCCCTCCAAAGCAGCTGTCCAAGACGTTCTTCAGCACAAAGCTGGGACGCAAGCAACGTGGAGATACTCTGACAAAAGTGGGGGGATGCAGAGGAGCAGCAGGAAACCTCTCTCCCAGCGGAGGTGCACAACACGTATTGGAACCATCCCTTTACTCCAAGTAGGAACGAAACAGTAACCTCTGCAATTCAAACTCTGTCGGATACACGTATCAAAATGAGGAATATTAACATAAAAAAAAAAATCACTTAATTAGATTAAATTTTTGTAGGAGCCTTAAATGTTTTTAAGATTTTAGTTCCATCTGCCTGCCACATTCCTGATCAACCAATGAGCAGATTCTGCTCTCCTGTTTGCAGGAATGGCCGGTGCAGCTCTGGAGACACCAGAAGAGAGGAATCTCATGAGTTACACTGGAAATAGTGGGATCATACTCAGGCTTGTGATATCCTGACTCACTGGACTTGTAATCTGATTATAGGGGTGTTTTTGGAAGCCCTGGTTAGTACGTCCTGCCCTGCTCCAGCATTTTCCCTCTGGGGATCACCAAGTTTGCTGCTTCACAGACACCCTCGGGGGTTGGAAACTGCCCGCTTGTGACGGATGGAAACAGTGAGGCATCTTCCAAAACTTCCCGTCAATTTTGAGCGTTTGAGTCAAAAAGCTGGAGATGCAGTAAACGTTCCTCTTTCCACATAAGGCCCCGGGGAAGCTCCCAGCACACAGCATTTCTGCTAAACAAGCACGTGGCGTCTCAAGGTGCGCACCCAAGATCTGCGTTTCTTTATACGTAGTGGCGTAGGTGGCTAGGTCGAAAGCATAATGCTCGGATAATCTATACCTTCTCTACGTTTTTAGCCACAATAGCACCCTGTCCTCCGTTTACTGACACTCTGCTAGACACCAAGAAAGCTAGTACAAGTGTTTGCCTATCTCGAAATTTATCATGTTCCTGGGACATAAAGTGTATTTAAAACAAATTGCATTTTGGAGGGTATTTGAAGTAACCTGGGGATAGACGAGACGTTTGCTGGGAGAGCAGCTCTGGAGCCAAGCAAGTTTTTGAAGTTGGAAAGCTCTTCTTACACACTCCTGCTAGGCAGACAAAATGTGCTCAAGCTCGTTGGCCATTCTGGAGCCTTGAAAGCAATGCGGCGCCTGGTAAATTCATTCCCAGATGCTGGGGAACAAGGGATTGTGGGAGATGGTTTAGGATGGGGAGGGATTTACTGCAGAACAGAGAAAAAGCAAATCAATGAAAGTTTGTTCAGCCTTACTTCCCCTTTTTTTTTTTTGTTTTTATTTTTAGTGAGGCTGCAGTAGGAGAAATTTTGGGATTTCATGCTTGTGTTGCTTTAAGGATAGGAATGCTGGAAACGGAGGTATTTGATACCTTTGCGGCTAATTACAGTGCAAGCTCCCAGTGTCCTGACAATGCCCTTGTCCCTGACCTGGAGGGGCCTCACTGTCTCAGGGTCAGCTGTAATTTAGTTTTAGGTCAGACCTGGGACTCTCCTGCCAAACTAACTGCACTTTGTTTTGAAGTAGAAACCATTTACTAGCGAGTCTGAGACCATCAAACTCATTTCACTAACGAGAAACAGGGACGAAGCGCAGAGCCCCAGAGACGAAGGTCAGCGTTCGACACAAGGAGAGCGCAGCTGCGTCACGAAGGCAGGGGCTGCTCTGCCACCCAGCCACACAAGCGCGTGAGCTCCCTTCGATTACGTGTGTTTATCACAAAAACACCCAGGGCCCAGCTAAGCCGTGCCGGTCCCCGCGCAGGCACGACGGCGCTGTCAGCCCCCCACCTCAGAGTTCACGACGCAGTTGCGGCACGTCGCAGGGGGCTCGAGAAAGAGGACTGAGCTCTTCAGTAAACCTCGAGTTGTTGGTGCTGCTCCTACCTCTTCCCACAGATTGGCCGGGTGATCTGGGCCAAGAAACTCCATTTTTCTCCTTGAAAACTGAGACTTCTCTTCCCTACCTCAAAAAAAAAAAACCCAAAACCCAAAAAACAAAAAACAACCAAACTTTGAAGTCTTCAGAGAGAACATGCTGCAGAAAATAACCCAAAAGCTGTAAAGGGAAACACTTTTTAACTTCCTCCAAATAATCAGCACTCTCTAACTCACAGGGAATGAAGGTTTTTTTCCAAACCAACAGACTTTGATCCGATCTTCTTCCCCCTCACCGTATTCACGGACAGAGATTATACCGTAACGATACCGCGTAGCATTACCTGAAATTAACTTGTCACTTAAAAAGCTGTTCGTTACAATTCGTGGGTCAGTCTGAGAGCCCAGCGCATTTTGCGTATTTTCAGAGTCCCATATTTGAAAATATTTGTGTATTTTCAGAGTTGCATTTATGTAGACATAGGACTGGGTTTGCTAAAGAAAAACCTATCCAGGGCACAAATTTTTTTTCAACTCTGCACATCACTGCGACGAGAGGCCAACTTGCACTTACAGGAAAAAAGCTGGATGAAAAATTTGTGCCAATTTACTAAACAGTAAAAGACTTTTGACAGCAAAGGAGCGTTCCATGTCCAAATCTATGAACCCACGAACGAGACAGACAAGTATAGACCCCAACACGCTCTCTGGGAACACTAAAACGTCTTCAGCTCTAGACGCTGGCCACAGTTGGGGCGGGTGATCAGATGCAAGAGACCACAGCTGTAGCGAGAGACAGGACTGCCAAGGGATGTTCAAATCTTTCTTTCCTAAAAGCTGACTGGAAGACTGCAACACACCCCGACGCGCGTTACCGCTTGTACGCTGCCATGCTTGACAGCTGCAAGGCAGTGCGATAGAGTTACTGGTCCTACCGACTTTCAGGTGAGTTCAAAATGCAGTACCCCCGCTGCCAAACACCACGGGTCCCTACGTACACGTAACCCCAAATCCCTCCTCTCACCATTAGTGCCTCTGCAAATATCAAACCAGCTTCCAAGAGCTCATCTTAATTACCAGAGCTCCTCGTGGGACAGGTCCCAGCTACCCAAGAGCTGGGCACCTCCTTCGTGACTCCCCGAGAAAGCCACACGTTTCGGGAGCGATGCCACCGCCGTGTACCAGAACAAGGCTCTGGAGCAGAGCAGATAGCTTCCTTGGCAGCTGGCCCGCAGAGCTGGAGCTCGCTCCCAGGCGAGATTAGAGGGAGTAAAAACCTCATTGCCATCAGAGCAGAGCACTCAACCTGCTTCTACCAGAGATTTCTCACAAGAGGAAAAAAAAAAAAAAAAAAATCCAAAAGTGTCTCTACAAATAGGAGGCTGCGGGAACAGAGAAAAGATAACCCAGTTAACGTCAGGCACACAGCTTTGCTGACAGCTCGGGTAACTCCGATCAGTAAAGGACAGGCAGAAGCTCTGAGCAGAGCCTGTTTTACACCGGGAAGACTACCTGCCTAACATCTGGACAGAGAATTGCCTCCCTACAGAAAGTCACCCAAACCCCAGGTCTGCAGCTGCAAAGCTTTCAAGCGAGGTTTTTAAATTTGGAAGTTGAATAGCATGAAATATATTCTATCCCCCAGACGACCTTATTCAAGCCCCTTTTTTTATTTTCAGGGCATGGTAGAGGACAGAAGCTACTCTCAGGGTCCCAGGTAGCACAATTTATACCCTGAGGCAGATGAAAGTACAAACTCCTCGGACTCGCTTGGTCTTTGTGTGCTTTTGGACTCCCCTGCTACTTCAGGTGTCACCACATCTGCGTAACCCCGACAGCAAAGAGGGACGGAGAGGGTTTTCACTGGTTTCAAGGAAGGCTGAGCTCTGCCCACGGACAAGGTAATTCTCTGTCTACAGGGCACGATGCGGGCTCCCCCCCAGCCCAGCAGGCTCCTGGACAGGGCCATAACGACCACGGGCTGCCCAGTTAACCATGCGGAGGTCATCTCCTGGCCTCTGCTCCACCGCCAGCGAGGCTGGGCTCTGCAAGGTGGAGCGTGGAGCTCTGGGCAGGGCTGCTGGGGCGGCAGCCGGGCCTGGGAACTCAGGAGCAGCAAGGAAGGAGAGGATGCTGGAGTGGAAGTGATTTGAATTAGAACAAACTGGCTGCTGAATAGAAGCTTTTATTCCAGCATGGAGAAGGCTTTGTTAGTCAAGCACATGTGATGCACAAAAGCCTCCACTTGAATTCATTGAGTTTTAATTGGTTCTCAGGTGGGGGAGGAGATGGGTGTTAGGAATTAGGGATTCCTTAAAGAGGCAATATCATTAAATCTTAACACCTCTTCCCTCTCACCCCCAGCGTTGGCTTAGGAGTCTGGCCTCATTCAATTGTCTTATGTCAGAGAATCAGAAAAACTGAGGGAGAGAAAGGGTGGGAGGGGGAGTCACTAATAAAGCCTAAAGGGAGATCAATGAACAAGGAGGGTGAGGGGCAGGAGGAAGACTGAAAAAAGAAAGAGGCTGGTTGGGAGAGGAGGGAGGTCACACGCAGGCAGGGAAGGCAGGAGAACCTCAAAGGGGTGAGGGAAAGAGAATGATGGCATTCGAGTCAGGGCTTTCTATTCTCCCTGCATTCCTTCTTTTATCGAACACTTCAAACTTCCCTTGGAGATCCTCTAGCTTGGCTCTGTGAGCCCGTGCTCCAAAATAACAGAGTCGATCACCACAAGGAAGGAAGCAAATCCTGGGACGGGCATGGGGTGCATGTGCCCGGGGAACGACGGCAGCGAGAGAAGCCTGCTTGGAAGGACCTCGCGAGAGCTGCTGCTTGTTTTGCCAGACACAGCACGTTTCAGACAGAAGTTTTGTCACTAAGAGCCTGCCGCAGACGCAGCTGAATCAAGGCCCTTGTGAGTGAAAGAGAGTAATCGGGAGCTACGGAGATTTCACAGGCGGCGTTGTAGGAGGTACAGCACGCTGCCCAGCTTACGAAAGAGGCCCTGGGTCCCGGACCCTGACAGACAACTGCTACACTGTGATGGGGGACACACATCTCACAAATGTATAATGATTTCCACCATAGGAGAGTGAATTAATGTTGTTTTACCTATGACATTTGGAATTTAAATAGGTAAGTGAATGACATACCAAACACACTGCCAGCAAACACCGACTCAAACGCGTTTTCTTTTAGAGTTCTCAACAGAAGAATGCTGCTCCTATATTTAAGCCATACAGTTTATCCCGCATAAAGCCATCCACAGCAGATATTCTTTGCAGGAAGCACTGCCCACTGTTTTACTATAATTCTTCATTACAAAATTAGACTGCACAATCTCCGCTTGTAGACACCATGGCACTAATCTCCCCCAAAACAAGGGCACTGCAACTGATTACCGTATGGACTCAAATGGGAGGTATCTGACTTCTGTTGGAGGACAGTGTGGGACGCTGAAAACAGCATTCCCATGGTGGCTTCTCTCTGAGAGACTGTCTGATCCGAGTCACTTACTGCGGTGTGAAATCCGAAGGAAACACCAGGTCCTCCGCTGACACAGCTGTGGTACGGGGCAGCTCTCATACACGTGGGTTATTCATGTTTTTCAGGGCACAGAAAAAAAAAAAAAAAAGAGAGATCAGTGAATTCACCCACTGAAAGTGTCATAGGATCCAATTTTCCAACCCCCCTCCCCGAAACAGGAGCCGAAGTATCATTTAGAAGTGACACAGAGACTGAAGTCTCATTTGGTCCTTAACTCCAGCTAAAAGGAGACACAGTCCCCACCTGGCAAAGGCATTTGTGAGCAGTAAGCCGCGACAGCGCCTGGCACCGGCTACACAGAAAGCATTTAACCACACATGGAGAAGGGCTAACACTACTTGCCTCGATTTTAATACTGCAAAGTCTACGCTCCGGCTCTGCCAAGCTGCCTGTTGTCACCGCTTGACCGGTGACAACCCACGAGAGCCCTGCCCTACAGGAGCAGCAGGGCTTTCCTCCAGCAAGGGAGTCTCCCCTGGAAGGCTCATGTAGGAAAAACAAAACAAAGAAAAAGCCCCACAAATCATGTTAGAGAGACATTTTTTCCCCTTCTAAGCAATGTTTCTTGTGTGCTTCAGTTTGCCTCTTCTCATAGCGCACCTGCATTACAGGTAGCATACACGTTACAGATTTATTTCATTTTCTATCTTACGAGCTTTAATTAATCCACAGGCGTAATTTCAAATGATATCCGACTCACTGGAAGCAACCAGCTGCTCCTCATCACCAAGGGTGACATTTGCGAGTCCATCTTATTGTGCACCGTTCCAAGCACGGCCCCTGCCTCGCCAGAACGCCGCATCGCCCTGCGGAGGACCAAGCAGCCGCACCGTTTCCCACCACCCCGCGTTCAGCGTTGGAGCAACTCCTGTGCCTAACTTCCCAGGAACAGAACGTAGGAAAAGGCTGTCATGGTAAGGATGGGCAAGGTCACGCCGCCAGGATTGTTCCCTACATTTATCCCAGGCTTGTTGCCCTGGATGCGTTTGCCCTCCTCCCAGCAGTTTTCTAGTAACAGCCTTTCCTGTAATTGTTTCCTTCTCTTTCAGATACGTTGGGTTTATCTTTATACTTCAGCGCAGGAGCATTGGTTTTCCCGATACCACCTTGTTTCTCAACAGCTCCCTATTTTGTAGCTCCCAACAGGATCAGACCAAATGCCATTTGTGCCCTTGGAAAGAAAAATAATTAAAAAAACTCCCATTATGCTCAAAAATCTTGCTGCTCTCCTACGGCTTTCTGTAGACGCCTTTGGTAGTTGGGATCCTCTTGCAATATTTTTCCTAGCGAGCACCGTTTCCACAGCCTTTTGGTATGCGACAGCAGGCACTTCTGAACTGCTTCACTACACAAGCCACAGGTTTGTCTGTCACAAACAGCGTCAGTTATCACAGCATCAAATTTGCTGTGTGCAGCAGGTCTCTTTAAGACTGCCATGAAATGAAAATTGTTTTCCTACCTCTTCGCAATGCCTGACGGAACAGGTATCTCGGCAATCAGCAGTGGCTTTGGGGCAAAGTGTGACTGACACATCTGTATCAGCTATCCACTTAATTTTATTCCTGGCCTGTTTCATTATATTAAACCTCAAGATGCTCACCATATTTCCTCCTTTCCAAGCAGGAGAGATAGCAAAACCATCCCTTAGGCTCCAGAAGAAGTTTAGCTACGGCTGCTCCACCAGACTGGCTTCACCTCACGGGTCCTCCTGTAACCAGGAGATTGCCTCCTCCTTTGCGCGTACTAGCATCACACAAACGAAGACAGTCCTACCAAAATTCAGCCCTAACAAGGAATCGCTGCCAATTTCAACAGGACCGCGACGGATACGTCCTGTGCCACGCTACTGGTCAGGCACAAGCTTTTACTTTCCGTTATCCTCTGCGAAGGGGCAGATTTGTGTGGCTGCTGACATCATTTCAAGAGTTATAACACGAAGACCACCAACCGCACAGGTCTTTACAAAGCTGGTCAGAACGCTAGCGCAGAAACACGCCCTGCCCTCCTTGGAAACGGCCTGTTTCTGCTCCAGCGGACAAGCCCTCGCAAGGACTTTGAGCACCCATCCTTTGCTCTGTGGATGGCCACATCAGCATCCCGTGCGTAGCCCAAGGGCTTCCTGCGGCTTGCCTGGCAGCGAGACGGCTTGCAGCTGCCCATGCTGCTTCATCCGAAGCTGCAGCCCGCCGGCAGGCTCCACATGCAGGCTCCCGCCCCAGCCCACGCCAGGGCTGTAGTTGCTGCAGGATCGGACATCAGAGCACTCGCAGCTTCTCCGGGCCCAAAGGCCACGTCCAAGTTTGTGCAGGAGGAGGACGGAGCTGCGCTAGAGCCGGGCACCACGCGTTACAGAGACAGAATGAGGCTAGGATGACTAATGAGAGAAGCCAGCGCTGCAGCAGCTTTCCAGCCCAGTGCCCTCGCAGGTTTCTGTGCGAGATGGTAACACTTTGCACATTTATTGGTGTAATATTGCACACTTACTGTTCCTTAAACTTGCACGAGCCCACGCCTCCGTGGCCCTGCTAGCCAGGGGACCTTGCTTGGGAAGATCTTTACAAACACACGTTGCTTCTGATAAACACCACACAGGTTACCAGTGTGAACTTCAGGGGAGTCTCTGCTACTTCAGGACGTTTGCCCGTTGTACCCAAACATGTCATTTCTCTGAATGATATCAGTGCTCCGTCTCCTGTGTTTTGACAGGTAAGCAGACGAGGGGCACTGAGGCTTTAAGAAGGTCATTTCCACTGTCCTGCTGGCGTAATTAGCCTGCTAAAGAAAGGGCAGAGGCTGGAAATTGGATTGAGCAAACCAGGCTTTAGCCGCAGGATGAAGGCAGAGCCCCAGGATTGTTATGTTAATCACCTGAGCTCAGCAGTCCCTGCCCTTCAGACCAGCACAAACCCAGTACAAACCCAGGACCCCTCTGCAGAGCAAACGCCGCCTGGCTCAGGCTCCAGCTGCCCTGGGACATCTCTCTCCACCTCCCGGGATGCAGGGGCCACCGCTGCGGACAGACCCGGGGCCACCGGGAGGGGATCCCCTGCCTCAGCCCGTGGCCATACGGCTCCTCTGATCCAGAGCGCCGGGCCACAGCTGCCGGCAGGGCGAAGACTAAATGGGGGTCACGGGTGACACTGTGAGCTGATGGGCCAGGGCTGCTTTACACCAGCTGAGGATCCAGCCCCGGCCCTGCTGAGTCAATAAGCACGTCTGAAAGCACAGATTGCTTACTGCTATTTCACCGATGAAAAATAGCATTAAGAACAATAGGCCAGATTCGTATCCGGCATAATAATGGCTGTAGGCAGCGGAGCTGCGGGCGGGTGCCAGCCCCTCTGCAGCGACAGCCCCAGCCCCCTCGGTCCCTGGGCTCCTGCTCCAGTCCGGTGCCTTCAGCACCAGAGCTACCCCAAGTTAACCCCAGGGGCAAGTCCTGGGGGCAGAGCCCCCGGCCTGCCCCTGCACTCTCCTCAGGAGCACAGCCATGCCCTGCACCAGAGCCGTCACCTGCACCGGTGTCACCTCCAGCAAGAAACAAGAGGCGCCGCACGAGCCAGCGGCGAGCGTGGCCCAAGGTGCCCCGTTTGCTGAAGGGATGTGTTTGCAGCGTAGCCAGCGAGAACCGGCCACGAATCGCTCCCAGTCACAGCCGGCTGCCTGCTGCCTCCCGCTCTGTCCTCACCGCCTCTCCCCTCCACGGGAAGCAAGGCTGGGGTTTACCTCACTGCGCTTTACTAGCTCGTGTCCCCTGGAAACGTGCCTTTTTGTCCCCTCTCTGCTCAGAAACTTTGGGCTAGCAGCCTCCGCTGCCGCCACCGCCAACCACCCACCACCTTTTCAAGGCGGCGACCCAAGCTGGCCATTGTCCCCTCCTTGCTGCCCCTATTTTCTTAGGGCGAGCTCGCGCCTCTCCCCCGCGTCGGGCCAGCTGGGGCTCCGCGTTACCTCCCTTGTTCTTTGGCACGTTTTTTCACTGCGCCCCTGCGCTGCCGGGGAGGGGGAGGGAGAGGAGGAGGATGGGAGGGCAGCGTCTGGCCCCACATCCAGCGCGCCGGATGGCATGGTTTTGGAGAGGCCTGGCTTAGTGAAGTTATTCAAGCCAATGGCAGCCTGGCAACCAGGCGGCCACAATGGGAGCGCAGGAGGAGGAATGTTTCCACATGCCTGATCAATGGGAGCAAGGGAGACAGCAAAGCAAACAGAAGCTGGGAAAGAGACACAAAGAGAAAGCAGCCTTTTCTCTGCTCAGTTCCTTTCATTTGTCACAGCTCTTTGTGCAGCTGATGACAACGGAGGCCCTTCGGAGGCTAGTTTTAGGGAGTTTGGTTTTTCTAATTAAATAAAACGCCATGTCCTTTTTCTTCACTTGTCACCTTCCCGCTCGCCAAAAAAACCCTAAGAGCAGCCCCATCTGCGCTCCAGCCTCCTGCTCCATGCGCCTCCCCGGAGCCCCGAGCACCTCTTTCTTCCCGGGAAGGTGGAAAGGCTCCGCCACCCCCTTGCCTGCTCTAAAGCGGCTCGCGGGCTGGACGCGGTGCCCTGCCCGAGCGCCGGCAGGGCCTGCCGGGGGGGCCGGCAGCGCCGAGCAGCACATGCCACCCGCGCCCCCCCGGCTGCTCATTACGGGAATAAAGAGCCCAGCGAAGGACAACTTCTCTGGAGGCGGCGCGCTCCCCGCGGCAGCTGCCGACGAGACTAACGGGCAACTTTCTATGGGAACGAGGCGGCGTTCAAAATAGGGTTAGAGGGGAGTTGCCTTGGAAACTTGGACCGTTTCTGCTGAGGGGCTACAATTTCCCTCCATAGGTCCCAGACAGGATTTACCTGGGAGCTGACTCCTGCAACCTGCAGAGCGGCTGCCCTGGGGGGGACGGAGGCGAAGGAGGGGTTTCTGGGCAGAGGCACCAGCTCACAGGCACAAACAGCGGCCGAATCCAGCCCTGTTGCGTAACCGGTGGTGGGAGCCCAGAGTTGTTTCCTCTAATTGCTATGCAAGAGCTCACAGCAACAGGCCTCCTCTGTGCAGGAGTTTACAGGAAAGGTCCTTCCCGGCTCTAGGGCAACACCAAGCAAACCAACAGGAGAAAAAGTTTGGGGGTAAGTTTTCCTTTGAGGCCAGAGCAGAGATTATTCTGTCTCTTTAAAAAAAAAAAAGTCTACCTGGATGTATGGAGCCCTGAAGAACAGAAAAACCTGGCTGCTGAGGAATAGGGGACAGGGTACCGGCCTCCTCCACCAACACGCAGGCTTCCCCTCCCGCGACCAACTCCATCCCCAAGCGGCTGGGGCTGCAGCTCAGCTCCAGCCCTCTGGGCATCGCGTGCAGGAGGAGGATCAGCGATCCTGCCTGCGCCTTAGGAGGAGGGAACTTCAGTTACGAAGACGGCAACATTTGGGACCTCACCAGTCTTTTGCTCAGTTAGGTTCAGGATGTGAGCAAGCTGTGAAAGGGAGCCCTGGCAAGGAGAGTCGGTGAACGGCTCAAGGAAACAGGAGACTTGGTCCCAGTCATGGCTGTAGCCCTGGCTCAACAGCACAGGAAAACTCCTGCCCACTTACAACAGCCAAAGACACAAAGGGCTAAATACAGGCTTCCCAGTCCCCGCGGCCAGGTGCTCAGAGGTGCAGGTTTACCCGCTCCCAGGCTCTCCAGGCAGACAGCAAGTTCTTCCGCCAATACCTGTTTCTATTCCCAGGGTTGCTGCTGAACCCTGGGATAAACCTCTTGGCTCCTCAGTAGTCCTGTTTCTCAGTCAATCAGCGGGGCTAATATTGGACCAGACGTTTTGGCAGTCAGGCTCTGAAGCGATAAGGACATGTTGTCTTACCAGCTCCGGTGTCACCCCATCTGACCAGCACTTTGCACCCTGCATCTCCACCCAGCCCTCTCCTTCGAGGGTTCAGGCACACCCCTGGCGCCCGGGCAGCTTACAAAGGATCCCACAAGCCATTCTGCACGAAAACTGAATTCCAGCAGCCTGGGGGTTTCCTCTGCTTCACGCTGGAGGCATCAAGGGGGTGACGCACTGCCTCAGTTTCGCCGTTTCCCCCATCTCCCAACAGCGTCACGCGTGATGTTTTGCTGGGTAATGATGTTTGTGAGGTGTTCATTTAACAATGTAAGTGCCTCTAAATAATAATAATAACAATAAACTAAGGAATAGGATTCTACCCTACCCCAAGTCTCCTTAACGCCAAGTTGTTTGCTGCCATAGAATCAGCAAACTTGCTTTTGGGAAGCGTCGCTGTTTCCATACGGAGTATATCCCTGCCATCCCACAGCCCTGCCTGGCTCTTCCACTGCCCCCAGACCCGCGCCAAGTGCCAGCCTGCAGCTGAATGAAGATCAGGAACATCCCCTCCCCAACTTCAGAGTGAAAACTCACTCCACAGGCGTTACCTACTGCTTCAAAATTATTCCAGCACTCCTTGAGCCTCCTTGTGAGGAAGGAGAAATCCACCTTCGCTCCTGCTCAAAGGATTGCTTTCATTAGGGCCTCTCTAGATTTGCGATGGCAAGTATTTGACCTGCTTCAAAAATATTCATGAGACTCTCACATGCATTCAGCAAGGGCAAGCAAGCAAAATCCTCAGCTCATGTTCTCCTGGGGTCCCGGGGCGCTGATGGCAATATACATCCTAATTGCAACATATACCATATTGAGAATGAGACCTTGTCAGCTCTAGCGACGCTTTCTTCAAGTCAAAGAAACAATCTGGAAGTGATTGTGATTATTTCTCAGTAGAGCAGAAAAAAGCCTGACCACGTGTGAGTATTTCTGAGTAACTGCCCTTTCCCCCGGCCCCAGCGAGAAGCTCCCAGGACAGGCCGCAGGGAACATTTGAACCGTACAGGAATATTTAGACACTGCCAGAGCTCAGGTTGTGCAGAGCAGCGAAGCGTGCCGCTCCTGCACGGGGCGGGGGCAAGGCTCGGGTACAAAAACTGCCAAGATAGCGCATTACAGTATTCACTAAGCTCTGAAACAAGAAGATTGCTCTTTTTTTTTTTACGACCAGTGCATTTGAAGTGCCACAGTGTAACGTGCATGGGACAAAACAAGCAGGAAAAGCAGCATTCACTCGCCACAGAATGCTAACCGGCTACTGCAGACTTCCAGAAACGTTGCAAAACGCAACCCAAGCGGCCCCTTATGAGAAAGGAAAGCAAAGCGCGCTCCCTTTTAACGTGATCGCTGCAAGGCAAAGCAGTTCTCACATCGCTAGTGCTCTTCCTTCACTCTGGCACCTGCTGTGAAGACACCGTCCTGGTAAGCAGCAGCACTCTATAGCTCCCTGGTCTGCCTCTCTCAACAAGACCCTTCTGTGCTGCCTATGGATTCATCTCAAGATAACATTCTGCGGTAGAAGGACAACCTGCTGATGGACACATGCAATTAGCAGCCTGCTGACAGGCACCCTTTCAGCCTCTCTGTGGCCCCTTTTACTCAGGTAAAGCTGGCACAGCGATCCAGCCGCTCATCCTTTGTTATAGCTCTATAAAGTGGAGGAAATAATTCAACAAGTCTTAAAGGGAACCTCAGGGTGGGAAGAGAAAATGCGATAGGTATTTCATAACTGAGGGAGAAGCGGCGTTTTATCACTGTTGAAATGGCTCCCACTACTGAATCAATAAGTGCTTGAGCTTTTTATGATTCTCCTTAGCACAGGTAATACCACAACAAGGCAAAGAGCTACCACCTGCAACTATATAAACAGGTAAATCTCAGAGGGGACGAGGGGTGGGGTGGAAAGAGAGCATTTTTTTCCAGGAACTACTGCATTAATCCCAACCGAAAGGGGAATACTTCCTCCAATATCCTTCCTTTCGGTCTGACAACGCGCCCCTGATGCGGAGAGCGCACGGATGATGCCGACAGCGCGCACAAGGCAAGCGGGGTGGGGGTGCTGCCCCCCCCGACCTGCTGGCGTCCTGCAAGGTACGCGGCGCACGCTGTGACCAGCGACCAGGCCTCCAAGCAGCCTAATTACGGGACCCTGCCACAGGGGTCAGCCCCCGGGGCGGGAGGAAAGGCAATCCTTCCAGGCGTATCACCTCAGAGCTGCTCGAGATCCTTCCCGCTTGCTCATGTCTCGGTCCCACCGGCACACATGGGCCACCGCCTCGTATAGTTGTTTTCCGAGCAAAACTAGAAGCAAAGCGATCCCGACTCATTTTGGTATGGATCAAGCAAAACAACTTCACGTGGTTACGGGACAGACTGCAAATACTTATTATAACAGCCTCTTCCACCCACAGCCATGGATCGATCCCTAATGAAAGTCAGAGAAACCCATCCCCTCAGGTACAGCCCGTTCATGGCCACAGCACACGTGGGTGCCAAAGCCCTGGGCAGATCCAACCCGGTCTCCTTCCCCACCCGAGACCCTGACCTTGACCATCCACTTGGCAGAGGACGTACACGGTGTTCAGAGATTGCTCCCCGCAGCGTTCAGGCTTTTCCCTTTACTCACAGATACGTTACACAAAACACAGCCCAGACTTAGCACAGGTAGCACGTAACTGTGAAAACCAGCCATCCTTTCTATACACATCCACCAGTCTCCCCTCAGCCTGCCGCTGCCCACTCAGACATTCCTACAAAACCAGGGAAAGTGGCTTTTAACCTTTTCTCATTTGCAGATCCTTGCAGGTTTTTCACTGGAGATATGGACCTGCATATAGCAAACTTACTATAGCCTGCTGAAAACACACCACGTTACACTTGTCAAAGCAGTCGTAAGCATCCTTACAAGCTAGAGAAGCAGAAGTTAAGCTGGGTCAACCAGGATAACAAGAAAAACTTACAATTCCTTGTCTTTACCTAGAGAAGAAATGTTCCTTTGCTCCAGTGAAAAAGCTGTGACTTCCAGAGAGCTCAGGCACGCTGACTTCTACAGCCCATCCCTCATTTTGCAGGGATCAGCCAGACCACGCAGTACCAGGGAGAAATCTCCTCTGGCTTGCCATCTGACTTAGCGCGGAGGACCAAAGAGCAGACATGTGAGTGCTACCCATAACCTGCACTGGAATCAAAAAGCCATTCACACAAAGCCATCAGTAACCTCCTACACCCTACCAAGGTCTATGACCAGCACCAAAATGCCCTCCTAATAGCTCTGCAAATTCCCCTTCAGAAAGGCTGTGACAGCTGATCTCTGTTACACCACTTAGCACCTGATGAGCAGCAACTGGGATGGGGGTGCTCACAGGTGGCCACAGCGATGGGCTTCCCAGTCCTGGGGGCCTGTCAGCGGCAGAGCCCTGCGCAGATCTGGGGGAAAGTGGATTTCGTCACCCTGAAATTCTGCCAATACAGCAGGCCAGCCCTCTCCTGCATCGTCACTCTGTCCTGCTGGTCACAGACAGTTGGCTCTAACTCCAGGAGCAGCAAAAGCTACTGTCTCCTTTCCTCTGTCATCTGTATTGTCGTAGCACTAAAAGCCATATGAATCCACAGAGTTAAATCCACCCACTGCTGCAATTCCAGAAGTGCATGCATCCTTCTATCATATTAAAACTGCCACCCTAATGGTGCCCAGCAGCGAGTCCTCCATCCTGCCCGTTGGCCATTATCGTTCTTTGTGATTCTCTGTCATGCCGGGAGTTTGTCAGCTTGTCTCACGCCCAGTTCCGGGGATACCAGTGCATCCAAAAGACATCTCACAACACCCATCACAAAAACAACCACAGGGCTGAGCACTGAAACTGGCCACAGGATGTCTGCCCGCAGCTCCGAGAAGCTAATTTGAATCGGGCCGAGCTGTATGGACTCAATAATTAACGAAGAATGTACCTGAAGCCAGTATATTAAGGGGTGAGAATGCATTTCAGGTCTAGAGAATTAAACCATTGTAATCAGAGAAGAAAAAAAAAAAAAAATCTGAAGTAAAATCCTTGCATAGACCTTGACTATTCCCTTAGCAGGACAAGCCTGATGACTAGTTGTTGTTTACAACGATAAGGTCAGAGGAAAGGCCATTTCCTCTCAACAATTGTCAGAAGGGATTAAAACCTGCTTTCAGGCTTGCTTTGAACTAGCAGGTACTCCCTTCCCGATGGTATCAGGATCCATTCAGAGGTCTCAAGCAGCCTCCAGGGCATGTCTCCATAATGCCCCTATTGTGGAAATATGCAGGACTGCTTCCTGCATTCACTCTATCTTTATGAAGCTTCACCCTTGCGGTCTGATACCCAGGCCAGGAAGCAATCCCGCAATCACTGTTTAATTAGTCATTTCCCAAGTCTGCCTCAGTTGAGAGCTTCTGAGGAGGGAGGTTGGGAATCAGAAACATCGCTTCCAGACTGGGACAGGAAAGTTGCTCGCAGGGGTTGAGGCGCGCTTGCACCGCAGCTCCACATGCCATGTTCTCCATTTCCACTTTTTTTTTTCCCTAAGTAGAACGATTTGAGCGGATGAAGGGGCCGTTGCGCCTTCTGCAAGCCAAGACAAAAGCTGATTTATAACAAAAGTGGGTTTATTTTTGTTGATTTGTTGTTATGGGCTGGGCTTTGCTTGGCTTGGGGTTTGTTTTGTTTTGTTTTTTTTTTTTCCTGGAGAAATAGCGTCTTTGATACAAAGCACATACTTCAAGAGAGGTCTGTTCCAGGAATTCCAGTTGCATACTTTCCTTTGTGGAAGTCAGTGCTGAGCCGGAGAGGTTGGATCCATGCAGCTCCGGCTTTTCCAAATGAGCTCACTGGAAGAGGTACTTCTTGCCATACGGGCACCAATTTGCAAAGCATGAGAGTTAACGTAGTATTAAAATATTTGTCTAGATAATGAGTGTTTGTGTCTGGAGGAATGCTAAAGGAAACATATGTTTGTTGAAACCCGACTGTTTTGAAAAACATAGTGATTTTTCTGCTCAACAAAATAAATGAGGTATTTCAATAATGTCAAAAAGGCCTATTTTGGCATTTTCAGTGTACTGGACGTTGTCGAGAAAAGCTTTTCAAAACAAAAAAATATATACAATTATATTAAAAGTTACATAAAGCTATATAAAATAACTTTTTTCAGTTTGAAGACACTGATCAAAACAAAACAATGTTTTCAGAGTTTCGTTTTGTAAGAAAGTTTGATTTAAAACACGGTTTATTCTGGAATGGAAGAGGTTTTGAAATCTCAACACTTCCCAGTAAAATGAGACCGTCTGTCTTTCTCTAGTTCCAGTTTCCTTTGCTGTAATGAAATAATTGAAAAAGTGGTGTATGTGATAATTTCCTTATGACAGCGGGACAACCCTGCTTTTGATAACTGTGTGAAGCAGAAAAAAAAAATCAGACGAAGAAAAGCCCTAACAGATCAGTAATCCCACCGAGAAATCTACATAAATGTCAAGAAACGATACTGGAATTCACGGAAGATTGATATGAGGGAAACCGACTCCAATGGGGAGCAGAACTGGCGAGGGAGTTACAACAGGGATTATTGTATCTATCCCATGAGAAGTTCCTGCCCTCTGCCTGGATCTAGCACGTAACTTCTCATAACCTTGTTCAAATCGCATCTTGTAACGGGCTGGATCAGCCTCTGTGCTGGGCTAACGCACACCGCTTCAGCAGCTCGCAGCGCAGGCAGAAAACACATGTATTTGCTACAAAAAATCGTGCAAGTATGTCCTCAGAAGAGGGTTTTCCCCTCTTTGTCCATGAAGGCTGTACTAACCCTGGCAACAGCCAAATCCAGAAGACACGGGGACGAGATATTTCTCCTCAGCCACGGCAGCTTCTCCGTGCTCCTTCCCTCTGATGTCCCGACAGCTTTCCTTTCTGCAGCAGTGCATCTGGGATCACCCTATGCAATCTTCTGTTACGCCATCTTCCTCTTAAGCTGAGGTTGCTTGCAAAGTGCCAAAACGCAATAAGAAAAATTATTTTTAAGACCCCCACTGATGAGAGAAGGATGCCGAAGAGCTGCGAAGAGAGCCCGGGAACACCTGTGGGGTTATCGTCCCCATCCCCTCACCTGGGGGAACAAAAGCTCAGCATCCAGCATTACCATAGCACCAACAGCCATCCATGAATTGCTCTCGTAAGAAAAGAACAGATGTGACAAAGATTGTTCCAGGGTCTATAGCAGACCACAGCCAAAGCAGAAGAGTCTAAATGCGCTGGGCTGGGATGGCGAGGGAAGTCACAACTGGGTTCCATCTAGGGGGAATTATTCTTACACTCAATTCATCAATTTATGGGCAAGCGATTCCACAGGCAACGTTGACTTGATTAAACAGAGCCATAATGACAGTGAGCGTAGGGAAGCATCCAGCCAAGTATGCAAACTAGCCTTCTCAGCCTAGAATAAAAGCTTCCTAACCAATAATTTCATGCTTTTATCTATACGATCATTAATACAGATACCAAACAATGCCAGCTCAACGTGGTGTCAAAGGCTCTGACAACCTCTAATTGATAATAAATAATTCAATTTCTGTCCCAATCCAAAACTGCTGAATCTTGGGACACGTTCCAAATAAATGATTAAAAAGAACTTTGAATGTAATTATATCTAACACAATTGGGGATATTGCCCAGATGAAATTTACAGCAACTATTCAGAGCTAGGAAATTTCAATGACACTGGCAACTCTTTATGCCTACTAGAAAATGAAATGTTCTTCACTCAGGCAGCGGCACAGACTGCATTTTTTATCTGACAGCTGTATGCCAGCAACTCGCCCAGGCCAAGCGTGCTTCCCACAGAGGTGCAGTGTTTCCCAAAAGCACTCAAGAAAATTTGGGAGCAGGCTTTTGCCACAGCCAGATCTTTATTGTTCTGTACATGCAGCACTGGATCTTCTTTCTGATAGAGCTGATTCTTCCCCTCCCCCCAAACTGCTTACATTACAATTAACAAAAGTTTCTTAAGAAATTAACACCCGTAGTTCCTGGAACGAAACGAGGGCGAGGTGTTTCAGCAAGGAAAGCGGCTATCAGCACAATCCCGAAGTGATGAATGCAGCATCTCAGAGGCACACCGACTGCTCGATCGTTCCCAGTAATTCCCAAACGCCAAAGCCAGAAGGAACTCTGAACACTTATTAGTGAAAATACAGGACACGTATTTACACGAGCATCCTTATACAAGATTTGACTCATATTTTTCTCTCACTTGTGTAAATCCTTGCTGAAATCTTAGTTTCTGCATCTGTAAACCAGGGCTGATGACACTCACTTTGATTTCTTTGGATGCTAATTGTTTTGAATGCCAAATTTTTTTTCTTGGGAGAGCAGTGTATGTAAGTGACCTGGAGAAGTGGTGACTCTTAAGAACCTTTTAGATCTGCAGCAGTAATCTTACTGAGCTCATACAGAAACGGTAGAAATGCACCTGCCTTGTCGAACGTGTCCCATTTCTTTATTCCCAGTCCTTTCTGGAAAATCCAGCATCGGCATCACTGGAATCCCCACGCTCAAAGGCAGGGCAGCGACAGCACCAGTGTGAAGATGTGCGGAGATCTGTATTGCCTACCTAGAACTCTCGTCTCTCCCTGGACCTCTTAGGCATATTTCTCAGTCTTCACAATACAACTTGCTATTTGCAAATACAAAGTGACAGCGGAAAGCAGCAGCTCTTCATTGTTCACAACACATTATCCTGGACTTTGATGCCCACCGTGTTTACCTGGCAGGGTGGCCAGAGACAGCAGCCAGCCTGAAGTAAAGGCAAAGAGATCACCTGCAATGTCTGCAGGATCATGAGAACATCTGAGAAAATAAAATAGCTCCAGAATTTGGCGAAGTTCTCGACTGCCACGATCAGGTGAGCCAGGCTTGGTGCTTCAAGAAAACAAACGTAAGGGAGAGAGGGGGCAGCTGAGCACCAGAAGCGTGCCTGCGTTACCCAGAGCTGCACTGCGTGCCCCGTACCGTACAGATACTACACACAGCCCGCTCCTCTCCGGCAGACCGAAAGGCACTGCTGTGCTCCAAACAAGGTCAGATATTGCCCAGTTAGGCACCTCCGTCTTAGCAGTGACGTGACAGAAAGGCATTTATATCATTCATTGGAACAGCCAGGTACATTAAATGGGAGACAGTTTAACGGGTTTAGCAGATCTCAGATCTGCAGTTAGTAGACCACGTAAACACACGCTTAGCTCGAAGGAAGGATGGAGTCCTACTGGAAGCAGTGGCTTATTAGAGCCTCTGGGACCAGCTCACATGCTGAGCTCAGGGCTCGGCTCCCGCTAGATAGTCGCTGCCCCACCTACAGAAGAAAATTCTCTCGCAGGTAAAAAACCAAGTGACTCTCTGTCGTACATCTTCTTATACTACTAAGTATCTACTACCAACCCCTGTAACAAAGAAAACGTTATATAAACCTACACTCCAATCCACTGGTGACAAGCTAATAAGAATGATGAAACTTTGCTGGCTTCCTTTAAAAAGGAAGAAAACTTATAAACTACTATTAAAGCCTAATATTTGAAATGACTGGGTCTTCTTTCACAGCAATATTCACTGAAAATTATAAGTTAAGTTATATAAAGCAAGTTATATAAGAGTAAGTATATATATACGTAAGTTATATAAAAGGGAGAGAGGCTAACAGAAAAATTAAATATCAGAAAATATAAGGATGCTTTCCTTATGCAATCTCAGTTGCACGCACAAAGTAGCCAAAGATCTCGTATGTCTTCAGAGCCTCGGTGAGGTTGATATTATTTTTCTAGAAACCCAGGACAATGGAACAGGGGAACCCAGGCACAAAAATACTGTAACGTCAGAAATCCCTCTGGAAGCTGATGGGAGAAGTGGATTGAGCTGTGGGAGCCTATAACATTTTCACCACCAGGTCACAGGTACAGAGCGTTTGTTCACAACGTCACTTAACAATCATTAATACTTTGTGGTTAAGCCATGTATCTACAGGAAATGTTTTCCAAACACTTTGTTATGCAAAGTTAATTAAACGGGAGTTCATCCAGAAATTCCACATGGCAGAGTCCTTTTTGAAAGAGGAGGAGCCAGTGGCAATAACAGAAGATTGAAGTTAATAGCCTGATTTCTCACCGCGTGCCTGCAGGTTGGAAAGGGCAGAGGATGCCAGGACAGCTGTGTGCTTCACCTCTAGAAAACCAGGCAACACATCCCTGCTAGCAGCTCTTCTGCTGAGCGGAAGGGGCAGCGCTGGAAGACTTAATCTGATCTGTTGTGTTAAAAAGAATTTCTCTACTGAAAAGCCCCCAAAAAACAAAACAAGAAGGAAAAGCAGTTCAGAACTCAAGAAGGGTCAGAAATGGGATAAGATAGAAGTAGAAATGCAGAGGACTTATTAAAAAGATGTCATCACCTCTTTCATGTGTTTTGTCTTGTCAGCTGTAAACATCCACAGTTGCTCCATTGGCACTGGCACAGAAGATGGGAGGAGGCTGAGCTCGTAGCACCAGCGGCAGCCCGCGCGCTGGGTAGCTGGGTAGCTGGCTCCAGCCCTCCTCAGCAGGCACAGGGCGAGTGCTGCTGAGGTGAGCTCAGTTTAATAGGTTGCTACTTACAGGCTTAGACTGATTTACAGGTGTTTGCCCTGAAATATGACCATCCATGTCATCACTGCTAATCCTCTCCCATCTCTGAAATCCTCCCACTTCGACAGATAGCTATTTTTGGAGGAGAAAACCACATATATACCAAAAAGCAACAGTGCTCTCTCAATCTCCTCCCACGGGAAAGGCAGCCTGACTATCACATACCCGACAAGTTCTCTGGTACAGCACAACACCAAACCCTCGGTTGCCTCTGTCACGGCGGGTGTCAGCCATCTGCATGTGACAGTAATAACAGGGATGTCACAGGCAGAGCGCACACAGACCTCGCATCCTCCTCCCTTGCAGCCTGGTAGAAAACCTCCTGTTGGCAACGCGAAGCCTGGGAAGCAGAGAAGGGCTGCGTCCTGGGGAGCAGTCTTTTCCAGCTTTCTCTGCTGAAGACTCTCTTCCGCTTGCTCTCTCAGGCTCGTGGCCTCTTTTCGGCAACGGAGTTTCCATCCAGCTCGCAACCCAGTTTTGGATCCTGATGCGCCGCTGGAGACCCAGCCTGACAGATCCAGTGGCCGGAGCACCGTGACACTCTGTACCGGCTGAATCAGTTTCTATGCCCTGCACATACTGCTCCAGCAACGTGGTAATGATTTGCAGACATACATCAGAACAAGGTTCGCAGCATAGGTAATCTAAACAAAAAAAATATCTTGGGATTGAAAGTAAATTTACAGAAGAAGATAACCTTTTTTTACTTAAGTAATATCTCATATAGGTACTGACTGCATTGCATTCTTCTGTCTCTTAGCTTAGCTTAGAGACTGCTGAGTACAGCTTCTAGAAATCTACCACTCACAGCAAAATACGGCTTCTAGGAGCTCAAGGCCATGCCAAGTCTCACATACTGAGCATAAGACCCGGTATTCTGGCTGCTCTGCTTTGCTCCCTACCCACAGAACCTGCATTTTAGCTATTTTAAAGCACAGCATCCCTCTCTCTCTGTCGCTTCGGGATTTTCACGTGGCAGATACGTTGGTTTGGCAGGTCACGGTGAGCTTCATAGCTTTGCCAGGTACCTGGGCACACTGTGGGAAAGCTGTCTTATCCATGAACCACAACCAGGAGAACTGCAGCTAGAAGGAAAAGCCTAGTGTTGGGGGGCCTTTCCCATCATGTGGCGCAACACATCTGCCTGGCGGGAGGCACATAAACCTATCGCAGAGCCCGAACAAGGACTCCGAGCATCAGGATCTCGGTCAACTCAGTGTATTCCACAACTTAGAGAATGCATAGGCACAGGTCTCCCATTTTTTAACCCGGAAAAAAGTCCAAAAAGCTTCTAGAAATTTTCACAGACTTTCCAAGCAGCCAAGCAAAAACCAAACACGAAGCCAAATGACACAAGTTAGAGACAGAGATAAAACTGGATGAAAGTCCACAGGGACTGTGAGTTTCATATCCAAAATAGCAGAGAAAATTCATCTCTGCGCTGCTGTAAATAAGTCACATTGGAGCTCACAACACTGCAGGAACAATCCCGTCCAGGACTGCCCACTTCTTTTCAGTGCTACAGCACCAACACCGCCAGTAAAAGCTGACGGTGACTCCAAGGGCTGACGGTGCAGGGATCCCATTCCCTGCAGCACGGAGTAGAAGGGACTCCTCACACGCTTCAGGTTTCATCTCCCCCTCTCCTATTCTTGGCCTTAACTGAACAACAATATTTTGAGGTGCCTGGGTACATGCCTACACGCTGCAGACTGCCCTCCAGTTTCTCTGGATGCCACCACTCTGCAAAAGTCTTCCTTGGGGCCGACAGTTGCGTATGTGCATTTTTACCCTGTTCAGTTTTCCCAATGGCTTCCTCATTCTACCCCCTCCTGACTCCTGACACATCCCGCTTCTGTTGTCCCCCTGCTACGTGAGCAGCTCTCTGTCTATTCTTGCTTCTTTTTGCTCTAGCTCTGCACAGCAGTTATTTGTTAGTTACTCAGAATCCTAATAATTTAGGTCAAAAAGCCCAGTGAATCTGATGTGGTTTGTTTCACATAAAAAGAGTGAAATTGAAAACCACTTTATTCTTCTCAACTGAAATGCTGCATCCCTATTAATTCAGGTGTATAAATAACACTCTCTAATGCTGCATCAAGGGCTCTGCTGTGTGATTAAACCTGCCTCCCTGACCTGTAATTAGAAACTTTGCCTCTGAAAGGCAGTTTGCAGAGAGAAAAGGAGAAAGAGAGAGAGAAGGAACCAGCTCTCAGACCCAACAATTTTGTTCTTAATAAATTATTCAGAGTTTTTGAAAGTTGAGCTGGATTTCCATCTGCTAGCATTAAAGACCCAAAGGGAAGAAGAACTGAAGGATGCTCACAGCAGAACACAACAGTACAGAGCGTGGGGCTGGAAACGAAGCCAGCCGAGAAGTTCACTGTATCCTCTGCCTGTCCCTGTTCGGGGGACCCTTTGCACCCCGGACTGCCGACAGGTCTTGGAGCGACGCGGAGGGACCCTCCACCAGAGTCGCACCGAGCGAGGGAGTGACGCGTTTGGGGTATTACATTAGAAGAAACCCCCCAAATTCAGGGAATGCTTTACGGATGTCGGCAGAATCAGACAATGAACGTGCAAAACAGATGGTGACGGACATGAGTACAGAAACAATATAGAGACCGGGCTGCATGGGCCCACACAAGTAATATATAACCTTTTCAAGACAAGTAACTTAAAGATGAATTCATTAATGATTAAACTGGTCTTTCGCCCCAGGGCCAATTAGACAGTACTGACCATTGTACTACTAATGATGGCAGTCGCTAATGATGAGTTGCAACCCCAAGGGTACACCTGATGTTGTAAGGTGAACTTCTCGCTTGGAAGTCCGGAGAGAGTAAATATGTTTTTCTCCTGGAGTCATAGTAAGAAAAAATACTATTCCTTCAGCCAAACGTAGATTCATTTTAACAAAAAAACAAATAAAACATTTCAGCTCCTGCAATGGATGTCAGTAATCTTCCCTCTTCCCATACACGGGGGCTAGAACAAGCTTTAGAGCACCGGATAACATGAGAACTGGCCCCAGGATGAGAGGTCTCTGGCCTTGGGTATTTGGCAGCTGTTTCCAGAGTTCTGCTTGATTTCAGATCAGAGAGATTTTGCGATGAATTCCTCCTCTGGTTACACCTATAATCTTTGTGTTGAGGGTGTGACTGACATCATAGTTTCAGTCTTTTATGTTTTCAGGCTCAAGTTTGCAAGGCCTGACACCGGGGAGGGGGAAATCAAGAGTCTGATAATTTTCTGCATAATTATCTTTTTCTATGAATTTCACAAGGTTGATCCAGGGTTTCAGGGGAGCCTTATGAATTGAGTCATCAGGTTTAAGGGGACCTACATGAGAGAAGAAAAACCTAGCATTTACATCTCAAGGACCCTTTGGTCAAAATACCAGCCCTCACGGAATTCTCCAATGCTTTGTGTCTTCTACTGTGCTTTAGACATCCACAATTTTAACTCAAAGAAGAGGTTAAATCTACCAACATATTAAATTTTCGCTGGTGGAAGTGCCTTCATCCCAGGCTGCCTAAGTTTGTAAATGTATGAGCTGCAGCGCCATGGAGACCACAACCCTGGTACGAGGGTACAGGACTGCACGAAACAAAAGAGTCCTTCAAATTCAGTAACAACAACTTTAAGTAATCTTTTGTGTTTGTAACGTGGTAGAGTCCAAGTTTATCACAGAGCTGCCAGAACGTAAATCTGATATAAACTACTTTGGATTAGATAGCGCAGCAGAAAGAGCTTTACTGGGGTATTGTGACAAGTTTTATGAACTTCTTAAAGAAACAAAACTTGGAAATACTAGCAGTGTTGTTAAGATATTGCTTTGTGGGCTTGAACACTCAGCGCTAAGAAAGAAAGAGGAAAAAAGGTAACAACTTCAGAAAACAGAACAGTACTTGAAACTTATATTAAGGCATATTTGGTTTTCCATCAGAATTTTAAGTCAGTGGTAGTTAAAGCTGAGTCCTATGAATCCAGCATGCTCTGCCTTCCTCAAAGGCAACCACGGGCTATCCTCTCTCCGTTTTCACAAATCCTCAGAGTGAGCCTGGCATCACTTCACTACTCTTTCCTCTGAGGGTCTTTCTCGTCTTGTAACATTGGTATGCAAGTACCTAAGCAAAAAGAGGTAAAAAGAGCTAGGAACTTGCCATACCCCACCTTCCAGAGACTACCTGCCTCGGCACGGTACTGTCACGGGCAGCCCCTGAG
Source organism: Nipponia nippon (assembly GCF_047370975.1). Lineage (NCBI taxonomy): Eukaryota > Metazoa > Chordata > Aves > Pelecaniformes > Threskiornithidae > Nipponia > Nipponia nippon. The sequence continues at coordinate 1,962,493 of NW_028262348.1, read as the reverse complement.
GTGCACCACCTCCCCACCAGCACGGAGCGGAGCACCCAGGCCGGCAGTTTCAGCCGCTCCGCAGGGACCAAGTTCACAGTTAGCTGCTTGTGTGGCTCTGCTCGGAGATCTGTCCAGCCCTGGGCTCCACTCTAGCCCGCCTGAGTTACTAACCAGTTTCTCTGGTTTTCAGCAAGTCGGACATCAGCCAGAATCAGCCCACAGGGTTTGAAACAACCTGTCCCATTTGCTGCCTTGGCCCCCCTCGCTCTCAGCAGCTCTGTCAGCATAGCTGCTCAGCGTGAGATGGCTGGCCCGCCCTCTATTTCTCATTTCTTGAGGGCAGTTCACCACCTACAGCCGTTCCTTTGAAGATTTTGCTCTCATACAGGGATTTACTCCATAAGCCGCGCTCCCCCCCTGCACAAATGCCTCATATGCCACCTTTCCAAGCCTATCAGCTCCCCCTCCAATGCCTGGGGCATGTGTGTGCCCCCAAGCAGGCTGCCTACCTACGGTTGCTGTGATTCCAACATTTTCCTCTTCAGGAATCCCTCGTTCTCTCCTACAATAGCATTTTAATGCCCCATCTACCTCCTCTCCCTGAGTAAATGGGTCCTCTCAGTGTCACTATCAGGGTTTTATGCACATCCACACTACTGCTGTAGTGGGGTACCCTTAACCCCCTCACATCGGGCTTGCTCTGTGTCCCCCTTCCTTTTCCCTTCTAACTTTGGATCTCCATTCTCCTCCAGTTCTGCAGAGGTTGCATACAAGCCCTGTATTTATCTGGTGACAGATCTTTCAGTGTGCTCACACGATAACTTTTCTAGAGTGATAGACAGAGATGAGATAAACTTATTGGCACGCGAGAGCTATCACCCAGTTGCTTCATCTACAAACGCAGCAGTATCTAAATTACTGCTGCTCCCCTATTTTTCCCTTTTTTATTTCCTAGTATTTTCACAAATCTCTCTCTCTCTCCCAGTAATAATAGGAAGTCTCTGAAATTTTTGCAATTGATCAGATGGAGCATTTAGAAGTTGTACCGTTCCATGAAGTCAGAGAGGAACGATGTCCAGATGAGCGTGCAGCCTCACAAGTTTAGCCTTAAACATTATGAAAATCAAAGGGAACCTTTTGTCATTCCAGCCCTGAACTGAATGAACCACAGTAGGATAACCCGCAGTTGGTCTTGGGAAAAAGAGGGATGTCACCAAGAAAACCTGACATAAACCCAAGTGACTTCCAAATCTCAAAATAAAAGGAAAGGTGGATCCAATGGCTTGCATTATTCCCAACCGCCAGACTGGAATATGGTACTACACTGAAAAAAATGACTTTTGGGGGAAAAAAAAAAAGGAGGAATTGTTCTGCATCTGTTAAACTCCAGTGACTCCGAAGAACACCTGCCCCGTTCCTCAGTACAAATATTTTTCTAGCTTTCAGAATGCAGAGAGGGTTCTGAAAATCGAGCTGGGTTTCCGTGCATCAACGGAGTCAGAAGGTGCCATTTCTACATAGCGGCTTTGCAAATATGATTAAAGCCTGAAGCACAATGCTGTGCTCCGTGGGACATATCTGACCCACACGCTGCCTTTTCAACTCTCTGCTTTTTCTAAATCATGTACATTATGAGTGAATAGAAAGAAAACGTGTAAACAAGAACAGAAAAGGTTGTTGCAAGTTCATTAATTCTGATCACTTAATAAGCTGTAAATTGAAGTGCATGAATTCCATTCTCTTGAACACCAGGATAAATTTGAAGAATCTCTATTGACTTAATTTACACTGATATGCATTAGAATAGTTTCTGACACATTCAGAATCAAAATAATTATTACAGCAACATTCAAGACCAGAAGGCATGTAGTTGCCATTTAGATAACTAAATAAGGGCCAGATTTACAAAAGTAGAGAATTCAATTCACCACATTAAAAAAAAAACAAACCAAAATCTTAACACTTTTTTTAAAGGTGGTGCAGAGGCACGGCCGCAGGGCCCAGGCAATTTAGGGCTGCAGGCCTTAAGAAGCAGGGTGGTACTTTGCACCTAACTAACGAGAACACAGCGCTGTGCAAAGCGTGACTGCTGTCCTCCGTACCTGCTTCCGACAGAAGAAAGAGATGAACTGTAGGCAAGGAGGCAGAACTAGCTGAATAACTTTGTCAAGCCAATATTCAGAGTGGTACTGATACATTTCAGAGCTGCTTTGCTTACAGGTCCCCTCGGAGGTCGTGAGGAATCCAGGAGGATATCTTTCCATGCAAAGATAAGCATTGTTTTGGAATTCTTTACTTTGTGGTTAGGATGCTGTCCATAAAATCTTACACTAGCTTTCTTGGAAGACAAAACACTTGGCCCTTTCCAGGGACCAAAAAGAATCCCTAACATCTTCAGGAACGCTAAGTTTCTGATACAATGACAGAGAAAGACATCAAGGTGGGAGAAGGAACCGCAGAAGTCTCAGAGAAAAAAAAAAAAAAAAATCACTGGAGCTGCTCAGTTGCAGTGCCACGAAGTTGCCTCTGTCTTCTGCTGCTGCTGGGTTGTCTGCAAGGAAGTCCCAAGAAAGCAGATCTGAAGTGATGCCCTTGAAACACGCGGCTATGACTGTCCGAAAATGATCCAGCGAAATGTCTAGAGAGCTCCTCCTGCCGGCTCTTTCCTTAGCGGTCCGAGCTCTTGCCAATAGAGCCGGTTTTCGGTTTGGCTTTTCAGAAGTTGGAAGCGAAGGGAGGCAAAGCTAACGCCACATCTTCCTTATCTGTCGTAGCAATAAACCAGCACGATCCCACAGTGTCTCCCGTATCACTGCCTGGTTACTCTCTGATGTCTCAGACAGGCGGAGATGCAGTGTCTAGAGGGCTGTGGCCAACGCCGGGAGCAGGGCAGCGCAGCAGCCGCAGGGGAGCCTGGGGAGCACCAGGAGCAAAGGCTGGCAGGGACAGGACCGCAGCGTAAAGGGGCACAGTGCCACACGGGCCAAGACAGAAGAGCGGAGCAGGTCTGGTGACAGTAACCACGTTTAGCCAGGAGCCCGACAACTGTCAGACAAGCCCACAGGGATGAGCCGGGTCTGAGGCCGAGCCAGAAAGTCAAGTCAGCAAGTCAGGGTCAGCACGGTCCGCGGCCAGGCACAGACACCCCTACAGCCTACCCCAGACTAGGACCGAGGACAAGGGCAGCTCTGTGCCGCAGCTCCCACGGGAAGCGGGGAGGCCCCAGCAGGCTTCTCTCAGCTCTTTGGCACACAGCACTCTTCACAGCGCTCTGATCCCAGGTTGCGCTCCACCATATCAGGGCAGACCTTGGACACAGGCAGCCAAACCTGTAGGACAGGGGGAAGAGGTTGCAGAGTCAGCCGGTGCACCCAGGGCCCTGACAACACACTGCCCAGCACAGTCAGCGAAGAACATAAAAATTATTTGACGTGCTGACAAAAGAACCTGGGTACAAACATGCCATGGGGGTTGGCAGTGTGAAAGATTGACAATCCGTACTTCAGCTGTTTCAGGGTCTGGTCAGGAATGACCTTTGCAGGACCCTGTATGTGTACTTTTATTTTGCCAGTCTGTTGGGAAACACTTCTTTTGAAGCCAGAGTAAATTTAAAACTGCCACTGGGATGTAATGACAAAGCCCCTCCAAGTTTTTCACCTATAACTTAAAACAGAGAAAAACAAATGTAAACTAATCCTGGCTTCCCATAAAAAATCCATCCACACCACATACTCCTCTGTGACATTTCAACTGCCCAGTTCTGTGGTCAAGCTATGTCCCAAAAGAAGAAAGCAGGCAAGACACACTGGCATCCCATTTCCTACCTCCTCACTGGCGACGCGCGCCAGAAGCCCGCACTGGCAGATCTCGCAGGTATGTCCGCCAGTCCAAACTCCCAACCCTGCCTGCACCGGGAGGTAAAACACCCCGAGGCGACACAGCTCAAGTGGCAGGTAAGAACTATCTTCAAAAAAGGAGCTTGTCAAATCAACAAGGGGAAGACTAACCCTTTGGAAAAGGGTGACCGTGATTATCTTATTGAGTTACAACAGGCAAAATCAGAGACAGACACAGAGGGGAAGGGAAACGATGCGAGGTGAGCATCCCAATAGTGTTCCCAGCTGGATGACACTGATATGTTGCTTAGATAGAGCTAGCCTGCCCTGCAAAGGCTGCGTGGCTACAGCAGAGAGCAATGGTCTACTGGAAAAAGAACATCTTTTATCAGTATCGATAAACATCTCCAGATGATGTAAGCTACTTTGGAAAAGAGTCGCATTTACAAGAGGAACGCGTAATTTTGCTGAGGTGGCCAGGGATATATTTTGTCTCCTTCTGTATAGAGTGCTGAGTGTATACAGGACTGTTACTAAATGTGGTTCCTCTGCCAAGCAATTGTATTCCCGTACTTTGTATTTCCAGTGTGAAAACTCTAATGAAACATTTTAAACCAAAGCCGTTTCCTTGGAGCTGCCTGTGACCTTCTTTTCCTCCTCTCTCAGCCGAATCTCCCTGCCAGGATGAATTCAGACCTAATGTCTGCTCCTCCCACCAGGCTTTTGGATATGTGACAATATCCCAGTCACTGGGAGCTGTGCCTGCTGGTGTCCATTGTCTTGCGTCCAGTTTGGGAGAGGGCTTTTAAGGAAAAGCCCGGAATGAAATTTATGAAGAGTCCAATGATTTACAGGAATGGCCAACCATGTAGCTACTTTCTGCACACATCTATCAGCAACCTGTGAGTCCTTGGCAATTAACTCACAAGGCTCCAGCATGGGAATAGTTCGAGGCTCAAGAACAGGCTTTTGAAAGTTAAAAAAAAAAGTCTGAAATGAGGCACCAATCTCAAAATACTATGACCCCATGCATCAGCTAGGGCTGTGGTAGGATACGGGGGGGAGCGCAGGGGGAATGCCTACCAACCTGCCCTGCAGAGCCTGTTCTGTTCCCTCGCTGCGTCCTGGCAGGCACAAAAAGGGGACGCACACCGACCAGAGGGGAGCTGCTGGCTGCGCGCTGTGGAACGCATTTGTTCCAGCAGTTCAGCGACGGGCACAGCGTGGACGTGCAGCCTGATCACGGCCACTGCCGAGTACAACCAAGCAACTACATCACGACACCGAGGCCCCAGCGCAGTGAAAGGAGATAATGCAGGGTCCAAGAAAGCCGCTCCTCGTCATGGAGATGCTGAGTAGGGTGCATTGCCCAGGTGGGACAGGGGATACAGACCGTCAGCCAGGTACAGCAACGTGCTGCTGATGCAAGGCCCTGGATAAGCCAACGATGGTGCTCACAGTATGGTACTGTACCAACAGAAGGAAGGCAAGTTATATGCCTTATTTGCAACCAGTCATAATCTGTGGGGACATTATATGGCCGTACCCCCATAGTGCCATCCCTGTCTCGCTTCCTATGGTGTCATCTATACTGCTTGCCCCGCGTAGTTTAGGTACATGAACAAATACACACCTTGGTAGAAAGTAAAACCACTTTCTCTGTTAACATCTCCTGTAATCACACTGCAAATAGGGTGCAAAAACCTTTGCAGATATCTACCCAATTCCCACGTTAAATCAGTACGTTACTTGACAAATGCTTTCATTTAAAGCCCAGCTACCTGCTAGGAATTCACAACGAGGCTTGAGCCCTTTGTCTACAAACTCTTAACTTTTCTCCGTCTGCCCCCTGTCCCCCCTTCCATCAGTGTTCTGCAATTTGCCAGCCTCCTTTATGTCTCAGTTATGTCGGCACAATGCGGGGCAGGCAGACCCATGTGCCCACAAACAGCAAAGCTCCTCCAGCTCACAATAACTCAGCAGGCTTCTGTGATTTTCAGAGACTGTGTTACTGTGTGCCCATGTCTGCTGTCAAATTACTGCCTGGACACAGGCTCCACGGCTAACCTCAGCCTTATCCCAAACATGAAATTGTCCCCGAGCCCTCAGAAATATTCATCTTCTCTTGCAGCTCTTCTTACAAAGTGGTGTAAACCTGGCTGACGCTTCTAGGAAATAAAGAACACGCTTACCCCTCCGAAGACATATGATGATTTTACGTCCTCTTTCTGCAGCCTACTGAGAGTGGCTGTGCTCCCTATCATGCCTTTAAAACACATCAAAACAGATTCGAAGGGTGGACAGTCCTCCTGAGGTTTCTACAGGAAAATGGAGATAAACGCCATAAAAAAACAATCCTTCACACATAGCAGGGGTTGAAAAATAAAATCTAAACCTCAGTTCCTTTTTCTCTTTAGTGCAAGTTCTGGCAGTCCCAGGACTGTTCGAACTTCTAGCTGCTTGTCATGGCTGTAACATCACAGCAGTGAGGAAAAACCCTGAGCACAGTTACTCCAACCTTAGCTGCCTTCCCCTGGAAACCCTGACCCTGCCCTACTCTACCTGAGGCTGTGAAAAGACAATAATAATAGGAAGCTGTTCCTACAGCTCCTACAAGGGAAACACTTATTTCCATGTCCTGCCTTATTTTAAATACCTGTACACAGGAAAGACGGCACGCACGGATCACACACAAAGCTGTAGCTGAGGCAAGATTTTCTCAAGTCAGATGTTACTGACTGCAATTGCTGTTGCCTGTTTCAACCTTCTCCTCGAGGTGTCTCCACCTCCCATTGCAATGTCACAGCAAAAGAAGTTCCCCGGTGGTCTGCAAAGAAGCAAAAGAGCAAATGGCCAGACAGAACGGACATTGTTTATATAACAAAATTAATTCTAAATCAACAATTCGGAAAAGTAACATTGTTGCGTAAAAAGTAGACAAAAATAGTTGTTGCATTGACAGATGGTGCTACTAACAGCAACATTTTGCATATATAAAGCACTCTGTCCCCCAAATCCTCAAAATGTTTTAGAAAAAAGAACACACCACTATTCTTCAGTGTTTTAGAGAAAAAGTGAGGCATAAGGCATTCATAGGGCTTTGTCAAAGTAACTGACAGTTCACCACCAGAACGAAGAATAGAACCCAGGCTTTTTAATCCCTGTTACTCAGTTACGTGCGTTATTTTAAAGCAGCCCTTGGATTTACTCATTTTAGTGTAGGTTGGGTAAAAAGGGAGCACTAAAGCAGAAACAAACATGTGTTCTACATCTCAAAACAAGATTTTCCTTGTGGAATGGCAATAAGGATACCCTGCAGCCTTAGGTTTGCTATGCAGCCATAAAGCCTTCAGCCTCTTGACTGTGCCGGTAGCCAGGATCACCACCAATCCATATTCTATGCCCAGCCCCTGCTGCGGGAGGCAAAGATAACAAAGGCTGTGACAGAACTCCATCAGGGAAGTCCTTTTGGGCCCCATTTCCATCAGCTCATAAAAGGAACAGCCTGGACCCACATGCTGGGCTCTGCTAAGGCTGCTCCGGGCTGCAGCTCTTCATTTGCAAAAGAAATGACCCATTCATTTCTCTCTGACCTCTGCAGACACTTCAGACTGCTGACCTCCTCTGCCGACGGCCCCCACCGCTCCCGCGAGCTTCCTCAAACAGGTGCTCCCCGACTACAACCTCTGCCTTCCCAGGCAAGCTGAACTAACGCAGCCTCGACAGTCCCGTACCAGGGCTGCCAGGGGGCTGTTTGCGCACAGGCAGGGGAAGGTTCGGCCCTCAGAGCAATTGTTTCCTATCCAGAAAAGCAGAGGCCATAGGAAAAGGAGGTGCAGATGAGAGGAGGCAATTTTAACTGAGTCAACTGAAGTTAAAAAATATACTTGCTTGTGCGTGCGTGTGCACTTAACGCAGATCTCTTCCCTGCAACTACTGACCGCTGCACGTTGCAGCTGCACTTCGTATTAGCGTGTGGTTGCACAAGCAAGGCCTGTGGATCCTGCAGAGAACCGCGTGGCTTGCGACTGGGGCGTTCCCGTCTCCGCAGCAGGTTTCCAGATTCAGTTTTGTGTTGATAGATGAAAGGTGACAACGCTACTTCAGCAGGGGAATCCACAGGTGACAATGCTACTTCAGCAGGGGAATCCAGGTGCTTGCACCATGCTCCAGGAAAAAGACACATCTCCTCAGACATGCTCGTCACCCACGCTTACCTTGGCGTTCGCAGCCTTAGTACCAAGAGTTTCACCACCCATATTGACTTTTGTTCTTAACAGCCCCATTCTAGAGAGAAGATTAGGCTGTTTCACAGCTGGGACAGGGTAATGAGTCTCTTGTCAAAGGTCACAAAGGCATTTGGTGGCTGAACTGGGAATTCAGTGCTGGTTTTAAGTCCAAGTTCAGAGCCCTGCTCACTGGACTGATCTCTACACAATAACGTTTTTCTACTTGGCAGAGAGATGGGAGCTTTCAGGTACGTCTGGAAGAACACTGAGGTCCTCAGATGGAGTCACAGATATATGCAGCACAGACTAACATGATTTTTCAATAAAAGCAGCATAAAAATAAAGCAAACTAGGTCAGTTCTTCCACTGGTCTCCAAAGAACACCCAATTATCAGAATGAACATAACCATCTGTAATAAGTAAGCCGGTTTGGAAGCTGAACTGTTTGTTACAAGCGCCACATAGACACCAGCTCTCGCTACTGGCAGAAGCAGCCTGTGAATCAGAGCCCCACGTCTGATGCAAGAGAAACTTGGGCGTCTCAAGCTGCTTTCCCCAGCAGAGAACAACCCTATTAGTTTGAGAAAGTCCCCTGCCTGCTTTCTCTCTGAGTAATTAAGAGTGAAATCCTCCTCTCTGTGACCCCAATGCTCCCAGCCTAGCCTGATTTACACATGAAAGGAACCCTCTGAGGGGCTTTCTCCCTTTCACATTCACAACCAGGCAGGACCTATAAATAAAACCTTTCTGAAAACAGGAGCTTTCAAAAAGGTCTGTGTATGTGCGCAAATGTATACGAGAGAAAGGGAATGGATGTGCGCACTTGAGAATGCGTGTGTGTTTGCATGCATATGTGAAGAGCGGCTGAGAAGAACGTGCATTCATACACCAGCCCGCATGCAAACAAGTGTACTCGGAAAAGCGTCTACATGGAGGCGTGAGCGTGCACAGGTAGTCGGGAGCACTTACGGGAGCGAGGGAGCATGTCCAGGCGGATTTCCAGCGAGCATGGTTCCAGGGGACGTTCACCCAAGTCAGCTGAGTCACCCTAGAGTTACACGTGAAAAAAATGAGAGCAGATTTAGACCCAGTTGTGCATATGAGAGTATGCTTGGGATGCACTTTCCCTCTAGAAAGCAGTAAAGTACTTGCAGAACAAAACGCGAGTGTTGTACGTTGCTTTGGATATAACGTGGGAGGTAACAGGATCAGGTGTCGGGGCATGTGTTCCTACGGCTTTGACAGAGGGTGAGATTTTTAAAAGGCTGCATCTTCTCAGCAGCCTGGGACAGAGAAGGGTGTTGCATTTTCCAGGGCTGTCATTGCTCAAAAGTGATTTTTACAGTTTGTTGGAACACAAAACCCCTCAACGTTTGTAAAGTAAACAGTGGGACTGATGCCACGAAGGTCAGAAAATCAAAAGGACTACGACTGCCTTTACAGTAGCTTATGGACACAGAAACGCCCAGATAGGAATCTGTGCTCGCCCCGTTCACCCGCCTGTCCATGCAGCCAGGATATTTCCCCCTCCATGAGGCCCAAGGAGGACCCTACGCAGTCTCCAGGAAGCTGGCGGTTAGTGTGACCCTGCCCTAACACAAAACAGGTGACAGAGAGCCCCGAGCCAAGCCAGGACAGACCGCAGGGCTCCGTAATGCAGGTACTGGTCTGTGAGTCTTTGCCTCCGTAAGAGAAGGCTTTTTAAGACCTGGCTACAACGTGATAATTTGAGAACTGCAAACTATTTGACTCCACTACTCCTGACCAGCTGAATCGTTTGCTTACTGGAACCGCATCCCTGCTCTAAGCCTATGCCAGCAGCCGGGCTATCCGTGTGCTAGCATCGCCGGAGCTGCGCCACTGCTTGGTGGGAGACTCCAGGGCGCGAGGCGGGGAGCCGGGAGGGCTGCTGCACCCTGCACCCTCCCGACTTCACCGCTGCTGATCGCAGCTCTTGGATCTCTCCCCCACCCAATTCTTATACAAACATTTAAAACCAGCAGGCAGGGAAAGGCACAAAGCGGGAGACATAAGGAGCGCAAAGCCTCACAGACGCGCACAAAGCACAAAATGCCTCTTCTGCCAGTTCAAAAACTCTTCCCAGCCACTTGCGCTAGGCAGGAGGTGCATGAGCAGGGATGCAGCGCTCCCCTCCTACTGAGCTCGCAGCTAAAGCCCTCCCCCAGTTCCCAGGGTCTTCAAATGAAGATTTGCATAGTACTTCCAGATCATTCCCGAGAGAAGGGACAATGGCTCTCTCACCGCCCTCTTCCCCCCTCCCTCCTTCACTTAGGAAGCCGATAAAGCCCTGGTGGAAAGGGGAACAAAGGATTTACAGATGGCAGAATATCGATTTCTGCAGTTGCAGGACTGCAGGGAGAAGATGAAGAACCCCCCAGAAACTCTGTGAAGTTTGAGACACAGGCGCTGTCTCTGCAGCACGAACCCCGCGTTCGTTAAGAGAGTATCTGAGGGAGGAAACCTTGCTATGGGAGAGGGACGAGCAGGTCCCTGAAAACTTGAAAATACAGAGAGATGAGATTACAGCCTGAAGCCCCAGCGAGCACGTTTGTTGTTCCCAAACCTCCTAAACGGAAAGGCGCTTCCAGTGAAAGCAGTTTGCCACCAGGCGGGCCAGTCCGGCATTGCTCCGAGAGCCTTCGGCCCCAGCTGACGGCTTTTATAAACTGCATCTCATCAGCGATTCATGCTGTTCTCCGTGTCCTCTTCTCCCCTCCATCCACCCCAGCAGCTAGGAAAAATAAGAAAAAGAAAAGTGAAGGATGAGTCTTTGGAAAGCGGCCTTTGATTCTGAATTAGTGGAACCTCCCTGCCTCAGAACTCACCAACTTTAGGGCCATTACCTGAAAGCCAAAGTTTCCTGCCTCCACAAGCCTTTCTGTCCTTAGCACATATAAACCCAAGCTTTATTTTGTGCTACAAATATTCTTTTTCAGCTTAGCGAGTCCACTCCCCTCCGCTGAACACCAGCTCGCCGCAATCGTTCACATTTTGCTAAGCTGAACAGCGATACGATCCAAAGGGTCCAAATCGGATGGTGCACGTCCCTGCTGCGTACCCACCAGGAGACGTTTGCTGGGGAGCCGAGTCAGGCTACAGGCGTTCTGCCCTGCCTCCCACCCCCCGAAAACAGCTTTCTCAAAGCGACTGCCTACCAGCACTTTATTTTTCCCCTTTTCCTTTTGCAGAGCTAACTTCGTAGCATTTCTGCACTCAGGAGGCTCCCAGGATGCCGGATCTTTTGGAAAAATGTTGAAACTTCCTCAAAACATTGGATTTAGGACCGGATTTTGAAAGGTGATAAGCTATTTTCTAAATCAAGCTATAGGCTTTGGAAAAACTCAGGTTAAGTCCCTTCTGCAAGGCAACAGTGCACACCAGTGAGCGCAAGAGGGGTTCCCACGCCACAGGTCAATAATCCAGAGCTACCGGGCCAGCGGCAGAGCCGGCTGTTCCTTCACCGCTATCTTCCCCACACCTTTGTAAAAAATACGTGCTGTCAGGATGAGCGTGATCATCCCAGTGACAATAACGATGACGTACTGCGCAGTTAAACGTTTCATACAACTGTATCAAAACATTCTTCACAATACTTTTTAAAATGTCTAGGTTCCTCCAAATACCTGTCTGTCTTACCTCAGTGAGAAGAAATTTTTCACATGGAATCTTTTGTGCCTTCTAGCAGTCGCTCCCAATTTACACCACGTTTAAAGAGGAGGTGAATCGGACCCGTGAGACTCCCGACACACTAATGTGGAGCTGCATCGCAGCTGCTGGGATGACGCCGCCTAAGGAAGCCCCACTTTAAAGCAGAGTAACTCAGGCTGTAGTGCAACTGCCACCGTGCTCAGGTTCAGGGCAGACCTGAACCCCGTTTTCAGTTGCTCTCCACGAGCCCCTTGGAGCTCCGTGGGTGGAAGAAGCGCTCGCAAGGAGCTTCTTTTAACCTGGGGCAGCTGTGCTGAGAGTTGCCGCTACTACGTACTGCGCCCTGCGAGCATTTTCTTCTCTGAACAGCGTTTTCAAGACTGTCAGAAGAGTGAAGGTGCCAGGGAGAACGAGGGAGAAGCACACCTCGGCTGCTCTCACCTCCTGCTGAACGCTTGCACGTTGTCTTCTGAGGCTACTGCAGCAAAACAAGCTCTTTTTATTTCAGAGAGCACCACTTGATGCTTCTTTCCTCATCCTAGACAGAAGTTTGCTTCTTGTTTTGCTGATCCTTTTTTGTTTTCTCTCCTTTGTAAACATTCGTGTCTGTTGCTTACTTTTTGTTCTTTTTGCTACAAACAAGGGTAGTTTTGTTTACATAGCTCCTACTATAAAAACAACACCGTAATTTGCTTTAGGATACAGAACTTAGTCTTGGTTTCATCACTTAAATAATATACAAAATAATTCTTGCATCTCCTGTTGCCAAGAAAAGTCACATGCAAATCCCTTTTTTAAGTCTGATATGACATATCTCATAAGCCTGAATCCAAAGGATGCAGGTGGAGAAAGGCAAAATCTACCTCCAACGTGGACAAGAACTTCATGACATAACGTTCCCAGCCTCATTCAGCGTGCACACGGTGACGCACACGGTGAGCTGCAGTGGTTTCAGGTCTGTCCTGTACAAAGTGCATCAGGTCGAGGAGGACAGAAGAACACAACGCCAGCAGGGAATAACTTCTCCTTTCAGTATGGAAGCAAGACTGTTCTTAAAATGATTTATTAAATGAAATAATATGAAAGCAAATTACTGGAAGAGGTAACTGTGATTTAAAAATGAAGATAGTAACAAACCAAAGTACTTATTAACAGTTTACACTGCAAAGATACAGTAAACATAAACAACTGAGCAATGTTTTTCTGCCAAGGTATATTTCACAACAGCCTTCCAAGATCCCGGCCACCTTACCATTCCTACATGCTACTCAGTAAATTTGACACCACAAGCCCTGCTCCAAGTGGAAAAGGGAAAAGGAACCACACTCCCCAGCAGCAAACACAGCTCCCCGCCACCTCACAACCCTGCTGTAACAGCAACTCAGCCGCGCCACGCGCCTTGGTCTTGCCAACAGAAAAGCGATCGGTTTTGTGGGCCCAAGGCGAAATGCGAGCCTGTGCCACCCCCAGAGCGGCACCATGTAACAGCATAACCCCAAGGCAGCAGAGCCGGCTATACAAACAGAGCTCTTGCACTTCCCTTCAGCTCCTCTTCGTTTTTCACAGATGCTGACTTCATCTGGCAGAACCTCTTCCTTCTCCTTCCACAAATACACCTTGTTAGGAAGAAAATACAACCCCTTCACCATCATTCGCTCACAGACCAGACCTTACCACCGCCCCTTCCCGAAAGCCCCGTTGCTCTGCTTTCCCGCTCCATCCGCCTTGCCCACTGCAGCAGCCCTCGTCTTACCGCGGGGTTTTAAGTGTCTGAAAGCGTGCTCTCCATCTACACGGCTTCTACCAAAGGTCAAACAGCCAACCATCAGGCTGCAATAAAGAATTATAATAAAACAGGATCTAGACGCTTGCAAATTAATTACGATTTTTCTTTTTTCCCTGGAGATCTTATGTTTATTCAAGTGATGTTACTATTTCAGGAGAATCATCCCAGGAATCCACTAAATTAAGAACGTATCAGTGGTTACGGAAGCGCATTTCCTTAATGACAAACATCTTTCTACTGTTATGATTGAAACAGTTTTCATATCCCAACGATAGGACTGGTCCCTCATGTGAAAAAGTCACTTTAACAGATATAACAAACACAATCCCTTCTCTGTTGTTGCATAAAAGGAACTTAAACACAGCTGCGCAATTGCTTCACCGCCAGGAAATTCCAGGTAGGACGCCAGGGCTGCCTCCACTGAACACACGGGCTGTGGGACTCGCTCACAGACACCCACCCCGGCAGCCCTCCCTCCTCAGCCTCCCCTGGCCGCAACGCCACAGAGCGGCGTGTTTCCTTCTGCTCCCAGAGCTGCGTGGTCACAGGTCCCGTCCCGTCCCGTCAGCACAGCCCCCCCACCCCGAGGAGCCCATCGGCCCCCCTCACGCCCGGGACGCCCCCACAGCGCAGCCCCGACGGCAGCCCCAACCCCGGCGCCTCAGCGCCAAAATGGCGCCGGTCCCCCCCGCCCTTAAGGAGACACCGCCACGCCCACGTGACTAAGGCGGCGCGTGCGCAGCCAGGCGGCCTCCGCCCGCGGCCGCTCAAGGTCAGGCTCGCGCTGAGCGGCGGCGTGCGCAGCTGCTGTGTCCCGCCCCCGCCGTCAGTTCCGGTTCCGGTGGCGCCCGCGGAGGCCGAGGCGATGGCGGCGCTCGGAAGGGTCTCCCGGCTGCTGCTCGGCGCCGCCGCCCCGCGCTCCCTGCCGGGCCGGAGCATGTCGGCCGCGGCCCACGAGGGCGCCGGCGGAGGTAACGGGGTCCTCCGGGGGGCGAGGGCGCCGCCGGGGCCCTTGGGCGCCGCGCCGCCGACCTTGACAGCCGCCGCCCTTTGCGGCGGAACCGGGGCGCTCGGCAGGCGTGAGCCCGGGAGAGCTGCGGCTGCAGCCGTGAGCCGCGGTCCCCGCCGGGGCGGGGAGGGAGAGCCGGGCCCCGGGGGCCTAACGCCTCGCTAACGCGCTAATTGACCTAACGCGCTCGCGGGTCGCTAGGGCTGACGGAGACGGCGAGCGTGGCGCTAACCCATGTAACGCTCCCTGCTAGCCCGCCTGTGGAAGCTCCTGACCTTCGTGGTGGCCCTGCCCGGGGTTGGCGTTTGCATGTTGAACTGCTACCTGAAGGCGCAGCACGAGCACCAGCGGCCCGAGTTCGTTCCTTACGCTCACCTCCGCATCAGGACCAAGGTACGGCCAAGGCCCTCTCGTTCTCCCCATCGGAGGTGCCTGCCTACGCGACCTTAACGCCTGGCTTTGTTTCTGAGGCAGCAGAAGTTTCTCGCAGCTCAGGCAAAGTGCCCGTGGTGTTCGCAGGCCTTCCCGCCCCCAAGTAATCCTGCTAACGTCTTGCTGAAAAACATTTCGGTCCTAGAGCTGCTGTACGTGCCTTAAACTAATGCGGATCTAAAAGCTAACAGGAGATCCCAAATTCTCAAATCTGGGGTCCTCACAGTCCAGCGCAGCTGATGTTTAAGCAAGAGCAAGGACCTTGCTGTCTAGAGAGGCTGGCTCCCAGCTAAGGGAGACTTTTCCAGCTCTTGCTTCCTACGGGAACAGATGCCAACTTGCTGAACTCATCAGCCCGTTGAGCTGTGTGATGTTTGAGCCCCTACCGCTGTTGATTTCCTGTGCTGCAGATCGTTGTCAGCTGCCACCGGCTTTTTTCTTTTTTCTTTCAACAGCCTTTCCCCTGGGGTGATGGGAACAAAACTCTGTTCCACAACCCCCACGTTAATGCCCTCCCAACCGGTTACGAAGACGAACAGTAAGATCCCGACCACAGCCAGAACTTTGGCTCGTCCCGTCTTGGACCAGAATGTTGTGTGGGAACCATCGCTTAGGGAACCATCATTTAAAAAACTCCACATTCCTTCCGTGATGAAGCCGAATGGCGTTGTGGCCTCTGTCTGTACTCGTGTAGAGGTCCTTTAAATAAACAACTCTGAACTCGAATTGAGGATCTGACTTTTTTGTTAATCTGAACCCTTAGAAGTTCTTTAGTTCGGTGTTTGCTGGAAGCATTGAGGCTTCCCACAGGATTCAGCGCAGGAGCAAAGGGGTTTGACTGCCTGAACGTCAATACCTGCTCCCGTATCTGGTAATGCTAGCGACAGGAACGCGTTCAGCGCAGGACGTTACTCCATTTCATATTCTTCATGTCTGGTTTAATTGATCACTGTAAACCCTCAGCTCGCAGCCAGATGAACAGGGATCAGCCTAATACTGTACATTAAAATTATTAACATTCAGTATACGCTGAAGCTATTGCAGTATTTATTAACAGCCATGAAGGCAATTTTCTCTTAGCCCCTCTGGGCGAGGCAGTGGCAGCAAAGACATTTAACCGTTTAACTAAGCCCTGTGTGCCTTCACAATGCGAATCTTCATTCGGCGCTCAGATTTTCTGGCGTATCGGCACGTACGTTGCTCGCAACTCTGCTTTCCATAAAGCCGCAGTCTGGCAGTACGAAGTCTCTCGTACAGGTGTTATACATGAAAATACAGTTTTTGCTCCGCTGCGTACGTCTGCGTAGCGTATGCTGTGTCACTCGGAAGTTTCGTAACCTGGAAGAGCTTAATTATCTTCCACAGCTAACAGCCAGTTCTAAAGCCCTGAGTCTGTTCCAGCACAATGTTAATTTTGAAGTTTTTCCTCTCTGCCAGTCAACCGTTTTCCGAGTCCTCCTGCAACTTCTACGTTTTTTTGCATGGTATGAAAGCGCAAGCTGTGTCTTAGCTGCCATTAATACTCTTTTTCCCAAAAGGAAGAACGCAGCAGCTGACTTGGCATCTTGCTGCCGAAAGGAGCGATGTGAGAATCTGAAAGCAGGATCTCACCCTTCCCCACGTTTCAATGCCATTTATTTCATCCACTTAGTAGTAAAATGACAGCTAGGACAAGCTTTTCTGTGTTAAAAGCACAGAACAAGGCACTAATGGACACAGTAGTTTTAAAGTTAACTGACAAACTCGCACTACGTTTATTCCTACATGAAGATCATAGAAAAGCAAACTGGTTGTATGTGCTACTCCTTAAAAAAAAAAAGCCACATACTCAGCAGTCCACAAAATGCTATTTACCGTGCTCTTAGAGAGACCTTTCCCTTAACTCACTATTTTTATTTATACCCGAGCGACCCAGCAGTTTAAGTGTCAACAGCTTGTTTTCCAAGTGCTGCGTTTAATCCCCGTGCTGCCGCTGCGGCGGCCGTCTCAGGCAGCGAAGAGGAGCGGGGTTAACCCGGGCGCCCGACTGCGCTCCGGCCGACGCGATCAGGCCATCGCTGCAGACGCGGGGAGCGACGGCCCCAGCCTGCCGCGAGTCCTGATCTTCTGCACAAGTCCCACGCTGCTCTCGGTGTCTGGGGGGATTACTCAGAGCTGTGGCGCGGATGAGCCAGCTATTACGTTTGAGAACAACTTTTTTTTAAAGGTTTTAAAAAAGTAAAACCTCTGAATGATCCTTCAGGTAGTGTTTAAAAGCTGAGAGGGAAGCTCAATTTTCTCCTCACTGCAGTTCTAGGAGAATTAGGAAGTTGACTTCTCTTTCGTCCCCAGACCGCAGTATTTTATACTCTTTCACCTGCGTCGGTGTAACGAGCGGGGACAGCTTTTGCCCGTCCCTGTACAAGGATCCACAGAAATCCCCTCCCCTGCCACAGCGCTCACAGGGCCGCTGGACGGGATGGATCCCGATCCCGTGCTTCTCTTCCAAACACCCTTTTTCTAGTCGCCGCAAGCGTTTCTGCAGCTTACAAGCCAGCACAAATAACTTCTGTTTGCTTTCCTAGGTGTAAAGTACACAGGTTCAGGAGCAGCTTTGTGAGCAGCTGAGATCCCCAGGCGGCAGCTGGGGCTTTGAGCGTTATCAGCCGTCAAGCTTCGGCCCAACGTTTCCCTCATTCAACGCGCACTTTAACTACCCCAAGTCAGCGATGGCAGCGGTGAGCGTGGCCAGCCTGGCGCTTTGTGGTAGCGGGGAAAGGGACGGCCAGGGCTGCGCTGCAGTTTTACTGCAGGAGCACATAATGCTCAAGGAGAGAGAATTCAAGTTCAGGATTGTTTCAGTACCTCAGAAAAGGCTGAAGAATTAGCCTCTGCATTAAAAGCATCCTCTTCAGCTCCTGTTGCAGCCCACCTCCATCCCTCCTAGAGGTCACAATCAGATTCTACTGGACAGTTATTTACTTGAACAAAATATAACCTGGTTATATTTATTTTAGCTACGTTATTGCAGGTCCAATAGAGCGTTTTTATACCATCTCTGTTGCTGATACAAAACAACGCTTTAGGCCCTCAGCATTCAGGATCGTATAAAACAAACTTCTTCCACCAAAATTCAGCAGCATAGAGAGGAGACAAAGTAAATTAACCTCCTTCCTACCCTAGTTTCTAAACACTTTCAAGTGTTATATAAATAAGCAAGAGAAATTGGTCACAAAGCACCTACTGTCTCAGCCCACTCTAATACGCGTTCTCCCATTATGCAGTACATTCAATAAGAAGTTAGTTCAAACGGCTTTTCACGCTGTTAGATGCTGAACCACCACCAAAATTCATTGAAAAGGAGGCAGTAGTTACCACAGGATCCAGTCCTTTTCTGTCTTTTTTTTTTTTTTTTTTTGTGCGGCTGTTTGTTTTTACAAGCAGAGAAGATGCCTCGCTTCCTAGAAAGCAGCTTAACAAAGGTCTTATCCAGGTGGGTCTAGTCCTGTGCCTGGTGACGTGGCTCAGTCCGAAGGCTCGTACTAGCGACGCCGTCCGTACAGTTGAGGTCAAGAGGAGTTTTCAGTTTTTCCTTTGCTTGGGCCCATGAACTCCAGGCCTTCGATGGGTATGTCCTTCTCCTTGATGGCTTTCTGAAAAGAAGAAAAACAAAAGTAAAAGATAAAACTTGACGTGTCTTTATAGCGCTAAGTGATGTAATCTTTGGTACGAAGCATGATCTAGAAAAAGTAGTCTTAAGACTGATTTGGATAACGCTTCAATATTAGAGATGCTCAAGTATATACCGAGGACTCACGCTGAACTACAGTCCAGACCCTGTCGCATCAATGCGCCACAGCCTCTAAACCAGCAGGCTTAACAAGTCGCATTAACGAGAAGAACACCGTAAGCGACACCTGTAAAACATTATACGTCACGACCGGCAGAGAGAGGAGGCGGGCGGCAATCCGCAGCAGCGCGGAGGGGCTGCCGGGGGAGGGTACGGGGAGTTAAGTCCGGTGGGAGAAGCCCTGGGGCGGAAAGGGGCAGCACTAAGAGCGGGGTGCGGGCCCTCGCGTACCGGCCCGGCGGGGCGGGGGCGCGGGCAGGGCCGGGGCCGGGGCCGCACGCACCTGCACGCAGAGCTGGTAGCGCTTGAAGAGCTGCCCGCAGGGGTCCCCGCCGCCCTCGCCCTTGAGGAACTTCTCGGCGAACCAGCGGTTGAAGCACTGGTCGTACTCGCGCTTCAGCTCGGTGCAGGCCTCGCCCACGCTGTTCATGGCGGCGGCCGAGCGCCCGCCCGCGCCCTCTCGCTGCGCCGCCGCTCTGACGCGCTTCCGGCGCGGGGGGGGTGACGTCGCGGGGCGGCGGCGTCAGGGCGCGATGCGGGCGTTGCGCCTCGGCCGCTGGCTGTGGGCCCGGGGGGGTGGCGGCGGGGGGCGGCCGCTGCTGCCGCCGGTCCCGGTCCCGGTCCCGGTCCCGGTCCCGGTGGCGGTGCCTCCTGCCCGGGCCGCGCTGACGGCGCCCGGCGCGTCCCCCCCGCAGGTAGGGCGGCTCGGCCGGAGGACAGCGGGGGGGGGACGGGCGGCTGCTCCTGCCGGCCCCGCTCTGCCCCGGGCTGAGCTACCGGAACGAGCGCCGGGTCCGGTTTGCCCGTCCTCCTTTAGGCGGGAGATGAGGAGGATGAAAAGACACGAGTTCGGTTAAAGTTAATTTTCCAAGAAAGTAAAGGAATCGGCGTGTCCCAGCAGATGTAAACTCGGGGTTTTGCCACGTAACCAGTTTCTAGTTCAAAAAAAAATAAAAATAACACTCTATTAAACTTGCTCACCTTCTCTTTTTTGTCCGTGCTTGTCTCTGTGCAGCAAGAAGTGACGGTGGAAGTGCTGGATCACCTGGAGCGCCTGGCCTTGGTGGATTTCCGCGATGCGGAGGGCGTAGAGCGGCTGCAGAAAGCGATCGGGTTTGCTGATCAGCTTCGTGAAGTAAACACAGATGGAGTAGAACCGATGGATTCGGTCCTGGAGGACAGGTAATGAATCACAGCAGCCTCCTTTTAACTGCTAAGGTATCAAACTCTTTACTTCTGTAACTTTTCTTTCCCCCCCCCCCCCCCCCCCGGGAATCACCCTGGTTATGCGTTTGGCCCCTTTGCTTGCGGAAAAGTCTTACCGTGGTTTTGCGTGGAAGGCAGATGTCGTTGGCACCCGTGACCTTTGTGTGTAAGCACAGCGAAGATGAACTCCAACGCCTTTGTGTATCTTACTTGTCACGAACGATCTGCACACGCTGCTCCCCAAATACCTGTCCGTGGCATTCTTAGTTGCTTCAAAATGTTCCAATACTTGTCTTACCGCTTACTTAAGACCAAAACTAGGTTTAGAGATAAGCCACACTTCATATTTCCTGTTCATGGAATAGCTTAAAGACAGGTGGGTAATCTTTGTTCTTCAGGTGTCTGTATCTCAGAGGAGACGATGTTACAGAGGGCAACTGCACCAACGAGCTGCTGAAAAATGCCAGAGAGAAAGTAGAGGAATATTTTGTAGCCCCACCAGGTATTGTCTTCCTTATAAAAACCTCTTAATTTTGCTTGAATTCACCTGAGGAGTGTAACCTGCCATAACAGCATTTACTTTCAGAAATACTAGCTAGTAATGAGGAAGTAGTAAGATAAATAACCGAAGCCATCTGAAAAAAACAAACTGCAATCTGCTGGTCCAAAAGCAGAACAGGAGCTAACCTTACTCTAAAGTCACCGCACGTGTTGAGCGATTACTTACACAAGTCAGGCAGGACTTACTTCCCTTACTTGTGCAGGAAATTTAAGCTGCCTGTAAGAAGACAGAATAAACTGGAGAAGCGCTTTTCTGCTAAGCTGTGCTCCCCAGAAGGTTACTTACTGCTTGTCTCACACGACTTTTTGTTTTGTCTTCTATCAGGTAACATCCCTTTACCGAAGCTAGAAGAACGAGAGACTTTTCTGCAGGGCTCTTAGTGAGAGCCCAGAACCCAGATGCCATTTTGGTATTTTATTTGGGAAAACCAAGGTCTGTGCAGTCACGGCTGAGAAACCCTGGCATGCATTTTGAGCAAAAGAAGAGCGCCTGCAAGACAATTCACAGAAGGAGGAAGGTGTACGAAGTTCCGTAGTGCTACTGAAATACTCAGTGTTTATGAAGCTGGAAGGCAGCATGACAGATGATAAGATACTGAACGGCTTAAAGGCTTTAAAGAGAACATTGAAAGGTGATCGTTAAATAACCCAGGATGCTATATTTTTTCCTCAACAAGTTTGTGAGGAAAACGAGAGAGGCTGGAAGGCTGTCTTTGCCTGTTTCTCAACTTTAGCTCAACTCTGCTCTGACCCTGTCAGAAGTAACAAAGTCCGGTGTGGAAGAGTCCGTAACGCTGCTGAGTATCTCTCTGACGTACGGACAGAACTCGGATTTCCATTAGGGAGGAAAAGGCACTTTGAGGAGATGATTCACTCAAATATTTTGCTTCCATTGAATATTTCCATGTTATCTCTGTGCCCCCTGTCTGTGTGGGTTACCTTCTGTTTCCCACTTTGTATTTTTATTCTCACAAATTAAATACTCGAGTTGTACATAATTTGAGAAAGAACTTTTCATAGACAGAAATAGCTGCTCTAGAATTAAAAATCTTTGCCATGAATATTTCTGTACACCAGATGTGTATCTCTAGTGACACTAGCGATATTTTCTGGATCAAACCATTTTTCCGTTTCAAATAAAGCATTGCAGTTGTTTGTGTTATGTAAAATATCCTGTGTGGCTAAGCTTGTAAATAAAGAATGTAATTATTTGCGAACTTGGCATTTTTGTTCTGTTGGCACCGTGAACTAAATATGCACTATAACCATTGTATTTTTGTTGGAACAGGTTTTAGAAATACAAGTACCCCAGTACCCGTTAGTGTTGCAGGCAGGCATTGCTAGCAGGAAGCTAGCAACAGCTTTATTAGAAGAAGCAGTAACTTTTCGTCCTGGATGGCGGTCCTTAAATCCATACATAGATTTAAGAATCCAGAATTATTTATTCCAATTTTCACAATCTTTTCTGGTGCATAGAGTTACGTCCTGAGCCACAGTGGAATTTTCTTCAGAAGTGCTAGAGAAGACCCCTGAAGTTATTGTGGTAGGATACTGCTAATCGCCAGTTCTGAGTCAGCTCTTACGGCTCGTGAGAGCCTGACAGGAGAAGGAAAGTAGGCTCCTCCGTGCCTGTGCAGGCACATGCTTCTCTGAGGGCAGAAACTCACCTCATGCCATCGTAACTTGACGTCATCCAGCTCGCACAGTGCGTGCTCTGTATCTTTTTGCAGAGAAAAGCCATTACTCCCATTCCGCCTTCCTGTACGTCTGCAGAATAAACACCAGCAGCGTGGTGCGTGCGTCCCTTCAGGCCCTGCCCGCTGTCGGAGAGGCTGAGCGTGGCCGTAACTACTATGCACTGCATCTTCCACATCCCTGCAAACAACAGGTAATACAAATTAGAGATTAGTGACACACACGCATGGTTTCTTAACATCTCAAAAGTCCACCAAGCGTATCAGAAGTATCACTTCTAAATATCTAAGTATCACAAAGTATATTTTTGCTGAAAAAAATACTAATGAGTTTGAATAGTACAGGTACTGGGTTCAGCCATTAGCGGCTTGCTCTTCATACCGTGGGTGCTACTTCGACAAGCTCCCTCTCGGGCCATGCGTTACGTGCCACGTATTCAACGGAAAACCTAGGCTGAGTGAAAAGGGCTACGGCCGTCTGTGCTGGCGTGAGAAATCCCGGCCGTTGGGTAGGATCCACCCGCACTCGCTGCCCTCAAAGGTTGCACGTTTGGTAAGCTTTGAACTGTTTTTTTTTTTCCTGGAACTGAATTTTTTTATTTATTTGGCAGGAAGTGAGAGCAAACACTTGTCCCACTCTTACTTGTGCAGTTACTACATTATTTGTTTAAGCTTCCATAATATATACACATACATATATACATATATGCATACGCATAAAACATGTAATTATTACGATATTTGAATTCTTTCAAGGGCGTTGCATTAAAGTCTGTATTTAACCCCACTAATCCAATTCTCTGCAAAGCTGTAACACTGTATTAGTGCTTTAGTCTCAGGCTTTTCAAGATTCAGACCCTGCAAATGCTGAAGTTCTACAAATACACAAGCGCAGCCTAAAAGTTGTTTACGATGCATATATAAATCACGACAAGGAAAGTCCTCAAGTCACACCACACAACAAGCATGTTAGCAGAGAATTCCCACTTTCAGAAATCCCCACTTTTTCTATCCATTTTGGCCACCTCCTTTGACCATCAGGGAGAATGGGGACAATGTTATTTACATGGAAAATGGAAGAGGAATTTGAGAGAGAACTGCACGGCCGCAGGAGCTCCCAACCCGATATATCAGCAAATAACTATTTAAAAGCGACAACCAAACCACCAATTTGGACAAAGGTGATCCCACGTTCCCAGTACAGCACAGGCTAAGCTTAAAACTGCCAGTTCACCACCGCTCCCTTACCCGCAGGCTCCAGTGAGAGAACAGACTGCCCGAAGCTTGTTCCCCGCAGCCCAAACTGCATTTAAAGTGGAAAACACACATTTCCTTAATGAAGGGTTTTGTTGCAACTTCACATCTAATAAGGGAATTACAGCCCTGACTCAGACACCTGCACCACCAGAACAGGAACCCCAGCACCGGCCAGATGAGCTGCCTGTGGGGCAGAATACGTTGGTGCCTCAGCCCGCCCTCGGCGTGTCTAACGTGGGTGCTGCGCCCCGCGGGACGGCACGAAGCCCCGCTGGGCCCCGGCTGCACCCTGAGGTGGGGACGAGACGCCCTTCACGGTGCCGGTTCACCTGCTTTCACCCCAGGGCCTCGACGCGCAAGCAGGTCTGGATCTGGAGCAGATCTTTACAGTATTTTGCCACAATGCAATTTATAAACGCAGGCAAGTGAATAGATATAGTTAAGGACTCGTGTAATAAAATTGCTACCTGTAAATTCCTTGTAAAACTGCAGCGTGGCAAACGTAATGTATATTTGTGAAATAACTCATCTTTTCTCAGTGGTTAACAGATACAGTGAAAAGAAAAATAAATCTGGTAAAAAAAAACCCAAACAACAAAAGGAAGGCAGATTCTGAGATTATGTAAATGTAGCCAGTTTCCCCAGAGACCATGGAGGTAACTTGACCTACACCTGCTAAGGTTTTTCCACTACTATGTAGATCTGTAACATGAAATTGGATTATAATCCCTAGCATATAGATTCCAGGTTTACAAAGAAAATTTCAAGGTGGACATTGCTTCAGTTTTACGGAAAAAAGAAAATGGAAGTTGTTTTATTGCTAATAATGATTATTTTATGTTTTGATAGTAACTAGGAGAACCAAGAAGAATCTCAGTTAGATACAGTGATACAATATTCAACACGGAGAGAAAAAAAAAAGCCTCAACTGAAAAGTGCTTACAATCTAACCTCCATCTGCAAGAGGAATCTCGTGATATGCCTTATCCATTACCCAGTTTCCTTCGGCACCTCCTCTACTCCAGCTGTCATCTCCTGTGTGTATTTGTTCTGCCTTCCCCTGCAGCTCCGTCCTGAGGGAAGTTATACTTTTGTATTCGAGATTAACAAGTAAGGCTCTAATGTTTCTCTTTCAAGCCGTGTATCTCAGGCTTTAATGTTTCTCATTAACGACGTGTATCTCACCCACACTGACATTTCCTGCAGTCGTCATCACATCTGTTCCTTCAGCTAACCATTTCTTAACAAATGCGTAGAAAATTGCCTGCAGCTACCAAGCGCAGCCACCTCCTCAGAGATTCATGGCTGTTTCTGAAGTTCATTGTAAGCACTGGGAAGGCTGTAAAATGGTTCCGTTCTGTCAGCACAAAACTGTAGTACTCAAAGAACCATTGCTAGTGCTGCAGATACCACACACAGGTCTGTAAATTAATTGCTTGCTGCGGCCCCAAGACTATTCAAAGCTTCCTCGAGTTGCTAGCACACCAGGTCTCTTATGCCCTTTCATCTGCTGCATTAAAGCAGGTAAGTTCCCTTCATCTCAGAACGTTGAGTTGTCCCTAATCCTGATGGCAAGGCAGAAAGCAAAGCTGTGAATTGCGTCTCTCCTACTTGGAATGCTAAACCCTGGGAGCTAAAGCCAGAAGTTATTTCTGAGATACTTTAGGGTGACAAAAGCACTACATTACCCAGTTTTAATATTTTGGGGACAGTATATTCTTCTGAGGTTGCCTCAGAGCTTGCAAAAGCAAAAGGTTGCTTGCAGTCGTGCTGCTTTTGCTACCAGTGACACTGAGCGGGTAACTATACTGTACTAACATGAAAAATATTCGCATTTCAAGTGAGGTGGATGACTGCTCTTGAGTTTTTTTATTTCTACAAGAAAATGGCAGTCCCACCAACCAGTATTTGAAAACCTCTTTTAAATCATCCTGTGCTGTTTGCTGTAGACATGGTTCAGAGTCCTGTTATTAACAGATCACCAGCTAGGGAAGACTCAACAGCAATTTTCTAGCTGCTGACAAGAGTATAAGCAGAAAGTGCCCCAGGGAGAGTGAAACCAACAAAAGAGAGCACTGGGGACCTCCCAAAACGTCTTGCTTCGTTTAAAAAAAAAAAAAAAGGCAAGAGTTGCAGAAACGGCGAGGTCTGCAAAGATGAGACGTAAGAAGCCTGAGGGATTCAGTTCACTGAAGGAACAAAGCTGACTTGATCATACTTGGTAAACACGGGTAAAAGATTCCTACCAGAGGTCACTTAGTCTGAAAGACAAAGACAAATTGAAAAACCGACATGTGAGTAGGGAAGATGATCAAGTGCTGTTTACAAGCTCTGGAACTC
Organism: Nipponia nippon; assembly: GCF_047370975.1. Taxonomy (NCBI): domain Eukaryota; kingdom Metazoa; phylum Chordata; class Aves; order Pelecaniformes; family Threskiornithidae; genus Nipponia; species Nipponia nippon. The sequence continues at coordinate 1,936,663 of NW_028262348.1, read as the reverse complement.
CTCCCTCCGACACGGGTGGGCTTTCCCCTCGGTAAGGGGCACCTTCCTGAAGGAGCCGTCCCAGTGCAAAGAGAAACAGGGGCCTGTGACAGAGACCGCTGGGTGAAATTCGCTGTCTGCGAGCGGGGTTGGGGCGAGTTATAATAAAATGGCCTCGGGGGGCCAGATATCACCTACGGAAAGGTGTTTTACAGCAGCTGGTGGGCACATTACGATGCACCGGAGACCGAGCGCACGTCTGGGCCTGCCCCGCCGCCGCCGCCCGTCGCTATGGGAACGGACGCGGCCGCGGGGCATGCCGGTCTGAAAGAAAACGCACGAGTAAAACCCTGCGGGAGCGCCGGGCCCTGGCCAATGAGCGCTCGGGGGGGCAGAGGCGGTGACCAATGGCTGGCGGCCGGCGCGCAGGGGGCGGGGCCGGGCGTTCTGAGGCGGCGCAGCACGCAGTCTGCAGCGCCGCTCCGCTCCAGGGCCGGTCCCGTCCCGCAGCGCCCGCCGAACGGTGAGGGGAGCGGCGGGGGGTTGGAGCGGGGCGGCTCCGGGGCAGACCGGCACCGGCTGCTGTGCCCCAGCTGTGCCCGGGAACACCGACAGCCGGCGCTGCCGGGAGCGGTGCGTGCCCCGGCGGCTCCCCCGTGCCAGGGCCCTTTCCCGCATCCCCGGGCGCTGCGGGCGGGAGCCTTCCCTGCAGCCGCGCGGGTCCCGGGCCCTTGGCGGGGGGCGCTGGGCTCCGTTCGCCTCCCTCGGTCGGGGCCGGGAGGGCGGCGGCGCTCGGGCCGCTCCGGGAGCGCAGGGGCTCGCCGTGGCCGGGCTTCCAAGGCCCCGTTGCCCCGGCTGCGGGCCCGGGCCGCGCCTGAGCCTCTGCCCCCCGGCACAGACGCTGCGGGGCCGCGGTGGGGGCACGGCCGGGGCCCCCAGAACCGGCTGGGAACGGCGGTACCTGTGCGAGTGCTTGGCGGGCGACCCCGGCAGCCAGCTGCTCCCCAGACTTTGGATTCTCTTCTTCTTTGTTTATTACAGGCAACCATGAGCGATCGAAAGGCAGTGATCAAGAATGCGGACATGTCAGAAGAGATGCAGCAAGACTCTGTGGAGTGTGCTACTCAGGCCTTGGAGAAGTACAACATCGAGAAGGACATTGCTGCTCACATAAAGAAGGTAAACGTTTGCTCGTACTGTCCCGGTGAAATCTGTATGCCCGTGAAAAATCCAGCAGGGAGAATGCTGCTGGGCAAGTAGCTCTAGAGAAACGAGTTCCAGAGACACTAGATGATAATCAAGTTGGGCTTTCTCTGGAGGCTGGCGTCCTTATGTTCCTTTCCCCACCCTTTACGTGGACTTTTCCAGGTCCTTCTGCTTTTCTCTCGCGGTGCCTCCTCCTCGCACCTTTTCTGCCGCTGTCCCGTTGCCCAGGTGAGCAGCGAGCGGCAGCCGACCGTCCCTGTGACTGGTGGGCTGTACAAAACACAGGGGCTCTGCGGCGCCTGTTTGAGGAGCGGTGGTTTGCTGACCCTGTAATAAGAAGTGGTTTTGTGGGTTGTTTTTTTTTTCCCCACCACATGTAAGACAAACTGTTCACGCTAATGCAGAACAGATGGTTCATAGCTTCCAGTTTGTCAGATTTTCTCTCTGACTCCTACGGGGAGCCTGCTGGAGCTGCAAGTCGTTGAAAGGTTTGGTTGAGCAGAACACAAACTCTCGCGTGCTCTTGCAAAAAGTCTCTTCAGCTGTCGGCTGTTGGGTACTGCAGTGCATAACCACTGGCTGCAGCGTTTTACTCGTAGCAGACTTGTACGCTCCAGTTTATCTGAAAGTCGTAGGAGGCCCCTGACCAGAGCGTGTAGGAAGAACACGGTCTCGTGGCCTGGTATCAAGGACGTGGCAGAGAATTTTCCATCAAAAGTCCTTTCAACATCCTTGGTGAAAATAACTAATGAAGTCAAAATAGTGGCTTGGTCCGTATAGATTCAGAACGAGCAGTGACATTCTTAAAAGTCATGGTTTGAGATCATGGTATGACTTTTGGGGAGAAGTTACTTCCCCAAGCATATGTTTTAAGCTTATTCTTGCCTAGCTTGGAAGCACTTTTTTTTTTTTTTGGTCTGACTAAGCAGCAGATGAGCTATAAAATGACAGATGATCCTTAACACTTAAGAGCATATGCTGCTCCTTAATTGCCTTCTTCCAAAAGTGATACTTGCTAACAAGCGACATAGCATTGCAAAAAAACCAACCCCTGTCAGACAGTATTAGCACAAGTCTCACGCAAATGCTGAATTCCTAGTTCTCTCTTCTGCAGGAGTTTGACAAGAAATACAATCCCACTTGGCACTGCATCGTGGGAAGGAACTTTGGCAGCTACGTGACTCATGAGACCAAGCACTTCATCTACTTCTACCTCGGCCAAGTCGCTATTCTTCTTTTCAAGTCTGGTTAGAACCACGGACTGTTACGGAAACTTGCACCCGGTTACAGGACTGCACACTAACTCCAGACAGCCTCCTGCCTTCAGCCTGCCTGAGGAAACCGATCTTCGGGTCTTTTGTTGTATTGTTAATGGTCAGGGATTTTGCTGTAGCAGCTGGTATTTTTGTTGTGGCTATAAAAAAGGCAAAAATGTCTTCCTTGTATTTATTTTCTTTCAAAAGATGGCTTCTTTGCTAATAAAACTGTTGGAACAAGTTTATCCTTTAAGAGTTTTCTCTGCCCTTCTGCCCTTAGCGCTTGCATTACTCCCTTTATTCCGCTGCGAATGGAGGAGGAACATCCCCGCCCCCATTTCATCCGCAGCATCTGAATCCTGAGCTAATCTATGAATACGTCCTCAGTCGGTAACTGAGAACAGGAGCTGTTTTCCCTGAGAGCAAGAGACTCCTTTTCAGTTCTTGATCAGCATATTTTCAGCATGCGCAACCTCCAGCGCAAATTCTGGCGTTTAGATACGTGGTGTTGCTTTTCTGATGTCAAACGAACTGGTGAGCTAAAAGCAATAGTCCTTTCACCTCCCAGTTTTCAGGAGAGAGAAATTTTCATGCTGGTTCATTACACAGCTGTCACTGTAGAATGTAAATTTATGCCTTCTCTAGATGATTTTTTTTCCTCTGTCCCTGTACCCTACAGCGGTGCTACAGAAGCATCTGTTCTTCAACAGTTTAGTTTACAGAACAGAAGGAAATGCACAGTATTTTTATGTGGAGATTACGCATCTAGCGCTGACAAAGAAAAAGATTTCACATGGAGGTGAAAATGTGTCCCCTCATCCCAGAATACAGTTACGCGGCCATTCTCCTTCAGAAAAAAATATTTTTTTTAGAAAGGGAACCTCCTTAGAAAGGTTAAAATACTGACTTAAGTGAAAAAAGTTGATGCAGAGCTGTTTTATTTCACAAGCCTCCCATTTGCCTTTGAAAGAAGTAAAAGAATCATGGGAAAAATCCCTTAGAGTCCCCATGACAAAGATAATGACAGGTAAATAAAAATCTGCTAAATCCAAGTCGCTTCTCGCTGGTACAGTAGCCTCCTTGAAGCTTAGTAACAAAAAGGAGGCATCTTATTGGAAGACTGGTCAGTCTGTTTCCGGATCCACACCACGGGTAACCGGGTTGCTTCATTTGTTAGCGCTGCTCAGTTTCGGCCGTGTCCTTTGCGTTGCACTTGAAGGGAAATGCAAGTGTAAGAGACGCCACAGGAGTCGCTTCGTCCGCGGGTTTCTTGGGGGGAAAGAAGGCAGCTGCTGTTCTGGGTCCGACTGCTGAGCCAGTATCCGTTGCACAAGTTCTTAAAACTCCTCTTCAATCCTGACAGCGTTTAAATTCCACAGCTTTCATATTCCTCAGGAAAAGTACACTTCCTGTGTTTTGCTACACAGCAGACTCACAGTTTGAAACCTGAGTGAATGGCAACAATGCCCGAGTTTAAATTCTGAAAATCCACTTTTAAAAACCCTGCATCTTCTATCATTGCCTTCAACTCCTCCTGAAAAATAATAGTTCCGCAATTATAACAACCTGGAGGCCTACAAGCCAGCTGCCTGCAAGATTACGCTGGGACTGTGTTTTGGGTGTTGGTGAATTCGGAGAAACGCTGTCTTACCTGAGGGGGGAAACGTCGGATGCTCTCCACGAGATACTGGTAAGACTTCCAGTCACCAGCGATAACCTCGCCCAGAACAGGGATAACCTGGAAACTGTACAGATCATAGAGCCTGCACAGACAGACAGCGAATGCGGATTAATACAGACAAGATGAAAACCAACCCTCTCCAACACAAGTTGATCTACGCTATGGAGTCTGTATTGGATTTTAAAGCGCACAATGAGGTGGCCTCAAAGTGTCTCCATCTCTTCTTCTGGCTGAGTACAAATAAGAGAGCCTTGTGACACGGCATAAAGCGTCACCATGTTCCTACCTGGAAAGAAGAGGGTTGCTGACGTGACTAAATTCAAGGCAGAGAAATCTTCCTCCTGGCTTCAGCACACGATAGGCCTCCTCAAGCGCCTGAGACAAAGCAGATGCGCTACGTTTGTTTCTGTAGAACAGCACCTGCCTATTATCATGCCATGTGATGGCAACTCGGTGATGAACTGAGGGGAGTAAAGAGAATCCTGACTGGCAATCTCCAATATTTACTTGTGGGGAAGCATCCCAAGACAAGTACAAAAAAACCTCCAAACAAACAACAAAAACAAACCAGAAAAACTCTTGCTGTTACGTAAATAGATTTATACCAGGCTTTGTGTCGGAACGGTGATGTCGGTTTTGCAATTTTTCTTCTTTTTCCCTACTCTTAGTTGATGAATGTTTGCCAGCGGAGCTCTTGTAACTACAGACCAAACCCAAAAGGGAGAAGGTGACTCAGCTACAAGAAGCTGAAAATGAAAAGAAGGCATGATAGGGTTGGGTTGATTGTTTTTAATCAAAAGAAAAGATTTTACTCAACTGTGAGACACACCCAAAGGATCAAAGAAGAAATGATACTGGGGTTTGGATGAGCAATGTGTGAGAACAGGCAGGAAAGAGAAGAAGAAAACCTTTGGCTACTTTGAAAATTCCATCCTATATGCAAAATAAAACATCTAAGAAGAACCTAGACAAAATTCTGTTTCCAAGCATATGTTTTTTCATACCAGAGCACAGCAGAGGCGTATTCAAGAACCTCTGCAGGCTGTACATCTGCTTGCCTTCAACTGTCATGTTCCTAAGGGATAAAATATAAACAGCACACATACGTGATGGGAGCTCTGCAAAACAATTGGAGGCTTGGATGTGTTTTGTATCGGGTCTCCAGGGAGCTATGCTACCGGACTGCTGTATCCATGAAGGGAAGAGCCTGTGCTTCGGAAGGGTGCGGACGAAGCATCGTGAAAAGCCATCTACATTCAGAGAAGTTCAAAGGCATAGAGTTCACCGTGGTTTGGGTCCAAACGCTACACCTTCCACAGAAGGAGCATTGCCAAGGTTGTAACACGCTCCTCCGAACCACAGACACAGTCCAGCTAGGCAGGTGATCTAACCTATCTTCACCCCCAAGACAAGCTAGGCATTCTCAAAGGACAGGTATTGTTTAGAACAAAGGATACTACTTACCCTAATTAAAATCCTATTCATTCTTCAGGGGAAACCCTACTACCAGCCAGTGTAAAGACACTGAGCAGCAGGGGGCTGAATGGGTTAGCCCAGCGGCAGCGGTGGCAGCAGCCTGCTGCTCCCCGCTCTGCTCTGGGAGCTCTGCTGGCTCAGGCAGGGAAACAGAGTGGGGCAGGAAGCATTGGACCCGCTGCAGGCGGGATATAGATGGGGTGCTTCAGGAAGATTTGGGACACGCAGACTGACTGCGCTGTGCATGTGTAGATCCAGTGGTATCACAGGTCAGGGGACGGTGGGGAACAACTGTAGCATTCAGCCCTTTTTGCCTTAGGAAGAGATCGCGTGGCTTGCCAAGCTGGAAGGATGGGGCGCAACTAGTATAAATCTAACATTTTACGACAAAGGTGGGGCATTTAATTGCATTCTTCATTCAAACAAGTTGCACGCCACATGCCACTTATTTTAAATGTTTCAGGGGTAGACAATTATGTTCCTTTATCCAAAGGAATTCTTCCTTCGCTTCCTCCACTAGAATAAATAAACCTCATGTGAATCGTAAGGACCCCATGTCAGAATACACTACAGCAACTTACCAAATCAATACGAGTTACATTTCGGATTCCAAAGGCAATTGTGTAAACATCAAACTTATCGTCATCAAAGGGCAACTCTTCAGCATTCCCAAGTACCCAGGACAAGCCTGTAGCAAAAGCCAAGGACACAGAATTGAACTCGGACTGCTCCAGAAAGACTAGAACTTATCTATTCCAGAAGGAAATGATTATTAATAAAGTGATATTTAAAACTCATACTTCAATTTTGCATTTTTGTTGGCGGAAAGACACCTTGGTCTATACTCACAAACCTTTCAAGGCCCTGTACCGTACTGCTGTCTTTCAAGCAAAGTAGTTAATTTTGCAGATCAGCCAAAACATTCTTCTGCATATACACACGTTGTGCTCACAGTGCCTTAGTCTGTCAAGAAGATGTCACCCAAATCTTGCGTCGTAGTGGAAAGCAACTGGCTTTCCAGAAACTGGCTGCCATTTGTTTGTAGCAAAGTTGCAAAAAGAGAATCTCTGCTCAAAGAGTAACTAATAAGCAACAATTAATGTCTTGCCATGCAACAACAGCCAAAACACTTAAAACATTTTGCTAAGAAGCTTCTGTAGATTGAGGAACATGAAAAGCCACACTCCCTCCATCAGCACTATCAATCTGTGATCCTGTTGCAGCTGTGTTGCTTCCCAAACCCCAATGGATCAAGGCCACGTCTATCTGTGGAGCATGGATGTCCAGGTTATTGGTACCAAAAATAAGATGGCTCAATTTAGAATTAATAGTTCTTAAAGTCGCTGTTTTTGGTGCCTCAAATGCAAAACAAAAAAACTAACAGAAAAAACAGGAGTCTTCTGCAACAGCGATCAGCAGTTTCAAAGAGCAGTATGCTAGAAAGTGAGATGGAGGAGAGCAAAACACAGCAGAAAACTGCAGTTGTTGCCAGGAGACATTCAAATTTCATTTTTACAAAATATATATATTTATAGTTGTAGAAAGTATTGTATGCAAAGCAGCACGCAACATTATTAAAGCAGCCATTGTTAGTGTTATTTAAACGTAGACAGTTTGAAAAGACACCTAAGAAGTGAGCACCAAGAAAAGGTTTTGAGCAAGAGGAAAACTCTCCCTCAGAATACACTGTGGTAAAATCACAGGCCAGGAGTTCATAAGCGGATACATAAAAGGGGCTGTCAGCGTCCAACGAGAGGAACCGGGGCACGTGCAGCGCAGTCTACCACTCCCGCTGGCCAAAATGCACAATCGGCGACCGTGCAACACGGGTGTTTCTTTTCACCACACACAGCCCCCACTGTTGGTGAACATACACAGGAAAATAGTGAAAGAAAACTCTGCCCCTTACAATTTTAAGGAAAACACATTTTAGACCTCAGACAATCAACAGATAAGCAAGCTTAGAAATAAGATTACTACAACAGGGAGGAACTGCATGAAAACCAGAAGGCAGGACATACTAAATGGGTATGTGCTAAACGATGGAGTGAAAAAAAGAGTAAGAAGTCAGAATTGTGGCACAGTGGGGCATAAAGCAACCCAGCCAACAAGAAGACAGTTGGGCTTCTACAGCTATGATGTACAGGGGAAGAAAATTAAAAAACTCGTAAATACTCATTTTGAGAATCTGATAAGTCACAGAAATGCCTAAAAAGTGCAGCCAATTAAACAAAACGCTTTATTTATAGCAGCCAGGAGGCAGCATCAAGCTTCATTTCAGGTCCTAAGCTACAGTCATAAAGCTTTTGTACTTGGAATGTTGGTACGGGTCAGGCGTTCCCAAACTATGACGCATAAAAAGAGCTCTGGACGGGCCTGCAAGCTGCTCAGATAAGTGTGATGCATGCAGTCTGCCAGAGCTGGAAGAACCAATGCTTTCACAGTTAGTTTGTTTTTTAAAGAAAAGGGAGAGGCAGGCCGGCAACGGCCTGGGGTAACCCACCAGCAGGGAGCAAGAGCAGCTGAGAGAACCTATGCCAGCAGCTTATCTTTCAGCCCCTTTGTGCTACTGAGCTGTTCTGTTTGTCCTTCGGCCCACACAATTCGTAGGCTGAAGCCCCGACGGGGGTGTGGGAGCAGGGCGCAGTGAAAGGACGTGCAGGAGATCTCCTAACACACAGGCAGAGGCTGCCCAGGGCATACCTAATGGTGGTACCCAGGCAACCAAAGCTTGGGAACCTCCTGGTATACTTTACATTGCTAAAATATTTGCCGAATATCCATAAATGAAGAGAGGACAAACAACTATCATACAAACGCTGAGCCATAAGCAGGACTTCTTTCTCTGTGTCTTACTTCTTAAAATCAGGCTTTTCAATCAGGATTGGCGTGGTCCCCAACAAATTCTAGATATCAGTGAATTAATCCATTGACCTGCAAACTAACATTTAATATAATTCAGTTTCTCTGAGTATTATTAGCATATGCTCTAACTGTGGAAAGTATTATATGTTCACTATATCCTTTAGCTCTTGCATTTTTATTTGCTGCCTTGATTCTTAAAATATCCATTATAAGACCTTTAGTGTAATCATTCTAGGGCTGAGCTCTTTTGCATTATCTGCCTTAGTAAAATCAGATTTGTTAGCACAGATATAAAGAGCAGGTTTAGATTATTTAACCAATTTTGAAGGATAGCTGGGTATCAGGCCTCATGGACACTTCCATATATGTATTTCCGAAAGTTCAGGTATTATTCAAGAGGATCACTGTACACCTGAACAACATACTACATACATGCTCACTGAAAAAGTAACTCAACATTGGCAAATATGCAAGCACAGCTATAGTATACACCATGGCTATATAATGCATATTGCAGTCCTGAAGTGGTGATTACCTGATGGCTATCAGGCATCAAATTCTTGCTCTCGGGCATGCCACTGAGACATGCACGACTCACCTTCGGAGTAGCCAAGATGCTGTGCTTTCTGCTTCCCAACTTTTAACATTTCTTTGTTAATGTCACAGACCACCACCTGGGAATCCCCTAGCGACTTGCATTTCTCTTCCTGGTAACTCTCAGAAATTTCCTGCCACGATAAATTCTGATGGTGCTTAAGCCTCCGCTGGAGCTGGCGTTCTCGTGCAGAGCGAACATAATTAAGAAATCGAAAGGCGATGTCACCTGCATTTGTTTTAAAAGAAAGATACATGTTTCAGAATGTTTTCTGACTCCAAGAAATTGGAAATATAAGGCTTTGAACATTAAACTGAGTTAAGTTTTATTTTTATATATATATATAAAAAAAATAAAAACCACACACACAGGGGAGAGAGAGGGGGTGTGTGTGTATATATATATATAAAAATATATAACGGGAATGTATTAAAAGCAAAGAGTCCATAACTTCCTACAACTGGAAACAGGTTTCCATAACATACCATGGCAGTACTATAACACTTTCAGAGTCTTGGAGCAAGATACTACAAAACACAAAGAAGTTAGCTCTCAACCCTTCTCTGTGAAAATCAAGTAGATGCTTCACTGGTTTCAAACACAGGGAACTGAGAGGGGAAAAAAAAAAAAAGCTAGGCAAGTTAATTCTGAGCAGACTCGAACAGTTCAAAAACAGCGTGGCATCGTCATGTGGAACTCACCAAAATTATTTACCTGTTCCTCCAGCAACATCAAGAAGAAGCATTCCTGGGAAAGGGTTCATTTTATGAATGAGGATATCCTTCCACACTCGATGGATCCCAAGAGTCATTGAATCGTTCATTACATCATATTTTTTGGCCACGCTTTCAAAGACCTGGTAAACTGCAAAGAAAGGACACGAGAATGAGATGCGATTTACTTTAAAATGCTCCCGTGGAAGTAAAACGTGTCTTTTCTTGCCTCCTGGAGGTCTGCCACCATGTGGAACTGAAAAAGACCACCTGGAAACTCCTTACAAAAGATATGATCGAATCCTACCGAGCTTGTCGCCTGACACGCGTCTCTTGGGAGAAACACAGCCTCTTCCCGCAGCCCTTCGGGAGCCGAGGGGAAAAATCGAGCGGGCATAACGCTGATACCGCTCACCGAGACTCTCGTCCCAAAGCGACGGCCCAGCTCCAAACATCACCCCGCAGGCGACGGCCACCGGCTGCCCGGGAGCCCCGTCAGGTTCCAGCCCGCCCTCCCCCGGGGCGCCGCCCGGCCCGACAGCGCTCCCCGCCGCCGCCGCCCTCACTTTTCTCCCTCCTCTCCGCCTCCGTCACGGTCTGGAAGCCGAAGTGGGTCTCCGGTCCCGCGGCGAGGCCCCGCACGGAGCCGCAGAGCGCCCGCAGAGCCCCGCCGCGGCGGCCGAGCAGCGTCCGGCCCGGGCAGAGCCCCGCCGCCATCTTGCAAGGGCACGACCTCCGCGCCCGCCGCCCCGGGCCCCGCGGCTCCGCCAACCGCGGGACCGGCGCGGGGCGGGCTGGGGGCGGGCTCCGTACGCGGCCCCGGCCCCGGGAAAGGCGGGGCTCAGGGCCCGCACCCCTGGGTCCTGCACCGGCCCCCAGCGCCCCAGCGCCAGCGGCTGAACCCGTCCGGGTACAATACACAGGGCAGCGGGGAAAGTAAACCGAACCCCAGCCCCCCGCCCAACACGCCTCGCGTCAGGGATTTTGCAAATAATTGCCTCTGACGTCTTTAGATTTTTTTAATTTTGCCGTTTTCTGGCTAAAGTAAAACCTGACGGGGAGCAGGAGGGAGGATGGGCCTGGGGGCTCTGGTGGAGGGCGAAGTGAAAGGTCGCCTCTCGTCCCTGTTAGGAACATTGGTACCAATTACAGACCTTGTCTAATATTATTTTTTTTTTTTTTTTGCAAAAGCTGCCCTGCTTATCCCATTGTTTGAATAATCCAGAAGTTCTGTCAGCGCTGCAGGTACAAACTTAACCCTTTCTCACAGAGATTCCGCCACACCCGGGCCAGGGGCAGCGTTCCCTCGCCCAGATCTGCCTGTCACGTTGGCACCCATTAGCGCCATCCTCACGCCTGCCGTGACTTTCTCCTATCTTCCCTACAGAATTAGGCAAAACCTGAAATTGTGATTCTTGTTCTATGTTCTTTGCAGCAGGATGCCTTGCGAAGCATCACGTATGGTTTTCTGGGGTTTGGTTTTTCTTTTTTTTGTCTGCCTCAGCTATAGGGAGAGACGATCTTTGCCTACCAGAGAAGCGACCGGGAGAGGCTCCCTCACGCCACAGTCACAGGCCACTGCACCGACCGCCTTCAGGCGGCTCAGCCGTGAGGAAAGAATGGGGAAGGCCGAGCAGAGGCTGCGCACCGCCTGGGAGTAACCAGCCCGGGCATAGCGGCGAGCAGGGCGCTGCGGACGGGCCGTACCCGGGGCTCGCCCCGGCGGAGGCTGTGGGGGGCCCGGGGCGGCCCTGAGGCCCCGCTCCCGCCGAGCCCGGGGCTGGGCCTGCATCGCCACCGCCGCCCGTCGCTATGGGAACGGGGTGCTGGCGCAAGGCATGCCGGTCTGAAAGAAAATGCTGCAGTAAAATGCTACGAGATCGCCGGTTTCCGGCCAATGAGCGCTCGGGGGGGCGGCGGCGGTGACCAATGGCTGGCGGCCGGTGCGGAGGGGGTGGGGCTGGGGGCGCTCTGAGGCGGCGGCGGCGCGCGCGGGTCGGTTAAACCGAGGCGGCGGCGGCGGAGCGAGCTGCGTGCGCGCCTTCCTCCGAGCCCCCGCTCCGCTCCGCACAGGGCCGGCCCCGCGGCGCCCGCCGAACGGTGAGGGGAGCGGCCGGAGGGCCTCGAACGCCGGGGTGGGGCAGCTCCCGAGAGGAGCCGGGTCCCGCCTGGGCGCTGGGAAGGCTGGGGCCCGGCGGCCGGACACCCCCGGCGGCTCCCCCGTGCCAGGGCCCTTTCCCGCATCCCCGGGCGCTGCGGGCGGGAGCCTTCCCTGCAGCCGCGCGGGTCCCGGGCCCTTGGCGGGGGGCGCTGGGCTCCGTTCGCCTTCCTCGGTCGGGGCCGGGAGGGCGGCGGCGCTCGGGCCGCTCCGGGAGCGCAGGGGCTCGCCGTGGCCGGGCTTCCAAGGCCCCGTTGCCCCGGCTGCGGGCCCGGGCCGCGCCTGAGCCTCTGCCCCCCGGCACAGACGCTGCGGGGCCGCGGTGGGGGCACGGCCGGGGCCCCCAGAACCGGCTGGGAACGGCGGTACCTGTGCGAGTGCTTGGCGGGCGACCCCGGCAGCCAGCTGCTCCCCAGACTTTGGATTCTCCTCTTCTTTGTTTATTACAGGCAACCATGAGCGATCGAAAGGCAGTGATCAAGAATGCGGACATGTCAGAAGAGATGCAGCAAGATGCTGTGGAGTGTGCTACTCAGGCCTTGGAGAAGTACAACATCGAGAAGGACATTGCTGCTCACATAAAGAAGGTAAACGTTTGCTCGTACTGTCCCGGTGAAATCTGTATGCCCGTGAAAAATCCAGCAGGGAGAATGCTGCTGGGCAAGTAGCTCTAGAGAAACAAGTTCCAGAGACACTAGATGATAATCAAGTTGGGCTTTCTCTGGAGGCTGGCGTCCTTATGTTCCTTTCCCCACCCTTTACGTGGACTTTTCCAGGTCCTTCCGCTCTTCTCTCGCGGTGCCTCGTCCTCGCACCTTTTCTGCCGCTGTCCCGTTGCCCAGGTGAGCAGCGAGCGGCAGCCGACCGTCCCTGTGACTGGTGGGCTGTACAAAACACAGGGGCTCTATTGAGCTCTCATACAGTTTTCCTCTGAGAGAAAGCCTGTTTTACATCGTCCTTGGCGTCAGTTTTATTGAACTTAATCTTAAGGATCTGTTGACGATTCTGTCCAGCTGGAACAAAAAGTGCAGGGAAAAGTAGTTTTCTGCAAGTCTACTGTAATCGCACCTCTCCTTACGTAGTGATGTAAGCAAAAAAGAAAAAACAAACCACAAAAAAATCCTGGTGGCACTGATTATCTGTTGTTTGCAACGCCTGTGTTGTTCATTGCATAGGCTATAACAATACTGCACGTGGGAAAGATCTAGTTCTGATTATATTTCCTGCTTTGCCAATTCAGCAGAATGGAGAAATTGAAGAGTGTCTTGAGTGCAAGAGCGGTTTAAGAAGTAATTCAACTGAGCAGCATGATTAAGAGGAATAGCAGAATATCGGTTTGCTATGCCCACAGGACAGAAAGGCATTTTTTCCTCAGATGCAGGAAGCATCTACGACAGTGGAAAAGAGAGTTAGCCTAATATTTTTCAGGTATTCTTTGTAGCAACTACTGGGAATTTGTAGAGGATTTGATTGAAGCGTGTAAAACAGAAGTTCTTACATTTGTGGATAGTGCTAGTGTTGCAGAGCACGTGGCAGAGAATTTTCCACGGAGTCCCTTTAGCACCCGTCTTGCAGATGAACAATGAAGTCTAAATTACGGCTTAATCTCTGTGGGTGTGAAACCAGTGGTGAAGCTTTTACTCGAGGGCTCTAGTTTCAGATCACGGTATGAATTATGTGTGGAGAAAGACTACCTTCCCTGAACGAAAGTAATGTTTTAAATTTCCTGCTGCTCAGATGGGAAGCACCGTGCCCGATTTTTATTTTTATGTCTGACTAAGCAGCAGGTGAACAGTAAGATGTAAATAAGATAATCCTAGTACTTAAGAGCATCTGCTCTTCCTCTAATTGCCTTGCTCACAAAGTGAATACCTGTTCAGAAGAGTTCTTAATTTCCAGTGATCTGTTTTGCAGGAGTTTGACAAGAAATACAATCCCACTTGGCACTGCATCGTGGGAAGGAACTTTGGCAGCTACGTGACTCATGAGACCAAGCACTTCATCTACTTCTACCTCGGCCAAGTCGCTATTCTTCTTTTCAAGTCTGGTTAGAACCACGGACTGTTACGGAAACTTGCACCCGGTTACAGGACTGTGTGCTGACTCCTCCGACTAATTACTGCAGCCTTCCTGAGGACGCAGGCCTTGATCTTCAAGGGCAATGGCAGGGATTATGCTATAGCAGATGATGTTACATTGTGGATATAAAAAGGAAAAATACCAAAAAAGTCTTCCTTGTATTTTTTTTTTCCCAGAAGGCTGTTGCTTTGCTAGTAGAGCTGTTGGAGCAGTTTTGCCTTTGAAAGTTTTATAGCCATCTACAGCATTGCCCAGTTACTGCTTGTGCTATGTAAGTACTGACAGCGTTCAGTTCTTTGTGTTCCAACCTCCCTTATCCTTCCCATTTGTCGTTTTTGGCGATTTTTCCCCTCCCGTTTTGCCGGCTGCGCTGCCCCAAAGCCCGAGCCGTTTCTCTTCCTGCCGCTGCCTCTCGGGGCGCCGCTTTGGCGAATAAAGGCCGCGATCTCCCCAGCCGCCGGGTCGTTATTTCGGGCCGCCGGGGCGGGGGGCTCGGCCCGGGCTCGGCCGGCTGCTGCGGGGCGCTGCCGGGGGGCCCGGGAAGGCCGCGGGCGGCCCGAGCCCTTCCCGCGGGGCTGGGGGCCGGGGCCGGGGCCGGGCGGGGCGGTGGCCGCGGGCCGTGCGGGTGGCCGCGGCGTGGCGGGGGACTACAGCTCCCGGCGTGCGCGGCGGCGGCGGCGGCCTACGAGTCCCGTCGTGCCCGCGGGCCCGCCCGGGAACGGCTCCATCCGGGTCCCGGCCACAGCTGCGGGCGACTCGTCGCCATTAACGGGGCAGCGCTCGCCCGCCAGCGCCCTCCTTGGTGCTGCGGCGCTCGGCCCCTGTGACCGCCGCCGCGGAGGAGAGCCGCCCCTGCGGCAGCGAGGGGCAGCAGCCGCCGTCCGCCTCGGCCGGGCCCGCCGCGGGGGAGGGCGAGCCCCAGGGCGGTAAGGGCCGGGGGCGCCGGGACCGGTTAAACCGCTGCCGCTGAGGGGGAGCGGGCGCCCGCTGGGGTCCAGGCAGGGCCGGGCCCGCGCCCGCCCAGCCGTGAGGGAGCGGCGGGAGCGGCGCCAACCCCGGTGCGGGAGGCCGTCGTGCTGGAGCGGCCTCTCCCGGGGCTGTCGGGCTGGGCCGGGCCGCAGAGGGGCCGGGAGGGTGGCGGCGGCGGCCGGCGCGGTGCGGAAGCGCTGCGGCGGCGCTCGGGCCGCTCCGGGAGCGCAGGGGCTCGCCGTGGCCGGGCTTCCAAGGCCCCGTTCCCCCGGCTGCAGGCCCGGGCCGCGCCTGAGCCTCTGCCCCCCGGCACAGACGCTGCGGGGCCGCGGTGGGGGCACGGCCGGGGCCCCCAGAACCGGCTGGGAACGGCGGTACCTGTGCGAGTGCTTGGCGGGCGACCCCGGCAGCCAGCTGCTCCCCAGACTTTGGATTCTTTTCGTTGTTCAATACAGACATCCATGGGTGATCAGACAGCTGTGGGAAAAGGTGCGGACATGTCAGAAGAGATGCATCAGCGTGCTGTGGAACGTGCTGTTTTGGCCATAGAGAAATATAATGTTGAAAGAGAAGTTGCAGCCCTTATCAAGAGAGTAAATGTTTGCTTGCAATATCCTGCTGTTGAGCGCTATCCACACCAGAAGCCAAGCAGGGTGGGTGTTACTACACCTTTTGGAAAAGCAAGTTCTGCAGACACGAGATACGTTGGACTTTTCCTGTGGGCTGGTATCCCTGTGTTCCTTTTCCCACCCCTTACATGTACCTTTCCTAGCTTTTGTCTTGCAATACCTTCTATTTTTAATTGTTTTTTTTTTCATTCTCTCATTGTCTAGCAGAACAGGAGAGTGTCTGCTGGCCTTTCTCAGTGTGACTGATGGGCTGGTAGAAAATACCGCCCTTTGAAGTCCGCTGTAACTTTCCTCTGAGGGAATGTCTTTTCTTACTGAGTCCTTGACTTAAGTCGTGTTCAAATTAGTCTTAAGGTTCTGTGCATAGTTCTGTAATAGTTGTGCAAGGTTGGCTAGCTGGTTCAAAATTTGCAGGGAAAAGTAATTTTCTGCACATCTTCTGTATTTGCATCCTCTTTTTACGTGCTGAACCATGCTAAGATCCCATGTCTTGGGGCAGTGTTTATCTGGTGTCCATAGAATACCTGTCATTATATATGCGTGAAGAAGAATAACGGATGCACAAAAGATCTACTGCTGATGCAGTTCCTGCTTTGCCATCTCAGGAGAGTAAAGAAATCTAAGGGTGCCAGTGGAGGTTAAATGTTACACGAACCTGAGCGGAAGACCTGTTTGAAAAGTCATTCAGCTAAGTGGTACAATTGCTTCTGCTGGGGAGGTCTTCCTTTCCTCTCACCCTAACAGAGATAGAAGCAGGTTTATTTTTTCCCCTCGTGAGAACGATGTTCTGTGTTAGCGGAGAGCGGAGGGTTCGAGCTCGTCAGATTTTCCTTGAGGCTCCCAGTTGGAACCTGAGAAATTGTGGTGAGAAGAGAATTTATCCAGGGCCGTAATAACTGATCAGAAACGCTTGCATGCTCTCTCAGAAAGTTTCCTCATTTGAGAGCTGTTGGATGTGACAGCGTACGATCACCGGCTGGAACGTCCTGCTGGTAGTAGAGCTGCGTATCTTGGGTTTTGAGGCGTGCGGTAGGCGTCCGAGTACGATGGGAGAAGGGGATCGTGCGACCTGATACTTCAGTGGTATAGCTGGAGAACGTGGCGTGACTTTTGGGGCGGAATTGCAGTCCCTGGGCTTCTGGCTCAGCCAGGAAGCGCCGCGGGCTTTTCTTCTTTGGTCTAAGCAGCAGGTGAGGTATGAGAGGTAAATAACGCAATCCTTGTACTTAAAAGCACGTGCTGCTTCTCAGTTGCCTTTTCAAAAAGCGATACCTGTTAAGAAGGGACGCACGAACAACAGAAAATCTGCAGTCAGCTTTTGGGTGAGGCCTGTGCTCGTACTGCGCTCCTAGCGATCTCTGCTGCAGGAGCTTGAGAAGAAGTACAGCCCCCTCGGTGCGGCGTTGTAGGAGGGAAATGGGGCAGCTGTGGGTCTGGTGAGACCGAGCACTTCATCTTCATCTTCTTCCTCCTGCGTGGGGTAACCGTTCCTCTGCGCAACGCGGCCGGAGCCGTGGATCGTTGCTCAGAGCCGCCTGTGCTGACGGAAGCCTGCCTTCAGCCTTCCCCCGGGAGCAGGCCGTGGCCCTCGGGGGTGGCGCCAGGGACTTTCCTGGCGCGGTTGGTGGTTTTGGTGTGTTTAGGGGGGGGAAAAGAAAAAAAAAAAAAAAAAAAAAAAGCCTTGTATTTATTTTCTTTCCAAAGTCGGCTTCTTTGCTGATAAAAATGTGTGTGTTCCATCTTTGAGAGTTTTACGGCCGTTTTCTCTTTCTCCCGAGCATCGCTTGTGCTCCTCCTCGCTTCCCTGCCACCCTTTCCAGGAGGTCTCAGAGCCGGACTGCCCGAGCGCTGAGCTCGGCGCGGGAGTCAGCCAGCAACCCCGAGCTGCAGGGAGGAGCCCTGCGCTCGGACGGGACCCTGCTCTGTGGGGGACGCACGGGAGTTACCGCGGGCAGGGCAGCCGGTGTGTGCGGGCCGGCGGCTCGGCGTCGCGCCGGAGAAGCTGCGTGTCCCGCCGGTGTTTGCAGGACCCGGAGTCCCTGCTGCCAGCGGCTGCCTCATCGAGGAGCGGCTCGGGAGCTGCACCACGGGGGGGCTTGGAGCTGAGCCCCGTTCCTGTTCGCTTGCAGTGCCCGCAGGTCCACGCCAGCTGCGGCCGGTGCCCGCCGTGCCCCCGCGTCCCGGGGCGGGCGGCGGGAGGGGGCGCTGCGGGCTCGCGCGTCCCCGTCGCTATGGGAACGGGGGCAGGCGCGGGGCATGCTGGTCCGACCGGGAACGCCCACCGCTTCCAGGAGGGGGGGACCGGTCCTGGCCAATGAGCGCCCGGGGTGGGCCGCGGCGGTGACCAATGGCTGGCGGCTGGTGCGCGGGGGGCGGGGCTGGGCCGCGCGCGGGTCGGTTAAACCGCCGCGGTGGCGGCGGGGCGGGAGTGGCTCCGTCCGGTCCCTCCGCTCCGGGCAGGGCCGGTCCCGCGGCGCCCGCGAAACGGTGGGGGAAGGGCGGCGGCATCGCCGGTGCGTGAGGGGAGCTGCGTGAGGGTGGGGCCCGGCCCCTCTCGGGACCGGCACTGTCCCAAGGCCGCCTCACGGGCCCGGGCCCCGGCCCCGCCCGGACGCTGGGAAGGCTGAGGCCGGGCAGCCGGTGCCTGGGCACCCCGGCGGCTTCCCCGTGCCAGGGCCCTTCCCCAGCGGCGGTGCTTGTGCCGCTCCGGGCTGGAGCGCTCCGGGAGCGCAGGGGCTCGCCGTGGCCGGGCTTCCAAGGCCCCGTTGCCCCGGCTGCGGGCCCGGGCCGCGCCTGAGCCTCTGCCCCCCGGCACAGACGCTGCGGGGCCGCGGTGGGGGCACGGCCGGGGCCCCCAGAACCGGCTGGGAACGGCGGTACCTGTGCGAGTGCTTGGCGGGTGACCCCGGCAGCCAGCTGCTCCCCAGACTTTGGATTCTCCTCTTCTTTGTTTATTACAGGCAACCATGAGCGATCGAAAGGCAGCGACAGAGGATACCGACGCGTCTGAAGAGGCGCAGCAAGACGCTGTGGAGGGTGCCATTCCCTCTCTGGAGGAATGCAGTGTTGAGCATGACACTGCAGCTCATATAAGGAGAATAAGTGTTTGCTCATAATGTCTTCCTATTGAATGCTATATGGACTTCAAAAATCAAGCAAAAATGTTGGTGCGTAAGTAGCTCTAGAGAAGCATCAAGATCTGTGGACGCTAGATAATCCAGTCAGAATTTCTCTGCGGACTGGTGTCCTTATGTTCCTTTCTGTGCCCCTTATATGCGCTTTTCCGGTTCTTCCCCTTCTCTTTCACAATTCCTTCTATTTAAGTCCTTTCCCTGCTCCCCAAAGACAGCACTGGAGTAGCGATACTGAGTTCCTAGTGGTCTCTTCTGCGGGAGTTTGATAGGAAATATAATCCTACCTGGCCGTGCGCTGTGGGAAGGAATTCTGACTCGCGAGACCCTCGCTTCATCCTTGCCTGCCTGGGCCCTGGTGCTGTTCTCCTCGAGGGTGCGTAGAGTCACCGACTGTTTCTCAGACTGTCATCTCGTTACTCAGTTGTGTGCTAACGGCACGAAGCCTGGTGCCTTGGGCCTTCAAGGGCAACGGCAGGGATTTTGCTAGCATGCTTTTATTGTAGTTAGGGGAAAAATAGCAAAAACAAACAAACAAGACTTCCTTGTATTTATTTTCTCTCCGCAGCCAGCTTCTTTGCTAATAAAAGTGCTATGTTTTGCCTTTAAAAGTTTTATGGCTATGTACCCTCTTTTTCTAGTATTGCTCATGCTATTCCTTATTTCCCTGTGAATGTGGATGACTAACTTTCTT
Organism: Nipponia nippon; assembly: GCF_047370975.1. Classification (NCBI taxonomy): domain Eukaryota; kingdom Metazoa; phylum Chordata; class Aves; order Pelecaniformes; family Threskiornithidae; genus Nipponia; species Nipponia nippon. Next base: position 1,917,232 of record NW_028262348.1, on the reverse strand, counting down.
TTCTCAAATCCAAAACATTAAAATGCTGTGGTAGCCACCCTCACAATTTGGTCAGTAATTCTAAGAACAACAGACCTACATAGGGAGCAGACAGGAGTTAAGAGAAGGCCTTTTATGAGGCTTCTCCTAAAATGTTATTTATTAGCTCTCCCCTTTCCCACTCCATCCCAGCTTTTCTTGTAAGAAGCCTGGGAGCTGCTCTCCTGGGGAACTTGAAGCTCTCATCCCTAAAATAATGGGAAAGGATCAGCTCAAGCTCTTTGAATGTTATTTTAAGGGTTAATTACAATGCCTTTGGAATCTCTGCTGCCTTGTGTTTTTTCCCCTTTACTTTTGCCTTGAAGGAAAAGTTTAAAAGTATCACATAAATTAGGCAGCGTAGGGTTGTTTTTCACTTTCGCAGCTGTTTGCTAAATGCAGTGGAAACACTTAATTCTTTATGTCCTCTCAGGGCTCCATGTTCAGGAGCTTAACCCCCTGCGCTGTCAGCTCGCGCCTGCTGAGGATCTGGCGGCGTTCAGTTCTTTGTGTTCCAACCTCCCTTATCCTTCCCATTTGTCGTTTTTGGCGATTTTTCCCCTCCCGTTTTGCCGGCTGCGCTGCCCCAAAGCCCGAGCCGTTTCTCTTCCTGCCGCTGCCTCTCGGGGCGCCGCTTTGGCGAATAAAGGCCGCGATCTCCCCAGCCGCCGGGTCGTTATTTCGGGCCGCCGGGGCGGGGGGCTCGGCCCGGGCTCGGCCGGCTGCTGCGGGGCGCTGCCGGGGGGCCCGGGAAGGCCGCGGGCGGCCCGAGCCCTTCCCGCGGCCCGGGCGGGGCTGGGGGCCGGGGCCGGGGCCGGGCGGGGCGGTGGCCGCGGGCCGGGCGGGTGGCCGCGGCGTGGCGGGGGACTACAGCTCCCGGCGTGCGCGGCGGCGGCGGCGGCCTACGAGTCCCGTCGTGCCCGCGGGCCCGCCCGGGAACGGCTCCATCCGGGTCCCGGCCACAGCTGCGGGCGACTCGTCGCCATTACGGGGCAGCGGCGGCCGAGCCGGGGCCGGGGCGGCGCCGAGGAGCCGGTGGGTGCCTGGGTGGTGCCGACCACTCGGGCGGCAGGCAGCGCCGGGCCCCGCGGGGCTCCGTGAGCAGCTCCCTCCCGCCTCGCCCGGAGCCCCGCAGGCCCGGCCCGGCCTCCCGCGGCCCTCCCCGGTTCGAGCGGAGCAGCGAGAAGATGTCGCCATGAAGGAGGCCGAGTCCGCGCTGCGCCGCCCCCGCCGGTCGCCCCCGCGGGCCATGAGCCTGGGCCCCCGCCGGCTCCGCCAGCGCCCGTCCTGCCCCCCCGCTCAGGGCCGCCGCTCGCCCGCCGGGGCGCCCGTTGATGCTGCAGAGCCCGCCCGGCGCGGCCCCCGCCTCAGCCTCCGCCATGGACAAGAGCAGCCCCTGCGGCTCCGGTGCGCCCGGCTCCTCGGCCGGCAGCAAAGGCCAGCAGCCGCGATCCGCCTCGGCCGGGCCCGCCGCGGGGGAGTCTAAGCCCAAAGGCGGTAAGGGCCGGGGCGGCGGGGCGGGAGTCCCGGGGGTTTCAGGCCGCCGGCGGTGGCCCCTCGGCGGCCTCTGGGTCTCGCTGGCGGGTCTGCAGCGGAGGCAGGGACGGGGTGACCGTGAGGGAGCCAGCAGCGACCCGGAGGCCGCGGGGCCGGCGGCCTTGGGCCGGGGCCGGGCTGGCGGCGAAGCTGAACTTCTCCCCGTCGGGTTGTTTGTCTCTCAGCTGGGGTTTAATGGGCTTCGTCTCCGCTCACTGCTTGTTTTTGCTTTCTTTTTCCTTCCTCTCCCGGCTCTGTTCCCTGTTGGATGAGCTGCGGCTCCTGCCCTCGTCTTCCTTTAAGGATTAATGCTTTATCTCCATTAGCATTGGAGTAATCAGCTTGAGAACCAAAGCCTTGGTTTTATAATAAGAATACGTGTTTGCCCGTACTTCCTAAGAGAAACCTTAACTTTATCCTGTACTCAAGTTAAGCGTGCTTTTACATCTTGCTCAAGGAGGTCTTGTATTGACACACGGCATTCCCCTTACCGGCTGTATTTCAGTAACCTGCGTCGGAGGAGTTCAGAGTTAGTTACGTGTTGTTTGCTCACCTGGCACGTAAACCAAAGTGTTACGTCTGTCATTGCAGACAGCTAGTTTTGCTGACATAGCAGTTCATGAGGAGCTCTTCTCGTTCCTGTCACCTATCTTGTCGAGGTAAGACCCGAGCCACCTCCCGTTCTCTGAAGCTCTCTGGGAGCAGAGCGTTTCTGGCAACCTTGCATTTTTTTTCCAAAACCTAGAAACCGGAGCAGTAGTGATTAAAATTAGTGTTTTTAGTCCCGGAAGTGCGTGTGAGAGTGTCTACAGGCTGCTACAACACCGTCGCTGTAGTAATTTCCTTCCTCCTCAGTGGTTTGTTTCAACTGTATTGCTTCAGGTCTCTGAGAAAGCAGCAGTGTATTCCAGAGGGTTAACAAAATGAGTATCTTGAAGATGTTGACTCCTTTCTGGACCTTCTAAATGCACTCGGATCCCGGGTAACCAAGTATTACCGGCTCTTCACCTGTATTAACTGATCTTCTACAGGATAGACTGAAGCGAGTGACATGGGAGTTGGCTCACCCACAGCTTCCCAGCTTGTGGTGTAACTGTGCGATTATAGTTAAGTTTTAACTTCAAATTCAAACACATGAAAGTCTTTTTAGGAAGAACTTTTTAGGCAGTCATTTCTGGAAGAGCTCCTAACTGATTTGCAGAGTTTTTTGCATCAGCAACAGGATTTGATGTGAGGGTCTTATTATCCCTAGCTACTGTTGTTATTTTTCAGTCTCTTATTTAATTTTTTTTTTTTTTTTCCCCTCTGATGGACGGACCAGTGGAAGCAGGGGATATTGTGTGCTAGGTGTGCCGTAAGAGTTTTAGAACGAGACCTTTGGCTTCTGATGGAAGAACAAACTATATGAACTTCTCTACGCGTATTGTGAGACGCAGCGTGAAGGGCTGGCAGACGTGAGGTTTTCCTGTTGTGGAGCACTGGTTTCTGTCCCTGTCTTGCCAAGAGACGCCTCATCACTCCAGCTTCTTTTTTAGCGATGTGTGGTGTTGTGTGGAGGCTTGTTCACAGAATATAAACATCCTTCAGTAAGGAGTTAAGATGGCCTGTCCCGTGGCTTGGTATGCCTTCATGTAGAAGAATGAGGATCTGTAGCAGGGAAGGAAATACAAGGCCTGTCGTTCCAGTCCAAAATAAAGGCGTTAAGTGATTTTTGCGGAATGCCACCCTTTACGAGCTTGAAACAGCGTCACTGGTAGCAGAGGAGCAGTGAGGAGAGAAATCCTGATGTACCATACTCTTCTACTCCAATACAGTAGATTAACTTTTAATTTAAAAAAAACCCCAACCTTTTTTTAAGACCTCTTTTTTTAATAAAACAGAAGAAAATTTTGGCTTGACATAATTCCACTTCTAAGATCCTTGTTTCTTAACTACAATGGAGGGCAAAGGGATATGGAATGAGTTGCTTCCTTTACGGTGCATCAAAGAGGCCTGGCAAAATTAGACTCTCTTTTGGTAGGAGTAGATGTATATTTGGGAATATCGTAACTGGAGAGTACTGAAAGCTAAAATCAGAAGATTCCCTTGGTCAGATTGGGGCAAACAACCACAGGATGAACATACAGGATGCAGCTGTGTTAAACTGTGGCTGTGTTTTGGTAGCTGTTGCACGCAAGACACGGGTGTGTCACCATATGGGATTTTTTTCTTGAGTTCCTTATCATTCTACGCGTAGCTGATGTGGTCCACCCGATTTCTCTCCTGTTTCAGGAAAGGTATAGGAGGTATTCTGAAAATCGTGTGTCTGCTTGGAAATGGAAAGTGTTCTCGATGGACCACAGACCCTCCCCGAAATGCTGACCTTTTGTTGCATAAGTGACTCTTGCACTGATGGTCGCTGGATTTGAGTCGTGTCAAGCTCTTGCCATTTAGATACTTTTCAGAGTTACCTGCTGTGATCAAGTCCAGCAGAAGAAATGAAGAAGTGGACATTTGTGAAACCTTGCAGTAGCTTTTCTTTCTGTTTCTCTTGCAGCACAGCTTGAAATGGGCTAAATGGGATACTGTCAGCTCTGGTACTTGTGGAAGTTGGATTCCAGCTATCTTTCAAACTTGGCCTTAGAAACTAAATTAGACTTCGAAGTTTCCAACAGAAAAGTTTCTTTGGGTTATATTAGTGCACCAACAGGAGTCACATCCCATTAGGATGGAATAAAGTAGCTAAGGGAAAATAGGCTTGTTGGGTTTCTCGGCAGTCCTCGAGACCGGGTGGGCAACATTAGTTCTCACAAACGTTCCTGGGCCTTGTTATTACGGTGCGAGCATGCTTAGCCGGGGTGTGTGACTGCTCAGTCACCTCTTGCTCACCGGGATGTTTGTCTTAGCAGCAGCAATAGCTTCAGTGTGTTTTCATGAAATCACCCTGGGGCTTAGCATGATCCACCACCGAAACCCCTTGTGCAATACGGTTTGCTTCAACATGTCTCAGCTGAAAAGAAGAGGCGAACGAAGATGGAAGGAAACTGCTGTCCTCACCCCAGTTGCAAACCAGCGCTGCAGCTGTGGTCGTGTAGAGCTGCTTTTAGCCCTGTGGACTTGATCTCCTCTCTCTGGATCTTTGGAGATAGAGGTCCTCTAACAGAACATGGCATCCAGCAGGAGAAACCACAGATGTCAGGGCTTGCTCCAAAAGGGAAGAACAGCTTTGTTGCTAGTTTTATAAAATTACATAGACGGTATTTTTTTATAAGTCTGTGTTCTCTTGGAGTGTGGATGGGTAGACATATTTATTATAGGTTAGATCTCGTGAGAATGGCAAAAGGACTAACTGAGGACCTGAGTGAAGAGTAACTACCTCACCAGCACTGTTGCTGTTGCTCATTCCTAATTTGCCACGAAAAGAAGGAAAAAATAAACTCCCAAATCCAAACCTACGCTACTTAAGACTGGGATCAAACAAGAGAGGACGGCAGTGAGAATCTTCCACTTTTCTCCCTGCATGAGTGCAGATCCCCCTGTCCTGCCCCGCTCTTCGTGGGAACGCAGGGAGGGGTGACAGAAAACAGAGAGCTGTCTGACACGTGGCGTGCTGGAAGGGTTGGCAGGAGCGGCACTGCTTAGGTTCGGGGTCGGGGAGAGGTGTTCCAGTTTACAAATGCACACTCCAAACTCCTGGTTATCTGTTGACTGATTTCATTGCTGCTCTGATGGACCAGAATCCTCACGAGGCTAATTATTCCGGGAGGGGAAACTTGCAGCCAGTAAAATCAGGTTTGAAGCATTGTTAGACTGTCGTGTAAGGTCCTTCCTGAAAAAGGCACAGGTGGAGAGTCATTGTAGTGACTCCCAGAGGCTCTAGGAGTTGGTCTGAAAGGACCTGTAGTATGACAGGAATGTGTGTAAACCAGCTGACTGACAAATTTGATGGTGACTTACTTGATTGAAACTCTTAAGTGGTAGGAAATTATTCTGTCAGCTGCAGATGCAAGCTGTTCCTTGTTCCTGGGCCTTGTAAAGACCCGCTTTAGACTGAACTTCTCCTCTTGAGTTGTTTCTTTTCCCCAGCTGATGATTGCAGAGAAACGGCAAAGTTACAATAGGCACGTGCCCCTCTAGCGCGTTCACCGAAATTGCAGATTTAAGAGGGTGGTTGAGCTCTAAACTGACAAGCTCTGCTCCTCAATGACCGAAGTAGTAGTCCAGACCTCTTCAAAATGACTTCATTTTTTAGCGGAGACTCAGTGGTGTTGATTATCGCCTCTTCCCTACAAACACTCTCAAAAAAGGTCTATCTAAATAATCATTTGGCCAGACCTGGTCACACCCTCAGGACTTGGCAGCTTCTGGTGTGTGGTTTTTTTTTTCCCGATAACGCTCAACCCATGTCTTTTTAGCCTGACGTGCGTTATAGCGCTGCAAGCTATGCAAGCACGTGTTCGAGTTACACGTGTGTGGTTCCAACAGAGGTGGTTTAATTCTGAATTAAAGAATCAGCCTTTTGAACAGCAGAGTAAATGACCAGTTCTGGCGATAAAGTTTGTCTGCAAAATGGCTTTGTCACATCATGTGAAAGTAATGATAGTGTCCTTTTACTTCTATAGCTGTAGTTGCAGGCAAAGACTGAAGTCTGCCATGTGCAAGAAACAGCAGACCACCACAAAACCCAGTCAAGCCACGTTTATTACTTAACTTATCCTTAAGAAGTCAGATCCTCAGTAATGTACAATAACACACAGACCTTTCAGTCCACTGCCCCCCTCTTTTTGGGGGTGCAGGTGGGAGAGAACACTAAAAATAACAAAAAAGTGAGAGATCGTGTGAATGATCCCATTCCAGCTGCTTTAAATGCTCGGGTAGATTGGAGGTGGTGCCGGGGAAGCGGAAAACTGGAGGCACTGGTAATGAAAACTGCCCATATGAGAAACACCTGAATCACAGTGGCGTGTTTGCCTACCACATAATATTTATATTGAGGGGTGGGGAGGACTACGAAGTGGGAAAAGGGAAACTAGTAGGCTTTTATAAAATGGATCTAGATATTGTATGAGGCGTTCCTGTTTGTGTAACACAGTGTCCAGAGCGACTTTGGGGCTGGCTGGTGTGGACAGACCTCTCGCTAGGCCTGTCGAGTTTTGCTTCCAAGCTTATCAACATACCTCTTCTACAAATAAAACTTAGGGCAGTTGGTGGAAATGCTAGGTTAAGCGAACAGGTAAGCAGTCTGTTGTGTCCTTGGAGCAACTCTGATCTTGTGTTAAGACTATTAGAAATACCTTCATAGTATTATTTTTCTGTTCTAGCAGTCTAATGAAGCAGCTGTTTAGAGACAGGACACCCCTCTCAAGAGCCTGACTGATTTTTCTTCTCTCGCGAGCTTTATTCCTGCAGTATTTTGCTTTGTGCCTCACCACCGTGTCCTGTGTTAGGGTCAGTGGCGTGCTCAGCAGGCTTTCAGGCAAACAGTTCTTGTTGCATAGGTTGGTGGACTTAGTACTTAGATATTAGGTATGTGCCCTGCAAGGCCAAAGCATTGTGTTCGTGCTTCAGCATCGATTGACATTTGTTGACCTTGTGAAAGAAAAGGGTATTTTTAAAACAGATCTGTTGGGGTCTTTTAAGCATAGGGGCAGACCTGAGTGAAAACAGGCAACAGGGTCTTGCAAAGTGGGAGACTTCCAAGACGAGTGCAGGCAGCAGTATATTTACATGAGGGAACAATATGTGATAAATTGTGTGTTTTCAGAAAACGGAGTGAAGAAATGAACTAGTTGTTGTCAATTTTTGTAATGGGGCACGAAGGTGTGGTGTTGGTGTTTATCGCTTAATGTACCAGGCAACACGCTAATGTCTGGTGACTGCAATTCCAAATCTGGATAAAGAAAATTCAACCATTCTAATAGAAGATAAAGCACAGCAAACACATCCTTCTTTCATACTCTTTTGACTCCTTTTTTACACTTTTCTTTGGGGAGTGGTAGGAATGAAGCGGTTTGGGTTGCTGGGGGGGTTTGATGTCCTGATAAACACCAGGCTTTTAACCAGGGCCCAAGGCAGCGGCCGAGGTGAGCGCATCTCTGAGGCGAAGCTAGCTGAGGTGCGGTACATGTGGACAACTGCGAGGCTGCAGATCTGATTCTTGCTGGTTTTTTTTTTTTTTCTTTCAGATGGAAAGAATGCGAATGGATCCAAACAGCGTTATAATCGTAAAAGAGAAACTTCATATTCAAGAAATGAGAACTTTTCCAGTCAGTCCCGTCGCTCCAATTCACAGAAAAGCAAAGCTTTTAACAAGATGCCCCCTCAAAGGGGAGGTAGCGGCGGAGGTGGCAAACTTTTTAGCTCTTGTAATGGTGGAAGACGAGATGAGGTGAGAATTGTAATGCTGTGCCTCCGAGGCCCTCTTTCTTGGGACGAGAGGATCGCTCTGACCTGCCTAGATAGGTCTTCCGTGTTCAGCTCCTGGGCTGGGAAGGGAAAGAGCGATAAGAGGTGCTAACATCGTTGAGATGCCAGAGTGAGTGTGAGCAGAACAACTTGGCAACAACGGAAGAGGAGTGCTCTCTGCTCTGAGAGACTTGCAATAAAAAAAAATACCATCTGAGGAATGGGTACCTAGGCAGGCCACGTACATATCCCTCGAAACAGAGGTCCTTCATGAAAATACCTAGTGATACAATTTCTAGCTTTTCAGCGTGAGGTGATTGTGTCTAACCACTTCAGTGTACAGGTTTGCATGTGATAGTGGTATTGGGAAAGTAATCGTGTTAGCCTTGGTGACATCAAGATGGAGTAAAACCATACTGAGGCTTTTATGCTGATGTGGGTCTAAATGCTGTAGACTATCGTGGGTTTTCATTGATACTCTGATTTTTATCTTTTAGTGGATGAGCAACACTGCTCACCTGAATTGCTGACTCTGTCAAAACTCACCTGCCGTCTCTGTTCAATTCTCATTTTTTGCTTCATTATATGAAAACTAACCACAACAAGTACAACCTGTGCAAATAATAATCAGATTTGTATTACTGGCTGTCTAAAAGAATATTGTCAGGATTCAAACAACTTTCTTCTGTTGTTAACCGTGACTACTAGGTTTTGCGGGCCTTTTACTTGTCCTTATGTGGGTTGTTTTTATGCTCTCCTCCTTTTGACCAGTGTCGGGTAAGACCACTCAGTTCTAACTTTCAGGTTCTCATGTGCTTCTAACGCTCCACTACTTGATTTGCAGAACTGGAATGGGAGAAGGTGAGTGAGTGGATGCTGCGTATTCTGTATGTAATCACTGATGGGGCCTGGGTATCAACTCGTACTGATGCTTTTGCAGTAAATTCTAGCAAGTTCTAACAAATGCTGTTGTCTCTTAGGTAGCAGAGGCTCAGCGGGCAGAGTTCAGCCCTGCCCAATTCTCTGGTCCCAAGAAGATTAATCTGAACCACTTACTGAACTTCACTTTTGAACCCCGTGGCCAAGCAGGCCATTTTGATGGGAATGGACATGGCAACTGGGGGAAAAGGAACAAGTGGGGACATAAGCCTTTCAACAAGGAGCTCTTCCTACAGGCCAAGTGAGTGGAAGACCAGCAGGGCTCTTAGATTTCTCCAGAGACACTGAGCTGTAAGGGGTGATCAGCCAGGGAATTGTGTTTGGCCTTGACTACTTGTATTGGCTTTTCCAGGGTGAAGTTACCTCTCCATAGTGTTTTTAGTGGCAATGACTGTACTTGAAAGGGATAAAGATATATCAAGTTGTTGTCTTTACCTATTTACAAGGTATCTGATGGAGTGAGTCCTTTAGATACAAACCAATTAGTCTTCTGCTCTAATTTTCTCGTCTCGCTTGTGGAATATGACACTTCATTTGGGAAGACCTATGTAGTTCCCTTATGGAAGATGGTCGTTTTTCCGAAAAATAGTATGTTGGGATGGTAGGGGTAGCAGTTGCTGCATGAAAGGTAATCTGAATTTATAAGTCCCAGAAGCAATTGTTCATATGAGTCTTAGTCCTTAAACTGCCGATTATTTCACAGGCCCCTAGGTCTGTAGTATAACCCAAATGATGATCAGTATAGTAATCCAGCAGCAGAATTGCTTTTGACTGGAAATAATGGTCGTTTTCACCGGAATTCGAAGTGTGTTCAGGACTTCCTGTGTCTGATCACGTTAAAGATAATAAAAACTATTTTCGGCATTGATGCTTCTGATTTTTTTCCCTATTGTTTTGTGGCTTATTGTAGTGAAGTCTATTTGCAGGAACCCCAGTAGTTCTAGTTTTTGTGAGCCTGTTTTTTCCACTTGTGGATTCCCTGTTTTTTAATAGATCCCCGGTGGAGCTGGCTGTTTCTTACAAGTTTCTGGAAAACCACTCTGCCTGGCTCATTCTGTAGTTAGTATGAGATGTTGTGTCTAACTGAAATTAGACACACCTGTATTCTGGAAATCTGGTTGTGACTTGAACCCTTTTGGTTTTTGTTGGTAGAAGTTACTGACTGCGTCCAGCAGTTTTCTGCTGGACAAAGAAGAAGCTCAGAGAATCCTATAGGATAGTTCTCAAAGAATTTTTAGAAGCAACTGAGTGGATCACCTGTCTCTTTGCCTTTCCCCAGCTGCCAGTTTGTTGTCTCTGAAGAACAGGACTACACAGTCCACTTTGCTGATCCAGATACCTTGGTCAACTGGGACTTTGTGGAGCAAGTGGTCAGTTGTGATGGGCTAGATTTTTTTTTTTCTTCTTCTTCTTATTAAGAAGCTCAACCTGTCTCTAACTGCCTCTTTATCTCTGTGATGTTACGTAAAACTCAGCTGTTTTTGAGTTGAGGCCTTTTCTGTCACTCCCACAACACTGGGAAAGATCTGTCATGGAATATATTATGAAATACTTTCATGACAGGAAAAGAGAAGTGCTAAAATCTATTAGGAAAATTAGCAGCTTCTTCTTGCTTTCGCAGATGGGAGCTCATCAAAAATAGTATCTGACATTCTGTAGACAGAGTCCTTGTGATCGAGATATTAACAGAAAACTTGGGCATGAGTCCATGGAAGAGGACTAGAGTGTAGAATTTTGAAGAATTATTCTGTGCATAGGTGGCCCATCTTGCCTAGCAACAAAATGGAAAATCTCCCGAGAACTGTGGTCAGAACTTTGGGTTGCCTCAAGTAGAAACTTATTATCTGCCAAGACTAGTCTTGGTGTATGGTGTAGCTGGAGAGGAGGTAGGCTTACTGTTACCTGACGCTACAGGAGAGCTGAATAATCTGGGTGCTTGCTTGGCATTTATGTCTCTGCAACATACAGATGCTAACAAAGTGTCTGGCTAAACTAGCGTGGTCGTGGAAATAGGTAAGTCCAGTCTCGCAGTTAAACAGGGCTGCACAAGTCTGCTTGTGTAAGCGAGGTGAGAGAGCTCGTTTGCTGTCTTAGTGTCTGAATTCGGATGATGAAGGTGCTGCTAACTCTTAGAGGTGATGAATACATGAGGGGAAACATGAGAAGAGTCACTTTTTTAATGTCATTGGAGTAGAAATACCAGATGGGTGGCTTTGAAGGTTATTCCCTGTGCAGTCTGCAGGTGTTACTTAGTTCACAGTGTACTTAATTTCTTGGTAAATAAGCAGAGCCTAAAGAGCTGGAACATTAATATGTTAGAGTAGATCTTACAGGTGGCTTATTCTGTAGCACAGGAACTGATTTCCAAGTCTAAAACTTGTGCTGTTCTTCTCATGTGCCATTTCAGCGAATTTGTAGCCACGAAGTGCCCTCTTGCCCCATATGTCTGTACCCACCAACCGCAGCAAAGATCACCCGCTGTGGGCATATCTTTTGTTGGGCATGTATCCTTCACTATCTCTCCTTGAGTGAAAAGACGTGGAGTAAATGCCCTATTTGTTACGGCTCTGTTCACAAGAAGGATCTCAAGAGGTGAGACTTGGTATTTATTAAATGGTGTATCTTTTTTAAATGTTATTTTTACCCTACTAACCACCTCCTTACGTTACAGTGTTGTTGCTATGGAAACACGTCAGTACGCAATTGGTGATATCATTACGATGCAACTTATGAGAAGAGAGAAAGGTGTTCTGATAGCACTGCCCAAATCTCAGTGGATGGACGTGGTGAAGCCTGTTTGCATCGGAGGTGAGCGTATCTGAGTACTGGTGGTTGCCATCCTGCTCCGCACTGTGACTAGGACTTGTGTAGAGAGGATTGACCACGTCAATGCCATGCTGTCACCTTAAACTAAACCAGACTACGAAACATGGGTTTTAGCAGCTGAAAACCTTAATGACCATATATTAATAACAAGCTTTGTACCCACACTTTGTTTTTTGTAAGGCTTTAACGTGTGTGCTGTTTCCCTTCAAGTTACTGCACTGCAGGCTCCTGCCTTCTCAACCGTTGGTATTCGTTTGATATGTGTTTTGTATCGTACGGTCCTTGGTGTGACTCTTGCTGCTTTTGTTGGCTCTTCAGCGTCCTTAACTTTTTTCCCTCCTGGTTCCTCGTTATACAGCTTAGCAAAAATAACTGTCTCTGTGTCTAAACTATTTCAAGGATGTAATCTTCAACAAGGTTTTCATCATCTTCACTTATCAACTAAAATCTGTGAATGATATGGGAAAATAATCAAAATTATTGCAAACCTATTCCAAACATCTGTTGCCTGACTTCTTCAGTTTTCTCCAGTCAAGTAATGTGACTAACACATCATCATCTTATCTGTTAGTATCACAAAAATTTTGTGACTGAAGAAATAATTTTACTTAGCATTGCTGTTTTGTGGGCTGTCTTGGCTCACTTCATTTTGCAGTCACATTTATGAAAGGCTGCATGCATTTAAGCTCTCTGTAAAAAGTCAAGTCTCCTAACACATGATGGGTATGCAGCACGCAGGCTGTGGGCTTACATGTTTCTCAGTATTTGAAACTAAAGGACTTTAAATCCTTTCATAAAACAAACAAACAAAAAAAACAAATAGGGGATTTGAGATCATTCCAAACGCAGGAAATTCAGCAGGAACTTGGTGTTCTGTAGACGAGGTTGGACTCTTGGGGAGCAGTGAACATAGGGACATAGTACGTGATGCTATGGTTGCTGCAAAGTTTATAGTTAAGATAAGCTCTCTAGTAACAAAGACGACTACCTTTTGCTAAACTTGCAATTCTTCAGCTTACTATTTCTGCTGCGCTTCTTGTAAAAACCTCATGATAATGTTTTCTATGGATTTTTAATACATACGGACTTATGAACTAGTTTGAGCCAAAACAGAGGTTGCTTTTGCAGAACTTTCCAGTTGCAGTGTTTTTGAGTATATAGAGGAGAGGAAGAACCTGCAGGCTGCATTGTTTCAGGAAGTTTTGACCACCCAAGGCTTCTCAAAGGTGATGCTTCCACAGCGTAGAAGTTTAGACTTGATTTTTTTTGGATGTGTAGCAACTGAGCGGTGAAGTGGCAGATAAACTGCTGGGGGGGGGGGGGGGGGAGATGCGTGTAGCAGAGCAGGTATGTGGCACCAGCTTGTGTCATCAATGATACGACGGTCATATGCGGAGTCTGTATCAAACTCTTGCTAGGTATTGTCTGCCCTGGGGTGGATTAACTCAGAAAACTGAACAGTAGCAAAACTTCAGAAGAAACAGCAGGCCAAACTGGCGCCTCTACGTGCGGATATTAACGATTTGGTGCTCCTTCTGTTCAGATGACCAGCACAGTCAGTATTCAAAGCTGCTTCTGGCATCCAGGGAGCAGGTCTTGCGGCTGGTGATTCTGGAGGAGAAAGCGGCATTACTAAAACAGTACGAGGAAGAAAAACACACGCCAGAGGCTTGCTTTATTGAGGCAGCTATCCAGGAACTGAAGGTGAGAACCTCTTTGGAGGCTTTTAGTAGCTTTATTTTTAGGAGCATGCTGAGTGATGAGCATCTGTGTGCTGCTGCATAAGTGGTTGTGTGTGATTATTCTGATCTCCACGATGTATGCACTAGCAAGGTGGTGACGTTTGCTGCTAGAGCAGCATTATAAATCTTGGAGGAGACTGTAGCCTTTGGACCCCAGGTGTCTGGCGTGATGTTCAAGGTAACAGAACAGAATACATTTTACTGAATGGTGTTCCTTCCATAAATGTAAAGGAGTTATGCTTTCAAAGGAAGATGTGTTTTCCTTTCAGGTCCAGCAATTTCTGGGATAACTTCTACAGGTTTGCTCATGTCTGCCCAATAGAATATTCCTTTTCACAGCCTTTAGGCGTCCTATAATGACAAGAAGGAGAGGACCTCTCTTCAAGGGTCACTCTTCGTCACAGATGAATTATAGATACCTGTATTATAGAAAACCTGAAGTGTAGGACAAGGCTGAGGATAACTATGGTGATAGTCTCCTGGCTTAAATAGGAAATTGAAACTTGTTCTCTCTGGGTGACCTGTAGGAGCGAGAAACAGCACTGTCTGCTGACCAGGATAAAAACAATGGCATTGCTGGAATCAGCGCAGCTGTGGAAGAATTGGTCCTAGAAAGCTCCAAGGCTGTGGAGCCTGCAGTTTCCCAAGAGAAAAAGGTGGGTGACAACTCTGCTCTGGCAGATCTTGTTAATACTTAATTCTGCCACTTTATTTACACTGCAGTGCATGGCGAACTGGTGCCAAAGATTTTTGCAGAGATGATAATCTTTGGAAGGGGGTGTTGTGGTACTAACTGTATGCTCTCTGCTGTGATAGTGTGGTGTGGAATATCTTTCTGCATTTGATGAGGAGCTTGTGGAGCCTTGCTCTGATCTGGCTGGCTCCTTTTCACCTCCTGTGGAAGCAGAAGAGGCAGTGCTGGATGAAGAGGAAGTACCTGAGGTGGACACCGTAGAGGAACCTGATACAAACACTACAGAAGAACCAAATCCACCTGAAACAAGCTACCAAGAATCTAAAGATACAATTAGCAGTGGACATCTTAGCAACTCTCCTTTTTACTATTTCTATCAAGGTCAGTGCAATGAAATCCTGCAGTCGCAGGGGCAGAGATGCCTCCTTTGGGATCCTTCTTGAGGAAGATGTTTGTGACTTCGTTAGCTGCATCTAACCCCTATTGTGAAACAGAAGTCCCACAGACACTCAGAAATTAACTTTAATATTATTACTGAAGAATGTACCGAGGTGGGGCAAAGGGTATTGAAAATTAACAGGCAGAGACCAAGTGATGATGTCTTATCTTCCAGCGGAGGATGGACAGTGTATGTATCTTCACCCTGTGAATGTTCGATGTCTTGTTCGTGAATACGGCAGCTTGGAGAAGAGTCCAGAGAAGATAACTGCAGCTGTAGTGGAGATAACTGGCTACTCAATGACAGAGGTAGTTATTTTATCTTCTTAATTAATTAAGGGCCCTTGTTTTAGCAGATTGATCATTCTAGCTGACAGATGAGACTTGTTTCTCTTCAGTAATAAGAAATAATAACTATGAATGGGCAGGCATGCTAATCTGTGAAGGGCATCTGTGTAAGGTGCGGTACCTTCTGTTGCTTTTGATAAGTGGGCTGCAGTCTAGCTTTTTTTTTTTTTTTTTTTTTTTCCTAGAAGGTAGGAAGTTCTAGGAGTAAGAGAATTGCAAGCTTAAGATGGGTTTGTTGTTAAAGCTGTCTTAAAAAAAGTAAAGTCTTTTCTCATGTAAGACAGTAGCTTGAACTAGACAGGTGATCATCTTTTCAACCTGGAGAAGTGTTCTGCCCCTGTCTTGAACAACCAGTTGTTTCTGAGCATCAAGGGTAGAGGTGGGATGTTAGAGAAATAAAAGAGGATGGAAACAAACTTCAGTGTTTGAGACAGAGGGAGTGAAAGTGCATAAGGCACTGAAGTTCTGGAAGAGGGGATGGGTCTTGAATTCCTTTACCTCAGATAAAGACAACTGTAAGAATTGGCATGTGCAGTAACAACTATATGTAATTCTTAATTCCTCTTTAAGAAAGTGAGGAAAAATACAAAACTCGGCTTGTTTCAGTCTAGCAAAGCGGTGGTCATTGGTCCAAATAATTTAAGTGTAAAAGGCAAATTTGGTCTAGTGCAAAAACAATTGTGTCAGAAGGCTGGTATTGTAGAATTTTATTCCGGTGATGTGAGTGAGAAGGGAGGAATAACAAGAAAATCAGTAAGTGAGCTGCAGTAACTGCATCCAGATCTGATTATGATGTAGTTGGTGGAGATCTGGGAGCATTTGGTTCTGACCCAGGGCATCCTTCACGTGTTTGTAGTTTATAAAGTGTTTGTGTCACTGCTGCTGTTTTTTTCCATTTGATGAATGGTGGGTGTTCTGTCTCCGTGAGCTATTCATCACTACGGCAGCCTCTAGACCTCGTTGTGATGATATATCTGCTCTTTTTTTATCAGGATATAAGACAGCGTCATCGCTACCTCTGTCACTTGCCCCTCACCTGTGAGTTCAGCATTTGTGAACTGGCTCTGAAGCCACCCATCATCTCTAAGGAGACTTTGGAGTTGTTTTCAGGTTGGTGCTACCTTTCTCGTGGGCTCTATCACATATCCCTGAGGGTGACGGGGAAGTCGTTCTTATCCCTTAACGGCAGAAAAAAGTACATACATAGCAGCTTTACTCCTCTTGCACCAACTGTCTGATGACTACCAGACAGAACAACCCCAACTCACTGTTTCATAGACAACAATTATACGAAGAATAAAAAAGCCTGACTGTTTGGAAGAGCGTATGTTGTTTGTAAACATATTTTGTTACTAATGTGTTATAACTGAATACATTGTTCTCAAAGCTGGAGAAAACATTGCCCAAGTTATTGGTGTGTTTTTTTTGATATCCAATGCTGTGCGTTGCTCCTAGATGACCTTGAAAAGAGGAAACGTCTACGGCAGAAGAAAGCTCGTGATGAACGACGACGTGAACGCAGAATTGAGATAGAAGAAAACAAGAAACAGGGCAAATGTAAGTCCTGATGGAGCGTAGCTGGTGGATTGCCAGTCGTCTTTAGTTGCTGAGCTGATTCCTTGAGCTATAGGGTGACCTCTAAGGCCTTTAGTTTGTAGTGTGTACTTAAAACAAGATTACAAGGTATTAGAAATAACGTCTGTAGAGTGAAAAATATAAGCTGTTTTAGTCAGGATGTTAACTGATGTTATGCAATTGCTGCATACTTGCACATTATGGGAGAGGCAGAGGGCATTCGAGGGCGCAGCTATCTCCATGGCGTATATAGCTCTCAGGATTCTCAATTTAGGTTTTTATAGTAAAAGTGAAGAAGGAAAAAAAAAAAAAATGCCTACGAACTGCTTCCATCCAGCAGCAGGGCTTGTACTGGTCTCTAAAATAGAGGGTGGAAAGAAAATTGAGTTGGCACCTTCTAGGCTCCTGAAACAACTTGCATATTGACAGTCCTCCCCCACATTGTGTAGTGCTTTAATTTAAAACCTCTTTCTAGATCCAGAGGTCCGTATTGCTTTAGAGAATCTGCAGCAGTTCCCTGCTTTTACCTCTTGCCCCGGAGAAACTACCAGCATTGATCATCAGAGCTTCTGTCTGTCTCCTCTTGGCAGAAGCCCTGTGTTTCAGACAGGTGAGCATCTGGAAAAACACATCGCATCTAGCTCTTGATTGTTCTTTTGGGATCTACGGCTCAGGTCATCACACTAAACTTCCTTAATACTGATCAAAGACTGCTTCTTTCCTAGATTGCCTATGAGATCATACACAAAAGGCTGACACAGCTAAGGAACATTCTGGTCCTTTGTCTGCTTTTTACTACCTCTGCTTCAGTGACAATATGAGATCTGCACTGTAGTTACCCCATCTTTAAATCTTTGCTGAGGCAGAAGAAAAGAAAGGAAAAAAATTCCCCAAAAAGGGAAGAAAAGTGTGTATGCCAGGAAAACACTACTGGCGTTTTTTCTTTCTACCCTCTCCATCTTCCCCACCACGTTATACTAAAACAGAACGTAGTCAATGAGCACTCAGTTAGGCTGTCGTCCAGTGATGCTTTACCAAATGTTTTATCTTGCAGCTCATAAAAAAGATTAAATAGAAACTATTCTTAAATGTTTTTCTCAAACAAACAAACAAAAGAAATCCTCCCCCAAAACCAAACACCAAACACAACACCCCAAAATAAGCAAACAAAAACCCCAAAACAAAAAAACCCCAAACTTAAATCTCCCTTAAATAAAAAGATTGAGGAAATCCGAGAGGTCCCACTGTGTGACTAATGGATGGAACTGATGAGATAAAAATGGTTAATTACATAAGATAATAAAACTTTATTCTGTTTCGTCCTGATAAGCAGCATAATGAGTGCCTTTGCCAAATGCAAGTGGCTTTAATTACCTGCTGCTCTCTCTGTAGAGTCTATTCCAGCTCCGCTGTCACCTGCTGCCAGCCAGGTCAGTCCGTTGCTCTGTGGGAGTTTGGAAGAAGAGTCTCCCTTCCCTTCCTTTGCCCAGGTAAGCCACGTAGCAGAGTAAATCTTGTCAGAACGACTTGTGTCTTAGTTGGGGATTAGTCTGAGAACACAATTGCTTCCGCCGCCAAAACAACGTGGGATAAATCTTGGGGAGATAACACAGGGTTTGAGTGCTTGAAGGGGTTCCCAGATTTTCTTGCCGCTTAGGGGCTATGCAGGACTGTTCTAGTAGGGGGGATTTAATCCTATCTTACAACTTTTTTGATAGATGTTGAGAGTTGGAAAGGCAAAACCAGAAACATGGCCCAAACCTGCTCCAAAGGCAAGAGGTAAGAAAATTTGGTATTACTACTGCAGGTTCTTTACCAGGCATCTAAATCTAAGAAATCTTGTAACTTCACAAGAAACATCTGGCGTGCGGAGGGGCATTTGCACTGTGAAACTTCGACGCAGCCTTCTGCCTCTCAAGGCCCTTTCCCTCTTTCAGATGAGAACACCCTGGCACTCCCCGTGCCAGTGGATAGCGATGGAGAAAGTGACAGCTCTGACCGCATACCTGTGCCCAGCTTCCAGAACTCCTTCAGCCAAGCTATTGAGGCAGCCCTCCTGAAACTGGACAAACCGTCCACAGCTGATCCTTTATCAGGTAAAAGGCGGGGGGGAAGGCATGAAAAATTTCTGAAGTGAAAAAATTGAATATTTCCCCTTCTTCCTCTGAGAGGAGTGAGAGCAGCAGTTTTGGGGACCAAAAATTGGCTGCAGAACAGTTCTGAAAATTGTCAGGTTGTGGTTTCTGAACAGCTTGACTAGGGCTTCTGTTAGCTTAAAACAGCTCTCTTAGTGGGAGCTGAGATGATCTCCAGCTAGCAAAGAATCCCGTTAGAACAAAGGTGGCTTTCAACAGTCACGTTTGCCATGTCTCTACTGGAACTTAACTTCCTTGAGTTAAGCTTAAATTCAGGTTATGCACTTTTAAACTAAAAATACCTGAGCTGCTGGACTACCGCTGAAGTTTGACCAAAATGTCCCGGTAACTGCTAGCTGAAACTTCAAATTAGGGAGTCTGAAACAAATTGAGATGCACTTAAACCTCCAAGCCTGGTGCTGGCTGATAAAACTCATTTACAGTGCTCAGTTCTGATGTTTGGCTTTGGCTTCTGCTTGGAGACTGCACTTGAACGATGGCGGGAGTTGGACAGGAGGGCCCGGGAGTTCCCGTGAAGTTGAGTATCAGCTCCAGTTGTGGTGGCTTTTGGACATGGATGAAAGCGATACCTGTCTGAAAGGCAAACTGCTGCACACTAGGATCCGCTGCTGTCCTAGGATCCGCTGTTGCACCAGCAACTTTGGAATCAGTTAGGCGTGTTTATAGTGTGTTTTAGGTGTGATGGAGTTTCCCTTAGTTTGTCTGCAGTAATTTTTTTGTTAAACTACCTGGTGCTCAGTGAGTGGATAGGAAGTGTCACGGACCTGTAGAAGTCATTTAGGCTAGGGAAGACCATTTATCATTTCTGTGTGATGTTCCTGTTCCATGAGAAGAATGACAGTATCATTTTAATTCTTCACAGAGGAAAAGGGAGGCAAGAAAAGAAAGAAACAGAAGCAGAAGCTATTGTTCAGCACCTCTGTTGTTCACACAAAGTGATTCTGCTATTCAAGAGAAGTTTCCTCTCCTGGTTTTCTTTTCATTTTGCTTTGTTTTGCTGCTATAGTTTAAGTATTTAAATTTGAACAGACTAAACTTGTGTTTCCAGGGCTTCTAGGGGGTTCAGGAGGAAACCATGACAGTTTATGTTGAAGTAAGATCTTTTGATTCCAACTGCTTAATCGGTTTATACCGAAACAAAGTTTTGAAAGAAACAACCCAGAGACAAATCAGCCAAGGCTTCTAGTCTGTGCCAAGTGGGTTCTCTTTACAGCTGTGTGGCACTGCCAGAATACTGCAATATTACCGAAGCGAAGAGGCAGAGAGCCTTTATTTCCCTAGAAGTATTCCTGGGCAGAAGTCCACCGGACTGTGACAGTAGTGCTGTTTCAGTAAAGCTGTCAAACTGCTCTCTTGAGAAACTGGTTTCCACTGCACTGGAAATGGGCAAAAGAGCTTCCTGGCTTTAGAGTGTTAGCTGCTGTATCTGTTCTTTTTCTAAAGAGCAAGAATTCCTCCTGTTCTCCTGGCTTGGAAAGGTTTAAAGCTGAGGTGAGTGTAAAGCAGAACCTGGCTACTTGGTTTTGAAGTGACTCTTGATGACTTTGTGTATTTCAAAATGCGTACTGGCACTAGCGGTAGAAGGAACCTCCTGGCTTCTCTCAGTTGTTCAACTCTGTTTTAATGTGGGTGAGTGAGGCTGCTAATTTTTTTTTGTTTGGGTTTTTTTTTTGCCAACCACCAGCTACAGATTCTTTGTAACCTGATCATCTAGAATAAACACTCCACCCTAGGGCTCTTGGTAACTCCCTGAATGATGTTTTGACAGTGGCTGCTCTTGAATTGGAAGAACAACTGATAGCTGGAGTCTGTAGATAACTTTTATCCCCCAGCAAGAAACGGGGGCCTCTTGTGCCGGGATAAGGGCCTGTATCCGCTTGGTTCTGGGGTGTAAGTTGATCTGCACGAAGCACCTCGGGCTGTAAACATGCCTCTTCTGGACCCCTCCCCGCTCCTTCTTTGGGTGGTCACGTTCTGCACTGTTTGTGGTTTGATTTGAGCTAATAAGTTAAGTGGTGTGGATTTTGTTGAATAAAATGAACTCTAGGTGTAACGTACCAGTCAAGGCCAACAGTTGCAATAAATCGTATGCACACTTCACTAAGTGAACCGCCACGTCAGCGTGGAGCACAACACCGCGTGGTTGCACAGATTCAAATCTTGCCTTCTGGCTGCCAGATTCCATGCCAGGGAGCTGCCATAAAGCACCACCTAACTTAAGTGCAAGACTGACCCGTGTCTGCTGTATCCTCAGTCCGCCTGCACTTGCACAGGCTTTAAAAAGCCGACGTGCTCTCTCCCTCCGACACCGTGACTGGCCTGAGCACAGAGGCGTGTGTTTGGGACTGCGGGAGTCAGGTATCCCAACACACAAGATCATGGGTTGTGTCCCTGTTTAGAAAGTTTATGTCAATACATCGATGCTTGATTTCAAAGCAATAGGTGCCACATTATACAAGTGCTTCCTCCAGGCACGTACGTGTGTGCCCAGGGGAAGCTAGTACCAAAGAGTACACTTCACAAAACTCTGTATGCGGCTGTGAACCGGGGAGAGGGGGAGTGTAAGAACACTTCAACTGCTCCAGGAGGATAGAGGAAACACTCGCAAAACATTCTTTGAAAGCAGCTTGGCTTCACGCTTGGTCACAATTAACTACACTTGATGGAAAGACGGTACAGCTTGTCAAGAGAGCGCAAAGAAACTAAGACAAGATGCCGAAAGTGGTGACACACCTTGCTGTTAATGCTTTATGTGCACACTGGGAAATTACTGCTGAGGGTAGGGAGAGCAACTAAGTAAGAAAGATTCAAGTATGCAGTCAGCTCTTCACAGTACTATCGTTTCCTATTTGTAGTAGTCATTTTAAGCCATGGAACAGGAGTAACGACTTACTGTCTAAGCAGTACTGTTGTGTTCTATTATCTCTACATGTTTATAGTCAACTTTTCTTTGCATTGGGAAGAGAGACAGAAGGGCTGGAGCTGGTGTAGCTCACCTCCCCATCGCGAGTAGGGGAAAGCGGTGCGGGGAAGGCAGACCCGTCCCTCCCGCAGGGGCCGTCTCCGCAGGACAGCATCTTCAAGTCGTACCTTGTTTTCCTATGGATTCAAGAGATAATACCAGCAATGCTACTTTCCTCTAACTGATTGGTGTAAACTCAATAAATATCTAAGCAGTACTTGTACCTATGAGTTTTGTAACGGGTCGGGTGGAGTTGAGCCTTACAGCTCTGCCTCGCGTTCTGTGCAGTCTCTGCTCCCGTGTACGCAACTGGTGCTTTTGTGGCTCGGAGCAATGGGTAGCCCTATGGATAACGGGTGCGCTTGGTAAGGTAAAAAACAGTAAGATGTTAATGCTTTTTCTGTACTGGAGGAGAATAACTACATTCCTTGTCCATGCCAACTGCCTAAAGCTCACTTCTACCTCAGCAGGAAGATCACACTCAGCTGCTGCACTCCTTAGGAGTGCAGGTGGTTTTGATTCCTGGAGTGAAACAGGCAAGCAAGTAACCTACTTAAGGTTGTTGGGGTTTTTAAATTTATTTAAGAACACTCAGAATGGGGGAATGAAGTCTAAATGTGAACAGATGCTTTTTCTGTCCCCTGCTTTGCTTAACACTGAAGATTAACTGGTAACATCTTGATTACACAAGTACAGGACAGAGGTGAACAGTAACTGGTAATGTTCAGTCTGTCTCTGTGCCATCATCATCTTCCTCATCTCCGCTTTGAGACTGCTCTTCTGTAAGGAAACAGCTCAACACCGACTTCTGTATACACCGTCTTTCCTCTGCAATAGAGAGAGAGACAGAGGGTCATTACTTGATCTCTTCACATACGCTGGAATATCCTCAGCTTCTGAGGAAAGGAACACCTCGCAGCTCAAGAATTCAGAAGTAGCCCAGCTTATCCTACAGAACCTCAGGAACTGAGGCCGCGTTTTAGGAAAGCGGCTGGAGGAACTCACCTTCGTTTGTACAGTTCTGCAACAACATCAGCAGCTGTCTTCTGTTATACTGAATGAGAAACTTCTGACACGTTCTGATGGTGCCTGTAGGAATCACAAGAACAGTATGTAACAATCTGCACAACAAAGTGTTTCAGAGCTGCCAGTATATTTTCTGAAGATCATCGTATCAAGTGACAAATGCCCCAGACAACAACTTTATTAATGCAAGTGCTAAGAAGTGGCTGTAGACTTAATTTCCCCACTGCTGAGGTTAAGTGGTGGAATAATAATTTCTAACATGTGCTTGTTTTTTGCCCCAGGTGGTTAATTTTCAGGACGGGGATGATGCTATACTTTGAAAATAAGATATTTTAAAAAGAAAATAATGTAATATAGTATTTGCTGCTCTGGTTTTGTGTTAAATGTAATGAAGATTCAAGCAGAATTAATGAGGGTCTCAACAAAGAACTGCTGGTGCCTGTTTCTTATTTAGATCTGCTAGAAGCTGTTCAGTTAGGGCACGTAAGGTGGGTCTGTCGCGCCCGCAGCAGTAGGAGGGGGTTCATCCATTGGAGCAGGCCTGGAGGGTGCGGTACGATTCAGCTCCCCGCCCCCCCCCCCGCCCGGGCACCGGAGACCCCGGGGCAGCTCGGGCAGCGGCTGACCTCCGACGTGCAGGGTGTTGAGGAAGCAGGGGTAGCGCTGGTTCCGGCTCTCCAGCTGCCTCACGAAGGGGAGCGCGGAGCAGAGCAGCCGGTAGGAGTCCTTGCGGCACCGCAGCAGCACCGTCCCGGTGTAGGCGTTCAGGTACTTCACTGCGGGGGCACACAGGCACCGGTCAGCCCCCGCGCCCCGGCCCTTCCCCGAGGAGCCCCCCGAGGGGCTCGGGGGCAGCGCGTCCCGCCGGCACCTGTGAAGGAGATGGAGCAGCAGGCCAGGCCGTAGTCCCCGTGCACCCGCCCGATGGCGTCCCTGACGGCGAGGCCCACGGCGCGGTCCTCGATGCACTGCCGGCACCGCGGGTCCTCCGAGA
This sequence comes from Nipponia nippon, assembly GCF_047370975.1. Taxonomy (NCBI): domain Eukaryota; kingdom Metazoa; phylum Chordata; class Aves; order Pelecaniformes; family Threskiornithidae; genus Nipponia; species Nipponia nippon. The sequence goes on along the minus strand of NW_028262348.1, from coordinate 1,893,594 downwards.
CCACCTCGCACAGCACGTACCTGCGGGAGAGCGCGGCGTCAGCGGCGAGGAACCGGCCCGGCCCGGCCCGGCGGCGGCTCCCGCCTCACCTGTTCTTGAAGCGAACCATGGCGGCGGCGGCGGCGGCGCCCGATCCGGACGGACGTTGCGCCTAGCCAATGGGCGAGGCGCCTCCGCGCACCGCAGCCAATCGCCGTGGCGCGGGGGGGCGGGGACAGAGGACGGACTTGCCGGCGCCGTCCCGCCTTCCTCCCTCCGCCGGTTGCCGAGCCTGCGCGCGCGCGCTGCCGCCTTCCCGCCCTCTTCTGCCGGGGGCGACACGGCCGCCTGCCGCGCCCTCCGCGCGGGGGCGCGCGCGGCTGGCGGCTGAGGGGACGGCTGAGGGGGCGGCGGGCCCCCCCGCTCCCCTGCCTCCGCTTCAGCCCCTTTCGCCGCGTCGCTTCAGCCCGCCTCGGCTAAGCCCGCTCTGTCCAGGGCCAAAAAGTCCAAATGATGGAGACGGGACGTCCCGCGCTCACACCCCCGCTTCGTCTGACCGGAGCCGCGGGAAGGTCCGGGGGAGGAAGGTGAGGACAGGCCCGGTGCTGCGGGCGCCGCTCTGGCTGTGGCAGGCGGCGGGGCCGCCATCTGCCCCCCGGGGCTGGGGGCTCTGGCAGAGTGTCCGGTGCCACCCCTGCGCTCCTGGAAGGGCTCTCTGCCTTCGCTGCCTCACAAAACTGTACGCCAGTATTTGTAGCTCCTCAGGCTCTGGGTATGAGGTGTTTTGGGATACATGCTAGCTGTTGAACAAATGATAACAGATGAGAAAATCGCAGAACAGAGCTACTTATCGTTATTTCTGTAGTGGTTCTCAAAGCTGTGACCTCTGACAGACGATCTGAGGAAGCAGGGAGGGCTCTGGATCGAGCACCAGAAGAAACTGGGGAGAGGGGAAGGGAGAAGATGGGAGGTGGGCACCTGAACGCGAGGTGGGAGAAGGAGCCGGTTAGGGCGGCACGTAATCCACGGGAGAAGCGCTTGCACCGAGGTCCCTGGAGCCAAATCACACGGGAGCGCTGAGGCACTATAAATTAAGTGGGAACTCATTGCTCATTCAGAGTGGAAACATCTTCTTTAATGACCTTAACTCTAGACAAAGAGAACAATGATAAACCCAGTGGAAATCCTGTCCTGGGTGATAAACTTCTGCTCTCTGAAAGAGATGCCTGTTCTGCTGCTCTCTCCCTTTCTCTGTGAACTCTTCTCTCCTTCACCTGTCATCACGTTTTTGAGTCGTGTTTTCCTGAGAACTGCGGAATATGAGTTGCCTGAGGAGAAAAAAAGCACAAGGTCCAGTATGGGCTTGCCAAGAGACCTTTTCTGTTGCGCCGTGACTAGCGGGACCGGGGGAAGTTTGTTGGTTGCTGAAGCTGACGCAGACAGAAGCATTTTCTCGGTGAGGGAGACTGCACTGCATTGATCTTCGCCGTATTGCTTTGTGTTTTAGTATCCAAACTGGGATCTAGCTGTCATCTGTTCCACTTGTCAATACAATGAGCTCCTAGGTGATAAGCTATTCTCACATTTTTTAACAATATCAAAGTCCATGAATATTCCCATGTGTTTTCTTTGTGGAGTGAGGTGCCGGCTTAGCCTTCCAGCGTGCCTGCTGAGGTCTGTTTGCCTGCTGCCCCTGTCTTTCTGGTGGCATGCCCCATCCTGCCTTCTGACTGGGCTGGGGTTGTCCGGGGCTGCTCGGGTTGCTTTCGTTCATGCCCTCTCTCGTTTCCCTCTCTTTGCAGAGGCAGGGCTGGGTCCCTGACAAGCAGACCATGTGAGTGCACTCTGCCCTGTAATCCAATAGGACATGTGCACTGTGCGTGCTACAGGCTGGGCCTCATGTATAGCGAAGGCTTCTGTTTTCGGTCCGGAAGGCTGATTAGCAGAGACGCGGTGCAAAGAGAGAGCAGTGTTGTGAGAGAGCCCTGTCCTGCTTCGTTTCATGTAGGATGTTGCCTTTAGTTCCCTGTTGTTGGTTTGGAGGATGCATAGAGCTGCCCTGAGCCGCCGCAGCTCCCTGCACAGTCACTGCCCGTGTTAGTACAAGCCGTCTGAGTCCAGTCAGGCGTCGCGGTGTGCTGAGCTGACAGCACAGGACTAAAAGGTTACAACATCTTCACATTTGTTTTCCCACCTCCTCACTCCCATCCTTTGCCAGCTTTGCTGTATTGATTCCAGTGTCAGTGATTCAAGAAACTGTCGCAAGTGATGGTGAGTTATACAGTCAAGGTGGGAAAGAACTGTCTCCTAAGAAGAGATCCGAGAGAGAAAAAAAATCAGAAAACGCTATTTAAATTGAAGAGTGTGTCAAGAGACCTGCCAGGAGAGAGGATGGATGTCTCTCCTGCAGACTGGGAGATAGCTTATCAAATAGAAATTATGGAGGACAGACTATACGAGGACAGGGGGAAATAACATGCGCTGTCTATACACATTAGAGACAATTTGTAAAGCAGTTTGAGAGCTTTGGATAGAAGATTCTTTATCAGCGTACGTGTTCATCAATGATTATCCAATAAGGTGGTGATGCCAGGGAGGTGCAGGAGGAATACTGAGGTCTTGCCTTCCCAGCTCGTGTTTGTTACGTGTGGCAGCGTGCATGTGGAGGGGTTATTCCCAATCAGTCTGGGTTGGTTTTATTACCATTTTAGTTCATGATTTGACATTTATTACAGGCTTGAAGATCTAGACCCTCAGTTTGGATTTATATGGCATTCATAATCTCCAGATTGTGGGTTAGATTGCATTTATATTGTATAGAATTAATTGTGCTAATAGGCTGCAATAGACATTGTGATTAATGCATATGTTTTATTGTATGCACCCAGCTCTTAGAGTTTGTATGTATTTGCTATAATTAAAATTACCAGCAAATGTGTTCACTGAAAAAACATCTATCAGTTAGTGAATCCTTGCACTCTTTTTAGGTAGGATGTTTCCATTTTATAGATGAGGGAACTGAGGTACAGGAGGATTAAAGAATTTGTTCATAGTAAATCGCCGTCAGGCTGGAGATACAGAGCAAGGACATAATGTGCGTAGAGGGAACCAGCGTATTGTGTCAGAGTATAGGTCTTGTATGTTGCTCATGCATAAGGTAGCCAAGTAATCACATTCTGGAGTAAAATTAGGATGCACTGGTACTCCATCCTTGTGATACCACAATTTGATCTTCCCTGTGTAGCCAAAACCATGATTTTTGCTTCCCCCTGGAAGCATGGAACTGAATTTGCCATTGGGTGCAGTATCAGAGTTGGGGGTGACAACTACGTTTTGTTCCACTGTATGCACATTGCATCCCCAGATAACCCCACAGTCAGAAATACAAAACGATCTGGCTAAAATTAAAACTGCTTCTTAAATCCTCTGTCTGATGTTGCCTGAAGCTTTTTGTTCAGTTTATCTTCACAAGGTCACTGAGACAGAAGAGTGCATTCTCTGAGCACGTTGGCCTGGAGCCTTTCATGCCGATGCTTTCATGTAACATTTGGGACGTTCTCCTCCTCCCTTCTGTCCCTTTCTTTTTACTCCCCCATTTTCTCTCTCTCTCTACTCCCCCCTTTTGAGCTCAGGATCCCTCAGATCAGTACATGTAGGAATAGAAGCTATCCTTTTTTATCACCTTAACATGTAACCACTAATCATAAGCTTTCTGGGCACCCAGGCTGTCATGGGCCAGAGCCTGCTGGTCTGTCTGTCGGAGCTGCCACGTGTGCTCCCTGCAGCGCTGCCCTCATCTTTGCTGTCGTCCTGCCACATGGAATATTTGTCTTGCAAAACCATGTGTTTGAAGCAAATTCTGTTTCTGCCTCTTTCGGTGGCTTGCAGTGTGATCTTGGACTACTCACTTAAGATCAAAATAGTAAATTCACGTTTCCTTGATTATTTTTTTTTTTTTTTTAAAAAGTCAAACCCAGGAAATTTCAGCTCAGATTAACAGTGACTGTGTGCTCTGAGAGACATCCCAAGTGTTGTAAGGTGAGCTTCCATTAAGATATCGAAAATTGGAAGCCACTTTGGAAGATTGAAGCCAAAGTTTAAGATCTGATAAAGGGCATGAGCGTCTCTGAGTTTGGCACGTGCTGTCTAGAACGAACACAGAATCAGGCGTCTTCTCTTTCTGTGCAGCAAAAACCAGCGTGAGAGAAGAGCAGTGCAAAAAGGCTTTGTGCCAAGTGAGAAGCTGGCCCTAAACTTCCGAGCTGCATTTTCTCCAGCTCTGCCATGGGAATAATTGCAAATACTTTACTCACAGATACATGTTAAAAATTAGTAAAACGTCCACTCGAATGTTGTTAATTATCAAATATAGTAAAACTGCTTCTATATATGAGAGATCTGTAGGCAGCACACTTTTCATTTGCAGCAAGCTGCTGCAAGAAGCAAGCAGCTGTTTCCAAACTAGTTAATTAAATTAAGGCAAAAACTAGAATATTAGTTCAGATAGTTCAGGATTCTCTTTTCTCTTTCCTTTCTGCATTAGGGAACCCAGACTGAACAGTAGGCCACATAAGTTACTACGTAATCTGCTCTGTAAAAACCCCATATTTAATACCCCCTTAACGGGGATGTTAAGATGGATTAATTATTCTTTGTTCTGGTCTCTGAAGATAAAGGGTAATTACTATTAATTATGCGTAATTGAAAAATTGCTCCTTCACAAAGAATCCAATAGCATTAGTGGGATTTTAACTTCTTGCTACCTATAGGGAGGCGTACAGCATTCTGTAATGTTATGGCAAAGACTGCCATAAACTTAAGAACGGCCTCAGAGAGCGTTACTCACTTTCCAGCCCGCGCTTGAGACCGTATTTTCAGAGATAACAGATCTCGGAGCATGCTAGTGAGACAGGACTCAGTGTTTTGTTCTGTCCTGAAGGGCACTTAAACAGAAGATGCCATTCGTAAGGCTGATTGTCATTGATGCTGCTGCAAGAGTTTTCCTCAGTAAATTTCCAGAAACCTGTGGAACAACCATAGGTGAACCAAAGGGAAAGTATTAGAAACAAACAAACAAACAACAATAATTACAACAACAATGAAACAAACCCTTGAGCTTGCCTATCTGGGAAGGAAGCTTTTGAAAAAAAAAGAAAAAACAACCCATGACTCTTTAGTAACCAGTACATCACCTGTGGGCAAGCACAGGCAGGAGAGGTGTCTGACAAAGAGTGGGGACTATGTTGAGATATTGGAATTAAGGTGAAAAAGAAAAAAAAAAATATGATTTTTACAAGGGCAGAGCACTTTCAATTATATAAGATTAGTAGATTGGTTAGCCTGACACCTGAAATTCCTAACTGCCCACCGCTTTCTGTTGTTAATTAAAAGTCCTCCAAATATTTAGGTGCATAACTTCCTTTGATTTCAGTGGGAGTTGGGTGCCTTCATATGCATAAAAGTCTGGCCCTTAAGCTCTCTAGGCCTCAGTTTCACATTGGCAAAATGAGGATAACATTTTTTTCTACTTCAAGGAGTGCTACAAATAAGTTATTGAGTTATTATGCACTCAAATAATATAATAATTGAGATAATAGAGGCTCTTATGGCATAAACATAGCCTACCCTGAGCCACCTTCTTCACATATGAGTTGGCGTAGAGGCTACTCTGAAACAAAAATGATGTGTCTAGTGTTGCTTGTCTTGCAGATCTTTGCTCTCTGCTTTTTCTTTCCTCTGAATGTGCAGATTAAGCCAGGGTCCTATGTTACAGTAAGATGTATCTGCTTATGTCGCCATATACTGAACAATCCTTTCTCTGCGTGGCTTTATGTTGAACTCCCGCAGCCTAGAGCAGCATAGGATCAGAGATGTCCTCCGCTGAGTGCTTGTCTACCTAATGAGGGAGGCAACGAAAAACATTTTCCAGCGCATCCATCACGCAGCAGCTGTGGCACTGAGAGGACAGGCATCCTAGAGCAACTTTATATCATCCCTGCCTGCTGCCTGGCTCCGGCAGGGCAGCAGCAGCGTGTGCTGGGGAGAGGGGAGCTGCGGTGGAGCTGCTTGGTGGGGTACGGCCGGGGCTCCCCTTGGCAGCTGCAGGGTCTGGGCTTGTACTGGTGTCAGCTTGGTGCAAAGAGTATGTCAGTCACTGCCTAGTTGGGGCACACGGCTCTCAGCGCTCTGCCTGGCCCACTCTGACAGAGATGTCCCCACCCGTTCTGTTCTTGCCTAGATCCAATTTTAGCTGCAGCACCCCACTGCCCAGCACAGTAAGTGAAAGCCCCTCAAAAGCGGAGCAGGGTGCAGCGTTTGAGTGCAGATTTGGGTGGGGAGAATCAACAGCGACGCTTTCTATTTCTGCTGTGCTGACTGGGGGTGCTCACAAAGACCAGTAAGAGCAAAGAGATTTCCAGAGGCAGTGGTTGTTATAGATTGAAGAAGACAAAAAAGCACTGGAAGCATATGACCTATTTTGGGAAGCTTGCTGGGGCTTTTTGCTTTTATTTTGTTCAATTTTATTTTTTTCCTAAAGATGTGCTTGCACCTGAGTCAAAGAGACTGTAAATATTTGTCACTTTTCCTAACCATGTGCACCATGAAGACAGAAGCAAACTAAGAAGTATTTTGCTGCATTTGCTAAGCTTATTCCACCAGTTGCCCTGAGGGCATGGGGGTTTGAGCTGGCACTTGAGATGACTTCTGCCTGCTGCTGGTTGGTCCCAAGCTAAAGCTCTTGCTGATGCACGCAGCAACCTTCTTGCAGTGCTTGATGGCATCTGCCACAGCGAGATGATCTGGGGGCAACTGACCCAGGGCATGTCCTTCGGGCCACCTCAGTAAAATTCCATAGTCCTCATGCTGGAACTCAAGCAGTTGTTGCTATGTGACCTTCTCTGTCCCTGTTTCATACCTGTGATGCTTAAAAGATCATGTTTATCCTGCTGTAACATTAGTGACTTAATTAGAGCTGAATTTGGTCCTATGGCCTCTGAACATGAGCAGCTTCCATCAAGTCATCTAAAGGATCAGATCTGGTTTCTTCTCTCCCTCAGTACTGGTGGCATCTGGTTTCATTTTCCATCTTTCCTAAGGGAGCTCACTTTTCCCCACATTTCAGCATAAGCCTGTTGTATGTCAGCACCCCGGGCTGCCTGTGTCTCCGTGCCAAGCCAAGTACCACTCTTCCAGCCAGCAAGGTACAAGACGGTGTAGAGACAGAACGTGAGATGCATCAAGAATTGGTGTTGTGGACTGCGCATAGCTTAAAACTAGTACCTGCTTGTGGGTCAAGAAACTAAGCTGGAGCCAGTAAAGTGTGGGGTTTTTTTTCCTCTGTGTAGGAGGTGTAGAGGTAGCAGGATTTTGGTCCTCTAGTGTCGGAGGAGCCAGTGGTTTTGCACAGCATGGCTCCTCTTTGTTGATACGATAACGGGCACCTAAGGGACTTCCCAGGGTAAACAGCAGGGTGGGGTGCTGCTGATGAAATAGCCGGGCTAGCAGAGGAGACGGTCCTCCCAGCATCGTAACTTAATGTCCAGAACTGTCTGCATGACATCCCCGCTTATTTCTAAATGTGCCGACATGGGGAATTTTCTACATGTGATGGTTTGCCTCCAGGAGAGGGATCGATTCTTTCAACTTCTTCCACCTCTTCTCCTTCCCTGTCCCTCCCCAACCACTTGGCCCAAACAAAACTCCCTCAGCTTTGTTTGTGGCATGCAGAGGGACAGCTATTTAAGCAATAATTATGCAGTTCTTTTTTGTAAGATGTAGGATTTTAAAAAAGCGTAAGATGATGATTTTAAGTGTTTATTAGATTCCCCTAAAACATACATTCAACTTCAGCTCTCAACATTTTAATGTATATTGCTACATAGATAAACCTATTGCTTGAAAAAGCATAGATACTCTCTGTTGTTTCTCTATTATTATAATGTTACCCGGTATTGTAAGATCAACATCTGTGAGTCAGATCACAGACATTAACAAAATGATTTTATTTAATTAATTTACTTAAATTATACATGCTGAGCTCTGTTATTTTTGGGACTTGCAGGGTGCAGGTGTTCCTCTGTAAGCATGGGGGCAGGCAACTTCATTAGTCTTTTAATAGTCTCCTAGTATCAGAGGCTGATGGTGTCACCTTATATTGAAGCTCATTTTTCAATAAAAACGCAGCAGTTTGTAACATGGATACAGAGCTCCTGCTCCCATTCACGTTCCCTCCTACTCTACCCCGTATTCTCCAACAGAAAGATACCACACTGACACACACAGAAGATTGAAGGGCATATACTAAATCTCAAGTTCAGTTCTTTAGTGTCTTGCACACATTATAGCTTCATAGAGGAGGTGATGTTGAGAGGACAGGGTATAAGTAACTTTAGATTAAGTAATGGACTTAAGGACTTCATATCCAAGCAGACTGTCTTTCTGGCTGTCAGTGCCGGGTAACTGTGTCACCAATATCCAGACTGATGTTTTCTTTATTATTATTCATAAGCTCCCGTGCCAAACAGCAATCAGACTCTTCAGGCTGTGCCATCTCGGGGATTATCACGCTTGCAGGGCGGTTGAAGTCACTTCGCCTGGAGTCTTCTGCCTCTGAAAAGTGCCCAAGGCTAATCACTGTGAAATGTGACGCCTGTCATGTCGTCTTGGTCAAGTATGTGCGGCAGGCCTGTCATTCACTAAAAGCCTTAACATCTGTTATTACACGGTAATCCTCACCCATCAGGCTTCCAAATAAGAAACTGGTGGAGCCCAGCAAGGTATGGCTCAGGCTTAGTTTGCATAATTCCCAGAATGCAAGGCAACTTGCTCTCCCTTCTGAAATCATTAATAAGCAATACGAATATTATATAAGCTGGCACCTTTTTTTAAACCATGATAATTTCGAATGCTATTATAATTAGGACGAAGATGAGAGTTTGAGCTGGGGGAGGGAACAGACAAAGGATTAAGCTGATCTCCACCATGATGTTAGAAGGTGGCTTTGTCTCTTATATCCTAGTTTGGACAATAATGGATATGCTTTAGGCACATGAAGAGGCAAATAGACAATTTATTTAAAAGTATTAATCCTTTTCATCCTGAAATGTTATCTCTTGCCATAAATAGGATCGCAGCTTTCCAGTCCACTTATATTCTGACTAACTGCCCCTGCAGAAAAAGCCTGAAAAGCAATATATTTTTATGTTGTATCCTGATGACTATCAACTCCATAGTGGGTCAGATAAAGTGCACAAAAATGTTCTGTTGCTGAAAATATCTTTGTTTAAGCCGGAGTGACTGCTGGCTGATTGCGACTACAGGGCTATCACATCGCAAGAGACGTGGCCTCTCGGGTAGCGGGTCCCAGGCCATGACAGATCAGATGTGATATTTTCATGAAGGAAAGTTTAGTGTCTGGATCGAGCAGGCAGGATTTGCTGGAGAAGGAAAACCAGGTGAAAGTACAGTTTATTTTTATTACAGTAACTAATAGGGCCGCTTACTTTGGAATAGGGAAGATTTAAAAAGTCACTTGTCAAAATCATTCTGCCTCTAATGCTGCAGCAGCCCTCAGATCTGAGCATGTTCCTGATGTTCCCCCTCACTCACATGCACGAACACGGGGAGGCAGGCGGGAGGAGGCAGCTGCACTGACACACTATGGGGTTTGCAAGAACATGATGGCAATTTAGCAGAGCGATTAAAAGATTGCACACATTTATTAATAGCTTTGCTGCTGCAGCAGCTCTGCCGGAGAAGCCTTGCTTCCTCAGGGATGCTCTTACCTCCTGCCCGTTCCCTTCCAGAGCTCTAGAAATTGAGAAATCAGGTTTGGAGTTAGTTGCAGTCTAAAGCCACAGTTATGCACAATACTGCAGCCCACTTTATCCCACTACCCAGGGGAGGAGACAGGGGGAACTGGAGTGTGAGAAAGAAAGAAGAGAACGTATGCAGAGCAAAAAGAGAGGATTTTTTTCTTTTCAGCTATTGCTTGGCCTTTCTTCTCTTCCCTGTGCTCTTCTCCCTTTCTCTCATTGCTCTTTACCCACTCCTCCTCTCCCTTGGGACAGAGCGACTTTTTGTTCAGTGCATTGGCACTAGATTCAGATGTGGGTCTGCAGTGTCTTTTTGATACTGTATAACAAAATCAGTGAAAGACGGGAATAAAAGCAGTATTGGAGAGGGTCTGCTGAAAGTTCTGCGGAGCAATCAAATTTCCCAACACGAGCGTAATCGTTTCTTTTGCGATTCTCATGACTGCGTCATTGTCTCTTCAGATTTTTTTACTTTTAACATTGGGGAAAGGGAGGAGGTGAAGGTTCAATACCAAAAAAAAAAAAAACAAAAACCAAGAAAACCCCAAAAAACCCAAAAACAAACAAGGAAAGGACAATTGGCTGAACAAGAATTCATGGCTGATCCTGCTGAACAGCAGTAAACACTGTAAATGAGATGGGCAATTCTGATGTTGAGTGCATGGTATCTGAGACATTTTTATCCCACAGACCAGATGATGGTGACTGACTGATACAAGTTTGCAACAGGAGGATATTTATCCTACGCATATGGTGACCTCCTCCATATTCCTATCCACGGTGGAATGATCAGTTTCTTTCACTTTTTTCTTAAACTGGGTCCTAAAAGAAGCTGAAATGTCTGGACAGCCTAAAAGGAATACATTTTTTCTGCTAAGCAACGATGACAGCAGCTATGAATGCTTGTGTCCCCGTCGTTATCTAAAATCCTGCTTGTAACTGGGTAGGGTGACAGCGCACCTCAACCATGGCTTTTCCCATACAGTACGGCCAAGTGACTGGACGTGCCGTTGGGCATCAGCAGCTGAATACCTGCGCTTGACTTTTTAGTTCCATCAGGAGAATTTTTGTTCTATTCATACATGCAATTTAATCATGCCACTTGGCAATTTAAGAAAAATCTCATTGCATAATCACTACGTCTCTGCTTAATGCAGTAGAACAGGCAGAAGGGAAAGTGAAGTGGATCCAGTGGATCAGAAAGGAGAAAAAATACGATGGTGGAAGGATCCAGGAAAGAAAATAGAGTTGAATTATGAGTCCTGCATTATTCTTACCTGAACCTGCTTTGGGTTGATTTGCCTTTTTTTGAACTCTTTCCCCTGTTCCTTGAAGTTTTCAGTTGAAATATTTCCTTTGTCAATTTTCAAGTGGGGTGTCCAGTCTGGAACTTGACTCGCATGAATTCTTGTCTATTGCAAGGGGATGCTCTTATGAAAAACATCTGATTATCTCTGTTCGCTTCTGTATACTGTGCTCTTCATGGGATGACCTGGGAAAATACACAACCTGAGGGATACGTGTAAGCCCCTCAGAAAGCTTCCTCCCTTGGGATGTTTAAGGAAAGTCTGTATAAATTTCTGGAGAGCTTGGCAGGCAGGCTCTAGGGCCTCAAAAAGGCCTGCTTTTCTAGGGAATGAGTACAATACTTTGAATAATCCTAGTCTAAAAGACAGAGAACCCACCTGCAATTGTAGTTGATACCATGGATGCCTTTGGGCTAATTGCTTTTTCACTTTTTGTCTGTAGGAGCTGGAATTCCCTGTGCTCGGAGTATCCAAAGAATGACACAGATGAGGATGAAACAGACCTGGATGTTGGAGACGTACGTGGTCTCAGGTGAGAAAGGATATAGATGGGATCCTGCATACGCCAGTTCAACAGAAGATTGTTTCTGAGATATTCTCTCATTTCTTGTTTGATGATTGCAAATGGCAGGCCTTTCCAGGTAGCAGCAGCTATATAGCTTCAGATGCTCTGTCAAAGTTCTCATCCTTTCCTAGCTGTAGCTATTTCATTTGCATTGGTTTCAGCATCTTTATTTTCTAAGTTTGCTGTGTGCGATAACAAGAGGATGCTTTACAGTCTTGTGACAATTAGGACACCTGTTGGTGGAATTGTTTTGTTGTTTTTTTTTTTTTTTTTTTCCATGTCCCGAAAGCTGTTTTGGGATGTGTTGGCCTTTATAAATATTTAAAGCAAGAAATTGTATTTCGTCAGTATTTCCCCTGGTCCCATCAGAACCTCAACCCTCACTAAGGCTCTTGCCTCCCATATACCTCATTTTCTTTTTACGAACTATTTTCGCACTCATTAATAAAAATATATGTTGTACTTCTTAAGTATGGGACCCACCATCCTCTCTGTTGTGGAGCAGTCCCTGTAGCCTTTGCCATTGGCATGCCCTCCCATTGTTAGGAGAGATGCTCCCTCTGGGTACACTGGCCATATCTCTTGAAATAATTGGAATTGTGTATTTGCAAATGAGCAAAGAATTTGCTCTGTTATGTATTGAGATATATCTCTATGTCCTGTATCTTGTACTGGCTGCTATGTCTGCATCTAAGTGGCAAGTAACAGGACTACAGTTATGGTTAAAATAACCTGCATTGAGATTCAAATACAGCAAAGGACCAAAATGTTAAGTTTCTGAATTGATAAATACATTTATTAGTGAGACTAAAAAATCCTAGAGTGCTAAAAAATTAATGAAATTCCAGGAGTTCACCTATTCTATCCTTTTCCCATCACCAAAGGAAGTTGTACAACCTTTGTAAAGCTTGGATTCCACAGAGAGGCTAAGGAATATAGCGATCAGTAGCAATGTGGCGAGATCTTTTCTAATTGCACAATTTAGAGATGAGCGAAGAGGTGGCGAGCCTGTCTCTTCTGCACAGTGAAAGTTAAGGAGGTGAGGATCTTCTGTTGTTATTCGCTGATACGGGAACATTGCAAGAGAAAACAGATACTCTTCTTTGTATCCTTGTTAGGAGATAGAGAAGAGGTAATAATGAGGAAAGGGAGGAGAGGTTAGAGGTGATAGCAGAAAGGAGGATTGTTCTTTTGTGGGTGCCAGGTACTAGTAAATAACTTTCTAAGTGCTGAGAAGAAGGTCAAAAGCAGGACAGGGGTCTTTTCCATGTTTACATTCTTCTGTGGAGTAAGTCCCTTCTGTTCAGGAAAAAAAAAATCGTCAAAGATAAAATATTCCCAGCCAACATGAATATAGAAATGATTAGGCTGCACATGATGAATTTATAAAATTCTGAAGTAGGTCCGTTTTAAAACTCTATCAGAACAAAGTCATTACCTTTTAACAGAACGTACTTTGTTGATTCGATGACGAATTAAAAACTGGAAGGAAAATGAAAAGGGAGCTCATGTAAAGCTGCATCATCCTCTGCCTCCATTGAGACAACACTGTATCACCTTTACTGGCAGCTAAAAGTCTGCCAGGCTTTGTCATCGTTTGCATGACAGTGTGACCCAAGAGCAAACATACCCTCTGCCGTCACGCAGTACGGTGCCGGGGATCACTTGCAGAACCACGGTGGCCATATAGCTGGGGAATATTTCTCGTGTCAGCACGGCTGAATGCTGACAAACTGAGGGAACTGAAATATATTGCTCTGTTTATTCTGTTTGTGTGGATCTTCATCAACCTTGCCAGTTTTCAGTTCCAATAATAGCTATGTGTGAATTTTATTTTTCAAGATTCTACTTGCAAAGGTTTGGCTTCAACTGAACCATAAGATATTCTTGATTGCCCGTCCTGTTGTCCTCACTCGCTGTTGTCCTGAGCTTGCTTTCTCACACAATACTTGAGTGAGCCACAGGTCACAGCCATTAAATTTAGTTTATGGAAAACATACCAGAATCACTTTGATCACATTATCTTAAACTCTCCATTTGAAAGAAATGTAGCACTAGGAGATTTCCTCACTTCCTATCTCCAAATCTTTCTTTTTTTAGTAACAGTAATACTGGCTTCCAGACCCTGCTTGTGTTCTTCTTTGGCATCCACTTTGTATTAACCTCCCTACCTGGTGTTCTTTTCCTTCCTTTTAACCCAGTATTGGTTTAAATTATTTCCCCTACCATAAGTACTTACTCCCAACCCCTCCAGTCTCTGCTAATCATAGCAAATTTCGTATGTTTATCTCGGCTAGGACTTGTGCTTTACTTACTTACGTAGGTGTTTATCCTAAAGCTCATGAAACACCTTTCTTTATTGTCTTAGGCTTGAGAAAGGGCATGTTTCAGGAGAGCTCCATTTGCCTCTGAATAAAGCCCACGTGAACAAAGCAAATAGTTGCTGGCATTCCTTTACTCTGGGCATCTGACATCCTATGGAAGTTCAGGAAATCACATGGGGGAACCCTGCTTTCCTGCAACAGGACTAGAAGAGAGACAGCTGTCTATCAGCCCCCTGCATTGCCTTGTTTAGAAGAGGATGCGGGTCCTGGGTGAATTTCTCTCACAATGGAATAAGCAAATCTAAGTCTGAGTTTTCTTGTTAAAATTCTCATCTTCTTTTCTCATGGGAAATACAGAGGTGTGCTTGGTATCACACCTCAGCTAGAGGCGAGGCTTTGTCAGCTCACCTACTTGTTGCTGTGTCTCTTCACTGAACAGTGCCACCAAGTCTTGGTAAGGAGGAGTTCTTTGTAAGGAGAAGGAGAGGTTCACTTTGAGATGTGCTCGATCCTTTCCATAACAAACCAATTGAATGGTTAGAAGCTCCAGTTGAAAACCAGGGTGGCATGGATAATGGTGTGGACAGAGGGGGCTGAAGTGCCCGTGTCATTTCTAAGCGCTCCTGATGGATTTTGCATTATTCTTGTTCACAAAGTGATGCGGCTCTGGGGTGCTTATGAGTAATGAGTAGAGCTAGTTTGTTTAGTGTCCCTGTCCCCCAAGGCCACTGCCCTTTGAGAGAGAACAGCCTGTACCACTGCGTTTGGCAGCCACGCTCCCAACCTGACGCAGTCGGTTTGGGGGGGCCACGGAGCCGGCAGAGATGACTCATTCCGCCTCAGTGGCTCATTGAGGAGCTGCAGGGAGAAGCTATTTATAACCAGACCTTTCAGGTTCAGTGCAGCAGCATCTTCAGCTGGAGGAGGGGGACAGAATGGGGATGGCACATAAGATTTTCCAGATACAGATCAACCCCCACCCCGATATTGTAGCCCTCAGCCGACTTCAGCCAGCCCTTTTTCCCAAGCCTTTTGCTCAGCTGTCTGGGTGCTCTGGTCCTGGTGTAAGATTCTGCTGATAACTCATCAGCTCCTCAAAGAGCAGGGAGACAACTGTGAATATCATCAGTGTGAACAAAACAGAAACTCTTTATGCTGTAGCTGCTAAGCTGACTTGCTGATTCTTTCTGACCCGTGGCCGTAGCCTTATCACCGTATCTTTTCTTTGTCTCTGTCCGTGTTTATCCCTGGCTTGCCATTAAGACGAGCTCTGTTCATGGGTCTTTTCAAACAGCCTTTATGCTGCCAGCAAATCCCATTTAAACCTCCTGAGGTTTCTCCTATATACAAGCTAACACTATAATTTATAAAACTGTAGTTGTTTTTCCAATCTTGCCGTGGACTCATTTCATCTTTAGGTGCTTCCATGACTCCATATGTGAAACAGAGATAATGATACCCCCTGGGTTAAGCACAGTGTGATCTATAGCTATGAAACACCACCTAAGTGGCAATATTATTACCAGAGAGAGTCACAGAACAGTAGGAAAGCATATTACACAACAGTAGAGGACAGCATGTGTTAAAATATTTACTACGAACACATACGTCTTTGTATCTAGGTAACTGTGGCCTTTATCTTGAAGCATATTAGCATACATTAAAATTATTGAATTTTATGTTAAATTAAACTTCTTCAAGTTGTCTGTTCTCTTAACTGGCTTTTGAATTCAAAGCCACACGGCACCAGGGATCCCGTTGCGTGAATGCTTACCTTGTTCTTGTTCTGCCTTGTTCTTAAACCAATTTGCGCATCTGGAACTGGGCTGCGGTTAGATGGCTCTTTGGCTCCTGTCATTCTGTAGGCTTCTTCCCGTAGCTTAAATGCTTCATATCTGGCTATTCATCTTCTCTTTTTCTTCTCTCTGCTTCTCTCTTCCTACCTCTTCTTCACTACATGGACACCTGGCTCCACAGTATCTGACCGGTGTACAGTTAGATGAGTATAAAGTCTTGGCACATTGCTGAGGCCGTTTGGTAGATCCATAGGGTTTTTTGGTGTTCTCTCTTTTGGCTGTCCTGCATCACTGCGCTACGCACTCAGAGGTGTACGGGCCTTTTTTACAGTGTTTATTATCTTCCTACAGAAGCAGTACTGTAAATAATTCTTGCCTTCAGTTTTGGCAACCAGCTGAAGGGGAAGTCTACCCTGCATAAACCAAACAGTGCTGTGATGAACATTTTTTTTCTCAAAGCCCAGTTATAAGGCTTAGAGATTAGTGAATGTGAGACGTACCTTATATGCTTCAGCTCATAATCTGGACTGGAGGTGGTCTCTGCACAGTAGCCCCAAGTCTCCCTAGCTGCCACAGTATTTTCCTGAATCTCAGTTTCGTTTTGGAGAAAGTAGACCTCTAGCTCTTATGGTTGCAAATAAGCCTCTGAAACATCACCAAATGTAGCTGGTGCAGAGATATTTGTATTGGTCTTGAGAGAAAGAGACCATATTTCAGGGGCATGGAGTGTCGTGTTTATTTTTTTTGAGTGGCAAACTAAGATGTGCAGCGATTGTAACTATAATGTCAACTTTGCTCCTTGTCTCTTTCTTCAGCAAATTTTACGCAGTAGATAAAACGGTTCTTAGAGCTGTTGGTTTATCCTTTCAGCAGCTGCCTTGTCTTCCCGTTGGCACCTCAGGCACCCGTGAGTACGCTGTACGTAGCACAGCTGGCTCCCCTGCATGCCTCACCACCTCCCCTTGGCCCAAGGCCTTCGACACTCTTGAGCAGACCCCTGGAAGGGGATCCCAAGGATGGGTGCTATGGCCAGAGAGCACACCAGGGGACGTGTCCGGGTTCGGCTCCACGAGCCCAGAACCGAGAGGGCCAGGAGGGGAAACCGAGGGTGCGCATACATGCCAGAGACTGAAAGGATTTACCTCCCTGCATTTCCAATTGCTTGTTTTCTATCTGGGGAAAATCCCTTTTGACAGCCCAGGCGGTGAGCTTCTAATTCCTGTCTCCGGCTCATTTTTCACTTCAATCCCTCAGCGAACGGATTTTAATGCTTGATGGATTCAAACGAAATTATTTCCGTTCCTGTGGCTTTGCAAAAGCCTCTAGGGTGTGTGTGTATGTGTGCGCAGGGGAGGAGGGATGGGGCTTGTTTTCGTTACACTCCAGTAAGCCTCCTCTCCAAGGGAAATGTATTTCATTTCTTCATTTAGGGCTTTCTTGCTGATGATTCCTCCCATGCTGTCCTCCCGGCTCTTGGGTCACGGGAGGACCCATAAAAGATTTGCTGTTCTGAGGGGGACAGGATGCAATGTTCCAGATCAGTGTTTCTGCTGCAAGTGGGGATTCAAATCATAGGACCAGATTGTGCTTCCAGGAATAGCACTGGATTGGGGTGAATAACTGTGGGAAAACTTTCATATTCCCCAGCTCTAGCTGGGAGTGAGACAACACCCCAGGCTGAGAGATGGGGTTAGCGACTGAAGCGTTGTCTGGGTAATCAGCAGCCTTTACCATAGATGTCTTGTTTGAACATGTGTACAATTTGCCATACTGCTATGGTAATGGACAAGTAGTGCTTTTTGTTACAGTTTCCAGCCTCTGCTGCCAGCAGAAATCACTGTGGGGAACTGTGCAAGGGCTCTGCTTGCATAATATTCAGTAATCAGTCAAAACTGCAGCTGCTCAGCCACCATGTGTTTCTGCTGGGCTTCTACCACAGAGTTCCTGCGTCTGGGAGGCTAAACTATTTAAATGCTCGATACCTCACCCTTCTAGCCAAGCCAAATCTTCATCATAATAAAAATTAACAAAGCAATCATTCTGCGATACATGGCTCTAACAAATACTTATAACCAGCATGCTAAAGATCCTCATTATCCTCTGAAGGATTGAGAGTGTTGCATGAAGTTGACTGTGTCTCTCAATGCATAAAACTACTGATGTTAGGGTGTGGTAAGCGCACGTGGTGATATCGAATCTAGCTTGTTTCAACTTATTATAACTGCTACCAAGCTGTCACTTGCTCAGGCAAGAAAAAAATCTTGTTCCTGGAGTTGGAAATGTGTTGTGTGTTCCTCTTCAGCATATGCCTGTCTTTTAGGACAACCTCCTATGTCCACAGCCTCCCGTGAATACTTGTTTAGAGCTATGGATTTTCATCCTAAATGTGTACTGCGCCGTGCTTATAAAGCTGTTGGGTCCAGGGACTACAAGGTGTAGCTTGCGAGTTTGTCCCATTTTATCTCTCTCCCCATTATTGCAAAACCTCAGTTCCTCTAACTTCGCCTTTTTTCAGTATAAGTATTCTACTTCTCATTTTTTGTTTTGTTACATGCGTAGTCTCCAGGTGAGAAGCCCTATTCTGTTAATGTGGTTTTCTAATATGCTGCATCGGAGACTATTAGTTTGCATTATAAATACTCAAAATTATACATAAAGCGTATATTTAAGTTTTAGTTGTACGTACTTTAATAGCATTTCAGGAATTATTTACTTTATCTAGTTAATGTATTCTTGCTTGTAATTGTATGTTTATTTCAACATTGTCAATAATCCCCAAGCTTTTGAGCCAGGGACAGTAAATTTAAGTGTTAATGAACTTTGGAACTTCATTAATAAAATCATGCTAAGTCTGTTAGGTAGAAGAGGACACTAATTTATAAACTAGTAGATACTGCCTAGCCTGAAAGCTTCAGCTACTTATTACAGCGACAGTATAGGCAAGTCTCTTTACATACCTTCAGATTGTAAAAAATTATATCTAATTGACATTTTCTGAAGGATCAATAAGAAATTGAATTAAATGTGAGTAAAAAGGGAGTTCTTAAATTTCTATCTTGTCTTTCTGCTGGAAAATGTGGAGATTTTACTGCAGAAGTAACTGATTCATTAACCTTGTGCTTTGTCACCACAGAAGTAGACAAATATTTGGAAAATGTGTTTTTTAAATATTCTCTTGTTTCAGCCAATGTTCTGGATTGCTTGTGTGCTATTAATAATGTTTATTCATATTTTGGTTGAACATTTTCCTAAGTCACCGGTGTTCCTTTTGCCAAAGCCATGAGTGTTGAATCCAGCTGGATACCCGTTGGATTTACTTGCTGCAGATCAAATTATCTAATATGAAATACATATTAGCATCTGACTGCACTAGTTTTATCAACAGCATTTGCCAATAACTGAGAACTTATTTTAATAGTGGTTTCCACTACGTTGTTGGAGTGGGGATAAGGGAGACTGGAAGTTCTCTATAGGGACAGAATACAGCGTCGGTACCGCTGGGAAAGCATTGTGTCGGGTTTTTTGTTTCACTTATTGTCTCTTTTACCTAGTTGGCGACTCTGAGACCCATGAGCCTTTCCTGCATTGGAAGGGCTTAGAGATATGGCTAGCATCTTTCAGCTGGAAAATCATTATCAAGCTTTTCTTTACATCCCATGTTGTACTACCCTTCCCATCTGTGCTGCCGGTTGCTCAAGTCTAGGGCTTGCCGTGCGTTTGGCACGGTAAACAATACTCTTAGCCATTACCATTAAACGCTTTTCTGTCTCCTATTTACTCATATATCTAGTCTCTGTAATCCTTTAATGGTGACAGGCTTATCAGTGTAATCTCTGAATTTTACCTGGATATCCCTTGCTCTCTCTGTTTGTTTTTTTGTTGTTGTTGGACATAAGACTGCTTCTAGCATCATACTCACTTGTGTGCCATTGTCCAATTTAATAAATGTTTCATTGCCTTTCAAGCTGATAGCATATTCGTTTATCACTGCCACACTGAACTTTCCTCTTGTGAACGGTTTACCTGAGGTAGCAATGCTCTGCTGCTGCTTGCATGACATTTGTTGCATCTTCTGCCATATGCCAAATATTTTCTTGGTCTGTCCTGGTTGTCGTAGTGCGTGTGTGATTCTGCATGATTTTATCTTTGAGCTTAATATGATTTTCTCTCTCAGATCTCTTGCTTGGGGTATTTTGTGTTTTCATTGTGTTTAAATCTGACTGGCACTTAATTCTGGACTGGATGATTGCCATAGATTTGTTCTTTGACCTTCTATCAGACTTGAAACTTTTGAGGGAAAACCAATTCCCTAATAAGAGGCCAGGCCATAATTTGAATTTGCAGCAAAAATCTCAGGAGAGACACCCCTTAGTAATCTTTGAAAAGGTAAGAATCAGCCAGGTGCAGGCCTTTTTACAGTTTCACTTTCCTTTTTTTATATTTGCCTAAAAAAACATCTTCTACACTTCATTTTTGCGTGAAGTGTAATATCTCATAATGTATACGGATTTCTAAGGGGTTTTCACTGCCAGAATTGACTGGAACCTCTTACATTTCAAATGCATCAAAATTGAGTATTAAGAAAAACAAAGCTTTTGATTGTCTTCCTTTCTTTACTGACATATATGGCTTTTAGATAAACACGGATTTCTAGCACATACACATGCAATTTAATATTTTCCCAATTGCCTTCTGTATTTCCAGACTTTCAGCTCTTCTGGGCATCTTGGTAGCGTCGTCTTTCCCATTCAAGTTACGCTCTTTGGCATCTTTTTACTCCTGATACCATATGGCATTCCTTAATCCCTCTGCACCCAAACTGCTTTAAAAGTTATTCCTTGTTAATGACACATTTCCAGCTGCCTCTGCTTAGAATGAAGGCTTTTGCCACCTCCCTGTTCCTGAGCCTGGGCAACTAAACCACTTTTAGACAGTTAGGGTTGCCAGGGCTATGGCTCAGGAGGGGACACGCTCCAGGCACGGTGCCTGCAGTAGAAGGTACAGTGTGGGAATGGTGTATTTGCAGAGGGGGTCAGGTCTCAGGTTTTTCCAGAAGGAGGACACCTCATAAGAAGTATATTCAGAATGCAGTCAATACTATTTGCCTGATTACAGTATATTACAAAATGGTATTTCTGTAGAACAGAATGAAACTATCAGAGTAATTGTTCCCACGAGGATCACAGGGAAATGGCCTGGGCTCTTACAGGAAATACCCTTTCGGGCGCTTCCTTGAGGAGATTGGTTTTGAAAAAAGAATCAATCTCCAGAAAATAAATCTAATAAACTCCAGTTTGTTTACGTAGCACTGAGCCCTGTGAGCTTTGGTGCTAACTCCTCTTGGCCAGCACAGAGGTGTAAGGAGCCGACGTCACCGCTGAATGACAGACGCACCGGGCGTGAATTCTGTTCCCGCACGCTCTTCCCAGGAAGGCCGGGACAGCCGCACACGTGTGAACGAGCGGATGCTTTTCTCCATTCGTGGGGACGCGTGCTGTCAGAGGGCACCCGGCTGAGCGGGAGAAGCTCTGCACTGCACCCCTAGTTCGTTGTCTTTTGCTGCTATGGATTGCAATCTCTGCATGAGCTGTTGTTGCTGCTATTATTATTATTATTATTATTATTATTATTATTATTATTATTATTATTATTATTATTATTATTATTATTATTATTATGTGACGCTGCAGATCTATTCCCCTCCCTCCAAGATGCTGTTTCTGCCAGAGCCTTTTCTGCCTTTGATCACAGCCAAGAAGATGGCTTTGACACTGCATGTATTCCCCTAGCCTGCTGCAAAGTCCTAATCCTTCTAATAGCTGGAGGTTTTCAGTTTAAGTCTTTTATTAATATTCCATCTTAATTGTAAAGCACTTCAGTGATATCCAAAAGCCGGTCTTACATAACAGCCTTATCCACACTTGAGTCTTTCAGAGCTGGAGTGTCAGGAAAAACCTCTGTTTGATCTGCCTAGGCTGTCATTAGTCCTCATGCCTTTAATGCACAAACCCATTAGAAATTAACAATACGTTTCAAAAGTCTAAGCTCAGTCAATGTATATTTTTAAATATTTGATATTATTAGAAAGAGTATGACTTGCTGTCATGTACAGATTTAAGTGATGTAGTTAGCAAAGTCTCTATAAAGTCTTCCAGGAGCCTTGTTTGCAGCTCTGAATCATCTGGAAAGTGAAAGAAGCTATAGGACATGGAGGGAAGGAAGGTGTTCCATGAAGTGCCATTGCCGATAAGATCCTACTACACATTAGCTTTTTTTGAGCTGGGTAAATAGATGAGAGCACTTGGAAACTGGGAACTACTTGTTTCCTCACTGTGAATAACCCAGAAAGTCACTGAAAAGGAAGAGAGGTGTTTTTACTAATCAATAATAAGCCTTTATGAAGTATGGTTCTTAAGATTTTTAATTCATTGCAGATGATCACCCCTTTTCCTCTTATACCGCTTCAGCTATTTCAGGCAATTGCCAGCTCTTCCCAATGTTTATATATTTTAGTAAAGACTAGGAGTGAGCCTTAAAACTAACAAACTGGCATGTTTAGAATACGAACCTTCATGTTTACTTGTCTTAAGGAGATTTTTCTTCTGGAAATTGATTCAGCTCAGACACCTATTGTTCAGACTGAACAAAGCCCAGAGAGTAAACAGAGAGCCCGCCTGGTAAACTAATGCAGGAAACAAACAGTTTTAATAGAGTTTGATGTTATTAGTAAGCCAATAAAGGAGAGATGTGAACTTGAGCAAATATAAACCTCTCCTTAAATCCCACTTCAAAAGATAAAGAACATACCAGCACGTCTGCAGTTTGCATTTTGAAGTCACATCCAAAAGCAGAAGATTTCCATTTTCTCCAGCTTCTGTCCATGCTGCATTAAATGATTTTTAGAAGCCCACAACACTTTGTATCTGAACAGAAATTCTTAAATCCAAAGAGCTGGGAACACCTTTGGAAAGCAGGCGCTACTGTCTGTGCTTCTCATGGAAAGAAATTAAGGCATAGTGCAAAAAGCTCAAGTCCCCGTAGGTACTCTTCACTGGGGGGGAAGATGTCAGAATTTAGCGTTCGGCGATCCAAACAAACCCACAGCAGTCAGAATGATCGTTGGCTCTCATTCTGACACCCAGCTCCCCGGTTATACGCTGGTGTATGCTGCCTGCCCGAAACTGCAAAGCTGAGTTTTGCTACTGCACAAGATAGAACAACTCATTCTGTACAAGTTAATTTGATCCTCTAATAACTATGAACTAGAAATGCTTCTCTAGATGTTTAACAGGATGTTGGAAATTACTAAAACCCTACATTATTCAATGTAACTTGATAATTGTACTAATGAGATGCTGTTAGATCACCTACCAAAACGTAGCACCCCTCTGAAATGAGGCTTAAAAAGCATTTTGCAACTAACTTATTTGTAGAATTGACAAATGACTTTATCTGAAATTGAAGGGTAAGTTAGGCAGAATGTAACTACCTAAGCTGTAATTTGTTCAGGACATCGGGTCTTTTATTAAATTCCTGCAAAAAAGGAAAAAAGAAACATTTAGAGGTCCCAGATTATGAATCCTCAGTGCCTTTGTTTGGTTTCTCGGGCCAGTGAGACTGGCAGCAACAGCTTGCCCCTCTCCCAGCCTGCTGACTCAGCAGGGAGGTGGGCATGCTTGCACAGGAGGTTTGAGCAGCTCTGCTACTGAGACGAGGCGTCCTTCCTCCACTGGCCACGTGTTCCTGACCCTCTTCTCATGTCAGTCCCAGGGCTATAATTTTTTGTCTGAAAGGGACTACTGGCTGCTAATAGAAACCTGACCGCATTTTGCAACTCGTACAGCTTCCTTTCTGGTTACAAGCCAGATGTGCCAAATCCTGTCTCTCCCTGGAGCTCTCTCTTACCAGCGCTGTGCTGGTTATGTACCGGTATCTGTGTTCATTAAATAAAATATTTGAGAGAGAGCAGCTCTATGGAGAGAGAAGAGCTGCCCTGCAGATAATGAGTGATTCACTCCGACTGATCCCAAATGGATTTGAACCCACTGTAGTTATTTCATACTCTTGCCTGTTTGTTGTATAACTGAGTTTATGTTGTATAACTGAGTTGTCTCATGACGGTAGCTCGTATTTTAGTTGGTGGTAGTGAAAGGGCCAAAGGATGAAAAGCAGCAACTACTTTTATTCTGATTTCCCAGGTGCATCAGTAGTGGTAGAATAAAATATGAGGACTGATCTATCATAATCTTGATATACCTTAATACCCTTCCCATTGGAGAGTAACCCTCTCCCACAATAAACACAAGAGGTTTTCTTTGCCAGGAGACTGGCCAGAGATCAGGCTGCCAGGCGATGAGCAAACCATAGCAATTTATTCAGCCTCGTCCCCAGGTAACTTCCAACCCAGACCTCAAGTATCTGGCTGTCAGTGCTGCTCTCTTTCCCTCCCATTCCCTGAACTAATTCTTTAGGCAGGTGATAAATGACCTTTTTTTTTTTTTTTTTTGGTAAACTAGCAAAGATTAAATGTTCCTAGTCAGAAAAAAAATGCAGGCTTTTAACCTGATAATCAGGGATCCTTTTTAATGCAGCTGAAGAGTCCACCTGTCTCTCTGACAAGCTGCCATAATCCTGTGGTCCAGATCATATTTCAGAAAGAGATCACTCCATCACATACGTAGTTTATTGTGACTGTAAAACATCTGCATGGGCTCGTGAAAAGCTGTGCTCTTCTCTAGGAGAGCTCAGGTCATCTGAAAGTGGAAAATTATGAAGTGATTTAATGTTTTTCTTCCTATATTAATTGCTGCTCTCAATGTAAGCCAAAGACAAGCCAACCAATTGAGCATTCCTTTGCTATTTACTCTTTGGCACATTACCATTTTGTGCCTTGAGACTGTGTCAAACGGAGAGAGGCACCACTGTCACTGTTAAATCCATTTCAGTCTCGCTTCAGTGATTTTCGAAGTTGTTTGTTTTCCCTAAACCCTGTACTCAGACCTCCACTTTGATGTGCTTCCTGCCTGCCTTGTGGTTCACCTCCACTTGCACAGCAGTGCCTTCTACATAGACGTGACTGTGAAGTTATCGTAGTTTGGCAACAGAGATGGCTGATACAGAAGAGGTGACATTTGCCAGCCGTGGGCTCTAAAACTGCAAAGCTGAGCCAGCTCTATCGGCTTAATTAATCGCATTCCTAGCTGTGTGAACTGGAAGACGATGAGTCTCAAAAAGGGTGTGTGGGAAGGAGGTAGGGTGAGGCGTAATTCCAGGAAAATTATTTACTTCTTATTTTTACACACCTGGAGTAGGGACGGTTGGGTCTCTTCTCTGGAGTCTGGCTAAAGTTAGGCCACGCGTGCTGGCTTAGGGAGCTCAGCCACGTCTGTCCCGTTGAGCAGCAGAGTTTTCCTTGCATCTTCTTCCATGTTATTTGGTTTAACAAGCTAAGAAAGGGCTGGGGCATCATCTCTGTGTGAAGTGTGGTCTCCTGCTCTGGCTGGCCTCTCGCGTGCCAACACCATGGAGCTGAATTTGTCGAGCCGAGGTCTGTGCGCTCATAGAGCATCGTTGTGAAAAGGTTTGTTGCTTCCCTTGGGAAACCATCCCCTCTTCCACGCTGATGATTGCTCTTACCTGTTTTTCTCACTGCCAGCTCCGCGGGCACAGCCTGGCCCTCTGGCGAGCCCTGTGTATTTACATTATAATGTATAGGGAGCTTCACCTTTGTCCCTACACATTTTCTTCTCCCCCTTTTCTGTCATCTTGCTTTCCTCCAGCTGTGTTTTTCCTGTAGTTCATCCGTTCCTCTTGTGGACTGTTATTTTTGTTCCATTGCTCTTCATCCTCCTTTTGCATTCCTGTAGGCTTATTACAGGATCACCCTGCGGCCTTTCCCCCCCTTCGATGCTATTTGACCGTAGAAACCAGTGACTTCCAATCCATCTGCCAGTCTCGTCCTGACAAATACAAAGGGAAGTTCTCCATTTGCAATCAGGATGCAAGTAACCGGGGTGGATTTGAGCACAGGGATTACAGCCAGAACAATAATGCCTTTGTAATGCTGTCGGGATTATTCCTCTCCCGTGGAGTAAAACCTGAAGAGCAATACCAAGTCTTCAAGCAAACAGAATCTCCAGCTGTTAGTGCTTTTGCTTCCTCTGGAGGCAGACGCTTGCCTGTCCAAATACAATATGCCGGAAGACCGGTACTTGGCATCTTTATGACTGTCGAAATGTGCCACGTTTCTGAAACCCTTTAAAGGCGATGGTAAGATAGTGAAGGGAAAGGTAAGGCCACAAATGAGAGTTATGGGACAGATTCCCGATTCGTATCCCGATTCTCAGCCCAGTCCAGCTTAGATTTACTGTGCTTTGGCAGATGGTTCGTACGATATCGTACTTACCCTAGATGATGATGTTCTTGCAAACGCAGGTGAGAGAAATAATGAAGACTAAGAAACTAGCACCAACAAGACTGCTCCAAAATATTACAGACTCTTTGTGCCTTCCTGTCAACAGCTTGCTGGAGACTTTTTTTCATGGGCGGTTCTCTCTCATTTCACTCTCAAACTCCTTTTCTGGGCTGTTGTCTTTAACTGAAATTGAAATAACACTCTTCCAAGTGCAGGGCAGGCAATGCAGCCCCTGTTTTTTTGAGCGGTCTTCTCAGTTTTTTCCAAAAATTTTCCCTACACAAGTGAAGCCAAAAAAGAATCGAACAAACCCTTCCCCCAGAAATGCTCATGCATTGCTCACATGCATGCTTTTTGCTAGCACTTCTAAGGAAAGACAGGATTTTACGCTTGCAGGCAGTGCCGTATTTGTCATTGCAAGCTGGAATCGGAGCCACCTTCCCCCGCCGGCCCCAGGCTACTCCCTCGCTCCAGAATCCCCCGGGTCTGGGGAGGAAAGCGCAGCTCCCCTCTGGCTTGGCCTGACTGAATCACGCGGGTGGTTTTGACTTCGCTGCGTCTCCAGAAGCGGCAAGCGTGCACGTTACATAATATAATCTTTGTGCCTCGAGGATTCAGGCCTGTCCTCTTTTGTGCTGCCAGATGGAAGGGGAGCCACGCTCTCTCTGGAGAGACGTCCCTGCGCATCTCACCGCTCAGCCGTGCTGGAATTACGTGCTTCTCTCTGCAGCCGGGCACTGTTGTTCCCTGGCATTTGGCTCCAGAATAGCTAGCTCTTTAGTATGCTGCGGATGTTACGCAGCCGCTCTGATCCCAAGATTAATTTGTCTAGAAAAGGATATACATGAAGAACCTCCAAAATGAATTTATGAGGAGGGTGCACTCCAGATTCTCTGAACAGCCGGGGTTCATCCCCAGCTGAAACCCAAACACAGGTGTCGTGGACAGCCAGCTTTCTGGTTTGTGCTCTCACTCTGGCCCATTTCATAGTTTTTTCAGCTGCTGCTGCTATTTTGTGGCTTGGTTCTGTAACATGGCCCCTGCCTGGATTGTTATTGCCTCTGTTAGTCAAGCCGTTT
This sequence comes from Nipponia nippon, assembly GCF_047370975.1. NCBI lineage: Eukaryota > Metazoa > Chordata > Aves > Pelecaniformes > Threskiornithidae > Nipponia > Nipponia nippon. Next base: position 1,866,315 of record NW_028262348.1, on the reverse strand, counting down.
CTTGCCCTGATCCCTGAAGTGCTCTCCAAAGTGATGAATCACACCTGCACTAGTGAGTCCCTTCTCACTAATGAGGCATCTGCTCCAAATTCTGCAGTGCTCCGTTGATTGAGGCAAGGAGCTGCAACCCACCTGTAGACAGCAGCGTCGCTGCAGTCCCAGGAATAGCTCAAAAGACCCCAAGGAGGGCGAGGGCAGCGTTAGTCATGCTAGACAGGAATCTTATCTGCGTGAACTTCCTCGCAGCAATGCCTCGTCAGCACCAGCTGCAACTCCAGAAATGGCAGCTTATCTAGAAGCAGTGTTACATCCTGACGGAATTAACTTCCCCAGGACAGAGAGGTATTGAGAAACGTTCATTTCAGCCTCCTGCTACCTCTGAGCTTCGGGCAGAAGGACCCCTTCAGCAGCCGCGGCCCCAGCAATGCAGCTGCAGGAGGGAAAGCCGGAGCTCGTGTTCATCCAGCCGTGAGCAGGGGTTCTGCACTGCTGATATCAAACAGGAGCAGCCTGTTCTGAAATAAAAAACAAAACACCAACTCAAAAAAGTATCTTGGCTGTAATTAGGAGCTGAAATGTTGCTGCAGGTATGAATAGGAAATTGTTGCTCGACAAACGTCCACACGACAAAGCCCTTCAACAGCCCGTTAGCCACCAAGCACCCAAAGCAGGGGAGAGGCAGGGGGACCAGCCTCTCCTCTCCGGCATCCTGAGGATGGACAGAGGCACCTTGCGCGGGAATTGCACGGGGCTGCTGCGCATCTGGTGCCGGCAGCGCAGCTGAGGGCACAGAGCACCCGCGCCGGGGCTGCAGCGCGGCTCTTTCCGCGGCGGCTTTGCCCTGGCCGGCGCGCGCGGCTGCAGCGGCGGGGGCACAGCAGCACGGGCTGCAGCGGGACCCCGCGCCGCAGCGAGACGTTGCACTTGGGTTGTTGCAAAGACTGTGTCATCCCATAGTAACTGCTGTGCATGTGCCAGCAAGAGCAGAGCTAGCATGAGTAAGCTTATTATGCGATAATCACACCTTCATCTTTCTGGGTACATAAACTGCTGAGGTATCCAAGTCTGGCAGTGAGGCACACTCACTGTCTGAAGATGAGCAAGAAGGAGCCGGGTCCTTTCCTCACTGGGAACATATGTCTGATTTGACACCATTATCTTTTACTGTTTTTAAACAGAACATCATTATTGAACCACCTGTTGCCACTTAATTACCTGTGTTTGATTACAAAGATGCTAAGTAATCGGCTTCTTAGGTACAAGCTCCTTCATTTTTATATCCTTTAGTGACATGCCCTAACAAAGCCTCTGTGTCCATTTCGAAGGCTGGATCCCAGCTTCCCCCGTGGGCTGTCGGGCAGGCTGGGTGCCCAGCCTCCTCTCCTGAACTTTGGGAAGGCTGGGATTTGGATCAAGGCTTTGAATCCTCTCAGTTGTAACGATAAGACCTATAGGTGCTGCCCTGCAGAGCCGGGATCCACCGTGCTCCCGTTTCGGCAGGCTGAGCGCCCAGGCGGGCCCCGGCCCCCGCAGCGCGCTGGCTGCCGGTGCCGGCGCGCAGGGACCTTCCGAGGGCCGGTCCCCCGCGGGCAGCGGGGCTCGCCCTCCCGGCTCTGCCCCCGGAGGCACCGAGCTCCGGCCCTGGGAGACGCGGGAGCCCCGGCGGTCAGGCCTCCCCCCGCCCCACCGCCGGGGGCGATGCTCCTGCGGCTCCGTCCCGCCGCCGCGCCGCGGCCCTGCTGTCCCCCTCCCCGCCGCGCCCGGGGCCGCCGGGCCCTGCCTGCCCGCCCGCCGCGCTGCGGGAGCGCCGCCCGCCGCCGCCCGCACCCCCTCGGCGGCGCCGCTCGGCTGCCGGCGCGCCCCGGCCTGAGCCGGCCCCCGGCGGGGGGAGGCCCCGGCTCACCTGGAGAGGAGGCGGCGGCGGCGCGGGGGGGAGCCCCGGCGGGGGGAACGGTGCCCGCCAGCCCCCGCCGGAGCGCCCCTTCCGCGGCCTTTGTCTGCGCTGTCACATGGGCCGCGGTGCGGGATTTAAGCGGGTCTCCGCAGGACATGCCGTGAGCGGCGCGCCGCAGCCCTGCCCGCAGCGGCAGCGCTCCGCCCGGCCGGGGATGCGGCTCTAGCGGCCCCGCGATGAGCGGCTCCTCCATGGCGAAGAGCGAGTCCCGCACTTCGCTGCTGAAGGCGGCGGGGAGCCGGAGGGCGGCGGGCGCCCAGCCCCAGCCCCGCGGCAGCCGCGCCCGGGACGGCAGAGGACGCGGCGGGCCGGCGGGGAGGGAGCAGAGCCCGGAGCCGCTCCCCGGGGAGCCCAGCGCCCGCAGGCCGCTCTGCCACCCGGGCGCCCGGGAGGACGGGGCGAGGGGCGCGGGGAGGCTGTCACATGGACGGGGGGAGAGCCAGCCCGAGCCGGCGGAAGGAGGTCCAAGGCGAGGCAGCGGCAAGGAAGCGGCGCGGACATCCAGGCACGGCCGCCTCCTGCCGCACGGCAGCCACGGTCACCCCCAGGACCAGCATCAGCTCTCAGACAGGGATGGGGAGGAGGCAGAGGAGGACTTTTTCTTCAGTCACAGGCAGAGGTCCAGCAGAGAGTCCCTGAAGCTCTCGGAAGGAGCCTCACCTCTGTCCAAATCCAGCAGCAAGTACTCCACCAAGTCCAGCGGCAGCGATCGGTCGGTGGAAGCGGACCCCCTTTTCCACCAGCTGCACCCCATGCTCAGCTCGGTCTTTGGCCAGGTAAGGGGCAAAGCGCCTCTCGGCTCCCCCCGCCTGCCCTCCGCGCCCCCTCCTCCTGCCCGCTGGCGGCCGGACCTCCGGCTCCCTGCTCCGGAGCCGCTCCGGCGCCCGCAGCTGTAAATGCACTGCTCCCTGGCCGCCCCTGCCGAACTTCTCCCGGCGCTGCGGCAGCGCCGGGGCGCTGCGGGGCCGGCCCCGAGGAGGGCTCCGCGGCGGGGAGGGGGCGCGGGTCGGAGCCGCCCGCAGCCCCCGGCCCCCGCCCGCCCCGCCGGCCGCTGCGGGGGGCTCTCGGCGGCGCTGGCGGGAGAAGGGCCGGCGCTTTCCCTGTCGCCGGGGGAAGTTGTGGCTCTGCCTGCTGAGGGCGAGAGTCAGAGAAGCGGATTTTTAAAATGTATTTACTTATTAGATTCCATCTCTCTGGCTCCCCGCCTTGCTTTGCTGTATTTGTTTACATCTCCTTATGGTACATTTCTGTACAATCAGCATATGAATCATTTCTGATGGCAGAAGCTGTCAGGAGAAGGTAGTGGGGAGGACGACAAAAAAAAATCCTGACCCAATTCCGAAGCCTTCCCAGTCACTATGTTAGGATGGAACAGATGCTTTCGGTGTTTGCAAGCTCTTTCGGTACAAAGCTGTCGCTTTTAGCTGCTGCTGGTAGTGAAATTACCCAACAGGGCTACCCTCTAAAAATGAAAAGGCAGAGGGAGACTGGCTCGAAATTTTCTTTTAGAGCCATTTAGGGATGTTACTGGGAGATGTAAGCTCCGGGAAGATTAATGTAACTGCAGTCTCCCAGAAGCACAATTATAGGTGTAAGCCAGTAGCCTGGGCAGCTAAGTTCCAGCCCTGGAAGTGATCAATTAAACCAGAATTATGATTTGTGAGGTTTGTTGTCGTTGGGTCTTTTTCTTTTTAAAGCAGGTTTGGGAGGCTTTGCAGGGTGCCCGTGCAAATTAAGATTATGGGGAGAATGAGAAGAATTTTTGTAATTGGGTGGAAGGAGGCGATACACCCGTATCTGTTTAATCTGCTGTCGGGAAGTGTTGTCTACTTCTGTTCGTCTTGACTTCTCCAGAGAAAAATCAAACCACATCTGTTCTCCTCAACAATCCTGCATCCTCGCTGACAGTCTGTTATTTATGAATGTTACGCTTGTGTTTAACTCAGAACGGGTATTACCCTCCCTGCGCCAATGGTGTACCAGAAGAACAGATTAAAATTTTGTAGCAGCGATAAGGAACGGCCTGGTGAGCGGCTTGGTGCTCAACCGGGTTACAAAAAGCAATATTCCAGCCCCAGGCTTTGAAATCTGGGGGCTCAGCTCTGACTTGTGCTGTCCCTGTAGTTTTGAGGAAAGTGAAGATGTATCTGAGAACAGATTTTAAGTCTATGGAGCTGCGTGTCCCCAAAGTGTCAGAAATACAAACAAGTCCATGCCGGGGCTCCCACTCAACAGCAGGCTCTCTGGGTTTGAACTCAGTCCTTGCCTGAACGGCATCTGTATTTTGCCTGCTTTGCTGCTTGCATTCCAGTGTCATAAGACACTTCCAAAAGCCATAAACTTAGCAAAATTTCATTGCAGTGTTGAACAATGTCCCTTACAGAAAAGAGACAGGTATGATTCTAGTGTTCATCCTTTCACGGGGTACATTGCACCAGTGCTTACAAACAAACACCAACACCTTTCTTTTAGAGCATAATATTATTTATTCCCATTTCTCTCTGTGTTCAGCTCTCACTTGCTTTGTTTGAAGTAACTATGAGAGAACGACCATCTAGTGGAGATTCTAGGACTGGCTTTTAGGAGTGGGCTGTACAGGGGATTTGTGGATACAAGAAGGGGAACTGTAATGGGGGATACGCGAAGAGCTGGTTACGGGAGGAGAGATGTGAAGATTTTTTTGTAGTGATTTCAAAATGCTGGGATGAATAAAGGCCTGAGGAAAAGAACTGTGGAAATTCTGTCATGGAACTGAATGATGGAAATTTTGTTTCTGTGAGTGAAGAAACAAACGCTAAGCATTGCGTAAAAATGTGAGTGATGTTTTGAGACCGGCAGGGACTTAAACCTGCAGGAGCCCAAGTTGCAGCCTGGGCTGAGGCAGGGCCACAGGTACAGAAGTGCCCAGGATCGCAGTACAAGGCTGCAGGTGCTGTAACACCAGGCTGCTCCACATTGTAATGAGAAGAGAGCAACAGCTCGGCAGACAATTTATTTAATACAAGAACTTCTCTCCAGCCCACTGTGAAACAGCTAAAACAGTAATTTTGCAGTACGTAGAAGGAGAGGAGCAGAGTGATGCATTTCTGCAGCAGCAGAGCACTGTGGTCCAGCAGCACCGGTATATCTTGTCCCAGCTCTACAGATGTGGAACATCACCCTGTTCCACGGTGGTGCAGTGATGTGGTCGCAGATGCAGACACTACAGTGGTACAGTCAGATACGCAGAAAAGATTGCAGGGATGACTTCACGGAGGATGTCATGATTGCAGTAACGGCAAAAAGGAGCAGCCCAGGACTACGGGGTTGTGTCTGAGGGAGACAGATTTGTAGCTGTGCAGAAAAAAAGACGGAGTGAAGGCAGAAGTGCCGTGTTTATATAACCAGCACAGCAATATAGTGCACTGTGGGTGTGTACTCCAGGAGAATGCTAAGATACTGCCGGGATACAGGATGCAGTGATATTTTATTAATTAGGCTCATGCTATATTGGTGCAGTGATGTTCTAATACAATAAAGCAATAATACTCTTCTAGGGCATTTTACCATTTTGTAATTGAGTGGTACGTGAATTAACAAAGGTAGGGTAGTGCAATGATGTATTAGTATAAGCCAGGATGTCATCTTAGTCTAATGACATGTTTGCACGCTGGACCGGCGAGGCAGCTGCAGAAAAGCACTCTGCTGTGGAGTTTATAGCGGGTTAGCACGCAGTGCCGCACAGCACCGAGTGCCTGGAGAGCACAGCACTGACAGCGCGGCGGCGTGGTAACGCAATCCCGTGGCAGAAGAGAGACGTGATACTGGTGCCATGAGGTAGGAGTTTGGCAGTGCACGCGCGTGATAATTGTGTAGTGTTGTAGCCTGACAGAAGAGTTTAGCAGTCTAATGATGTAGTAATACAATATTCCAGACAGGAGCTATTCTGTACGGCAGTGATTACTTCTGGTGTGATATTAGCAAAGGGCTGCGCTGATCTGACAGCACCATCCCGGTGCAGCAGAAGGCAGCGAGCGAGATGTTACCTCCGTGCCGCAGTTTCGGAAGCACGGCTGTGAGTTAGCACGAGGGCAACGCCACAGGCTGACACGGCGACAGAAGCGCAGTGTGAGTACCGGCCGGTTGTACTCCGCGTGTGAGAGCGGGATAGCAGTGCTTTAAAGCGGCCCCGCGGCAGCAGGAGCTCAGTGCGGTGCGAGCGCGGTGCGGTGACTCACGGGTGTAGTTGGGAAGAGATTCATGTGTGAGAATGCAGCAAAGTGGGAAAGTGGCGAGAAAAGGGAGAGTGGGGAGGGCGTTTCATAAAATTTTGGCCTGGTAGCAGGATAGTGTTGGAGTGTCCAAGTGGTAAAGGAGCGTCGTGGAGCAAAAAGGAGCACGCTGTCAGCCCTGCAGAGCAGTATAGCATGACGGGCCTGTAGCGCCTATAGCGTGGCTACAGGACACGGTTTAGCAACAGTGCAGTAGCAAGCAGCCGCACGTCCGTAACAGCAGCGGGGCAGTGATTCCCTGGGCAGCCGGGATGGCGGTGAGGCGGCAGCCTGGCAGCAGGACGGAGTTTATTAACGTGACGACAGCAGCACAGAGACTGGGACAGCAGTGCGGTGGCAGCAGGGACCGCGATACAACAGTTTTGTGGCAGGAGGACTCCCGGGGCAGCGGTGATGCGGCAGCTTGGCACTGGGCTTGCGGCACAGCGCCGTACGGGTACTGCGGCACAGAAACCCCCCAGTTCTCCGTGCTTCATTCCTCCTGTGCCACAGCGTTGGCCTAGCTGGCACCTTTAAGGAGAGCTTTTTCCGGGCCTTTGCTATGCAATATTAATTTGCAAGCGATCCTGCCATATGAGACCTGACCGTTTGCAGAGCCGTTTAGCTTTCACACCCTGCCTGACTGTTAAATTTTTCAGTGAAGTGATTCCCCAACAGTTTTCTGTCAATTGCCTCTGGTAGCATGGGGAGCAGAGGGGTCAAACAACGCTAGGGAATCATTAAATATTTACAGGCTTCTGCTGTTAGCACTGTGGCCAAAGGGGCTTTTGTGTTTCTATTTGTACAGGGAGTTAAAAGCCTCTCCTACCTGCACCGTCTCCCATTCCTGCTTTAATGTCAGCGTCCACATTACCATTGAAATAGGGAAGGAATCTTTCTGCATTTCCTCTATGGTTTTCCTTTCCTTGTCCTGCTCTATCTTCCTTTACTCACGGGCTTTAGTTCTTCTTAACAGGTCTTAATGGACCTTACAGCAAACCGGGATGACAGAAGTGGCCCCGTTTCGGGGCAGCTGCCTGTGTGGGAACCAGGTGTCAGGAGCGTTCTCCTCTGAACCAGCCGGCAGCGGGTAGGGAAAAAGCGCCTTCTCCAGCCTCTCGCCCTTCTGGTCTCCTCATCTGCACGATGACCAGTGGCTTTGGCTCCGCCAGCGGAGAGCTGGCGAGCCCCGGCCAGCCCAGCTGAGGGCTAGCGGTTAATGGCTCCGAAATGGAAGTTTTCAGTTGCCCCCGTGTATTAGCGAGGGAGGCCGCAGCGCTGTGGGCGCTGGAGCGGTGACGCCAGCGACGGGAGCTTTCGGGCGTCGCGCCGTGGGATGGCGAAGGTGAAGGTGAAGGTGAAGGGTCCGGGTTCGTGCCGTGCTGTAAGGCAGGGTCAGGGCTCCAGGCAGAGCGAGGGCGGCCTGGGACGGCTGCTCATTTACCATTTCACATCGGCACAGTAATTTGGGGTGAACAGCCGCCTTCTGGCTGACGATGACCAACCGCCGTAGCCATGCTGATCCCAGTACGTAGCCTTAGCTCGCTGGTGCGGAGCGTGGGTGCGCAGGTTGGGAGGGGAAAAAACCAGAAGGAGCACCGTATCCTCCCCCGACGTTTTCTCCTCTTTTTACGGCACCCCTGAAGGCCTGTTCCGGCCCCAGAAGGGTCCTCGAAGGGCGCGGCGAGGGAAGGGTGTCCCGGGGGCAGGGGACGCTCCTGCAGCCGGCGGTGTGCCCCGAGCCGCAGCCCTGCCCGGCCGGGTGCTGAAGCCGCCGGGGCTCCCGGGAAAGGCCGCTGCTGCGGGCGGCAGCTCACCCCGCTTCTCTCCGCCGCGGGGCTCCCCTGGGGCAGCGGCGGCTCGGCCTGGTGCGGCCCCGGCCCCGGCCCCGGCCCCGGCCCCGGCCCCGGCCCGTCCGGTCCCGCCGCGCTCGGCGGCCCCAGGGCGCCCCCTGCTGCGGGCGGCGCTGCCCGGCCTGGCCCGGCCGCCTCCTCCCCCGGGGCCCCGGCTCGGCACGGAGCGGGCGCGCCCTGGGCACCCCGGGCCTGCCCGTGCCGCCGGGGCTTGGCCGCTGCCCGCTCCCCGGGCCGCCCGTGAGCGTGTCAGGCCCGGGGAGAGCCCCCGGCTCCCCTGGTGGAGGCGAGAGCTGATGGCCGGGCGCGTATTCGCAGGGGTCCGGGTACCTGTCTGGGGCTCCTACGGCCTCCGTGCTTCCATCCCCGCATGTGTTGACGCAGCCCATGTCCATGCATGTCGCCTGACATAAAAAAGCCTTCGTCTGCACGTCTTGCCTGTATACACACAGCCCGTACGCGTGCAGCCTCTGCTAAGCCTTCTCTGTGGCTGTGCAACCATCTCTGTACGTGCGTATGCATTCCTGTGCTTAAAAACGATCGGCGTATGCGTACAACCCTGCCTGCTGACACCCACCATGCCTCCTAAGGTACGTCTCACGTTTTCTATGTGTAATGGACACAGACACAGACAAACATTGTTCCACTTGAGCACATCCACTCAGCTCCCCCCTTGCTCAGCTTGGAGAAAAATTTATCACGTTTATTGCTTGTAAAGAGCTTGAGGGATGGGAGCCAGACGTACAGAATCACTGAGGGGCAATGGATAAGCTTCCTGCCTGCAGTGGGCCTGCCAGCAAACATTAATCTTTGTCAGTGATTTACTTTTTAAACAAATCTGTTTTAAAAGGATATGGAACGACATCAAAATAAAACCAAGCTAAAAGAACATTCATTAAATATTCCGTTCATGAAATATACAGCAGCATGATCTAATGCACTGAAATACACAAACCTTCTGGTTAGATTCAGCTTATCTTTTGAGAGAAGAAAATCTTTTAGTAATAAATTAATAATCATTTAAATTAGTCCACTGTGCATTCCATCAACCTATACCGCCTTGATTTTCGTTTCATGCGATGTTGGGTTTGAACAAGGTGTCAGGGAGGAGTTTAGCTTTAGATGTAGTGGCTGGGCTGCAGGTTTGTCAGCTGAATTAGCTGTGGTTCTTTGTAGCATCGTAGCTTCAGTAACCGTTTTTCCCTGATGAGTCCATGAGTGGTATTGATTTCCAATAACAAGCAGCTATATGGTGTGCATCCAGTAAAAGACGCCTGGCTAACTTTGGGCTCCCTTTCAATAATCCTCTGACATTCCGGTGACCTTAGAGAGCAACAGCAGTGCCCATGAACTTGAGTAATCCTCCACTTTCAATCAAAAGCCCCACTTAGAAATAAAGACGAACAGCCGTCCTAGCTTGTATGGTCGTATTTAGGGGTTTTAGTAGCTTTCTGCACCAGCATAAGACCATGAACTGAATACTGTCTATGAATGAAGTCATTAGCAATATTCTAATATTTCTGCCACCCATTCCTCCCCTGGAGTACTTTGCACCCTGCACCCATCTTCGGAAAGAATATATAGCATTCCTTCATCCCACACAGATGAAATACATCTCTGCTCTTGGAAGGAAACAGCAACCGTGTAACGTTGTGAGGCATCGTGTCACAGTGGTTGAAGGCAGGAAGCCGAAAACCGCCAGCAACCCCCTGCGTCCTGCCGAAATAACGCAGAAAGGGTCTAGGTAGTTTGTGTTGAGATACAGCCAGAGAGCTCATACTGGGATGTGCAGTTTGGTCCTTCTAAGGGTGCTGTCAGATCCTTAGTCAAAAGAGACGTGAGGCAGCCCTCAGTTTTATAGTGGCGTATCTCATGTAATGCTACAGGGTAGGTTTGGAGCATTCGGGTAGTACTGGTTCCCAGGCTCCTGCTCGCCTGGTAATCAGCCACGCTTTCTGTAGCACCTCGGTGTGCCAGCCAAATACTGACCCCCTGTCCCTTCTACTTCGAAAGAGGTGAGGGAGCCAGGGCATAATTAGCTGCTTTTGCAGTAGTCCCAGGCAGACAGAGAGGGATTCACGATTCGCATGTTCCTGAGCAAAGGGAAGGGACCACCGAAGGTTTGTTTTAAGCAATCTTTGTACTGCATATGCATGGCAAATTGTCACAGCAGCTTCTGGGCTGTCAAGCTTGTACTTGTCTTTTTGTAGCCCGTTGATGATCTTGAAAGCAGAAAATACCCACAACACATTGTGCTCTGGCCAACACGTCTCCTGTGCAGGGACTTGGAAGCTGGGCTAGTGCAAAATACGTGGACCAGATCTGCATGGAAGGTGTCAGGAGATGGCACATTCCCATCTCTCTTCATCTAACGCAGCAGAAAGCTAGCTAATTACAGACAAAGCTGTTCTAAACAGAAGTTGACAGTCCAGACTTTGTTACCTTGAGAGGGATGGAAAATACCCTTGGTCTTTTTAATAACCTTTCTGTTGTTTGCAATTGAATATGATCCAGTCGCTCTAATGGAGGAGAATATTATGCACAGCATGAGTCAGCAACACTTTCTTCCTGCAACAGCTGACAGCAAAGAAAGTTCCCAAACTCTCTGCAGAAATATTCCTCCCCCCAGATGAGGATCTGGACTGCACCCACCAGTACCTGCTGGTGCCTCCCCTTGAGGTCGACCTGTACTTGTCTGGCTGGAATATGGAGCCATCCAAGGTTCATTTGAGGTTAGAAGACACAACACGATGTGCAGCAAAAGCACTCGGGAGCCTGATGCAGGAGAAGGGCGGGAAGCCAGTCGCAGAAGTTCGGAGTGCCAGTGCATGTTCCAGCCGTCGGGAGCTTTGAAATGAGGCCCTCGACAGCACTGGCAAGGGGAGGATGTTAACAGCTCCAAATGCTTAGGCTCATCTGAGGTCATCCAGCAAACAAGTCTGGGTTGTTTCTTGTAAAATACGGATCTATAGGCACCAGCTAAAGGGTGGCTGGGAGCCGATTTGAAAGCTACTAATCAATATGTGCATTCTCCACTCTGTGACAGGAAAAAATAGATCAAAAATTCTTGCCCTGTTAGGATAAATTAAATAAGGTGGCTTATTTTGAAATACTAAATCTTCGAAGCATGCAATGGGCTCTTAGGTAAAACTATGGAATTCAGTGAAAAGATGCCAGGAATGAGTTTTCCCTGCTTTACTGTATACTCCCCTCAAAGATTACCCCCCTACCCACTGACGTCACCCTGCTGCAGTGTTCGTGTTGTGTTGAGGACGACCACCTGATATAATGTTCCAGCAAGTGAAAGACCATGCACTGAAACGGGCCTGGCATCTGAACAGTCTCCCTGTACAAATCCCTACTTGCACTGGCATTTTTTGCCAAGCAAAGCTGCAGTCTGATAACCAATCCCAAGTTTTGGATTGACTTTTGTTCTTTCTGTTGTGATTGTTGGATATTTGCTGCCACTGGACAAAGTTTCTGGCAGCTACCAAGTGATTAGCTCTGGTGGGATCCAACATTTTCCTACGGAATGAGCATTTCTGCCAAAGGTGCCAGCCCGAAGCACAGCACTGCTGCTTTTTATGAAGAATCCAGACATATTAAACCACCTAAATCACTCCCTGTTCAATGCCAAGTCACCCGGCCTCCTCCCTGCTCTGCGCTCAGGTCAGTCAATGTGCCAGTCGCTTCCTTCCCGTGAGCTGAGACCTCGCTCTGCACCAAACCACATCCACTGGGGTCTCCGCTCTCCACCTTGGGCCTCAGGGGAGAGGAAGGGATGCGGGCGCAGAGGCAAGACTCGCATTTCACAAAGATCCTACCGATTTTTAGAAAGTTTACAACAGAGCCCCAGACCTTAAAAGAACAGTGTGATTGCCACAAAGAACAGTGTGGGAAAACCAGTATACATGCATGTGCAGCCCTCCCACTCGCATACTGACTACCCCAGATATAGGCATACCCACAGATCAGCACCTACACACAAATGTTTTTGACACACTTATTCTCAGCATCCTGTTCTCTTACAGCAGCCTCAGTTGGAGGAAGGGAGAAAATATGTTCTTTCTAACCTAATCTTCTAATGACCTTTCTGCCAACTCCACTTCCCTGCCTATCTCTAAGCTGCCTGTGGTGGGGATGGGAACAAGATCCCAATGTAGAGAGTGATTTTCCTCCTCAGAGGTCAGCAGGGTCTGTCTGCTAGATTGTGATGTGCTGCCCATTTGCTCTTAAGAGATTCAGGATAAATAAGGAGATAAGAAAATTGTTTACGAACGCGTCTCTTGGGCCTCTTGCAGCTCTGCCAGAGTTCTTGAGGAGTCGAAGGACTGCGACTGTGCTGCAAACCTGGTGCAAGTGGGCTCCCATCGCCTCTTCCCTTCCTGGACTGCGAACTCCCTGCCAAGCCTGGCAGCAGGTCTCAGCCCGCTCGCTCTGCCCCGCACGTTTCCCGCAGCTGCCTGCAACTGCAGGGAAGAAAGGCAGGAGAGCAGGCAAACGCGGCAGCGTGCCATGGTGGCTGGCTCCGAATGCTCTGGTACAAGCAAATATTTAGAGGGTGACCATCTCAACTTTTGTTGAGAGGCTTTTAGAGCTCTGTAAGACACGCTCAACGGCTGTCTTCTGAAGCTGTCCCGTGGCAGTCTGGGCTGTGATGGATTCTCTTGGCAGGAGATGCCTGACTCCCTTGCTCCGCTCCCTCTCTCCGGGAGGATGCGGGAGATGGGCACTTCTCAATTGCAGGGCGTTCCTGGCCTCTGCGCTGCCTGTCAAGGGGAGATTCATTAGCAGCAGGGAGGCGATTCTCTCTCCTCTCTGCTCTGGAATTGGAGTCGTTTGTCTCGGGAAGGAGCCCAGGCGCCTCACTCGCTGTGTGGCAGGTTCTGCTCAAGGGAGACAAGCACTTTGTCAATAAACAAGGAGCCTGGGGAATGGCTCCGGCTGACAGAGGACATTATTAACGACTGGCACTTTGGCCGAGGGTAGATCAGCCTCCCATTAGCTGTCTTAAGAGGGGAAAGAGAAACAGAGTTAAAGATGGCAGCCTTGAGAGGAGCTGGGAGTTTCTGCATCCTCCTGCAAAGTCCCCCGCTGCGAGGCCCAGGGCTGGCGCAGCCCCAGGGAGTGACTGTAGATTTCCCCAGCATCAGGGGTCTTCAAACTGTGACAGCAGGAGACAGGCCCGGCTCAGGAACAGTTTCTCTTCCCAGCCCACCATGGCTGGGCTCTGCTATGGAGGTCTTCCAGCCCAGACTTCCCCATCCCCTCTCTCCCTCTCTCAGTCTGCCCTGGGTACAAAGGGTGTCTTCCAGTCTCTGCTACGGCAGCTTCTTGCTTTGGAGGGCCTGTGGACCTTTGTGCAGCTCCTTCCCAGGCCATGCAGTGAAGAAGGCACTGAGGGGATCTGAGAGGAGGCTGTTCCACTGCCTTCGCTCTTGGGAAGCAGTTGGTGCAAGAAACACCATCCCGCATGGCCGTGCACTTCTGGCTGCGACTGGAACTGGAGAAGCTGTTGACTCTTGTCATGGTTGGACTCGTAAACTCATCTCCTCAGGTGGTAGAAGCCTCTAAGCTCTAAAGCAAGTGTTGATTCACCTTATAATCACACTTGATTTGCCACAGCACCATCAGGGCAGAAGCAGAGAAATCCCTGCTTTGTTGTGACATTGATAGTTCATCCTTCTCTGTCCTACAGCCCTAGAGCTGCCGGGAGAGTGAGTCCTTGGCTCCTGCACAAAAAAGCATGTGGTGCAAGTCCTCGGCCCGTGGGTTAGGTCTTTGTAGAGCCTTTTGTTTGGAACCACACTTGCAAAGAAAGTTGTGAAATCTTTCAGCTGAACACCTGAGTGTCCAACCAGCCTGCTGCATAGAGCGGGTGTAGGACCGATGTCGTCTTGGTCTTCGCAGTTCGTGAAGGAGGTAGCTCTTCGTGCCCTGGCTTCTTATCACTGCGGAGCTGCAGCTGTGGTGGCTTCATAGCTAAGGGTGCATTCTCTGTGCTGCTCAGATCCTGTTGCCTGGGTGTGATGGTGAGTTTTTTATGCAATTTAAATCTCTTTTCAAACCGAATGCTCTTACGCTCAGCCTGAGATCAGAGGCAAATATACTGGGGACTCATCCCTTTTCTTTCAGAGATTATTTTGTTACCACAACAGGGCTAAAGTCCAGAGTTCAGAGCTGGCTCTAGGTTTAGGAGCCTCTTATTTATTCCAGGACTTGGGACTTGGGTGCTTGGAAATGGAATGGATGGATCTGACGTCCAAATTCTTTGCTTCACATTATCTAGCCTGGGGCTGTTCAGATGTGGGATTCAGGTGTGAGCCCATCTGTGGCAGACTTGTGCAGGTAAACCGCCGGTTGATTTCTACTTGCAGAAAGCTGGAAAAACTTTACTGCAAGACTGGCTCAAGGTCTCTCCCTTGTGGTTAAAAATTACTGTCCCAGGGCTGAGAGTGCTGTAGGGTCCCTGGACCGCTGCCTCCAGGCTTGCTTCCACCGCGGCAGGAAAAGAATGAGGGACTTCTAGGTCTGCTGGTATTCATAAGCTGAAAGGGGTCCCACCCAGATAAATGGTCCATTTCTGCTCCGAAATGAGCTCCGGACTCTGCTGCAAGCCCCTAAGTGGATTGCCTTCTGGGCAGCCTAGCTCTCTGGTGATTGAAAAGCCGAGAGGAGTTAGAAGGGGGGTGGGTAGGGATGCGATGTTCAGAGGCTGTGCGGACCCAAACTAGCTGGATTCACTGAACTCATCACTGAAATCACTTCTTGCGGTGCCTCTCTGTTTTAATTCTCCCTGAATCAGCCCTCTCCCATGAGTGAAACAATCTTGCCTGCAGATTGAGGGGGGTGGGAGGGATTTGAACATTAATCTGATGTAGATTATACATCCGCCTCCCTCTCTCTCCCCTTCTCACTCTCTCTCTCTCCCTCTCTCTCCCTCTCTTTCTGTCTGTTTCTCTCCCCTCCCTCTCCTTCCTGCTTCATCTCTTCAAGAAAGTGAACATAAAGTAAAAACACGGAGAGAGAGAGGCAGAGAGAGAAAAAGCTCCCTGAAGAGGGAAGCCCCAGCAGCCAGTAGCTGTTTGGATTTGCCTGGCGCTGCCTTTCTTGCTTTGCTCCCAAGGAGTACCTTTAATGGGATCAATTGCTCCAGTTCCTTTATAACCAAGTCCACCGGAAAGGCAGACTCAACATATTATGGGCAACTGTGTGAAGTCTCCACTGAGAAACCTCTCAAAAAAGGTATGTTCCCTGAATCAAAGTGCGTTGTGCGTTTCCAGCCCTGCTTCTTGGGATGGGTGACGTCGTGGACAGATGGGAACGGGAGGTGGGAGAAACGCAGAGATGCGTACGAAGGGTTCAGCTCTCTTCACCAGTCTTTTTTTGTAAGAGCTGCAAGTGCAGCCGTCGGAGCCGGGGATGCTGGGTGCCACAGCATGTGTGTAAATAAACGTGTGTGTATGCATGCGCATGAGTAGGCTTGTGTCCTGCTCCCCGTGGGTGTGCATAGCTGTCCTCCGGCTGCGTGCAAGGTTGTGCGTGCCGATGTGCACAGTATGCTGGCCCACACCTGTACGGGCGTCTTCATGTACGTGTATACGTGTGAGTTTGTGTGCGTGTGTGCATGTGCTTCAGTCGAGAGGCGTCTGCGTGAGTCTCGTCATGTGTGTCGTTTATGTAGGGACGTATATTTATGTACATGTGAACGGGCACGTATCTGCGTGTGTTCCTGTTGGTGCATAAGAGTGTGCACACCTAATGAGCCCATCTGAAGGATGTGTGTGCCCTTAGCTCTTTATGTCCCTGCGTACGCATCCTGAGGTGCGTGAGCAAGCGTGCGATGTTGTTGTGAGTGTATAGGTGGGGAATTTGTGTGTGTCACACACGTATCCCTGCTCGGATGGCGCTCTGTGTGTGTATACCTGCTAGCGGCTGTCCTCACAGAACTCTGTATGTAGACATGCGTGTATTTTTATGTACGTCCATCGTCACGTATGCACACATCTAGTTTTGTTGGTATGTGATTGGGTACAGAAGCATGTTTTTCTCTGTCATCTGTTTGTCCATGCCTCTGTGAGTGCATACACTGGGCCCTGGCTGCATGTTCATGCATCGTGTTGCACGTCAGCACGGCCCATGTGTCTACATGCTTGGGCCCAGCTGGACTTCATCTGCGAGCTGCCATGTGTATCTGTTAGGCTTCAACCCACGGTCTGCTCTGTGCTGAGGTTTTACGGTGATCCCAGGACGAATTTAGATTCAGGAACGATTCTGCTGTTAGGGACTAGATTGAAATGGGAATGACGTGCCCCAGAAATATTTCTTGTTTGACTGAGGTAGGGCTTGCAGCACTGTGTACCTGTCAGCTGCACGGTTCTCACTTAGCATTGCTGCAAATGTAATAACTCAGCAAAAAGCTATGCAGTTCACTCCTCATAAATGAAAAAGTTATGCTAAGCATCCAGAGTACTGCAGCGAGGAGCTACCGCTGTGGAGCCCTTGCCGACGATGAAATGCCACTGCCATCAGGATGCTCCACCCGGGAGAACTTGCCACCCGGGAAAGCCCCTCTGGGAGGGAGCTGTTGGGGAGAGGACCTCCCTAGCAGGGAATTTCTTCTGGCCGGAGATTTGCCTCTTCTGTGTAGAAACACAGTTTGTTTGTTATCTCGACTGCTGTAAACAAAGCCAGTAACGGCACAGTGCTGCTGCGGGGCAGCTGGGATACGCGAGGAGGGAATTCATCACCAAGCTGTTAGGCTGTGCTGAGACCGGTCCCCAGGTCAGGGTGACCTTCAGGGAGAGGCAGAAGTAGTTGAGGTTTACCCGAATGTTGCACATGTGAAAAAAACAACGTGGTTGCTTGTAGGTCACCTCCAACTTGCAATAAAAGGAGTTGGCTGCAGCTGTGCTCAGCATGATCAAGGCGATTGCAATTAAAGTCTGACGTGTGGCCAGGCTGCTTGAATCAAAATGGATTCAAGAACTTAGAAGCTCTGTGTCATCAGTCTTTTAGGTCATTTATGCTTTCCCTCCTAAAAGCTGCTTTGAATAATGCACTTTGTGCCTAGCTAGAAGGCCTGGGATGGCAGGACTAACGAGAGAAAGTTGCAAAGCTGAATTAGAGAATTTCTCAGACGTTGCTGCAGCTAGCCTCGGGCACTCATCCTGACTGGTCCTGGGGCTCTGCCGTTCTTTTGATCGTGACACACATGATTCTAGTGGAGACTTTGCAGATCAGTCTTAACATTGCACAACTTCACTTGGCTGTTTTATGATCCCGGTCTTCTTTTTTCTCAGATTTGGGCAAACTCATTTTGCTGACATGGTAAAGAGGGGGGACTGTAGACAACGTGTGTGAAAGCTGCTCTTGGGTGACAGACTGACCTCTGGAATACATGATTTCAACCCAAAATTTGGGAGTCACTTCCAGGCACCGGCTGGCTTGGTCTGGGACTGGCTGACGCGGGGGTACCTTGCCCGTTTTGGTGGCAGTGCTCAGGCTTTGTCTCCACAACGTCTGTTGTCAGCAGCTTCGCTTTCCCACTGTCACAGGGTCCCCGCGGTGATCCCGGCGGCCAGCCTGCCTGCCTTTCCCTCCGAGAGCCAGGATGAAGAGGCCCCTCTGGGCTTGCCGCTCCGCAAAGTCCCTCTGACACGCAGGCAGGAAAACGAGGTGAATCCTGCTGTGCTTCTGCTGTGCAGAAAGGGAAAGCTTTGGCATCCAGGGCGCTCGCTTTGCCACCCTTCACCATCACTACAGCCATCTCTAAATCAGCCCAGTCTCTTCCCTCTCCACAACCTGCTGGTCTGACACAGCCGAGGGCCGGGCTCAGCCAGGAAGGGTAGTGGTCCTTTGCTTGGGGAAGGGACAGGGGAAGCCTGAGCTCCCCAGTCCTGTCCTTGCACTTTCCTTGTCGTGCACGCTGCTGTTTCCCCTGTAACGGGCGGCTGACGTTGCTTTGCCCTGCACCCATATCACGGCTCCCTTTCTGGCTCTGCCAGGACGTAGGAGGAACGTGGTGGAGGGAACTTGTGGGGACACTTGCAGGAGAAACCTGGGGGGCTGCTGGCAGAGGGAACATCGAATGCCATAAATCCTGCCTGCAGAGCGGGGCAGGGATCCCCTGTCGGGGTATTGCTGAGACGTGCACCTTGTCGTCCTGGCACTGCGTCGGGTTGTCTGGCCAGGATCCCTGGTGGCTCTTGGCAACTATTTCATCAAATTGGCAATCTCTGTCCGCACAGGAAAATAATGGGATGACCATTCTCTGGTACTGCTCTGTGGCTTGGTAGTAAACCCTACTGGCTGGAAGGGTCAACAGACAAGGATTAGGGGCTGTGGGGCCTTAGGTCTTGCACATGGCTTCACTGGAATGAAACACAGAACCAATGTGGGCTATTTTAAGTGATTCATATTATTTGGTATATTAAACTGAAAATTGTGCCAGGAAATAAAGCTGATATAATTTTGAAAATACACTGCACTGATATCACGAAACTGTGCAGTTCAACACAGATGCCTTGACATTTAGCTGAGCTAGTAGTATGCCGTTTGTGGACGGATGCTCGTCTTTCAGGTTTTTAAGGACAAGTGTCCTATGTGTCAGATTTAATCAGAGGCAGATTTCTTCCTCATCCATGACTGCAATGAAAATGCTTTTCTGCTTCATCATTTTCTTTCTCCGTGGCTTGCTTTTTGAGTTGTTTTTGTTTTGATGCTTGATATTCACATGACATTATACATGAGCAGATTGGTGTAAGACTGTGTACAAAAATGCGAACTACAAACCGTGTGTGCAATATAATAGCACATGGCAGACACGGCAAGTAGATACGATAGACTCGGACAAGTGTGAATGGGGCATGTGTGTGTATCTGGTCTTTTAGCCTGAAAAAGCACCTCGGGCTTTAAGGAAAGGGTTAATAGAGACAATGACAATTGACAGAGCTGCTCTGATCACCCCTGGGAACACTGGCTGTAAAAGTAGAATAATTCCTGAAGAGGAATCTGATGTATGATTAATGTTTATTCTATAAAACCAAGGGTCCTGTGGGTTGTGCTGGCTTTTTATAGCTGCATGGGAATATCAGGATAAGAGTTTTCTTGCAGAGCCAGGGAAATGCATTTCTATAAAAGGAAAGCAGTGCCTCCTTATAAAATCCAGTGCTGGATTCTGTTCTGGAGCCCTGGCTTAGCAGGACGTGTGCGCTTAGGAAAACGTGCAAAGGCAAACAGACGAAAATGTTGTGCCCGTGTCTGATCTCCACTTTGGGACTGTCAGTAATTAGAAAAGGCCAGTGCAGTAACTGCCGGAGACCCTGAGGATGTAACTAATTAGAAGTGGCATGGGGAGTGTGAGCCTGCAGTTGGCAGAGCCACCTGATGCTGTACACGGCCTTCTAATAATATTACAAAGCGTGTGATGCCGTGTTGCTGAAGTGTAACGCGGAGCCTAACGCAGGGTCTTTGTGCAGGCTCTGCCTGGTCTCCTGGGGATGCCCTCTGCCAGCAGCTTCGCCCTGGGCACAGGCTGGCACATGTGCTGTCAGGCTGGGGCCTGCTGGTCCTTTGCAGCTCATTCAAGGGATCGTTAACTCGGGGGCTGATAGCGGGAGCGTGGCCCTTTGGGCTGTGTCTGGGTAGATGTGAGCAGTGCTGAGAGTTTGATGTCATTTCAAAGCGAAATTCTCCCGGTTGGTTGTACTTCTATCAGCTTTTGAAAGTGAACTCCCGGACTTACTGCTTCTGTACAAATCCTAATAGACCGTTGGGGGGGACGCAGCGTGGACCAGATGAAGGAAATTTAGCAATAATGTCTCTGTGAGGTGGTTCAGTAAAACTTCAGAGAACGGCTGGGCGAGACGGGGAGGTAACATCCTCTGTTGTGTTGTTTGCTTGCTGCTGGTTGGCTGGGAAGATCCGCCATGAGGAGAAGACGTGCTATAAGGCTGTCCAGACGAGCGAAGAGGGGCCGTCGGCTTGCGAGTACCAGGGTCCGCTCATGGTGCTGGCCCAGAACTGCGCCGTCATGCACAACCTGCTGGGGCCAGCATGCATCTTCCTGAGGAAGGGCTTCGCAGAAAACAGGCTGCCTGTACGTAAGTTACACCCAGCCGGGCGAGACACGCACAAAGCCATGTGGACGCGAGCCGCGGATGCGGAGCTGCCCGTGTGCTCCGTCTGTGTGGAGCTCTGTAACCCCCAACCCTGGGTCTCTAGCATCCCGGCTCCAGCTCCAAGTGCAAATACAATCACAGGCAAATGTCTAACCTGAAGGATGTGCAGAGATAGCCCCGTGCATAAACAGCGAGAAAGGAGGATTTTAAAAATGCAGCTAGGGAAGATAGATCCAAGCCTACGCTCAAGTAGGCATAATCGTACGGACTCAGAAGGGCTTAGGACTTCAGGACGTACGTAATCATATGGACTCAGGAGGAGTCCAGTGTTCAAAGCTGTTATTCCAGCAAGACATCCACATTCCTAGAGGCTCAGATTAGCATTTAAGGCCTCAATAGCCACTTAAATGCAAATCAGGGCATCCATATTGGGAACAAGCTGTCCCACAGAGATGCCCATATTTGATACAGTTCCTATCAGCTCACAGTGAGCACACTAGTACCAGCAGAAATAAGCACGCATCTGCCTCCTCACAGATACCCAAACACAATCTCTTACACGCTATCATACACAGCCCGACACTGCAGCAATCCCAGCCAAATAAACCAAAGAACATCAGTCTGTCCTCATATTTGCAAATAGTGCCAGACTACCAAATGCTATTACTCATACGCACACAGATAAATAGCAAAAATACATACATCCATCTCCAGTCGCACCTGTTTGTAACTGTGTGTTCATATGCATCTAATGTATGCACTTATATACAAAAAATAAAAAGATGTGTTCGTATGTAAATTCAAATGTATACACCTGGACATGTTAAATATACAGAAAAACGCACCCCAGTATTGTATCTTTACAAGAAGTCAAACATATTTTTGCACATAAACATTTGATTCCTACAATAACATGAATTTAAAGACGTATGCAAACATATTATTAACATGCTTTTTATGGATACGTATGAGTGAATGTGTGCATTGTCAGATATTCACCTAGTGCATTCCGTATTTTTCTGGTGAAACAAAGCTCACCCCAGTTACCTGAGAGTCAGAGCTTTCTTGCCTCTGTAAGAAATCTCTGTCTTACTCGTGTTAATGTGGTTATCTACAGCTGTAGGAGACACCTAGATCTTCATCTCTGAAACCTCTTCTTCAACCAACCACCCCAAAAAGAGTCATTATTTGTCATTATTGCTCAAATGACTTTTGTTCTTCCTAACCTTCAGCCACTAAGTGATCACATATTCCTTGGGCCAATTCCCTAAAACACAAACGAGTGTTCTGACACAAGCACACGTGCCCAGAGCTACCCGTCACAGGAGACAGGTCCAGCTCCCTAGCGGAAGGCTCACAGCTGGGCAGGTATCCATCCTGTTCAGGCCCTGGAAACTCACAGTACCATAAGAAGTTTCCAAAATAGGATTAGCGATGTCTCTAACTACCCTGATGTAGAATAAGTGCATCTGATAAACAGCTTTACTTTTACTGACTCTCTAGACCAACAGGATTTATTGTGCATAGAAGAGAAAGAAATGAGGGTAAGACCATTACGTATAATGGACTCTCTGAGGGTCACCTCTGCTCATATCTAGGATCTAAACTCTCTGAACAGTTTTATTCCTCTTTCCATATGTTCTCCAAAAGCTTTAGAGTGATTCAGCCCATTTCTTCCCAAGCAATTTTCCTCCTTTATCATTTTAGGGGATCTTCTTTCAAATTTAAAACAGAAAACCTCTTCATGACGTTCGTTATCGCTTGAGTCAGATTTTTGGAGGGACGTAAACCCTCCCCCTCCTTTTGCTTTCGCAGTCTGTGGCTCTCTGATGGTGGAATCTGCATGTGCAAAGATATGCTCAGAGCCCTGCAAACGCAAATGCCTTGGTGTGCAAAATTAGAGCCAGTGCCGAAGCCCCCATTTCCGACATGTGTCAGTCATGTCGGTTGCACCGTGGTCTTCAGTGAGCGAGGAGGAGGATGGTCTTGCGATGACTGCGCTGGAGGGAGGCCTGGGTCCTACCCCAGCCGCTCTCACAAGGCAGCAGTTACCGCGGGTGAGTCACGGCACCCTTTGCACCGTGGCGGTGGTAATCGTACCCCTGCATCGCTGCCGCGCCGAGCCGGCTGTCGGCACACAGTGCTATCTCCAGGGATTAATGTTTGCGAACTCTGGAACGAGGCGCACAAGGTGTTGGTACTGATCATGGGTGGTTTTCATCTGCTATTTTATCGAAGGCAGGAGGGCAATAATGCCTCCCACATCCGGCCTAATGACTTTGAATTGTTTTATTACTTGGTGTTGATGAAAGCAGAACAAATGGGATGACATGTTTGAAAATACCAGGTCTGTGAAGGATGAAACGGCAGAGCCAGCGCGCTCCGACAGTTCCATCCAGCACAGAGATGCCTCTGGGAAGGTTATGAGTGGCAAGCTGGTCATTTCTCTGGCACAGCCCACTTTTGCACAGACGTAAACCAGCGTGTGTCCTAGTTTGCGATGCACTCTGAGCAGCTGCCATTAGAGTTTCCAGAGGAGCCTGTGGTTAAATAGCAAAGGATCATCCTTCTCAAACTGATCAAGGGCACCATCTCCAGGGACGTGTGGTGAGGCTGGAGGGCACCTGGAAGGCAAGGAGAAACTCCCCACGGTTGAGGGGAAAAGCCAAGAGTGAGACGACAAAAGAGATCGCGTTTCTGTGTTCCCAAATTCTCAGATGTTTTGGATTTGCCTGGGAGCCATGAGAGGAATTAGAAAGGGCATTTAAACCAGAAAGCAGTGCATTTCCATGCTCATCTCTTCTTCCTGGTGCAGTGTTGGAATTTTCCTATTCTCTTTTATATCCTCCCCCTTCTTCCAAGAAATTCAAATTGGATGTTTGAAGTTGCAGTGTTTCCTGAACATGGTGAATCCTTGTCCTGTTTTGTTTGTAGATGACCTTGATGATGTATATGTTGTGTGTCTGCCTTCACGCCTGGTTTCAAAATGCTTGTATACGGAGCTGAGGCTGGGGGGAAGGGGGAAGTTCCTGCCTTTTTGTGGGGACGGCACTGGGATGTTGGCTGTAAGAGAGCTTGTGGCTGCCGCTGTCCTGCCAGAAGGACAGGGATCAAGCAGTGATCCAAGCGGATGATGGTAGAGACCTGCTGGTTCCAGGGACTGCTTCCAGCTGTTTTGATCTGGCTGTGTCAGGGGGAGCTGCAGTAGGAGATACAATCAGAGCTCTAGAGGAGGTCATAACTGCTGCAGGGACAGTCTCTCCTCCAGGACTTGGCGCTGGGGAATGATGTAGGAGCTTCGTGAAGGTGCTCATAGTACCATCAAGTGGGGAGGCCACACGTGTTGCTGCGCTGGCCCAGGTCTCTTCTGTTTTGGGGGAGCACCCGTCATCCCCCTGTCCAGCAGATGAGAGGGAGAGGGGCTTCCACAGAAAAGCGTGCAGGCTAACAGCCCTCCTGTTGGGGAGGAGAGCTGGGAAGCCTTGCTAGGTAGATGGTATTAAACATGTCATCACCTTCTTGTTTCTTCTCTCACTTTCTGGCTTGTCCCAGAACTGTTTGCACCAACAAGTACTGTTCTGAAACTATGTTTGTGGCAAGCAAATGGTTTTAACATAGTATGTTCTCTTTTTGCAGGATAGAGAACTGCGTCCGGAAGAAATTGAAGGTAAAATTTGTCGCTCCTTCTGTGTCACCTTTCTCCCTGCCCAGTGAAAACCTATTGGCTGGTCCTTCCAGGTTGGACCCCATGGGGTAAAATAATTTGGGGCAAATCAAGGGAAATGATTACTGGAATAATTTCTGGAAACCCCAGCAAAAGAAATAATACATAGAACTGCAAGAGTGCTGACTGTGAAGGAATTTGCATTCATTCCAGCTTCTTCAGGGTGGGAGGATAAGTACAGTAATGGGATATCGGCTGTCAGGGAACTGCTGTCCACCCCAGCTCCCACGGAAAGTGCTGTAGAGCATGATACAGTAGTATGGCTCCAGGGAAGCTGTTTTACCTGCTAATCCCTACAGTGAGGGCTGTATAATATAGTGCAGGGGTAAAAATTGGGAAGTTTCAGTTTCTTCAGGGAATGCAGTTTAGCAATGATCAGTTTGTGACACTGGTAGTCCAAGCAAGCTTTCCTGTAAGAAATGGGTCAGCGGTGCTGCTGATAGAAGAGCTTAACATTGCTCCAGCCATTGCCTCTTTGCAGGGAGATCTGCTGGGAAAAATATGGAGTATCTTAGGGAGTCTGGCCTCATCAAGTGCTGCTGATTCTGGGGAGCTTTCTTGGAAAAGGTATTTCAGCTGTCACTGACAATATTGTTCTTTTTGGATCCACTCCCACAGAATTGAGAGAAGCCTTTAAGGAGTTTGATAAAGACAAGGATGGGTTTATTAACTGCAGGGACCTGGGGAACTGCATGCGAACCATGGGCTACATGCCTACTGAGATGGAGCTAATAGAGCTCTCCCAGCAGATCAACATGAACCGTGAGTAATATCCACCTAGCTGTACCTCCCTGTTGCTGCTCTGCCCTGCATCATTGCCTCGGGCTTTCCCAGTCTCCTGCTGTCTCTTTTCCTTTGGATTCCCGCCCCTCCCCTCCCCCCTGCTTTTGGTTCTCATTTTCACTCCCTATCATCTCTCCCGTTTGTTTGTGGTTCCCAGAAGTTGATGCCTTTGTTTTTTGCTTATCAAAGGGGCTGCATGGACTGTGGTGTATGGGAACAGTGAGTGGAAGCGTTGTCCTTTGTGCTTATGCTGTCAGGTATAAAACTGCCCTTGATGTGGGCAGTTAGACATTGGTGCACAGGTTGTGGGTGTTGTCATATTGAAGCCGTTGTCAGATGATGTCAGACTGAAGGGCGAGCCTGGGAAGATGGAGACGCTTTGGTCAGATGGGTGATGGATGGGCTGTGCGCTCTGCGGTGGTTGGTTGCGGATCTGCTGTGTGCCTGGGGATGGGCTGCGAGTGAGCTGTGCTGGCAGCGTCAGATGGGGGCATCTGCTGGAGTCGTGGAAAAACGTGGCAAATGCATCTGATTCACTGTGCCCCTTGTCTTTCACCATCATTTTTTGTCGCCTCTTGTCTGCGGCACTGCAGGGTATTACCCTCAGCCGGGTTGGAAAAAGGATATTTAGTGCATGTTATTTCTGACACATGATGGTGTAAAAAGGACAAGTTACTTGGTCACAAGGGAAGGAAAACAGCTGTGACAAATGCAACCAGTCACACACAAAAGCAGCTGCTAACCCTGGCACACAAGCGCTTAGAAATTTGAAAGTGTTACTGCCAGCTTTCAGATAGGGGACAAACAAGCAAAAGGACTAACAGGACGAATAAACAGTTGGATATACATTAGCCACTGCTAATGGAGCAAGACTCCACCACTGCTGCAGGGCACTGCCCAGGCGATGCAGACACATCCTGCTGTGCCCTTGCCGTACCCTTTGGCACAGGCGCAGCAGAGGGTTGCTGTAAGCACTAGAGTGATCAAGCCTCTCATACCTAGTACGTGACGCCATGAGGATGTGACAGTCCATGGCAGCCTAGGAGGGAATAGCTGGGGCTCATTCTGCCTAGCCCACAACCCAGAAAATACAAAGACAGTGTAAAACTACCTCTGCTTTTCCTTCCACTGTCCTGCACCTTCTGTGCTTTGCTTCCTGGAGAACCAAGCCCTCTCTGGGGCACACAGAAGTGCAGAGAGTGCTGGGCTTGGCTAACGTACGGAGTTCTTACACACGATCTTTCATCTTGTCCCAAGTGGGTGGCCATGTGGATTTTGAAGATTTTGTTGAGCTGATGGGACCAAAGCTGCTAGCAGAAACTGCAGACATGATCGGTGTAAAAGAGCTCCGCGATGCCTTCAGAGAGGTGAGTGCTCCCTACCGCGTGCCCCCCAGAGAGGTGAGCAGCAGGAGACAGGAGAGAGAGAAGACCCACTGGGGAAGAGAAGAGGAGGAGGAGGAGAGAGCAGCACAGTGGAAGACAGAGACAGAGCCAAGCCAGGCATGAAACAAGGGAGGAGCAGAGAAAGTCACTAAGATAAGGGAACCCTTGAGGCAAGGAAGAGGAAAGCTGGTGCAGACAGAGCAGTTGCGAGGGGTTTCTGAGGAGAGAAGACAGACTGGATCCAAAAGGCACCCAAAGGAGGAAAAGGAGGGACACGAAAGCAAGGCAGGAAAAATAGGGTGCTCAGGAGCAGGCCAATACAAAATCCAACCCAGAGCAAGATCCATTTCCATTAACTGTATTTCCCCTGCTGGTATTTTTCATGTACTTGCAGTTTGACACCAATGGTGATGGGGAGATCAGCACCAGTGAGCTGCGAGAAGCCATGAAGAAGCTTCTAGGGCAGCAGGTGGGCCATCGGGATATTGAAGAGATCATCCGGGACGTGGATCTGAACGGAGATGGGCGTGTTGATTTTGAAGGTGAGAAGGGATGAACGTTCCCTGTCCATCTGCTCTGGTGTGAGCCGGAGTTTCAGCTCAGAGGCGGAAGCGGAAGGGAAGATTTGCATGCTCAGGGCCCAGGTATCTGAATTATGGAGAAAAAAATAAAACGATTTTTTTTTCCTAGTCAGCTGAGGAAAATGGAGAACATTGGCCCACACAGGGAATTCCTCAGCTGAAGCGCTCATTTGTGTGAGTGAACCACATCTCTTGCTGCATCTCGATTTCAATTGGGTCTCCATAACTCTAGCATGGTAAGAGAGATGCCCCATCACAGAGCAGCAGATTCTGATGCGCACGTGCTGTGCCAGCCTTCTTTTTATGGGGCATTTTCCTTTCTGTTAAATCTATTGCAGGAGCTGTGAGGAGGCCAGATTGGTTTGGAGAACGCATTGCACCTTCCGTTTCCCCTGGCTCACCTTATTATCTGGGTTTATAGAGAATTTGTTTCTGTGCCTTTATGCCAGAAGATGGTCACATGCCAGATGTGCTCGCTAGGACTGCAGATATCTGATCTAGAGCTGTCATGTTAAATCCCAGAGATAATTCATTTCTTCTCCCACTTTTCGTGCCAGAAAGACTTGGAAAAATAAGAGTGGTTAGGCCACTATCCTAGCCATTAGCCATGCCAGGAGCAATATTAATAGAGCTCAGGGTTTCTGGCAAGGGAAGCCGTTGATATCAGACAGCTAAGCGGATATAAGAGCTGGAAGGTGTGAGAGCATGGCAAGCTGCTTGTTTTCCTAGTGCAAGTCCAGATGTCCCTTTGCAGTAAGGGTGAAGCACGGAACTACAGAATTAAAATAAAATTGATGTAATTTTTTTGGCTCAGAGGCATTCCTGGGTCTCCTGCGTGACGAGGAGTCTCAGTCCTCAGGATTACTGAAGCTTCTGAGGCCTTTGAAAATGCTAAAAAACTAGAAGTGTCTCCCTAGAAAGTATCCGGTAGCTGCAGTTGTTCTAATGCCCTGGCTGATTACATGACAGTAGCTCTCCTTGTTTCCCACAGCTAAATTATGTTAGACAGCTAAAATACATGAAATGCTATCCCAGTATCATTTTCTCTGTGAGTTACTGCTTTAGTTGTCAAAGGACAGCTCCATCAATGGAAAAGGAGAAGTCAAGGGGTAATTTCCACTACCCTCCTCTTTGCAGAGTTATCAGTTCCTCGGCAATTCAAGTGCAGAATGAAAACACGTTTATATTTGATGGCATTTACACTCAATTTGAACAATTGTAATTGACTTCACAAGCTGCAGGGTGGTGAAGAAATAGATCCAGGGTATCCTTACAGTTGACCTGTATCTTTAAAAACAAGAAGTCCATCAAAGTAAACTTTTCTCTACAAAAATGCTGGTACCTACCAAAACACTGGTGCTTTCCCACACTGGTGTCTCTCTGAAGCGGCAAGCTTACTAAGATATCATACTGTGCTCCCAAGCCCATAAATCCATAAACTTCCCTGAAGTTACAGTGAAGGGAGACGACGCTTGCCATAGTGTTTCACAAGGAGTTGCTTGTGCAAACAAGGCTGTACACTGGCTGGGAAGGAGTCCGAGGCAACGAATTGACCTGCTAGTGGGATCCTATCGCCATATCTAATGCAAGGATTAAAGCCCGCTTCATGTGAGCTCTCCAGGGCCGGTCACGGAGCGGCACAGACCTGCGGGCAGTGTGCGGACTCTCGGTTTCACCCTGGCTGCATGCGATTTCCAGGGAGTGAGAGCTGGGTTGGGGACCATGGATGCCTTCTCCTTCAGGGCTGTCTTTTCTTGTTGGTTGCAGAGTTTGTTCGCATGATGTCCCGTTGAAGATTATTCTCAGCTAAAGAAGAATCAGCACCTTAGAGAGGGCAGAAGAGGACCTAGATGGAGCATCTAGCCCCGATGTTCCCACATGAAGGTTTATCGGCTGGCTGCAATTGGGACATTGCAAGATGACCTGCTGCTCCTCCCTCATGGTGGTCCCCATGCCCCTCCACCCTTTCACACTGTGAAAGACTTGCAACTTCCTACAACTGGAACCATTCCTTGGAGATGATTGCAGGAAACTGCAGAGCCAGGACTTGCCATGATGCTTTCATGGGATATTTGCAACTTTAGACTCCTCCTCCCCAGCTTTATTCTCCCACCAGCTGCTGCAAAGCAAGAGCAGGAGAAATCCTCTCGGCTTGGTGGACGAGAGCAAAGCCATTGGGACTGGTGGCAGCCTCAGGGCGTGCTCTGCACTTCTTGGTTTCCCTTGGTGAACCGTGTCTGTGTTTGCTGTCTGTGTGTGTGTGTGTCTATCTGTGTGGAGTTATTTATGCTTCCCCGGCACATATTCGCATCTCCTGTGGTTATGTTTACCAAGAGTTAATTCAAATACATGTCTTGCGGGGGGAAAGCGATAAATATGCACGATGAAATGATGTGGAGCCTGGATGTCCCTGCGAGAGGTGGGGGCTGGGCTCGGGGAGAAGGACCGCGGCAGATGCACGCTGTGGCGTCTGCACCTGCGTCCAGAGGCAAGTCCTTGCTGCAGGGAGGGGAGACGCTGCTGGGCACTAAGCCTGCGGCAGGGCTCTGCCCTCCCTCCTGCTGTCCTCACGGCGAAGGGGCCTGGCAGTGCCTCTCGGTGAGGGCAGTGTGGAGGGTCCCCACCTCTGCATCCCCCTGGCTTGCAAGGGGGCAGGTGAGAGCCCCTGCGTGGCAAGGAGCAATGGGAGAGAGGGCACAGAGCGGAGCTGGGGGGGGGATAGGCAGCAATAGCCAGCCCCCCCCTTTTCAGACCATGTCAAACACAACTGTGAGCGTATGCACAGCGGGGGCCGTGCTGCGGGAGCTGAGCTGTAACACTGTTGGTGCCGGGGATTGGCCGGGAGCCTCCTTGTGTGGCAGTGCCCTGCTCTCCAGCTTGTTCACACTCAAAAATGCTGCACGTGTCTGCAGCGGTGACAGCAGCAGCCTCTGGGCCCTGCCAGCTGCTTCCAGACACATCAGATGCTCATCCTCCTTCCCCTTTCCCCAGGATGCTCCCAGCCTCCTGCTCCCTTCCCCTACTCTTCCAGAGCTACACTTGTCCCCATTCTCTATGCAGAGACTCAGTCACAAGTTGCCAGGACTGATTTCTGCTTGGCTTCAAAGGGCATCGTCGTTGCCGTGTGTTTCTCAGTGTGACTGGCAGCTGTTTTTCTCTCAGTTGCCCCCTTACTCCAACGGGGAGGTTAGGGACCAACATTCTCCTGCTTCCTCCACCTCAAATCTTTCACTTCCCGGGTTCCCTTTCAGATTCTCGGGGTCCCCAAATCTGTGTCCCAAAGGGGGATTTTCTCTTCTGCTTTCCTGTTGCTGTGCCAACCAGCATAGCTGCAGCCATGGCTGATATCCCAGCAATGGAAAAACTGTTTCTTCTTATATTTGTGTGTGTGTGTACTCGTGTTTGCACAGGCGTGTGCACTGGGAAAGGTTTGTGTGCGCACGCATAAAAACAGGGAGTGCAGATAGGTACCTGGGAGTGCAGCAGTAGAAGAGTTTGTTTGCAAGTGGGTGTATGCAAACTATGTATGTGTATCTATGGAGCTGGTGCAGTCTTAGAAATGTGGGTGTGAGCCAAGAAATTGGAAAATGGGTATTTACAGATCTCCATATTTACTGGTATAGCAGCTGTATTGTGCTTAGGAGATGAGGGTGATAAACTGAACAGAGTCCAGAGTCCTGGTGAGTTATATGTGTACTTAGGGTAATACTGAGACCTGTGCGGGCTTGTGTCTGCCCGAGGGAGTGTTTGTACACAAATGTGCTTCACTCACAGTGGAGCCCGTTGAAGAAGCATACGTGTGTATGCAGAGCAAGAGGACAGCCGCGCTGCTGGCCTGTGTGCAGCAGAGTGGCCGTGCCTGCCCACAGGGACCGGTGACGACTCGGAGCACAAGCCCTGTGCCGTAGCCAGCGTGCACAAGCCCGACAGACAGTCAGTGGCAACAGCCACGGTGGCTGCTCTGCCTGCTCCTTCCCGGCTCCTGCACTGAGCAGCCGTGTCTCTTGCCCGCAGCGGCAGATGGCAGGACATGGTCTTAATTTATGTAAAATTGTAAACCCATTTCTAGAGGCTGCACTGATGCACAGCGCAGCATCATGGCAGCTGGGGATGTTCTCTGTGAGTTACTGCCGTTTCGACGTAGGCAGGTCCCTGTGTTTGTACCGTGGCAGAGCTGTGTCTGTCTTGCCAAGCAATGCAGGGACACGGGCGCGAGGGGAAGGGTGGCCACAGGACACCTTTGTGTCATTGCAGAGGCAGTCCTGCAGCCACAGCTGCTTCCGAGGGAAGCTGGGTCTCTGCCAAATGATCAGTAGCTCTTTTCTGCCTGGTCTCAGCATGATACAGTGAACGGGTCAGACAGAGCAGGTCTCCAAAGCATTCATTTTTTTTCCTTCCAGCAGAAGCTCTTGCTGCAAGCCTGGTTTTTACTTGCACAACAAACCCCAAATAATCCCAGGGAGTTTTACTGTTTTCTTGTGCAGACAGGGTCAGAGATTAAAGCTCCAATCTAAATAATCTAATTCCAGAGATAATCCTTTTCCTCCCATCTCCAATCCGGTACCAGGGAGGCTTCCGAATAGCTCCACATGGCAGGGCAGAGCCGGTCCCCTCTGGGCACCTGAGCCCCGTAGCCCCGTGTGTTCAGGAGCTGGCCCAGGCAGTGGGGCTGGCTCACCTTGACTTCTCAGATGTCTCGTTAGCCATGAGGTCTGCTTCTGACCCACACGTCTCCGTTGCTCTTTTTGGACATCCCAAATCCTGATCCCCTTTTCCTGCAGGACGTGGCTAATACCCAAAACACGTCCCCGACACTTTGGTAGACCAGGCAGGACTGATTCAAGACTGAGAGTCATTTTGGCACAGCTGCCAGGGGACAGGGAGAGATCAAGGGATTGAGAAGACAACCCTGAGCCTTTCACTTGTAGGTTACTGGTGCAAATCCAGCCTGCATCACGGGACCGGTGGCTCAGTGGATTAGTAACAGGATACAGAGCCTTTGACATCTGGGGCACAAGCTGGCATCAAGTCGTTGGTGACCGCAAGTAATGATTCAGGGGCAGCAGTGTAGGACATCGCGGACGCAGGCCGCCGCAGCCCGTCTGCCGTCCTCTGCCAGCGGCCATGGCCAGACGGTGAGCCAGGGCGAGCGCTCCTCCTGCACCCCGATGAGCACAGCCGCTATCCCTCCTCACTCGCTGCTGCTCAGGTCATCCCTCTTGCTTCACGACGGGCTGCTGATTCTTGGGAAATAGTCATCCAGGGTGGTGATGAGAAGATGCTCTGACTGGGGAGGCGGAGGAGGTATCGCAATGCTCAGCACCTTGCCCTCTAAGAAGGCTGAGTCCTCGGACAGAGGGGAAAGAGAGGGACTTTCCCCTCTGTTCAAGGAGGGGAACTCTTCCTTTTCAAGGAAACTCTTCTCTTTTCAAGGAGGAATTGCTGATATTTTGCTGTGAGATGTGCAGGAGCCCCAGGAGCCCTCGACAGGGACCCCAGGCTTGGCACAGCCAGGGAAGCCCCTGGTGACGCTCCCAAGGCGGGGGATGAGCTGGGTTAGCTCCCAGCTGCCCTGCTACACGCCTGGGGCCAAAGAGGCCCCTTCAGCTGAGGGACCTGTCTTGCTCATACCTAAATGTTAGCTAGCAAATCCCTTCATGTCTGAATTCCTGCACGCGGGCACGTTTGGTCTGGGCCGAGCGGTTTGATGCTGGGTTTGTAATGAAGGCCCAGTCACCGGCTGCACGGCCCCCGTGCCCCCCGAGGCAGCGAAGGTCCTGCCACGAGCCTCGTGTTCCCCAGCTCCCCAAGAGCCCGGTTTCAGCCGGGCTCTGCCCAGCCAATGCTTGGGCCCCCGCTGCCGTTTTGTGTGTGTGCGTGAGACCTGCGAGAGCCCTGCTGACCCAGGGGCCAGCGCGGCCAGTTGCCTCAGCCCACCTGGGCCACGCGAGGGGCTGTGTGTGGCCCTCGGCGGGACCTTTGCTGCCCTGGGGGGGGTCTCAGGACTGGAAATAGGAGGATTCACGCCCACGAACATTACTGTTCGTAACCCCAGCCCCGCCGCCTCCTCAGCCCGCTGACGATTCACACCGTCCCTCTTCTCACGTCACTTTTGCACTAACCTGGTGACACACAAAGTGTTCACGTGCTTTGAAGTTGCGCTCCTGACCCAAGCGCGTCGCAGTTTAAGCTGAGAAATCTTGAGAGATTAGGGAGGATCGTGTGTAATCGGTACAAACGAGCTCTAACGAGGCCTCCCTCGGCCCCGCCAGCTGGACAGCATTGTTCTGGCCACGGCTGCTTGCGCTCCTTTGCTGACTGCACTTGGGGGACACCCAACAGGTCACAAACACCGCAGGGATACAGGAGATGAGCCTGGATTTGATCAGATGCTGCCAGGGCTGGGGTCTGTAACGCTGAGACGATTTGCCAGGAACCAGCGTGAGCTGGCTTAATCTGGAGAGGTGCTAAGCGCGTGCATTTCCGCTGCTTTTCTGCATGTGGTTTCCTAAGCCACCGCGTGGTTTCAGGAACCCTTCCCGGCAGCAGCGCTGGCGTGGGAGCACAGCAGTGCCATGTCTGCCCCGGTTCAGTTATGCCGCGAGCCCGGGAGCCGACGTGACAGCAGCGAGGACGCGCTCTGGGGCCCGCTCCGCCCTGGGCAGAGCGGGTTAGGGAGCAGGGGGTGGGGGTTACGCGCCCCTCACCAAACTGCCTTTGCTTCTCCAAGGCCGGGTCCTGTTAAGAGGCCTCCGAGGTACGTTACAAAAGCAACAAGCCCATTTAATTCACCATCTGCAGCTCTCGGTCTTTATTTCTAACAACAAATGCATTGTGGAAGACCCAAATTAATAAAATGTCATTGGGACTTAGGAGCAGCTGCTGCTAATGCAGGTGGTGACTGAAGTGCGGTGCGCGAGGCTCGGCTGCCTTCTGAAGCTTTGAGGAGCACCGCGACCAGACAGAAGGGCAAACACGGAGGCAAACATGAAGTTATTTGCTCTCCCTCGCCAGGCAGTGAGCGAGTTTCATCCAGTCTCCACCTGTGATGTCTCGCTCCAGCCCTCCCGAGACCTCGCCGAGGGCCTGCAGGGAAAAAAACGCAGGATCTTAACGTTCTCCTGTAAAACGCATCAGAGGGAGAGAAACCACTGGCAGTGTCGGGGTTAGTGTCGGGGTTAGCTGCCCCTTCCTCTCCCGTTGCCCGTTTCACTTCTCGGGCAGGTTGCTGTGGTCCAAGGTGGTCGCCCGCCGCCCAGCTGCCTCGCTCCGTACCGGGTGGGCCTGTTCCCGGGCCCCGTGGCGGGGGCGGACGGGGGAAGCCCGCGCGTTTTGTGGAGGCAGGGAACCGGCCCTGGGAGTTGCCGTTCGGAGCGCAGCGCAGACGGCACCACCGGGATGCAACGCGGGGCCGCCCCGGCGGCGGCAGCTCCGCTCCCGGCCGCTTCCCCGAGCGCCGCGGCCGCCCCGCCCCGCCCCGCCCGCTCCCCCCGGGGCCGCTCCGGTGCCTCCGGCCGCGGCGCCGCCCGTTGCCCCGGCAACCCGCCCGGCGCCCCGCTTCCCGCCGCCGCCCCACAGTGCTTCGCGTTCCGGCCGCGCTGGAGCTCCCTGATTGGCGGGGCGGAGGGGGCGGGGCTCTTCCCGCAGGCGTCCGGCGCTGAGGGGAGCCGCTCGGGCTGCGTCCCCGCTCTGGAGACGCCGCTGGGACGCCTCGTCCCTCCCCGCCGGTGCTTCCTGCGGGAGCCGGTTCTGCCCTCGCTCCCCTCCCCTCCCCGAGCGGGCGGTACCGGCCCCGGGCGCTCCCGGCTCGCAGGGTCCGGCTCCCCGCTCCGCTCCCGCCGGACCCGCCTGCCGCCGCAGCGCGCCGCCGTCCCCTCGCCTCTCAACCAAGCCTGCGGGCTCGCTCCCGCCGCCCATTGGCCCGGCGCGTTATGAATATGCAGATAGAGGCCCGCGGCCGACGAATGGCAGGCGGGCGGAACATTAATATTCGCGTAGCGGCGCGTGGATTGGCCGGTTCTCTCTCCGCCCCGGCAGCGGGGTAGGCTGCCCCCTGGCGGCGGCAGGAAGGGGCGGGCGCGGCGCCGGGAGCCCGAGATGGTGGGCGCCGGGGCGCGCGGGGCGCCGCTGCTGCCGCCCGTGCTGCTGCTGCTGCTGCCGCCGCTGCTGCTGCGGGGCGCGGCGGGCGGCCTCGCCGACAGCGTCGTCTGGGCCGTCAACGCGGGCGGCGATGCCCATGTGGACGTGAACGGCATCCACTTCCGCAAGGACCCGCTGGAGGGCCGCGTGGGCCGAGGTGAGGGCGGGGGGGACGCCGGTGCGGCGCGGGCGGCCCGCCGGGGCCGGTCGGTGGGGCTGCCCTCCGGGCACGGCGGCGGGGCTCCGGGGCTCGCGTCCCCCCGGCGCCGTCCCGCCTCCCCCGGCCCCGCCGCGGAGGGCCGGCGGGGCTCCCCGCAGGGCTGCGGTGGCCCGGGCGGGCCCGCAGGCGGGGTCTCCTCTCCCTCGGCCCGGCGTCGCGGAGGGGGCGGCCGGGGGACAGCGAGGGCCCGCGGGGAGCGCCGGCACTTGTCACCCCCCGGGACGGGCCCGGCTGGGGGCTGCACCCCCGTCCCCGCGGCGGAGCGGGCCCCGGTGGCGGCGGGATGAGCCCCGCGGGCTTCGGGCTGGTTTTCCCGGCCTCGGGCTGCGGGGTTGTGTAACGCCGGGGGCGAAGCCGCTCCCCGCGGGCTGGAGCGGAATTTCGGCTGGAAAGGTGACGGGAGCGGTCAGGCTGCCAAACCGGCCGCAGGCAGCCGCCCGGCTCCTTGGTTTGGTTTGGTTTGGTTTTCTTTTTTTTTTTTTTCCATTTTCCACGGAAAGACCCCAGTTTCCACAGCAAGATCTGCCAGTTGGAAGCCCAGCCCGCGGCGCTCTCCGGAAAGCGAGAACGCGCTTCGCCCGCTCTGCGCAGCCGGGTCGCGCAGGGCGCGGGGTGATGCCTGGCACCCGCGGCCTGGTCCCGGCAAGGAGGAGCGCCCGCCGCGAGCCCCGGTGCTGCGGCCCGGGAGGAAGGTGCAGCGGGCT
Source organism: Nipponia nippon (assembly GCF_047370975.1). Lineage (NCBI taxonomy): Eukaryota > Metazoa > Chordata > Aves > Pelecaniformes > Threskiornithidae > Nipponia > Nipponia nippon. The sequence continues at coordinate 1,830,600 of NW_028262348.1, read as the reverse complement.
CGTCGGCTGCGCCGAGCAGCCGGGCTCCCGTCCTGGCACGGCGTTCGAGAGCAGGGCAGGGACAGAAGCAGAAGTGGAGGCAGGTGGGACGTGATCAGCTGCTCTGACTACTGAATCAGTAACGGCTTCTATCTCGCAGTAAGGACAGGATGGAGAACTGATACTGCACTTGGGTTACCTTTTCCTACTTCCTCTGAAACCACTCCGGTTTTATGAATGTTGCCTGTTTCCGATAATCGGTGCACCAAAACTTAGTTGACTCGCAAATGTATTGAAAAGTTAGCTGTGCTGAGCTGCTGCTCCTGTCACTTACGGGTGAGTGGTGGAGTGCGGAGCAGATGAGCTGTCTGTTGGCTTTTAAGCCTAACCTTCGCTGTTTCCCTGTAGGATGGTGAGGATTGTCCTGTGCTATACTGCTAGGACTGCCATTGCTCAGCCCGCGTGAGTGCCATCCCGAATGGAGAGCCATTTGGGCGCAATGGATACGGGGGAGGTCACTTTTAAATACTAATATGGTTTTTTAGGAGTTTTTCACCCCCGTGAAAGCTGGCGCCCTGGTCACGCAAGGTGCCCTGATGGCTGTAGGTCACCTTCCCTTCACATGTGTGGCTTGAAGGAGAGTGTCCGTGTGGACTCGAACAATTTATCTGCGAGTTGAGGAGAAAAAAGGGTCTTTTTCAAGCACGCTGTGACATGCTCTTCCTTTGGGGACGGCCTGTGGTGTCTCTGAACAGCAGGCTGTTCCAGTAATCCTGCTTCAGCCAGCGGTGCCAGGCACAGCGGAGGAAACTTTACCCCTTTGAGCTCTCAGCTGCTTTTCCCTCAATGGCTTTTTATTGCACCATTGTTCGGTTTACTCTGGGCTCCTCTCTGTGTTGATAGGCATGTAATGGCTACAGCAGAAATATGTGGCTGACTGGGAGGAAACAGCGTTTCTGGGCTGTACTGCCTCTGGGCAAATGAAAACCTTTCCCCCCCCCCCAAGCCTCAGTTCAGATGCTGTGCCCTAAAGGACAAAATGTGCTGATGGCAATTACAGAATAGCCAGGTGCCAAACATAGTTGAGTCGCAGCTTACTGAGTACTGCTCGGCTCTCGGTGAGCTGCCTCTCGGCGCACCAGCGCTGTGAAATCAAGCTCGCTTCCACAGGTATGTCGGCAGACCTCTGATACGCAGGTGACAGGTCTTCTCTCCACTTACCTTCTTGGATAGTAAAGGACTTTCCACCTATGCAGGCTTTCCTCTAATAGGGGCTGACTTCTGTGGAGTCCTCGGTTCGCTATCGCTGTGATCTGGAGCTGGCCAGAAATACCTGTGTGGGAGGACAGGTTAAACTTTTCACCCTCTCTGTTTCTGGTTATTAGAGTCTTCAGCCTTTGCGCCCGGGTTCGAGTGGTAAAGAGAAGCAGAAGATTGCCCCAGTAGCCCTGTGGGAAACGGGAGGCTAAGAACTGGCATTAATTTCCTCTCGCTCGTTTGCATTGGCTCCATCTCGGGCAAGGTGCGCCGGGTTAGTAGTTCTTGCTTTGTCTTGGCCAATGCAGTGTCTGTTCCCATGGAAATGGGGGTGGAAGTGGCAAGTGTCAGCAGAGAACTTTGTCTGGATCACCTTCTCCTGCCTGAAGTGCCGGTGGGCAGACGGTGTCCGCAGTCTTCCCTCCTGCCCCTGCTTCGCTGGGGAGTTACTTGATTCGGAGCTCTTCAGGCCTGCATCGGTTTGCGTTTGTACGGTAACCCTGACACAATAAAGTGTCGGGTCGGGTTAAGGTCTTTTGAGGGCTGCTCTCGAGGTGGTGAAATAATGACTGAGAAGAGGCAAGTTTTATGATTTCTCTTATTTTCTCGGTTATTGTCCCATTTGGGAATGTTGTTTGGGCCTTCCTCAGGGGGCTGTTCAGATGCCTGCAGACAGCACCCATTTCAGCTGGGTGGCTGTGAAAACAGAGCTGCTGGTGCTCTTGAAACCCTCCTGTGTCGTTCTTGCTTCCTTCTTCCTGCCTTCAGGCTGGCAGGTATTGCGTGGCTGTGGTGAGCGGAAAGGGGTTTGTAAGATGCCTAATGCTTTTCACCGTTCTGCCATTCCCCAGGTTTTCGCTTGAGGAGGGCGAGTCTCTAAAACCTGATGCTGTCGACTGCTAACTTCAAATCTGTTGAACGAATGAGTCAAGTCAGTCCTACTCTGTTTTGGTTTTGTACTCAGAGTTTGTAATTTAAAAACGTTGTAAAAATATTCTAGGTGTGTTTCCTCTTTGAAGCAGGAGTCAATGGCCCAGTCCTTTGGCTCTGTGCCCTGTTTGTGAAACAGACTCTTCTTTCTGAAAGGGCGCGAGGGAGTTTACTGTGTCTTAGGCTGCAGCAGGTCCAGACCTGTTTTTCCACAGGACCCAGGTTCTGGGGCTTTGGGTGCCCCTGCTTCTGCTTCAGTAGTGCCTCCTCCTGGTCAGAGCGAGGAGGGGAGACAGGTCTGACAGGGTGTAACGCCACTTAGGGAGTTAAGCACTTCAAGAGTAGATAAAGTGTCTCTTCCATGTGCCTCAGAAATTAACCCTTCCTCTCACTCTTTTGTGCTTGAAACCCAGCTTCTGACTATGGTATGAAGCTGCCAATCTTGCGGTCCAACGCGGAAGATCAGATTCTGTACCAGACCGAGCGTTACAATGAGGAAACCTTTGGCTATGAAGTTCCCATCAAAGAGGAGGGTGACTATGTGCTGGTGTTGAAGTTTGCAGAGGTCTATTTTGCACAGTCTCAACAGAAGGTAAGCAAGAGCTCCTTGCTTGTCTCATTGGTACGAGTTCCTGGCTAAGACTGTGCCTGTCCAGGTTGCCTCTGTTGCTTTGCGTGCTGGAGAAAGGAGTGGAGTAAGGCTCTAACGGTTAACTTTGTTCCTAGAGCTCTCATAGGCTCTGAAACTTTGAGCTCTCTTCCACATTCCCGATACACAGTTGGCCTGGATAACTGCATTACAGAGTAGTCAAACACACACGTGCAACTAAACGTAACTAGCACTAGAGTTTTATGATCTGTTTAGGCTGTGCTGGCTTTGAGAAGAAGCGGTTTTTGCCTTTTTCCTGAACCCTTGTTCCTGACCTGACAGCATGCTTGTGCTGAAGGAAGCATTGCACAGATTGAATCAGGGAAGTGATCCGGGTTAAATAACCTACTCAAAACTATTTTTATGAACGTGATAAGATTTGATACTGGTTCAAACTGATCCAGAAAGCGCAGAGTTAAATTCAACCCTCTTTATTGCTCTTTAGAGAAGAATAATCCTTGCCCACTTTTGAAATCCCTCATGTACAGACGTGGAAGCAGAAGCACAAAGAACTCAAAGCCCTGTGATAAATTGGGAGAGAAGTGGCGTGTGTGTTTTAGTCTGGTTTTCCCCTGACTCCATCAGCTTCTTTCGAGCCCTGCTCCTTAAGCACTGTGCTGCCTTCCTGCCAGAGAAGTATTTCAGGGAGCAGAACTGGTGGGGCTGGCTTACAGAAGGGATGCAAAAAGCAGCCTCAGATTAAATCGAAGGGCTGAGGCATCTTTGGTTCCTCTTCCTTCATGTGGTTCTGCTGGGATTCCCCAGGTGCTGAGCGAAGCTCGAGTCATTATGGCCCTGAGGAGGACTGTCACTCTGAAGTCACAGATGTGGTTAGCAGTTCAACATTTTACCTCCTTCAAACCCTGTGTACTTCGCCAGCCTGTTCCCTCTTCTCTGCTGCAGGCTGTTAGTTAGAAATGGCTTAACTCCCTAGGGCGTGGTGTGCCGCAGCCACCCTGGGGTGGTAGGAGCAGGTCCTCAGCCAGTAGGTGGAAGAAAGTTGTGAAAGAGAAGTAGGAATAAACCAGAATAAAATTGTGCTGTCCTCAGTTGTGAACAGCAGACATAGGGGTTATTTTAAAAGTTGAAGGCAGATTTCAGGGTATTTGAAAGCAATGTTAGTGCTTCAGCGTCTTTACCTGGCTGCTTTTGGGCTCGGAATCCTTCCCAAGGGAATGGAGCACGTGTGGCGGGACCGCGCGTGCTGCAGTGCTTTCTGGTCCTGGGTGCGTAGCAAGCAGAGACCTTTCCTGCTCTGTTCCCCGTTCAACTGTCACGTGCCTGAATCCGTTCTGACACTCTGTCACTTCTTCTGCCCTGAAGGTATTTGATGTTCGCTTGAATGGCCACGTGGTGGTGAAGGACTTGGACATTTTTGACAGAGTTGGACACAGCACAGCTCACGATGAGATCATTCCTATGAGTATCAAAAAGGGGAAACTGAGTGTCCAAGGGGAGGTTTCCACGTTCACAGGGAAGCTGCACATTGAGTTTGTAAAGGTAATAAGCGTTGCTGGGCAGAGCCCTGGTCTTCCTTTTCCCCTTCTTCCCTAGCCGTGTGATGCAGCTGTGTGCTGGGGGGGGAGACGTGATGGGAGGTGGGGGGAATATTTCTTGCCTCAAAGCTGCAGCACTGACTTCCTTTTTTGCTTTCTCTAGGGCTACTATGACAATCCGAAAATCTGTGCCCTATACATCCTGCAAGGAACAGTGGAAGGTAAGCACAGTTTTTGAGCCAGAAGGCTCTTCCCCGTTGGAGAGCAGCCTGTTGCTTCTCAGACCATGAGATCATAGCTCTTGCTGGCCCACCTCTGCCAAAACCGTTTCTCTCTCGGCAAGTTCCCACAGAGTGCAGTTGCAGAATGAAATAGGTGTGTAGTGTCCTCCTACTCCCCCAAGTGCACAAAGCTGCCTCGCTTTTTGGAATAAGAAAAATCAGTTTGGTTCAAGACGTCCTGCATAAAGGGCAGAGGAGAAGGGAACACGTCTGGTCAGGCTTAGCTTATAGCTACAGCTGTAAGCTGTAGATAAGTTCCCTCTGGCCTTGGATGTCAGCAGCACCCCTGCGGACAAGTAATTTACAGAAATCTTTTAGCTAGTAGTTTAGTGTTTCTTACCTGGAGCTTTGTTTTGCCTTCTCAGCTCGAGGACAAGGCCGTGTTTTTTCCCAGATATCAGTTCCTCTGGAAAGCAGTGGGGAGTGCTAGTAAAATCCTTGCTCTTTCATCACCCTTTTTGTAAGTCTGTGCTGGAGTTGGAGCCCCCCCAGCTCCTGAACAGCAGAGGTTTAGGAATCCTCTCTGACCAAAGCACGTTTGCTTTACTGTTGGTCAGGGATTGCCAAGTGTTGCCGAAGATTCGGTGCGTAACCTTGTGGCCGGGTGGCACTTTGCTGTGCGGGGACCTGCGATTCAGGCTCCAGGCTCAGAGGACTGGATTTGAGTGGGGTTGGGCCACGCTGCTCTGATAGGTCTGGGGTTGAGGGGTGCAGGGATGTGAGGTAGAACCATTCCTGGAAAGGGTTGTTCCCCTTCCCACCTATATCTGCTGGTCCCGCAGGCAGCAGGTGTTTGTTCTTGACTAGATCTCACTGAGCGGCTGCGGTATCCGACTGGGTACGCTGCAAGTGTGCTTTTGTGCTGTAACTTCTGTGTGACAGGTAGACGGGGTGGATGGGTGTAATTTTCTTTGCAGACTGGGTCCTCAGATGCTCTTGCACCGTGCAGGAAAGAAATAGTGGTGTGAGCCTCTGTGAGGGATGCTCCTGTTCCCTGGGGTGCTCTGGCCGTGGTGTTGATGTGGTGTCAGGTGCCCTGTTGCCGGTGTGCGTGCTGGATCGGGGAGAGGGGAACGGAGGGACTTGGGTGATTTCCCAGGTTACATCCTGCCTCCTTGCAACCTTTTGTCTCGTCCAACAGATGTTCCAAAGCTGCAGCCGCACCCGGGTCTGGAGAAAAAAGAGGAAGATGATGATGAAGATGAATATGATGATGGCTCCAGTGTTAAAAAACAGGCAAATAAGAACCGGGTTCAGTCAGGCCCACGCACACCAAACCCCTATGCCTCGGACAACAGCAGCCTCATGTTTCCTATATTGGTGGCCTTTGGTGTCTTCATTCCTACCCTCTTCTGCCTCTGCCGATTGTGAGAGCAAGCCCCACAGAGCATCAGCCAAGGGGCTGGGAGGGAAGGAGTTGGACCAAACATGGTTGCTTTCAATTTCTCCATATTGTTCATAATTTAAGGAAAAAGAAAAAAAAAAAAAAAGAAAAAAAAAAAAGATGATGATTCATTTGGAATGAATAGCAGGTCCAGGTAAGAGGGAGCTTACCTTCCCCCTGCCAGCAAGCAGCGAGGCCCTCGCCTTCCCCTTTGCACCATGTGCAGCCTCCAATCCTCCCTGGGGCGTCCAAGAGTAAACCGAGTCCTGGCTGTCTGTGTATTGGGCTGTTGGAAGCTGATGCTAGCAGTCCTGGGCCATGTCCCACGCTGAGAGAAAGCCATGTGCTGCAAGATCTCTGCCTTTGCTGGGTGGAATACGGTTCCTTAAGCAGGGAAGCAGCTCCTTAAACCAGGCCTGGGTACACGTTTTGTCCGGGAGTGTGGAAGTGTTGCGGTGCCATTGGGTGACTACCGACTATGGAGGATGGAGCCTGGCTCAGCATCTCCCTGAATGTGTGCAACACGATGGATGGTACTCGCCTGCATAAAGATACCAAGACTCCAGCTAGCCGCTCAGCCTCTGTGGAGACGTTCCCCTCCTAAGCGTGCAAGCTGTGCCAGGAGCAGAGGGATTTATCTGGCCTGATTTGCTGCACCAGTTGGGAGAGACTTTCCTAGTCCGACAATTGTAATGTTAGATCCATTGCAGAAGGATTCTGCTGTAGCCTGCGAGAGGCTGACGTTGTTAGCGTCTGATCAGATGCACTTGTTTTCTGTATTGATCATGGCTTTTGTTTCCTTTAATATCCTTTTCTTTTCAAAGGTTTAATTTTAAGCCCAGTTCCTTGTTTTGCCCTTTCTAGCAAGTGACCTCTCCTTTGGAAGAACCTGAGAATCAGATGACCTAGAGAGGAGGTTCTGGACTTGTTCCTTGGCCGCCTTAACGGTTAGCTGCCTTCCCTGCCCCGTGATTGTGACTGTGAACAACCTGCGCTGTAGGACAGAGCGGAGCAACCTCGCGGATGCTCCCTCTGAGCTCTCCTTCCCTGTCGTAGGGACCAGGCCTGCCTGCAAGCGGTGAGAAGTGCAGCGGAGTTGGTTCGTGTCTTCAGTTAGCTCGGCCTTGTGCATATCAAGGCTCTGTGGTGAAGGGGCAGATGTCCGACATTTCAGTACTGTAGAGCAAGGTGGTTTTGTTGCCCTCCAGAGATCTGGAAGTGAGCAGAACACTGGAGACAAGGTCACCTGCTTCCCCCGGGGATATTTCTGCAAGAGGCTTCTGTTTCCACATGCAGAGCCTGTGCCTGCCTGACGGAGGCTGAGCAGAGCGAAAGCCCTCGTTGCGCCCGCTGATCCAGAGCTGCAGGCCCGCGGGAGCTGCCTTCGCACGGTCTTGGCCCCTGACATGTTGAGCGCTTCTGGCTGGTGGGAGGGAGATGTTCTGTGTGCTGGAGCAGGATCTGGCCCAGGCGTGGCTGGGCCCTTGCGGGTCAGCTTCGATCCTGGTGAGCTCCGGGCTCACAGAACGCTTTACCTCGTGCTCTCTCTTTATCCAGAGCAGCTGCACTGAGCGGTGTCCTCCTTGCTGCTGCTCCTCCCTGGACCTGAGTTTTCCTAGCGGTTGTTCTCGGGTTTGTTCCCCTGCAGTGGCTCAGCTTTTCTTTGAGCTGAGAAGGGTCAGCAAAATTCCCTTGTTTCTGGAAACGAAACCCGAGGCCTTTCTGCTCTGCTGGGCCCAAGCGGCTGAAGCCGTCTCTTCCTCCTAACCCTCAAGCTGCGAGATGAGCTGTCAGCTCACGGGCTCCAGAAGGGGAGCAGGGGGAGGTATCAAAGCACTGCTCAGTGGCGCTGAACCTTGCCTTTCCGATCGCATACATCGCTGCTATAGGCCTGACCCTACTTCTGTGTCTGTGAGCTAAAAAGCAAGCAGTAGGACCTTAATTACCTTCTCTCCAATTGCCCAAGTGGTAACAGCCAGTCTGGGAGAAGCAAGAGGGTCGCTGCCACTCCAGAAGGAGAAGACAGGCTTTGAGAGAGCAGATCTTAAGAACAAACCTTAGGATGAAAAGGTGGTGAGCTTGAAGTTGTCTGCTTTGTCTTCTAGCTGCTGTTAAAATCCGAGTACTCATAAAACTCCTATAAAATATGAGCTCTGTTTTGTTTGGTGATGGTGCCTGCAGAGATTCTCCGGCGTTTTTGGGATTGCTTTAACTGGAGCATGGAGACATTAAGATCTTTATCAGTTTTGAGAAGCATGAACTGTGCTGATTTGTTAAGCAAAGAACCTGGGCTTGAAAGCAAGCTTCTGTGTAAGGAGCTGTTCTCCTCCAGGCCCTTTAGGTTGCATTTTATTTGAGCATCCTTGAAGCAAGGAATCACGCAGCTTCTTGTGGCTCACCCAGTAATCTCTGCACCTTGCCTAGCGCGAGAAAAGGGATGTGCATTTAGGTGTGCTAAAGTCGGAGACGAGTCTTCTAGGATCGTTTATCCCTGCCTCTCCTGGCAGCCAGGACACCCGTTTGGTGCCATCAGCCACCCGAAGGCAAGGCTGTGCAGGATGTGATCTGTGGTGTTCCAGTTGCTCAGCTGAAATGAATTTGTCTTATTTGAATAAGAATAGGGAGGAGGAGTAGTTCATCCTTCGTGGCTTCAGTTTAGTTGTTTTGGCTCTGTTTTAATACCTTTTTATCGCTACGAAGCTGGTGTCTGGGTGGTTGGAGGGTTCCTGACCCTGTTATGGTGCTATGAGCAGTTTTCCTTGTTGCTCCCTCCCCTCCTGACAGGTTTGCCTCGGAAGGAGCCTTCAAACAGAGCGTGTGGGAACACAGGAGGATGGTAGGGGATAACCTTGCTGTGAATGCCGTACTCGGGCTGGTTCCCCTTGTTGTCCCTGCCCGGCACCTGCGAGCCAGCCAGATGGGTGTAATGAGGTACCTGGTCCTGAGCAGGGAAAGAAAAAGTTTGGGTTGGCTGTAGCTTTCCAGCGCAGGTGTTTGAGGGAATATCCAAGACGTTGTTTAGCTGAGACCGGTTAGAGACAAGCCTGTTTGTGGTTTGCTGCCTCCAGCCAGCAGCAGGCAGCTGGCGTGCGTGTCCCTGTGCAGCAGTGTGGGGAGCTGGGCTTGATTCGTGGGGCAGTTGCGGAGAGAGGGGCAGATAAGGCAACTTTAATAAAGCTTCCGCTTAATAAAGGGGAGACGACACCATCGATGATGTTTTGGGCCTGGATCCAGCTTCAGGGTAGTGGTTCCAAAGCCTATTTTAATTACCCCCTCATCAGCCTCTCCTCGTACCTTTAAGCCAGGCCGTTTTCCCCTTCTGTGTGTGTGACTAAAACAGCAGCTCTGACCCTTTCGAGTATCCCAGGTGGCAGTGAGCAGAAAGCCAAAGGAATTCCTGTCTCTTTTTGGTGCCTTTGTCTCGGGCTTTGAATAAAAGTCTATTTGAAGAAGCTTCTTTTTTTTAAAGGAGCTTCTGAGTTGTTTTTCTTTTTCCCCAAGGGACAGGCATTCCCTGCCCTTGTGATCAGCTGGGGACTGTCTCACTCTCCCTGGATGCCAGCTCCGGAGGTCACAGCTGAAGCAGAGAACTGCGAGCGAATATCTTTGGTTCCAGCCCTTGAGGTCAATGGAAAAAAAGCCTAGCAGGGGATAGAAGAACTGGAAGAGCTCCTTCAGGTCTGGTTTCCCCCAGAAATCTCCCGAAGGCAGGATGGAGAACTTCCAGACAGTCTGGTGCCTGTGTGTCTGTGCAGTTCAGAGCCGAGTGAGTCACGGCTGGGTCCTGGTAGTCGTATGATGCTTACAGTTTCTGGGTGCGGAGTGTGGCCTTGGGGGGGTCCTGCCCCCCAAACTCACTCGCCAAGGGCTTGCCCTGCACTGGTTGGGTCTGAACAGGGAGCAGAGACTCGTGCTTTGTCCCTTGGCCTGCCTTTAAGTTGAATGGGATTGCAGCAGCCAGGGAAATGTCTTGACATGGGAAGTCTGGGCTGAACAGGCCTGTCTTTGAGGGAAAACAGCAGGAGGAGGGAGAGGACCAGCAGAGCAGCTTCAGCCCTTGATATGAGACAGATTCTGAGCAGCTGCGAAGTACCAAGTGTTTCAGGCTCTGTTTGGTGCTCAAATGTGGGAGAGATCCGTCTGCTTCTTGCACTTATGTGGCGGGGAGGGAAATATCCTTGCTGAGAATCCAAGGGAAATGGGAGCTGGGCCAGCACTGAGCGAATTTACCTACCGGCGCTTCTGCATCTCCACAACAAATGCCAAAGCCTAATACAATTCAAGGATGCTTTTTTTTAATGTCAGCCTGGTTCCACCAGTCTGTTTTCACTGGCTAGTCCCAAACAGGCTCAGAGAAGCGTTCTCAACGGCACAAACGCAACACCAGGCTGGGGCTGTGAAGGCTCCGAGACGTGATTACACGAATAGGCCTCCTGTGCTGCGCCCCTGCTTCGCGCGCTGCCCGGCGGGGCTGGGGCACGTGCGTTTCACCTTGGATCCGAAAGGATTTGTCCCAGAAGTACAGTAGCAACCGTATTGAAATGGTGCTGGGCTGGACGGGAGAGGTGAAAGCAGGTCCATGTCTTCCGGGACTCTGGCTTGCTCAGAGTTTATTGCTGTATATTAAATACTATTTTTGGAGATTGGGGGGAAGATGGGGGAGGGGGAGGGATGTGGCAGCGCCGTCCCCAGGCTGATCAGTGGGATGCTACTGCAGGTTATTGATAGGTTTTGATTTTTTTTTTCCCAAGAAGTGCTTTATTTTAAAAAAAAAAAAAGGAAAAAAATAATCAACAAAACAGAATAATCAACAAAACAGAAGTGCTTTCCTTCCTCCTAAAAACAGTGCTGGCTGATGAGAAAATGTGAATGATCTTTGCAAACATCAGAGGTCTCTGCTAAAGAGTTTGTGTGATGGAGATTTCGAGGCAAGGGGCAAAGTACAGCTTGAACCAGTTTAACTGGGGAGAGTGCGAATCTAGGAAAAGCAGGATCTCTGCCCTGGAGTGGTTCCCGGTCACGGGCAGCGGGGATGTGCTTGCTGTGGTACCGCGGCTGTTCTGTCGCGCTGTAACAGCCCCTCAGCTAGGGCGCTGGCGTGAAGCCGTGTCTGAAAACTGGCTGGCAAGTAGGGGCGTGAATTTGTCATGGTTTCTACAGGGGCTTGGTGCGTTCAGGGCTTTCCCGCTCCAGAAGCAACCGGGTTGGTAAAGCCGCCCCGGAGAAGGTGAGAGCAGAGGCAGGGTTTGTGCTTCGTGCTGGGAGGCAGCAGCCGGGACTGCGAGACGCTGGGCAGGTGACAGTGACGTTTGGGTCCCATCGGCGTAGCAGCTTGTAGCGTTGGGAAATGGTCCCCGTGCTCCATAGCGCCCGGCTGCGTAGGCTGGGGTGCGTGGAAGCGACCCGTGCTGTTGGCATTAAGGACGTGTCACAAACTCCTTGAAGCTGCAGGTCTAAGTTGTCTGTAAAGCGTGGGGAGAGATCTCCATCTGTACTTGTCACCAGTACAAAGCGTTTTTAAGGAGGATTTTTTATTTTACTGTCCATTGCTTTGTGTTATAACAACTTGCAGTGACATTTTTTAGTTTGTTTTGCAGCAAGCTTGGGCCCTGGGTGAAAAGCACAGATGTCTATTTCTGATTGCATTGGCTTTGCGAGGACTAGTTTGGGGGAAAAGACGGGTGTGGGGGTGGGTTATTTTATTTTTGGTACACGGTAGCGGTTTTATTTTTTAATTTCCCCAGGACGTTTGGTTGAGGGAATGTTCTGAAATCTACTGTCTGGCAGTTTTAACCAGCAGTGTGTTAAAGGAAAATAAACAAAATTATATTGTCACTTGGATGAGGTGGTCCCTCTTTTCTAGCGATGGGGATGGGGGAACCCCCTCTGCTTTACGGCTGGCGGTGCGGGCGGCCGAGGCTGACCGCACTGCGGAAGGGCCTGCAGGCCGCTGCCGACGTGCAGTTTAACATCCCACCGCTGCTGCAGCCCAGAGCCTCCCCCTGCCGCCGCCTGCCTCCGGTACCGCTCCGGGATTCTCTCGCCGGTTGTTTTGGGGCGGTTAAGCGCAAGTTGAACGGTACAACATCCTCTTAAAAGTGCTGATGTGGACCTTGTTGCTTCCTGCTCAGATCGGGAGCACTGGAGATGTAATCTGCCTTCTGGGGTTTTGCAAGCTGCCCCGATTGCAGCTTGAAACCGCGTCGGAGGCGGTGAGAAGGGGCTGGAGCCGCGGCGGAGAGAAAGCGGCGCCTTCCTTCTCCAGGGGCCCGCTCTCGGGGACGAGGGACCATGGCCCCGTGCGGAGCAGCCGCTCGGGATGGAGGCACCAACCCCGACGCGGCGAGGAGGGTTTGGGAGCACTGGCATGGGCAGGCTGGCTCGAAATTGCATTGGGTTGGCAGTAGCAGGCGTGTGCTGCTTACAAGCAGCAGCAAATGTCACTAACCACTGCTCTGAATCTGTTTCCAGTCCTCTTGAGCGTGTTGAGTGGCGGCTGGAGTCTGAAAAGAGGATGCAGATGTTTCTCGTTCAGCCCTTTCGGGGAACCGGGGCAAGGAGGTGACTCCCAGCAGCTCTTCGGTGGCTGCTGCAGGCTGGTGGGCAGCCCCTCTCGGGACGAGACGCAGCCTCGCCGCGGTGCGGTATCCCGTGGGTTCCTCCCGCCGGGCTCGTCCGAGGCCCGCCGTGCCCCTGCGGCCGGCCGTGCCCCTCCGGCGTGGGCTCGGGGGGCCCGGGCTGGCGGTGACCCGCTCCCGTCCCCGTCCCTGCCTGGGGTCCCGGCTCCCCCGGCCGGGGCTGCGCGCTCCATGCCATCCCCGTGCCGGCACCGCCACCGCTCCCTACGAAAGGGCTCTCTGGGGGACACCCGCTCTCTGTAATTACCGCGATTTAATTAACGGGAGCCCCGGGTGCTCCCGGCCTTCCCGAGCGCTGGCAGCGCGGCGGGCCCCGAGGGCCGCTGCTCGCCTGGCGGGGGGCTGTGGGGTTTTTGTTCGTTTTCTTGTGTTTCTTTTCCTCGGGGAGCTCCCGGCTTTCCCCCCCCCCGGCCTGCCGCGCTGCCGCCGCCCGCGGTGCCCAGCCCCGGGAGGGAGCTGCTGCCGCGGCGGGTCGCGACGCGGCGCCCGGGTCCCCCCTCCGGCCACGCACGGGGCGGGCCCTGCTTAGCTTCGGCCCCGCCCTCCGCGGCGTTGCCAGGCAGCAACGGCCTCTGACCCGGCGCGGCCCCGCCCCTCGCTCCCATAGCTACCGAGCGAGGCGGCGGCCATCTTGGCGGCGGCGGGGCGATGAGCGGCTCGAAGGCGAGGGCGGCGGCGGCGGCGGCGGGGCCGGAGAAGAAGCCGCCGCCGGGGACCGGGGGACCGCTCAGCCGCCTGCGGGGGCGGCGCGGCTCGGCCGACGCGGCGCCGCGGCCGCCGTGGACCGAATCCGAGTTGCTGGCGCTGGAGACCGTCCGGCCCGAGCACGTCCTGGGGCTGTGCCGGGTGACGGAGAGTGAGTGCGGGCCGGGGAGCGCGGGCGGCGGGGCCGGGGAGGGGGCGGCGGGGCCGGGCCGGGCCGGGCCCCCGGGGCGGGGAGAGGGCGGCGGAGCCCGCGCGGCCCGGTTGGCGCTGCCGGCCGGGGCGCTGGCGTTGGAGGCGGCGGAGGGGTGCGCGCCTTGGGCGGCGCTGGCTGCAGCAGCGCGGGGCGCTCCTCCTGCAGCTTTGTTACAGCTTCCAGAAAGTCTGGGGGCTCTGGGGGGGGTTTGGCCGGTTTTTTTGTTTGTTTTTCCTCTGGGCTGCTGATCTCTGCTTTTCTGTCCCGATCCCTTCCCTTTCTCGCTCCGCTACCTGGCACCTAGCGTGCCTTTGTTTCTTCTAGCCTCAATTTTGTCCCGCTTTCACGAAGCTTCTGCAAACCAACTTGCAGTACGTATCTTAACGGGCTGGGGCTAGCAAAAAAAGAAACGCCTTTGGTAATTGCTCAGAGATCTTTTGAAATGCTACTATATGGTTTCTCTCTCTTCTAGATTATTTATGCAAACCTGAGGACAACATTTACAACATTGACTTCACCAGGTTTAAGATCCGGGACCTTGAAACTGGAACAGTGCTGTTTGAAATTGCAAAGCCATCTGCTTCAGGTACGTCGTGCTAACGTTGCAAGGAGGCCAGAGAGACTCGGAGAGCTGAGAAGTTGCAATGCAGGACCTGTGCAAACGAAGCAGAAAGGTCCTTCGATATGTCCTGGTGACTGAATTCCTCTCCTTTAAACATAGGACTGAGTTTACTTCTGCTGAGAAACTTTTTGTCATAAAAACGTGAAGTGATTCTTGTGAGATGGGGGAGTGTTATCAACTGCAAATCTTCCCTTGTTGGCTGGTTGTGGTGCAGAGTTTCTTTCATGTGCTTTGGCAGTTGCAAGGGGGGATATCCGGTGAGACTGAGGGCGGTTTCAGCTCCGGAGCCACCAAGGCTGCGCCAGCTGTCATAGCAGATCTTTTCTTTCTTGCTTAGTGCCAGCGTGAGTCTCAGACCAGTTATTAAAGACCTTTACGTTCAGTGCCTAAGCAACAGCCAGCTTGTCCTGCTACACCCGCTAGCCAGTATTACTTTGCATGTATGCTATTAGCAGAACAGTTCTGAGCTGATGTGTTTTCCAGAGCAAGACGAAGAGGATGAAGATGACAACAGTGAACTGGACGCTAGTGCAGGCCGCTTTGTTCGTTACCAGTTCACCCCAGCGTTTCTCCGTCTTCGGACTGTTGGTGCAACGTGAGTATGAGTTCACAGAAAGAAGGGAGAATCAGATGTTTACAAAGTGACGCTTGGCAGTTTATAACAAAACTGAGTCAAAGATTCTTGTGTAGCCTCGGGTCCAAGGCTCTGTTCTTCCCAATAGGAAGAGAGATGTTTCATCTTAGCTGTTTTTTCCTACTTCTTGCACACAGAGTGGAATTCACAGTGGGAGAAAAGCCAGTGTCAAACTTCAGAATGATTGAGAGACACTACTTCCGAGATCGCTTGCTGAAGAACTTTGACTTTGATTTTGGCTTCTGCATCCCCAGTAGCAGGAACACATGTGAACACATTTATGAATTCCCTCAGCTCTCAGAAGACCTTAGTAAGTATCTCCTTTCCCACACTGAGTTGTGTTTTTGTTTGTGTGTATGCATGTGCTCATTTTCTCCCTCTCTCTGCTTGTGAAAGAAGTTGTGACTGGGATGGGGGGACAGGAATAAACAGATACAGGTTCCTGGTTTAAGCTGCATATAATCTTGACTGAATTACAGATTTGTGCTGCAAATTCTCCTTCTTTGAAAAGGAAAGCCTAAGACAACCTGTGTTGTCAAGTCACAGGCTGCAAGAACTGATCGGAGTCACAGGGCTGACGTGCCTGATGCCTGACAGCGTAGCCCAGAAGATAACAAAACCCTGAAAAAGGGTTCTCTTGGTAGCCACGCATCTGTGTTCAGCACTTCCTTGTTTAGGGCTTGAGCCTCCTGCTTTGGAGCAGAACCGGCTCTTCTCCGAGGTGTGTTTTTGAGCCTACCAAGACCTCCGCAAGTATACCTTGCGCAGGGTGTGTTTGACCTCAGGGGGTGGATAGAGCAGGAGCACGTGGGCCCTTCTGTGGCCGCATAGGTGCGGGAGGAGGCACAGAGTTTGTACCCCGCCTGCGTACGTGTGGGGAGTGCCACCGCTTTTTATTTGCGGATTGCAACCTCTCTGCTTACAGACGGTGATTGCTGCTCTGCTCTAGCGGTGGCTCTGACAGTTTCTAAGGTCGTCTTGTGTGAGATGACTCCATCCCCCTTTGTTTGCTTTTGACAGCCCTTGTCCTGTGAATGGGAAGAATGGGAAGGGGCAGGCCAGAGCTTTTGAAGCGTGCGCAGCAGAGCAGTTTGCTTCTCTTACTTGGGTAGGGCAGAGCATCAGCCCGGGAAATCCAGCAGAGTGGCAGAGACCTTTTTACTGTGACTTCGTGCTGTCCGGTGGAGTGTGGCAGGCTTTTGAATGTAATTGAGCTTTCTCTTTCACAGTCCGTCTGATGGTCGAAAATCCATACGAGACCCGCTCAGACAGCTTTTACTTTGTGGACAACAAGTTGATTATGCACAACAAGGCCGACTATGCTTACAATGGAGGACAGTAATCATGCTGTGTCCGCTGGATGCTGTGCTGCCGTCAACCGTTCCAGATGTCCAGGAGTGGACTGGAGTTGCTGTCTCGTGCAATAAGGCTTCTTGCCAAACCTTTTCTCCTTGCATGAGGCTGAAAACATGAAGCAAAGACGACGGCTCATGACAGTAAAGGAAATCTCCCTGCAACACTTCTCTATCCGATGCTCAACGTATCCTGCCTCTCGTTCTCTGTTTCTGGTTACCTGCTGGTACCTTGGTTAGGTCACGGATCGGAGGCACTGTTAGAAAACGATTGCCGTTACAGTCTTTATAGTTAGGTGGCACTTCTAGTGCTTCTGATGTTTCACCTGGTGGGTGACTATCCTCTTTCAAGAGGTCACATTGTTTGGGTAAGCTATTTCTTAGCAGGAAAATTTTCCCCCTTCAGTAGCCAGTGATGCCTGAAGAGCAGATCTCTTCTTCAGTTGGATAGATCATCTCTTTAGTGCACAGTGGTTTAGTTTGTAGCATGGCTGAGATTGCTTTTTAGGGTGCATCCCAATGTTCTCCAGTGGGAAAGATAAAATAAGAGACTAATTCAGCTTCTAAGCAGCGTAGGAATCATCCCTCTGCCTCCAGGGGCCTGAGCTGCCCCCGAGAACAGCTTAATCTGTATCTTGCCAGAGATTTCGCTAGAGATACGAGATAGGGAAAAAGGGGCTTTATCCAGGTTGGTCATTGAGTCAGTCTGATAGTATTTCTATTTGAGCTCTTGCGAGCAAATTGTTGAATTTTGGAGCTCAGGGGTCAACCTTAGAGCTGAAGTTAATCTCACCATTTACCATTTCTCCTGCTTCCCTTTGTGTAGGAATTTTGGCTCTTGCTACAGAATGTACTGCTTTTTAGATGGACAGCGCGTTGTCAGTCTAGCTGGGGTGAAGGGGAGATGTCAGTCTGGTGGGGCTTGGAGGAAAAAGGGAGAATGTGGAAAATCACTTGAAAAATGCGCAGGAAGCAGAGCTTCCTAGGCTTCAGTCCCTCGGTGCTTTTAAACCTGAATGATCTGTCGGAGGTGCTGGAAGGAGAGCCGGTGGTGTTACCGGCTCCTTTGCTTTGCTTCAGTTGAGGTATTAGTAGCTAAAAGCTTCCCCGGTCAGATCACTCAGTGTTAGGGAGTGGGATTCTTACAAAGTGAGAATTTCTATGATTCTCTCTTTAATTGTTGGAGTTCCCATCACTGCTTTGCCGACTTAGCTGCTTATTTATGGTTTAGGAAGTTGTGCTGCGTTAGTTGCTGCCGGACCGGAGGGTGTATTTCACAGCTGCCTTTGGGATCTGGCAATAGGAGGTAGCATCATGCAGTGGGAAGAGGAGACCCATGTCTTCCCTGCCGCCGTGCTGGAGCCCACCTCCTGACCGCGCAAAATCTCAGCTAACAAAAGCCTTTTCTGCCGGTTTTGCTAGCTCTCGAGACTGGCGTTTTTCCTGTCCCCAGCTGGGCTGATCAGTTGTATCTCTTGTACGTGGGAGTTAGGTTGCATCTAGACGAGAGACGTTTGGTCGTATTAGTTCTGCTTGTTCCTTGAGACAGTTGAAATCTAACTCCTTGGTGGATACAGTTGGTTACCTGTTGGCGTTAAGTAAGATTCAGCGTAGTTTATGTTTTAGCAGGATTAAACGAGGTGGGCATCACAGCCTGGAGCCTCTTAATGCGTGCGCAGCAATAGGAAACCACTGCCTTTGCCTTGCAGGTTGGTGACGTTAACTTTGGCGTAGAAGATCAGCTGGCATCGGGGTAAGCAGTGAGAGTATGTGGGGTGGCAGCCATGAAAGAATCTCCAGCTCTTGGGAAGATACGTAATTATGATTAACCACAACAAATGACCTGTTCTGGGTGGAGCATTAATCACGAGCAACCACAACAGATGTCTTGGGAATGCAGAGGGGCAAGGTCTGCGTGGTTGAAAGACGAAGAACAGTTCTGTTACCATCAGTCCCCTCCAGCATCTCCAAAGGCACTTAGGCAACCTTGTGTAGTGATTTCAGAATTAGTTAAAGCTGCTTGTAAGGTGGAGCTTGAGATGCCTCTTGCAGTGCTTGTCTTCAGAAGGCCTCGTGCCGTGCTGGTGAGGTGGGAAACGTTTGTTTTGATGGAAGAACAGGTAGTTACTTGCGACGAGGCAGAACTGCCTGGAAGTGTCCTGAAGTGTTCTGAGGTGCTCAGGACAGTGTCTGAAGGGCCTGCTAGTTATTCCCTGGGAAATTTTAGCATATTGAGCTGAATTTGTATGTAGTATAAATCCAGGTGCCTTTAAGTGTTACTTTTATCTCATTTTCTGTATGAAGCAACCTCTTGCTTTTCTTATGAGTGCGATGATTCCCATCTGTTTTCTATGTCACTGTGTAAAGGTTCTTAAAAGGAAGATAGACTGTTGCCAGAGCGAGCAGCAGAAATCACCGAGAGCCGTTTGTAGCGTGCAGCTCTGCAGGGTCAGGGTGTTTGCAGGGGTGTGGGTGCCATCTAGCCGCTGCTTTGCAGAACGCGACGGAGCAGGAGACCACTCTGCCAAACGTCAGAGATGAGGCGTTTGATGTTTATCAGAAAGTGGATTCCTGTCTTCAGTCATTCCCTCTGCCAGTAGTCATGAGAAAAAAGCATTGAAGCAGTTGCTTTCCCATTGGTGACTGTATCAGCTATTCAGCAATAAAAAAAGGAAAACTGGAGGAAAAGCGGAAGACTTGCAGGCAGCACTAGCACCCCTCAGTTTCTAGCTGAATTTGTTGGCTTTGCCAAATTAGAAGGTCTTTGCCCAAAAAGCATGCTGCAGAAAAAAAGTCCCTACAAAAGGGCAACCCAGCACTGAAAAAGTTGATTGTAATCCAAAAAGTCAGGGATTTCCAGACTCCTGTCCCCGCTTTGGCCGCTTCCCTCAGGCTCCTTTTCTCTTAGATGCCTTCTATAAAGTGTCTTCTCTTTGTGGCAGGGGTGATGTCTTTGGTAAACATGGTTTAACAGAGCATCTTCCTTCTGGATTGTGTGCTCTGATGCTTTAATGATGGGTCAAAGCTGCTCATCCCGGTGAGCTAGGAAGATATTCCAGTGGGATCTCCTCCTCGTCAGGTGGATGGTCCGTCCTGGCCAGGTGCTGAACGCAAGGGAGATGCTTTCCGTGTCGGTTAAAGTTTGAGCAAGGGAAAAGGTATTGCAGACAGCTGCTCTCAGGTCGTGTGCTGACTTGGAAAGAGAAAAGAGTTGGGATCATACTGTGTTCTGCTATAACAAAAAAGGACCAAATCCACAAACTCATGTTAAAACTTTCCAGTATTTGTCCTCTTAGGACCGGGACCTCTTTTTCACATTTTTGAGGCGAGTGCTTTGGATCCATGCAAGCAAGCTTCCCGGACAGCGATTTGCGTGATTGACCGAGGAATACACGTTGCACCTTGTGAAGGACGGTCATCTCTTGCGGTATGGACTGGGTGCTGCTGTCCCTGTCCTCCGTTTTTGGTAGGAGGTGTCTTCCTTTGTGTGTTTTCTTTAGGATTTTCAATGTCTCTTGCTGCAGAGAAGCAGCAGCAGCCTCCTCTCTGGTGCTTCAGGATGTTTATTCCGCTTATCCGAGGGTTCAGGAAGAAAAAACCAAGTGTTTAGGAGGCAGAAAGGCGTGAGGAAGGTGGTGATGGTGAAGCAGTGAGGTCCGAATGTGGTAAGAACTTCTCAGCTCTGTTTCATTACATCCTCTTCAGCTGTTTCCCAGTGTTTGCCTTCTGCCCTGTTGCATCGAGCGACCAGGCCTCGTGCTGCCCCAGAGCATGGCCTGGTGTCGGGTGTAACCCTCGGACGCGAACGCTGCCATCTCCCCGGAGCTTTACGGTGAGGACAAGGCTAAGGGACGGATGCCTGGCAGAGTCATCACCTCTTCGTCTGCCGCAAAGGAAAAAACAAACACCAGCAAACGCCGTCTCCCTCCTCCTGGATCGCGGTGCCGTTACAGGACACGTATTTGTATCTCTCACAGCGTGGCCTTCGGGCTGCTGGCGCGTCGACCTCCTCCTCCCTGCCGTCCCCTCCGGGCGCTCCAGCCCACGCTGTCGGGGCCGTGGCAGCCGTGCTGGCCGTGCCCCTTCAGCCCCGGGCTGCCGGCGGTGCCCGAGTGACGATGTATTTGTACAAACGTTATTTTGTCACCAGCAACAGGAATAAAGAAACCTCCCGTTTTGGCACAGGCGCTGCCCGGTCTGGGGCGGGGTGGGGCGTGGCCGGGGCGCGGGGCGGAGCTGGAGGGGCGTGGCCGCCCTCGCGGCTGGCGCGTGCGCTGTTTCCTCGCTCCCCTGAGGCGACGGGAGGCCGGCATGGCGGCGGCGGCGGCCTTGCTGGCCCGCGGCGGCGGGGTGGCCAGGGGTGAGGGCGCCGGGCTCGGCCTCGTTTCGCTGCGGGTGCTCGGGGGGCTGCGGGACACGCGAGAAGGGTGGGAAGGGGCCGCGGCCTGCGCGGGAGGCGGCGCCCCGGTGCCCTTCAGGGCCTGAGGCGGGTCCCCTCAGCCGCGGCGGGGCGGTGCCGCCCTTCAGCTGAGCCCCCGGCCCGCTGCGCCCCGGCTGCGGTCCCGGATCCCGCGGCCCCGGTGCCGGGAGAAAAGCGTCTCTCCGGGAAGGCCCCCGGCCGCGTTGCGTGCGTCGCGCCTGGGGCCGGCTCCTCCTGGGCCGGTCTCAGCCCTCTCCCCCGGGCGCGGAGGGGAACAACGGCGCTTAATTCCTGTCGTTCCTTTCAGCGCTGGCCTTTGGGTGCTTCCGCCGGCTGCACACGGTGTACCAGACAGCGGAGCTGCCCGAAACCCACCAGATGCTGCGACAGACGTGCCGGGACTTCGCAGAAAAGGAGCTGATGCCTCTGGCCGCCCAGCTGGATAAGGAGCACCGCTTCCCGGCCGAGCAGGTGCGTGCCGCTCCCGCCGGGAGGTGGGCAGGAGCGGGGCGGGCTGCCTCGCTCGGAGCCTGACTTAGAATCATAGCATCGCTTGGGTTGGCAAAGACCATTAAGATCATCAAGTCCAACCGTAAAGCGTAAACCTTGCTTTAAGTGCAAGCCTAGTTACTTAAACCTTACAGTTTCCTCCAGGGAGGAAAAATGCATCGCTTTCAAAAGTGCGGGACAAATGCTTATGCCAAACATGATATCCTGACAGCAAAACAAGGAAGGAAATCTATGTGCCCCGATCTCCTGACTTCCCTCTGCTGCTGCGGCCGGACCACCTGGGCCTGAAGTAAAATGTACATTAATCCCTGGCTTAGCAGAAAATTGAAGTCTAGGCTAACTTGTGGGAGAGTTCTTTGAGCGTGGGGGAGGACCACAGGACATTTTGAGCTCTTGACCTTGGCGTGTGTTTCTCTGTATCTGGCTTTAGTACCACTGAATTTTCAGTTCTCTTACTGAGTTTCCTATGGGCTGTAACGCAACTGACTTATAAAAATCAATGAAATACTTTTATAGACTGCACACAACCGTAAAAATGGTTTATAGTGAAGAAGCGTAGTGACCTGAGTGCGTTTCAGATGGTGAAAAGAAGTGATCGGGAGATAGGAGATGCATGTTGGTCATCCTCTAGGGCTGTGAAGAAATCAAGACTCCAGTCAAACCTGCGACTTCTCTTGTGGAAAGCAGTACAGACACAGCAGCACGTTCTGTGCCGTGTTGAGCAGACTCGCCCATTTCATTGCAATGAAATAGCGAGCTCCAGAAGAGCATATACTGTCAAGTTAGCCAAAAGGCTCCAAGCAAGCAGAGAGGCGTGCGAGTTTTGTCATACACCCCTCTCTCTATGACGGAGCAAGGAAGATAGCCAGGAAAGTCACATTCACTCTAAGGAAGAAGATACTTTCCTCTTTACTTCACTGTTCTTACCTGAGAATTTTACATTTGATTTTGAGTCTTTTCACTTGAATGTGTAGGGGAAAATTAAAACTGCAAACAGTATTTATTATGATAAAGCAACATACGTACATTGAATTAGTTGCTGCCTTTTGTTCATCCTCTGGATTTGATGTGAAGGACTAGTGTTTCGGGTGCCCGTACAGGAGGGAAAATATTTGTTTAAAAATTCCTCGTGGGTCCTATTACAGCAAGCAGAGGCTGGTAATATGCTTATTTCTGCAACACCAAAAGCTTGACATCTTAAATATAAAAACAGAGGAAAGCTTGTTTTTTCTCTTTTATGTTGCCAAACATTAACAAGAGACCTAGAGCGAGACAGCCGGTGCTCTGAAGAGCTTACAGTTAAGTAGCCAGGGGTCCAGCTGAGGAGCTCGGGGTGGAGTAATTTGGAAGGTAACCAACAATTACATTCTCTGGGAAGCAAGACCTGGCTTTAATGGGAATGAAAAAAATCACCTTCTTGCAAACTGTTCTGTGGGTCATTCATTCTGTAAAATTCTTCCCTTGTGCAGTCCTAGGCTGAAGCTCACCAGACTCAAAGGTAAAGTTCTAATGCCTTTTGCCAGCTAGATTTCCCATTGGGAGCTTCCTACTGACCAGAGAAAAGCAAAAGCTTTGGTGGGAGGCTGAGGAAATGCTGGTGGGGTTGTAGCTCCCTATTTCACCTTCAAAAGGCTCCCTCCTTCCCGGTACTGAAGAGAGCTCTTTAAATAATCAAGAGACTCCTCTTAGGCAGCAGTGACTGCGCACAGCTCTTGTTGAAGTCATTGGGACCTGGGGACACTTACCAGTTTGTACAGTCAGATTCCCATTTCACCAGGAGTCGTGTGCATCTTTTCCTCCGTGCGTAGCCCTGCTGTGACCTGTCTTTATCTCCTTGTGTCTGCGTCTATTTGCTGGGACACTGCTGGTGCGGAGGATCTTATTTCTCCATTCCCTATGTGCAGGTGAAGAAGATGGGTGGCTTAGGGCTGCTGGCTATGGATGTGCCGGAGGAGTACAAGGGAGCTGGCCTCGACTACCTGGCCTATTCCATTGCCGTGGAGGAGATCAGCAGGGGCTGCGCGTCCACGGGCGTCATTGTCAGTGTCAATAATGTAAGTGTCTCAGGTTGTGCGTGAGGGACAGGCGTGGAACCGCGTCTGGCATCAGGGGTTATTGGAGAGGAGCGTATGGGAGAAACGGGGCCTGTCCCTGTGGGGGCGCTGGTGTGTTGGAGAGCACTTAGACATTAGGGAGTTAGTGGATGGCTTGGACCTTCAAGAGGCACTAACTCAACTCTCAATGCTTAAAGTCTCTGTATTTAGGGCCAATACTCAAGTTTGGCTCCGAAGAACAGAAGCACAAGTGGATTGCTCCCTTCACCAGCGGAGAGAAAATCGGATGTTTTGCCCTTAGTGAACCAGGTGATGTGACTGTTACTGTTCCTGTGGTGAAGAACGTAGGGTAGCTGCTTTCCTTAGTCGGGTTTAGGATGGACTTTAGGTCTGTGAAATCGTGAGAGTTTGTAGAAAGGTGGTTTGCAGCAATTCTGTGTAAATGAAGTCTCAGTGCCCAAGGTATTAACTGCCATCCCCGTCGTCCACACCGAAAATTTTCATCCCCTCTGTGTGAGCAGGGCTCTGGAGATGGACACATCGTAGACACGTGGGCCTTTCCCCTCCCCGTTTGGGTCCCCTGGGAGGGACAGTGCTGACAGTATCGCAGTTACAAGAGGGGCCGTGAGCTGACATTGGGGGTTTTCGCCCCAGGCTCCCGCCCATTGCCTGAGTTTTGTTTGCTGGTGCCTTGCTCAGGAAACGGCAGCGACGCGGGTGCGGCATCCACGATGGCACGCCTGGATGGTGACGAGTGGGTTCTGAACGGCACCAAGGCCTGGATCACCAACGCTTGGGACGCCTCGGCCACCGTGGTGTTCGCTACTACGGATAAATCCCTGAAGCACAAGGTGCGTTCAGTGGGTCAGTCCGGAAAAAGGGCTGGGAGTAAAGGAGTTGGGCAGGAGCAGCACTTTGAAAAGGCTCTGGGGACTTGAGCAGAGGAGGGGCTGATGCACGCTGGCTTTGTGCTGTCTCAGCTCTCCCCTCCCTTCTCCCGGTTACCCAGATGTGGCTCCTGTGAAAAATGTTTGGCGAAGGCCTGTTGACACCCGGCTGAGTGGGAAGTTGGCACCATTCCTAAGAGTCTGGGTCTTGTTGCAGGGCATTAGCGCGTTCCTGGTTCCCATGCCAACTGCTGGGCTGTCACTGGGGAAGAAAGAAGACAAGCTGGGAATCCGAGCCTCTTCCACTGCCAACCTGATATTTGAGGACTGTCGGATACCCAAGGCCAACCTACTGGGGCAGCTGGGAATGGGCTTCAAAATCGCCATGGTAAGAGATGGATCGGGGAGCAGCTGTGCTTGCGTAAAGCTGTAGTTCCCAAGCTTGCCATTTTCAAAACCATTTTCAGACTTAGGCTCGCTTTGGTGAGACCTGCTAGCATAAGCTGCTCTGTGTAACATTAAGCAGTTGACTCCTCTTGCCAGCGTGGGAGAAATCATTCATAGAGCTTGAGGAATCATTAATTTACCATAGATCCTTGACAGCGCTTTTATTATAGACTCAATGTGGCAGTTCTTTCTGTGAGCAGGGTTGGTGCATTTTAATTTTTCTCCTCTCCCAACCCTCTATTCCTCCAGTTTGTACCTGTAGATAAAGGCAAAACACGGCATTTTCCCTAAATCCTCTGGCAGAGGAAGGCTGGAGGCACAGGACAGCCTCTGGATAGTGGCTAAAGGTGGATGAATCTGAGTTACGGCATGTGTGCGACTTCTGAGGAACAGCGCGCTCCCTGCAGTGACGCGCTCCCCTTGGACGTGTTCATTGCGCTCTCTGTAGGGGCAAAACACCATTTGTTGACCTGACTTTTTGAAAAGGCTGAGCTCCCTGGAGACTAGCCCCTTCCATTATGTCCACAACTAAAAGACCGCCTCGGTCACCAACCACTTTTTTAAGCCGCTCAGCCCAGGACTGAGACGAGGAAGCCTTTTCTCACTGTGCTGTGAGTTCTTGCTGTGCGCAGTGAGGCAGGGAAGCAGGTAAAAGCCTAGTGGGCAGGCGTTCTGAGGTAAGCCAGGTTATTCACTCAACTCCAGTCGTTTTGAAAAATGCTTGCTTCAGTGTGTGTGTGAATGATGAGGGCAAAAAGGCAAACTGACCAGATTTCCTGTTTTGTTTTTTTTTTTTTTTCCCCAGTTAAAGTAAAACCAGCTGCACAGTGAGCCAGGGCCTAGCTGAAGGGTTCTTCTCGGCCCCTTCAGAGCAGATGCTCCTTGTTCTGCTGTTTCCCTTATTTTGCACCCCCTCTTTTCCCCCCCCCAGCTAGGAAGCAGCAATACCTCTCTTTTCTGCTTTCCTTCTTGTACCCCTGGCTTCTTGCTGCAGTGCCCAGTACATTTTACAGCTCTCTGTTCCTGCCTAACCAGGAATGTTCTGAATCAAGGTGGTCTGACCAGAGGATACTGAGGCTACAGCAGCTTCCCAGCAAGAGCAGAAATGCCAGCGTACTACTTTTAATCAAGCACGCCTTGATGTAACGTGTATTTTGTGTCTTTTGCAGCAAACTCTGGATGCAGGAAGGATTGGTATCGCCTCACAGGCTCTTGGCATAGCACAGGCCGCTCTGGACTGTGCCGTGGATTACGCTGAGAAGAGAATGGCCTTTGGGTCGCCCATCACAAAGCTGCAGGCCGTGCAGGTACCAGCTAGGCGGCCGGGGCAGTTCCGGGGCTGGTGGAAGGTTCATGTGGGCTCTCGGGCGTGGCTTCAGGCACGCTTTGCACTGTCTGGGGTAAACAAGGTAATAATTTCTGTTTTCAAAACTGATTGGAGGCGCTCCTTTTCTAGCTCTGTTGGCCTCGTTGGCCTCGGCGGTGGGAGACATGTGCTGTGGGTTCTTGTGCGGGCAGAGGCTGCCACCTGGAACAATGCCCGTGTTTGTCGTTGCAGTTCAAGCTAGCGGATATGGCCGTGGCCTTGGAGGGTGCGCGCTTGCTGACCTGGAGAGCTGCTATGCTGAAAGACAACGGGAAGCCCTTCACAAAGGTATCGCCAACCTTGCGTTCGTCTAGCAGCGACCGTGCTGGGCACAGGCCCAAGGCAAAAAAACGGCGCTATGTGCAGCATCGCTGCGTTCAGCTCTTGCCCAGCCTGTGCTGTCGGTGTTTAACTCGCCAGCAGATATTGGCCTCTGCTGTTGAACCTCAGGCAGCCTGCTGAGCCGAGTCCTGGCTTTAGCCAAGGGGAGAGGGATGGCCGCTGTCGGCTGGCACCAGCGATCTGTCCTGGCTCTGCACAGCTGGTCTGTGAGCGTTCCAGCTCCTCGTGCAAGCGAGGTGTTCTTTTTTGTGATAGCTGCACCCTCAGTGATGTTTTCCTTCCCCAAAGGAAGCGGCGATGGCCAAGCTGGCTGCATCAGAAGCTGCAACAGCCATCGCTCATCAGGTAAGTACTTCAATTGCCATCTCTGATATACAGCGTGCTGTTGCACAGGTGCTTGGGGAAGGCGGGATGGAATTTACTAGATTTATTTTTTTTTTTAAAAACCAACCCAGCCCCCGTGGCTGAAGCTGGTTAGCACAGCCATCTTGCTGGATTTTGGGGTGGGGGTGTGCGGGGATTTATGCTGCCCTCTGGCAGCTGTACGATTAAAGTCCTCTTGTGCCTGCTGCTGCCCAGGGCAGCATCCACGTTTTGAGTGTCATCAGCGATGTGAGAGGGCGCGGGTGCACCAGTCAGGACTGGTAGTAAGTTTGCAACGTAGTGAGCAAATGGAGCGGGAGCTCTGGTGTCTGTGTTTATTTTCCCCTGTCCTTAATAAGCGTCTTAGCTGAACACAGCTCACCAGCAGGTACCTCGGACGCGGCTCAGTCCCTGTCTGGGACATCAGTATTGCTCTTGCCTGGCTCTAGTCCTGTTTATTCCTCTGACTGGGAGGGGCTGCAGTCATCCCTCCCCCCATTGCCCTTGCAGTGGGCTTAGCTCCCTCACAGGTGGCTGTGGTCTGTAGAAAATGAATTCCTTGACCCTGCTTCCTTCCTAACCTGCTACCTTTGTTTCAGGCCATCCAGATCCTGGGCGGGATGGGCTATGTGACAGAGATGCCAGCAGAACGCCATTACCGCGACGCTCGTATCACCGAGATCTATGAGGGGACCAGTGAGATCCAAAGACTGGTGATAGCAGGTCAGTTGCTGAAGGCCTACCGTGGCTGAAGATGATCCTGGAGCAAGACACTGCCTCAAAGTGCCTTGTAACGGTGTGCAACGGTGATCAAGCCTTGGCCCTCTGGAGCAAGGCTAACGATGGAAGTTTTCCTCACCAATGAGTAACTGACCCTTTTGTTAAAATGTGCTGATTCTTCTTTGGACAAAGCATGGTGGATGGAGGGCCGTATCTGGGTTTGTAAGTGATGGCTGTGAGTGCAGGAGGGAGGAAGCAGCCTGGCCTTGCAGGGGAGCGTAGCTCTTTTCCTAAACTGGAGCGTTGTTTTGGTTTGGTAGCGGCAAAATGACTGCTGTTCAGTCAAGTCAGCAGTTCTCCTCGTGCGCCTCCCAGGCTGCGGGTTACCTTGCCTCTTCTGATCAGACTGCGATGAATTCCAGGTGCGGGACGCAGCTCCTAGGCAGACACGGGCTGTGCTGAGGGAACCAGCCCTCGCAGGAGTGCCCTTTTCCCCACATGCAGCGGGAGAGGAGCCAGCCGGGAGGACGCAGGTGCCACCTACACACAAAGGGCTCTTCCTCCAGCCCGCGCCTGCTCTCTGTGCGGGTGCAAAACCAAAGGTCAGAATCCCCCCTCGCTCTTGCCCAGCAGCCTGCTCACTCAGCCACTTACGGATGTAGGTGTAAAAGCAAAGGACAGAAAAGCTGCAATGCCCGAGACTGATTTAAAAAAAAAAAAAACCAAAACCCCTCTGTTCCTAAAGCTGCTTTTACTACACCAACAACTCCCCACCAGGAAAGAAAGTGCATGAAGTGGACGAAGGGGCAGTAGCAGCCTTTAATCTCTACCTGTTGTGGGCAACAACTAGGAAATGAACAGATGACACAGAAAGCCGTACCAGGAAGCTTTAGCAGTAGCACGTATCCTCAATCAGTTATCTTTGGCAAGAAACTAACTTTTAGAAGATTGACCAGCCAAAAGAAAAGCTCTAAACTCAGGAAAAGATGGAGAGGCCCGCATGGTGCGCCCCCTTGTCCAAACGCCGAGTACCCTAGAGGTAAATGGTTATTTTCCTGTGGTGCCATTTATGTAGATTTGTGTGGAGAGAAAACCAGGAGGATTCTATTACAGATAAGAAAGCAGAGAAGACGAATAAAACCTGATTTTAAAGGACCACCAGTCCCCACTTTCTTTTTCTTAATGAAAGTGCGACTTCATTTAGAATATTTTCTTCCAGTCACAGGAGCATAAACCACCAGGGCCTGCACGCACGAGTCTGAGGGGCAGCGGGTGTTCGCTAGCGCAGAAGCAATGTATTCCCAGCAATATAAATAATCCCTTCGCAGGTCGCTAGAGGGCGAAGTCTTGAAGTCTTGAATTTCTCCTTGCTGCTCTCACAAACCTAAGGATGAACAGAAACAGAGCCAGGCAGTGAATTCAACAGGAGTATTTCTACTGGAAAAGCATTCCAATGACTGGGAATGTGTTGTAAATTATGGAGGGCTTCTAGGAGCGAGAGAGACAGTTCTAGCTTGACTTCAGCCCCTACCACTGCTTTGATGCTTGCTGAAGGCTCAGATCGATGATTGCGTAGGAGAAAGTGATATTATTTTAGACTTATTTCTCCTTGCAGCCACTCAGCTAGAACAGGAGCTGTAGGGCTGCTCGCTGCAAGAAAGCGAGGGCTTCGGGAATGCAGAGTGACGGTTCAGTGCTCGTCTTCGCTGACCTCATGTGTGGAGGGCCACCAAATCCCCAGGGACACAGAGCAGTCAGTCACACTTAGGCCATGCCTGCTGCACTGGTTCCCCTCTCTCCATCCAGCTGCTTCTCTTGGGTCTGCTTTACCGTACCGTCAGCGCGTTCAACTGCTCCTCTTCAACGGCCTGCCGCCTTCACTTACCAACGCTAAATGACTGCAGCTTCTCTTCTCCAGAGCAGCGTGGAATTGCACCGTGGCTGGCCTAAGGGGGAGAATAGCGATGACCACCTCAGCTGCCAGGGCACACACCTGAAGAGCCTACAAACGGGATGTACCAGATCCCATGTGGCCCTTCTGCGAATACGGGGGAGCAGAATCGAGTAGTTCTTGGGGGAGCCCGGCTGCTGCGCCCGCCACCAGAGCCTCCTTTAGGGAACGCCCGGATCACGCGCCGTGCGTCTCCTTAACAAGCTTCTTGCTAGCTCTGACATCGCTGCAACAGCTGACCTGACTCACAACTGCACACTTGGCGGTAACTTGCCGAGTGCCGCACCTCTGCCCCAGTCTGTATTGAATTACAGCGCACATCATCAAATTACAGAAAGGGTGGAGCTGGTCAAAAATCACTGGTCTACGTACGCACACCAGTTGGGTTCCTGAGCCTAAGAACATCTTAAGATACTCTAACAGGAGTTCCCTTTTGCTATTACCTAAAAACCCATGCTTTAAGGTTGCAAAGTCTCTCAAACAAAAGCTTTCCAGTACCTTCCTTGCTGCCGCAGGCCCAGAGAGGGAGCGGTGGCCTGGCACACCGCACTTCACAGCAGTGCTTTGGGGTAAACAGCATGGCCATGCACAGAGCCTGCCCGACAGCGCGGAGAGCAAAGAGCAAGATACAAAGCGCTTTCTCAGAGCAAGATACTTTTCTCAGAGCAAGATACTAAGCGCTTACTCCTTGCTGCTACTGACTGAGAGAATTGTGGCTGTAATGCATATGCATCTGCTCCTCAGGGCTGTTACAGAATGGAACTGCTGAAAGCGCAGAACACAAACAAGTTTTGCAGCATTAAACGGGGAGCGCTTGCCGAGAGCCACCCCCAGACAGCGCTGAGCTGGCTGGGCATGGGTAGGGCCAGGGTCTATTTACAGGTGAAGCCAAAAGTTTTTATCCGTTTACAAACTCAGCGAACATTGCAACCTGGGAAAACCAGGTCATGCATCCCTGAGAAGGAGGTGGGGAAGGAGATAAGCCACAGCGCCCTTTTCGAGGATAATGGTGGTTTCTGCCCCAGTGCCCATAGCGTCCATGACCCTGGTTGGGAGGCAGCCCGAACTAGAATCCTTTCTTAGGAAACACAGTTACAGTAATGAGGAGTTATGTCCCCCCTCGCCTTAGATTTGATGTATTTTATATCCTATATAAAGTCGCAGTTTCTTCATGCGAGTTCCCAACAGACCGAAGGAAGGGATGAGCTGTTCCGGGCTGTCACAATTCAATACGCACAGGTGAGAAATACCTAACTCGTCCTGGGGAGCACAGACACGAGCCACATCCTGTCCCCCACCAAGAACAAGGAGCTACCCTGCATCTGGATCCCCTTCTGAAGCGTCTGCCTTCCTCGGAGCCCAGCGGGATGGGGCTCACCTCTCAATTTCACACGATTTCAAAAAAAAAAAAAAGAGGCGCCATCTCAGCCCTCCAAGTTTAAGCAGTGTAGAAAATGTTTTACAGGACTCAGCTGAAATTGCTGTAGTATTGCTTTCACATCAGAACAGTCTCCTCTACACAGTCTTTCCTGACAGCGTTAGCTATAAGAAAAATAGGACAAATTATTTTGATTTTAAATTTTGTTTTGCCTAAGTTGAGAGCCCTCATTATACACACAGACCTGGCAACAGCCGCACATTCAGGTTATGTTGGGGATCTTGGAAAGCATGAAAAATACCAAATTTGAAAGACATCCTGAAGTAAAAAGCCCAAGTGCCTATAAGAATAATAGGAAGAAGAAATGGAATAGAGATAAGAAAATGTGACAGTGTTGTAACCTGAATGAAAAATGCAGTTTACTACTGTTTAGCTAAAAGCTAATTTCAAATTCTACTGACTACTTGTATAAAAAGAAAAATGCTTGGGAGCCTTCCCTCCAAGGAGGTCAGTACGGCGCTGGGGAAGCCGCCCAGCCGTCAGCATAGGTTTCCTAACTGCCTCAGTGGCTCTTCCCCTTCTCTCGCAGAACGTAACGTACTTCCACGCTCGAGACAGGAAACGTTCATCTCAGCAAGAGGCTCCTGAATGTCACACGATTGAAACTGCGGCGCTGGGCACCCCGGTGCGCTCCTGAGCCTCTGCAGGCGGCGCAGCACGGCCTCGCGGCCGGGCTGGGCGCAGGTTTGACGGCTCCCAACAGGCCAGTACAGACACAGAACGACCAGCCGCATTGCTGATACGCTTTACCCACACTGGCCGTCCAGACAACCCCAGGTCATTTCTGAGCTCAATGTTTGCAAGATTAAGTGTGACCTTAGGGAAATTTCAAAACACAAACAGTAACATTTGTAAGCTGACTGTTCCCAAAGACGCAGCAGAACACCGACTCCAGAACTGTTACCAGGTTTGTACATTACAGTTCTGGTCTGTGTCCCGACAACTTTGCTATAAACATGCTCCAGTTATCCCTTTTTTGCCAGTATCCTTTTATCTTCCTACAAGAAGGCATATGTTAGTCAAACAATTATTAAAATATTTTTTTCTGACACCTTTTCAGAAGAAAGGGCTTGGCGATTTCACTGCAGGACTTTGTGTCAAGCAGTTTATTAAGCAGTTCAGGCGGCATGAACAACCGTGCCAGACCCCGGAGGGACATGGAACCCTGGGCCCTCGATGGCCTCTGGAAATCCAAAGGACCCAAAGCAGCTTGCACAGTCCCACCGCAAGCTGCGAAGACGCGTACTCGGCCAGACCGAAGAAACGAGGACAAAAGGTGCGTCTGCGCAGAGAGGGCCCAGCGGCTGAGCAGCGAGGTAGGAATCTGTTTCTAATCCCCCCGAACGCTGAGGTTGCTCTGGACAGGAGAGCTGTGGGGAGTAGTCAAAAACCTGGGGAATGCGTTTCCCTCTACAAGTAATAGCTTTGTATTTAGAACAGTTAGCTTCAGTTGACCTCTGCGAAGCACCACAGTCCTTTTGCTGCCAGTGGTGGCTCCTGTCCCACACCGAGGGGGCAGCAAACCCTTTTCGGTCCAGTTTTGCTCACCTGGCAAGGTGAAGTGCAAGCCTCCCTCTGGGGACGCAGGGCCGTCAGCTCGGTGCAGCAGGCGCTACCTGCGGGTTCGGAAACAGAAGTGGTGCAGTTAGAGCTCAGTCTCTTACCTCCGTGCAAGTCAGAGGGTCGCACAGTGTGCAGGAGGGCAGTACAGCTTCAACAGGAAGGCCAGGATTTTCCTAGAAAGCCAAATTAATTCTCATTAAGCATTTGTCAATTAGCACTCCTAGAACTTTTCCCAGAATCCTTTCTAAGTGTAGAAGATCATTCATAGGCGCGCTTTCCCGGCAGGGACTAAAAAATGCCACTGCAAAACAGAGAAAGGCCTTTTATTTTAATTCCAAAGGCAGGAGGGAGCTGCGAGAAGCTGAAAGCCCCTGAGATGTGCATTGCTGTCGGGTGGGCGGAAGGGCTGGGAAGACAAGGCAGTACCAAACTGGATCTAAAGGTGTTATTCCACTGCTTCAAACCTCTGGGCAAAAAAAAAAAACCCCAAAAAGGTGTCTTTTTTCTCTCTCTCAGCATCCTCATCAATATTTTATTCACCTCAAGTTTGAGGTGCGTAGCTGAAAACTCATGCCTTTCTGTTACCCCGAGCTGACTGCAAGTCTGGGACCAGACGCCTGCTATGAACAGTGAAAGCAGATTTGTAATTAAAAACTATTGACTTCATTAAAACGTGACAGTGCCTGACGATGAGCACTGCAGGCACACGCTAGAGCAAATGCTTTCAACTGAGTGAAAGATACGAATGGGGCGGGGGGTGGAATTAATAAAGTCACAACATCCCCCCCGCTACACCCACACTCGCTAAATCTTAGAGCCCCCCGAAGGGCCCTGCTGCTTCTTACTGTCCCTTACTGTTCCTGCAGACGTTTTACCTGTCTCAGGTCTGTCGGGGCCAGCTCTGAGGCCGCCAGCCCCGAGGCCCCTCGCCCGCGAGCAGCGGCAGACCTGCCCGAGAACAGAGGACATCAGTGACAGCACACGCACGTGGCTAGACAAGTTTCTGCTGTGCTAAATACGCTCTTGTAAGATGTGACAGAGCAGAAGGGATCAGACGTTTCACTGAAGCTTCCTTACCTGTTGTAAGGGAACCGTGCCCCAACGTAACGGTACTGTTCGGTCCGGTGCGTTGTTCAACGTTCCTCTTTTCCTTCCAGTCGACTACCAGTTACCAGCAGCTATCCAACTAGCCAGAGCCACGAGCTTGCAGGAGAGCTCCCCAAACCCAGTTTGGCAGAGTACTTTAAAGGACAAAAGTTCTGGTTACCTCAGGGAAGCCTTTCAGTCAATAAAATAACAGAACTGGAACTGCTGGTTTAAAAAAAATAATAAAATCCACATTTTAACAGGCTACAGGTACAAAGCAGTCAACACACAAACTCCAACCAGGCACAACAGCAAAGGACAGTTTTCTTTTTCTTTTTTCCTTTTTTTTTTTTTTTTTCTTTAAGGGGCAGGGGCATGGAAAAAATACAGCACACTAATGAAACAAAATGCAAAAAATACAAAAAAATAGAAAATAGAAAAAATGTATTTACAAGTGATACATTACTATGATCAGAAAGCACAAAGACAATTGCTGCTATAATACATGCACTGGGTCAAGAAGGAACTACTAAAAACCTGCAAGGGAGCCGTTTGTAAAAAAAGAAAACTAAAAAAAGGAAAAAAAAAGAAAAAAAGACACCCCCCCCACCCCCTCCCCCCTCAAACGAACAGGGCCGGGTTCGAACTTTCTTCTTCCCTAGTTTGCTACATTGATCAAAATCGAATATCCCCTAAGGTCCAGGAGTACAACCGGTACAAATACTACACTTGCTTTTAACTGCAGGGTCAGTCGCAGGAGGGGGGAAACAGCAGCTCATTGGAGATCCATATACAAGAAAGCCATAGTAAACTGCTCTACATGCTAAAAATTACAGCAAGCCCCTGTCTGCTACATAGCATGATCTTAGCAGGTTTTCCTTTTTATTTATTCATATATATATCTATATGTGTGTATATATATATGTATAAAAATCGTGCCCTTTTTCACTGCAACATGACATCTGGGTGGAAATGTAACTTGTTACAACAAATTTTTATATGTATACTGCAAGAAGTCACTCAATGTCTGTGGATTTAATAAGTAACCTCACACCACAGGAAATATTTAATAAATCAAAAAACCAATATTGTGACAGAAGACCTTCTGTCTCAGTTCTTTGCAAAAGCGAAGTCCAGCAGGAGACTGGTCCCAATGTCCACGAGGGGTTCTCTGAAGAAGCTTCAGTTTGCTTAACCGTTTTTTCTTTTAGTGTTCACAAGTTTTTGAACGACTTCAAGCCGTTTTCAGTTTCAAGTCTGTCTCTTCCTCTCTCACAAAGGTAATAGTCTGCTACTAATCCACCCGAGGGAGGAAAAGAGGAAAGTGGCTGCAGCTGCACAAAGGGTCCCCAGTTCCACATCTGCAGGGAGATACGGAGTCACACGGAGCTCCAGGTTCTTAGCTTTTTTTTCTCTTCCTCCTTTTAATACAAAGTCCTTTCATACAAGTCCCGGAATCGGTACCTTCCCAAGTACCGGCCAGTCCAGCTTTAGGAGATGACAAAGCCACAAGTTAAAGTGAAAAGGACCAAGGCAGAAGTTCGGGTCACTTGCTGTCTGTTCCATCATACTTCCAGGAAACGGGAGCTGCTGGACTTGGAGTGGAAAGGCTCAGACCACATGCGACGTAGATCGCCCTAGGCAGGGAAACAGCAGAAGGACCATGCCCTCAGAAACTTTAAAGTCCACTTAGAATGCAGATTTTAAAATGCATATATAATTGCAGGCATGTCTTAAAGCAAATCTGGTCTTCACCTGTTTTGCAAATTACGTTACAGACAGCAAAAAATAAATCCTTTCCCTGTCGGGCCAGAACGTCTTACTTTGGCAGCAGATCTACCTAAAATGGGTTTCTGATGGGAAGGAAATATTTATGCAGGTGGAAAATTCTGCCGTTTCTTACCCTCCGCGCTGCAGAGGGCTAGATGTGTGTTTTAACAACGGCCCTGTAACCTTCAACAAATTTCGGTTCAGAACAGGTGACTGGAAAGAGGTAAAAAGGATCTGCCCCTCCAATCTCTGGTCAGCCCTTGTGCGCGCATGCTTTCATGACCAGCTGGGCGAGGACAAATTCACTTATTTAAGTAAACAGCATTTAATCCTTCACAATTTGGTACTTTATGTACATAAATGATCTTCTATTTCAGGAACTCATCTCTCGGCTACTCAGTCCTCCGAAACGGAGATTCGCCCCGCCAGCAGCGGTACCTTAGTTCTGGGCCGGGGCTGTTAAGGACACACGTCATCCTCAGGGGAACCGGTG
This sequence comes from Nipponia nippon, assembly GCF_047370975.1. Lineage (NCBI taxonomy): Eukaryota > Metazoa > Chordata > Aves > Pelecaniformes > Threskiornithidae > Nipponia > Nipponia nippon. The sequence goes on along the minus strand of NW_028262348.1, from coordinate 1,795,070 downwards.
CCCGGTGCAGGAACGCTGGGCGCGCGTCCAGCTGCCCCCCAGAGCCTCCCGCTGCGAACACGGAATCCTGTCTTACCTTTAAATAGGCCATGGTGAGGAGCGGCAATAAAGTAAACGGTACCAAATAGAGTAGGGCAGGCTGGGCTGCCCGGTGAATACGAGAAGCTACTGTTGCAGTTAATAGACCTGTAAAAGAAAAAAGTGACTATAAATATCTTCGGGTTGCATATGGATGTTCTAATCGTCTCATCCACACCTAGCTCCCTTCCCCACCATTTTAAGAGACAGGCTGTGCAAAAGTCACTTACCTTTGCTTCATTTCCCCTGAACGGATTTAAAACAAAGAAAACAGCGCAAAATTATTCTGTTTTAATATTAGGCTGTGTTGAGCCACTTGCTCCAGTTTTGAATCTCAAAGACTAAGCTAAGAATACCTCAAACGAAACCCAGCAAAAGGCGAAGGGGGGGGGAGCTGAATGCACCACGCTCAAGTGCTCCTCCAGCGCTGGTACCTCTCAGGCTGCCCGTCTGAGGCCCCCGGCCCGAGAATCGGGGGGGTCGTACGCACCAGGAGCGATTCTCCTGGATACCTGCCGAAAGGGAATGGAGGGGGGAAGGCGAGGGGCGGGAGGAGGAGGGGTACTGGTAGGAAATCATCTTTCCTTTTCATCCTGGGGACTGCAGGAGGTCGGGATACGCACACCCGTGTCCTGAGCTTAGGGAAAAATCTGTTTTATGTTAGGGAGGAGGGGGATGGCCCCATCCAATCGTAAACAGCATTCCGGTTGTGACTTCTTACCATTTTCTGTACGTACTAAAATGTCACAGGATCATAAGCATTAACAGGAGAATACAAAAACGCAGGAATTCTCTGATGAATTCCCTAGATGTGCTCCTGCACAGCGGAATCCATCTAGAAACTCCCGTATTTTTCCCATAACCCAGGTATCAGCTATGACACCTATGCTCGTAAAGCAAAGTATAAACAGTTGCTAACAATAATACGCTGATAATCTCTTTCAGCCCCTAAATAAAATACAACAACAACAAAAAAAATCTTAAAAAGTCGTCTGTAGGTGTTTTCGCCCTAGACCATGCCAGTGAAACCCAGAGAGAGGATTAAAAAAGAACATCACCAAGCGTTCTCTCAAAGCCTCTTTACGCTTCCTTTCATCATCTTTTAAACCTACTACAGTAATCCCACTTCTGCTCAGTAAGCAGCTATCCACATTAAACTAATTACTCACCTACAAAATATCCAATAAGTGTGCAGTGAAAGTAAGAGACCTTCTGCATACGGCCAGAGATGTTCCCTGGGCCCGGGGCGCCGCAGGAATCGCTGTTGGCTTGCTTTTTGTAGTTATCGTAGCGCAGGACAAAGCAGAGCAGAAGACCTGGCATCACGATGTCTCCGATCCCCAGCATAGAGAAGTGGCTGCCTGTGGAACTGGAGAGCGACGGGCATTGGGTTCGTGCCCCAGACAAAAGGTGACGAGCTCTGGGCTCCTCCCCTCGTTTTGAGCTTCATTTCGCACATCCCTTCTTCCCAGCAGCAAACTTTTATGTAGCAGAAGCTACGTGGTGGCTACTGCCCATTTCTTCCTCAGTGATTTCACCCCCGCCTCAGCTCAGTTTTAAACGCACCGATTTTGACGGTAACGGCATGTTGATCCACGCCAGTTTATTTCTACCGGTAGTGTTTAAGCTGCTTTTGCCCTGAACTCGCTCAATGGCACAGAGCCATCAACTCAGTATTTCAGTCTTCTCTCTTCCCAGCACGGACAGGAGGCACCAGCTGAGCATTTTATCAAACCGATTAGCAGGGACAGACACGGCCCCTTCATTCCCGTGTACACGCAGCACCTCTAATACGAGGCCATAAGTCAATTTACGGACTTCTCGGATCTTGGGCCTCATTCAGACAAACCACGTAGAAAACTACAGTCTCGCCAGACTCCCAGAAAAGAGCAAATTGCTAAATAGATTAAGAACTGAAATTGCCCATTATCTCAAATCCAAGATCTTTTTCATGAAAACGAAGCCAAATTAACACAAAGTTAACAAAATTAACAGTTTTGCTTTTATCATTGCAGACAATCAGCTCCTAATCTCTGTAATTTCAGCATCCCAACATCTATGGAAACAAGACCAGAGTAAATACGCCAGCGTAGCCTCCTGCGTAACAGCTGACGTGTTGGAGCTCACTGCCCAACCAGGCCCAAAACCCGAGACATCAAGGAACCCCGCAGTAGCGAGACGTGGAATAACCTCCCTCCGACAGCACTTCCCGGTAAGGCCTCCTTGCTCAGATCAGTTTCTAACTCCCTTCCCAATCGCTTGCAATTACACAGCAAATCAAGACTATTCTGATGTTATAATGAACCTCAGGTCTTTTGCTTTTAAGCATTAGGTCATAAATCCTACAAGAGCAGTCGTGAAACTGTAGAACTCGCACATAGGTCGAAAAGCGTAGCCTGTTCTGAACAGGCCACCGTTTAACCTCATCAGGATCATTTCTGCATGCAAATGCCACGTGTCCGGTCCTCACCACTCATTCTATACCTTCTTATCACGAGGAGGGAGCGACTAAACAGGGAGCTAAGCTGATACTTTCCAGGAGAATTAGTGCTATTAAAAAGTACAGGGAGGGAGAATTTTTCGTATGTAATACAGTAAAAGAACTGCTGATTTTACCTTGGAAACACAAGTTTTCCAGGCAGCGACAGACGGGGAACATCTCTCCCCACATTTGGTCCCAGGTGAAGTTTCCGGGATAAAACGTCAAGGGGATTATCAGCTGGTTGAGTGGCCACTTTCACCATAACGTTGCTGTTAAAGATGTAGGCAGAAAAAAAGACCTACGGAGCAAGGAAATCATCCCAAATTACAAACTGCAATTACACAGCAACTCAAAGCTGCATGTATTTTTGCTTTGCTTATTCAAGAAAAGGATATTGCCCACGTTTTCCATATACGTATGTTGTATATATGATGATAAAAGACAAAATGTATTTAAAAAAATTCAGATAAAGTCTGTTACGCTATTAATCCTCAGGAGTAAGTGGCATATACTTTCTGATTATCAAGATACTGATCAGTATCTCGAGATCCTCTGGCGAAGGATCTGTCCGGACTACAAGCAGGGAGTCCAGGACTACCAAGGCAGGTAACAGGATACCGGCAGGAAACTGAAAATATGAGAAAGCTTGAAAGTGGGGAAGAGGTAAGCGCGGTGCTCACTCAGGAAGGGAATGATGCAACACGTGTCTCAAACAAACAGGCTCTTACGCGACAGCTCATCACGCTGGGAAGCTGACTGGCTGCCAGGTGTCAGCAAGCGCTTCCCTGGATCACTGCTCAACGCCGGGCGAAGGTATCACAAAATCCTTCAGTGTCACAAAATACATTCTGTCAGGTTTCTGGTAAGAGTGCGGTAAGATTTTATGCCAGCCTTACTGGCAATGAATCAGCCTGCATTCCTGTTTTGTGGATTTCACTGCTGATCAGAAGTTGGCACGTGTGCACTGTGCGAGCGTGGATAAGGCTTTGTGTTTACTTGGAAATGCTTGTTCTGATCTTCAGCCAGGCTCTCAAAATTTGAGGTCCAATTTCTTTTTTTAAATAATATGCCAAAGTTGAACTACTCCAACCATGCTTCTGCTTTTGTCAACTAATCAGTGAGGAAATCATTCTGTATCCTGCTGTAGACCTTAACATCTCAGAATGGAGCAAAGAAGCTGATCTTCTGGCTTTGCCAGATTTCATCGACTTCATACTAGTACAATTCATGTAAAACTGGCCCAAGGCCAATTACAAATCCAAAGGATAAAAACAGTTTCAACAAAACCAAACACTTACCCAAAAGACATCATAAATTAGTAACCCGGAGAGTAGCAAGCAGGAAACCTTCAGGCTCGGCAGCCGAACAAAGGCTATCATTGCAACACACAGGCCCATAGCCAGCGCTACGAAATGCAAGCACATGATTAGTTCATTAAAAATAGCAAAACAAACAAAAAACCCCCAACCCCAAGCCAATACCTCCCCCACAAAACACACCCCGAAGAAGCCTCTGTTTGCACCTGTGCAGCACTGCATGCACTAGGTGACTGTCTGCTATTTCCAGATAATGAAATTCTTACCAGAGTTAAGAAAAGTCAAAATACATTCAGTAGCCAACTGCGAACACGCTCCCGTGGAAGCGGAAATCCCTTGCAGGCACAACTGCCCGTTCCCCTCAACTTCCACCACCCACCACAAAGAAATGTTTCCACGTCTTGTGTCCTAGAGACTCTCCCCTCTGTAAAACACTGACTACCCGGTTAAAAACAGAAGCAACAAAACAACTTTGAACTCTTTGTGCCCCAAACATAAACCTCGACTTTTACACTATTAGGAGATTTTCTAGTAAACGCGTAAAATAAATAAAATCCTTGACTCTTAATTCAGAAATAGCATGGTTACGTGACATGTTAGAACGTGATACGACAAAAACCCACTCAAACCCATCTTCTGCTTGGGCAGGATTGTGTAAGCCTGCCCGAACACTAACTATGAAATATCATCGTTTAGATAGACAGGGATTTCCCAATAACAGAGGTGTATGTGAAAGCCTGCCCACCAACGGGGGAAAAATATGGGCAAGTCTTTTCCTAACCCCTCTCCCAAGGGTGAGATCAACCAGATCAACAGGCTGAACAACATGCCACAGCTCAGACATTGGTTCTGTTCCAAGGGGGATTTTGTCAGGGTAGAAAACGAAGATGTTACACTTCAAAAAAAAAAAAAAAAAAATCCCAGTCTTCACATTTGTGTGATTTCCCGCTTCTTTAAGCCTAGCCTTAGCTACTAAAGGTACTCAGCTGACAACTGAATATATTTCAACTGCTTACAAGGAAATCCCTAAAGAGAGACTTAAAAAAATTTAAAAACTTAAAAAGTAAATCAACTTTCATCTATGGTATCAGTATATTTACAAGGAATGATGGAGCCCTGTTGGGACCAGATTACACTTACGTATGCAGACATTTGTAAACAAAATGTATTTGTCTAACGTGACACAGAATTTGTAAGACGTTATAATCCTACGCTGATCCACTGAAAGGGCAGGGAAGATGGATTCCTTAGGTATATGCCCACCAGCGCGACAACTTGACTGGGCCAGAATTTACGAGTGAACCTTCGGATTCTCGCTCTGTAATTAGGCAACTGTGAAACTGCCTCACGCTTGCATTTCAGCTGAAAGATGTGGAGTTCTTCCATCAAAACCCTACGGAAGCCTTTCCCCCCAGATTCAAGGGACAAACGTGCCACCAGGGGCCTGCCAGCGCGGCTGCCTGCAGCGCCCGCGGGCTGCATCCCGGCAGTGACTCTGCCAAACCCACCCTTTCCTTTGAGAAGGGACAAGCTTAGCACAACACCGAGTGTCACGGCTGTCGGTTTTAATGAAGTAATGGGATTACGCAGATAAAAATGTACCCTAAATCATGCTGCATAACTGTAACTTGCTATAAAATGTAAGCAAATTATTAAGGTTTAAAGAATTTGACACAGCAAAGGAGCGAGAAAAAGAGCTGCATTCAGTAATTCAATATAGCCTTCAGTTACGGACTTCCTCTGGCAGAAGAGCAAATACAAGGGAACAGGCTGTCTTAAGTCAAAGAGGTTTCTCTAAAGCCAATGTTAATAATAGCTCAAGCAAGCCTCTATTTAGGAGAGGATTTCCAGGTTATAATTAACTAGAAGTGGAAATATTTTAACCAGCGTGAAGTTTTATCTACTCTTCACACACTCTCTTTCTCCATCACTGAAACGAAAGGCAGGCAGACGCGCAAGACACTTTCGTCAAACTCAGGTAGGAAAGGAGATGGAAAAAAAGTCCTTTAGATGACAGTGAAATACGCATGCTAATAATTGTGCAATTTTGCAACTGCTTTAAGAAATATTGGTAAATTTAAAAAACGGGAGGGAAGCAAGAATGCCCGAGAGCGAGCATGAGTAATACAGGCCAAAGTGCAGTTCCCACCAACAGGCTTCTCCGAAGGGAAGCCAGCTTCCTTTTCCAGTGAAAAGCCCAGAAATCATATGAGAAACAAAGTCCTCCACAGCCAAGCTCATGGGTGGTGGTGACAAACTGCGTAAGGCAGACCTCCACTGAAATATACTCCTAATCATTGGGGGGGGGGGGGGGGGGGGAGAAAGAAAAAAAAGGTAGAAAAGGCACAACCGGTGGCTCGGGGTCGGAAGCGCTGGCCAGCGGGCTGGCGGAGCTGAATAAGAAAGACCTAACTGAAAGAGTTAACCTTCAATTAACTGAACTAATTAACTTCGCAGTCCCTGCAAGCACGCTCCTTATGGAATTAGGATATTCTGAGGATTAAGAATATTCTTGCATACATGATTAGACTCTCCGGATACAGCGTGATTTTCAGCTTTACTGCGCTACGGCGTCCGGCACAGACGAAACCACCACGATGCCGGTGGTGCGGTGTCTGGTCTACAAAGCATTATCCAAGCTGGCAAGGCTTAAGCTTCCCCCGCAGGCCGCCAGTTGACCTCTGGAAGAAACAGGTACTGAAGTTCTGATCTGATCCTGTTCCTATAAAGCTCTCAAAGTGTATTTTAAAGAGTGGGAATAAGAGCACACGAAGTAGCCTCTGCCTGACGGCTGGAGCAGTTAAGGTCTGCAGCAGTTCCCGGGGTACCCGTGACCGTTCAGTTCACTGTCGCTACAGACAGACACCGCACACACCTACAGCGTTCCCACTGTACGTCTCCAGCTACGTTCACTATTTCAGAAAGCTTTTAACCAGGCTCCACCAGGGGACAGTGACCATCCTTGACGATTCTGTCATCAAACAATCTGCTCTGAGAAATAAGCATTTCAAGACCTATAAATGTACATCATCACAAGCCACAATAACCCCCTGGAGACAACATCTGCTCCTTCTGTCCCGTAATACGTCCCTGGCTTTAGAGACAGTTCAACCAGCTACGGTGCAGAGCGGGGGACCGTAGTATTTGAGCAATGAAGCCAGGAACTGCCATACCTCGGTTTTGTACGGACTGGAAATTACTGTGAAGTATTTCCCCTCCTTTTTACTCAGCTCTAAAGTAGAAAAACTCTCATAAGGAGAGAATCAACAGCACGCAACCAAGCACACGCACAGAAATCGAGGTGTACTGGTAAGCACAAACGCCCGCCCCGCCTCGCCCCGCAGCCGCCGGCCCAGGCGATGCGAAGCACGCTCACATCTGTCTCATTCGCTGCCGACGGCGAACCAGAAGATCGTCCCCGCGCAAGCGGGGAGGAGGAGTTGGGTTGCAGCACGCCCAGCGGCTGCCAGGCGCTGGCTTCAAGGCGAGCAAGGGCTCGCCTTGCATATATTACCGAGCAGCACTTCTTGCCCACATTTCCCTCCAACCAAGATTAATTGGGGTCTCAAGTATTCGGTGCCAGAGAAGCAAAGGGTGAAGGCAGAGGTGATGTGATTCCACTGGCAGCAGTGTCCTACGAGGAATAAAACTGCCGAGTCCGTTTCCCTGACAAAGGCCAGCAAACGCTGTTCCCTGTTCAGTATCACTGACAAACATTTATTTAATTGGATTTGAACAAAGGACAGGAGGCTCACCTATACAGTACAAGCTCTCGTAATATAAACTACATAAAATACTCCAAAGCTAGACAGTATCAACAGTGTTCAGTAAATCATAAACAGCCACCACGAGAAATAAAACCCAGAAACCACTCTGCACCAGCAGTTCAGTACTCTGCAGGTTAATTACTTCAAAGCTCACGATTTCAGACTGAGGTGCTCAGAAAAACAGCTATTTTTAAGTAAATGTGTCTGTTGGTATCTCAGTGTGGGCAAGTCTTTTCAGATTTTGCCCAAATCCGCACCTGACACTCCACTTAGCTTTGTAGCTATTGCAGATCAAAAATCGCCCTCAATTTCACGGTGGGCTACTCTGCTTAACACAAAACAAACATCATCTGCATTTCTTCCACGTAGTATCTGGGTGCTTTCAAAGGCATTCCCTGACAGACGACAGCTGGAACCGTCAAAGCAGCAAAAACCATGAGTGAAACATAACGCATGTATACAAAAGAAATAATCAAGGTGCCCCAAGAGGTTTCAGTTACTACGGACTTTCTGCCGCTGCTGTCTCATTACCATGTATCTCAGGAGCCGGAAAGCTGATGGGATGTATGTCTTCGATTGCAACAACCGATTTCAAGGGCAGGTAATGTTGTCCCAGCTATTTTTCCTCAAGCAATCACCACCTCGGGGTGCCATTCCACGAGATGTCCTACGCCAGTTTAGCTGCCCGACACTGCTGAGCAGCGGAGGTCCTGCTCCAGGCTCTCCTCCTCCCTTTGCGCTCATACCCACTCCATCCTCTCAGATCCCATCGTGCTGCCACTCACCTTTTGCCAAAGTCAGCACATACCTGACCGCACAATAATCCAATTCACCTCACTGCAGCAGCAGAAAAATAGCCTGGCAAAAAAAGAGTACGCTGCCATTCTAGTGAGCTGAATCAGTTTACCATGTGATTAAATAAGTGCCAGAGCCAGCACAAGAGATTTGGAAGGCAGGAGGGGAGGTTTTGGAACAGTAAGCTGTGAATTCAGTTCAACCAGCATGGGGGGAAATCATACCTTCAAGCCAACTGGGTGCCTGCCAGCTTCACCCATCTCACCATCCTAACTGGCAAGCGTCAAAGAGATCAAAGAGACAACCAGCCACTGTGAGCTGTCTCACAACAAATTATTTGATCATCTGAACCAAAAACCAACAAGATGCACAGCAAAAATTAACCAGATTGCTAAGATCGAGTTATGAGTCATAAGCAACCACCGTCTCCACACATCCTTAGCTAAGACTGGCGATCCGCCCTACGCCACAGAGGTGCAGAGCATCCTTCAGGAGTGTTCTGGCACCTCCTTGGAAGCTTTTACAAACCCGAAAAACAGGTGTCCCCAGCATCGCCCTGGCGTGTTCCTGACAGCGGCTGTTTTCGGGGAGTCTGCCACACGATATCACAACTCAGCAAACCATTCATATCAGCAAATTTCACCAATCGTCCCCAGGTGACCGGATGTCTCGCAACAGGCACAAACCAGCAGTAAAATCCCTGAGTTCACATACTCACCATCCATAAGGAGCCAGTGGCCAGTTAGGACCCAGATAAGGACAAGCATCACGGACAGAGAAAATGAGAGCAACTCAGCAGCAGTGAAACGCCCGCAGCAGCCAAAGGAAATCCTAGGAACAACATAAACATTAGCTACGAGACTTTATGTTTCCATTTAAAGAACAGAAAATGGACGCTGTTGGAACAAGGCTCAACTGCTGATGAAAGATGCCAAGAACAACTGAAGGGAAGTTCCTTTGCCACAAATAGGTACCAAAACAGCAACAAAATAAAAGCTTTCCTCACATTCAAATAACGTGTGTAAAGCCTGAACTAGAGAGATGGAAAAAACCCTGTAAATCCTGGCACCTCTCTTGAAATGGTTACCGTGAATGCTATTTCCTAGCACCGTCTAGGATAGTGCTTTCTGCAACATGAACTCCAGTCACAAGGTTAAAAAAAAAATTAGTTTCAAAACATGACATTAACAACTGTCATTTTCACCAGTGTAACTACAGTCTCTGAAAGATACAGCATCCAAATCCATAGTTCAGCGTTAACAAACATTAAAATCCAATACCAAATCCCAAACTCCGAAATCTCAGCCAAAATAAGCCAAACTTCGTAAAAACCACTGCTGGGAAATCTAGTCCCCTGCAACGGTACCGCATTTCCCAGGCTGGCAAGCTCGCCCGACTTGCAGAAACTGTGCTTCCTCGTTTCAAAGTGGAAACATGGTGTTGGCACAAAACATACGCACAAACATCAGCCCTGAAGCCCTGAGATTAACGCTCGTCACCAGAGACTCCCTTAAAGAATTCTCATTAAAAGAACAACATACAAGAGGAGGAGCAAAAGATTTCTCAAGTCCTTACTTGTTTTGAGGTGAACAAGGCCGCGTTAAGTACTGGCACATCGGGAGCAGAAGGAAAGCGAAAGCTATTGTGGCAAGGACTGGAAAAAGAAGAAAAGGTAATATTAGTACATTCAGACCTGATTTCTACAGTACACAAACAAGCTTCTCCAATTTGAAAAAGCCCTTGCCGCCATGTCCCATTATCATATGCTGCAGCATTATTAAAGCAAGAGCAGCTCAAGGCTCCAAGGTTTTCTGCAGAACTCCTATTGTTAGTGTGCTTTCAAACTTCAGTCAGAATGAAAGCTCTCAAAGGAGTGCAATGCCCCATCCCCAGACCTTGGGGGGGAAAAAGTCTTAAAGCTATTCATGAACATGTCAGCAAGAAAAACAGTTTTCAAATGTTCTGGGAGTCAAAAAAAACCAAGAACTTACTACAAACTGGTTTTAAAGATTCTTAGGTTCTTTTAAAATTCTTCAGCATATGACACAGACTAAGTCAGCATAATAAAGGGTTTTTTTCCCCACTTTTTCACTAAGACAGTCGCTATTTTCCCCCATCGCACTCAAAACCCTGTATTCATTACTGAAACACAGTATAACTTAAAATAAGTTATATTCAGTAGCTGGCATCTTAAATTTTTTAAAATATGAAGTGCTTTAAGTTTTTGAAAACAGGACAATAAAAATACATAAATATTCAAATAGAATATTTCCATAAACATTTTCTTTTTTAAGAAGCATACTTATCCCACCCACGCATTTGTAAAACCATTTAGTAACTGCTGGTATTTATAATAGTTCTTCCTTCCCTTTTTTTACAAAATAACAGCACTGAATTCGTACTAAGGACTGCTTAAAGGGCTGAAGAGCGAGGGCATGGCGACACAGCCGTGTCAGCAGGACGCATCCCCAACGGCTGTAGCACGAACAGACTGAAAGGGAAAAGGAAGTCGCTTGACAATTCTGCATGCTGCAAATCAGATCTTTGTGCTGTCCTCTACTTATTCCTTAAAAAATTGGGCTGGTGGTTGTTGGGTTTTAAAAGGGATTTTTTTTTTTTTTTTCTCTTCTCAAATGAAGATGATGGGAAGGAATCAAACATTCTCTGTAGCGCACAGCTTAAGCCAACTGGAGAAAAGAAATCAGTTTGGTCAAACCATATCTTTCCACCCCTGAATTCTGCCCCTTCTGGTGGGAGGAAGATTTAAAAAAAGATCAATTCATTTAAAAAGAAAATTTTAAAAGGGGTCTGTATGCAAACAGCACCAGGGAAACTCACGGTTCTGTCACTATGTCAGAGAGGAGGATAAAAAGCAGAATGGGAAGGGAAAGAATGAAGAGTGTGGCGACTGCACAGGTTGGACTCGGAACCTTTCCGGGGCGCCTGGCAAAGAGCGCTGCCCGGGAAAACCCGTGCCCCCGTCGCCCCAAGCCCTGCAGGCCTCCCCGCCTGCCTGCCCTGCTCCCCAGCCCGCCGGCGCCACAGGACGGGCCCTTCCCCACCCAGACCTTGCAATCCTCCTCCCCCTTCCTCCCTCCAGCTCCCCAGCGGGGGACCCTGCGCCTCCTGTCCTGCTGTCCCCAGCCACTGCCACCCCAAAGCCGGCCTCATTCAGGGAGTGTAAGAATTAAAATGTAAGCGCACTAATAGTGCCCACGAGTACCCGCTCTCAGTCTTGTTCCTGCCTGTCCAGACTTCCAGCCACAAGTCTCCTCTTCCCTCAATACCTATTATATTCCTTTGGCAATCCCTTGGCTTAACTCCTGTCTGCAGGCCACGCGCCAGCTCTTCCGCTCTGCCCTCTGCCTCGCAGCTGGTCCTGCCCTCGGGCTGTCTGCTGCACCTACCCTCGCTCCTGACTCTTCCCCGAGAGGCAAATCTTTGCGGGAGGAAGATTTAAGAGGGGTTTAAGAAACCAGACATCGGCTAGAATTTAGATGTTCCCCCACATCAGCCTCTAAAATCTACAAAAAGAGGGTGTAAAATAGCACTCCTTGAGCTTCAGGGGACAGCGGGACGAGTCCCACCGCTCCGAGTCCAGCGGGGGCCGCATCCTGCCGTACGGCCTCTGCCGAAGCTTTGCATTTTAGCGGTTCTGAGGCCAACATGCCCCGTGCTTGGTGACACCCTCTGGGGCAAGAGCGAGGAAAAGCACAGAAGTACCATAACACCAGGTTCAAGAACGAAGATAGGCAGTGCACTAATCCGGACAGACTCGATCCTCTTCAACCGGCAGCCAGCCCCACTGACAGTATCCTCTGATTACACACCACAAACGTTACAAATGGAGTTACAAATGTCAAGGTCATTCTGGAAATAAACGGACCAATAAGCTTGACAAATTGAAGTTTGTCTTTTGTTATAGATCTTCCCTTATAATATCTTCTACACATACTCCTCTAATATCTAGCATACGGTAGAATTTATATGAAGTAATAATTTATTTTTAAGGAAAGAATATATTGGACACAGGTCAAAGTTATAAAAGTAGCATTCAACAGACCTCTACAGGACTGTGCCTGCCGAATTACAGGCAGGAGTCTCAAGACTCGTGTCGAGAGCAGAGATTTACATTTCACCCATCAACATCAGCCCCATTTAAGAGGCTGCAGAGGACGCGTAGCTCAGGAGTTAAATCACGAGGGAAAAGCCTGCGTTGCTTATACATGAAGTAGGGGAGGATGAGAGGTATTCAGGGGTTAAAAATCTTCACAGACTCAGTATGGGGACTGAGGAGTACAATTTTTAAAAGCTGCTGCAAATTTGGAGCAGTAGGAAGAATCTTGCTACCCTGAACAGAAGCTGGTCTCGAAGAACTGCAAAAAGATCAAAAGGGCAAAATTTTCCAAAAATCAAAGCCCTGGTATTTCCTTAAGCGACAAAATGTCGTTTTGGTTCTAAATTCAAGCAGTACAAAAGAATAATATTCAAAATGCTAGTGAGACCAGAAGTACCCGTGAAACAAAGAAAAAGTGCGTAACAGCAAACCCCAAAACTAAACGAGGCAAAGGCGGCTCTGGAGAGGATCGCCAGAGTCATGCTGTGATCCTGTAAAGTACCTGAATTATGAAATACCAGGTACAGTTCTGAGCACTGATTTATAAACAAGCGAACTTTACATAAAATAATACATCCAGCGTCTTTCAAAACTCTGGCAATTTATAGTTCAGTAGGTGTTGCAAATCTCTAAGTGGAAAACACTTCTCAAATACTACTTGTCACTTTATTAATAGCTACAGAGACATGCAAATACAACTGTGAAACCCGATGGGGTTTTTTTTAAATGTACTATGACACGTATTATAATTCTTATCAACAATATTTCATTGTATCAATGCTTTCTGTTCTATTCCAATTCTTATAAAGAGAAGAAAAAACTTAGTCACCTGCCGTGCATATTGTAAAGACAACTTGAACTGAATCAAAGAAGAAGAACATAACTAGGAGAGACACCGACGCTCCGATCGGCAGGAACAACGCCTGGGTAGAATCAATGGTTTGAATACCTGCAGAAGAAAGAAGGTGACATTGAACTTGGGCCGTTTCTTACCACGCGCACACTGCCAGCCTGCCCTCACCAGCACAACCGGGGCCTCTGACAACGTGCTCCAGGGCAGTGCTGGTGCCACAGGCGTGTGCTCGCAGATCCTCGCGCGCCATCGTGACCAAGCCCAGCGAAAGCCCTGCTTTGCAGAATCCAAGAACTGAAAGTTGAAAGAAAACGTATGATTTTTTCCTTGTGCCATAGATAGAATGAATAAAAAGTTACAAAAATTATCATTATTGAGTGACTGGGAATCATACAGCAATTATCTATTTGCTTCGCTTTGCACTGAGCAACATGAAGGTGTTGAACAGAGCATGTAAAGGTTTTATCGAACCTCTCGGCACGAGGTAAAGAGCCTGACCAACAGCAGAGCGCAGGCAGCGTTAGGCTGCCCCAGCTCACGAAAGGGCTGCCACCGCTTCAAATTCCCCTTGGGTGAAGGCCCCCACGCACTTCGATTGTATCGCTGATTGCGATCCCCGGAGAACATCACGCCTAACAATAAAGGGCAGTTTTCAAAAAACACCCAAGTCATTTACCTGCTTATGAAACCACGAACTCAGTTCAGCGTGCACTATAATCGCCTTTTGTGCTAAAACCCAAGCGATTCATGCTCACGTCGTATAGCTGGAAACAATTTTAAACAGTGCAGAGATACTCAAGTATTTTATTCTGATTATTTCCCCCACCTCAACCATGCAGTGTGACTCGCAGGGATATTAATAATGGGACGGGACATTTTCTACTATATTTTACCACGAGTTTTTAAAATTACTAACAAAATTGAGAAGATCAGGCTTTGAAAAGCCCACCTGTCCCCGCAAATATTAACACTTAACCAGTCTCTGTAGCTGTATTTACATTTGATCGTGGGGGGGGGGAGAAGCAATAAGTAGTAACCCAATTACAAATACAAGACATACTTATACTTGTGGAGCATTAGACAACAGGTAACATCTGAAGTAGTCGCTCGGTAAGAAGTATCCAAAATGTCTCTAATGAAAAATTAATACAAGACTCGGATTGAAATGAGATCTAAACCCAGATTATCATCACTGCGTTACCCCAGAATAATCAGACACTGCTGTATGAAGCAGGGCTGTACCAGCCCCAGGATTTTAAGGACAAGCTTTTAGGTTACCAAGCAGAAAATCCGTGCATACGTATGTACGCGGGTATACACAGACATACACATAAAGTATACATATACACGCATTGTCCGTGTGCGTGAGAACGGGCCTATTTTACGTTTTTCTGTGGAAGAGTAGCAAGTTGGCTAAATAACGGGTTACCTACACAACTCATCGTTACCGCTGCATCCGAGTACGCATTAACCATTGCCATAAAAGAAAAGCTAAACAATGAGCATGCAAGCCACGACACCTGCACTGTATGGGCATTTATTAGTTCAGGTCACGGATCTATTATTCTTATATAAGTGGCACAATAAATTTAAAAGACAAAAAGTAGAGGAACTCAGTCACTTGGGATTTCTGTGTTACTGAGGCCTGGTACAAAAGGGTAACGTACAATACAGATAGTCCAGTGACGACAGTGCGAAGACACAGAAATCCCTGCGTTCTCATCTGTGACTTACATCTAGTTCCTTCTGCTTTGAGAAAGAGCATTTATTCACATGCCCTTCAGCTTCCCAAGGGAAAAACCAACCAAAGCAAAAACCCAGACATGACATACTACAAACCACCTTGGCACACCGGAATCAGTGCCTGCAGTGTTAAATGGCAAAGTTCCGCATTTCCCTTCTGATCATTTTGACAGCTAATCCCCTTGCTGCGCTCGCTCCCCGGCCCCCGGCTGGCTTCTCGTACTTCCCAAGCCAAAAGCCTCAAGTGTTCGTTGCTGAATCACCAAACCACAGCAACCTCTCTGCTCTGTGTTGTCAACAGAAGCAGTGCTCTGACAAGCACCTACATTCCAAGTCTATATTTAAAAAAAAAAAGCAAAAGACACATACAACACAATGTATGTTACTAATGTTATAATTTTTAAGCTGTATTTCTTACTTTAAACAAAGCAACCTTAGCATTCAGGGGGTTATGCACAGGGCTGCTCACCTCTCTCACTCCTGTCTTCTAAACTTGCTGCAACCATTCATGCTAGAGCCTGTTCTCAGAACATACCCATATAAACCGCTCTAAGTTAAACTCAGGTGTGAGTTTACAGCACATCGTGTACAACGCATTCCACTCTAACTGTTGACGTACATATTTTTACCTGCAAAACAGTGCATCTCAAATGGCCGAGCTGCCTGGCATCTATTTACGGATTACCGAGGGGACAGCCACCCCGTAGGAGCTGACGTGTCAATCCCCACTCCCAACAGACCGCGTGTGGACATGTGTTTTGTTGTCCATTACCAATGCGTTGCCCAAAGCCACGTGAACTCTACACTTCAATTTCTCTATTGATAAATCTGAATCATCCTTACGGACTTGTCAGCGTACCACGAGATCTCTCATTGCTTACGGACTGGCTAATACATCATCGCGATAAACTGCAGACCAAAAGAAGTTACATTCCCTTCTCATAACTGTGTGGGGTTTTTTTAAAAGTAAAGCAGTTTCCATTTCCAGTAAAACCTGACAAATTGTGCAGCATGCAATTTCTACCCAGTATTGAAATGTTACGGTGATGTTTTAAATTTAGCTTCCACAGGCATGAACTAGATAGCAGCGTTAGTGCATAGCAAGATGGTAAGCGCCGAGACAAACAGTTCCTTTTTATCAGGTGAATCTACAGCCCACGTAGCTGAAACACAGGGATGGATGAAGCAAAAGCAGCACACTGAAGCGAGGAAAGAAAGATAAGGAGTAAAGCTAACCCTTACTGTTATTGGTGCTGTTGCCATTAAAAGACCCAGCTGCGCTGCTATTGTCTTTCTCTTTGTCTTGATTCTCAAAGTCCATGTTAAGAGACCTGCAGGAAACAAAGCAAACTTAACAGGCAAGTTTCAATCTCCTATGTAGGCTCATCAGCTACGGTCTCATTACTGTTCCACCACAGCACCCTCTCCCTGAAAAAGCCCTTTAATGCTGGTTATGAGATAAAACACCGTACACACTGGAAAATTTTTAAAAAATTGCTTATAGTTAGGGATGAGGCACCAATCACACAGGTTCTAATAGCGAGACTAGTCACCGCAGCGGCTGAACTGCTAAGTGCTAACAACAAACCGCAACAAAGATACTTATCTGCATTACTGGCAAGTGATGGAAATGCAATAAATGTGTCAATTCTCTGATGTATATGAACGCTTTCCGAGTTCTCATTTTGATGCTTTTCATTCAAATTGAACAATCGGGTTTCATTTTTAAAGCAGTATTATCTCCTTCCTCTAAATCCTGTTATGAATGATGACCAAAACTAGCTTCTAAGTACTTGTCTGCTGAATGCAAGGTCTTACTCAATTGTAAAAGTTTCCACGAAGCCTGGAAAGTCACCAGCTCCATATTTCAGATACAGGCAGAGCAGATGACTAGGCAAAGCCTGAATAAGCAGTACACGTTGACAGAACTTAATTCATCCATAGGAGCTAAGAACATTCCCCTATGTACCCAGCTCAGCTCTAACTGATTTATCTTTTCATTCTGATACACGCACTTCAGAAAAATTCAAAAATAACACAGTATTCTACCCCTTTTGCCACAGCCTTTGACTTTGACGCAACTTCTAAATTATAATCTAACAAATTTTGGCATAACTTTCTGAAACGGGGGAATTTCATTTAAGGTCCGTTTTGGCCAGCAGTCATTTCTATCGTTAAATTCTAGGTTGTTTTATATAAAAATACTAGCAATCAAGTTTACCATGACAGTCTCTCATTCTGATACATGCATGTTACCCACGACTTAGCTGCAGATTTATTTATTCAAATAAGCTACTGAGAAGCACTGTGCAGCTCCTGTCTTATCTCTGCAGCAGCATCCAATACCAAGTAGTTCAATAAAACTTCCAGGTCAACAGGCATTAAACTCCTGTTCAAGTTGAGCTGTGAGTAATCGTACTACCCAAAGCAAACAAATTTTATTAATTTGTCAGACAAGTAAAAAATACAGCACGATCTTCTATACAATTCTGCAGGCACCAAAGCGATTTCATTTCGGTGTATAGGTTACCCACGGCAATGCACAGGTGAGCGACTTTGTGCTGCAGTCACGCAGCCTGCCATCAGGCACATCTGGGTCTATGGTATCAAGACAGGCGTGGTGTTAAGAGAGGGGTTGAGCAGTTTCACTGTATAAAACAAAAAAAAGGCTCTTCCAGTCTAAAACGGGTTGGCTTCTTCTGCTTCTAGTATGCAAGCGCTCCCAAACAGTGGCATGGAATTAAAGCAGCTTTCGGGCTCAGGCAATAGATGAGGAAGCTTCAACCTCAGACACAGAGTACTTCTGCAGAGATTGCGGATCATCAACTAAAAGGTTATCGAAAATACAAAGAGGCAATGGAGAACACTAAAATTCTAACAAATTAAACTGTTCTTCTTAGCTTGTTCTTCTAAAGATCCCTCTGCTCTGCGTCTTGTTTGGCGTGCCTTTATCCTTCACTCACGCTACCTTTTTCCCCATTAATGCATTGTAGCCTCGTAATTTTGCTCTCAAGCTATAAAAATCCAGGAGGAGGCTGACAACCCTCCAGGACTTGATCCAAGATTCAGGCAAACAAGAGAATTCTTTTCTCCGAGCAGCGTTTCATTCCTCTCTGAATTGGCACCGTTTAGCGAGAACTTCACGCCATCGTTCTCCCAGTGGCATCGGGCAACTCGTACTTTAAGGGACTGCTATCAGCAAAGAACACTGGAAAGAAACTGTTAGATCTACTGCTCATAAACAACTTCAGCCCTTCTTCTTTCATTGCAATTTTTCTTTCATTTCTTTTTCTTTCATTGCATAGTGTCAGCAATTATTACTTTATTACCCATAAACATCCCCACCTCAAAAATAAGCATAAATTAGGAAATTGCTTTCACTTAGCAACACAGCTGCTCCAAGATCCAAGACAACTTCTGAATAATCTCCAACCATTTTATGATTTGGCCCTTCCCTCTGCTACAAATTATCACTAACATAATAAAAATATTGAGAAGCGACCACTAAAACGTCCTCCAAGAAAGTTAAAAATCATATTGCAAAACAAGATAGACTGAAAACTACTGGACTGTAAAGAAATCGCAAGCTGAGAAACATTTGCTTTTTTGTTCAAGCTTCTGCTGGGCTTCCAAAGGCAGCGCTCGGCCAGCACCTCCCACCGGGCAACGAACTGCACAGGTGCTTCTTCCGTGGGTCCGCGCAGTTCAAGCTGGTGGGATTTCTAGCGCAACGGTTCAAAGCAGGCAGGGCTCAGGCTCCCCCAGGGAACCGCTCAGTAGGGTTACGCTCAGGCCAAAGGAATGAGTAAGCTGCTGGCACGTTACTACCACGAAAGTTCAGATTCAACTATGGATCACTTCCACTGCAGGAACGCTTCAGGGAAACCCTGCAGGAGAATATTCTTATGAAACAATGGAGGAAATATGAAAGCAAGCATGTGTCTATAGAGTCGCTTGCAGATGCAGTATGTTCTTGCCCTACTCAGTGAGGACAGTCACCCATCGTAACAGCTCTGGGAGTATGAGAATTGTGGCTTGCCACAGAATTGCCAGATTCCAATTGCTCTAAATAAAAAATTACAATTAGAATCAGTCATTGACCCGAAACAGTTTAATTCAATCAAATCTCAGAGCATATTATAGAGAGAGCACCTAAAATATGTTGTGTGCTCTAACATTGCTTATAAAACATTGCTGTGAGATTAAAGGACAAATTCCAAATCAAGATCTGGAGTGGGAATAAGAATAGGGGAAACAATAGCAGAAAGTACACGTAAAAACGTTTTCGCTGCCTGGATGGAGTAAGAACGCCCGAGCCCACGTCTCGGATCCGAACATCTCACCTACAGCAGCTATTTTCCGTGCAGCCGCTTGTGCGTGCACACGTGCAGGCACCTTCTGTAGCGTTCGGTGAGCAGGTCTGTCCAAATCCCCGACTCCAGCCTGCCAGCACTGCGGCTGCAGCTGCTTATGAACTCCACAGCCTTTCTCTTTAAGTTTTATTGTGAAATATGTATCTTGATTTCTGTAAATGTCAAGTCATAAAGCTTAAGGCCACCGTTTGAACTGTTTTCTATTTACACACATATTTTAGGTACCCAAAGCCTAGAGACAGAAGACACCAGTTTCATCCCATGCTTCTTGGTTTGGTTTAAAAGCAGATATGTGAACAGGTAGATTCTGGGTTAAATCAGGCTTTACATAAGCTGAGAGACCATGTCTGGGTATGTGATAGGATAGAAAAAGATTTAGCTGTTACCGGCCTGCAAAGTAACCCCAACACTGGGATCACAGAGAAGCACTGGGACAAGAACAGGTGGCTGTCTTGCAAGAACCCATAGGAAACAAACAATCTGTTTCAAGCTAAGCTCCCTTCTTTAAAAAAATATAACCAACGCATATACCTGCGTGCTCCAGTTTACAGCTTGTCACAGTTTAAAAGATTACACTTGCCCCTTTGGCAGTCAATAAGAAAGTACATCAAGTTCAAAGACTGAGACTAGACAGTCAGAATGTGTAAGGGAGAGATGTTCAGAAGGGCTTGAAGCTAAAACCCCTGACTCAGCACAAATGTAGGAAGGAAACGCTCGTTCATCCACAGAAAGAGGAGCAGGAACTCAACTCTACGAACTGTATTTCGTTCTGCATGCGGGCTTTGCCCATGATCTATTAGACATTTTCCAAATATCTTGGGGGGTTGGGGAGGTTTGTTTGTTTGTTTGTTTCATTTTTGGACAAACGCTGCTTGTATGAATAAGGACAGCGGAGCAAGGTTTTCCTTTGCTCCCCTGCATTAGATTAGATCCACCAGGCACGTGGATTTTATCCTAATGACTCGACTCACCCACCCAATTCTTTCTGATCCTATTACTGCACTTCTGTTTAAGTCACCTGCCAGCAATACCACAATAACGGTTTGCTTCTCTTCAGACTGAAAATGGGAAACCAAACCCACTTTCTGCGACATGAAGGTTAACTAAGGAGTGCTATTTGCTTTTTGTCTTACGACAGCTCCGTTGGAGACGAAGCACTCCAATCTAGATGAAGAGATCATTGCTGTCATTTGAGAACGAGCACCCTGAGCCGTAACCTCCATCTTTCTGGCAAGTCACTTTTCTAAGAAAATCCACCCACTCTGCCAGATGTTTTTATTTTACTACTTTAAGAATTTCCAGATTAATTTAATTTTGCAATTTACTACCACACTTGAATTTCTCAAGTAACTTAAGCGTATCTTAGACCCCTTTGTTAACACCACTGTACAATTTTCTGTAAAAAACTGCTTTTGACCTACTTGCTGACCAAACACAATGGCAATTTGTCCAAGTTGCCATCATAACTGCGGGTTTCAGCTCAGACATCTGCTACCTATAGGAAATTAATTAGGAAATTAATTTTAAAACTAGGGGACCCTAGCTTGGTCTGTAATAGCTTGCATCTTCGGGTCTTCAGGATGCTGCGTGCAAAGGAAGTGGACCAGAACAGGGCGCTTCCTCAGTTGATTTGTATCCATCACCGTTTCGCTACTTCATCCCGTAGGGCAGATCGTTCTGCCGTTTGCAGCCCTTGTTACGTGAGCAGTTTTAAATGTAAATCGTAGACAAGATGGTAAAAGAGCATGTGCGTACAGGAATAGGATGGCAAACAGCAGGGGAAAATTTTTAAGAGCAAGGAGCTCTGAGGAGGGCAGGCAATTTAAGTTCAAGAACTCCTGCTGGTTTATATTGCATTATGTTTTCACAACTGAATTTTAATAAATGCTATGGCTTCTCGCAGCCAGATGCATTGTTCCTTTTTACACAACTGCATAAATTCAAATAGTTAAAAATTTAATTAGTCTGTATGCTAGACTGACTCAAAACTTGAAGAAAAAACTAAACAAATACAACTTTTTTTTTTATTTATTATTATTTTTAGCTTCTCTAGATTTTGTCGTCCTAAGGCCTTCTATTTTAATTCCATCAGCAGGTTACCTAAGCACCTATTCCATCAGCAGTGCAGTTACCTAATACTCACTAGCAACAACAGACACCTCTTAACAAAAATTGGCTCCTTCATTATATGATTTTATTAACTTATGAGGGCAATGTAAAATCTCTTATCCTACCAGCTGCGACTTACATCATATGTATGACCATGGCTATCATTTATTTCGGGAACACCCGTAGCAGTTCAGAGACTTCACAGTGAATGTATGGCCTTTCACCATAGACTTGTTAAATGAAGCAATGTTCTTCAAGAAACAGGAAGAAAAACATGCTGTACTTGGGAAAAAAAAAATACTTTCATGCCGTGATTAATTTTTTTTTTTTTAATATGTCAGTATGAATCTCATTCCTTAGGTGCCACTACATTAAAACAAACGGTATAATACAAGCTGCAAGTCTAAAGGGACAACAATGTTTTCTCTAAACTGTCCTCAAGTCTCCTAGAGTGGGGCAAATTTGATTTTTGAAGATTCAAACTTATCCTGCAGCAGTTCTCAGACACTGCGCTGGAACTGAACGCTGACGGTGTTTCCCACTTCTCTATGAAGCTGTTACTCACACTCCAGTAAATAGCACTGGGACTCGGGAATCTGTTTTACAAGCCTTGTTTGCAATCACAACAAGGACATGCCGAATGGACCAACACCGAAACATTATACATAAAATGCTACTATCGATAACATTGCATTCCTATCTCTCTCAACAATCCTTTTATACCCTCCAAAATTCAATTTTACAGAGTTGTCTTCAAGGACGAACTTCTAAGTTATCTCATATGTGCTTGTAACTTGACATACAATCCTGTCTTTCAGAAACCCCAACTAGCTACTTTTTCTTCCTTTTCCATTTCCTTTTCAGAAACAAGAAATATTTCATTTACGTTACCCATCAGTCTGACAAAGATACAATGAAACGAAAGGCATAAACATAAACTGTATTCAGTCACTTGCCTTGTTGTTATTGGAAAAAGAAAAATGCTGCGGAACCTTAAAGAAAAATCTTACCTGAAACTGCCGTAGACTATGAGGAGAATAGAAATCAGGAAAGTAGACACTTGACTGGAATCCACAAGGGAATATGCCCTGGAATTGGGAAAAAGAAGGCAGGTGTGTCATCACGAGAGTCCATTTCTCCACTGCCATTTGCTAGTTCTTTTTCTTATTATAATACAAATGCAGAATCGGATGACCAATCTTTATGGCAGCTCTTTCTAAAGGTCTCGTATCATCTGGGAATATAAAACATGTACCTTGTAAATTAACTTTTTATATTCAAGACCGTAGCATGCAAAACCTGTACAACAACCAAAGGACAATTCAAAATCCTTGCGGTAATTCGTTCTGAACTCACCACATTCAGATTTTTTTTCTCAAACACATTAAAATTGCTTCGATTGCAACTAATGCAACCTTGCACGTAAATAGCACTAACCTGTTTTCTCTAAGGCTTCTTATGTCTTAACTGATAACAGTTAAGTTGCAATATGGCAGTCAAGGTTCATTTAGTCCAGGAAAAAACAAAACAAAGCCCCAAACCCCACAACAAGCTGCAATATATGTTTATTAAACCTCACACAATTACATCCCCATGACATCTCGCAGACCACTTGATACAGGATTCCCCATAGAAATTTCAGCAGGAGATTTAAAACTCAGGGTTATTTAGATAGATTTCCTGGTACAACATACCTTTGTCTTTAAAGCACAGAAACATAAATACTAATATTTGCTGGTTTTTCTTCCCATCCTTGACAGACCAAACCCTACTCTGTAGCTTACGCTGAAACTTCTTTTGATCTGGACATTGGGACAGAGGCAGCCTCGGCAAGTTCCCAGCTGGGGAGAGGGGCTGACATACCAGAAAATCCTTTAAGAGGGACCTTGAGGAATGGACCAACAAGACGACGACAGCTTGGAAGTCACAAGAGAAACGATCGCTCCCTCTACTTAGCACTTGTGAAGCCCTGTCTCAAGTACTGCCTACAGCTTTGGAGGCCCCAAAGGAGAAAAGCCCTGGCACAGCGCAGTAAGGCAGGCGGAGGGCCACCGCCGTGGGGTACAACATGCGGGGGAGCAGCCAGGAGCCACGCTACAACTCCCAACAGTGTCTCAACAACTTGTGCTAAAGTAATGGAAAAGAATAACGCCCAACATTAATTGCATCAGCCTTATCCTACAAAAAAAGATAACTAAACATTTCTGAAAACCAACCGAAAAGCCTAATTTCAGCAAGACTATGGATATGGAACGAAGGTAATTGAATTACATGATAGTTCCAAATTAAATATCACTAAGCAAATAAAAACTAAAGCTACAAGACAGTTAAAGAATCACTCATCCCATTCCCAATTTAAAAGCAATTTAGAGAAAATTACCAAACCACTAGACACAGACTTTAAAATACTTCTTTTAATATATAAACACAAATGTGAACCTTCTAGTATAGAAATTCAATATTAAACATCACTGAAAAACAGACTGCCTCTTTTAGATGAAATTATATACTTGCCAAATAAGCTTTTAAGAAATGAACTACTTTTGTTAATTACCATAAATAACTTCACTCTTATCCCACACTAAAAGTGAAAAACAGATGCCTTATTTGCTCCTAAAGTTGGCCAACACATAAAGACAATCCTAAGCTTTGTATAGTTTTTTTAATTTCGATCATGTTTGTTGACCTTTCGTTTCCAGGCTGTGGAACAGAGGTCTTAAAAGCATCCATGAAGATCAATACACTGCATTGCGAATACACGCGATATGTAACTAATTAATTTACAATCAGTGCATACATAAATGCCGCTCGGGCTATATACGATACAGTTTGAGCCAATGATTACAGCTAAGCAGACACCGAGAAGACGGCCGAAGGATGAGCACGCTGGTTTCTGTCCTGTTACTAGCTTCAGTTTCAGGGGGAAGCATTCCCTCACCCGCCCTTGAGTGAAGGGAAAGGGAAACTTCCTATCCTGTTTGGATTTGAGAATAAATAGTGGAATTCATCTATTAAAAGAATCTTCAGGAACTCCAACTTCAATAGAAAAGCAAAATGATTGAATGGAATTTCAACTGGGATTAAACACGTCCAGGGTTACGCACTGAACTTTATTAACTGATGTTCATAAAATTATATCTTCATAAACTGGCAAATACTTTTGAGATGAACAATGTTTTCTATATAATTCATCATTCACTGGCAACTTTGGAAGCTATGATAATTAAAATGCCATTTCATCATAATTACTAAATATTAGTCAAAACAAGGCTGTAAACGTTAGAAAGATTTATAAAACAGATAAAACAAGGATGATACACGGATCGTGGATCAGCCCTGTGCATAATCCATTAAGCTTTGTATTAAAAACTGCGGGCCCTTTGGTACAATGACAGCAACTGAATGCCTGCAAACCCGTTCTAAACAACGATCTGTGACCCTGCGGACAGGCTGCAGCGCCGATGAGGACAGCCGTCTGCTGATTCCCTGCAAGGGAGGAGCGAGAACTGGAGTCCTTCCATCCTGCGCAAGAGATGTGCAATAGTGTAATTATGAACTCATCGCAGACCAGCGATGTTTCCTGACTTGTCCGCACGGAGATCTTATAGCAGGGCATCCTAAAAACTCCACGTTGGGATCGCGATTATGGTCTGGGAAAACTCGTGTTCGCCGATAGCCCAGCAAAGAGGGCCAGGGAGATACAGTCGCACTCTCCTTCTTCCCGAGGCAGCCGGACAAAGAGCAATGCACAACGCACACGGTATGGCACGTCTACGGGTAACCGCACGGCGGGAGTCAAGCGAGCAGCTCGGCCGTGCCCAGATTCCATCCAAAGTTTCCAACACAAGCAGCCCACAAGCAAACTGCAAGAATAATTTTATAATGCTGAAGTGAATCTCGTCATAATAAAACCCTGCGTCTTTTTAACATCTAATTTCCCTACATTATATAAGGTACTGCACAAAACCTGAAAGCAGAACTGATTCCTAAAATCCTAGCCACTGGACAGTTCATTAAGAGACTAAAAACCCTTGATCCCAAATAAACACTTCCTAATGCATTAACCTAGACCAGAGATAATAAGCAAATGACAGCATCACATGAAAGAATCGGGAAGTAAGATTACTTCAAAGTTTTGAACATTATTCAAAATGCCAGACAGTGATCTGCACGCCCATTTGTATTTTTAACCGAAATTTAAATGACCTCCTACAACTCCAACAGAGTCCATATGCATCTAACCGGATCCTCCTATAAGCATACTTCAAGTATGCAAGTTCACATACCCCCACAGCCAAACACGGCATCAGCGCTACGTTCTTCTCAAATGGGATCAGCCAAAACCAAAACAAAAACCCACACTTACAAAATTTTTCAGAAGTCAGAGCAGACTGTGCAGTCACATTTAACCAGCCTTCCACTGCACGTATGAAAACGAAACCGTCTCCCTTCTACAAGGTTCTTTTGTAAAATTAAGTCTTTAATCTCAGAACAAGCAGTGGAAACTTATGCACAGAAAACGCCTGTAACAAGCCCGTGCATAGCTATCATTCGACTTAAACGCTGATTTTAGAAGCAATTCTTAGTACTTACTACTTGAGAATCCACAAAGCAAAGATCGCTATTCTCCATTCTCATTCTGAAAATTAATACTGGATAAGGCCATGCTAAAGACTGCTGTCTTTTGAAGGACTTACTTTAGCGCACTTCACCTGCGGGCCACGTTACAAGAACAACTACCAATCCATTTCTAAACTCTAGTACGTATGCAGAACACATATACTCTAGTATATATGCTCAAAGTACAAAGACACCATTGGTTTTCCCAGGGAAGTACATTTTTTAGGATTCTTACACTACCACACCTGAAATTCAACATCCATGTCAGGAAGTTGCTTTAGAAGTTATTTAATCAGGCTGTCAGATTCTTGCTAACTCAGTCAAGTAACAAATAACTATTTACAGTTCTTAGACGATAAAATTAAACCCATATATTAGACCCAAGTACTTTATAAAACCAAGCACACCGATGGCTTACTTTTCTCTGTAAGCTCCTTTTCTCAGCCAGCTAGTGAGAGGTAACTTCCCAAACGCCTTCTCTACAACCCGAGATCTCACTCTGAACCTGCGTCTTTACACGGCTGAGATCAATTTCAGCAAATTCTCTGCCATTAGGCATCTATTTCTGGCAGCTTCATGGGCAAGTGCTTACAACACAGAGCCTGCTAAGGCATGCCAAGACAGAGACACAGCAAGCACTGTTCTGTAACATACTCTGTGTGTCAGCCCTACAGCTATACAGTGAAAGTATTGTCCAGACAACAATCCAAGCAGCGAGCTCGCCAGCCTGGCACAGCCCGCTCCATAGACCTTTACCTACAGAACAATTCCAGGGATGCCCAGCCATTGCGACACTCCACCACTGCCACCCGGCCCAAACAGCAACCATGCACAATACGCCACGCCAGTTACAGCTGGCGTTCCAAGCAGCACTCTCCCTTCTTCTGGGAAAAAATGAATTCTGTATTCCCAAGGGAACAGAGACCCGCTTCATTCCCAGCTAGAGAAGATGGTAACCAGCTAATAAAAGCTGCAACAACAACAGCAATAGCGTTACATTAGAGACACTTGCAAGCTCTCTTTCCTCTGTATCGGCAGCTGCAGGTCAAGCTCTCTTTTCCCCTGTGGCCACAGGTCCAAGCTCACCCGTCTTTGATAGGAGACCTTCACCCTCCAGGGTCTCTGCCATCTGACTGCTTAGGAATTTCTTATAAAAACCCCTCTTTTAGCCCTGCTGTTCTCTTATGTACTTACTTCTTAATTCCTCTGGTTTTGTTATTTCTTTTGCACTTCCAACTCAAGAAAATCACCCAGTCAATGCAAGCACTGGTTTTCATGTTTCAGCTCTTCCTCATCACCAAAAGATAAGCAGTTTCTTGGTAAGAGTCTCAACAGTCCTTCTAAACCAGCAGCAGGAGTCCCTTAGGCAAAGCCTGGTACTTCTTTGGCCCCCCATGTGGAGCGATAAGTATCTGCAACTCACTTTGTTCAATGAAGCCCCAGAGAAAGACAGAACGAGGAACCAGCTGTGTCTCCGGTGACAGCAGAGAGCACTACCCTCCACCTAACCTGCTCGTCATGGGCCAGTCTGACGTGACCACAAGCCAACACTGCCATTACAAAAGCAACTTCTTCTCACCTTTTACCAGTCACCTATTCTCTTTCTTCATCCCGTGCCAGCACAACCATTTGCAAAACCACAGAGAAAACTGGATCAGGGGACTTGTCTGCTTGAATAATAATGGAGAATGAATGGGAAGGTTTCTCAAGAGATTCAGATCCCTGATCTGGCATGTTTCTGGACATAAAAAATCAAAGAGGAAAGACTTTGCAGTGGCAGCATTGGCTTAAGTGCCCCAAAACTACCGCCTCAGAGATGAGGGAAGTTTTATGTAATTGAAATAAAAACCTCTGTCTGTTTGCACAAGAAGCCTACTAAATGGATGATCAAAGAAATTCAGCCCCGCAATGTTTCAGCAGCAAATATCACTCCCCTGACTTCCAGGTACAGGAGAAATGATTGTGAAAACTTCTGCCGAGGGAGGAAGGAGAAGCCTGCGCACCGAAGTTTCCACCGCAAGGCATGCTAAAGGCCTTGGACGTGAATCACTCTCATACAAAAGCTGTTATAACAGCAGCAAGATAAACTTTCCCTGCATTTACTGTACATATATGAGAATGCAAACAATAGAGCAACAAATAAATCATATCGGCTTGAAAAGTGCAGTAGATGAACTAAGTTCACTAAAGTTCACATGAAGAGAGATTGCGTTTCATCGGGTATTTTTCTTTATCAGTGATCATAATATCCAAGTGCTTTCAAGATTAAGGAAAAGAAAACTATAAAAGGAAGGTAAACATACTAGATAGGCTAGAGTAAGGATGGATTACAATAGAAGAGACAGGTCTTTTACTTTGTTTAATGGGACCACATCTACAACGTGCAGACATCTATCACAGAATCACAGAAATTCACACTGACAGGAACGTCAGGAGATCATTTAATTCCTTGAGTTATAATTTGACCTTACTTTGGGAAGGACAGTCAGTCAGTCATGACAGATATTTACCTCACCTGTTGTTTAAAACACTCATTGGTGAAATGAGAAGACTTTTCTTGACATCTAACGGAAGCCTTTCTGATTACAGTTTCAGTCCATATCTTCTCCCCTATACAAAAGTCCTTCAGAACTCATGGGGAGCTTCTCGTACCAGACACAACTGGATCCATACGTGAATTCACCTGCATATTTCAGTTTCTGAAAGATGTGGCTGCTTGAGAAGGGACCACACAAAACTTCAAATACTCTCAGCCCACGTTAAAAGCCATGACTACTTATTCAATCAATATGGTATTCTTCATCTACAATTAAAATATCAGTTTTATTATCAAACGTCCACTGCCTCCTCACAAGGTAAGTGACAATAATCCCTGCCCACCGAAACGCGTATCCCACTTTCCCAATTTCTATTCTCTTTGAAAGAAAACTCCTCGTAGGTAGGTACCAGCATTGGAAAGGTGACAATGAAGCCTCTCCTTCCCTGCCCTATTACTCATCATTCATTTTCAGAACTTGCTGAACGCATGCGTTCAGTTTGAGGGTCCCATCTCAGCAGACAGTCAATTCTTTCAAAGGTAACCAGAAAAAAAGAAGAAAAAAACCCCAAACCCCAACAACCAACTTTTGCTGGAAATCTGGTGTTACATGATGAAATCAAGGATGGAGAAAGTTCCCACCTCCCCCTCCTCCAACGGTTTTATATATTTCAAAAGCTACTTAATGTGCTTATTACATCCGTGATTGCTATAGCAATAGAAAAACAGCAAGTCAAGAAATACTAGATGGTAAATTCAAGAGAAGTTGAGGAACATTTTGCATTTTTCACTTCCCCTGCCCCACCCCTCCCTGGTTTTCGGAGCTATGGGCTGTAGGCAGAAATCAACATTCACCTTCCCACCGCTGCAATGACCCTACGCATCTATTTTCTTTTGATCAGGCAAGAGTATGCCACTCGAGATGAAAATCTTTTCTTGAATCTACTCGTCTCTGATATTTTCCAAACATTCTACTATTTTATTCCTTAAAAGAAATATGAGAGAATACACTGATCGGGACAATTTATTGCTAAGAGCAATTCATTTTTGATGCCACAGTGCAGGCATTTGTGAGCTATCACCATAGCATCATTTATTAAGAGGAGCAAATCAAACTCAAGGACTCCAGAGCGCAGCCCTAGGGCACATGAAAGAAGAGCACCGCCACGTACATGAAGATCAATTACAGTTAATTGAGCAAATACTCATTTTGGTTGGGGGGCGGACTCACTCCGTAGGTAAAACCAAGACTACTTCTTTCCTTTACTGGATTCCAGGTCAAGGGTATAACTAAAAAGCCTCTTTCAACTACCTTACATGTGCAAGATATATACATATTTAAGAGCCTCCATTAGGCTTGCTGCCAAACCCAAGTTAAATCTGAGTGTAACAGTTAAAGGTATAATTTAAGCGTGAAGTCATGGCACCCACAGCTGTAAACATAACTCTACACTATTCCATTCTTTAGTGTGATTCATAGGAAAAACAAGCAAATTGCTATGGCTTCACTTACGTTAAAGGAATAGCTTGTTTTCTAAAGTAAGTTTACAATTTCATCTCATTGTCACATGCAGATAAGGTCTGCTAAGTCTGAGTAATTTATGGAAACATGGATCATATCAGAAAAAAACCAAAAACTTGAAGCATGTCTGAAGTGAAAAAAAAGTAATCTGAGATGTCCCACTAAAACCAGATTTTCCTACGCAGACTTGGTTAGGGCTCAGGCAGGCATTTCAAAGTTGTAACCAGAGAATAATTCTGCTGTTTATCAGATAGAGGGCTCAGAACAACATTTTCGCACTATTAAATACCAAATATATATATATATATATACACACACACACATATATATATATATTTTTTTTTTTTGCACAGCCAACTAAAAAACCCAATTCATTCTTCTACCCTTTCCAGAAAGCTGCTTTCCTAAAACTCTCCCACCAAAACCAAACGCCAAGCTCCCAACTAAATTGCTAAGAGAAAACACTCCTCCGAGCTCACTTTGGGAAGAAACTGAAGTATACAGCCAGAAAGGCATCAGGAGAGACAATCTCACAAAAAAACATTTTCTGTTAAAAACATTAAGCGAGCTATCCTTTCAGTTCACCCGACTGTTTGCCAACAGAACAAAGAATTACATGTTTCACAGTGTTTAAGAATTACAGTAACTGGAAGACTTCCAGATTTCACATTCAGCTTGGAGCACTCGCTTCCCCGCAGGAATGGGAGCACAACTTCCAGTCCCTGCATGGAAGCGTGAGAACACCTCACTCATTCCAAGGAGCATTATCTCCCACCAACACAGAACAGCGTCCCTGTACCCCAAAAGCATCCTCAGCTCCTGTCCTCCCCACCGCTCTGGTGGAACCACACTAAACAGGATACTCGGAAGCAAAATTTGCAATCAGGGGTTAACGGAGAAAAATTACATCCTCAAGTAAGTTGTACTGGACACACATATCTGTTTAAGTAGCCAGAACCAAAATAAATATTCAAAACCATGTTGAATGTCTTTGACATTGCTGCAACAGAAAATACAGGCTTTTTTATTTCATACTATCCATTGTAGACTGAATGGGAGCCTGGATACATAATTTTCACCCCTTACCTACACACACAAAGAAGTTTACTTTTCTGAGGTTCATTGTTTTATTGAGGAGGGTTGGTTGGGTGATTTGGTTTGGGCTGGGGTTTTTACTCTAAAACAAACAAAAAAAGACCCGAGAACCTCCCCTTCTTTCTTTCCTTCTCAAAGAAAGAAAAAACAAGACGTCATGAAAAACAGGGCATGCTTTTACTGCCAAATATATGTCATCACAAGTCAAGGAATCCTCTCCAGAAGCAGATTTTGAAACCGTACCACAAGTATACATGACTGCAAACATTTTTTGAAAATGTGAACAAAACATCCAGACGTGATGTCTGCAATAATGGAACCCCACGGAAGAAAGTTAGTAGGCATCACTTCAACGAGTTAAACTGAACAAGAATACATGGAAAAGCACATTTGATATCAAAACACAGAACCTGTTAGTAGTGAATGTTTTACTCAATTGTGTATTTTAATTGTGTCGTGTTTATTTTAATTGAGCTGTTTCAGATCAGCTAACTTGTCCCAGAACACTGGCATCCTACTACAGACCAGCCCCAGCAAACTGCTGAGCCGAGGCACAGCCCTGGTTGTACTTTTGAAAACAATTATTACTTTTACCCCCTTTTGACAGTTAAATCTAAAGGACTCCAGCTTACAATAGGATTTGCCTATGTTGGTTTGAAAATCAAAAGGCTGAGGCAAGAGAGACTAACAGGCCAGCCCTACCCTGTAAATTTTAGCCAGCTTAAGTTAGCTCACCTCTGACTTCAGCGACATTAATAGAGCTCTGCCAACAAAACCTCCTTTTTCAAACATTTGCCATCACAATTAGCCGGGTTTTGCTAGTAAAACTTATTTTATTCATGGGCAGGAAAAGAAGAGAGAGGTGGAAAAATTACTCCAGCAAACTGACTGGCAAATTATCGTTTTTGTGAAGTGACTTTTCATTCAGGCCAGCAGCTGCACAATTACTAGCCATAATGCAAAGACAAAAGGAATCAACATGTGGCCAGGGCCAAGGTGGGACTAAAACCCCATCAGGAGTAGCTTACAGTTAGGTCTGATTAAGTACTTTGTAATACACACACCTGTAATCCAAGCTTTACTGGAGCTAATGTAAATTAAACTAAACTAACCCTCCTATTTCCCTCTAACTACCCTTCTATGCAGAAGTTGGCACTGGTTTAATTAAGCTAGTTTTCAAAACAGACCACAGGTACTGCAGTTGCTGCAATCTGTGACAACATTTTATAATATTTGGTGCTATTTCAGTCCTTCCAGATTTGTTTTCACTAGCAAACTCTACGGTTGCAGCACACAGTAGTATCCATCTCTTGAAAACTATAATAAAGTTACCTGTCCCCACGAGCCCTTGGAGCACCCGTACGCTTTTAGAACCCCCGGCTCTCCAGACACCTTTGCTACAGCTGCACGGTCCCACCGCAGTAGAACATCTTGAGGCGCTGGCCATCCGTGGATGAGGCTGTCAAGTAAAGCCCAGCACCTTTGCAAGTCAGGGCATTCAGTGAGGTACAAGAAGTAGCCATACTGCAGTTGCAAGGGCCAAACTATTAGTATGTTAAAAAACATGCTTCATGAGAATGAGCAAAAGAGATAAGACTCATTTGCTGAACTAAGTAAAGCAACTGTCTTGTCTGTAACTGTCTTCATAGTTTATCAATTTACAGAAGACTTCAGTGTACTGCAGAGGACAGATTAAAAGTTTTGCTGTAGTACCATATAAACTGCCAAACAAAAATACGAATATAATGCTTTTGTGGAAGAATTAAGATCAGCAAATATGAGAACAAGATGTAAATACATAACTATGAAAATATCCATAAATATATGTATGAGCCATCTGACAAAGCAAGAAGGTTTCTGCTTAGCCACAAGAACGAACTGACCACATAGGAAGACTTTCCTCATCTGGAAAACTGTTTCCACCTTCCACAAAGAATCAAAAGGAGGACTGGAAGGAGGGAGAAGAGGAGGTCAAATCAAGATCTGTTACACACAATCCTTTCTTGCCAGAGCCACGAGCGTATTTCTTTATGTAAATTTTCAGATTCCAACAGACCAGCGAACTCTGCAAAGGTCAGTCCAATATTTAGCCTACCCCAAAGCTTTGCTGAAACAGCTCTTCTATCTAAATTACCACTTTCAACTGTATGAGTTTTCCAAAAATAGCCCTTTTTACATCAGAAAAAAAGGCAAATCAAGGGAGTGGTTACTGTAATTTAAGTCTCCAGACTACCACTGTGCAAGCTGTCTACAGTTTTATGCTCGACAGCCTCATCATGATCCAAACAATATGGTGCTTTCAGGGAGGGCCCTTTGGAAAGGTCAGTGGTTATCCCTGGCTCAGGAAAGTTTTCTGCAATTTTTACAGCTAAAACCTTTTTGGGTTGTAAAGGTATCAATTTATGTTCCAGTCATATATGCAACCCAGAGTTTTCAATCTCTTGGTAGGACAGTTCTGCATGAGACAGAAGACCGCTCAGTGCTAGGTTTCATTTTATGGCACTTAGTTACAGGAAGAAGATAAAAACTTCCCCAAAGTCTTCACCTTAGGCTCCCACCTATGTTTTGATCTCTGTAAGCCTTTTTCTACTTAACAGAAAAGCTCATTACCAGTGACTATAATCACCTAAAACGAGGATGCTCCCTACTTCCAGTTTACAGTAAAATACATTGACTGCTTGAAGAGCCAGCACAAGTCTCTTCTGCACAAGAATGCCCCGTTCAATAACAAAGCCCCGTCCAAGCTATATAACGAGATGTCTACAACCTAACGGTTACTGCTGCCAGCCACAGCACAGTCAGAACAGGCCCGGTGTGGGCTCACTGTGGGTATTTTGCCCTTACAGGAGCAGGAAGACCTGTTCCGAGCAGGGTTAGAAGCCACTGTGGTGAAAATGCTGACAAGCAATTTATAACGTGACAACATCGTTAGCACAGCTACTACAGCACGAGTTAGTCCTTTCAGCCAACAGCATCTCAGAGGACCCGCCGCAATAAAAAGTCGTCCAAGCTGATAAAACGTGGGAGTTTTCATTATTTGGAATTAAATATTTGTCCCAATCTTCACTGCTGCTCCATCTGGACCAGAAGACAGTGGTGAGCAAATACCTCATCTCTGTCTCACAATTAAGAGGTTGGTATTTACTTTGCAAGCTATTGCCGAACAATTAACGTACCACCTCTGACAATAACAGGTCCTGTAAGAGTGTCTTACACACACACACCAAAAAACCCCCAAAACCACACTTTGACTAAAAGAAAAAAAATTTAAAAACCCACACCCCCAAACCCAACCTTCTCTCCCACACATTCCCAGAGCACCAAAATAAGCTCATATAATTGGTCATACTGGACTAGTCTTACTTTCGAGTACTTTAAAACTGTGCCCCTCAGACTTCAAGTTTTTCTAAATTTAGAGAAGTGGGTGATAGCAAGACTTCAGCTCTACACTTGCTCATCTCAAGAACAACAAAAAGCTTCTCGGGTCTGTAGTAGACTGAAAGCTCTACAACAGCATCAGATTACTTTGGCAGGCACACACACAAAAGTCAAACGCCTAAGATGAATCAATCTATTCTCCAAACATACAAATATGATCAAAAGGCATATTGATATAAGCAGAAAGTATCCTCGTTATTCCTGATAATACAAGAAGAAAGTGCTAGTGGGGGAAAAATGAGCTTCAAGTGGGTCAAGGAACTACCAGCAGCTGAACCCAGAAAATTTGAGATATGTCTAATTTCTTCATTGAAGCAGAAGCACTGACTGAAAATAACACCCCTTCTACTTTCCAATATAAGTGAAAAGCAAGGACTTTAAAACATAAAAAAAAAAAAAACACACACAAAACCAACCAAAACCAAACAAACCTTACATGTAGTTAGAATGAAGAGCTTGAAGTAAAATCTCACACCAGGTTTTCTGTAATATTGTAATGATAATATTTCATGGTTCCAGTACTTCACAAAACCAAAGTATAATTCTAAAAAAATCAAACAGCAACATATTTTGCTTTTTAAAAAGCAAATGCAAGGCAACTTCTTACAAAGAATAAACTCCTTTAAACAGGCAAAAAAATTCAAGCATCAAGTATCATTAGGACCTACTTTACCGGTAGGTACGTCAAACAGCCGCTTTTCGCTGCTGAATGGGTCCCACCCACAGAGAATGCACAAAGCCATATTTGAACACACGGCGATTCCCATGATTAGTTCAGTTACAACTGAGGCGGTGGAGGGGGGAAATTAAGCTTAAAACTGGGATTTTGCTCCTGTTCTGATGCAAGTCATTGATTCCCTATTAACTGGAGTTAAAATTCTCACACCCAGAAGCACATGACACACTCCATAGTCTCTTAATCAAAGGGAAAGAATGGCTATTTTACTTAGTAGAGAAAGAAAACAGAAACAAGTGAATCAGAGAGCTACATGTATTTATCACAGGAAGAAAATTTCTGAGTATAAAGCGCCAAAATGGTACACTACAAAGAAATACAGACAATCAGCGCAGCGTGTTTCCCGGGTACCTGTGCCACAGGCTCAGTGACTCGGGATAGCGTGAAGCTAGGCAACAGAACTTCAGCTTCAATTGGTAGTAAGGCACTACATGCATATAAACAGACTCTAAGGCAATTAACCTGTTCAAACTGCATATGATTCAGTACAGAAGTCAATTAAGGTTTCACATTAGGAGCATTACGATTTTCCCATACTACTGAGCCTACTAATACTAGTATTTTGGATAGACACGTCTGTAGTCACATTTTTTCCTAAGGTGTCCTCTTCATTCTCTTCTTTCTAATCCTATTTTGTAAGAGCGAACAATAAATACAGGACAGGAAGGAGAGAGGACTATTAAGGGAGAAGACAGGCACTGGTATTTAAGTGTGAATTTAGCTTTAGTGTGAGCAGAATTATCAGCCTGTCACTTGAACGAGTGCAGAAAAAAGTTTCCAAGATGACTAGGAGAGATAAGAACTGAGTTTATTTAGCCTAGAAAAATACAGGGTAAGGGGAGAA
This sequence comes from Nipponia nippon, assembly GCF_047370975.1. Classification (NCBI taxonomy): domain Eukaryota; kingdom Metazoa; phylum Chordata; class Aves; order Pelecaniformes; family Threskiornithidae; genus Nipponia; species Nipponia nippon. Next base: position 1,758,646 of record NW_028262348.1, on the reverse strand, counting down.
GCAGGCACACAGGCCAAAGGAAACACCAAACGGGGGAACGACGAGATTAAAATGACCTAAAATTTTGTTACTAGCAATAGGGGAATCCACATTCTTTCCCAACACCAAACGGTAAACTGATCCAGTTGAGCAATTTTTCCCCCCTCAACACCAAGTTCATTTTCAGATGAACAGCTCCATAGCCACATGAACACTAGTGACAACACAAGAGATGGCAGTTCTTCCACTTTGATGCATTGTGCTTTCGGGGGGGGAAACCAAAACCCAAACAACACAAAAACCAAACGGCCCCATTCCAAACATATTATCCAGTATGTTCTTTTCAGTCCTGAGAAACAAGAAAAAGAAGGAGAACGTGTCCTACTGCTCTTTTGTACTCATTCTAAACAGTAGAGGTTTAATGAAACGATAATGCTCAGGCAGATGATGAGAGGCACCTCAGACGCTGAGCCTCTGAACGTTGCCAGCCTCACTGACAGCAAACTTTCCTAACAGCAGCTGTCCTGTCTTCAACATTGCACATAAACCTTTCGGACAAATTGAAGTACATGAGGCTTCGTGTACAGGACCAAGTGAAATTTATATTTGACCAGTATCAAATTATGCCCACTTGAAAATTTAACTAGCTTCATCAGAGAGATATTATCATTTCATTATGTACCATTCGCCTTCTACAAACACAGAATTGAAACGTACACACCAAATCCAGTGTCAGACAACACGGAGAGTGAGCCTGTAATATTTCTGCAAGCCCAGGGGTAATTAAGTTCAAAAGCTACTAGAAATCCCCAATGAAACAAAAATGTTATTTTTACTGGACAAAACGTTTGCCTTCTAAAAAGCAAACTTCTACCTAAAGGCATCAAGACAGCATTACACGGGAAAGTAAGTTCTCTCCTATTCACAGACCATCCATTAATTGCAACGGTCATCCTAAATATACAACCGACAGTCCACAGCAAAAGGACCCAAGACGGTAACTTCTGTTCACATCTCCCTCTTAGTGTAACATTCATTTTATTTCATTAATTCAAGTTGTACTCATTTAATGGGTGTTGTACGCTAGACAAACTGGAACACATCAGAGCAGTGATCCACTTCTAAAAAAAATGTTTTTACTTAGGTATTCATTAAATGTTACAGCAGGGTCAGATTAAACCTTCAACAACAGAACTCTAACCCAGACAGAAGTCCAATCCAGCGCTGCTAGGAGCAGCCACATCAGATTTTTCAGGTGTTATTAAAAATCATGACACTTCCAACCATATGGATAGAAAGGAAAATCATAAATACAGGTCAGGTTAACTTCTGTTTTTCCCATCTTTAACAGAATTGCTTTGAAAAGCGCAAACTGACACTTTTGTATGAAGTTTCATCCTGAAGCCCACCAAAACAATAGTCTCTAATTTTTTACATTAACTTAAAATAATTTCCCTAAGGATTAGGGAATTAATAGCTCAATACTTCTAGGAAAAGTACAGAACCACCGGGCTTGATCGGGACGGCCATGTACCAGCAGGCTCAGCATGACACAATATATGCCTGGCATCTAGGAGCTACGGCAAGACAAACACTGTGTGGTTTTGAGGACAGGCTGCTGCTGCTACAGCAGAGGACTCAGCTTTCCAGGAAATTTTACATGCTGGAAGCCTGAACGGTGATCCTTCAGCATCTGTTTCGATTCACATTTTCATGTAATATATGTGGTAAACAACAAAATACAAATTAAAGTGAGTGACCAGATTTAAGCATTTCAAATAAACAAAATAGTCTTTTCAACCCAGCAAGTCTCATGCTATCATAATGCATACAAGCAAAATCAAACCGTGTTTGTGAAGAGAAGCAATTTCTTATAGACCAGGTAAAACACAAGTGGAGAGACATAAGCTTTTCAATACATAAACATGAGAGGGTTTGAAATCCTCAAGGGGCACATAAACCACCTACGTATCAGTTAGTTAAAAAAACTGCCTCTCACCACACGTGTATTTACCACCATCTCAACAATATTAGAAAATCGGTATAGTACCTAAAATCTGAAAATCTTAAGTTTTCCTGCTCGAGGGGAAAAAAAAAAAAAAGTAGAGCTAAAGCTACTCAAAATGTATTAGGAGAATGAAAAGAGGATGTCACAGTTCTCTAAGCAGCACCTGGAAACTGATAAGGGGGAAAACCACCCCTCAGCTGCAAATGCAATTTTTTAGCAAGCAATATTGCTGAAATTTGGAATTCCAAAACGCAGTAGCGTATTTGCATACGACTTTTGTTCTAGCCATTCAAGTTTCAAGCTAGGCAGCCAGGATACGTTTTTAAAGCAGTATTCTGTATAATCAAGGGTATAAGACAGCTCATGTAAAACAGAAGTCTAGCTCTCTATAAAGTTACTTCAGTTAAACAGATTTAATTCAGTCAACTTTGAGAACTTGCTGGAGGTCTTTCCCCGTACACATACAATGCATATGGGAACGCCTTAAAACCATTACGTACAACCTAAGTTTTCTTCCCCAAATCCTATATTGTACCTGTAACATTTATGTATTTCCTGAATCCAGAAAACTGTTCAACTCTGATAGAGGACAGTTTTCTACTACTCAACCTATCTCAATCAAAAAATCTACTTTTTCCAGCCAGAATACAAACAGCCAGAGTCTTAGAAACTTTACAGATGTATTTCTTAGGTCCCCCAGAACCATTCCTTCCTTTCTAATTTGGCACCCCTGCTCGGTTTCATCCTTGTTCTGGATTCCCACGTCCCAAAGCCACCTACAAAAATACTGCAGAGGTAAATCCTCCCAAATTCCTTCAGTAATCCTCGGAGTTACTTTAAGCAACAGGCCAGTCTGAAAATACCAGAGTCCCGTGGGAAGCCAGAGATTACATGCTATTGTACTGCATTTATATTTCTGCCGATATTTCTTGCTCAGGAACAAAATGCTCTGCTGGAAAAGGTTTTCTAGTGAACATCCAGATGTTTAACCTTCCTAAAAATAACTGAGTTCACCCTTGGAACGCTCTTTCAATCCCAGAGCACCCTACAGGCACAAGCAGTCACATCAGAACTAGAGGAAGATAAACTCAACTCCAACAAAAGTTACACTCAGAAAAACGTAGTAGCAAGATGACAAAGCTGACTCGAACATATTAGCATTTTCTGTTGATTATTAGTTTAAGCATTATACATAAGCCACCTACTAAATTTAGACATAATTCACATTCAGTTTGTAACTTTGCTTTTATTTCTGTAACTAAAAACCATATGCTATTTTGACTCCATAATAATATTAAAATGCTATTTCACTTTCATAACATTATTCAGATTTGAATGTACAGACTGATGCACAAAGTAAAACCAATAATTTAAAAACATCACTTAATCATCCTTAATATTTCATTTGAAAACTACTTTTGCATAAGAAGTAAAGCACAGTGGGGATGTAGCTATCATAAATTATAAGCTGCTTTTAAAACACTATTTCATTACTGCTTGGTGGTTGAGGGACTTGTAAGTTAAGATCTTATGCATGAGCGACTGCATCTTGTATTTTTGAAAGACAAAAAGAGAAAATTATCTTAATCAATGTGTAAGCGATTAACTTTCATCAGCCATGCATAAAGTTGCAAATCAAACACCAGAATCAGAGACAGAAAAGTAAATTAAATACATTTCATTCACAGACATCAATTCCAAAAGTTTACAGAAACAAAGACACAGAATGCAGAAGAAGAAATGTGCTGCTGCTTCTGGACGTTCAAAAAGTAATTTTAATATTTGAAGTTTGTAAGTAACATCTAGCTGGAACAAACTCATGCTCTGTATGTTAAACTATTAAGAAAAAAAAAAAAAAATAGCTCTGCTCAAATTGATCCCAAGCTAGAAACCGCCCCCTGCAACACTCTGAAAGTGTGATTTCAGTCTCCACACTAGTACTAATACCTACTATACAGCCATTTAACTGCCACTTTTGCATAGCTGCTAGTGTGTGAAAATATCAAAAGCCTCCAGTTGAGAAACAGGAAGGAGCTTTGGAATTTCTCTCTATTAAATATTATTCTTCCCCAGATTCCAACAGTGAAGATCCAAGTGACTGCTTGAGACTTACATCAGAGATCCCAGATCGTCCAGACTAGGTTTTTGTCAAGCCCAGCAAGCAAGGGCTAGAACGATGCCGTTCCAGGGACGGACTGAAGCGTGGCCAGAGGAGCTTCCCTGTGCGGAGGCACAAACCACAGCCGACGTCCCACGTCACCGTATCTGGAAAGAAGCGCACGCACGCATACACGCAAGAGACTTTCCCTCTGGGCTTCTCTGTCTACCGCTCTGGAAACCAGCGGAGGCTGGGGACAAGGCATACGCTGCTCTAACACTGCACAGGAAGCAAAGCGCAGGATTAAGCAGTTTAAAATCAAAACAGCGCAAAGTTTAAGACATTCTTCCTGCCTGTTTTGTTTCCTATATTTTAATTTTAAGAGAGTTCTAAATCAGGGTATCTGAAATGCAAGAAAAAGCAAATAATCATGTAAAAGAAACAAAGTTGGGCAACATCTTAATGTGAGAAAGTGACAAAAAAGTGACAGATATGATTTCTGGATGAAAAACTGAAGAGAACTTTTCTTTACTCAGGACTTAACACTGGTTTGTTCAAACGTTTTCCTCTAATCTCTCCAGAAATTACTATAACAGTACAACTCTGGGAAAGCACATTTTCAACCCAAACTAATTCTAAAAACACTGAACACATACAGAGCCAGACTCATGGCACATATCTCACGGCAAGGGCTCGCATTTATTTGTGATACCGCAGGAGAGGCTTACGAGATTGCATTTGTGCAAGTCGGAGCGCAGTTTTCCGACAGCAATTAGGACTTGCTGACAGCTCAGCAGATAAATGGGAACGCTCACCATTTTTCACTGTTGTGCAGCGCAGTGTAGTAGAGAGCGCTGTTGTGCACTGCTGTGCTCTCCACAAATTTGTTTGAGATGTGCAGTCAAATGGTGTTGGAGCAAATGGATACAGAGGTCATTCGAGTCCTCCCACCTAGCGCATCTGAAGCGCTTCATTTACCAGGCCACGCGCCCTGCGCAGTCAGCGGAGAGAGGCACGCTTCTACCGAGGGTTTGCGATTATCCTCTGGTCTCTCCATTCAGTTCGGGTATTTATGCAGTCCTAAATTTGGAGTTTAAGATGATTCGAATAATCACCCCATGACTTCTGAAGCAGATATGAGTAAGAATTCAATAATCTACATAAACTTTGTTGAACAGTTGGTATTTTCTTTCTCTGATGAATAACTTATTGTGAAGGTAAGAAACATATGGCTTGGCACTAGTATGATTTTGGAAAACTACATACAAAACATACACAATCCAAAATAGTTTTCACCCGGTTTTGCTCATGACGAAGCCAGTCTTCATTCTTTTCTCTTTCAACAGCTCTCACTTATTATGTTCACCCAAGCAACCCCGTGGGAAACCGCAGACATTACTAAATATTAGGAACTCTGTGGAAGGCAAATGCTGGATTTGATCAGGAATGTGATGACAAAGAGTTTGCTCTGGGCTTCCTTCATGTTTTAGACAGACAATTTGCTTATCAATTCCTTTTAGGGGGAGAATGACATAGATTCCAGAGACATAATCATCTATATGAAATCTTGTATCACAAAACAGAAAGTATGAACCACAATGACCGCTCTCCCAGGAACGAAGGAGGATAAATATCTAATCACATAGGTCCTTGACAAAGGAAAACAGTATTTTTTTTTTTTTAAGAAGAAAGACTAGAAAAGCACTTTCTCTTTTAGCATTAGGCATCTTATTTTCTCCTGCAGCAGGTATGCAAGGGCAGCACTACCCAGTTACAGACACGGTGCAGCATGAGCTACCACAACGGAGACGCACCTTTCACTCTCATGTCATCAGCTATGCTGGTGATTTTCATCTTGTTGTATTAAACAAGAATTACTAATAACTTTTTCTGAAGACAGGAAAGAGTATACAAATTATCCACCACAGTTCAGACAAGACGGAATTGAATTCCTATTACTTATAACAGGAGGAAAAGAAAAGAGGCAGAAGTAGCGTATCTGGCTCGCGAGACGCAGTCACAACGTTCCAGAGAATTATCATTAGTTTTGGAGTCTCCAATGTTAGATATGGACAACGCACCACTGCCATCAGTTTTCTTCAGTGTTGGTATGTCCCAGATGTTCAACACATACCTTAACTAGGCCTCCTAATTTCTCTTTGAACTCCAACCAACACTAAAATAGTCTTCTGGATTTATTACCTACTTCCCAGACTCCGCAATGCCTTCCCATTCATTTCAAAATTACAGAAATGTCTCCTTTTGGCTTCCGAGACCCGCGTGAGAAACTCTGCTAAGCCTGAAACTGCCAGTCATCAGTTTTTTAGGGAACCCACGGCCTTCCCACTTTCAGGCCCTCCGTACTAAACAGAGGGGTCTCTCTGAGTGTGTTTCTCTCTAGCGGAACACAAACTTACCTTAGGGCATAACGTTTCTGCTAACCACAATCCTCCGTATGCACCAGAGAAAACGAGGCTCTTTGAAATATGCGGCTCTTCCCTTCTACCTTCAGTAGATAGATACCACGAATGAGAAGGTTATATATTTTCATTTGTAAACTGTGAGCTACCTTAGCAATAACTGTTCTATAAATTTATAAGACAGATAAATTGTGAGCATAAGGAGGCCGTATTCTTTCCCTGCCCATCTTTCTGTGCAATTCTAAGTGTCTTAATTAGCAGCATGCGTTATTTGCCATGGTAATAGGGAAATAATCAAGGCACAGAATGATTTCCCTGAAAGTTCAAACAGAAGACATTGGCTAGAGACACACCACCTGAGACATCATTAGCAAAAGACAAACAAAAATATAAGCATCTCTACCACCTCCAAGCCCAGACTACTGCACAAGTGAAAGTTCCTTTACAAAGCACAATACAGCTACACGAATGCTGTGATGCTCCTCATGGCGAGCTATCAGAAACGTAAGCAACTGAGCCTGGCAATGTCCTAGCACGTCGGTGACAGCTACCCAACTTAACGTTCAGATAACTGTCACAGGCAAGTTGTAGCACAACAGTAGTGTCTGTAGCATTTGATTACAGACTTCCGATGCCATAGCATAAGCTACTCAATAGAAATCATTTTCTTTCAAGAAGTTAAACAATTATGAATTCCTAAAACAAACAAACAAAAAAAACCAGTCCAAGTGAATGCCCCAAAGTATAGAAGCTCCTCCTAAAGTTTTTGTATACAGGTTATTTAATTTAAAATAAACTTAAGTTTAGTGCTTCCAGAGTCAATCATTCTTTCTCCAGAAGAGTTTGGAATAGTTGAGTGACACTACAAAAGACAGCTCAAGTTTCTGGCATCTTAAAACAGAGGATGTTCTAGAACAGCACAAATATTTCTCTTTAAAATTAGCAAATAAACCAAACAATCTGAAGTGTCAGAATAAACAAATAAGCCAGAAAAAGCATCACAGAATTGCCCAGAGCTAACTGTCCACACAGACAAGTTTAATGACTAGTTACATGGAATTTCTTTTTAAGGAGAGTCCTTTAACAGTTAATACTGGGGTTTTTTTGCTAATACCAATGCTGCTAATACCAATGCAACACTGCTTGTATTTTCTAAGAGACAAGCACTTTACAGTAACGAGTCCAAGAGGTGATATAGCAGAAATATTTTCAACTCCAGCATATGCAATGCAAAGCTGCTATTTAGACAAAATGCCAGACTAACGGATACATCCCAGACTGAACAGAAGACCTAGATTCAGGAGCACATACCAGCTCCTAACTCCCGTTTCGACTACAGAGAAGGAACATGTTTTCGTGTGAAAATTACACTTGGTACAGAACACAACGGCTTGTTACTAAGCAGAGCAGGTAACTGATTACCTTGCCGTTGCACTCCTGTGAGATCACGGACTGCCGATTCTCTCTTAATGTCATGAAAACAACAACACAGATCTTAAATTTGACCAACACAGTTCCATAAAGGGTTTCTCAGCCGCTCTCTTCACATTTTCTAGTTAAGAGAGTTGTTGTAACTTTTCAGCAGGGAAAGCATAGCTTGGCTAGGCAGCAAGGAGGCTTTGTAGCCGATTTAAAACAGAGCAACACCTTAAGAGGAATTAGGAACCACGCTGCTAATCACACGGCAGCAGAAATACAGCACGTTTCTTGAACCTTACCCAGCACACCTTCACATTCGTGTGATCTTTCTTCTCGGGGAGAGAGGGCCCCAACTTGACAAAGGTTTGCCGCTTTCCTAATTGCAAAAGGAAAAGCAAGTTCTGGTACATCTTGGTACATTTATACCATAATAAAAAGATTTGAAAAAATTACTTCTGTTATGAAAATTGAAAATGATACCACAAAGTTGTGCAGGATTTTTATTACCATTCGGCCTTAGGTTCTTCACTTGCCATGTATCAGAAATGGGGGGGGGGGGGGTATCTTTAAGTTTAGTAACACAAGAATTAAAATTTTTAAAAAAAGGGAAAAAACGAAAACGGGGGGGAAAAAGCTTAGTCACAAACATGCTAAAAATTTAACTGATGACCCCCTATCATCAAGAAAATGTCCACTTAGCATTGATTTCTAAAAAACATCTTGACATATTAAATACTCAAGACACTTTTAGTTACAAAACACCTGCTACTCAAGGCAAACTTTATTTGCAAAATAAGAGCACTATGAAGTTCTGTTACTTGGGCATTTTGCGGAGTCTCTGTCCTCAGGTGTCCACAACCTTAAGAAAATCTAAATACTTGCCTAAGTTTACAGTGTTGAATAGCTTGCATGGAAAAAATGTGGGACATCGCTCCCCTGAGAAGGCACCATACTTTCTAAGAAACATGAATTCACATCATTCCTACAACTATTTTTAAATTATTTCCTTTGTTCCTCTCTCTTGCACAAATCCTAGCAAAAGAATTAATAAGCCAGAGAAATGGAGGATAAGTTGGATCTCTTCAGATGATTGGGGGCATTATTCAGTGTCCGGAGGAGCCAGGAGATTCTGCTATCTTACTTCAACAAACAGGTCTAAATTTCGAAAGCCTATGGCACTGCAGCCTTTCCAAATTAGTCATATAGGTCCTGTTAATAAATTGCCATGGAGTTCTGGAACCCTGTTCATCCAAAGCTATCCATTTCCAATGCAGTACCAAGATACAGGAGATTCAACAGCAAGTTTCCTAACACCACAGAAAAACTCCATTACAAAAAACTTCCAACAGTTAAACTATGAACAGTAAATTCAAGGCTACTATTAGCAACAAGGGATAACAAATTTTCACACTTTACCGTAATGAAAAGAAGTTATACTAGCGTTTTCCAGAACTGAAGCAATAAGTTATTTGAACAAGGTTCCAGACCATTGAGTCTTTAACATAAGAAAACACAGCCTGTCTTCTAGTCATGCAATTCAGCCTCGTCCCAGACACTGTCAGTCATCCAAGTCCAGACATGGCATTCTCCCGAATAAGGTTGTTCAAGATAAATACTCCGTACAACTAACAGCTCAACTTCACCTTCCTCCTCTTACAGCGATATTACCCGAGTATTCAACCTCCTCTGAAGATCCACGGCTAAGTTCATCTAATGTGCAACTGAGCCAGTGCACATCACCCTGGCCATATTTATCAACATTCAATCATATGCAGAATATTATGGTTGTCACGGTGCCAGCAAGCAGTTAAAAAAGGGCAATGACAAAAGAAAACAGATTAATTATGTGGCAGAAAGAGAGGACTCTCAGGACACACAGGGAAACTTCTGTACATCTGTTAGCCTGCAATATGCTGCAAGAGAAATCCCAGCGCGAAGGGCAGAGCCCCACACCAACACTGCTGTGCTGCGACTGTCCTTCAGCCCATCCAGGCGAGCGGTCAGACGCTTGCCAAGGTGTCTTAATTGTGTGAATTTAATTGTGTGGTGTAGCTCAGTTTGCTACACCAAGAGCTAAGCAGGCAGCCCTCAGCTGGAAAGCACAGATAATCCAGCGCTGGAGACAGGACAAGCTGTATTGCCTCTGAGGACCTAATAACCGACTTCACCTTGTAAATCTTAACTGTGAAGCACTGCAAGATAAACATGTAATCAATTTGGCAGCTTTGCTTGGACAGGCAACACCACACTGAGCAAAAAGAATACCTAAATATTTAAGACAATTTTTAAAACAAACATGTAATCTGACTTCTTCTGGGATGCAGAATCAGGTACCTGACTAAAACAAAAAAGTTCAGACCAGAGAAGTATCTCCATCTAAAGCAACACAGAGAAGAACACAAAGAAAAAGTACAGCAGGTTTCCTAACAAGCACACAGAGGAATACCACTACTCAGTGCTGTATTTGATCTCATCCAGGAGCCAAAACCAGAAGATGAAGTTGGTCCTTTTCTACGTGTACAGCTTCACTCAAGACACATACATTATACTGGAGAGTCCATCCTGAGCGGCCCACCTCGCTCTCGAAGCATTACCTAAAAACATTCTGTGCATACATCTGTTTAACTTATTTTCCTCGCGACCAGCTCCATCCCTTATCATCGGGCTCTCACTCTAGCCCTGCTCCTCATCTTGCACGGGCATCCTGAGGTTGTAATCAAAGCTTCGCTCCGGGAGAGCAAACCGCCCCAGACCACTGGAAAGTCTGTGCCCAGTTCTGGACTTTGCAACTGTCAACACTCTAGATCCTGCAGTACGGATATTCTACTGCTAACCTCCTTCTAACTATCTGGAGTATAATACTCACTGGCACCAAGGCCTAATAAAAGAGGTGTTTATTCACATTCATAAAGTTTCTTTCTGTAAACGATAGAGCTGATCAAACAGCGGAACTCTGACGGCGGAACACGCTGCAAATCCCACCTCTTCGGTAAGTCACTGCCTCCTCGTAAAGGAAACGCAACAACTGAAGCTTCACAGTGGTTCAGAGACCGAGATAGTGCAAGAATACTTGTACTGGAACCACACAACTGGTTTATCTGTGAGATACAGGCGTTTTGGTAACAAGCGCTACAGAAAAGCTTAACATGCACATATGCCGGCACTACTGGGAAGAACTAATTAAATTAAATCCTAGAACAGGTCCCAGAACACACCCTAGAAGAGACCCCAGGATCTCTATCTTTTCCAACAACTTAGTATCATCACTTCGTGGTTTACATAGACTAAAAAAAGCAGCTGGACAAACTGATGGAAGAACACTCATCTAAGACCTAATGTACAAAGACACTATGCAGTCCCCTCAGATTTGCAGGATGTCGATCTGAATGCTGCATTGCTTCCTAGACAAAATGCAACTTTCCATCCCAGTACAAAAAATATTTTTTCTCATTTCTAGGTTTAACTTCCTCAGCGATTCCCATACTTAAGTTACAAATATGCAGAATATCTTGATTCTCTCTAATTTTTTTTAAGATATCAAAATGTAGTACGCTATCTAATCAGAAAAAAGGTTGCTTGTTTTTATCACTACAGAAAAGTGGATGTTATCACATCTGTATTGACTCTACTGTTGACTTAAAAAACAAAACAAAACAAAACCATACCTTATACCTTTGATATTTAGGCCAGTATTTTACTGATCATGTGCTTGGAAATCCAAACTCTTTAAGCAATGTATTCAGAAGTCAGATCAAACAAATAAAACTAACGACTAATAGTTTAATCAAAGCATTTAACAACCAGGCCTTGCAATCAATAAGCCAAAACCAAAGTCAAATTGATCAATATGACCTTGTCATACAGAAAGAAAAGCTCTGAGTGCTATTGATGAGTTGACTTACCCACACAGCACAGCATTACGATAGATACTTTATCATGACGTGCCTGGGTAGAATTAAACACTATTTTCGTAAAAATTCCATAAAAGAATGAATTAACACCACTAGCACCAAACTACGAATCTTCAGTGACCATGTTCAAAGCACATTCCTGTATGAGTCAAAGCTACCAAATAGCCAGTCCATCTCGCCCGGTCTGCATCGAGACAAAATAATGTTGTCAGATGATGGCTGATGAGATTCTGACGCGAACGTGACTATTCACAACTGCACAAAGTGAAGAGAGGGGAGTCGGCTGACGTGAAAGTACAAAATGCAGCCCATCAAAACGGGCACCCTAGTTTTCCTATCTCCAATTGAGAGAGGCAAACTCAAAAAAAGGTCTGGATAGCAACAAATACAGCCACTTTACAGATAAACACACCACGTACATGAGAGACGTCGTCCTGTGACAGGCTGGACAGGGCCTGATCGCTGCCTTACAACCTGCGTGCAAGAGAAGCACGGTATATCAGCACACTGCAGTGTCAGGCTTAAGGTAGCAGTTTCAGTTTCATGTGCAAAAAACAGGTAGCAGAAGAACAGATGGAGGCTGTTTTCAACAAATCCTAGCCCAAATATCTAAAAACCTTTCTTTGTGACAACAACAAAAAGTAGGCACATTCTGTGGAGAGGGTGCTTTGGGATTCTTATGAAACTTCTTCCAGTAAAGCACCCTGCGGAGCAGTATTTCTGGTTTATGGCAGACTTTTCTCATCTTTTGATTTAGCTTTAAGGTAGCTCTTTTTTATGTTCCATCTGCAAAAACATAACAAAATAAAGAGAAAGGTAACTAGCTGGAAAACTAACATTGGGGTTCTTGTAAGGCACTTAAATATGATAAAGAGGTTCTTTCTGTTCTGTACCATCTGCAACTCCTTACAGCTGCATCTGCTTTAGAAGTAGTCAAGTTAGCAGAAAATTTTAAAAAAATCCAGCTCTTCACTACTTAGCTTTAAAGTGTTTTTTTTCCTCTCAAAAAAGGAAAATCTCTTTAAACTATTTTCAACATAAAGCTCAGTTAGATTCTACTCCTCATCTTCAAAACCCTACAGAGATCCTAATATTCCCCACTAGAGCTTTTAGCCCTTTGTGGTAACTTCTCAGAGCAGCTATCCAAGTGAAGGTCCAGGATCAGCCACCTCAAGAAAAGAGTTTGCAGAGCAGATAATCTTTCCTGCAGCAAACAGACTGCCAATCTGAACTTCTAAAAAGGACCAGAATGACCTTGCACCATCAAACCTAGAAAGCAAGACACAGACATACCTCACCTCAGCAGCCTGCAATACAGGCTATAGCAATCCATATAATCCAGCTCTGTTTGCCTCCTGCTATGTCACCAACCTCACCTTTAGCTAACAGTCACCTGGAAAATGGACTTCCCGTTGACTAAATAAGTCAAAGTTATGCTACGCCTATTTTATCTTGCCAAATGGGTCTGACACAGATGATGGTGAGATAAATCACAACTGTAGCCTTCAAAGTGGTAAATTTATACTAGTAAAAATAGTCCTTTGTATAACAACATCGTATTCGGCTTTGGTCTCATACATCCAACATATCTGTACCAACGGCTGGTTGATCCTAATTACAATGATTATTCAGAATTTATTGTTGAATTTCTACCTGCTACAGAAGTTTCCAAATAAATTTAAATCAAGTTTTAAATTGGAGCTAGCTATCCAACAGAAGAAGGGATGGCAGATGGCTAAGTGCCACAGACACCAGAACAGAGAGGCAGAAGGGAGAGCCATAACTCAGCCCCTGTGGTCACCTCTCTCCTGCTAATCGCACTACCGCAGAGCTCCAACATTTTGTAATGCTCGCTCTGGCCCAAGCTACGCTATCTCAAGCAGAGTAAACTGAGCTTATTAATCCAAGTAACTCCTGAAATTAAAATAAACCCTGAGGATATACGCTTGCTACTAGCTTAACCTGTGTGGAGAAACCCCCTGCAAAACTATCTGTGCGTCTCTGCTGCAGGGACAGGTGCACCACATTTACATGCTGAGACCACTTGATTTTTTGTACCACCTGAAACTGGGCTGTACCATGAACCCATCTGTTCAGTGCTTTTGCTATTTTAGCATGAGGTTGCTATTTGTGGTACTACTGACATAAGAAAATGGTGTAAGCAAAGAGTTCCCAAACTTCTGTGATTCAGTGGAACACTACCCACCCTTAACATTTCTATTCATCTCCGTAAACTTCTGCCAAACTTTTAAAGGTATTTAAAGTTATGTACGATTGTAAATTTACTAGCAGTTATCTTCTGACTAGTCATCAGATGAACAAAAGGACTTTTTAAAGATACCTCTGTCCAAAAACAGGAGAATGAAAAAGTAAATTTGGGCTTTCGAGACAAAGTAGCAAGCAGAAAAGCACTGACCAGGTAGAACTAATCGATAGCACCAGAGGACTGGAGGGGTCTCGGCTTTAAAAGCCAGTAGTTCACACTGCACAGCACGTTTTTTTTTCTTTTAGCAGCTGGACTGAAGAATAATCTAGATTCAAGTCCATTCCTGAAGATAAGCTTGCCAACTCATGCCTAAAGTTAAAGCCTGTGTGTGAACAGAGGGTAGAACCCCCTGGGTCTCCTCCTGCTTCCCCCACGCTACCTCTGTCGTGAGACGCCTGCAGAAATGCAGCTGAGGCATAAAAATGGACGAGAATCATTTCACAGTCTTCAGCTACCTACCCGTGCTGCGTGGGCAGATGCTTCTTGGGTCAAGCCTATGAACTCGCTGCAGGGAGCAAAGGAGTAACACCAAACCTGACAGACACAGAAGAAAATACTGTTTCCAGAAAGAAGGAGGAGAGAAGAAATGAGGTAAACACCATCATTTTCCTTTCAGATTCCACTGGTTAGGGAAAATGCTACCATATATAAACTGTAAGATATTATTATATCTCTCCAACTTCTACGTGGGCAACTTCAGTAACAAGGGAGGCATCTTAAGCACAAGATTGCGCAACAGACAATAATTTTCTTAGTGCATTCTCCTCTACTTCAGGACACCAGCTGTGATGATTTAAAAAAAAATTCTGTACAGACATCCTGAAAAAAACAAGTCACTCCATCCTTAAACCCTGTCCTCACAAAAGCAAAGTATAAGGATAGTCTCATTTAATATATTCATTATTTTGAATACTTGCTGTCATAGGACATTAAAAATCATAGAATCGTTTAGGTTGGAAAAGACCTTTAAGATCACCAAGTCGAACCGTTAACCCAGCACTGCCAAGGGCACCACTAAACCATGTCCCTAAGCACCACGTCCACCCGGCTTTTAAATACCTCCAGGGACGGGGACTCAGCCCCTGCCCTGGGCAGCCTGGGCCAGGGCCTGACAGCCCTTTCAGTGAAGAAGTTTTTTCTAATATCATGTTCTGGTTTAACTGATTAGTTATCAGTTACAGAATACCTTTCCAAAAAGTCAGCAGAACATTCTTACTTTCCGACACCCCTGTCTATACCATGCCACTTAATGTGACATACAGCTACGGAGGCTATCCAAGGGAATTTGGGACCTCGGGCTTAGACCTGGCCCTGAAAAGAAATACTCAACAGAATCTAATAACAAAGATGACAGCACAACAGCTACACAATTAATCAGTTCCAGGATAATCTCATCGTGGTTGTTCTGGTGGACAGAGAGACACTTAATGTATCACGAGAGACGAGTTTCTGTAGAGATGGCCCGTGAGAAGAGAACCCTGGTCTGGCAGATCAGAGTATTTCCAGCACAGACACCACTTTTAAAAGATGTAGGAGAAAAGATCATCAACGTTAGCACCCTTGGAAGAATTACAGAGGGAGAAAGGGGATCAGGAAATGTTGCAATGACACATATGCTCCATTAATCTTATTAAATCATCCCCTTTCAAAGGCAGTTTGACTGCCTGGATCCAGTTCAGCTAGCACACTAGCTTGTGTTTCACTCCACTTCACTCAACCCACATAATCGGCTAAATCATTGCAAATTTTAATCTTAAATCAGTTACACTAAAGCAACGTAGCACCAAAAAGAAAATGCGCGCGATGATTTTCTTCTACCAGTTTCAGCCTCGGTTCTTCCTGGAAACCTTACTCAGAGGTCACCAGAATTAAATTAGACTGTTTGACTAAATGGCTTGTGTGAATTATTTGCTTTTAGAGTATATTATAATGCTTAGAGTCATCATAAAATGTCAAAGGGCGATAAAGATGGTGGCACTTACGCCAGAGACGTTGATACATCCCATGACTGAAATAATGAATAAAATAGCTGAGATACTAAAAAAGACCAGAATCAAGTTTGCTCTTCTTCCAAATCTTAGGAAATTGAAATCACTGCGTTTTAAAAAGCATGACACGTATTTCAAAGTACTTCTTGTAGGAAGGTTTCATAAGTACACATTTTTTGGCATTGTGTTTCGGTGACAAACGATTAATGACAGAGATTTCAGCACCTGAATCTAGTATTTAAAACTGCGGTATTCACCAAAACACATCTAATCTCAGAAGAATTTAATATCCTCAATTAACTTGGCCTGTCTAGTGGTCCCCACACAATTCCTCAAATTCCAACAGCATCAGGTTGCTTAACTCATACCAAAATCCCAAAGTGCACAAAATAAGCCATTACTTTATTGGATCACACCCTTCAATAAAAGAAAGAGATGCTCTCAGGTTCATCGAACCTGACACAAAACACAAGAAAAGGCAGTGACATACCTAACAGCTCACTTAGCTATGACACAGGAAATCATACTCAGGTTTTCTTCTGTTTGTGGGAATTCAGGATGCTTTTCTGGAGACGAAAGGTTGAACTACCCCCATAGACCACAACCCCTTCGGTCTTCCAAACTCCATTTTGACCAAGGCAGGAAGCGGAACCCAGGTCCCCGCCAATCCCAAATCAGTATTTGGATCATTAAGGCAGAAGGGCATGCCTGCTTCCTGGCCCAGCAAATATTTGCAGTATTCCATATGAAGTGAAACAGACTTAAAAGGACACGCAACCTCTGAGTAACACATTGTTTGGTGATGAGAGCACTCCCCTGGAAGGTGAGAGATGCACGGTCAGAAACCCTGGGGGGTGAACTGATCTCCTATGTCCTGGACGAGTTCTCTAATCACTGGGTGAAAAGCAAGGAACCGTTGACTTCTGCCGCCACAGTAACCTGAAAAGGCTAAAGGCAGAACGGACAGAAATCTTAATTAAAATAGGTAGTGCACACCAGCACCAAGAAAACATTGATTTAAGTTCTTCACTTTTAAACTTTTCTTGAAGAATTATTAATAGATTAGTAAATACAGCCTTCGCGTTGAAGCGGGAAATTTTTTCTCCCTTTGCTAATCAGAGTCATTATATATATTTACATTCAAGTAAACTGTAAACTTCAACTAATCCCATGCTCTTTGCCTTATTTGTCTTTCAGCCCAGTGCTGTAGAGAGTCCCTGCCTACATGACATACAGTCTGAGACAGCAAAAGCCAGAGGGAGGATAGCAAACAAGTGAAGTGAGACTGGTGCTGAAAGACAAACATATTAACTACAAACCAGATATTCTCAAATTTACTGAGGTTTAAGTCACTCTTCTGATGCCAGATACTCACGTATATTCATACAATGACATCCCTGTCCTCAGGAGGCTTCTAACAATTGTTAAAATAGAAATTTCAGTTCCTGAAAAATGTACGATTGAAGGCCAAACTCCATATTTGTATGCCAAGCTTTCATGAAAGATTTGAGACAATACACGCACAACAGAATTTCATCTACATGCTTCACAATCTGTCGCCTAAAAAGCGCAATACTTTAAAAATTCAGGTGAACGATTGTTTTGTTTCTGTTGTAAACTGCCTCCCATCCTCAAAACACCCTAATTAGCCAGTTAAGGTCTCTCAACCTAAACGGAGCAAAGGAAGTAAAAATCTTGAATGCAAAAAACGATTTTACTAGTACTTGACAAGTTCTGTCAACAAGCTGTAGCTTCTCTTACTCCCTGCCCTCCCACATACACATCTAATCCAGCCAACTAAGACTTAAAAGCACTACCTCAGTCTTCTGGAAGAGACTGTATTTTAAGTCATGGCAGTAGCATGTTAAATGCTCAAATGCAACGAAAGCAAATTCTCAGACCTCTGAATCTAGAAGGACTTTTAACACCAACCGATGTGAATTCTCCCAGGAGGAAAGACAGCACTGTACATGTACGCTTATTCCAGAACCCAGTAGCTTTATTGATTACTCTGACACATCATTAGACTTAATTTCCACACCCTTTGCATTACGTAGAGAAGCTTCTAAATATATCACCATTTCACTCATCAAACATTTGATGGCTAATACCAGAATCATTCCACTGATTAAAACATTTAAGAGGGAGTTCAGTTGTTCTTAAGATTAGTGACTCAATACAGCAGCTTCTTTCTTTGCTCTTAGCTTACTCTCCCAGTCTGCCTCCTAATCACCACCCTGACAGGACACGCACGCATTGTAATCCACATTACTCTTATACAACACTCTGGGAAAGGAAAAATTAAAAATATATTTGGTTTTGGTGTAGAAATCTCCTTCTCCTCCTCTCTTCACATATGAAGGAAGCTGTGAAAATCTTTTGTGCATTCAGAGGGGAAAAAAAGAACAAAGCAATCTCTATTGCCAGCCTGGGCAACAGTGAAAAGGGAGGGGGTGTTACATCAGGCCTTGAAAAACACTAAACACCTACTAACTGAAGATAAACAACATATGCATGCTGCTGTGCCCTCTAAATAGGATCCAGCGCAAAAATCTCCCCACAAGGTGCTAGAAATTAAGGAACGACCAAATATTTCACAAAGTCATGATCTAGGTCCTGCTGCTTCCACATTCATCTGTTGTAATACTTCCATCAGCTTGGTGCCCGAAGATAAAATCCTTGGCATTTACTAATCTCTTACTCATACATGTATACGTTCGTGATGGGCAAACAGCTCTTCCCATTTTTTACTCCCTCCCCTGTTGCAGCAGGAACTTTTGTCGCTACCCAGTCCCATTTCCTTGCTGGAGCACAGGCAGGAAGCAAAGGGAAAACGGGTATTCCGCAGCCTCCCTCCTCTCCCAATCCATTCCACTCGCAGGAAATTAGTTTCAGCTCTCATTTAATCTAGAAAATCGTGAGCAACCTTGCGATGCAGCAGTCATGTTCCTCTGTGGCTTGCAGATTTGAGTAACAGCAGCATAATACATAGCTCTCACAACTTCCTTCTGTTATTGCAGGTACTTGACAAGGAAAGTTTCTCTACTCACTACTGACAAGCATTTTATTCAAACACCCTTTTTTTTTTTTTTAAGTGCATATCCTTTGAAAGAGTATTTCCATCTGGCACTTATCCCACACTTCATATTAAAATTAGTTTTTCCAGGATGACAGTATTCAGTTTCACCAGCAAAATTCTCAGTAGAGCCTCCTTTCAGGGATAACACACATATCCGAAATACTGGGTCAGCAAGACTATTTAAGACATTAAAAAAGAGTTAAATGAAAGCACCGGCGGTTATAGGTGTGGGCATTGCTGAAGAAAAAAAGGAGAAGAGGTTGTTGCAAGAAATAACTCACAAGAGTAGTGACAAAAGACAACTTACGCGTTAAAAATTATGAAAGGGATGGGGAAAAAGCGTATAAGTACCGCCTTCTTATAATATCTTAATAAAAGAAAGTAATTGCAACCAATTTCATTGGGTAAATAAAAGAAAAATAGAAACCCATCTTAAAATCTCAGATTCATACTTTGAAAATGATAAATAGAGCAAAATGAGAATTAGTTCCCATCTCTTCAAAATAACATCATTAACAGAGACATCAATCACTGAAAAAAAACCCTATTTTGTGTGTTTGACAATGCTAACCTCCAGTAATCATAGCTTGCACGTACATTTTTTACAAGGTATTTCTAACACATCTGAGCCCATTTAAAAAAAAAAAAAAAAAAATCAACCCCCAAATAAACCTTTATCATGTCTTTTGAAGCTACAGTGATTCTATGATGCACGTTGATAGTTATGCACAAAAAGAGGCATAATCAAGCCTTACCCTCCTGGACAAAAGGGAAGCACTACTGGGGCCAGGAACCAATATACATCCACACAAACACAGGTTCGTGAAAGGATTTTTCTTAATGTCAAATTATGTATTTTCAGATGTCAAATAAGGTATCCGCACAGCAGCTAGACACTGCACTGAGGAACACGGAAAGTACTCGTTTTGAGACAGCCTTTGCAACACAGAAAAAGTACCGGGTCCGGCAAACGGACGGGATGCGATCTGCCAACTTCAAAACTGTACAACAGCACTAATTACTGGACACAATTCTGTACAATTCTTTTCTAGAAGTACCGGTTTCTTCAGCTGACAACATGTGCATTTTTCCTAAAAGCACTAAAGCACTAGCCAGTTTTATGCTAAGCGGCATTACCATAATTAAAAAGAAACAAACACAAGATTGTTGATAGACGTGTAAGTAATTAAACATGCATCCACAGAGAAGAGCGCACAAGTTATAGAACAGGACTCCTTAGTCTGAAACTGGATTTTTGCTCTTTCCATAGCTCCCGGACAACGCTGATCATGGGTCAAAATGCAAAGTGACAGAAACCTCAAAAACGTGAGGACACGTTAGTGACCATAGACACAAAATTACAGTGTTTTGAGACATAAGCCTCATATCCTTGTTCTCTTACAGCCTCAATAGTGTAAGAAAGAACTACCATTCTTGTGATCTACCGAGGAAGCAGTGAAGAACAACTTAATCTCAACTTCACTCCCCTAAAATGCACAACCTAAAGAGTTAATCCTCCTCCCAGCCTCTGTTAAAAACCTTCCCCTTAGAATACTACTATGGCAAAGACACTCATTCAAAAAAGCAAGGGAGTTAAAGATCAAAATAATGCACAACTGACATTTTGTTTCATTTATTTTTTTAAAGAGCGCTGACAAATTCCGGAGTAGTTTACAAATTTATAATTTCATTCTGCAATTAAAACACACTAAGACAACAGTTCACCCGACACATCTAATTGAACTACATTAAACTGCCTAAATCTGGACCAACATTCACTTACTGTAACAACACGTAGTTACTCCTGTAAGTCCAAGAAGTTGTCTTTTTGCTGTTGCTTTAAAGCAGAGCAGACCACTGCCTGAACCGAGCTCGTGAAACAAGATAAGAACATCTAGAAAGCAAAAGACCAATACACATATGGTTCTTGCCAGAGAAGTGACAGAAGATGGGAGAAGGGGCTGCCAAAGTCTCAGCATGTGGCAGAACTGAAATCCCCTTTGGGTTCCAAGTTTTGAAAAAGTAATGGGAAAGATTTCCAGAACCATTCAGAACAGGAATATTCCTTGCACGTTCAATCCCTTCTCCACATTCAGCACACACCAAGGTCAAAACCTGAGATTTAACTCCTGTTTTAATATGGATATTGTAACTTTTTTCAAAAAAACCTAAGAAACAACTCTGGATGATACCACTGGAGTGGATTTAAAATGCAGTAAGAGTACCACAACGGAATTGCTGCAGTGGCCAGGTCAATAGAGCTGATGCACAGGTAAATTACTTGAGATATTTTGGTTGTGATCCGTGACAATACGAAAAAGCAGAATTATATGAAGAGACCGAACTCTGTCTCTTTGATCCACTGCCAGCTAGGCCCGAGACAGTGTCAGGACACAGAAAAAAATGCCCTCTACTTCATTTGCTTCGTGTCTTCCCACAGGAACTGGTCTCTTCCTCCTCGTTCTATTTCCTGTACACAGACCAAGCCTATTGTCACCAGGTGAAAACACACACACGCACACGCCACGGACCGACCAGCCAGCCTGTACCGACCTAAATCTCCCTTCAGGCAGAGAGATGACCTGCAGCCTCTCCAGCGTGAGGGCAGGTCCCGTCCCTGCCCCAGGCCCAGAGGGTGGCGGGGCACCGGCCCCAGCCCGGCGGAGCTGCGGCTCACCTGGGGAGACCCCCGGGGCAGGGAAGGATGACAGCCGCGCCGAGGCTCACGGCGATCCCCTCCCGCCCCCGGCGGCCGGCGGGGGGGATCCTCACAGCCCAGCCACCCCAGCCCCTCGCCCGCACGCCGCCCCCCCTCCCTTCCCCCCGATCCCTCCGACTCAGCCGCGCTCACACCTCAGGCCGCGGCCCCTCCGCCGCCAGCTCCCCCTCGGCCCCAGCGCCCTCCGCCGCCGGCCTCCCCGCACACCCCCCGCACCTGCGGCCCCCTCCCCGCGGCGGGGACCCGCTCCTCGCCGGGCCGGCCGGAAGGAGGCCGGGCCGGAACAACCCCCCTGCGGCCGGCCCGGCCCGGCCCGGCCCTCGCCGGGGCCGCTCCCCCCCCCCCCCCGCGGCCCGCAGCGCCCGGCCTCAGCCCCGCGGCTCACCAGGAGTAGGTCTGCTCCGCCATGGCTGCGGCTGGGCGGCCGGCCGGCTGGGCTGTGCGGGGCGGCCGGGCCCCGGGCTCCTCCTCCGCCTCCTCCTCCGCCTCCTCCTCCTCCGCCTCGCAGGCTCCGGGGCTCAGTGGCGGCCCCGCTGCGGCTCCCGGCCCAACATGGCGGCGGCTGTGAGGAGGGAGGGGAGCGAAGGGGGGGTCCCCGCCCGGGCGGGGAGGGGATGGCGGCGAGGGCGATGGTGGTGGCGGGGAGGGCGGAGGCTCAGCAGCCGCGACGCAGGGCCGCGCTGGGGCGCCGGCTGGGCCTCATGGCCGGCGAGGCGGCGGCGGCGGCGGCGGCGGCGGCGAGGGGCGGGGCGGGGGCGGGGAGGCGGCGGGCACCGGGCGGCCAGGCCAGGCCGCGCCGCGTCCCCGCGCTCGCGCACGGCGGGGGCGGGGCCGGGCGGCGCGCGGGGTCACGTGCCCACAACACGCTCACGTGCCGCCGGCGGCGCCGGGCGGGCGCAGGCGCTGTGGGCGAGGCAGGCGGCGGGGTGCTGGTTGTCGGGCCCGGCCGCGCCTCGCTCCGCCGCTCCGGCTCGGCCCCGCGGGCGGGATCCGCTGCGGCCTCCCCGCCGTGCGCCGGCAGCGGGCGGGAGAGGCGGAGCTCCCTCCGCCAGAGGAGCCGGGCTGCGGGCGCGTTCTGAGGCTGGGGGCTTCTCCGAGCCTCAGGCGGGGAAGCGCGACTGCTCCCCCGGGCCCTTCCCTCCCCGCAGCCCGCCCGCGGGGCCGGGGTCAGGCGATGGGCTTCGGGGGACAGCGCCGCGGGCCAGAGGCGCCTGCTCCCGCGGGCCCGCCGCGCCTGGGCAAGCGGCGCCGGGAGGTGGCGGGGGCTCCGCGGCGGGGCCGGGCCGCTGAGGCGGGGCAGGGCCGCTCCGCCCGCTGCCCGGGCCCGGCCGCCGGCAGGAGGCCGGGGCTCCCTGCGGAGGCCGGGGCGGTGCTGCGGGGGGAGGAGGGCTGGGTGGTACAGGCAGCGTTGAGGTACGATAATTCGTAAATTGGAGTGTTCGACTTAAACTCACGCTGTGTTTCTGGAGGTTGCTCTACCTTCGATTTTGTTATCTTTTAAAGAAAGCAAGTAAAATAAATAGGGTTAAACGCTCAACATATTTTTAAGGAAAATAACATGAATGAATCATGAAAGGTACTTTGACCAAATAAAAATCATATGCGTCGCCTTATCCCCAGCCCCACATTAAACCCGTGCCCGTCCCAGGCAGAGGAACTGGCAGCCGTTGATACCGGTCTCGTCCCTCTCCTCCCCGGTTTCTTGGGTGCCGCTGCCAAATCCCCCGTCCTCAATCACGTTTCTGCCAAATGCGGAACCGGTGTCTGGTCGTAGGTTTGCTCGCCTGAGTAACCCCTGCCCCCCGTTACTTGGCCGCAGCAAGCGCGCGAGCGGGGCTGCGCGGAGCGGAGCAGGGCCTCGGTCGTTGTTCCGTGCGGCGTGGGAGGGGGAAGAGCCAGTTTTAACTTACAGTTGGAGGTGATGTCACTGCATTAAATAGAAATAGAAGAACAATGCCTGGATCTGGTAAAAATAGGCATTTGTTTTTAAAATAAAAAGGAGTATGGAGAAACTGCGTGCCTTAATATAATTTTGCTGAAATCTTCTTTGCTAAATGCTTCAAAAAATTAATGGGACATTCTCATTGCATCTACAGAGATGCCAGATGCCTCTAAAATGGTATTTTGATTTTATTTTAGTCTATTTCTGTTACTGGATTGAATAAATGATTTCCGTTTTGTCCATCTCATTTATTCTCTTAAATGGAAAAAAAACCACCAACTTGGGCTGGTGTGTAGTCATGACACAGGATTAAAAGTAAGGAACGGCTCGTTTCTTCCCAGTTCTGTTAGCAGCTGTCTGTGCCATCTTGGGTGGCTCGCTTCACCTCTGCTGGCGCGGTTCCTTCATCGGTGAAGAGGAAACTGGAACGGGTTCCAGCCGCCTGAAGCTTTGGGGCACGGCAGGAGGAGGACGCTGCCTGTCCAAGGCAGACTCCCTCGGTCTCAGCGGAGGGAGCGCCTGGGATTCTTCTGCTTCGGTTAAACAGTGCTGCTGGTAAGATGGGGCTGGACTTGGAAGGCTTCTCCCCCCCGCACGCCTGTACCTTCGTGCGCTGGAAACAAGTGATCCGGGTGGCTGTCACACCTCAGCGTCTCCGCTTTTCACAGCCCTTTGGCCTCATGGACAGGAATGACCTTAGAGCTTCTGACATAATCAGCACTCTACCCACTTAGTAAAATCTGCTTGAGAATCGGATTTGTCAGGTACGAGGTAGAAATACTCAAAGTTCCGGGACTGACTGGCTTGCTGGGATCCCTGCTGGGGTCAGTCACGGCAGCCGGGTGCCCTGGAAGGATTAGATGGCGAGTAAGGCGAGCGTTTCCTCTCATCCAGCTCAGGCTGGGCTACTTTGAGAAACCTTCTCCCCTATTTGACCACGTAGCTCTTTGCTCTCCAACTTACAGCCCACGCACAGTGCTTGCGCCCATCTCAGCAGGGAGAGAGAGCTTTGGTGGGTACGATGCAAGGAGGGAGGAGCGAGTCAAGCTCGGAACCTGGAGCTGCGGGGTACACAGCCTCGTCCATCGGTTTGGGGGGAAATTCTGGTGTTCCCACACATACACATCCCCTGTTAAAAAAAATGCGCGGGCTCTGCATAGCACTTGCACAATGGAGAAGTCCCCTGCCTTTATTCTCCCTCAGCACAGCAGAAAAATCTACAGTAACAATTAGAAAACAGACAAATAATTTGGAATCCTCCCTCCGCTGCGGTGCAACCCCAGCGTCTCTGGGATGCTTGCTTATGCCGCCCTTTTCACTGATCATGACAGAGTAAATGCAAGAGGGGAAAAAGAACCTCTCCATCCTTTTGAATCAAGGCAGGGAAAGATAAATCAGTGCTTCAGCCTTGTCTTGGTACTAAAGAGCCTTTCTTAGTTGTTTTTTTTTTTCCCTGTGAGAATAGGATGTAAAACTGATACTGGTATCTATGAAACAATATCCCTGCTTTGCGTCCGTATTGAAATAGCTTCCAATTTCTCAGTCTTGCAAAATTTCCAGCACATTAATTTGGCACAAATAATTTATAGTTGATGAGCAATTAAAGTATAATTTTTTTCAGCATCTCAGGCTTTGTGACTAGACTACTGAATGATTTCGCAAGCTTGCTGTAGCATTACAGGATAGCGGTGGGATGAATTGACAGGAGAAATTTATTCCTCCTTGCAGACCCAGCATCTGCTCTTACTGCAAATTGGAGCACTGCTTGCATTCCCCAGATAATTTTCTCGGCATCTCTTTTGTACAGCCTTTCTTTGGACCTACAAGAGAGCTTCACTCTGAATGTCAGTGACAGTTTACTCTGACATTACAAAGTCCTTCCGAAATACCTGTTCCGTCTGGAACCTTTGATGTAGACTCATGCATTACTTAGACCTGTCAAGGTATTTCAAAACTAGCAGCAAACAAAAATAAGGTGGGTTTTTTTTTCTTTCTGCGTTTGGAAGGGTAGCTCCCAGAGGCAAGTGTGGTGGAGAAAAATCAGATGAAAGTACTGGCTACAGACTCCTCACCTCCAAATTGCTTAAATGTCATTAGATGACATTTAGCTAACCATGTCTTGATTCTGCTATAACGGAGGTGGAAAGAGAACCAGAGTAGCTTCATGTAGACACTTTGCCTTTCAGGAAAGGACGTGACAGGTAGAGTTGTCAACCCTGCTTGGTTTTGGGAGGAACAAATAGCATGGAAATGAGCGGAAAGGGAAGGCAAAAAAAAAAAAAATAAAAAAAATCAGGAGATCCAGTTTCGACAGCGTAGCTCAGAGCTCCGCCAGGCTATCCTCTGTTCTGCTTGTAAGGTCCTTGTGGGATTCCCCTCGAGATAAGTAATTGAAACGTGCACTGACCAGTACGTGCGACACCATTCTCTTCACTACCACCTAGTGGGAAACTCCTTCCTTAACTGAACTCCAGAGCTGCTCCTGCTCTCCCATCTCATCTTCACCCTGACGGGAGAAACAGTAGGTGGAGGGGGAGCAGGTGGGTGGCTGGGAAGAAGGACGCAGTCCTGCCTCCCCCGCCAGGAACGGGAATGCAGGGACAGGCAGCCTGTCGTTTAAACCCCTTATGCCCTATGGCCTTACCCCACCATGCTTCCAGCTCTTAATGGTTGTTACACCTTAACCTCACTCTCACCGAGACTCCCAAAGCTTAACAAATGTCATCTTTGGAGGCAGAGAGGAGAACACCACTTCTGGATGCAACTGAATCCTGCAAACAGTGGCAAGGAGAAACTGGGGAAGTTAGCCCAGTGTCTCAGTCAAAAGGCAGCCTTGCCCCTTTCTTGGCTCTGAAGGTTTAGGTTGTTCTGCTTCTGGTTGTACTACTGAACGTACGGAAGGAGGCACCAGCTTCTCTCTAAAATCACATTTTCAATTACAATCACATATTTACAACAAAGACTACTAAATTAAAATGTAAATGGGTATATATTTGGAACATTAAAGCCATGTATTCAAGTGAGTCCTTTCCCACTGAGATACTCGGGGTTTGCACAAATAGCTGAAATCCAACCCTACGAAAACAACACATAAATGACAATTATCTCAGATTTTTCACGCTCCTGTGTGCCATTTGGGACTAAGCTCCCAATGCACAAATAATAATCAGTTTGGGTACTTGCATAGCTTTCTTTTCCCCAACCACAGAAATAAGGGCGAACATTATAATAATAGCTCTCCCATTTCGAGGAGGGGATGATGTTAATGTCATTCAGACCAATCAAGCATTTAGCAGTCTCAGCAGGAAGAACAGTAAAATGGTAAAGAATTATTAAAAGAACCATTTCTCTGTGTTTCTTTTGCCAATAGCAATCTCACCACTGTATTCAGGGAACTATACGGGCTCCCTCTGCTCGCGCTTTTATCATAAACATATTTAGGGTTTTTTCCTTCTCTGTATGCTCCTTGAAGCCTCATTACATTGGCTTTATCCCAGCAAATTACTATATTTTTCATCATGTACACTTAATAATGGATATAATTCACAAAATGAAAACATCAAAGGTAAAAATGGTGTTGATAGAAGAAGTCAGGCTTTGGGAGTCTATTCTGCCTTCCATTCTGTTCACAGGACGCTGCTATCCATGACTTCGGTTTTGCCCTAGTGTACTAAGCAGAATACAGACCAATAGGTCTAAAATAAGAATAATGTTCCTATTGCATACCCATTTGGACTTTCATGCAGTCGTTCTCAGGGTTAAGTAATCCACTTAATTAGTAATTCAACTACTTTATTACATGTAGGGGAGAAGGGATTACACTGGAACACTTAAGCAAGACAGACGATTATTTACCAATAAAATAGAATTCCATTAGAGGAACCCAAGACATCCTTGCCTGGAAGGATACTGGAGAATGACAGGAACCCAGTTTTACGAGATAGCTGTCACACAGCGTTATCAGACCGTCTGCTACTTCAGAAGAAAAGAAGAAAATCATAAAAAAAAAGCATAGAAGTTGTATTTAAGTGTACATAGGACAATGCAAAACAGTCGAACATGTTTAAATAATCTTAATATATTAAGTTTGCCGTTAAAATAAAATAGAAATCAGACTTCTTGTGATTACTAATTGATATGTTTCTCCAGTCTGGATCCAAACTGATTTGTTAATGTAACATTGTTCCTGAGCCTGCTATTAAGCTGACCAGTCTAGTGTTGTAAAGCTGCCTACCTCTTGTCAACGAAGCACTGAACTTTAGGGGTCTCAACCACCATAGTAGTTATGCCTAAGGAAAAACAAGCAATTCTGCAGGAAAAAAAATACAAAACCAGATACTGCAAACATGAGAAAACCAAGCCAGTATCACTCGGTGTCTTCAGTCTTCAAAAGTTTCCCCTATCACAGTTACCAAGATCACATTAGTCAGGGCGACTTGAGAATCAAGCCATGGCCCAGCAAATTGTTGCAATCAGGGAAATCACCATATACTAAGCACTGGCAATGGATGAAAACGGGTATAGCAAAACCAAGACCTTTTCCTACAAATAGTCATCCTCAAGGCAAAATCCCTGCGGACAATTCAGTTACAGGAGAACACTGTCTGGATTATGGCATTCTACAGTTTAGCTCTTGCTCTACTACTGGCACTAGGATCTAGCGGGTTAACCTTTGCAGCTTCCACCCTTCACCTCTGCTAGTCTTACTACCTCACAACTGCATATTGTGGCACTTGTAATAATCAGAAATAGGATATTGCGATCCTTAGTGCCAGGGTATAAAACAGGAGTGCTGGCTAATTCGCAGCAGGATTCTCCTTCCTGCTTCCCAAATGCTCAGTCTGACCGCTAGCGATTTGTAACACCCCAGAAACGCTGAAACGCTTGCTGGCTTTCCTGCATTGAAGAATCTGAAATAGTTAACGGAGTGCTGAACCATTCACTAGCACAGTCTGGCAGCTTACGGTGAATGTAAAGTTAACGGTGTAGAAGTTTGCTTCTTGTTTTCTTAGTTGTCCAGGCTCCTACAGTTTAAAATGGACAATTCTAATAGACCAAGGGAAAAAGCCCTTCAGGATAAAGTGATAGAGAATATTTACCTCCTCCTCAGTATTTGAAAGGTTTCCATAATCAGCTAGGGATTCTCCACATGGCATCCAGTTGTAGCGTCCAGTGAGGTCCTAACATACAAACAGATGTTCGTGTCTGCTTTTATAGACTTCAAAGTTCACTGGTTTCAAGACAGGCTGTTTTAAAAGCCTCTGCAGATGAAGGCCTTCAAGGCAAGCAGAAGCAACAGGACTTCTGGTGCGTAAGGACTCCTTGAAACCACACAATACAGACAGATAATTTGTTGCTATGTTTTCCTCTCTTTACAGTTTCCCTTGACAAATATCGCTGTTCTTTGTCTAAACTTAAGGGTCTGTGTCTCCATCCCCCCTCAAGCATTCACCAGGTATATAGACTTACAGAACACAGACTGGACAATCTTTTGAACAAGAACAATGGTCATATTTTCCATCTTAGTTTAGGTAAAAGAAATCACAATGCCAAAACCACGCAGAAATAAGTAACGCAGTATGACAGAATCTTCCCCGTCACGTATTGCAGGAGGCCCACAATCTGTTGTCTCTCTTTGCAAAGTCCTTGAATTATAAGGATATATCACACAGAAACTACATGTCAGAGCTGGATACTGTAATTACAATAGACAATTACTGTTATCAGCCAGCATTGCTGGCATGTCTACCTGGGGGATTGGGAAATTAGGAAAACTGCAATAAAAAAAAAAAAAAACATACGGAAATTGTGCCAAAACATTGATAGAACAATGCCAGAAAAGCTCACCATTCTTTAAACACTCTTTATTAAGAGTATGGGGAAAAAAAATCTTTAGAAACTGAAGATGTCTTTTTACATTAATGTTCACACAAAAATTTCTTACATTAGAAGTTTTTACACGGACTCCAGATTGCTACTTCTTTTTAGCCAGACAAAGAGAGTCTTCTGTATCCACCTGAGCTTTTTTAGCTCACTGCAGCGAGGGGACGTGGGACGCTGGGTACAGACGCCATCTGAAACAAAAGCTAACAGTTAACAACAGTCCTGGTTGAAAGGGTCAGCCCAGCAGCCCCACCGCAGCTTGCTCTGCCCGGAGGGAGGAGGGCTCCAGTCTGCAAAGGAGCTCTGTCCTTCGGCTGCTGACTTCGCATGTTGTCGCACGAGCCTGGAGAGCATGGCTAGTGGTGCCCAGAAAGGGAAAACAGGGGCCAAAGTCACTCTGCAGCATTGTCCTGGGACATTACTTGGTTTGGGGACAGTCCTACTAGGCTCCTCTTAGCTTAGGCTTGAAGGGAGCGTGTAAAGGGAGGCAAGCAGCTGCCCCTAGGAAACCTCCATTGAGGCAACAGTTTTAAATCCTTCTCCTGTTGATCACACAAGGAATCATTTGCATGAGATGCTCGTGCATCAAGTCCCCGTGTGCACATCAAGTTATTCCCTAATTCAGCCACTCAAAGTAGATAGATTCATTCATATATTTTCAGACCAGAAAAGCCAATTTAGTCATAAGGACTCCCTGAGAGCTGCACTAAGCGACTCCAGCCGAGCTAGCGAGCATGTTTTAGGGAGTCACCCAACAGGTGGGAGCAGAACCTTAGAGCAGGGCTGGTGTCGAGGGGCTGCAGGGAGATGATAAATGGTAACCACAAGCCTGCCCAGAGCACTTCTCAGCAGAAGCAGGGCAACTGATGATAGGGCAGGGACTTTCAGCATGAACCAACACCCAGGGCTTGCTTTATCATGTGCTTGAATCACAAGCTGAGTGGGGCAAGCCCTGTAATCCCCCGAATTATGTGGGTACACTGCTCCTGCTCATCAATTAAGCAATAAACGTAGTGAGTTATAATGGAGGTACTAGTATTTGCATATCAAGATACCCAGCAAGCCAAAGGCAGAAGTGAAAAAGTCATTTAACACTTGATGCTCTGCCACAGAAGTCAGCAGGAGCTCCAGAACGTCCTCCGAGTCTGGGGAACATTCGTATAAACCCAGTAGGCACACTTCTCTGCTGGGGGGTTGCACAAAGGCTAGCGAAGCTGCCGGTGGGGCTTTCTCTCAGCCCAAAGCCTTTGGCAGGGGCTGAGACCGGCTGAACCTCACCACTGCCAGAGCTCCGAGCCGGCTCTGCCGTCTTCCAACGGCAGCACCTTGTCCCAAACCGCGCACAGCCGAACGCACCTCTTGCTTTCGGGCACTCCACCTCCTTCCTTTCCCAAAACTAACGGGGCCAGAAATAAGCCACGTTTCTCCATCCTCATTTTCCTAGTCTTCTTTCCATAGCTTACTTTTCCATGCTGCAGACCTTCTACCCCTTCATTTTACTCTCCTTCTCTCTCCTGCTTCCCTCCCTTTCCCCCGCCCCCTGCTTTCTCTCCCTCTGCACTTTGTGAACTGCTGCTGCAGTGCTGAAGTCCAAAGTTCAGTAACTTGCTAAGCACACAGATAAATATGAACCTTGGAGAATTTACATTGCTCCAATGTAAACAGATAGCCAAGGGTCCCTTTATCAGCACTGGCTCAGGACAGTCGTGGGGGGTCTGAAGTGGCTCAATTTTGTATTTTGTTTTTTTGGGGGGGGCGTAAAGGCGGGAGGCTGCGCTGTGCCCACTCTCCTGACAATCGGGCGTGTTACCTCAGGAACATGGTGTAGGGAAGCTGGAAGCAGGATAACCTGAAATTCAGATCAAAGAGCCACCAGCCTGAAGACCATGGTCTCGAAGCTGAGTCATCTTCAAGTGGAGCTGCTGGGAGCACTGCTGGAGTCGGGGCTAACCAAGGAGACCCTGATCAAGGCGCTGAGCGAAGTGGAACCCTATGTGCTCCAGAGTGAAAGTCAGCGCGCTATCAATGCCCTCCAGACAGAGAAAGGGGAACCCTGTCCCGACATCCCCAACCTCCCCAACGGAATGGGGGAGTCCAGGTTATCGGAAGATGAAACCTCTGATGATGGGGAGGAATTTACCCCTCCAATAATGAAGGAGCTGGAAAACTTGAGCCCTGAGGAGGCTGCTCACCAGAAGGCTGTGGTGGAAAGACTATTACAGTAAGGACAGATTTGCTGCTTCTCTTTGCTGCTTTCTTGCACTCTCCTTCTAAATCTCTTCCTTTCCCCTTCCGCTCAGTGTCCCTGGTATTCCCAGTTGATCTAGCTGCACAGAGACAGTCTTCATCCATGCCAGGGCTAGCAGCCTCCCAAAACACTCCCCAAATTCTTTATAAATGCTCAAACCTTCCCCTTCATCTCACTTCGAACGCATGAAGGGACCCATGGAGCCTGATGACATATTTGAAGTGCTTATATCATCAGGCTTCAGAATAGTCCCAGGCCTGTAAAACTTGCATCTCTCTGACCAAATGTTAGTTTTTAGGATTTAAATTTTTAATACAATCATCAGGAAATTAAAAAAAAAAAAAAAGAAAAAAAATCTGGTCCCTCTTAACCGGTGCTATATTTGCCTGCGGATGTACGGTAGGGTGAAGCTGTAATGTTTCCCTGCTATATTTAAGGAGATTAATATTGTTAATTTCACTGGGTTTTGCTATAGATTATTGCTCAAAGACAAACCAAGAGAACTCGTTCTTGTCGTTCTTGTGAGTGCAAAGTTCTCCTGACTTCAGTGGGGATTTTTCTTGTAGAAAGAGCACACACCAAATACATGCAGAGGTTAAAACCTGGGCAGAACGACTTCTGCTTCTACCATCCGCTGCCTGTCACAACTACAAAGTACCTATGCAGCAACAATTACAGGTTTTACTGCCACACGAATTGGTCTTTGCATAAAAGCATTTTTGAGATCAAAAGACAGGAAAAGTTCCCCGAACCAGTAAGCCTCATGACAGAGAAACATTCACAAGGATTCCCATTTGGGATTCTTGCTGGGATGCAATTCCCGTGGGCAACCTAAGAGGTTTGTCCAGGAAAGAATCGG
Source organism: Nipponia nippon (assembly GCF_047370975.1). NCBI lineage: Eukaryota > Metazoa > Chordata > Aves > Pelecaniformes > Threskiornithidae > Nipponia > Nipponia nippon. The sequence continues at coordinate 1,725,827 of NW_028262348.1, read as the reverse complement.
GTCCATCCAACCTATCGCACCAGAACCAGATTCTTGCCCGTCTGTTTTGGGGGGTATTTTGAAAGGACACGCTGATAGAAGACAAAAAGGTGCAGCAACATCCTGCGCTTAAAATCTTCGCTAAAACTAAAACCCATCTAGAGAATTTCTCAGGTTTTCTGATCGCTCCCCTTCATGTGCAAAGGAAATGAACATAAAATGTAACAAGCAGCAAACATCAAATCCCACCACAAAAGGCCAGAGCTTGAAAACCAGCATGCCAAGAGTTAGCATTCACTGTAAATACTTTGGAGCAGAAAGCTCCCTGGCAGATCGGGAGTTGATGACTCTGCAGTACCCAACGGAGGAAAATTCACTGGATCAGCTCTTACCTGGGTGGGGAAAGCATTCCCAATAATTCAGTCTTCTTTCTGGCCCAGTACGTCTCTCTCATCTCTTCCCCACTTCCAGCTCTGTCACATCTTTTAGTCTCCTCTGTTCCCTTCACCTCTTTCCCATTCTTTTTACATATTTCCCTTCTCTCCTCACTTTTGTCTCTGCTGCTATTCCTCCCATTTTGTTGTCTTCTTGGCTAATTTTCTCTCTCCCTTCCACTTTTTCTTCCCCTCATCCTTGTCTCCTTCTCATCTTCCTGAGTCTGCGTACAGGTCTTGGGGTAGTTTGAGCCCAGTGGCACCGGGCGGGCCCTGGCTAGTTACTAATTATCCAATGGCTTTATTATTTCTCTTTTGTCTTATAAATTTATAGATGAAAAGACCCTGATAAGCTTTTTGATCATTAACTTCTGATGGTTTATCAGGTATCTCTCCACAAAGGAAGCCATGGAAGTTGAAGAAGAGTACCAGGCTTTGTCCCATTTTCTGTAACGAATGGGTGAGGCAGGACTGAGGTGCCATCCGCTGTGATCTAAGAACAGCCACACGGATGGAGGGAATTCCTTCCTGCCACCCTCACTTCAGCACGAATGCTGGTTTCTGATCCTCCCCGCCTTTCTAGGAGCTTGCTGCCAATCCTTCCTCTGCTCACTACCAGCCTCAGCACAACAGTCTCGCCTCTCGTGCAAACTGTGATACTAACGCTTTCCGATGAACAGTCTCACATCTCTCTCTAGACAGTCAGTCGAGCAGCATTCCCATTTAACAAATGGGAACCGAGGTACGGAGAGATTCTGTGACCCACCTAAAACCCTAGGATAGCACAGAGAGGACTGGGCAAGAACAAGGATCTCCTAAACCTCAATACTGGCTCTTAAATGCAAAGCTTTATTCTGAAACATCAGAGTTTTCTTTCATCAGTCCCCCGTATCACAGGGTAGAGCAATTCACTTCTGCTGTTGAGGACAGCATCAGGGGACCAGAAGCCTCAGTTTCAGCAAAAAATTACGAGTATGCTTATGGAGGCATAGAATAGATCAAAATTAGTCAAGGTAAAATGAAAATAGTAGGAAGTCTGTATTGACATGTTTCAAATTTCTGGGCAAAGATTAAAAAAAAAGCAACTGCATGTCCGAGAATCTATTCGAAGCATCGGAACCAGTATCAGGTATGATAATAGGTAAGCAGTTGTTACCTACTAATAAACTTTTTTTTTGTTGTTGTTTTTAAGAACAAACCTTTCCACTAATAGATGCCCCAAGGTAATGTCCTTAAAATAGTATTATAAGTATTGTAAGACAGGGCAGAACAGTCTCTTATAGAAACTACTCCCAGCAATAGATAAAAGGAAGGCAGGCAAGAATCTCCATGCCCAGGGATTCCCAGTAAAACTTCAATGCTTACAAAGCAATTTCAGCATCTACACAAGGATTTCAAACCCAGAAACCAGATGGAGGCACTTCTGCCTTTCGGCAGAAGCCTCTTTGGGCGTTATTAACAATTCCTGGTCTAATACTGTAGACCACATGTTAACAGAGAGATTGACCTGTGGGCAGCTATTAGTGATACAAGAAAGTCTTTGTGGTAACTGCAGCCATTGCTTATAAAGTAGAATCGGCAAACTGTCCATTGCTAGGCTTTCCAGGAAAAAAAAATGACAGCACCAAGAGACCAAGTATGTCCCCACAAGACCACTAAAGTTGAAATCACAGTCTGGAAATCACTAGTCAGAGCTGAGTAAAACAGGATGTATAGAAGATACACCCACATGACCGGGTGGACCTGTGGTCATTAATGAGGTTTTGTCCCTACAGAAAAGAAATGCTAAGGGCAGTTCAGACAAAGCTTTCTCTAGTGAGGAATTAACATCATTTCATTTTGTCCCTTAATCCGTCTCACTGATCTTCCATAGATTTACAGTTTGAATAAAAACATTCTTTCCATATCACTCCACACAGAAAACAAATTGCATCTACGATAAAGAATAAATAACTCAGTAGGGAGATAGAGCTGCGTGGAGTAATTCCCAGATATTCCCCAGAGTAGAAAGCAAGAGAGAGGCTACCTTGGGGGAAGGGACAGATCACACTACCACAGGTACAGCAAATGGAGAGAGGTATAGCAACAATTCACCTGTAGGGCAAGGGGTGAAATTCCATTAGGAAAGAGAGAAATTGAGATAAGCAACAGATTTCCCCTGTAGGCAGGGATAAAAGCATGTTTTCCATGAGGAAAAAAGAAAACAAAGATATAATAGTGATAAAGGTTCAGTCTTTTTCCCCTGTAAGCAGTGTCTTAGAATGGCTGTAGCTGGGGAATCTGGAGATGAAGCTGCCACACCCCTTTCATTTCCACATATAAACCAAGATGAGGCAAACCAGGCCAAGTTCAACAGAAAGGAACCCTGCCGGGATGGTCTTACCTTCCCTGCTCTCTGCCTAGCCCGGCTCCAGGCTGTGCACTGGCATCAGTGAGGGCTGTCTAGCAGGCTCCAGAGGAGAGGGCCAGAGGATGGTCCTGAGCACTTCACAGCTCTGAACCTCTGTTTACGCAAGGTCTGGTCCAAAGCAGCAATTCAGAACCCACCTCAGGGAAATGAAGGCTTCTCTTGCCTGAGAATCTAAAAGGAGGAAAGAAGGAAAGGAGAGACAGAAAGAATGAGGAAGAGGAGGGGAAAGAAAGGAACAAAGGAAAAAGAAAGAGAAAAGTCAGGAAGAGTGAAGGAGGGAGAAGGTCCCCTGAATGTAACATCTCCAACTCTCTGGAATGGGTTTTCTTTAATGCTAACAACTTGATATTTACTTTCCATTTAAATTTGAGATGTTGCTATAAATTATCAACCAGCCTCTTGTTCCCTTTGAGTTTATAACTAACTACCTGGGTTACTTATTGTTCAGGTAACAAAAGGGAGGTGAAAACGCCCTTAAAAAGTGACCTCAGAACTAAGAAAATGGGAAGCTGGCATGGAGGGAGGCCCCAGGCCCCTGTGGCGGAGATGAGCCAGGGCGAGGGGCTATGCTCAGATGGCAATAAGCAACTAATAGCAGGAGAGCAAGACTTAGGAAGAAGGAAGTAAAAACTGACAGTGTGAGAAGAATTTGGAGACAGAGATTAGACCTTGGAGAACAAGAACAAGAGAGGAACGGGGAGACAGCTTGCATCTGGGGAGAAAGGGAAGCTAAAAAGCAGAAAAACAGGCTTGGAGATAGAGGAGAGCTTGAGCAAGGCAGATCCATTTCCACAGTTCTGACTCACTGAAGCAATTGAGATTTTAGTGCAACTACAACCAGGAGAACTAGGTTTAGGGTGAAATCCTACCCTCTGACAGTCAATGACAGTCTTACCGCCAGTGAAAGAGCGGAAGTTTCAACTTACGATGTCTTAGTCAATGGTGAAGGCTCTGCAGGTGGAACTATGTATTTGGGCAATGGTTCGTGCGAGGGTTCAGCTGACCAACTCCCATCACTTCTTCCGTGATGTAGCCTTGGGCCTAAAGGAATTGCTGCATTGATATTACAGCCTGTGCTTTGACAATGTACGGAGTAGCTAGGATTTCATACAACTGCCCTAGGAAGTCATAGTGTACGAAGATTCCCCTGCACTGTTTTGCCTCACAAAGCTCCCTGCTTTGTCAGAAAAGAAAAGGACGACAGAAAAACCACAGGGCTTTAACCACTGTGAGAAGGGACTCAGACACGTCCTGCTTTATTCCTACCACAAAGAAGTGAGGATCTCGACAGGGGAGACAAAAGTGACTCATGATTGGGGTGCAGGAAGGAAATCAACATGTCACAGAGGTTTCCACCAGTGGCAACACAGTCCTTCCTCTTCCCACCCGAGCCAGAACTCAAATCTGAGAGAGCAGAAGTTCCAAGACCAAGCCTTTTCTCCTTTGTACAGGGACTTGTATAAGGAATTCAGGGTGCGGGTACTGGCTGACAATCACAAATATAAAGGGAGGAGATTGGTCCTTGGTTTGGACAGCAGAAGAAAAAAAAAAAACCACACCGAGGAAAGAAAAGCTTGCGTAAGTTCAGCCCAATTTGAGGCTTCTGAAAGACAACGATGACTAAGGGAAGAAGCTAGAAATTAGAAGCCTCTATAGGCAAGCATCCCATTGTAAAAGAGGAATAAACGTTCCTAGATTAAGAAAGCAGGTTCTTCAGAAAGCTGTAACTGACACTGCTTCTGTCACACTTTAACTGCAGCGGAGCTTGCTCCTTGGACTATCCAGGTGCTGGGAGAGCGGCTGCAGGGGAACCGAGATAAGGGTGTTTGTACTGAGCGAGCAGGTGCGGACTTTGTCCTCCTTATCATTCCGCAGCCTCCTGAGTCAACAAAGCAATGAGCAGTACGGTTGTCGCCTGCTGCTCAGACCTGCGTGTTCTTGTGACAGTTTCTGCACAACCCTGGGTACCTTTTTCCCCCCGCATTGCTCCTTTGATGCTGGTGTTGGATGTGACATTTCTACAGCATGCAAACCATTTCCACCAGACATTTCACATAGAAAACACAGAAGGATGCTCTTTGTTAAAACCGAACCAAAGGTTTTCCTGTAGAGAGGCTCCTGCGCTGTTTGGATCCAGACTGCCTGGTTTCACAGCTTTCTGTTGCTACTGTGATTTTCAGCTCTGGTGAAATCAATACACACAAAGAAGTCAGAGTCATGTTTTCTCTATTTTCCTTAGGAACCTTCATGGATATTCTGAGATCCTAAAAATCAGAGATTCACATTCATTATGAAATCCTGAACCAGATTAGCTTCTCAAGTTTGTGAGCAGGTCTCAAACAGGTCTGTTCCCTCAGCTGTTACCCCAAAGGAGGGTGGCAATAGGAGGAATTAGTGGTTTGCCTGTTGGTCTTTAGAAGCCTGAGTGGATCTAGATGTGAATCGATGTTTGAATAACACGTAGCAGATGTGCAAGAACATAATCCTGGACGGCTTGGTGTATACGTATGCATACGTAGCTGTCACATGACAGTATGATGAAAGCCTGTTTTCATGTCTTGAATCACTGCAAGGCAACCCAACCTGGACCAGAATCAGGGTATGAGCTGGGTTCAGCCTATTATCACAATGAATCTCTCTTGGAAATATAAGTAATAAGCTTTACATTCACATGACTTCCCAGCAGACAGGTCCATGCCTTGCTCACGTCACTGGTCAGTGCTTGCTATCATTTACAGATGACAATTGCCTTGACAGAACAGGCCAAAACCTTGTATCCAAACGAGCACAGACAGCAAAGATATGGCCATGTACTGGGAAATTCCCTTGATAACCAAAAAGTCTCCTTCTCAGGCAAGGTCAAAGCGCCTACAGAGAGCAGTTTAAAGAAAGCCAGTGCTACATCCTTTGCACTTCATTTCGAATACCATGAAGTTTTTCCCCTGAATGCAGAGTCAAAACTGAACAAGGTACCACACTGAGGAACAGCTTTCCCTTACGCAGCCAGTTAACACTCTGGCCTCACCAAACGCAATGGTGATGACTGACATGCAAGGTCCACCTCAGCAGGTACTAGTGTGCTTCCTTGGAACCCAGGTCTCCTGAGTGCAGGTGTTGGATCTCTCTCTCCTGAAAAGTCTGTTCTGCTCCTTCCAGAGAGGATCCCTGGCGAGTAGCAAAGATGGTGAAATCCTACCTCCAGCAGCACAACATCCCTCAGCGTGAGGTGGTGGACACTACGGGTCTGAACCAATCTCACCTCTCGCAACACCTCAACAAGGGCACTCCCATGAAGACCCAAAAAAGGGCAGCCCTCTACACCTGGTACGTCCGCAAGCAGCGAGAGGTGGCCCAGCGTAAGTATGGCAACAACTCTTCTCCTATCTCAATTTCATAAAGGCCTCTGCTCTCCCTTGCTAATCCTTACTCCCTATTTTTATCAAGGAAAAATGGAAGGAAAAGCCACTTTTAGCAGGAAGCTTAGAGAAGTCTAGGTCAGTATTCAGTGGTGAGGTGAACCAAACGGTTGGACTTGATGATCTTAAAGGTCTTTTCCAACCTAAACGATTCTATGATTCTAGGAAACAGTACATGGAAAAACACTCCCTCGTGAAGCAGCCTGCAGTCACCCATGTGGCTAAAGAGAAGCAAATTAAATACTCTCCATTTGCAATTAGAGTTCTACACCCATCCTCAGACTAAAGCAGCGTAGTGGACAGATGACAGAGACAGAATTTCTGCCTAAGAACTACACTTTTGCAATTTCAGCTAAAGCAACAGTTCCTCCAGCTGCAAAAAGCAGCAGGCTGCTGTACTAACCTCAAAAAACCACTGTGGGCTATCAGCTCACGCCCTCTAAGCCCCTTCATTACAGGCACCCACTGGGAACCCATCCCTGCAGCATGCACGTCTACGTTCATGAGCCTGTCTGGAATCTGTCTTACTTAATTTTGTATTGGTGGGTTGCAAGTAAAATGAGACATTTGGCCTTTGGATGGTTTTGGAAAGCAGGACTCCAGTCACGCTTACTCTAAACTCAGCTGCGTTTGCTTTCACTGCTCCAAGGTGGGAGCAGAGACGCAATGCATGCAAGACAAAGGACAGGTAAATAAGGTCTTGCTAGGAACACCTTATCAGTTTTAGCAGACTATAGAACTTTATTTCCACCCCATTTAGATTCAACCCTCCGTCTTGTACAAGATATTCTCCTAGGGTAAGCTGCATTGGGCCTGCTAGGCATCCGAATAGACAGAACTATTGGAAATCTTTCAGAAAGCAAATTCCCTTGCCCCTTTGTTCCTGCAGAATTCACACACGCTGGCCAGGGTATCCTGGCAGAGGAGCCCATGGGAGATGACCTGCCCACCAAGAAGGGAAGAAGAAATCGCTTTAAATGGGGTCCGGCCTCACAACAGATCCTGTTCCAAGCCTATGAGAGACAGAAAAACCCCAGCAAAGAAGAGAGAGAGGCACTGGTGGAAGAGTGCAACAGGTAAAGATGGGTGTCTGGCTTTGAGGAAGAGGGGCACAGCAGGGCCTCTGTGTTCTTGGGGTTTGCTAGCGCCCGTGAGAGGCAGACTAACGGTACAGCAGTGGATGTCACCACTGACACCAGCCACGTTTGAATGAAATGCCACAACTGAGCATTTACTGTCCGCAGAGGATCAGCAATGCCTCCTGTCTTGCTGTACCTGGCAGGATCCTTCCACACAGCGTGCCAGACCACAGCCACTTCGGGGCCGCGCGCTTACTCTGCCTCTCTGACTAAGCCCAGCTCAGCAAGGCTGTTCTTGTGCTTTCCCCCAACAGAGCAGAGTGCATTCAGAGAGGTGTTTCCCCATCTCAGGCCCAGGGACTGGGCTCGAACCTGGTGACAGAGGTCAGGGTTTACAACTGGTTTGCCAATCGCAGGAAGGAGGAGGCTTTCCGGCACAAGCTGGCCATGGACACCTTCAGTGGACCACAGCCCACCTCTGCTCCTCCTCTAACTCCTCACAACTCTTCCTCCCTCCAGCCACCATCTGCTCTCTCACCCAGCAAAGTTCACGGTAAGAAACACCTAGAGGGAGATCTGAAAGAGACACCAGTGAACCTACCCAAACTCAGTCACCAAAACTATCTCCCAAGTCCAGCCCTTTAGGGGGTGAATCTACAGATAGAAAAAACAGACTTGCTACAAGGGAAGAGCACTGGTGACAAAGAGATCGTGTCTCTGAGTGAGGAGAGTGGCTAGAATAGCAAGGGTGACAAAGTTCAGTAACAAAACTTTCGGCCAAATCGTCTCCCTTACTCTTTGACATCCTGCACTCCCTCATGGCTGGCAGGCAGCAATCCCCTTTCAAGGAGTCATCCATTGGCTGCCATCACAAGTCCGTTTATATCCTTTCACTCATGTGTGTGCCTCCTGCTCTTTCGAATACCTATCAGCACCATCAGACTCTGTGACTGAGTTTTCAGGCATCAGCAGAGGTCATTCTCCATCCAAACAGAGCAGAGCTTTTCCAGCTTCACAGGCCAGAGCTGGTAATTGCTCTCACTCTGGGAAGAGATGACCTCGCTGAGACTCTCTCCTCTCTACACCCACATCCAGAGGTGTGGTTTCTAGTGAACCCTGCTTGCTTCCCGCAGCACATACTGACGTACCTTAAAGTCAGTATTTGAGGAAGCAGTTGCGCCAAGTTACAGCGGAAAGCCAGGGCAGGGTGGCGAGAATGCCCGTGGCTCCCCTACTACCTTGAACGTCTAAAGGCAAGCGCCTGCAAAGAAAACTGAAGTTAGCACTTGCCAGAGTTTCTCAGTTTCTCATTTTTGACAACCAGTTTCCCTCCTGTTGTGATGCAGGAGTGAGGTACAACCAGCAGCCAGCCAGCGAGGCAGAGTCCTCCAGCAGCAACCACCATGGGAACAGCTCCATGGTGACCACCCAAACCATCCTGCATCAGGTTTCTCCCCCTGGACTGGAGCCCAGCCAGAACCTACTGAGCACAGACACCAAGCTGGTAAGTGATGTACACTTAAGTTCTGGTGACTGGAGGACGTCAGGTCCTTTGCCTGTGGTCACAATATGGACTACTCAGAAGTAGTTTTTCCTAGAATACTCTTAAAACCACCTTCTCATAGAGATATTACCTAGCCACTTTGCACTGACCATGTAACATGAGCAGTCCCGAGATACATGTGCCCTCTAGACAGCTGGCAAGGGTGGGTATGAGAACATGAAAGCAAGAAGTATAGCCATTTCCTTCCAATCAATCAAAACAGTCTATTCTGAAAAAAAACAGACCTCAAGGTATGACATAATTTCCTTCTTCCCAGGAAACCCTGTTCTCTCCTCCTTTCCCCAGTGAGGTTCTCATCATCTCACCTCCAACCCTCATGTGAACTCTACACATCTCAAGATAGTTGATCAGACACCAATGGGATTAACAGAACAGAGACCTGTACTTACATCTATCTTACCTGTAAAAATTCAGGCCAACAGCCTGTATGCAGCACCGAGACATTTACTGGGTATCTAGATTGTAGCAATCTGCCTTCTCAAAGCAAATTTCCTTTAGAGATTTGACTACACCTTTTCCCTCCTAATTAGCAGCGAAGCACTAGAGCTACATGACTGACCATTTTCAGTTTGCACATGTTCCCTTGCTTACAGGGAAACAGTTGGCAGAAGCTTGCATTAGTGCATACTGGCCCAAGGCAAAGTTAAGCTCCCAATAAACGAGTATGATTTAAATCTCGTCAGTCACTCACTTTGCTGGCTTTCTGGTCTCTTCCTGAAGAAAAAAAGTCTTTCATGAGGTGCTGAAAATCTTCTACATCTGTCTTCTAAAATTGATATCAAGGTGATTTGTCCCACTGTTTAACCTGTTGGTGCTTACTCGTACTAAAGATTCTTTACAGCTTTTTGTCTGAGGGGAGGAAAAAAAAAAAGTATCATATAAAGCATTGAACTTTCTCTATCAGCCAAATTATTAGAATGCTATTTTGCTGTTCCACAGTACTTTAACTACAGGTCTCCAAAGGGCCTTGCAAGCTCAAAACCCCATTAGAGCACAGACACAGGTTACGTGGTTCATTTTAGGGGCTGAGAAAACAGTCAAGTTACTAAATTTCTCAATGACTCAAGGACAGACTGAATCAGCAAGACACCCAAGCACAGAACAGTCCTGTTCTATCTAACAGGTACGTTTCCTAACAGCAGGGAACTGCCAGGTAACGTGGCGTGGCCTGAGGAACATACCATATGAGAAAAGGGTCTAAGGAAACTTTTCAGCAATTCCTTTACATTCTCAACCCAAAAACTCACTGGCCACTAAAAGACATTTGCTGGGAGAAAGGGAAATTAGAGGCATTTCTCAGAGGAAAAGGTGAACAAGAGGAACTCCTGGATTCTGCGCTGAACTCTGCAGCTAAAATTACTATGCAAAATTACCTGAGCCTCTTAATTTCTCTGAGCATCATCTTCTACCCTCAGCTGTAAAACAGAAGATAAACTTTCCCTGTAGAGAATGCAGTGGGACTAATTGCATTCTTGTTTGTTAAACCCTTATGATTTCTTAAACTTGAAAGAACTAACACAGCAAGGATTTACTCTTAGTATTTCAACAGCTGACCTTTGCTAGTTAATTGATGAGCACAGGGGAACTGCAGACAAGCAAATGTGAAGTCTTTCTAGATAGCAAGCGGCCAGAGCAGGCAGGCAGGAGGAGAAGGACGTTTATCACAGCTTTGGGACTCGCCATACTCAACCTGCTGCAGATGGCATTTTCCTGGCCCTCGTTTCACACAGGTCTCAGCTCCTGGAGGAACCCTCCCTCCTGTCAGCACCCTGACTGCCTTGCACAGCCTAGAGCAAAATCCACACGCACTGAGCCAGCAAACTCAGAACCTTATCATGGCATCGCTGCCGGGCGTAATGGCGATTGGAGCTGGTGAGACCTCATCCCTAGCACCAGCATTCACCAACACAGGCGCCTCCACCCTGGTGATAGGTGAGTACTGTTCTGTAATGGCTCTGCTTATCAGGATTCAGATAAAGAGCTACCTGTGATTGCTAGAATTACCCGCCCCGCTTTCAGAGACAAAAGTACTAAGTTGACAGTGATATGAACCTGGGGAAATGGTCACAAACGCTAAGGATTTTCAGCAGCACTACCTACAAGTGCCAGTGGAATTAAGGGACAGATGTTCCTTATTCGTGTTAGAATTACGTTACACACAAACCCACATCTTAAGAGCAAGGGACCTTTGCAATCTATTCCTATGCCAATGTTTTGGTTTGCTGCTCTGCATCTTCCCAAATATAAGTGTAATACTTCCTTAAAACTATGAAAATTGAAGCATGTTCATAGCGCTTGAAAGACAAAACATCCTGTTCTACTTCCTGCAAAGAGCAGCATATGCCTTTGGACTCCACAGCAGTAATTACTACATTTTTAGATTTTTCACTTTGACAGCTTTTCTGGACTTGTATGAGATTTCTTTTCATTCCAAGACTAGTCTACTGCCATAGTGCATCTCATTAGATAAAGGAAAATAAAACGTATACTCTCCTCTCATGCTTTTTTCCCAGGAAGAAAGAGGCCTTATTTTGTTCCATGGTGACAGCTGTGAACTAATTTCTATTTCCTCATTTATACCCAAGATTATGATACGGATTCTAATTTTGTGCCAACAAACAAACAACAAAAAATTGGAGATTTCCACACAGTGGAAGTCTCTCAGTGCTGGAGAGATTTGCTGATTTACAGGAACAGGGTCTGGACAGTCGTGGGAAACGGGCAGTAACGTGTGAAACCTTCTACCTCTTTCTCACTGGTCCAAATTCTATAATCTGGCAGCCCAAGCAAAATGAGCTTAAACTCCATTCCACGTGGCTGGACAGCTATAGCATAGTTCTCTCTGTTGCTAACAGCTTCTTAAAAAAAAGAATAAAATGAACTGGACACAAGATGATGCTCTGAGTTTACGTCTAAGCGAGGCCTCCCCAGTGGAGCTGAACCAGAAAGCGACCTGTACTGGTACACAAGGATGTACAGAGGAGCAAACACTGGAAGTCAGAGGTGGTTTTATGGTACCCGTCTGCATTGTGCATTTTGCACACTCCCACTTAGTTTTCACAGGCATGAAATCTATTCATAATCACAGATAACAAAGGGAACACCTGAAAAGCAGGATCCGAAATCACCCTGTGACGACAGGCCTGCCACGATGACTATTCCAGGCACCCCTGCTGCAGAGCAGCCACAGTCCTCCCATAGTGCGTGACACTGCTGTCATCAGTCCTTGTTTTTCAGGCCTGGCCTCAACCCAGCCCCAGAGCGTACCTGTAATAAACAGCATGGGGAGCAGCCTCACTACCCTGCAGCCCGTCCAGTTCTCCCAGCAACTGCACCCATCCTACCAGCAGCCCCTCATGCAGCAGGTCCAGAGCCACATCAACCAGAGCCCCTTCATGGCCACCATGGCCCAGATACAGAACCCTCACGGTAAGAACGTGAACTCATTTGCTCAAGCAAACCAAAAAATAAAGGCTCTGTTCTGGAGCATTTGCTGGGTCCTTGGGCTTGCAGCACTCTATTTTCCTCTTCTATTATTGTTGCTTTAATTATGAAATTATTTTTCTCCTGCATTCGTCTCCCTGTCCCTCCACTCCCACTGTTTCAGAACCAGACAGCAGGAACACATGCATGAGGAGAACAACTCAGCCAAACTAGTCTCATGCAAAGCTCCAGCATCCACATGACCTTGTTTTCTTTCATGCACAGCTCTCTACGGCCCCAAGTCTGAAGTGGCCCAATACACACATACAGGCCTCTTACCACAAACCATGGTGATAACAGATACAGCCAATCTCAGCGCCCTGACTAACCTGACACCAGCTAAACAGGTAACAGCCTTTAGCACGTGCCTTTGTTCCCCCACCTTAGAACTGCACCAGTCTGCAGGTAGCTCCTTGCTTGTCAAAGAGTTTTTGGGTGTGTGGTCTGTGCCATCCCAGCAGGATGACCTTTCTTATCTCCTCGCCTTGCTGGTACCAGCTGCAATACTGGAGGCATTAGAGCAAGCTCTTCACTGCATCATCAAGGAGGGTTTAATCTCCTTGGAAACAGCGCCTGCTCACTCTCCTCTCGTGCCTGCTAGAAGGGATGTAGAAACCAGGCGCTGTTAACTTTCTTTTCTCTAGGCATTCACATCTGACTCGGAGACTCACACAGAGTCTGGGATGCACACACCAGTGTCACAGGCGCCAACGATACATTTACAGAACCAAGACACAACCATCCAGCACCTTCAGCCAGGCCCTCGCCTCACCTCAAGCCCTGCTGGTAAGAGCAGCAGCCACTATTATTTTAAACCACGTATTGCCATTTCTCTTGCCAACACTGTAAAACCCAGACAGAAAATGGTAACTGGGGCTCACCATTCTCTAAGAGGGCTCTACCAGTGTCTTGGGGGGTTTGCAAAGCTGGTACGAGGAAAAGATTCAGAGCACAGCCTGTGCCAGCTGTGTAAGGCCAGACTGTGGAAATGGGACCCTTCTTCAGAATCTAGAGAGGAAAATAACCTTAAAAATATTGACAGAAATCAGTGTCCATGCATAGCCAATCCTGCAGGCAGCAGTTTTCAGGGCTGAAAAGCCCAAGACCCCCTCATGAAGACACTCCAGTTACACCTTCCCAGTTCTAAGAGGAGAACTAGGACATTAACAATCAAGTAGAATCCTCAAATCTGAACTCCCTGATGCCGTCAATGCTTTCAGGCTAGCTTTGTACTTGAGCTAGGTAGATAATAGCACACGAAAGAGAAAAAGGAGTTATGCCCCTATGCCAGGAGGCTTTAGTGATACTGGAAATGCAAGTGTGTGCACACATGATAAGGGGACTGCAGTGAGAATTTGTGCTTAACTTCTGCCTGTGCCTTTGACAGTGTCCTCCAGCAGCCTGGTGCTGTACCAAAGCTCTGACTCCGCCAACAGCCACAGTCAGCTGCTGCCATCCACTCACAATGTCATCGAGACCTTCATCTCCACGCAGATGGCATCCTCCACTCAGTAATCAAGACAGCTAGCTCAAGGGTGACTGCCATGACCAACCTGTCAGGTGCAACTCCAACTGTGTTTGCCATCACTGTCACCGCTGCCTTCCACGGGAAGGAAAGGCTGCTGCGCTCAGCCAGCCTCCATCCCCTACTGCTTCACACCCCTTACTCAGCTGCCTCCATTGGAGAAGGTGTCTCAGGCACACAACAGAAGCCACGGAAAGATGATGCTGGCACTGCTAAAATCCACTGCCCCCCAAACACCCAAGCAAACCCAAACCCCACGAGCCAGCCTAGAACGACCAGACGTCCTTTTGTGGCTGTCCAAGAAGGAATTCCATCAAGACAGGGATCTGAATGCAATATGGCAAAAATGCCAGGGAGTGGATGGGATGTTCATTCTGCTCAGCCTTCATCAAGTTGGGCCTGTACAAACCTGCCAACACCAGACTAAGCCATGCAGGAACGAGCAAAGCTGAGCTGCCAAAGAAGGGACACTATCTTTAAAACGCTCACCTCCTTTGCTATAAAGAAGCACCGACAGGAACTATGAGAAATAATAGTATCTTGGAGGCAAGGGTGAGAGAACCTGGTTCCTGACTGCAATGAAAAGCGCCAAGAAACAGATTCAGGAATGGCTTGGCACAAACCTGTCAGTATGGGATCACTGACTACAAGCTACAAATCCTTTAATTAACTACGAAAATACCAAACATTCTCAGTTAAAAATGACCTGCTCTAAAATCCTGCTATCCTAGTGGAAATGGCTTGGTTATTTTTGATATAGCTCTGCTTTGTTTTAAATGCAGAAATTAAAGTTTGACAGCAGCAAGGAGATTCCAGTTCTCTGCATTAACCACGTGGCTTCTCATCCCATGCATCTTGCTGAATGAGCTGGGGGATGGCATCCTCCACAGGTCCCTGACACCGCACCACACCTGGGAGGCTCCCATGCTCCACAAACAGCAGCGGTTCCTTCAGTTGTTCTCTATAAAGATGTCAGCCTGGATTCATTTTACAGAACACGGTTCATTCTTAGCTTCCCTGTAGGCTAGATTCTGTAGTTCTTGATATGCAAATAATTACCCTGGGGTCCAAGAGTCTTACTTGCACTAAGTGAAGGCTTTTAGCCCTAAGGATCTACTTATATAATTCCTCTTCTAATTATTCCTCTCTTCTCTATTTACTCTCAACCTTCGCATCACTGATACGTCACTAGCCAGCCATGAAAAAAGCCCTAATTAACATGTTTTTGTCATTGTGACTGTAACAGAGCTATTCTTTCACCTGTGAAATGGATGAAAATCCTTGAGATTAGAAAGTGCTCAAGATTCTTAAAAGGTTGAGCTATAACGAAGGGAGAATTAAAAAAGAAAAAGCCCAACAGTGATCTCTTCAGTTACCATATCTGGAAATTTCAAAATTGCAGATGTCCATTACAGTTTGTATTGATATGATCTTCCTCTAGATACTACCAACCATCAGAGATTAATTTCAGTAACTAGATTCTCTGAGGAATTTTATCCTAGAATTGTTTCCTAATCATCCCTGTGCCTCATTTGCAAATACACATAATTTCCAGTTAGCATAAAAATAATCATCATAAAACAAGTCAAAAGGTATTTTTTAGACCACTATGCATTTGAAACCCCAGGTGCTAGCTTCAGTATACTGAACTTTTTAACTGGCCATAAGAGACGTGACTTCTGCTGGCACATTCAGCTAGATTACAAGCCAATTTTCTACTTAGCCTTTCCATTTTTGGATGCCAACTGTGTTTTCTTGATTAAAAAACAGCAAGGATCTTACAGTAAGAAAGAAAACATCTTGGGTTTTCCCACACTCAAAGAGCAATAGTTCACTATTTCTGTTTCTCTAGTCTGGCTTTCTGGTCTCCTGAACAGGGCAAATGAGTTAGAGCTACTGAAACCCAAAAATCTTAAAAACAGAAGAAGAGTATTTATCCAATAACAAGTCATCTCCTGAAATACTGGAGCTGAAGTATAAACAGACTAAGAGCCATACTGAAAACTACCAAAACCCACTGTATTTCAGAGAGACAAAAGTCATCATCAACCAAAACAAGGACCGAAAGTTAGGCTTAAGTCCTTCCTGTAGCAATCTCAGAGCATTGATCACCAAGCACCTAAAGAGCCATCTTCAGCTCTGCTGGGGGAGCCATCTGAATACAGCAAGAAAGCCACTGTTGTACAAACCCTGCCAAATTCAATAAGACTAATAGCGCAGTAGATTTTAATAACAACAAACACCATAAAAAAAACTATACATGAAAAAAAATTCGAAGGACACAACTTGAACAGAACCACCTATTCATAACAACCCTGAAATAAGCTCACTGCACGCTCTGTTTATGTGCAGGGGCCCTGGAGAGGTGCAGATTACAGAGGGATTAGCAACATGGCAGGTTGCAACAACAGATTGGTATTTTTTTTTTCCTGTGATCATCTTAAGGGGGCCCTGATATCTGACAGGATGCTTTTGATAAGTGAGTCTCCCACAGGCTGGAGTTATTCTTAGTAGGCATCTAGGAGGAGGCAAAGAGAAAAAGGAGTTGATCACCTGTTGCCATGTAAACCAAATTCAATTCATCATAGACTTTCTCCAGGACACAAGGTTTGGTTTCATGATGTGAAGGAACAGACCAGGAGGGATGCAGCTATGATTATATCCCTCTGTCACGCAGGTCTGTGCACAGTATTCAATCCTTTTACGCTAGGTCTGCATAAGCAGCGGCATAGATAACTGCTGTGCTAGAACAACGTTCCCTTCCCCAAGGGATGCCAGCAACATAAGAAGTCACTTAATTAGACTCTCAGGCCACTGAGCTTTTGGAACAGAAGCTTTGCCAATTAATTTTCCCTCATCTGCAGCAAATCTTTTTGTTAGTTTTTTTTTTTTTCCCCAGCATCGTTCATCCATCATCATCACCTGCCGCTTGCAGAGCAAAATCTTCATTCTCTTTTTTTCTTCTTCTTTTTCTTCTTCACAACTCCTGGCAACACCGAGCTCTCTGTATGATTGCTGTCCTGTCTCTCACGTTGTGCATTTGCAGACACCAACCGTGGCAAATCTTTGCTGATCTGGTCACACTCTGCCGAGTCTATTATTTTCTCTTGAATATTGTTCTCTCTCCTGATTTTCTTTTTCTTCTTTTTTTTCTGGCTGTGCTCTACATAACCCTGACTCTGATCCCGGCTGGAATCCTGAGACAGTGCAGGAAAAGCACTTTGCTTCAGAATGTCTGTGGCTGACACAGCAGCCTCCTGGTATCTTTGCCACTCTTGGTCACTATCCATGTCACTGGAATGACAACAAAAGGAAAGGAAGTTATGTTACGCTTTTGCCTTGAATTCACCCAAAGCACAAACAGCAGAGTAATCTAAGATGAGAACACCTGATAAACTCCCAGCAGCTCTGGGACTCCAATACAAGTTAGCATTTAACCAGTTTGAAGGCTGAGGTGTTCTTTACACATACTAGGAAGGGAAAGAACATCTGCCACAAACATTTCCAGTTTCCTGGCACTAAGAAAAGAAACAAAAAAAATCTGCTCTAGTCAAATACAGGAGTCATAAATAGACACTTCTCAAGCTCTTCAGCTTCCTATTCCCTTGCGGGAGTCCCAGCTGCCTCTGAAATGTGGGATGCAATAGTACTTCAGGAGCGAAGCAGCTGACAGCACCTCACCTGGAGCTAGATGGCTGTCTCCTCCTTGCTGCAGGGCAAGGCTCCGATTTCCCAGAGTCTCCTGGGACAGAGGAAGAGAAGAGGCGAAAACCTAAAATATGGAAAAGGGAATTTTAGCCACAATATAAAACAGAGGTGAAAGCAATCAACAGCAACCTCCCTGGGAAGCCTCGCTGCTGTTACTGCATTGCTATAAAATTGCTGACAGCCATTATTTGGGACGGTCTGAGAGGAATTGGGGCACAGAGATCACAGCTTCAAAGTAACAGCCTTCACGGACGCTAACAGAAATTCTTCTGTTGCAAATGGTTATTAGTCAGTTGGGTGTGCAAGTGGGATCCATCCCACTTGTCATCATTTAACTAACAGTGTCGCAAACAGCCACAACGGCCGTGACTAGAGCTCACCATCATCCGCAGGGTCAGACTGTTGCACAGAGGTTTGTGAAGGTCCTGACGAGTCCTTCAGGACAGTGATGAAACTAAACAGAAAACCCCAGTCAGATCTTAATACAGGTTTACGCAAACTGAGCTAAAGTTGGGTATTTCTAGGAAACAAGACTATAGGGAAATGTTACATAGCTTCTAACTCTTTTCTTAGCGAAGCGCTCTCAGCTTTCAGAGCAGACCATGCCTGCTCTCCTCAGCAAAGCACGCCGCAAGAATGACTTAAAAGCAGTGTTTCTAAAGCCAGCTCTAAACACCAGGAATTCTAGTTCTCCAGGGCCATATTTACACAACAAATAGAGTGGCAGCCCTGTCAGAGGCATACTGCCAGCACAACCCTGACTCAGGTATTGGTTTAGGTTGCAAGCATAAATGAAAGATTCTCATGCTGGCCTTTAAATGATGAAAGCGCTAAGACGCCCAAATTTTACTTTTTCCTCCCCATAACCCATTCACGATAGAGGCAAATGCACAGGGAGTCTTAACCAGAAGGGCACAGCACATGGGGCAGGTTAGTTCACACAATATTGGAAGTTTGCATTACATACAGCAATGAAGGCGACAAAAGAGAAACAACTTCTCCCCTATATCCAGGTTGCACTCAGATCTTGAACTTCCCGGTTTTAGCACACAAAAGCATCCGTGTACTTGACCCATGGAACAAACTTCTTTAGTATTGCTTGCCAGTACCTGTCTAGCATTGCTCCCAGTTTCTTCGCAACATGGGCTCTGAACTCTGGTGTCGTCTGTAGCTCATTTCCATCCTCATCGTGACCGTTCACCTCACGCCTGTTTAAAATAAGAATAATGATAATCTCTTTCAATGCCAATAACGTCTGGTGCTCTCACCCAAACAGGAGATAAGGGACTGTAAAATCCCTACCCTCTAGTAATCAATTCATACTTGATGGGAGGACTGCTAAGAAAGATGGAAAACAGCTCAGTAGTAACAGTTCAGTTCCCAAGAGAGAGCTAAACATTATTTTGCCATCTCCGTCGCAGTTAGTTAGTAATTGGATAATTTTTCTCATTGAAATAGCCTACAAAAGCAAATAAACTGTGTCAGGACATCCCTTCTCTTGCATGTAGCTCCGGTGTATGTCGCCATAATTCATGCAAAACCTGTCCCAGGAGAGATAATTTTATTAAGTTGCCTGGTGGACAGCCTTCAAAACTGAGCCTACAGAAATGCTGCAAACTTAGGACACCATCACCACCACTGCAAGGCTCCTAATTCAGGTGTTGCTTTCCAGCTGACGAACGCTTGCCATTGCAATTGCAACGTTTTTTGAAGGAAAAGAATTTTTTCTTTAATATGTAACTGTACTAATTCCTTCATGGGACACTTGCAGAGTTGGGAGATTTCTGACACTTGGAACTAATGCTGTAACTGACAGCAGCGGTAAGTTTTCAACTTCTATATTCCCCCACTGCTAGAGGGATGAGAAATGTACTTAAAAAAGCTATTAGCTTTTTCAGATTTAAGCATCATTTCAGATTATGGTTGGACTAATTCCAAAACCAGGACAGGCCCTTCCAGTAGGAAGTATCACAGGCCATTAACTATAAGTAGCACAAATACAACATACATTCATTTTTTCTTCAGTGCAACAGAAGTCTGAAACCAGAAGCACAAATACCTTAGGCTAGGCTGAGCGGGCTGTAACTGGTCCTTTTTAAAGCCACCTGACAAAGGAAGAAGTAAAGGCAAGTTTAAAAGACCTGTGACCAGGACCTCTTTATTCTCCTTCTGCCACATGGGATTTTACAGCACAAAGAATCCCGCTGGACAGACAAGCCACGCCCACCCTCGGCGGAAAGCAGGGATGAGGGGAAAGGGAAACTTCCCGCCGGCCAGGCCGCAGCAGAGCCCCTGCCCGGGAAGGGCGCTGGCCCCGGCAGGAGGCCGCGCACGGCCCCGGCACAGCCCCCCGCGGCGAGGCCGGGCCGAGCACCCCTCCCTGCGCCCCGCCTGCCGCTGGCACCGCGGCAGGGAGGTGCCCCCGCCGCGCCACCGCTCCCCCGGGGCGGCCCCGGGGCAGGAGGAGCTGCGGAGGGGCCGGGCCCGGCCCAGACCGGGAGGGGAGGGGGGGGGGCAGGACACGCCGCCGCTGCGGCGGGCGAGCAGAGCCCAGCTGGCCGCCGACCCTCACCGCCGCGCGGCTCCGCCCGCACCGCCACCGCCGCCTGCGCGGCGCAGTCCCAGGCCGCCTCCCGGAACCGCGCCGCCGCCTCGCCGCTGCTGTCCGAGTCCGTCTCCGTCTCCAGGCCCGAGCCGCCACTGGGCGCCGCCATCTTGAAGGCGCCGCCGCCGCGGAGCACGCCGGGCGCTGTAGTCCAGCCGGGCGGCCGCGGAGCACGCTGGGGGCTGTAGTCCGCCAGCGCAGCCTCCGACAAGATGGCGGCCAGGCCCCCGCCCCAGAAACCAAGCACGCCTGGGAAGGAGCGTGTGAACGGCGGGAGCCGGGAGCGGCGGGGTGTGCTACGCGCAACTGCGAGACCCCGGGAGAAAGGAATATTCACGCTGGATACTTGGACCAGCCTCCAGAGGCGAGCGGGGCAGATGGTGCCGCCGGTGCCACCGGTGCTGAGGAACCCCCGAAGGGCAGCGAGGGGACGCGGGCGGCCCGACCGCTGCTTCCCGCTGCCCGTTCCTTGGGTTGGCGCTGCTGGGAAGAGCGGTGCCCCCCGGGTGGGAAACTGCGGACAGCAAACGCGGCTTGTTTTCGCGTCCATCGGTGGCTGAACAGCCGCCTTGCACGTGTGCCGTACAGGCAAACGCCTTCAGGTAACAGCTCACACAAAGTAAGAGTGAAAAACCCACCGACGCTACCAGAAAGCCCATTATCGCTTTTGTGTTTGTAGAGAAAGAGAGAATACTTGGCATTAAAGAATAAGGATGTGGAAAGAGTGAGCGACTGTAATAAAATTCTCAGCGCTTTACCACGCTTTGTGAGGTGATTTCACTGCTTCAGAAATACTGGCAGCACGCAGATGCGGTTTTTGGTGGCGAGTCAGACATTCTTGTGTCGTAGACGGCACAAACATCTTCCACCATGAAAGCACGAGATAGGATGGGATCCATCTGCTGTAGGAAGTTATCTTTCAAAGGCAGGTGAGAAAAGATACCAGGCACGCGAGATTCATAGAGAGATGTGAAATGTGCCAGGCAAAAAGCATCTAATTCCCCCAGCTCTGGCAGGGGAAAGAAAACGCGCGTCTCCTCTGCCTGTGCCTGTTGCAGCTGCTTTGTCCATAAACACGGAACGACGAGCTCCCAGGATAACAAACTGACCTCCAAAAAGGCATTACATCTTTAACTCAAAAACCTGAAGACTGCATGGGAGATGTTCTGTTTAGCGCTCTTAATCAGCTTGCCTTGGCGGCTCTTTCATCTTGGCCTAACGATCCTCTTCTGGCCATTTCCTTCCCGCCGGCTGAGAGGCACGGGGACTGCTGTAACAGATTGTGACCGCCTTTCAGCTCCATTATTTGCCTTCACGGATGTCAAGCGCCAGATGCTTCAAAGCATGTTTTACTCAAGCAGATCAGGCAACGCTTAGCGTGCTTGCAGGCCTACTCTTTGAAACACGGCAGTTTCCAGAGACAGGATGCCGAAAAAAACGAACACATGCACGAAACGTAGCAGAAATAGCGGTGTGCTCTCCCGCCTTTCTGGTGCGGCGTTGAAAACAGAGAAGCGAAATGAGCAGAAGCTCTTGGAAACGGCTCTTGCTGAACAAACGCCAAAGGCCACAGACAGATAGGAACTCTTCCGCATGGAAATTTCAAGGAAAGAAGAGTATTCCCAAATGTGATTTAATACTGAATTAAGATACCATTGGGTTGAAAATACAAGTAAAACAGGGAGAAGCTATGAGAAAAATACTGATAAGGCATTCAAGGACTTGGATTCCTGATACGCGTATGGTTTCCGCAATTAAGAGTTTCAGGAGGGAGTTTGTGTGCACCATAAACGTCAGCATTATGTGACTTAGATCATGAAACAGTGAATGAATCACAGTGATGTATTCTCATGCACACCACGAGAATGAACCGGCAACCAGGGCACCAGGTTTTTCTAACCCTAAGCAATTACTGGCTCCCAGCTACACTGAAGAACGACACACATATCGCCATTAGAATATACCGAAATGCAAATGATATTTCTATTCCCATTATGCACGTGATATACAACTCTTTGAAAGCTAACTTCTTAGCTGCAGTAAGGAAAGTATTCCCTTGCATCACTTATTATTGCCATTCAATGTAATTATTCTTTGCCAGTGGGAGTAAATCTGAATGTCCCGCATATATTCTCCAGCCGACCTACTGTTTCAAAGAAGTCTGTTCCCCTCCTATTAACCTTAGCTGAAAACAAGATTAAAATTTTCATTCTCTTCCTGTACACCACCCTTTCCATTCATCCAATCTTGTTCATTGCCTGTCTCTGGATCTTTTCCATGTGAAAAAGAAAACACTTGCTAGAAGTGGAACAGGGGTACTGTAAATAAGTCACTATAGAAATGCATAGTAGCATCATTCCATTCTTCTGAGACGTAAAACATAAATAAAATGTTAAAATTATCACTGGGCAGTGAAAATATTCCCTGGCTATGTCATCTACGGCAGTAACTGTATTGCTTTTCAGATTGCTTTAGTTATCCTATGATACCAAACCATAAAGACTGTTCTGAGCATTACTTATTCCCGTGATTATAACACCAAATATCAACCTTTTTTTACTTTTTATACTGAAATTCTTTTGACTCTAGATGTACATGGTGACTAGTCTAAGCTGGTCCAAATTTCAGCAGCTCATCCTTGTTTTAATCAGCATCTGGAGGATACCACTTACACCTCTGGGGCCTTGTTAACTTCTTATCAATCTGATCCTACACTGAGATGCTGAATTTTTGCTTGAATGCTGAAGCTGTGCCAAACCGTGCTGCTTCGCTGTCTTGTTGAAAGTGAGATAGCCTGCTTTGTTCGAGAAATGTTCACAGACAGCAGATACGCTGCTAGTGCGGGCAGGACAGCTTTACATGTGTCCTAATGCCTAAGCACTATCATTTTCAGATACTATCTTCATCTTCACCTCACGTACAAATTTTCCAGTGCGCTACATCAACGTGTATGGCAATTCCAGCTGGATGACTGCTTTGCCATGGGTTTTGCCGAGCCTATGGGCTACTGAAAGCAGTAGGAAGGCTCGGCACAGCTGTGGTTTTATGCTGCTGAACACTTCCCGGCCTGCACGTTCCAGCCTTCAGACGGGAGCTGCGTAGTCTCAGGCCACCTCCGTCAGCAGACAGGCCTCAGGCAATATCCGTCCTCTCTTTGCTAGGCCTCCTTGGCGCTGACCTCCCTCCACTTCTGACCTTAGCTATTCCCTCCTAAGACTTGCCTTTAGCGGGAGACCCTGGTTTAGGATTCACCCATTCTCCACTGCGTACAACAAGCAGCACTTTCGCACTGTTTTCTGCCTCAGCGTCCTCAGAGCAGGGACAAACCCTTCCGAGGTGCCCGCTCCATCACCCTTCTCAGCTCTGACCTCTCCTTCAGGCACCCGGTCCCCTCTTCTCCCTCCCTTCTGTCCCTCTCTCCATCTTTGCGGTTTCTCACAGCTGGGTAAATACCTTTATAATTTGAACATTTTGTCTCCCTCAAAGCTGCTGCCTTCCTTCCTTCCCTGCTCGGGCCGAACGTCTGCCGCCGCTGACGATAGGTAGTTTTCGCTCTTTTCAGAGGCAGGCGTTTGGTCAGGGCCCCCGCGACGCCTCACCGTGAGCAGGCGGCCAAAACGCAATAAAAACAGCGCTAAAAGCGGCAGGCGCGGGTCGCGGTGGCGGTGACCGAGCGCGGGCTGCAGGCGCCGCCAGCCCCAGCGCCCCGCACCGAACCCGTTCCCTGGCTGAGGTAACAGCGGCCGGGTTCGGCGGCTCGGGGGAAGGCAGGGCAGGCCGGCAGCCCCGGGGCGCGGGGGAGCCCCGGGCGGGCGGAACGCGGCCCCGCGGCCCGGCGCGGCGGCGGGGAGGCCGGTCCCTTCCGTCAGGGCCGGGCTTCCGGGCGATCAGGTGACGGCGGCCGCTGGCAGGGGAGCGGCTCCGGGGCTGCCGCGGGGGAGCAGCGAGACCCGCGGGTGAGCCGAGCCGAGCGGATCCCGGCTGGTGGCGGAGGGCGGGGGGAGCCGAGGCCGGGCGGCGGCCTTGAGGCGCGAAGGGAGCGGGCCGGGGCCGAGCCGCGCCCGGGGGCCGCGGGAAGGCCGGAGCCGCCTGCGCCCGTTTGAAGCGAGCGAGGCGGGGGCGGCCGGAGCGGGGCGGGGGCGCCGCGGGAGCCCCGGCCTCGGCCAGCCCGGCTCCGGTCCCGGTCCCGGTCCCGCAGCGCCGGGGCCCCCGCAGCGCCCCGCGGGCCCGCCGTGGACCGCCCTGGCTGCCGGAGCTCCGGCCCGGGCTTCGCCGCCGCCGCGGCGCGCAGGGCCCGGCGCCGCCCGCCCGGGTTTTGCTCCGAGATCCCCGTTGGTCGCGGCCTGCCGGGGCCGGGCCCCCTCGCTCCGGGCAGGGCCGGGCCCCCTGCGAGGAGAAGCGCCTGTGTGGGTAAATGTCTGGCTCTAGCTACGGTCGCAAAGCGGCAGCTTCTGGGACATGCCATTTTTTAATTTTTTTTTTTTTTTTTTGTGTTGGGAATTGCTTATTACTTCTTAAATCACATCATAACTATTGTATTTTATTTTATTTTTATATTTTGCTGCTAACCCGGTTCGCCCACTTAAAGGGCATTTAATGTTTTACGTAACACTCCGAACCAGGAAAATGCTCAGGCAGTATTACCCAACTGGTTATATCAGTTTTCTTTTTCTTTTTTTTTTCCTTTGGACTCTATGAGGTAAGAGGATAAAAGCTTTGTCTAAAGATTTGTGCAACGCTTTCTTGGAGTCTATATTGTACTTTTATGGAACGGTTAAAAAGAATTACTTTAATCACTTGCGCTTTTTTGATAGTTTCTAACAATGTCTTGCATTTGTGAGGTGCATTGAATCCTCAGAGTTGCCAAAACAGCCTTTCAGCAGGGCTCTTATCCTGGAAGCAGCGACTGTAACACAGGCGTACGTAGCAGAATCCCAGTTAATGAAATGAGGCCAGGCAAGGGCATGTTGCTCTGTAAGGCAAGCGGCTGATTTTGCAAGTGATCACGCAGACTTCTATGTTGGGACCGCTTCGTGGTAGTACTAAAAAGCGGGCACCTGATGCTGTACAGGTTACGGGAAGTGAAAAGATGAACTCAGAAATACATTTCCGAGGTGTTAAAATGTAACATGTTTGGGGGACAGAATAGAGTAAAAAGGTAGTGAGAGATAAACGTGTATTTAATGATTAACAGTTGGACTTCAGTCCTGTGTTTGCTAAGAACATCTGAAAATTACTGTCAAGAAGTAAACGTACTTTCTTCTAGGCACTGTCGACAATTATCAACTAGGGTTACCTGTTTGTTGTACTTGAAGTCCGGGCAATTGTAATAGGTTAAGAATCAGATTTTTGTTAAATTTATGAGTGGGTGTATTTATATAAATGCTGAGTAATATATTTAGATTTAGATGGAATTTCTAATGTTGATATTCCTGTTATAAAATTTGTTGTATGTGTCTGAAAATTACATCGTCACTGTAGTGATAAGAAAAATAACCTGACAAGTTTTCCTTTTGATTGAAACGGCAAAAAGTTCAGAAACTAAATCAGAACTTGTTTCAGAAACAAACTAGATTTGCATTATTTCAATTTCAGTAATCCTAAATAAAGTAAGATTCGTTAGGAAAGAAATATGGAAAAGTGTCTTTCTAGTGGAAATTTTACAGTACAAACTTTCACAGTAGCCATTCGGCTCGCATTTTCCTGGTGTGCAGTTGCTCGCACTAGATTTATAGATTCGTTTTTTAAAGTATTTGAGTAAAATTTCTTTCTTACTGCCTGTTAGTGAGATTTATACGCAGTATTTACACACAGTACATAGACCTTACCAGTTTCCTGCACTTACTTCTTTCGTGGGCCTCCTGTGCTCTCAGTTGTCATGAAACATTCAGGTCCCAGCGTGCCATCTGCTTCTCGGAGGTCCGGTCTCACCGTCTCTTTTAGCCATGCTTATTCTTTAGGTAACTCGGTGGGATTTGTGCTGGATCCCTAAACATGTGTCTTCACTTCCATGTCTTCTTCATGCTCCACCAGACTTTTTTCATTTAGGAAGACTACTTGAAAATGGGCTCTCTGGTTTTTAACCATTCATCTGTTGCCACTCTTGGTTCTTGGATGTAGTAAATATCAGCGATTCAGTCCTTTTCAGAACAACCTGTTGGGATATCATAGGGGTCATGATTTAGAGGAAATAAACAGCTAATATAGATGGCTTTTAAGTAACAAAGATACTGTTTTCCTTTAAATATCTGGAAAGCAAGGAAGCAAGAAAGAAAAAAGGCCTTTGAATGCTTGCAGTTAGATCACAGCTGATTTTTATATCCTTTCACTCGTTTTCTTGGCTACTCATCATGCGTCTAGGGTTGATTTGGAGACCTGATCTAAAGGACAAGGGTTTAGCAAGCCTGGACTGGCATCTCTAAATTCTGTTTACTTAACCCCAAAAGTCATGTTGTATCCCAGTGTACTCACAGTCTTCCTTCTGAACTCTAAATCAAAATGAAAATGGGGTTGGTTTGGCCTGTTGTGTTGGTCGGTTTGGTTTTTTTTGGTTTTTTTTTAGTTTGTGGTTTGCTTGTGGTTTGGGGTTTTTTTCCCCCTAAAAAGTTTTGTCTCAGAGTTTAAGTAGTTGAAGTGACATTTGAACAATTTTGAGCTTGTTCTGCACTGGGAACAAGTTGAATTTGCAGTTAAACTTCTGCTTTAGGATTCACAGGCTGTGGTGACAAGGGACACAATATATGATTCTCGAATGTAAGTTTGCTCACTGGGTGCTGTTTCACACTTGCTTCTTTGTATGTGCGCAGCGTGATTTGCAGGTGAACGGACCCCAAAGCGCTTGTTACAGACCTAGTTATGTTAAACGGTGTTCCGCGGACAAAAGCAAATGTTTGAGAAGGCTTTTCAGAATAAGATTGACTATTTTTATTATTGTGTTTTGATATATTTTCGATACTTTAAATTGGTTATATCCTAATAGGTCATCGGGCCCAATCAGCCTATGGAGAAATAATTAGGAGAGGCTCCCAGTACAGACGAAGGAATGACCACCTTCTAGGAGAGTAGCTTCAGTGCCTGCTGCGTTACATCATCTTGGTCTTTCTTCTGTCTCAGCCATCTTTACTCCGTTACATTACTGATATTCCTATGGATTTCTCTATCATCTTTCTTCATAACTTAATGATTTATTTTTCGTAGTTACTAAAAGCTAAGGGTTTTTTAAGTAGGTTGTGTGGAGATACAGATTTTATCTTTTTGATGAGTCTCCACATTTCTGGTGTTAAATGTATGGAATGTAATTTGGAAAAAAGGACCTTTTTTCCCACATTGGTTTTAGAAATTAATTTATTTGCCTCTTCTACATGTTCTCCTTGTGTTATATGCCCAGATATGAGCCAGACATTTCTTGTGCCCATTCCATAAAATGATGCTGGTGGTTTTTACAATGTGTTGAACTCCTTGGTTTTAAGGAGGTTTTCTTGATGCTGATATCAATTCCCAGCAAATATATATAGGTTCGAGTTGGTAAGTTTTCAAGCATTAAACTACTGAGCAAGATAGGCTGAAGATTCTGGTAGTAAGGATGTGTGAAAATCGCAAGCGTCTTTAGCGTATAGTTTGTGGGCTGGCAGCATTTCCATCTGCCTCGAACTGACATGAATTTTAATTTTGTACCATAAACTGTGTTGCTGCTGAGTGTAAATGAAGTCATGGTGTGAAATGCTAAGAGTCAGCAGTGCTGAAAGCAATGTACGTTAAAGTACAGCATCTGTGAATACAAAGCTGCCCTTCTGGGACACCGTGCAAAGTGATGTA
The DNA here is from genome assembly GCF_047370975.1 of Nipponia nippon. NCBI lineage: Eukaryota > Metazoa > Chordata > Aves > Pelecaniformes > Threskiornithidae > Nipponia > Nipponia nippon. The sequence continues at coordinate 1,697,809 of NW_028262348.1, read as the reverse complement.
ACTGAGTGAAAAAGCTCTGCAAAAATACATTTCGCTCACTGGAATTGAGTGTCTTCGCAGCAACACCTTCACGAGGCTTGAGCGTGATGCTTTCTTGACCGTGCAGTGGGATCGTATTGTATGAAAAAAGCTGTTGACAATAACAGCTAGAGATACTGAGGTTTTATTTTGCTGCCCTGCACCTGTGCTTCAGCACTGCTACAAAGAGGGAACGCTAAGGAAAGCCTTTAATGCTTGTGGGGTAAGTTTGCAAAGAAATTAGCTTCTGAAAAATTCAGGCTGCCCTTTTAAAATGCTTAACTGTTTGTACACTTGCAAAAATGTTCAGATAATCACCTGTTTCTTTCTCACAACCTTACCTAAGTATTCACATCCCTGCACCAGCAACATGATGTCAGAGTTTCATGAAAAGCACAGTGGAATATTTTAAACATTTTTGGTTTGGTGAATTAATTTCTGTAACTGCTGAAACTCTCTTAGTTCTTGGACTAAAATTCTTGTACTGGTAAAAGTGTTTGTTTCTGCAAGTGTAAATGCCTTGTGCTGAGTCTCAAAGTTTTGGGTACTGTGGAATTTGCATATCAAGGAATTAGCCTGTAGAGGTTGTCGCTACTGAAATAAAATAAGTGGTGTTCTTTGATATGATGATGTTAATGAGAGGTGAAAGCACGTAAGGAAAATTAAAGCACATTAAAGTAAGATTTTTAGTACTTCTGCATTACTACTAGATTAGAAATGTTTGATAGCCATATCAACACACTGCTGTGATACCAGCCATATACTGCTGATGAGACAAATCAAGTACTAAGCCACCTTTGCTTGCCATTGTTATCATTAAAGTTCCAAACTAAGGAAGATTGAACTTAAAGCCATGCATTAAGTCAGCCTGTCCAAACTGTGAATTGCTTCATGATTAAATCCTATTTCAGACTGTACTCACGGTTATAACTTGCACTGAATTTTTGGAAGAGCACGTATGACTAGGTGAGCTCATTCTTCTCATAGCAAATGGCGTTTATGAGAAAATACGACGGTTTTGTTTTGGCTGTGGCTCTCAGTTGCTTATCAGTAACTTTAAAATACAGGTCACGTATCTGCCAGGTCATACTCCAGGACTTTAAAGTAGCTTAGTTTCTAAAAAAAAGATCACTCTTAGCTATGTTAAACAAAAACCGTCAACAATAGGATTCAAGTGCTTCTTAGATAAATCACTGCCAGTTTGGAACAGGAGAAGAATGCAATGTTATAATGTCAAGAAGTTGTTTGGTTTGTTGTTTTTTTTTTTTCCTCCCTTTCTCACTGCTAGGATTCCAACAGGAAAATTTTCTTGACCTTGTATCTGGGTAGCTCTTGAGGATGGCAAGCAAAGGACCCGCGACTTCTGCATCAACAAAGAACTCCAGTACTGGAGGGACCAGTGGCAGCAGTAGCAGTAATGGTGCTGGGGACAATGCTAATCAGGACAACACTTTCGAATGCAACATCTGTTTAGACACTGCCAAGGATGCAGTTATCAGCTTGTGTGGACATCTCTTCTGGTAAGTACTCAAGCCCCCACGGATAAACCAGAACACCGTATATCTCTCTGATCACATGAAAGCCTATGATTTTTATAATTCTAGGTGTCAAATAAAATGTCTTGTATAAAATTAGTAAGGACATGCTTTTGGTTTAGGAGCAGTTTGGTTTTGCTCCTCAACTGCTTTTCTTTGCTCATGTCCGAGGGAGTGGGTTTCTTGCATCTTAAACTTCCTATGCTTCTGGATTGTTTTGTAAAAGCAAACCAACAAGCGGCCCCACACAGACAGTTCAGTGTTCATTGATACTGCCTGGTTGCGTGTGTTGTTTTATTTGTGCTGTCTGGTCTAGCGTAGATATCTTGTTCAGACCTAAATTCCTTTCTAACCTGTGCATACCTAAACCTGCATCTGAAATGAGGTTCTGGAGGCCAAATTGTAGTTTTCATACTTCCTACAAGCTTGCTCTTTTTTTCTTTGAAACCATAAAAAAAAAAATAGATAACAAGCTTTTACATGTGGGCTATTTCTCTTTTTCCCATGGTATTGCAGTTGTAATACGAACTTTTCAGTTTTGATCTGACTTGGGAATGTATCGCACAAGTATAATAAGCGTGCAGCGTTTCTTATTTGGGTAACTTGGTCTAGAATATACTCTTTCTTGAATGTTAAGAAGTTATTAAGGATTGACATGGCCAAATGTTTTGGGGTTTTTTTGGTTTATTTTATACAGTAGGCTAAATTATGCTCTTTAATAAAAAGAGGCCTAAAAGAGCATTTCTCTTCTGTGTAAATGTAAGTAACATCTGAAAATCCCGGTTTTTATTCTAGGAGGAGACGGGAAATCACTTGTTGATGGCATACTATGATAAAATTAGATTAAATTATTGCACAAAATGATTTGGAAGAATGGAACCTGAAAAATAGCATGTATCTTGTCTGAATAGTGTTGCCGAGACCACTTTGAAAGCAGATGGCTGCTTAGCAGTTTTATCTCATAGCTTGCTTCTTTGTCTTTGACCTTGTTTAAGTTCCCATATTAATTTCATCTTAAGAGTAGTTCTGTATAATGGGAATTTCTCTGCCCTGAGCAACGGGGTCTGATCTCAATAGCTGACCCTGCTCTGAGCGTCAGGTTGGACTAGAGGCCTCCTGAGGTACTGTCCAGCTCGAATTATTCCATGATTCTGTGAATGTGGCCGATGTTTTAGCTGAATGTCCCTTGCGTGACTTCTTCTAAGATCCTGAAGTCTCATTACTGACATCTTCCTCACTTGCGTCTTAGCTCAGGGATATCTTTTCATGGTATCAGAAGAGAAAATCTGTACAGTAAACACTAAGATTAATTAAGCCTCTGCATGGGCCTCTGGTACAGATGAGGACCCAGGAATCAAAGGTGATATGCAGAGAATCACGTTAGCAACTTAGTTAAATTGCATAACCTGAAAAGACCAATGGAGATCGGTCTCGGGCTGTGCTTTCAAAAATTATCTTAATGGGAGGTTATGGAACTGGCCCAGCTGGATTCCAGGATTCTGTTGGCTCCAAGCTGTGCTATTCGTGGTACACTTTATACATTTGTCGGATCGAGTTGTCAGTAACTAATTCTATTTTCCCCTCTTTTTCTGCTCTGTGAACAAATTGTCCTGGGAATGCTCACAGTTGGCCTTGTTTACACCAGGTAAGACAGGTTTCCTTTTACTTTGTCTTTCATCAGCTCCTGTTACTCAATAAAGCCCTTGGTTCTCTGGAGTATCCCCCTCTTTTCAAACGCGCTTCTTTCTCTCCAGGGCAACCGCAGTGTGCTAATGCACCTTCATGCGCAACACCTTGCAATCTGCTCTTTCAGCAAAAAGAAAACTTAGATTCTGTTCCACTTGCCTCCCACTCCTGAGTTTCTTAAACACCGAGTATTCCCAGTTTGGGTAGGAGAATTGCGGTAGGCAGTGCACAGGGGTTTAGTTTGCAGGCTTAAGTGCCGAGTGTACTTCTCGTTGCGTATGTAGTGTTTTACACTGTGGTACAATTACAGAAAAGACAGATGAAAGGAGGGTATTTACACTAGCCCTTGGCCTATGCAGGACTGTTGGTATGTTTATTTCTTCATATTTTACTCCAGTGCAGTTCTGAATGTGTACACATCAGCAAGTGGATCGTAGCAGAACAGTAGCCAAAATGCCAACACTTTGGAGAGTACTTGGCATTTATTAAAATGTTTTGCTCCATGGCTTTCTGAGAAATTGCTAAAGGCTCTCTGCCTGGCTGCAAATGAGGCTTGCACGTTGTTGTTTTCATAGTCTTTTACCAGTTTCCTTATAATTTCCTTTCTTTTAGTGGCTAGAGACCAGGCCAAACAGACAAGTGTGTCCTGTATGCAAAGCAGGAATCAGTCGAGATAAAGTTATTCCTCTGTATGGAAGAGGTAGCACTGGGCAACAGGATCCCAGGTAAGAAACTTAAATACAACTACTTTTCTGTGAAAACTAAAGATGAAACTTTAGTTTAAAGTCTTAAGATGAAACTGCCAAAGTGCTGGATTCGCAATTTGAGATACTTTGTCAGAAGACACATAGAACTGACATTTCTGCCAAATATTTCTGGCTTTTTCAGGGCCTGGGTTTGCACACCTCGTTTCTTGTTCAACTGGCAATTTGTTTTAATTTGAATTGGGTGTTAATTATCAGTTGCAACTGGCAGGTTGCAATGAATGTTATCTGACTGGAGAAGCTTACGTAAAATGTTCATGTCCTCAGTTTCTAGCCTTGCAATGGGACTCTTATTCAAAAGCGTGGTATCTTAACTCCGCGGTGTGATGCTGAAGGTTCATATAGCCGGGTGGTTTACTCGCTCGCACATGGCCCCCGGCTCTGCTGCAGCGTGGCCCTGTGAGAGCATGCTCTGTCTGTCTTATTAGCCAGGCTATTGCAGATGCTATTGTCACGTATCCTTGCACTTGACCCAATTTCACAACTTCCTGCAGAGAGAAAACTCCGCCGCGACCCCAAGGACAGAGACCTGAACCAGAGAACAGAGGGGTAAGTGGAAAAACAAGCTCGAGCAGATAAGTTGTTTTTATTGATGGTGGTATTTATTCATCCTGGAGGACGTAACGTGTGCATGAGCTCCTGTGTGAGGATCCTATAGCTTACATTTCTTGCTCATCCCCAGCAGGTTGTTTGTGAATAATTGATAGCTGCTGTGTGGCAGAAAGCTCCATTCCTATAGCACTCTTTAGCATCCCAAAGAATGGGCTAACTCGAATCATGCTTCATGAAAACAGCCCCGTGTGGCATCACTGGAAGTGCTCTTCCTGATTGTTCTCCATACATAAATACAAGGAAGACTTTGCTTTGAAAATTCTTTGTGGAAGTATATTTCCATCAAACTATGCCTGTCATGGAAACATATAATCCATGTGTGAACTTACTTTTTTGGCACAGACAGCTGCTTGCAGCATCTCTGTGGAATATTCCTGTACAGAGAATGTAGGTAACTGTTGGATACGTGTTAATTTGAAGAGGGATCTGTGGTTTTGTTGAGGAGGTTACATAGAGCGAATGTAAACAGCAGCTGGTACAGCTTGAACAGACGTGGGAGTAGGACAGACCACAGTGTTATTTAGCGCGACGGCAGTGAGCGTGACCTGATGAAACAACGGCATATTTCTGCGTAACTTGGCCTAGGGTCCTCGGAGAGCATTTGTGTACCTCGTGCTTCAAGCAAACAACTCTGCTGGGTGTGATTAAGGAGCATTTCTCTCTTGAATGTATTGGGAGCTCAGTTGTTCTCTCTCACTGGGGAGTTGCGTTCTTATTAAATCAGTTGCCGTACTCTGCTTGAACCTTTTAGCTGGTGCTGCCGAAACTCAGAGGACTCTGGTATGAAGACACAGCAGTAGTGATGCTGCCCTCCTGTTTCCTACAGGTGCAGGACCTGCCACGCAGAGTGCTTTGCTGTCCCTGATAGTTAATGGCAAAACACTTGAGAAGAGTCATAGTCAAAAAACTAACTCCTCAAATCAAGGATCAAGCCAGAAATGTTTGGCTTATATTATACGAGTGAAATCATCTTTGTCCTCCCACTGTTTGGAGGTGATAGACCAGAGGGTTTTTCAGAATTGGTATCACTGTTTTAATTCTGAGACCAGAGGACAGTCTGCTGGATTACAGAACGTGGCGACTGCGAGCTCTCCACGGTTTTTAAACATGATGCAACTGCTGAGATTCATATACAGGTGGTTCTCAAATAGTACACTGCTTTTATACAGTAGGATTCATCTTGATTCAGAAGCCTTTTGACTTGATGTGGAATTTTAGTCTGGATCCCATAGGGGTCAATGTTGTTGCATTGTAACTCTTCCTTTTTTCCTCCTTCCCTTATGTCTTGCATTCCTGCCCCAGATGACTTTACCTGCCACCTTAATTACCGTCCCCCTGGTAATTTTTTTTTTTTTTTTTGGTACTGTTCTTCTCTGTAATGCTCTATGCATCCCACTGGCAATTTATCACTTTACTGAATGTTTAAATGATCCACATGTACCATGGAAATCAATGCAGATTATTTTTTTACAATGCCTTTCTTACATAGCTAATAGCTATGAGTACAGAATTATTAATACATTTTTAAGACATTCTAAATAATTTGGTAATGTTGCTTTTTATATATTGTCAGATATATGCTATTTTAAGTTGAGAAACGTTACAGAAACGCTTTTGTTAATTTGTGACCTTCAAGCAAGAACTGTCGTTCCTAGTTTTCATTTTCTCAAACTTTTGGGTTGCTCTGGCAAGTTTGCTACTGTGTGAAACATTCTAAAACCAGGAGAACTAAGGAGGTATTTAACAGTGGTGTGGCAGACTGAAAGTTGCCAGACAGCATGGCGCTCCTTCAGCTGTAGGAAGGCCAGCGAGAGGGAATGTCTGCACTTTTACAAAATATTCTGAAATAGGCTTTAAATGATTGGTACCTTTTTTCTCTTGTGTTGCTTTGTTCTCTGCAGGGATTCCAGGGCTTTGGGTTTGGCGATGGTGGCTTCCAAATGTCATTCGGAATTGGGGCGTTTCCCTTCGGTATATTTGCAACAGCGTTCAACATAAACGACGGGCGACCTCCTCCAGGTACCACGCATCCTGCCTTCTCCGAGACTCCTGTCACAAACAGATGTTTTACAAACTCCTTTGTAACTTTTAAACAAATAGGCTGCTAAATGACAAAACTTTCTGAATGGTAAAGTAAATCAGTGTTGTATATAGAAACACAAAATGAGGGAAAACGCCCAGTAGAGAACATAGTCTGTGTCTGACAGGTTTTGTACGAGCGCTTATATGAGAAGCAAGTTTGTCGCTTCCGCGCGATTTGCTGAAGGCCCTGTTGAGAGAACAGTAGAACTGGGGAGGGACGGTGGCACTGGAGACTTCTCCCCTTTAATTCACATGTCTCCTCTGGTACTCCAGCGGACTCCCTCTGAAAGACGAGACAAATTGGACTAGAGTTTCTAATAATAATAAAAAGGAGTCAGTAGGGGTGTATGAAGGAGACCCATATTTTGAAAACAGCAGGAAAGGACCGTTTCCTGAAAGATGAGAAGGAAAAATTTAAGCTGGTGCGCTGTACCACAAAATAAAGACAGCAAAGATTGTTCCTTTGTCAGAAATTTGTCTCTGAGACAGTCATCTGTATTCCACAAGAAGTAACTTTCTGGTGAAATAATTTCACTTGTTTTAATTAAGAAAAAACAGTTGGGTTACCCCAAATAGTGGCCTCGCTCTCTAAAAAATTTAGTAATCCCCAGAAAACCTCCTCCCCATCTGCACTGTAGAGAAGCTGAGTCTACCTGTTTTGAGCAAGAAAAGCCACTGCCCAGGATGTTCTGGACTTCCTCTGTGAGAGGTTGTGCCTGGCCAAGCTTCTTCACCGTGTCATACGGCATAGGAATTGTGAGAAACAAACACATTCTTCGTGTCGCACCTGTGTTGCCAAGGACCTGTGCTGCCCTTGGGTCAAATTAACTTGCTATTAACTATACTTCAGTGTCCGCTGAAAATTTGTGTGGAGGTGTGACTGAGCTATGGAGTATGTAAATATATGCTGTTGTAACAGCCATCATTTAACCAACTCCTTTATCTGCTTTTCATCCGTGGATTCCATACAGCACTTCCAGAAAGTGTGCTTTTCGTTAGTTCTCTTGGTCAAGGCTACACATGCAGCTTTGACCGTTTTACCATTTCCTTATTCAGAGATGTTTCACCTTGATGGGGAGGAGCGCTCAGGTAGAGGTGGTAACATTCCTTAGGACAGAAACTATGCACTTAGCTCGGCACTCGACAGTGAACTAAGCGGTGAACTTAGCGCTGTCCCCAGAAGTACTCTGAGCAGACCTGCCCGTACCCTGGCGCTCGGAGCTGCCTGCTGCTGTTAGCCATGAGCAGGTTTACCACGAGTCCTGCTTCAGGGAGCTGATGCTTGTCTTCCTTCTGATCTTCCAGTATGGCTGCCCAGTCTGAGGGTAGGAAATAGCAACAGTTTCTCAGCAGGTATATTCCTCTTTGAGTTTATTAACGTACTATGTTCAGAGTATACGCGAGTCTGGAGAAGAGGAAGGAGCTGAACTGTTTTTTTTACTTCCTGTTTTCCAGCTGTTCCAGGGACTCCTCAATATGTGGATGAGCAGTTCCTATCCCGCCTCTTCCTGTTTGTGGCGCTGGTGATAATGTTCTGGCTGCTGATTGCATAAATCTTTTCCATTATTCTGTAGTTTCATGGCCAACAAGGCCACTGAAACAGTTACAAACTGCATCCCCATCCCATTTTAAACCTCTTGGTGTCTGGTTCCGTAGCTAGCTACGGGCTTCAGGAATTGGTGGTACCACAGCACAATGAGGAATCTCGCATTTTGCACCAGAGTTGGAAATTAAACGTTGGTTAAGAAGCGTCTTTCAGCTCAGCTATCTTGTACAGCAGGTTCCTGCCACAACCCGCGGGCCTAGCTTTGAGCTCTGCTCCTAAAAGGAGTGCTGCTTTGAAATCCTGTGCCAATCGGTGACACCGGGTTTATGTGAAAGACGGTTGCCCCCAAGTAGACTGGGCAGGTAAGGGAGCTTCTGCAGCGTGATCAGTATCTCACGCTTGGCAACCGCGATGGACCTGCCAGAGCTGCGGATGTTACTGAGCGTCTTCGCATCAACACCCAGCCTTCAGGAAACCATCTGCAGCACTGCTGAGACGCTGGGCACAGCACGTGATGCAAATGGAACCGGGTTTGGAGACTGGTTTCGTTTCTTGCTGTTATTTCCCGGCATGATGGAAAACCCCTCCTGAAGCGGTTCTAATGGCTGTTAGAAGAAGGGATACGAATTTATGCTGCAATTTTTTAAAGCCTGAATTTGCTGGAGCCAGACACTGGAAGATTCTCTTGTCGTGGAGCCGGGTGGGGTTGCCGAACAGTTTGACGCACCGGTCTGCCTCACCCAGCCCAGTTCCTCACTGACAAAACAGTGTTGTCTTCCCTGGTTCTGTGCAGCAGCCCGTGGCTGCGCTCATGGAGAATCCCCTCCCACCTTGTCACTGTAGCTACATTTATTCTTCCTAAGGCTTTGAGACTTTCTACGCAAGGTCATGTACTCAGAATAAAACCCTATTGCAGGTCTGAGATCAGCTTGTTTGGGGAGAGGAACAACAGGCACCTTTACCTGAGTTTTGAGGTTAAACTCGTCGTACTGTAAAATTACACAGGAGGAAAAATGAGACCCTGCCTTCGCTAGCACGTGCCACGGTAGGGACTATTTGGAGGAGCTGCTCTCTACAGGTGCATACAGCTACTCCATGCCACAGCAGAATGGCTGCAGTGCAAGAGCCTCTGCGGTATCTACCAAAGATATGAATTTGAAGTGCTGGAGGAGACCACAAGCATTTATGTGCTGAGGGGAAAATACTTCAGAAGGTGAGCACTCTGTAGCCGTTTTGGAACCCTTTTGGGTACACAGCTTTAAAGAGTACTCCTGATGTATTCCTGCAGAAGAGCAGACACGAGAGATTCCCTAGCAAGATGAACAGTTTTCGTATTTCTCTGACTAGGCAATTCCTTTTTTTTTTTTTTTTCTCTTATTGTTTTTAGATTCTTTTGATTGAGATCGCTGGTAGTCATAATGGTTTCCTGCAAGATGCATATTGGGACTTCCCTGGCAATAGACAGACAACTGACAAAACAAATCAACTCATAGAAACTGTGTTTCGATAGCCGGGGTTTTTCCAGGGTATGGAGGAGGTTCCTGGGCAGGACACCTTAATTAATTGTTGTAGAAGCTTATTTATGTAATTATAAACTGTTCACTTTTAGTATCAAGACAGAGGATGACTGAAGTTTAACTTGCCTACCTCCAAAATTCCATCCGGCAAGTAGAATGTTGCAAAGCTTCTGCAGTGTTTTGCCACATCTAGCCAAATTTATACCCGACTCGATGATAAATCTGGCAGAATATGTTGCTCAGCTATAAACAGTTGAAGTGGTGCTTCAACTTCTGGTGTGTGGCACTTTTGAGAAGCTTAACTTCTTCTGCATATGGTTCTTCTCGAGTGCGTAACTTAGCAACTAGGACCCTTTCTAGGAGCAAGGCTATTGATTGCGTTCTTACAGCAAGCGGCTGCGGTAGGACGGGGCAGCTTTGCCTCCCCTTCGTGAGCAGGCAGCACCACCCGCTGATGGAGCGGGAAGGTTCACGCGGGGGTAAAAAGGGGTGGTTTTCCTTCTCCTTTCGGGGTTGAGAAACGCGATGCGAAGAGCAGAGGTCATCCGGGGAGGAGCAGGGTCTCCCTTTAAAGCCTTTTTCCGATAAAGAGGACAGAAAAGTGACTGTAATAGGTTCGAGAGGTATTGAAACTGGTTTAACTAACACTTATGTTTTAAAATACAGAATTTTAATGGTTTGGGTTTTTTGTTTTTTTTTTTCCATCTGTCGGCGAGAGACATAATGGATTTGGACGGAGGTGGCTGCAGAAACATGACTGAGAGTCCGTATTTTCTGGCAATCCCAGAATGAAATAGTCTAAAAGTGTTAACGCTTTTGTTCCTACCTTTTTCTCGGTGTGCTTTTTGTATCGTACCACTCCCGCCTTGTACTCGGACTGCACGCAGCCCGTAACGGCTCGTTTAGTGCATTACCATTACCGTTCACTAATTTTCACTGTTGTGAAAGTGATTTAGAATTAAAAAAAAAAAAAAAAAAATGGTTTTACATTGACCGGAGCGCGCCGCCATTCCTTTGTGCTTCGCGGGCGGCCTGAGGTGAGGCGCTGGCGCGGGCCCTACCTGGAGGACGAGGAGCGGAGGAGCCGGGCGCCTCGGGAGGCGGGAGGGACGGGGGCTCGCTTCTCCCTCACGGGGGCCCCGGGGGCGGCGGGGCGGGGCCGGGGGAGGCCCGGTGAGGGGAGCGGCCGCGCTCGCCGCCCGCCACGGCACGTGGTGGGAGGGGCCGAGGGGCGCGGCACCGCCGTCATTGGTCTTCGCCGCGGAAGGGGCGGGACGGCCGCCGCGGCGTGGCGCGGGGATTGGCCTGTGGCCGCGGGGGGGGGGGGCGCAGTGCCGATTGGCCCGAGGCGAGGAAAAGGGCGGGGCGACGGGCTGCCCTCGGGGCGGGGCATGGCGCGGGGAAGCGGGGCGCGCGCGCTCCCGGGCCAGGTGCGGCGTGACCTACCGCGCGCGCCGTAGCGGCTGACGTCAGGCGCGGGCGAGGCGGCGGCGCGGGATGGAGCGGCCGCCAGGTGAGGGCCGCGCCTCCCCTCCCCTCCCTTCCCCGGGGCTCTGCCGCCCGCCGGGGCGGCGGCTCGGGGGGCCCTGCCCGGGTCTGCGGCGCGGGGAGCGCGGCGGGAAGGCGCGGAGGAGGGGCCGGGGGCCGGCTGCGGGCACGGCGCCCTGCGGCGCTGCCTGCTGGGGCCGGCGGCCCGCGCTCGCCCCGTCCCCGTTGCCGCCCCGCTCCCAGCAAGGGCCCGCCCGCGGGGGTCGGCCGGGGCCGCTGCTGCCGGAGGAGCCGCGGCTTCTCCTCGCTGGCCGCCTCCGTACCGCTCCTCCTGTCCGGGGCACTCGGCGGACGGCTCCCTCGGCTGCCTCCCTTCGCTTTTCCTTCGCGCTGTTTCCTGCTCTGTTTTTTTGCGCTTCCGTCCCTTCTCCTGGAGACTTCAGCAATTTCGGTAGAATGCGGGGCTGTGGCTTTCCGTCAGCGAGCCCGTCAGCCTTTCTGGGAGCAGCCAGACGTAGCGCCGCGGCCGAAAGCAAGGAGACCGGTGCCCGGAGGCAGAAGCCGATGGGTGCCGCTCCGCGGGATCCTTGCGGAGGAACAGCTGTTGCTTTTAGTCAGCTGCGGTGCCCTCACTAAATCCCTTTGAGCAGGACCCGCTGTCTGCGTTCACATCTGCATCCCGCGCTGAGCCGGAGGGCGCGGGCGGCGGGATGGCGGGATGGCGGGCCTCGCCGGCCCGGGCTTGCGTCGGCTTTGCCTTTATTTCCAAGCCTGTTTGGCGTGCTGAGAAGCACTTCGCTTCAGAGAGGAACACGGGTAGCGCCAGCTCTTCCCAGGTTTCTCCGAACCCTTGCTCTGCTGTGCAGATCGGAGGTCAGGCGCAGCTCTCGGTGCTCCAGGCTGCCAGGCGTGGAGCTGATGCTTAGCTGGGACCTGAAGTGGCAGCTTACACCAAAGGTCACCTTTGAACGAATCCCACCTAGCAGTGTCCGCACGGAGACTCCGTGGGTGCTGCCCATCTGCTGCTGAGGCTGGTGCTGGCTCGGCGCTGAGCAACAAGGGTTTTGTTCCGAAATAGCTGGCTGTGTAAAACGTACAAGGAGATCCTCACCTTGGTTATTTTTAAACGTTGTCATTGACCTATGCAGTGGGGTAAAAGTGCATAGAAGGCTGATGGCTTCTCTTTCGTGTAGCTTCGAGGAATTTGACCTTGGTATCAAGTTGCCTGAGCAACTACCGAGTTTTAACGTCCTTTGGAAAATGGAAGTTCGTGGTTAGTGGTTTTCCTTCTCTAAGCGCGCTTCTTTCCTTGTGCAACCTTGCAGCAAGTAGACTTTCGGTAGCAGGAAGAGACAGGTTTGCGATCTGCCCAGCTCTGTGACGTGCTCCTTGCGCCATCCTGTGCTCGCCCAGATCCTCGGCTCTCGCTTTAATATGCCCGCGCAGCTGTTTGGATTTTGGATAGCATTTATCCGTGTGCCAAGTGCTCTTTGTGCACAAGTTTTCATACTGTTCCTCCTAGCTTGCCTGCCTCTAAATAACTAACTCTCTCTGAGGCCTCATGGCAGTTCTAGCAGAGAGTATTATAACTGTTTTCTGAAGGGACAACAGGCCGGCAGCATCGGCCCCTCTGCCCAAGTCTGACAGTAGTCTGGTGTTGGCTGCGCAGCCTCTACAGGAATATTCATTCAAGTGTGTAATTCCTTCCTGGTAGTCAAGTTGGTCTCTGCTGAATAAAGTTTGCCCTTCCTTTGTTTCAGCTCTGGGAAATCCAGTGAATTATACAAATGAGTGCAAACGTTACGTGCTGAGTCAGTGGCGTGGGGGAAATAGTAGCGTGGCTTCCTGGCCTAGCACGGCTCTCTCTGGGAATTGGTACCTCAGACCAGTCTGCCTTCCTGAAATCTCTGCTCTGATGACTAGCATGGCTGTGACTGAGCCGTTTTCTGTGAAAAGTCATATTGCTTTCTTCTGCAGAACGCGAAGGAGCGGATGGTGATGGTATGCCTGGAGAAAAAAGAGTGAATATATACGATGTCAGAGTTTGATTTGGCAACTCCACTCTCTGGGGTTACAGACTGCCTGGTATTGGCTTGACTTCCTACGTGTGAAGGCCTTGCCGTCAGTTTTATAATTGAAGGTTGTTCTTTATCAGGGGTGCAGCAATCCTTGTTTTCTCCGATGCAAAATGGTTGCTCTATGTCCCTTTCTTCCTGCACACAGGTGACGAAGTCTGGAGGTGTCTGGGATGCGGGGGCAGCCTTGATGCCGGTCAGCACCTCTACAAGACTGTAAATGAAGCTTGGCATGTTTCCTGTTTCCGGTAGGTAAACCTTTAACCCGTTAAACTCTCCTTGTGCTGTTCAGCTGGCTCAGAACCTGGTGGATGAGTACCAATATTAACAGGGAGTAGTTGCTGTCATCTCTGTGCCTGACCTGTTCCGGAGCCTCTTGCAGAGCGGGTGCGCGCTCTCGTTTGCGGCCCTACTTCAGTGCCTGCAGTAGCGCTTTGGAAGTGACTTTCAGTGCCAGCGGCGGTCTGGCGCTGCCTGGCAAAGTGTTGCCATCCTGACGCAAACAGGAATACAGATAAAGTACAAATGAAAGCTCTGATTTACGGGTGGTGGCAGAAGCCCTGGGTTGCATATTTGTCTTCAGCTGCATTCCAACGTAGCGCCCAGGCAATTTGGATAGCCTCTTGCTTTTTCCATATGTGGTAGGTACAAGGGAGATATCAGGGTGTTGGGGAAAACTGCTGATACGGGGGGGGGGAGATCTTGCCTTTTACTTCCTCTCCTTTTCAGACTATTAAGACGTGCAAACTTACGAAATCTGTCGGATAACGTTGCTATCGGCAAGGACGAAAAGGGATCTCTGACGTGCGTTTCTCCCTGGCGGCGGGAGTAATGCCTCTCGTCGGTGCTTCATGAATACTTGGTCCAGTTTTTGTGCTCCAGAATCGCATTTCTGAAGGGGCCTGTCTTTTTGAGAGGGGTTGAGTACCTGCAGCTCGTACTGGCTTCTGTGTTGGCTTGAGTCGGGAGAGGCTGATGTTTTGGACACTGTCGAAGCAAATGGGGGAAAAGGAAGCCAAAGTGTGGCTTTGGAGAGTGTTTGCTGTGCCAAGATAGGCATCTACTGTCCTGGTTTAAAAACAAAACAAAAAAAACCCCCACAAAACACCCCAACTTTGTTGAAGTGAGAATTATGGTTATTGGTGTATTAAAAAAAACCAAAAACCAAACCAACCAAAACGTACCATGCAAGCAATGCTAGCTCTGTTGACTTGGAAAATGCTGTAAGTTAGAATGACTTGTTGATAGTCACAGCTTTATATCGCTGCAAATCGCAGTCTTTTGGGTTTCTGTTGGTTTGAGTATTCGTGTTTAGGTATGTTGAGCCAGCTTCTCTTAACCCTGGTTTTCTCTTCTCCCTGAAGAACTGGTATCCTGTTGTTGAGCGTCCCTAGATGCTGCCGGTAGCCAAACCCAAGGCTGTGTGTGCTAGCAAGTCTGTCTGCCTTGCCTTTGAACGTACCTCTGTTGTGGGTCTTGACTTGCAAATGTCTCGGTGCTTCTTGCTGTTGGGGCTGTTGAGGTGGATAACAGCCGAGCCGGAGGCAAACCTTGCCCTCGTGACGCTTTACAGAGAACTTGATATCGTTGTTTATGTTGTAAAATGGAAGTTTGGTGGGGTGGGTTTTTTTTGGTTTTATACAAGTGAAGATGCCAGCTTTTCTCCTGAGATGGGCAGTAACTTTCCGCATTCGCTGATGTGCTGCTCTTGTGCTCCGTGCTTTGGGCTAGCTCCAGTGCCCAGCTGAGCTGCCAGGCCGAGGGAACAACTGGAACCTGCAGGAAAGGACGCTGCCCTTCCCTTTTTCCGAGTTCCAGGGTAGGACTGTACATGAAAACAAATTCCCAGTTTGCACTCTCTTCCCCTTTCTTCTGTTATCCCTAAGCCATGCTGAGCAGCAGTCTTGTGCTTGATAGCCCAAAGCCAAACTTTAAAAAGGCTCTGAGGGTAGGAGCCTTTGGCAGCTGGTAGCTGTGAGTTCCGGCAGCTCTTGTGGAGTGTTTTTTTCCAGTCTTCCTGCGGATTAGCTGACTCCCTGGCCTGGCACATAATTTCCCTAATGCTGATTGGCACTGCTCCAGGCTCGTTAGCTCTGTTTGTTCTTGGTCAGGCTGGGCTGCTGATCACGCTTGGCACTGGCGGTAGCTGACGTACATGCGTGTCTCTGAGGATTTAAGTTTTTTGCTACTTCCCTCCTTCCTCAAACTGCATGTACAGGAGCTTTGTCTCCGAAACCTGTCTTTTCTCTGGGGCGGCTGGAGGGACAAGCACATCCCTATTTGTGTATCTCGGCTATTTTAAACTGTTCTTTGGCCAGCTGGTCCTTAGGCTGGAATCCGAGGGGTTGGATCTGGCTGAGGAAGTTTCTTAGATGTTTCTGTCACAATGTCTGTTGTGAATTAACTCTGAATGTGCTTTTGTGCCTCTGAATTCTGTTGAGATAGCATACGCTTTCAAAGGTCGTTGCTTTTCACTGATACACAGTTCCGGTGGATTTGGAACTTAGATTGCACAGAACTTCAAACGCTACACCGAGAGAGGGAAAGAGAGAAGGGGCAAGGCATCTTTTTTCCTAGGTCTGGGTCACTTTTACCTCAGAGGATTATTGGAAGAGCTTTTTTTGACCTCGAGCATGCTGTTCTTATTGCTTTCAGTCTGACTTTTTTCCATATTACAAAATACAAGATACTGCCTTGAGTTATACCTTTGAATAAAGTATGGATACCCGGTATTTTGATGTCCATCTTTGGTGTTTTGTGTGTGTGTTTGTTTGTTTTTTTCCCCCAGATAAAGGCAAATGAAATTAAAGACAATTCCCTCTTTCTGTAGAGATGTTGCGTATTTGAATTAGAGTAGGATGGGATGAGAAGACCCAGATATAGCAGCATGGTTTAATCTTAAGGACACGATATTTGTTAAAAATCCAGTTGTGATTATTTGAAAACCATGAATTCAGATCAAGCCTGTTGAATCCATCCAGGTGGAAAATGCTTTTGGATCCATAGGAAGAAAATTATTGGAAATGGTGGTAGGAATTCCTGCTGTAGCGGGGTGCTTAAGAACTTTTTAGGAAGGAAGACAGCTGAGGTTCAGTTCCTTCCTCACCGCGAAATAACAGAGGATGTATGTTACTATGGTCTATAAAATAGGTCTAATTTAAGTAGCCAAGCAACACAGGCTTGCTGCAGAAATCTCAAACAAAAGCCAAACCAACCCCATCAGAGTAAAACTGTTCACGGTGTATCTTCAGGTGACTGAAGGTGATGGATTACTGATGATTTTACGGTTGCAGATTTAAACATATACCATTTAGTTTATACCAAAACCAGTTAATTAAAAGCTGAAAATTCATCAGGAGTTTGAAGAGCGGAAAAGCTCATCTTCCTTTTTTTGGAAGATGAAAGGAAAGCCAGGAGATTTTGTATGAATCCAAAATTTTTCATTAGTAACTCCAAACCACTGGAGATGGTGGTGACCAGAAATATTAATGCAGTTTGGACAAATACTTCCTTTTTGCTTAATACGCCAGATTTTTATGCATATGCAATGCAGCTTGACCTCAGGAAAACTTCTCATGGCTTTCTGTATTTTTTTGAATTCTATTACAAAATAGCTTGATGCTAAGTTAATAATATAAACAACTGTATGAGTAAAAAGTGTAAGCTTTTGATATCTGACTAAATATATAATAAATTTTTTTATACTGATCAGGGATTACATTATTATGTTCCAGTAATTGTAAGGAGTAAGTTGACTTTCCAGTAAAAGATACTGGCTAAAATTAAATACAGTCTTGAAATCGTTAAGAAACTGTTTACACTTGTAAAAAAAATCTAATAAAATTTGTGTAAACCACAATAAAAATTGCCTTATTACCTAGAGTTAAATCAATTCACCTGACGGATTGTTTAGGGTTCAGGTGCTTGCACTCTTTTTGAACGTGTTACTCCATTCCCATTTCTGTTAACCTTTACTGGAGCTAGAAACTAAAACGCAAGGAGGGTTGTAACCACCAGAAGGCTGTTTTCTGTAAATGAATACTTTGAAAAAATGGAACCGTTTTGGCAGAGTGGAGAACAACTCCTGGCTCTGCCTCTTACTGGTATTCTGAAGCAAACGTGAAACAAATTCTCCTTCTGACCGTTTCCCAGTAGTGGAACGAGGTGAAAAGCAGATTCTTGCCAGAATCCCTCCTCACCCGCCCATTGTGCGCTTTCTGCAGCGTGACGATTGTCCACGGTCGGAAAACAGAACCGGATTAGCTGTCGTGCATCGAGGGGATGCCCTGAGCTCAGGCTACCGAGGAGAAAGAGAACCACTATTGATTTGCCAGCTCTAGTGATTTGATTTTCTTACATTTGGGGGCAGGGGAAGGCAAGCCAGGCAATCTTGTATTGAGAATGTATACAGTTAAACCTGTTTTGGCGGTTGCAGGATAAACTAGATGACTTCTGAGGGCATTTTCCAAGTCCGTTTTCTGTGGTTCTTAGGATATCTACTAAATTTCAACTGATGTTTGAAGCAAGTAATTTCTGTGGCTTTGGAATGATCAAGAAACTGGTCACCTAACAACCTCCCATGCTGCAGGGTTTTGGCCTCCCAGACCATGTCTATTAGCCCGTAATTATCCTTCCTGTTGGAAGCTTCTGTCTACCATCTTCAGAAATCCCCCTTGTTGCAATTTAAATCAATTTCTTCTAATCACGGTCACAATGGGCATGGAAAACAAGCTTTTTTTTCCCCTTCTGTTATTCAAGTAACCTTTTCCTGTTTGAAAGCAGCAATTGTGTCTCCCATCAGTCTCTTCTAGACTGAAGAAGCCCTGGGCCGAGATTTTTCTCGTAGGCTGTATTTTCTAGACGTTGGATCACTTCTGTTGGTTCAAACTGTTTGGCACAGGCCTTCATTTTCCAAACGCTGCTTCCTCCCCACAAACAACAGGACAAACTGATCTACACTGACAGGATAATGAAGCACAAACGTACAAATGTTGACAAATAAAAGACGGGAGCAAAGGTGTGTATTAAGATGAATTTGAAATGTGGGAAGTTTGATGCTTTCAGTCTTCCTTTAGCCTTTCAGCTGTGAACACGGTCAGGTTTGTACAGACAGCAGCTGAATTTGAGAGCAGGGGAAAGATCGGTAGTAACAAAAGGCATTGAATTATGGTAGAAGCAGGAAGACAAGAATCTCCTCATCTTCCCTGTCTCCTCCAGTTTCTGGCAGTTCCAGAAAGCTAATGATAGGGCCTGGGAGGCGAGAGCTCTTCCCCACTAATCCTGCAGACTCCTGGGAATCTCTCTTTGCTGGTGTCTTCATCAGCATTGAAATTCACCAGCTCGCTATCAGATTTAGGGAGAAATAGTTGCTAAGTGCCTGTTTGTAGACGGATCACCACGACTGTTCAAGAGTTTAAAAATCCAGAGGAACAATGAAGCACTTTGCAGGTGGAAGCGGCCACATTCCTCAGGGAATCTATCACTAGGGGACATCGTGACCCTTTATATTTAAGGAGGAGCTGGGCATTCCAGTCAGAACTTTTTTGACTTGTCCTTCAGGGCATTGTTATCAGAGCACTATTAAATCAAGGTAATTAGAATTACTCACAGTCCAGTACGTGGTAGGCTTTCCACATGAGCGAGACAGGATCCTTCCCTGAGGAGTTTAGCGGTCTGCACAGACAAAAGCAGCAAGTTAGGAAGCGAATGAAGGTGCAGTGGTGTAAGTACCACTCTTACTGCCATATGTGCTGCATTTACAGGGCGGAAGTCGCTGCTTCCAAAACCATACATCATCTATGACGTTTCAGTAGGTTGATTTGCTTCTCGGCCTCAGTTCACGGGGTCTGCAGCCGTTAGGCAAGAATGGTGGAGATAATTTTGTCTCCATCCTAACGTTGTGCTTAGTGATGTTAGGCACCGAGAAGGCATCACTGTCTCGGGCTGAAGTTCTGCTGCTGCTTAGAAGTAAGATGCAGTGATGGAGACGAGCTTCGCTTCCCTGTGTGTTTTAGTTTACTCAAGAGCTGCGTGCAAGAGCTTTCACTCAGAGGTACGTGCGTATCGAACCGGTATTAGTTTCCGTGGCTGATGTCAGTGGCTGACTCTGTCTTTCAACAGCAGCAAAGCACCTGTCATGTGTAAGTGCCTTGGAAATACAGTTCGGTGTTGGGATTGTGCTGAAGTATTTGGAATGCCTCCGAGCTGCGCCCATGCTGAAACAAAGACTTGCTGCAGACTCCTCAGGCATCAAGCAGATGCCTCTTCCCCAGCTTATACCAGTCCCACACACACCGAAGTGCCTGTCTGTGCCAGGATAAATGTGTGTATCGTGGGGCTGGTGGATATGCTGAGCAATACATCTGTCGGTAGTGGACGGCACAGACTGTGTGGTAAAGAGGGTGTCTAGATGTGCCGCCTAACCCTGGCTGTTTTGAGGTATTAATCACTTGAATATCAGAATAGCTATGTGGTGCATTTCTGGGGGGACAAAACTGTAACGGCTGCGACTCAATTTGCAATAAATTTCATGTTAAGTCATTGTCGAGGTTTTTCGTTTGTTCCTTTATATTTGCTAGTTATATTTTTTAGGCCTCTTTCTGCCAAAAATTACTGTACAATTCTAAACCACAGGAAGGAAGGCAACCCCCTGTGATGGCTACGTGTTTGTAGTGGAAATGCTGTCGGCATTTGCAAGAGAGAAGATGCTGATATCTGACTTCAGTTGGTGAAAAAGAAATTTGCTTCGGTGCGTTTTGGCCCTCAGAGATGGTATCAGTAAAATTACATGGAAAAGGTCCCCCCACACACACCTGTTTATCAGCATTTTTGACGTACAGTCATTCTGGCAGGAATTCAGATCTAGAATGTACGAACACATTAACACCTTGTCCAGAGCCCTTTTATCAGAGCTATTGTGTTCTCAAGTAGGTCGTAGAGACAATAAAAAAGGCAAGAAGTAACAAGAGAATTCTGTGTAGGAAAAAGTAACTTACTGGCTGCTGCTGGGGCTTGCTGCAAAAGTAAAATAATTTTGATAAGATGTTTCCTGTTTAAATAGACATTTGACTATGCGTCCTTTGGCTTTAAGGAAGTCTCAAACCAAATCCCTTCCCAGTTGCTTAGCTGTCTGGGTGGTTTTTATTACTTTGAAGTTAGGCTTTATCTGCTGGCTTCATTCACAGACTAGCTGGCTGCTTATCACATCTGTGGATCAAGCCTTCAAAGGTTTTGTCTGAAGAGTTGGGATTTATGAGGTCACGTGGAATCCCCCTTGGAGGGAGTTCAGCCCACGGCAGCAGAGTTGTGGGGAAAAGCTTTTGTCTGTAGGTGATGCCGGGCAGGGTTGGGGCTCTGCGATGCACTGGAGGTATGTGCGTGCGGTGGGGTGGTGCCCGTAGCCGGGGAAGCCTCGGATTGTGAGCGCTGGCCCGTTTTCAGCACGCAACATATAGAGAATGTGGGAGACCAGAGCGCATTCCTAGACACAGACTCACCGTGTTGCTGCTTCCAGTAGAGCTGTGTGAAATGTCAGAAGGAATTAGACCCGGGCTGGAACTGACAACCACATCGGGCTCTGCAGCACCAGGCTTCGCTGCACCGTTACAGCCAGGCTTAGCAACTGCACTGAATGGGTGAAAATGATGATTTTTTTTTTTTTTTCTTTTTCCCCCCCCAGAAAAGTGGCTGCTTATTAAAAGTAAAAACATAAAAAACAAGAAAAAACCAGCCCAAAGGGCTGCCTGGCTTTCTGCTTACTTCAACAGCGAGCAGCAGCTGTCAAATCCGCAGCCAAGACTGCCTCGTCCCAGCCCCAAGCGTCCCCTGAACAACATGCCAGCTGAGACGAGCATCTCCAGTAAAAGCACATTTGAGTACTCTTGCCTCTGGAACACAGCATGATTTTCAGGCTGTGTTCAGGCATGCCAGGCTTTGCTGACTGTACAAAAATGGGAGGGCTTGGTGCAGCAGCATATGTTTGTTGCATTTCTGAGTGCCTTGCAAACAGCTTTAGCTGATTAGGCCACTGGAGAACATGCTTGGCTTCAGAGCAAGCAAAATGATATAACTACATGTGCTGCAAGCAGGAGAGAGTACTCTTCTGTGCTGATTTATACCTCTCAGCTTCCATTCAGGAGGTGAAGATTAGGTTAAATGATTGCAATGATCTCTGTTAAAACGATGTTGGAAAGAAAGTTATTTTTTCTTGGACGAAGCACGCTGTGAGTTACCTCCTGCAAGAGGACGAACAGACTGTAGGTACTGTGAAGGTACTGTAAGCCCACTCGCCGTGAGGGCTTTAGGAAGGTACACAGCAGACGTCAATTTGATGTGCTTGGAGATGTGGCTCGTTGTCTTCGTCAGACTCTGCCGTCCCTGACTTCTCCATCAGAACGTGCCGCTGCTGCAGAGAGTAGTTTCACGTTCATGCACTTGGCTCTTGCTTTGGCAAAAGCTGCTATCTTTCAGCACTTACCAGCAGCCCCTCTTTGGGTCAAAGCTCCACCCCTTGCGAAGAAGTAGAGCCTATTCAGCCTCTGTAGTCACAGGCTGTCCTCCTGCAATGGCTCCTCCTCCCCTCCCACCCTTGGGTGGAACCAGAGAAGGGAAAACTTGACAATAGTTAGCAGGCAGCAGAGCTCGCAAGAACTATTGCAGCAGCATGTCCAACTAGCCCGGTTAGCAGTTATTCTATCCGTCCCAAGGGTGCCGCTGCAGCCGAGTGCAGGAGAAGATGGTTATAGCCATGGGAGCCAGGAAAAATCTGAAAAGGAATGAGCAGCCGAGAGACCTGGCATTCCTTGGGCAGCTTCAAAGAGAGGTGAAGTATCTGAATCAGCGCAAGATTAAATGAGCACTGGCTGCTGCCATGTTGGCAGAACAGAGCTGTTCAGAGGCAGTTGGACAAGTTTGTGGCTGAGCCGGTTTATCCAGTGTCGAAGATGGGAAGTTACTTGTCTGCTCCAGCTTACTTCGCTCCCAAGGATCCCTTTCGGTAAGTCTTGTGCAGGATTAGCAGTGGACCTTCAAAGTGTTGTTTTCCCCCCCTGTAATGCTATCCTAAGCAGTTAGTGTGTGAGGCGTGAAGAATGAGGTCCAGTGCTTGCGTGCAGGGAACAGCCGGCCTCAAACTGGGATCCCGTCTTGCTTTGAGGAGGCAACGGGGAAGATTCTTATTACCAGCCTCTGCGCAGCCCTCGTAGGGGGGAACGGCACCTATGGCGTGAGGCAGCGTCTGCGTGGCCCCAGCAAGCAGGCTCCTTTTCAGGGTAACACTACATATGCCGCTTTACCCCGTGCCCCTGTGCTTTGCTCCACTGCCAGAGGAGCGAGATTACTATGGCTGCTGCCGATGTCTCTTCCAAAGCTGCTCGTGCTTGGGCATAGCGCAGGGTGAGGTGCGAGCTCAGGAAGGTGATGTAATCTGCAGCGAGGCAGTGCATAATTTTTTTTGAGAAAAGACATCAAGGACTTTGCAGGTAACTAGGGACAAGCAGCACACTTCCCTTACGTGGAAAGGATATGTCTCCTGTGATATTTTGGTTTATTTTAACAACCATTCTTATTCCAATTGACCAAATGAAGCTTGAGAAAGGCGATAGCTACAGACTAAGGCTTTGATTGCATTACATCTCCATAGTGAAAACTGTTGGTGGGGCTGAACGCAGCCAGGATGGTGACTGACACCGATGTGCTGATAAGGTGAATGTGAATGGATGGGGAAAGGCACAGCTTGCAGTTTCATTGTCTCCCTCCTATCCCCTCCGCTCGGATTTGCTCGTTATTGACCCTGTTCCTGCAAACACTTTTGTACTGATTTGGGAGTAAGGAGCCCTTTGTTAAAACAGTCTAGGACAGGAGTAAATGCTGCTGCGCAATTGCTAAACTTCTGTAGGCAACTTTCTGGATCAGCGTCCGCTTTCAGAAGAAGGAAAGCGAGCAGACATTCATTATTTGTAATATGTGTAGGGCATCGTGCTAAGCCATAGATATGCCTTCTGAGTGTGTGGAAGTGGTTTTGCATAGTCAGAGCTTAAACACTCTGTCTTCTAGTACGTAGCCTGTGTTCCAGCATCTCTTCTTCCTTCTGCCAAGTCTGGGTGAGAAGCCGTTGGGTTAGCTACGGGCTGGGGTTACGCTTTATTCTGCAGCTTTCTGTCTGCATGACTGTCCTCTCCCCCGCTCTGCCTGCAGAATTGGAACCACAGCTCTTTCAAGCCTGTCTAGCGTTAACTGATCTAGCCTGACAGTGGGGGGGGTGCGTTTTAGTAACGAGCCCTTCTCAAACGGATCTGTCTCTTCAGTGCCAGGGAAGTCTTCTCTTCCATGAGGGTATTGGCTTTCATTTAGATGTAAAAGAGATGCCACATCCATTGAATCTCCCATCTCGCTGAAAGCCAGGCTGGTTACCTGTTGTGACCTGATCCTCCTACACCCTCCACAAAACCAAGTAGCCATCAAGCAGCGATTTGTGATCTCTTTCTGCACCTGCTGTGCGACAGAGCATCAGGGCTGAACACCGCACTCAGATGCTGCCTGGGGTTCCTGGAGGATGGCTGTGGGAGGCGGATGAATTTATTCTTTATAGCCAAGGCTGGGAAGTGAAGAATCATAATGTATGGGACTATAATAATCAGAGCAGGGCTGTGCAGCTCTGGAAATGGTGGCTGGGCAGCAAGAGCAAACACGTCAACTATGGCTGTTACCAGTCCTCCAAGAAACTTGATTACCGTGCTTTGTTACTCTGTAATAAGAATAGCAAATCAGCTGGGAGAAGATTAGCGGTTTCTAATCTAGAAGACAGAGGAGCAAGAAATCTTCCTTTCTTTTGGTTGTGGTGACTGGCAAAGATTAGCTTGCTTAATGCCTGTCGAAGTGATTGTATTCCTGTCTCAGCTGATGTGAGCCCTGGCAATGGCAGGGCTGCAAAGCCACGCACTCCAGCGAGGAGAGGAGGGAAGGAGGGGTAACTCGTGTATCTTCTGCGATAAAGTTCTGACACCTCTGCAATGAGAGTCATGTGGAACAGTCCACGTGATGCCTTTATCGTTTGGGCAAAGGCACTGAAACAGGTCTTGAAACCTGTGCACCGTCAGCCGGTTCTCCACACCTGACAAACCTAAAGCCTTGTCTGCATCCCAGAGTGCAAGATCAAAAACAGAAGGTGCTGCTTGGCGATGCGGGCCACAGCCACGTCCTCTTGCTGGCAGGGATTAACGAAGTAGCCAGTTAGACCCATTACCAGCATCTAGCCTCTCTGGGCTGGTTGCTTTGTTCCTGTTGCCTCACTGCCCTGGGTGGGGTCCTGAGCCTTAAGCTGCAAACTTGTCCTGCCCAGATTTGTTTAATTGCATAGCAGAGAACTGACTGCTTGCTGGCTCCACCCCCTCACCTTCATTTTGCTATGGGTGTGTTGCAAATTAGATACCAGTGCTTATTTCCTGATGGAAGCAAACTAATCGGAGTGCTGTAAGGCTGGAATCAAACCGTGAAGAAGCAGGGGAAAGGTAAAGGAAGACAAGCGTACATGATCCTCTGGAGCCTATCTAAACAAAATTGCAGTCGTGTTGCTTTTGCAGAAACGTTAGATTTTCTTAGGGAGAAAAAGGAGTGCTTGAAGGTGAAGTTGAAGAGGGGTGAGGAAGGGAAGGTGTTGTGCTTAAAAACAAATAAATAAATAAATAACCCACCTGCTTGGAGAGAACTTAGACAGAAAGCCACATCTTGAAGTCCTGGTGGAGCAGTCTCCAGTATTGCTGTCTGCAGCCCAAGTGCAGGTCTGCTCACAGCTCCCTGTTTGAAGATGTAATCGCTCTTGGAGCACGCACTGGTACAGGCATGCACGCAGAAGTCGGATAAGGCTGAGGGATCCGATTTGCCCGTGCTGAGCCAGATGTTCCTGCCACAAGGTGATAGAAATCTTTGCTGTTAGTCTCCACTTGCTCTTTTCTCCCACTCACCTACTTGATCATTCAGCGTGGGGTATTTACTGGAAATGAAAGCCAAAGGCTAGTGTTTGAAGGCAAAATGCATTGCAATGCCCTCTAGGTCTCTTGCATACCATGAGCAGGGTGTGACCACGACAGTGCCCCAGGGCTGAGGCTGTAATGATGCATGTACCGTGTACAGCAATGTCAGGTTACTGCTCCCCCCCCCCCCCCCCCCCGCCTCAGACAAAATTGGCAGGGCCTGTTGCACGTGCTGGAGTTCTTTCCCATCGCTGAGGAAGGTGGGGGGGCAGGATTTGGAGCTCCCCAGCTGGGAGAACAAACATTATAAAAGCCAAATACATTAGAAGGAGCAACTTTCCTGAGGGTAGGGTACGGCACTAAATACCTCATGAGGTGTGTTTTCCCCTAAAACCATAGGCTGCTTACAAGCAGCTTCACCTTGGTGCTTTGCAGTCTCTTGAGATGGAGCAAATAACTCTCTCCTTGTTGGAGCACGACCAGCTTCGCATATCATCGCACTCATCACGAGCTGGTGGAGTTCACAAGGAATGCTTTTGGCACAAATAAGCTTTCAGGAAGCTTGTGAAAGGCGAAGTCAACAGTAGCTCTCATCTTAGACCTGGAAGCACTAAAAAGTGCACCTCCACTGCCACTAGCTGACTTCAGTGTGTTTGGTGCTGCAGAGAAGCCTGCTGTCCAGGAGAGCACGCACCCCCTAAGCCCCCACCCCGGTGCGATGGGCTCCCCTCCACTCTAGTGACGGAGACAGTTGTTGGGGTAAGGGGCAGAAGAAACTCTTCCTTCCACCTTTGGGATAGTGTGGACGTTGATCCTTGAGGTGTTTCTTTGAACCAGTTATTGGTGACTAACCTGCCTTGGATTCTGCACTCAGGAACAGCCAGTACCAGACTAATTTTCCTTTTAAAGTCTGTGAAGGTGCTGCCCAGGGCTAATGGAATAATCTTTAGTGATGCAACTGCTGTCTGTGCCTTATCTCTCCATTAAGTCACACCTCTGTGCTGCAGAAGTTGCCCAGTGCATCCTGCTGAGGCAGGATTATTTTGTGTTCAGGAAGCCTGACGATCTGGGTTCTGCTTGTGATTTGCTAAAATGATACCTGCAATAGAACTGCTGCTTCTTTTTCCTTGGTTTTTTTTTGGGGGGGGGGGGGGGGGCAGGGGGGAGTTGTTTGTTTCTTGGAGGTGGTGTAGACAGAAGATTAATAATGGTTGCTTGTTGAAATGGGAGCTGACGCTGATGTGTGAAGGATTTTGAGACTCTCTGCATGAAATTAGAGAAATGGTTTTGTTTGGGGTTTTTTTCTCATGTGCTGTCAGCAGAAGGAAAAGGAGAGCAATTGGTGGGGAAAGGTGGAGGGCTTTCGTCACAGTTAATTGGTGGATGCAGTGAGTATGTGGAGCTCAAAGGGTGAACGGCTTCGAAAACCCTGGCTAGTGCTGCAGTTGGCCTTTTGGGAGAGGTCTGCTTGCAGAGAATAGAAAGGCTCTCCACAAAGGCTGGTGCACAACTGCTTTGTGTTGCATAAGGAAGTGGATCCTGCCTCTGTCCCCCTTCCGAAACTGGCTGAGGAGAGCGGTGCTCTGGCACAGGATGGTTTTATAAGGCAGAATTTATAAACCTACTGATGCATTTTAATAAATGGATGGGATTTGTTTTAAACTTTGGAAGCTTGTCTTTTCCTTTGTATTGCTTGATACCACCTTTCCTTACAAACCTTGGGTTTGGTGCTAATTTTCAGTTGAAAAAGCATTGGGAAATGGAGGGGTTTAGGACATCCGTAGCTAGAAGAGCCGGTGGTGAGCTGCTGCTGAATGCCTGTTTTCTCCATGCAGGAGAGGAGCTTTTCCATTGATTTGTGACTTGTTGCCAACTGGAACCTTGTTCCTTTGTTTCCTTCAAGGTGCTCTGAATGTCAGGATCCCCTCACTAACTGGTACTACGAGAAAGATGGGAAGCTGTACTGTCACAAAGACTACTGGGGGAAGTTCGGGGAATCCTGCCATGGCTGCTCTCTGCTGATGACTGGACCTGTGATGGTAAGGACACTGAAGGACTCCTGCCTGTCTCCAGCTCCTCCAACTTGGTTGGGAGTTGCCCTAGCTATTCAGATAAACAAATAAACTGAAGGTAATAGTTTCTTTGCTACTCTAATCTCTAACCAGAGATTAGAAATGAGGCTTGTGTGTGCATCTTCTAGATAGAGATTAGTTCTGAACAGGGGTAACTCTTAAAGGAGGGAGTTGTGAGGATCTGAAGCATGTGAACAAAGAAAGTAAGGTGCAGAAATGCACGGGCATGAGAAATAGAAGGGTGATCAAGGGGACATCTCATCAGTTTCTGTAGCACAGTGCCTCTGTCTCCATGGGGTGATTTTCCACTGCACTGCAGAGTCAAACCTCTCGGCCCAGGATAAGCAGCAGTTCTGGCTTTGGGGAAGGCTGCCATCCCAGTCCCACCTGCACTGTGGTCATCTGGCTGATGGCATCTTGCCCCGATTGCTTTGAAACATTGAACTCAGCCTGCACAATGTGGGGCTCACCTAAATGTTCCCCTCCTTGCCACAACCTTGCAAATATTTAACCTTGAAAACTGTCAAGAACAAAACATAACTATTATTTTTCTATGGCCTAAATAAAAGCAGCGTGGTACTCAGTAATATGATTGCTACCTCAAAGGGAAGTACTGAGAAAAGTGCAGAGAATTTCTCATTGCCTGCAGAAGTCTTTGCAAAATACTGTCAATAAGGGCAGTTCTCTCAAGGAAAACAGAAAAACAGATCAATGAATAAAAATATTCTTTAAAGGTATTTTTTTTGTTTCAGTCTCAGCTCGCCTTTTTTTCTGTCAGCTGGCTGGTAAAGTATCTGAATTTGTGCATTGCCTGTCTGCCAAAAAAAAAAGCCCTTTCAGCTTTATTAATTCAGGCGTAACTTTAGTTATCTTGCCAAGAGCAACTAAACAGGAGGGTTTAATATCTTGTTTACTAGGCTGCAGCAGACTATCAACTATTTTTGATAGTGGAGCAGCTGCCAAATATAGCAGAGGTTCCTGGGACACAAGCCTTGCTTTGCACGTTGACGTGTTTGTTTCAGAGAAGTTTGGCAAACCAAGTGGCCAGGATGGGGTTCAGGAAAGGCAGAACGGGCTAATATAACTCTCCAGTAAAAAACTGCCACTTGACTTTGAGGTCTGAACGAACCTGTGAATTAGAGAGGAAAGCAGTAGCTGCATCTGCTGACGGATTTTGGCCCTACTGAGCTACTCCCTTTTCTGTCTGTAGGTGGCTGGCGAATACAAGTATCACCCCGAGTGCTTTGCTTGTATGAGCTGCAAAGTGATCATTGAAGATGGGGACACTTACGCACTCGTGCAACATTCCACTCTCTACTGGTAAGACGGGGCTGCGTGCTTTGCCACCGAGCTGCTCCCTGCTGTACGCGTAAGCCATGTTTAGCTGGCTCAGTGTGGTTCAGCCCAATGCTACGCTGCGGAATGCCAGGAAGCTGCCTTCTGAGGGAGGGAGGGAGGGAGGGAGGGAGGAACAGAGCAAGCACTAAAAACTATAGCTTATGGTCAATGAGAGAACTTAGAAGCGTGAGTTTGGCAGGGAGGGACGGGACGCTGCCATCATGACTTTCTTCACTTCTTTTAGTGGAAAATGCCATAACCAGATTGTGCTGACACCGATGATAGAAAAACACTCCACTGAGTCCCTGCGTGAGCAGCTGCCCTATACGCTGACCCTCATCTCCATGCCGGCAGCTACTGATGGCAAGAGGGGGTTCTCCGTGTCTGTGGAAGGTGGCTGCTCCAGCTATGCCACTGGTGTCCAGGTGAAAGAGTGAGTATGACAAAGTTGTGTGCAAGGTACCCGTCTGTGCAGAGGGAGCTGGTAAACATTCGGCAGTGCTGCTGTCCTGCCAGCTGCTTTAACTGCTGAGGGGATCCGTCTCGGCACAACAGGGACATATGTCAGCTAATAGCCGCTTGTGTTTGGTCTCCATTTCGCTCTTGTGACGGCCTTAATTGATAACTTTATTTCTCAGTGCTGTCTCCTTCACTGAACACAAAACATTTGGCAAATTGTAATGGACTAACAATTTTTGCCGTTGGGCAAATGAAGGGCTCTCCCCAAACCAGCTCAGAGCTAAGCACTTGGTCTAATGGTAGCTCCCTGTGTTGGTAGATTAGCATTGTTTTATTTCAGAATACCGATATGAAGGGAAGCATCAGAGATCAAATATTTTTTATAATTTTGGCTAAACTGACTTCCCCCACACACTATAATTCCCCTGTTTAGAGTTAACAGGATGCACATCAGCCCAGATGTCCGAAACGCCATCCACCCTGCAGATCGTATCCTGGAGATTAATGGAGCTCCTATTCGTACGTTACAGGTGGAGGAGGTGGGTAGAGTTCTGTTCTGAAGCCTCCTTCTCCTCTGCATTCCTACAGCTTTTCTGTTTCTCGGCACTGTTCTCCCACCCTACATGCAGTGTGTGTACACCCAGCGTACTCATGCTGACAGTAGGAATAAACATGAAGACAAGCTTTGCTACCGCTTCCAGCTGAAGAGGAAAACGTAACAGATGGAAATGCAATTAGGATGCAGTTCTGATTTTGTGGTGTTCAAACATGAAGGGAGGTAATAAGAAAAGTGTAGGGCTGTGACATCGCAGAGGACAGAGAGGCTGTGAAGACTCCTCATGCATTGCCAGTGAAGTCCACTGTTCCGCTCTTTTTAGAGGCAACTGCTAATAGACAAAGGCTCAGCTGATCCTAGGGATGAGCTTCCCATTGCAAAAAAAGTATTTGATGTCTGTATTTACAAGAAAATGCTTTATACAGATATCAGGTGATGCTGCAAGAGTGTAGTGAGACCACCGTTACCGTCACTACACAAGGGTTTTATTTGCTGTTGGCGCTGAAGAGAACATTAGGAGCACAACAGACCTCTCTCAGATAAATCTCCATGTAGCTTTTGCAAAGCTGCTTTTTGCAGCACTGTTCAAGATGGAAGCTTGTGTAGTTTTTGAACACTTCTCAGAAAAAGAAAAAAAAAAAAAAGTGTTTGGTCACTTGTAGCTGACCAGAAAGAAGAGGATTTGGATAGCATAAGGAACTTTTGTGTTGCTAGCTTGATTTGTCTGGTAGACAGCTGTGGTGTGCGCAACTAAACCACAACTATGGAGTGATCTCACTGAACTCTCTACTCTGATTCCTGAGGGACATCCTGCTGTGTCTCTTCTATCTCCTGTCATTTGCGTTCCTCCTCTCCGCTATCATCCTGTCCTTTGGTTTGATTGCAGGTAGAGGACTTGATTCGCAAGACAAGCCAGACGCTTCAGCTGCTGATAGAGCACGACCCTGTCTCGCAGCGCTTAGACAGGCTTCGTTTGGACTCCCATTTTCCCACCCACATAAAGCCGCCCATTTCCCCACGCTCCCTCTCTCCACTGGACATCAAGGAGAATCTGGAAGGAACGCTCCGACGGCGCTCTCTCAGGTAAAGACTTGGAAGTGCTGCCTCCGACCCAGCTTGCCTTTGCCCTGGGCTGGGCTGCTCTGTGCCTAGGCCCTGCGATTGCAAGTGACTGCCGAGCCATGATTCATCTCTGCTAGGAGCCTTGGTATAAACCACTGGCAACGCGGTGGAGAGCTTTAGATTCTGCTGTTGACACGTACTCTCTCCGTGCCCTGTCAGGATGGCAAACTTTCCTTAATAAAAATAAGGAGCTCTACTTCTAACATAGAAAAGCTGCTAAGGTTTACAGTTAGAAAATGTAAAGGTCAGATTTTTACCAGCCTTGAATGGCTGGGGAAGAATTGTGTCCTTGAAGGGAATATGGCTGACACCTGGGATTTGGGAAAAATCTTGTCTTCCTAGACTGGGGCACTCAGTTGCTCATTTAGTCATTTACCAGTGTTTTAATCTGTGATTGGAGATGGCAAGTGCTGCGTCTTCACAGCTTCCTCCTCCAGTTCGCAGAGCTCCACCTCTGGCTGCCAGTGCAGGAGATGTGGTGCTGTTAGGCAGCTCTGACTTGGAGGCTGCTCTAGGTTTGTAAAGAGCTTCCACGGTGCTGGGGGAGCATCTGGCTTTTGAGATAC
Source organism: Nipponia nippon (assembly GCF_047370975.1). Lineage (NCBI taxonomy): Eukaryota > Metazoa > Chordata > Aves > Pelecaniformes > Threskiornithidae > Nipponia > Nipponia nippon. The sequence continues at coordinate 1,666,404 of NW_028262348.1, read as the reverse complement.
AGAGAGCACTGAAGCCCATCTAGAAACTGGTCCCTTAGGAGCTAATGATGGGGTATGTTGGACGAGAAGTTTCCTAGCAGCTTCCCTGATCTTCCTGTCTCCTTTGTTTTCCAGGCGAAGTAACAGCATTTCTAAGTCTCCTGGCCCCAGTTCTCCAAAGGAACCGCTCCTTCTGAGCCGTGACATCAGTCGTTCTGAATCCCTACGTTCCTCTTCTAGCTGCTCCCAGCAAATCTTCCGGCCCTGTGACCTGATTCATGGTGAAGTACTAGGAAAAGGATTCTTTGGACAAGCCATCAAGGTGAGGGAGGTCCCCAAACATTGATCATTTACTTTGATTACAGCAACGTCTGCCTATTTCGGGATCCTTTGCCACTGTCTCAGCAGCCTTTGCCCTGCTGATAGTGATCGGTCTTGGCACTCACTTGGTTTGCTCAGTGAGATCCCTTTCTCTGTTTCGTTCCCTGACCATGAGTGTCTCTGGCTGCAGGCGGTATTGACTTTGTCCCCTTTGAATGTCAACCTTGGCCATACAAACTCATCTCCTGCGTTAGATTTAGAGCTCCAGAGTGCCTGTGTCAGAGCAACCACCTGGGTGAGGTGGAGAGAACAACCTACACTTTCTCTTAGGAGCATCCTTCTTATGAAGAGGTGCATTCAACTCCCCAGTACAGCATTTCTCACCTACCCTTAGTGTGGCATGCTTGGGGGTTTGCCAGGCTGATGCAGTGACCATCTCTGAACCCCCAGCAGAGCCTAAATGGCTTGTCAGCGTGGTGGTAGGGGTCAGGTCCTGCATGACTCTCTCAATTAAAATCTCCATTAATAGCAGTTCTCTTGATTTTAAGCTCTCCGGTCTTGACTGGGGGTGCTTCAGCAGCTCCTATGCTGGCATCCCTGACAGCACCAGAGGGCAGCTCCCTCTGCCTTACCAAGGCGCTGTGAGCTCCTCAGTGCTCAGACTGCTATTCACCGTCTCATGGGACTTCTCTCCTTACACCTGTATAAACTTCAGTTGTCCAGCCGCCATCTTCATCTCGTGCTTTCACGGGAGGTGGTGAGCCGGTACTACAATCCCAATGCTTTTGATCCATACTAATGAGCATATTTCTCTTCTCCTCTGCTCATAGAGAAATAACAGGTCCAGGTAAGCGGAACCTTTCCTCTGTCGCATGCTTTTGCCATCCGCGTCCCCACAGTTAATGGCACAAAGGCGTTTCTTTTCTGCTCAAATTACCCGATAGCCATCCTGTTCTGGTGCATGCTCTGGGAGTTAAAATTGCCCTCTTGGAGTTTCATCATGACACTTGTTTCAGTTTTGCTGGTATGTCAGCTTAAGAATTCCACTTAGCCTTGTCTTGTCTTTGTCTCTTCACTTCCCTTTATCTTTGGGTATTAGATATCCCTGGCTTTCATGTCCCTGGCTGAAATGTGTAGTGTTCCCTGGCTCGCTACCTGTATATGGATGCTTGATTTCAGACAGGAGCAGAAGAATATTGTTCTGTTGTGTTATTCCATGCATTCGTATTCCACCTATTCAGCCTTGCTGTGTCCATGGTTCCAAACAGAACTAGTGTGCCACAGTGCTTGCAAGAGCTCATAAGCTTCCTAAATACTATAACTGGGTCTTCTGTTCTGGATTGCAGTTCCAGAGGTTTTCTGAAAGGCTTTTTATTTTAAAGGGTATGAGGCAAAAAAGCGACACCTTTCTTGAGCTTCAGATTGACTGGTTTTGATGCAACAAGTACTGTATCTGGTCAGAACAGTTCCCTGTTGTTCCTAGAGAGAAGGTGGTTGTTTAGTTACCTGGAGATCTATCTTGGGGAGGCTGAGCTGTCCAAGTTAAGCAACTGAAGGGGAGAGGATTTCCAGGAAAATGTGCTCATCAGAATGTGGACCCTTTCTACTCACTCATGCACCCCATGCAAGCAAGGCAGAGCTGGTTAAAAGAAAATGCCAGGAACTAGTTGGATACAGGCAAACAGCTCTCGAGGACTGGAAATGCTTTCCTGATGTTTATGGCAGATTTCTGTGTGTTTGCCACCACTCTGGGACATTCCTTGCGGGTAGCAATACACTGCTCCCAAGGCGTATGGTATATAACTGCTTCCTGCCTTAACTGAGCAGCCTGTACCTCCCAGTTCCGCTTGCACATGAGTAAGTTTGATAAGCTCATCAGAAATCATCAGGCTTCAGAGTCCCCATAAAACCAAAGCATGTACTAATGTAGTTTTGTCTTGTTTGGTTTCTGATGCAAGCGAACGTTGCTTCCTTTGCTGATGCAGAATGTAGTTGTTAGGGTCTATGTACAAAATGTGAGCGTTACGCTGGGCAAGTGCTTTCTGTAGGGGAACTTGAGGCATGCACAAGTCCGGAACTGATGCCTTCAGAGGCTTTGACAGCCTGTACGCATGCTCAGCCCTATGCTACCTAAAATGGGGACTTCAGCTCTGGTTCTTGGGATGCTGTTGATCTGCTGGTATGATCCTCTGTCAGCTTTAGGTAGCTTCTGTATCACATACAGAATCTTTGCTGAATTCTGAAAGGAGAGATTTTATGCAGTTTTCTGCAGATCCCTGGGCTCTGTATTTTCTCCCATCTATATTCCTCTCTTTCAGAAGAGTTGCAAGAGCATTGGAGCTATGTATTCTTGAACCTTGCCTGTAGTTGTGATTTCTGTTTCCACCAGGTGACTCACAAAGCAACAGGCAAGGTGATGGTGATGAAGGAGCTGATTCGCTGTGACGAGGAAACGCAGAAGACTTTCTTGACAGAGGTAGGAGCAAGATTTCAGAAAGCTTCTGAGCCAGTAGTGTGGTGGAACTCTCTTTTCCAGAGAGAGAGTGATCATGCCAGCGACCTGGCAGGAATCAAGGCGCTGAGGAGGGAGATGATCACACGGGGAAATGCTGACACGAGCTGAATGTTTGCTGCACTGAAGTGTGACTCACACTGAGCCATAGACATGGCTTCAGCTCCCAGTTCATTAATTTTTCAATGACAAAAAGCAGGCTGAGTCTGAGGCAAATTGAGCTGTGCAATAGATAAAGGATTTATCCCTTGAGCCTTGTGCATAAATACAAATTATGAGGACCGATATCTGTAAGATATTTGAAACTCCTGCTGTATTTAAGCTAAACTATTGTCTTGTTCCATTCTCTTCTTTGGGGTGGGATGTCTCTGCTTCCCAGGTGAAAGTGATGCGCAGCCTGGATCACCCCAATGTGCTGAAGTTCATCGGTGTACTGTACAAGGACAAGAAGCTGAATCTCCTCACCGAGTACATTGAGGGGGGCACGCTGAAGGACTTCCTCCGCAATGCGGTGAGCACGGAAGCCGGACAGACCTCTGCTCAATGAGGCTGACGGTGTGTTGTTGGTTGTATGAGCTTTATGGTGCTTGTTGTTAGTCTTCTCCTTTGGAGCTGTGGGGAAAAACTTCTTAGCTGCGGGTGGCCTGAGGCAGGAAGCGCCTTCTTCCTGGGGCTGTATCGTCTTTCTCTGGCTGCTGCAAGACTCCCTGTTGCGGAGGAATTGCTGTCACCAGCTGGCTGGTAAGATGGTCCCTGACCATCGAGGACTTGTCTTTCAGGACCCGTTTCCCTGGCAGCAGAAGGTCAGCTTCGCCAAAGGAATTGCCTCTGGAATGGTGAGTCGGGCTGTCCCTCCGTCACAGAGCAAACCTCCAGGGTCAGGGTTAGCCGCTTCAGCAGGGTGGCGTAGGGGGGGTTGTGGATGCTCCCTGACTGCTAGCAAGTGCTTGTTGAGGTCTGCGGATGTGAAGGGATATACTCGCCTGGGAACCCCTAACACCAAGTTTTCTCCCTCTGTTTCCAGGCTTACTTGCACTCCATGTGCATCATTCACAGAGACCTGAATTCACACAATTGCCTAATCAAGCTGGTGAGCTACGCCTCTGTTCCCCACAGCGTGCTGCTCCCCTCCTTGTCCTCTTCCTCCCTTGGTTTTCTCCACATGATGTTCCCTCTTTTGTCAGGGTGGGACTGATTTCATAGAGGCTTTTAGTGCCCTAAACAAGGGAGCTTCATCTTCACATAGGATCTTCCAGACTGATCTAGCTTTCACTGTTTCTTCATTCTGTTCTCTTACCCCCTTTCCTTTGGTAGCATCTCCTATTAACAGTCACGTTATGAGAGTTAGTACAGCTCTGCTCCTTATCTCAACTGGGAAATGTTCTCTACAGCTGCTTCTGTCCTTTTAACCACTTGATGACTTTTTTTTTATTGGCGCTCAGGATTCAGACAAGTGCGCGGGTGTGTGCAGATGTGTGTGCTCTCTTTTTGAAATGCCAGGTCACAGATTTTTGTGTGGCTTCATTCCCTCAAGCCTTGCCCTTGTTCACTTGGCTGGAATATGAGATTAGGATGTAGGCTTCAAACGGCCCAGGATGAAAGCCTAAGTTAATTCCGAGCCAGGTAGAATAGGAAGGTCTGAAAGGAAAGGTCCAGGCTTGCCCTGCCAAGTGTAGCCAAATCAGTGGGCTTAGTGTTAGCGACCACACAGGAAATAAGACAATAAAGACGGGAAATGATGAGTTGGGATTGTGAATTGGGTGTCTTACACCTGTCTAGACAGCTTGCTACACTTGTCCGGCTGTGGGAAGCCGTGCTAGTTGCCCTGACAGTTGATAGCGAACAGAAATTGCAACCTCTCTGCTCCTGAGAGGAGCTGAGAGGAATTAGTGGCTTGTACTAAATCCCTTGTGTAGGATAAGACGGTGGTGGTGGCTGACTTCGGTCTGTCTCGGCTGATTGTGGAGGAAAGAAAAAAGCCCACTTTGGAGAAGCCATCTGCCAAGAAACGAACCCTACGCAAGAGTGACAGGAAGAAGCGCTATACGGTGGTTGGCAACCCATACTGGATGGCCCCAGAGATGCTAAATGGTAAGATACTGATACCAGGGTGCAGGTGAGGAGACAGCCTGTGACGAGGTATAGGGATGACAGGATTACCAAAAGCTTCTGGCCCCTAGTAACAATCAAACCTATTAGAGCCTGTGGTTTTAGACCCGCTAATACGCAAGCTTATTTACACACACAGGTACCCTAGCTGCGCTTCTCTTGCAGTGCCTGACCTCATGAGCCTTTGACTTGGCAGCAGGATTCTTCAGGAGGGCAACAGACCTAAACTTGCTATGGTCCAGATAACAGGGAAGAGGAAAGAGGCCTGAAATAAGACTGAACCCGAGATCAGTTTCTGTTATAGCCTCATGCTTTGGAACTGCCTCTTTAGACAGGGGGTCCTTAAGCTCCAGGATGAGGCTTATGTGTGCTGTTGCGTAGATCCAGGGAGAAGTCATCTGCTGCCAGGTTTGCTGAAGTCTCGGGATTGGGGTGGGAGTTGTCCAAGTGCAGGGAAATCTGGTTTTTGGCATGCAGCCCTCAGTTGCATTAAGGATGAACTGTATCCCTTAGAGGAGAAACTGCCCCTGCAGGAGTTGAGGTAAGGGTGAAATGCAATGGATACAGTTTCCTCCTAATGAGCAGGTCGGTCTGACCAGGCTGGGCAGCTTGGCTGGCTGATATCAATATTGTCCAGAATAGTCCACCAGGGAATGGAGGACTGGGCTCCTCTTCCCCAGCTCAGCTCTTTTCCATATTGCTTGCTTGTGTGCTGTGGTTTTCCTTCTCTCAAGGCCTACAGGCCCTACTGGAGTCTGAGGCTGCTTCTCAGAGCCTCTTTCAGACCTGGCATTTGTCAAGAGAAGAGCAAGAGTGTAGTCTGACATCACCTCTCAAAGCAAGGCTGTTTACTAGATATTGGCTTGGGAGGGGAGTGTCTGTAAGCAGAGAATGGCATGCTGGAGCCAGTCTGCTTTCCCAGATTCAAAGTGCTGCTAGCGTGTAATTTATTATCTCTGCAGTCACTGCAGCAGGGACTGGGCACTCGCTGGCTGCTGGGGAAGCTGAACACTGACTCTGCACTGTGGGGACACGCAGAACAGCAATCAATGGAAATGGGCAGAAGCCTTCCATAGTTATCCTTAGCATTTGCTCAGACCTCTGATACACAAGGCTTCCCTGTGTTGTCCTGTAATTCCACGGTAGAAGAAAGAAGCAGGGTTAAAATATGCGATGGCAGCGTAGAGGAAGATGCAGTTGGTATGCATGTCTTGGGGATTTAAGCCTTGCTTTGTCTCCTGTTTTAGGGCCCTCCAGGGAATAGGTTTAGTTAAGCTTTGGACTGGCAGCTCCTGTAATAGCTGCATGGGGAACGTCTCTCACAGAGCTGAATGTCTTATGTTTCCTGCAGGACAAAGCTACGACGAGACAGTGGACATCTTTTCATTTGGGATTGTTCTCTGTGAGGTAAGAGCAGGACATTACGTGGCATCTTTGACGGACTTCACCCTCCCCATTGCCGTCTCCTTGCACGCGTTGTATCAGCCAGTTCTGTGTGTCCCAGTGTGCAGTCTGTGCCCTAAGAGCACAGTGAATTAGGCTGGGAGTACAAGGTTACCCTGCCCCTGTTCCCTCAAGGAAGATAACTGTCTTGTAACGTTTTGGTCCCAGAGAGAGTTTCTTCCTGGACTGAAAGAAATACAGAGGTTCCTCCCGGACTGAGAGAAGCTGTAAAAATGTCCATCGACTTCTGATTGAGCCCTGGTACCCATTTGAAAGTAAACATATTCCCTAAAACTGGGATACTTTTTTCTTTTTCTGCTGCCTCATTAAAAGAACAATCAGCTGTATAATCTCAGCAAATTCAGGGCCTCCACTGAGGATGGCACTTCACTTCAAAGAAGAGGAAACTGAAACCTCTTTGCAGGTCGATTAATGAAGCTTGCACCCTGAAGTCTGTTGGCTTGGTTTATGTCTGAGCCAATGCACAGTCTTATTGTTATATCAGGCTTTTCTGTCTGCAGAGCAAAGAGCAGCACTCAAAAGCTGCAAGGTATTTTCAGTTTAAAAGGTGTGTAAGGGAGCGGAAATACAGATGAAAGGTGGGGTGTCATGTGTACGGATAACACAGCAGTTACAGGAACACCAGGGGAGACCAGCACAGTTTCACCTTCAGTGTTTGGATGAAGGGGACAAAGAAAATATCTGTGCATAAATCTTTGTGGCCTCATCTGGAGCTCTGTTTACACTGGGCCCACCTCTCTCAGAGAATGTTGTGGTTCTACGCAACAGATTTAGGAACTTGAAAAATCTGTATGCGGGATTAAAACAATTTTTTCATCTAGCAAACAGACAAATAAAGAGGTAGAAACATATGAACATCTTCCTTATCACCAAAGTAAAGATGCTAAAAGAAGTTGTTAGTTACACACTCAAAGAGATAAGGAAATAACCCTGCCAAAATACATAATGGGCGTTCCACTGTCTAGTTACAGGATGTGGTTGCCCTGCTGAGTTATTGGCATAGAAAAGCATGTGTAGTTATATATAACACCCTTTTTGTGGTACACGATGAGGCTTTAAACCTGATACTCTTCCCCATGTGAGAGCTTGTATTGATATTGACCTTGGCTGAGTCCAGATCACCCCACAGCTCTCTGCTGTGGGCTCCTTCCCTCTTATTACACTTTGAGTCCCCTAGTGCTGAGGTGGGGAGCACTGGCGCTTCTCAGTGCTGGGGCAGGGCTGCTCTCTGTGCCACCCAGCCCTTTCCTGTGCCGGCTCTCGCCTGCAACCTCCTGGGCATGGGTTATGGTTGTTCTTCTCTCCGCCCCTACCCTCTGGCTGTGGGTGGGGTTGAACCTGCCAGTAACAGAGCAACTCAGAATTTGTGGTGCTGTTGACTTCACAGCATCGTTTAGGACAGGCTCCACAGACCGAGGAGCTTTGCTGGTGGTGTGGTAAGATTGTGTGAGAGGGGAGAGCTGGGATGGTGATGCAGGTTGTGTTGATTACCTGCGATCAGAAGGGGCTGCATCATCCCCAGCAGCATACAGCAGAGCAGCTGATCCAGCAGCGAGACACTGTCGAACTCTCTGGGAGGTGTACATCATCCTCTGTCTTCTAGCAGAGAAACCCTGGGGAGAAAGAGAAGGCGTCTGGGCCTTCGCAACAGTGGCCACTTCACCACGTCTTGAAAAAGTTGTGTGTGAAGTTTGTCTGTAGGCAGGGCCTTGCTCATTCCTCTGTGCAACTAGCCCCATTGGAAAGGAGGAACGGTGTTTCTGCTCTTTCCTTTGCACCCTAATACTTTGAAGCAGCCTCTGCCCGATGCTGAAGTTCCCTGTTTGTTAAGAGTCTGGAACTGTTGCTGTACTTAAGCACTCCTCTCATTTTTCCCTAGATCATAGGCCAGGTTTATGCTGACCCGGACTGCCTCCCACGCACACTGGATTTTGGCCTTAATGTCAAGCTGTTCTGGGAGAAGTTTGTTCCTGCCGACTGTCCTCCAGCCTTTTTCCCTCTGGCTGCCATTTGCTGCAGACTGGAACCAGAGAGCAGGTAGGTTTGGGGTCTGGAGGACTCCTCTTCGTAAGCCTGAGGATGTGTCTGTATCCCCTTGGTGGAAGGATTGCTCTGCACAGAGGGTGGAAGAGGGCTGTATTCCAGCCTTTTGTGGGAATGCTCAAAGGCTTCCACATGAGGAGAGACTAAAGACTCATCAGCTTGGGAGAGAGGCTGCTGGATATGGTCGAGGTGTCTGAAACAATTTCTGAGACAGAGAGGGTAAAGGAGGAGTGATTGGTCAGGGTTTCTCACATACAAAAAGTAGGGGCAGACCTTGGCAGCAACTCTGAAATGTGAATACTTCATTCAATTTCAGTTGTTGAACTTACAGCTTCAGAACAGCGTTGATGCCAAGTAGGTTCCAAGAGAGCCGGACCTCCCTGGTCATCGGCCGTAAAAACGGGTAGCCCAGACAGATGGGATCTTTGCCATCTCGGAAGCTGAATGGGGAGGGATCGCATCCCTGCTCACACCTCTGCGCGCAGGACGGTAGCCTGGATTGACAACTGGCTCAGCCTTTCCAGATGCTGTTCTGCTTCTTCTTTCCCACTCACGTTTCCTCACTGCTGCTTCTAGGCCCCCTTTTTCCAAGCTGGAAGATTCCTTTGAAGCTCTCTCTCTCTACCTGGGAGAACTTGCCATCCCCCTCCCATCTGAGCTGGAGGAGCTAGACCACAACGTGAGCGTGCAGTATGGACTGAACCGTGACAAGCTACCTGAAAACACAACCTAGTCAGCTCGTCCTGCTGCCTGCACCACTTCCATTGGAGTTGAGATGAGTGACAGGGAGGGAGATGCACTTCAGCCACTTCCAGGGCATTAATGGGGCACCACGCTGTGCGTTTGCTGCATTGCCTCTCTCTCCCCACCCAACACCCCTCCTCTTGGACGTCCTGATTCACTGTGGATTTCTGGCATGTTTCAGAAGCAAAAAGGGCTGTTTCCTGCCAACTGCACCTAGGAAAGCTGCTCAACACTATTTTTCTGGCTTGAGAAATGTTTCTCTGGCCTTTTCAGGCTTCTTTACTGTGGTGCCTTAGAACTTGGCTGCAAGCTGTGAAGCCACCCTGGCCTGTCAGCCAGGGAGGGAATTGCTATAGGAGACTCTCCTGGGCAAGGACCAGCACTTCTGGAACTGCTTCTCCCACTGACTGCCCTGCTCAGAAAGCCGGGGACATTGGACATCCGGCAAAAGGCCCACCAGGACAGCGTGTATGTTTGTGCATGCGTTTTCCAGAACAACCCACTGAGATTTTGGCCTCCAGTGTGCATCAGGAGAGGGAGTGAAAAGCCCCAGGAGCTGGGCAGCTCTCCTGAAATACCTTGTCTGTGGGAAAGCGCCTATGAATTTTTGTTTTGGTTTGGTTTTGTGGGTTTTTTCCTTCTCTGTCTCTGAATACCTCCAAAAGCCTGCCTAGAAACACTAAGACTGAGCTCTGCTTGCCCCTCCTGATGGTGAACAAGGCGGGCAGCAAATGAGCTGCTCAAGCGTTTTCAGCCCCTGAGCCTGCACAGTGAGTTTGCCTGCCCAAGAACCTTAACCTAGGTGAAAGTATTTGAATCTGAACGTGTAGAACTGCACTAGGCACGGCTGTGGACATCCCTGGAGTGCTGAAGGTGCTTGAGCTCTCGGCCTGTGGATGTGAGGTGACAGAAAGGGTGGCAGAAGGTGCTCTTCAGAAAGCCCAAGGTCTGAAGTGGCTCAGACTTTGTGCATGGACAATGGCAAAGGGGGACAAGCCCAAGGTTACTTAAAGGATGGACTTGTGAACAGAAAAGTGCTGGAGAATGTCCCATCCTCCCAGGAGTGGCAGCTGGACAGCTAACAATTTGGTTGCCATTACCTCATCCTTTCCTGCAGGCTGTGCAAGTTGCTCCCTTTGAAGGTCCTTCTTGCAGCTGCTGCTGCAGCACCTGAGCTGATTCTCCAAGCAGTAACTTTCCTCAGGGTCATTCCCTGCTTTTGGGGAGAAAAAAGGGCTTGGAGTCACTGGGAGGTGGGTGGGGGCGTATTTTCTTCCAGCACTTCTCTTCTTCCTCCCTTGGTGGGAGAAGGAAGAAAGCTACTGCTGCAGTAGCTCGTGGTTGGCAGAACTGAACAAAAAACTGGCTCAAGTCCTGCTCTTAAGTTTCACAAACATCTTGGTTTAACTGGATTGTTAGCGTGCTCCTTTCTCCCGCCCTCCCTTCAGTACTGAATGGTGGGGAGTGGGTGTTAGTCTTTGCTGTTACTTTGATTTCCTTCCCACTACCCAGGAGTTCAAAGCGTTACGTAAAATAACGTGGGACCAGCCATCGCCTGACAAAAGGTGTGCAGCGGGGGGGCTGTTTTTAGTCTGTGTAGTGGTGTTTTAGAAACACTGGGGACTCCCTGTGCTGTGAGTCAGTGGAGGAGCCTCTCTAAACTGGGTCCAGTGGATTCAGGACTGTTAATAGGATTTGCCCTTTCTTCCCCCCGCCAGGCTGGTTTGTGAGGGGAGCCCTGAAGGGGAGAGTCCTGGGTGATGTGTGGGTGGGGTTTATGAACTGTGATTTGCACAGCTCCATCTTCTAACTAAATTAAAAAGCAGTTAATGTATGCTATGAAAAACAAGATTTTGTTGTCTCTGTGTTACATAAAGCAGGAAACTGTAACTTTCTTGGGTTTCTGTTGTTGTCACAAAATGGCAACAACAAAACTGCAGAGATCAGGTATCATCTGGACCTCCCCTTCTTGAGCCAGAGGGCTCTGCCACATTTACAGAACTAGAGAGATGCAGTGCAAGTGCTCTATAGTACTATTTACCTGGAGCGATGGAAAGGGAAGAAGGTGTCGAGTTTTGGTGGTTGGTGTCTTTTTTTAAGGGTGGACAGGAGTCAGCAGAACATGGAGCCTCTCTCCATTTTCCTTTTCTGATCCAGGGATAAAAATACAGCCTGTTCTTGGAAACCTCTTATTCTGAAATACGCAGTTCAAGGGGCATTTGTTAAGGCAACAACTGAACGAAAATGCCAGCTCTGTCAGTGCCTCCTGTTAACGGGCTGTGCTCTGTCTCCAGCACGCTTTCCAGTGCAAGGCCCCGAGGGACAGAGCTGCTGCTGAGCGGCACCAAAGCAGAACTGACCTGTGTCAGTGCAGGAAGGGGCTGTAACTGAGAGCGTCTTCCCACGGGCCAGCCTGCTTAGTCAGCGCAGCTCACACCCCCACAGCTGCCTTTCAGGAGCAATGTCCCAGTCCAAGACCAGCTGCTGGCAGCAAGGAGACAAGCTCCATGCCCCTTGCCAGTGCTGGTGAGCGGAGGCACTGGTTGTAGGGATTTACCTCTGGGCCTGGCACACTGAAGTGGCACCTTCCCTTCTCCTCAATTCGAAGTCTGCAACAAGCAAAAGGATGCTGCTCTGGCAGGAGGAACGTACAGATGAGCCACAGTCCACACGGGTCTACAGAGCGTTTTTCTTTTAAGCTTTAATACAAGGTAGCACAATCTGCACCTTCTCATAATGAGGTATTTAAAACATTTTACAAAGAAATGTTATTCAAAGGCATTTAAAAATAAAACGTTTCCCTTTTCTGAATCAAACATTAACACTAAAACCCCTGCTGCCAAGTGCTGCTCCCTGTTAGGCCCACAGCCATAAAGCAGATGGCTAGAAAACTTACTTGAATGGCTTGAATCCCCTGAGGCGGGGATGGATGTTTCCCTGAACTGGCCTTGCCTCGGTGCCGTGCGGGGAGACACTGCAGCAACCACCCCTTCCAAACCCCCTGAAATGCTAATAAAAGTTGTTACAAAACCTCTCTAATAGGGCCAGGCTCTGTAAGCAAGTAGTCTCGCTGCACAAGCTGAGCGTGTGTGAAGGAGGCTGGGCCAGGAGCCGTGCTGTAACTTTGGGATCTTGCAAGAGCAGCTGCTCTGTCCTGCCCTCAGAGCAAGAGCTGCTGCATCATGGCCGGGGTGGACCTCCACAGCTGGCGTGGCCACTCTGTCCAGAGCTGGCTCTGTAGAAAGCCAAGGGAATTCGGAAGAGGATCTTAACCTATCCTCAGTGCTCAACCTGCTGTAGGTAACTGAAGGGCAGTTTGTTTTCTTCACAACTATCTACTGCTGGCCTTTGGTCTCCTGATCTGTGCAAGTGAGCAGGAGGCACAGACCACCTGGACACCTACAACTGTGGCTGTGCGTGTAGCACCACAGGGGAATGGAGATGTGGCCTCAGCCCTGGAAGACCTGGATTTGTCAAGAGCTTGAGAAGAGCTTTTCCAAATTGACACGGGGGCTAAACATACCGCTCCTGGCCAAAGCCATCCCTCAAAAACTCTTCCCTGGAAAAAAAACTGATCCAGTAGCAGGATTCTGGACAGTGTCTCCAGCTCTCAGCCACTAAAGCAAAAAGGCAGGAACTATAGTCAGAGTGTAATTATCTAGCTAAGTCTGACGCGAAGCTCCCCTCAGTCCCTGCAGTACTGCTCCCTCCTGGGGTTCCAGGCTGAAACTTAATAACAGTGCACACCATTAAATAGGAAAGGAACAGGAAAAAAGAGGAAGCCAAGAGCACGCTCCGGGCTACGGGATCTGTGGCCAGTTGTGAGCCTGGCCCATCATCCCCCCCAGCTCCTTGGCACGCCATGGAGATAGGTGGGAGGAAGCAGCAGGGTCCACCACACCAGTCCCCAGCTGGTCATGCACTGAATGGTGTCCCTCAAACAGATCATGATGAATAGCCCGTTGCTCTGTCCCTCTGCATCACCTTCATCTGGCTTTCATCAAAAAGAAAACAAAATAGAAATGAACGCACGCAACCCCCGCACTCACAGAGGGAAGCTGGAGGCTTTGCTCAGCCTGTATCGCTCCCGCCCGAGCTGCTCAGGCACCAGGAGTACCCGCCTGCCCCATGAGCGGGCCACTGCCGTCCTGCGTGTCCTCCACAGGCGTCTGGTTGGTGTGCACCACGATTGTGTTCTCATCTACAAGCTCGCAGGCAGGATTGGTGAACGCTGAGAGTGGCAGTGTGATGCGCTGCATTTCACGCTCATAAACTTTCTGTTCATGCTTTTCCTTCAGATCTTTTCCCCTAGATTAAAAACAAAAAGCAACCACCATATATGTGCGTGGGGTGAGTGCCGCTGCTTGGAGGCAGTCTCAGTAAAGGTGATATAGTAGAAAGGAAGGGACTCTGTTCTTTAAGAAACAGATGTTTCAGCTACGTACAGAGGGCCAGAAACATTCCCTGCTGTAAGCAGAGGACCCCATGTGAGCATCTTTAAAAAAGAAGCAGCCAAGCTAAGTCTGTCCCTCCCTCATAAACTGGCTTATTCACTGACATCGCTACAGCTAAACGATGGCTGCAAAGCCAGGCTTCTCCTTCAAACCACAGAGCTGACAAATGTTTCCTTACACCTTATAGTCCCGCGGCACTGCCTGGTGCAGGCCCAGGGAAGCAGTGAGGCAGCGCAGAGCCCACTGCTGTGCAAAAGAGCTTCCGTAACGTGCTTCATCTGATTGATAGAAATAAATACTGGAGGTGGTGACAGATTCTGTCTTTTGTTGCAGCAAACCAACCTGTGTAGCAAATTAAGCTGCTCCTGAAAGTACTAAAGCTTACCTCAGAGCTGGCCCTGCCTTCTGCTGCTGCAGCTAACAGCTTAATACCACAACCAGCTCCTCAAACCTACCTCACTCTTCAGCCTGTTGCTAAGGGAGGCGACACCTCTGTAATTTGTACCGAGGAAGAACTGCCTTGCTTTAAAAATGGATGGCATTAATAGCACGTTGTCTCCAGAAAAGCTATGTATACCAAAAGCTACTAAACCCATTAAAGGTTTCTCACCACACCTACCCAAACCTGCCAGCTTGCACATGCAATTTTGAGAGCAAGGCAAGAAGAGAGAGGCAGTAAACCTGCGCTGCAGCCCTGCTGTGAGCCCTCAGGGACTGAAGAAGCAAAGCTGCATTTGGACAAAGCTCAGCGTTGGTCTATTGCTTCTTCCCGCCGAAGACGGGAGCGAGGTGGGACAGGCACCACTCGCTCCTCCTGGGGCTTGCGATCCCAACCAGGCGAGCTGCTGGGGTTTCCTGTCAGTACATAAAGCATTTTGGCTGCTTTTCAAAGCTGCCTACAAGCGTGCAACAGTGGCTGCCATTCCTGCCAGCACACGACAGCATTCTCTGAAGTGACACCTCAAATCAGATTCCTCGACAAGCAGCGCTCTGTGTTTTGTCCCTTATGTAACACTCCTCCCTCTGTTTTTTTTCTGTTGGCATTTATTATAAACACTTACATAAGGACGTGTCCCAGCTTGGGAAAGGGCTCCTTCTGCTTGGTTGTGTCAGACTGCTGTCAAACAGCCAAAATACAGAACAAACCCTCCCAGAGGAGGGAGCCTGGGCCTTCACTTGCTGCAGCAACATTCACTGCTATTTGTTAATCCTGCCCTGTCTCTTAGGACTAAGCTGCTTGCTATTACCGCTAACCTCAAATGCTGCTGAGCTACAGAAACATTTCTGCCCAACACAGTGAAGTGGCTGAACAAATCATAACTTAAGTGTGAATCAAAACTGACCTTAAAGTATACAGGAGCTTTGGTAAAATGAACTTTGTCTGACAAATAAAAGTGCTGCTTGATATTCAGCTTCATAGGATACAATGCACGAGTGGCAAAGAATTTGCCAATTCTTTTTCTTCTAAAGCTCGCTAGACTAGAGACACCAGGGGAAGAGGTGGGCAGCTAGGAGGATTGTTCTCTTTCTGATCACAAAGGAAACTGAGGGCATCTGCTCTCTGCTCTCTCCAGCTCTTACGTAAAATTCTGCTCCCCTGGATGCATCTGAGAAAGCCACATCCAGGCACGTGCGCACACACACACACACACAAACAAAAAATAAAGAGGGCGGTTTGAAACTTTAAATGGGACAGAATACCAGATTGATGGGTGAAATGGAGAAGAATGGCATTAACTCTTAAATAGCTCTTTCCTCAGTGCGACAAGCGAACCTCTCGCGCAATGTGCCATCTCAAAACATGTGCTTCTATCTGCCGTTTCATTAGGATCTGGTTGGGTCCGCAGGTGCTCAGACATTCCTGCTCTATGCATTGCTTCGTGCCTACACCAGCTTTTGGACAAAGGAGAATAGCCACTGACCTCTTATAGATGTATCCCAGGACAATGCCAGCTCCGATGGCAATGATTATCACCATCATGATCAGCCCCAGCACATACCCTGTGAAGAGAGAAAGGAAAGAGGCAAAATTGGAGGCAGTAAATCCAGCTATAGCCTTGCTTTCAGAGCCTCAGAACAAATCCACCCTGCCAGCATTGCAGGAATGGATCCATCACGTGATCCTGGGTTTGTACCTAGTGTCCCCAAGTCCTTCTTTTCTTTGGAGTTCATCTGCACTTTCTGACTGATCCCAATGACGGGCTGCACAGCGGCTGCCTCGCTCCGGGAGGGCAAGGTATCGGCCGGTTCAAACACCTGGTTGACCTCCTGAGAAGTACCAACTTCTGCTGTGGGGACTGGGGCTGTGGCAGCTGTAGCATCTGTTGAGAGGAAAAAAGAGACATACAAAATACAAAGCATTGATGAGTACTTCAAAACAACGCGTGCCTTGTGAGTGGGACAGATCTAGACTGGTATCACTGAACCGCCTTCAAAGTACGCTGACAAACACTTGTTCCCTCTTAAGTTGTTGCCAGAAATCCTACCAAGGCAGACAAGAAATGTACTCCTCCCCCCCCCTTTCCTTTGACATGAACCTATTTTAAGAGCGCACGGCACCACCACAGAGGAGTCGCAAGTCAGACGGTAGAAAGAAACCCAGGTTCAGGGCATGAGTCCAGGGGATGCACAATGACTTCATTTAGCATATAGATCGATACACAGGCTGCAGCTTCAATCGTGCTGAACAGACATGAACAAGATGATGAGAATCTCCATCCCAAATCTCCCAGGAGCCTATTTATCTCTCTTCTGCCTCAATCTTCCTGACACAGGAAGGTTTGACAGAAGGAGACTCCAGCTGTTGTGAAAACAACCTGGGGACATTCTTCTTACCCAGCCCCTTTTTGCAGCCATGTAGCAAACTCCTTTAGCACGACGGACAGGCTAAGTCAGAGCAACACTTCAGGCAGCACAGCCACTGACTTGTGTAAGGACAGCAGGTTCCTCCTCAGCCAGAGCCCAAACAAAGGTGCCTACGGATGGACGCGCATACCACAGACTCCTTCCCAGCCCTGTGGATTTTTTATCAACAGCACTGAAAGATTTTCAAGGTAGCTCCTTCTTTCCTGACACAGTTAAAATGGAAGCTGTAGCACAGCATGCTATGACAGTGGAGAGCAGGTATCTATTACCTGTCCTAAACATAAACCCCCTACTTTTTGGAAATGCTATGCACAGTATGCATCCACACCTGAAAGCTCTCCAGCTGGATCTCACCCCACAGCATGGCAAAAACTCTATGTGGGTTTTCTGTCTGCAGCCATTTTGAGTCCTCAGTGGAATGTGAAATGGAAGTACAGAAGGGTAGTTAGAGACAGGAAAGCAAGGTCTCCTGCACCGCACAGTGACTTCACGCAGGGTCAGCCGGAGAAGCTGAACTGCGGGGAGCTGCGGGACACGACCACAATAAAAAGGTGCCCGCTCCGAGACACAAAAATAGCCAAACCCCTTAACATGCAAGCAGCACGTTGGCTGAAAGGCCAGGTAACTCTCCTGATCCCAAAGCTGCAGGACTGCTTTGAGTAAGGGTCTTGGCAGCAGAGCATTTGTTTTGCGTCATCTTTAGGGAAAAGCAGGCAAAAAACAAGCACAGTGAAGAAAAGGGGAGGGTGCATGTGTGGGGGAAAGTGTTTCCATGCAAGGATAGCAATCCCGAGGGACAGTGGACTGCGTAAATCTTGAGGGGCTCAGAAATAAGTAAGCAGTTAAAAAAACCCAAGTCGTTACTTTGGCTTCAGCCAATACTGACATCTCTTCTCCCTGAAACAGGCTTCAGCTACAGTTCTTCTCCTGGCAAAGCGTTTCCCACCCTGACTATGCAGGAGGAATCCAGTGTTTGGGGTTTTCCCTTTCTTACTGTCCTCCCTTCAGTTCTCATTTTCTCCAAGTTCTTTCCCCCCACCTGTACCCAAATTCACCCTGGCACGCGTTTAGCAGCAGGACACTTGTTTATGCCCCACAGTAACAGTCTACCAACATCTCTGCAGTTCCTCGATGCCCAGACCTCACCCTTTTTCAGCACAGCTGAAGAGCCCCGCGGTGATTGGCGAAACGGGGGAGCCCAAGGCTTTGCACAGGCCTTTCCCCGGTATTAACGGAAAAGCTCTAGGGGCGGAGCAAGGCACAGCTGGGAGGCAGATGTGCACACACGGGCAGGGCTGGAGGGGAGCCCCGGGTACGCTCCGTTCCTGCGGGAGGGCAGTAGGTGCTGCCATAGCCCGGCCTTGTTTGGGGGCCGGGGGGACCCCACCCTGGTGGCCAAGCCAGCTCCCAGCGGCGGGAGGCAGGCCGGGAGGGCAATGCCCCGGGGCGGCCGGCAGGAGAAGGGGGCCCGGCGGGGGCAGCTCCTACCTGAGCACGGGGCGATGTCGCAGGGTCTCCGCTCGGGGACCCCGGCGGCGCCTCGGATGTAGCACCAGGGCGCGGCGTCGCCGTCCGGGTTCCTGCAGCTGCTGTGGTCCTCGGCGACTGCTGGAGGGTACCGGCCCGTCAGCGCGGGGACGGCCGCGGCCCCGGCGCCCCGCTGTGCCCCCCGCTCCCTCCCCGAGCCCCGGACCCACCTGCCGGGAGCGCGGCGCCGGGGCCGCTCCGCACCGCCAGCCAGTTGAGGCACGGGGCGCCGCCGGAGGCCACTCGCCGGCTGCCGCGGTAGGACGCGCCGTTGCCGCGGAGGCACTCTGCGGAGAGACGAGGCCGGGCCATGCGGGCGGGCCGGGCGGCCCCCAGCACGGCCCCCGCGGCTGCGGGGCCGGTGTCCCCGTCCTCGCACCCCCCCCCCCCCCCCCCCCGACCGGCCTTTGTCCCCCACAACAAAGCCGGGCCGGGCCCTCCGGCGCTCACCCTCGGCGCCCCGGGCGGCCGCCAGCAGCAGCGAGCCCAGCAGCACGGCGCCCAGCGCCGCCGCCCGCCGCGGGCCCCCGCGCAGCATCCTCGGCGCGGAGGGCGAGGAGCCGCCGCCAGCCCGGCCGCGCAGCTCGGCTCCGCGGAGCGCCCTGCCCCGGCTCTCCCCGCCGCGGTAAACAACCGCCGGGCTGCGCTCCCCCCCCCGCCCCGCAGCCGCCGCCGGGTCCTAACGCTGCCGCCGCCCGCCCGCCCGCCCCCGGGCGGCTCCCGGCCCCGTCGGGGAGCCCCGGGAGGGGAAGTGGCGGCGGCGGGGCAGGGCTCGGGGCAGCCGGGAACCTGCCGCCGCTCCCCCGCGTCCGCCGAGGGTCCCCCGCCCCCGAGCTGGGTGCTCGGTACCGCGGGGCCGTTTGGCCCGGCAGGGACGGGGGGCCACGCTCCCGAAGCGCGGCTCGGCGCCCCCGGGGCTCTCCCCCGCCGCCGCGGGAGGCTCTGGGGCCGGGAGAGGAGAGTGCCGACACCGCACTGGGCTCGAACGAGGCCGGGGCAGGGACAGTTTGTCTTCAGGGACCCAAAATTGCTGTCTGCCCTGGAGAGCTACCGCAAGGACTGAATTCTGCCCTGACTCTCCCTCTGGGCTCCCTTAGCTCTATAGAGACCGTGCCGGGGGTATGCACTACCTCGGAAGCTGTGCACCTCCACATTAAAGGTTCACGTTCTCGCCTCTGCTCATCAGTTGCTTTCCTTTGACTCCACGTACTCTAAGAGCTGTGCCTGCTTATAGAAAAAGAAGGTAAACAGCCTGAAAATGCTTTAGAGTAATTACATTGCAGGCGTCCAGCCACCGTGATAAAGCCTCTCTGCAGCCATTTCAGATGGCTTACAATAGCCACTTCTGTTTCCCGACAGGCAGAGGTATTCGGACGCCGCGATGCCAGTGACTGTACGCAGGCATCTGGAGTCATCCGCGACGCTTCTGTTTTACACCAGCGAGAAGCGAGCAGCTGAACACTTGGTCCTGTCCCTCCCCGAGGTGGCCGGGCCAACGGGTGGGTCTGTAGCCAAGGCACAGGCCTGCAGCACAAGGCCTTCCTTCTCAGGACAGGGAAGCTCCCTTCTTTTAAAGTGCTTTGACATCACATGGAAACCATTGAACACATAAAAAGTATTTCTATGCCAGGAAGCTGCCTGCTGCATTCTGGGTGTGAGGAGCGACTTTTCGGGGCAGTGCTGGCCGGAGCACTGTCCTGCCCTTCCACTCCCAAGCAGTGCTCTGTGTTGGGCTGCTACAGGTACCCGAGTGACAAGCAGGCTCAAGGTGCTGATCCAACCCAACTTTTGCCCTTTTTTTACCGGGTCACACACACCTTAACCCTTTACAGCCAGGCCACCTGCTGCATCCAGCCCACAAGGGAGCCACAAAACCCCAGATGTACTAGTGTGACAGAGGGGTAATGAGGAAAACAGGTCAATTAAGCACCACTACCGCTGAACATGAAGCCATAAGCCTTAGCATTTGTGTGTGATTCATGCTTTAACATTATGATTTAACACTACAGTAAATCTAGTTTAATAATGTCAGATTAAAAAAACTGCAGCCAGGTTGTAAAGAAAAAAAAACCCAGCGGTGTGTGTCAGTCCTGACCGACATCACCAGCTAAGATGTCTGCTTTACGGCGTTATGCTCATTGTCTTCGCAGACACTCGGTTACCGCATTCCTCGTGCTCTCCAGTTACTCTCTGTGATGGCAAGCTAACTGCAGTAAGCAAGAATTTTTAATAAGGGCTCTTGAATCAGGCCTTCTGTTTGTAATAGCTCTTCGTAAGAGATTTTATGGGACAAATTCCACTCAGTCAGAAACTGCAGGGCCACACATGCATCCAGAGGCACAGTCTGTCCAAAAGAGTTTGCCGAGGGCCGCCAACCTGTACAATTAATTGCTTTTAGCTCATTTCATGAGACTAACGAACGCTTCCATGCCATCTTGCACAGACAGCACCTCCTCCTGTGCGTCCTGATCCAAGAGCGGCAGGCTGGGCAGTAATCTCTCTGGAAACAAACCTCAGACCTTCCCAGCTCTCTCTCCTGTTATGTAACGAGATAAATTTGCACTTCTCATTACACCCAGCCAAGTTCCAGCAAACAATTTGAGTTTCTAGTCCACAGAAGGACAATGGGGAATCTGGGAGAA
The DNA here is from genome assembly GCF_047370975.1 of Nipponia nippon. Classification (NCBI taxonomy): domain Eukaryota; kingdom Metazoa; phylum Chordata; class Aves; order Pelecaniformes; family Threskiornithidae; genus Nipponia; species Nipponia nippon. The sequence goes on along the minus strand of NW_028262348.1, from coordinate 1,645,744 downwards.
ATGCAGAAACCTTCGTATTACTGGTAAAGATCAAAGTCTTTTCCGCGACTGACTTCTAAGCATAATTTTTTCTCTTTCATCTCTAGCTTTCTCCAGGATGAGGGAAGATTTATGCTGGCAGTTTCAGAGAGTTAAGTTTAATAGGATGCCAGGTGGCAGCTGTCAAAGGCAGACTCAATTGCTCTTTCTGCTGTTTGGGAATGGGTTTGCTCTTCTTGCTACACTTTTAGAGATTAAACCTGACATTACTTCCTAGGACTTGATTTTAAAGTAACTACCCAAACTACAAGTAAGCTAATAGCTCTGCAACTGCACCCTCTCGTAGTTTACATGTGTAAGTCTGTAGGTATATACACATACACATACCACAACACATCCACACAGCCACAAACACTTCACAGGAGAATACATGCGCTATTTCTTGGAACGAGGGACATCAAGCATCCTTCCTAAAGTCAGTGTGAACCAGTTCCAGCTGTGAGCTGGTACCTCGCTGCTGTTTACTTTATACAGGTTCCAGAATGAACAATGTCTGCTTTTTCTCTCTCCTGTCCGTCAACTGCTCTTTCTTGTTTGTTTGTTCTACTTTTTTTCGCCTGTGGAAAAATTCAAAGTGTATGGAGAGTTTTCTTAAAGAAGAAAAATACAAGGAAGCTAACATATAGCAGAGCATGCTGTGCAAAGGGAGGCAACCACAGATGGATCGCTCTGGAAGGGCTCCGCAAGAAGTCATCAAACCCACCCTCCTTCTCTGGCCACAGCCAAGTACCTTCAGATCTTCCCGGGCAAAAGTTCATTTAACCTCCTACGAAAGAACTAACACGCTTTATGACTTAATCTTATTAAATAAGATACCAGGGTGAGTAAGCAAAATCAATTTTCTAATCTAAGTATTCTTTCCTAGCCAAATTAACATGGATTGCTTAAAATGGAAAAAGCTGACCATTGCCCTCCTTGTAACAGAGCATATGTCATGTTCCCATAACTTCCCCTTTCTTGGCAAACAAAATAATTCTTCTGATTGTTCCTCAAAACTAGTTTTTCTAAACCTTTTTTCATTCCAGGTCACCACTTCTCCCATTTTTCTGCTTCCTTCATAAACTGCAATGCCCGAGAATGAAGATAGTACACTCTGAGGCCTCAGTCACCATGAACAGGCTATTAGAGCAATCTGTGCTTAAAGCTTAAAAAACTGTAAGCATCAAATGCTGCTAAACACTATTAAGTACTTGCAACTCCAACAAAAGCAGGTTTTTTTACTCCTTTGTTGCCTCTGTCTGGATTATGAAAATAACCGTGGGTCTCACCTGTAAAAAGCCTTCTGTAAGCAAGGATACAGGAGTCAGAAACAAATACCTTTTATTCCTCACCTAGAAACAATCTGAACAGAAGAAAAAAGCATCAGGGCTGCAACAAAAGGGTCAGATGTTGAGTTTACAAAAGTGAGCCGAGTATAACCAAAAATGAAGGCAGGGACAGTCACTACAAAGGAGTCAGCGTGGAGCGACAGGGAGAACTATCTGATTGCACTGTTGCATGCCCCTGCTGACATGTTCAAGGAGAGGCTTCCCCTCCCCCTTCCATCTGACAGCATGAGCTATGGCTAAGTAAATGCCAGCCACAGCCTCCAAGGACTAACAAGGAAGTCTGCAGAAGCAAAACAACCATATGTGATATTTGAACTGGTTCAGACTGGTTCAGAGAGTTTGCTCTACTAACCCAACGTGCCTTCTCAGATGAGCTTTCTGTGTGGGCTGCAATAAAGGGGCAGAGGCCTCAGGAGGGCAATCTGGGTCCTATTGTTTCCTGGGGGAGAAGCACTGCAGCTAGGCTTTTCTAGCGTTAAGAGATTAGCACTAAATACTCTCAGCAATCACTGACTTAAGAAATTTCACACACCGAGTCCTCTCTAGCAGCAACACTTCTCTATCCTTTTCGTCACAAGCTGCCCAGCGCCTTTCCACAGTTCCCTCAGCGGATTTGACGGGCCCAACCGCCCATAGACATTTGTGTTCACACTGGTCAGTTGTGGCTGCTGAAAGGACTCGCTTGGATCCTGGCCCTTAGCTCTTTGCCTGCTGGAGCATTCTGGAATCAGGATCTGGATCACAGACGCTGCTTTTACCTGCTGTCCACTGGGCATGTCTCCTAGCAAGATACCATACAACCGTGGCAGTATTGTTAGGAGTAAGGTACAGCTGTCTGAAGAGGTTTCAGCCCCCCCTTGCACTGTTGGTTGTTTTTTTTTCTTCCTATGGACACAGGCTGCTATTGACAAAACCCAGAGCATGCATTTTTAAGGGTGGAGGAAGGGAAGTTATTCTGAAGGACACTGTGATCTACTCGGAGAGCACATAAGTCTTTGAGTCAAGAACGGGGGCCTTACTCTAAATTCTTTTACCGATTTGTTGTTTGATCTTAGGCAAGCTTCTGCCTCAGTTTCCCATGTTAATACTCCTTATGTCACAGGGGCAGAAAGGACTGAATGTCTGCAAAGTGCTTTGAAAGCTTCAGACATGCAATACACGCCTTCTGAAATGGCATCCAAGGGGAAGGAATCACGAAGAGGGATATGCACGGAAGGTCTTAAGATGTTCTCAAGTTCTACATGTGTAGTACTGACTTAGATGAAAAGCACAAATAAGCATTAATGCGGGAAGAAAAAATAGAATGTGTTGTGTTGTTTGTTTGTTTGTTTTTTTTAAGGTGTAACTACCTTTGTAGCTTTCTTGTTTCTTAATTCACTGTTGTGCACAGCAGTAACTAGCAAAGCTAAGTAGTCAGATAAACCAACATTCATTCTTGTTAGAAAACGTTGATCTAAAAATAATAGTTTATCTGCACGTGAGAAGCATGAAAAAGGCAGCACCAAAACATCTGGAGATTTGAGTCAAAGGGAATAAAGATTTCTGTTCTGATATCTGTGCAAATTAACTTCCAGTGAATTGCATGGGACTATTAAATATCCTTCTGCCAATCTTTCACTCACCATGGAAGCCGATTTCACAGTCAAATAGAAGTGATAGCCCCAAACTCTCCTGTTTAAACTTCAGTAATCATGGGGTATTATCAAAGCAAGAGTTCGACTCCACTGTGGAAAGCACGAGGTCACAGAGTTGCACTTAAATACGCAAAACTTCCAGTTCCTGCGGAAAATACACCACGTCTCAATAGCACAACCACTCATTGTAAGCAAATGACCCATATCCCATGCCAACAGAAAGGCAATAAGGTTATAAACTTGTACACATAAAAAAAAAACCCCAAACGTGTATTTTCTTATCTATCTAGGGGTTTGGGACTAGGACTGGAGTCATCAACTTAAGAGCAGAGACCCATTTGGTAATGAGTCTCTTTGCAATTCAATATGTGAGCAGAGAAGCAGAGACCAAACCTTTCAGTAGAGCTACCAGTGTTTCCTCATAAAAGCCAGGATTCCGGACATTTACAATGCAGAGCTCTCACCTCTGGATTTGATTTTCTTAGCTGACCTGAAAGCAGATAAAACCATTGGCACCTGGGTACTGTGAAAGACCTCTCTCCACAGGTGTTTGCCTGAAGGCTGTGGGAGGAGTTCTCTGTTTTGGGAAGTTGCCCTTTCTTTCCTGTGCAGAAAGGCAAACCTCTCTATTTTCTCTCTGGGTTGCACACGTGTCATGGGCATGCAGAGCGCGCCTTTTTCATGACTCTTACATATGCATGTGGACTTTTTAACATCTATTTACAAAAGCAAAGACTCTGTTCCTTAAGTATCTTTACAGAATAGGGCAAACCTCTGTTGTTGTTTTGGTCTTGAGTTTGCCATTCTTTTAGAAAGGTAGGGCTCAAACCCGTAACACTGCAAGAAGGCAAAAAGACCAGGAAGGAACAAAGGCTTAGTAAAGTTTCACCTCATACTTCACTTATTTCTTTAGAATATAATGGTGTTGAGTTAGAACACACTGCATTTGACTAATGACCTGGGACCTGAGGTAGGCAGGCCAGAAGCATTGCAAAAATATATTTATATATCCTGTCCTGTTTTTATTTTCGCTGCCTTCCAGGCAATTCAGCGAGGACAATACCGAATTTCACGTAGATACTTGTTACTCCATCCACTTATGCTAAAAGAACGTAAGAAATTTCATCGCACAGCACCAGAGAAAGGATTATTTTCTAGTCAAAATAAGGTCATCCTGATACACAGTGTGCAACCTGCCCATGACACTATGGGTGTTCATATAGAGCTGTGGAGATAGGCACAGGCAGGAACTGTCTCTGAAAAGAGAAAGATTTTGAGATATGAGAAATACAGGCTGTCTCTCTGTGCACTCATGGTCTCTGCTCTCCGTCTCCAGGAAATGAATGCATGCAGCCTGCAGAGTTTAATTCTCTTTTGGTTTATTACTATTTAAAAATCAGTTTTTGTATCCCCTTCTACAGAGGCTTCACCTTCCAACAGAACATACAAAAAATACACACAATAGAAAAAAAAAAAAAAGATAGGTAGGTAAGTTGCTTTATACAAACAGGTCCCTAAGAACCCAAAAAGGCTAAAACAGGCTCGGTTTCAATAGAAGCAGGCCCATAAATAGGCAAGAGACTTCATTCAAGTAGGGAAAGAGTCATCCATCCTCACCTAAGATCCTTTCTTGCTCACACTGAAGACAATGGGAGGATTCCCAACAACTTCAGTAGAAGCAGGATTGGGATTCATCAGAGCCAGTGGCAAACTTTTCTGCTCCTTCCCTTCCAAGGCACTGTCTCTTCCATACGGTGTGCAGCCAGGGAAAAATGCCAGTTTTCCTGGCTCATCCCCCACTCATGTTTCAGTTGTTCGCTCTACAGGACATCTGAGAACAGCCTTTTATTTTCTCTCTTACACTGTGTATTTGCACTAATTGCAGCAAACTTTCAGATTACAACAGTACTGAAGAGAAATTCTGAGCCCAAGAGCAAGGCTTGGTTGATTATTTAAGAGCCAGCAGTCCGTCTGACAACTTTGCAGAGGGCATGGTAAAATTGCCTGGAGAAGGCACCAGTTTGTAGACACAGCAGCCAAAAAGCTGTTAGCAAGCATGAGACTGATTTATGATAAAAGCACTTACCCAAGCTCACTACGTGACTGCAGGAAGCTCAAGAGCATTTATGGCTGCCAGTGGCTGTATGAAGTGACCCCATGGTCCATATGGAACCCAAGAGCTGGGAGCGACTCACTGGAACATCAGTGAGACACCAGTTACCTCCTTCCTTCAGCACACCTCAGCTCAGAGCACTTCCAGGTCTCCAAAACTGCAGTACAAGTAGAGAGGCCACCCAGGAAAAGCTTCATTCACATAAACCCTGAGAGCAGATCAATAGTGCCAGGCAGTCTTTAAATTAATTTAAATGTTTCACCTTTCAGGAAAAATGTGGCCGAATGTTTAACTTTGCATTACTCCCGAAGTCAGCGAGGCCCAACGTTTGTAGCAGAGTTCAGCAGCACAATTGTGCAGCACGATTTGGCACATCAATCACATCTTGAAACATTCTTACCCAAGGGTTATCATCTCATTTTATAGATGGGAACCAAACACAGGAAGAGGCTAGAGGTGACACAGGGTGTTAATTCCTTACCAACAGCCAGTCATTATTCGCTACCACAGAGCAAACAACTGTGGGTTTTCACTAACATGCTTTAACCACTCCAGCCATCACCACAACCCCTCACAGCCAGGCTTCCTGCTCCTGTTCTGCACCACTCTGCAGTTACGTCACATAACTATTTTTAAGGTGGTGTTTTGTTTTTTTTTTTTTTCTTTTTAGCCAAATAGTTTGTTTTATAGCTAACAGAGTTATTTGCAGAGCTGTACCCATCTGAGTAGGTACCACACTGGCAGAGGAACGTGCGGAGGGCGAAGGTGTCGGGGGAGCAGGCGGGAAGACCTTGCGCCAAAGCTGCTGCTGCTGACTGCAACAGCAAACGTGGCGTCGGGCTGCAGCCCAGGAGCACGGCCTCCCTCCGGGTCCCAGGCTCGGGGCTCCAGAACACACAGCCTTCCTACAGGGACGCGGAGCAGCAGATCGGGCTGGAAGCCAGATCTGTTCCCAAAGGCTCAGTCACAACAGCTGAAGGATCTTCTTTTGAAAAGGATGTTCAGGATAAAAAACGGGACTCTCTCAGGAGACATGGGAATCTTCCAGAATCTGTTTTTCCTTTTAAGTTTTCCTATTGGGTTTTTTTCCCCTCTTTGCTCATTCGTTTTGTCTCTCGGGGTGGAACTGAGAGCATAAGCTCAGAGATTGACTGTGAGCTTATGTTCTATTCAGTTAAAACTCAGGTACTGTGCCCAGGCAAAAGGTGAACGGTACAAAGCTGGCTTAATTTACATTAAAATATTCATAATGGTATTCAAAAGGTATATTCATAATGCTGAAAAAGCCAACACATTCCATGGTTTTGTTTGGCACTTGCTCTCAGAGTTTCTGCCACATGGAACAATTGAAAAGATCTGATTTTTTTTTTGTGGGTGATAAAGAAAAGCCTTTGCTGTTTCATTACTTAAAATTTTGGTAGCTGTTTTCTACTTTGTCCATTTATCTCTCATGAAACCCAAAGAGAGCTCTTGCCCTCCGTTCATTCTTCCAACACTGAAGTCTGGAGTTCCTCTGAAGTTTACTTTGGCATCTACTTCCTCAAGCAAGCACCTTAAAAAAAATTAAAGCTGAAAGTGGTACCCCACTCCAGACTCAAGACATAAGTTCAGATATTGATTTCTAGGAACAAAGATTTAGGGAAAAAACAAGACACTAAAGTTACAACAGAGCCTACAAAATCTAGGTTAGCTTTCATACTATCAATTCAATTAGTTGAGTTAGACATTCAGTTACACAGCTCTTCTATTCAAGTCATTCCTTACTGCTGACAGCAGTTGAGGGAGGAACAATAATTTCAGGGAATACGTGGGAAATAACAAATATTCCCTAAGTCACTGGCACTCAAACAGGTCTAAAATTGTGACTGGGCATTTGCAATTATTCAAAAGATTGGTAGGAAGACCAACTCCACACCATCTTATAGTTCTAGGCTTTAAAAAACAAACAAAACAATCATCCCCCCCAACATATAATACTTTGCCCTACTATAGTTAAGGCACTGGATTGAGAGAAGGAAAATCTGTGTTCAATTTCTGGTTCTGCTATCAATTTCCCACGTCACCATGGGCAAATCACTTAAGATCGAGAGCTCACACACACCACGTTGCCATGCATCAGGTGAGCCACACCAGTAAGTCTGTTTGCACACATCTAGCACATGACAAATGCAAGGTAACGTCACTTAATTTAACTCAGTATGGAATAAATTCACATCACATCGCTTTACCTTGCATTTGTTGCGGATTAACAGTACATAAAGATAAATTACTTCAGGCAACAAAAGAAGCCTGATGATAAGTCTGTGCCCCTACATTCAACACAACACTTAAGCATGCATGCAAGCAGTTTTTAGTCCTTCATCTTTATTTCACTCATTCACCTATAAGCATCTACTCCTTTCTTGTCTATCTTTAATGTTTAGATTATAAATGGTTGAAGATGTTTTCATCATACCTAATGATGAAGGGTCTGAGCCTCAGTTGAGGGGTTTAAGGACTCCCTATAATACAAAGAAATACTACAACTCTGATTATCAAAATTTGTATGAACTGAAGTTCACTTCTCGGCAGAGAAGCGCACTGACTCAAACACTGGATTGCAGTCCCACCAAAGATGACAAGGGAAGGAGGGCTGGCCCAAAATGAGAACTGGCATCTATACGCTGATATGCCAATTAAAAATGCAACAGAAACAAGTTAAGTGAGCTTGCAGCTCAGGGCATGCTAAGTATTTCCCTTTGATCTCTGAACTTATGAGGCTGAGTTTTCTGTTTACCTCTGTCTTCTGTCCTATGAGAAGCAGACATTTCCCAAAGTACAGAATATAAAGAATCTGCATGTCGATTAAATTACTATCCAGAACTGAATATGCCCGCAAAGAAGCAAAAAGCACTGAAAACACACCACTGCGAAAGATCTGCCCAACCTACTGCTGGCGCTAGGCTGCACCAGTCTCTGGTGTTGGTGCCAATCTCGCCCATTTACATGAGGATGATCTAGAACTGTCATTTCAGGATTGCCCACTTCCTGCCTAATTGTTTCCCTGCCCACTAGACTGAGAAGTAAGTCGCTTTCATTCAGTGTATTCATGACAACTTAGTAAGCATTTTCTTTGACAAGCAAAATGCACAGTTAGTGTTTTAGAAGGCTTTCTTTTTAGTTCAAGGCTTTTCATTTGTTTCATCAGGTCAAATTCTGTAGTGTTCAAAATTAAATTCTGATACACATGGCCAAAATTCAACCCACTAGTAACACTAAAGTCAGTGGAGCTAAATGTAGGGTGAAAATATCCTACATTCTGGACTTGGCTTTTGGAGCTGAATTTTATGACCAGCACACCCTCTTTGAGTGCATATAGGAGCATCGGGGACACAAACTTCTTACATCTTTCAGAGTACAGCCTCAATTCAACAGAAATTTTCCTGATGGCTTAAATACGAGCTATTAGCAAATCAGAGTGACTGCAGTTGCATTTGCTAATCCCAATGAATTGTTATGCTGACTGGAAAGCCTGCTCTATCTTGACTTGCTTGGCAGTTCACAAGGTTGTCTCGTCACGGTCTAGATTTGTACGGTATTTTAAAATGTTTTGTTATGTTTCCCAAACGTCCTGTTTTGACTTGTCAACTAAGCTTACCAGTACAGCAATAGCAATTCCGTGAAGCTCTAGTTTGAAGGTGGTTTGTTTTTTTTTTTTTCCCTTTTAAATAAGACTCATACCTATTCCAGGGATTCTGGGGGAAGATGAATGGAGAACATGTCCTTCAGTCTCCCAACACAGATTAATAGCAAACATCAAGTCCACTTCAACATGCTCTCAATTTAGAAAGTGCTGGTGCTATAAAGAGAAAGCCATTGATTATTCATCCTTGGTTTATAATACTCGAGAGCAAGTACAAAAAAGTAGCTTCTTACAAGAAAGAAGCTGGGGCTTCTAAGTCTGTAGAATTTAGAACGTCATTCCAAAATTCCATACACTTACAAAAGGCTCTATACTTCTAACATAAAAACAAAACAGGAACGTGTCTTATTTCAGTTACGCGTTAGCTGCAGGGATTGGATTAGGAGCACCTGGGTAACGCAAGTCGTGGCACAAGAGCAGTTTGTGGCTATGGTCGCATTTAATACAGACGCATCTCCTGCAGAGGACGTCGGTCCTGGTCTGAGGTGGTCTATCCTGCTCCAGCACTGTATTAACGATGGAGACAGTTATTGTTTCATAGAAGGCAAGTTTCGTGTGGGACTTGGGCTCTTCAGAGTGGCCTTTCCAGAAACATTCAGTACACACAGCAACTTAGTTTACCAAATCACTGCTTAAACCTTTGCTCATTAACCCTCACAATTGTGAGAAAACTTTTCACAGATGGGAAATTAAGGAATAAATTCAGTGAGCTGTCCTATGTGACCCTAAGCATCAACAGCAGAACCATAATTATAACTCAGAGTATTCCTAACTCCTAACCCTGTGTTAATTAAACAACATTTATACCTGGATTTGGTACATAAAGACCTTGACAAGTTACATGGGAGGAGAGGGAGGGCCAAGAAAGGACATTATTTCTGCACAAGTGGTATTTTCAGATTAAATGGAACCTCCAACAGCCTAGAGCCCAGCTTCTTTGCATTTTGTAATCCTTTTTCGGAGACACGCTGTTTGCAATTCCCATCTCTTCTAGCAGAAACCTTCTTCTTTGGAAAAGAAAGGAGTAGGACTGGCTTTTGCAAACCTGACTAGAGGCAGATCAGGAGAGCACGACTGTAGCCAAAAAGCCCAGGTCACTGAGAATACAGTACAGTGTAGAGAGGGACTCGTGTCTTATTTACTGGTTCTCATTTGCACACCTTTTGGACAGGTGGCTGTATTGGTCAAAAACCAGACAAAACAAGGGGATGCAAAGTAACATACTAACTTCTTTAATAGAGTCCAATCCAATTAAACCAAAATCACTCTGTGAACCCCTGGGTTTATTCACACTAAACAAGTCAGTGGTACATAGTGTTAACCCGATAGCTGATCGTGTTTATACCCTAGGTCCCCACATGAAAAATGAGCACCAGTCAACCAGACTGCAATGGTATTTTTCCTTCCTTTTTTTTTTTTTTTTTTTTCCCCATAAAACTATTTCTTTCATAGACTTAAAACAATTAACTAGCCAAGTTATTAATTATGGTACATCTAAAAAAAAAAATTAATACTAACCCTAATGTGACTGCTGCTTTAAGAGTGCTCTGCGTATCGCCTTAGACTGGCTTTTCAGTAGCAATTCACTACAACAGGTCCTAAAATAATAATAATAGAGAATTAAAAACCTGACAGCAAGTTTAATGGTTAAAAGTAACAAAAACAACCTGTTCTGAATGGTGATTTTTCTCAGCAGTTCAGTCCTGCTGCAGCACTCACAGCCTCACAAATGGCAGAAGGGGTTCAAATTCTCTCACCTTCTTTAAATTCTTCTGTTTTTAAAAGGACAACTGCATTGTAACCTGCTAGGTACCACGGGGCATTTTACTTAATGTTATATTCAATAATGGGTCGATAATGGGTCTGTTTTTAAAACTTACTGTTTTTCTGGGGTAGGTTAGGGAAGGTGGGGAATAGAGAGAGAACAAAAGCATAGCTCCCTGTAGCTGTAGCTCCCCAGGTGCCTCGGTCACTAGGACTGTCTAATTCTCAGATCAGTGCTGGCAACTTTTGTTTATTCTAGAAGATCATGACGAAACACCAGCAGCAGCCTCTAAAGCTCCATTTGGTGTTTTAGGTCATGTCTCCTATTCAAGGTCACCATCTTCTGTAATGTATCAGCTAAGAAGCATTTTCTCCCTCTCCTCAGTGAAGGTTTAAGGGTGGGGTAGGGCATGAGACAAAGAGGGAAGCTAAAATGAATAAAAAATTCTCAGCTATAGAACCAAATTTCATTATTTCCTCTTTCATTCACAGCATCTTATCATTATAGCCAGACTGCTGCTTTGCTTTGTCAAGATCAAACTGCTCTCATTTCCCCTCTGGCCCCATTGGTTGCTGGTCGACCTCTGGATCCACTAGGGACGATGCAAATGCTGACTGGACGATCTGAAACCCAAATGACTCCAGGAGAGACATGTTCTGTTGGGGTGAAAAGGGGGATCCCAGAGCAGGACCGAGGTCCCCCAATGGGCCACCAAGGGCCCTGACGTGAACCTTCTGTATGTGTTTGTTCAGATAAGACTTTGATCTGAAAAAGCTGCCACATTCAGGGCAAGGGTACTTCTTCTCTCCTTCTGTCTCCATTTTGTTTTTGCTGACTGCCATGTCACACGAGAAGGACCCATTGGTGCTCTGTTTCTCAGGAGTCTTGAGGTCACTGGTGTCAGAGAGGTCTCCGTATGAATCAGAACTCTCAATCGGGTCCGAATGTGAACATTTCTGGCCTTCTACGGGAAAAAGAAAAGAGAGAAGTTTTCAGAATCTTATCTCCCAAAAAATTATTTAACATGCATCCAAACAGATGATACTGGTCACCATCTGATTTCATTAATGCCTGTCATGACAGAATGATACACACTTAACATCGCAATCCCTCATATTCTAAAGCCCTTGACCAGAGGTTCCTCTTTGCAAGCCACCGGGCTGCTCTCAGAGCAACGTCCAGGTTTTTATTATGGATCTGTCATAATACTGAATGCATCCATAATGGCTCTCTGGTTTATGTAATACTTTTTGAATCCCAAAGATGCCTCACGACGTTTATACCTCAGGCACTACAGAAGGATGGACCTAATGACGAGTTTTTAACTGTACAAGTCACTCCCACACTTCTGAAATATTGTTGATGCTTTGGGGGAGAGCCTAGAAACCTAGTAAAGTATAACAGGCTGCAGCAAGATGTGAAGAAACCTGGAAATACTCAGCGAAACAGCAGTGAGCTACTGCAATTTAAGAAGCGCAATTCCGTTTAGTCTTGAGGAACTCTTTTTCACAAGTTAACTGCAATGCTGTTAGAAGCGAACTTCATAATCTAAAATTGTTCCATCTTTAAATACTGTAGTGTGAAACAGGAGAGAGGTTAGGGACACTATTTTAAGTCATTTGGATACATATCCTGGCAAAGCCATTGATATGTTTGGAGTGTTCCCATTCTCCTCTGGCAGTATGCCAAGGAAGTTTGTCCACACTTTTTGCTCAGCGCATATGAATGAGCGTGGGAAACCCAGACGTACTCCCTAAACAAGTCTCTGAATACAAATAAGCTGTATCTACTATTAACTCTAAAAGACCAAAGAACCACTTGGCACAACCCAAAAGACAGATTTGCTCTGGACTCGGCATTACAAACCAAAGAGGATATGCATGAAATCAATACACCACTGAGCTGGAGTAAATCTCTTGTTAAGTGAGCACACCACCCAGAACCAAAGGGCTTCTGTAGTAACTTTATCAGAACTTCAACAGAAAAAAATTACACAACTGTAGCTTTCTGCTGGCACCGACTTTGTTTAACCCAGCCTGCTGTGCCCTCCTGGGCAAGAAAAAACGTAACTTTTTGGGACAACCATGGTTTTGAAGGATTTTCTGATGTTTCGGCTTCACCAGGAATACTGACAGTTCAAACCAAGAAGCAAAAAACAAGCTATTCTACATAGGTTAACACACAGCTTTACATATTCAGAAGTTAAACACTCTTTAGCTATTCTTACAATAATACCTTTTTTCTTTTTTTTTTTTCCCCAGGAAGTTAAATGCAGGTTAAAAAATGAAAAAAAGTAACAGTACTATTACCACCCTCTACCTCTCCTCCCCAACAACAGCATTAAAGAGTGTAAGTTTAACTACAGATAGTTGCATGCCTCCTCATCAACCTGAGGAGGAATATTGCTTTCACTGCTCAAGAACCTTTATGAACTGCATTCTGCATCTCCCCCTTCGTTCACCAGAAATCAGAAACATGACTCTCACGTCAGTCAAACCAAGTATAGTGGGACTATGGAACCGTCACGGATCTGCACCCCTCAGGCAAAATTCAAATACTGACTGCTCCTAGGAAGATGCTCAAGATGAACTACCTGGCTCTTTCAATCCTTAAAATCAAAGAAGCTGCCAAAAAGTCACGTACCCTTACGGGTCCATCTCCTTCCCCCAGACTTGCTAAATCTGCTATCCAAGGACAGGTATTACATACTAGGTGATGCTATGTAATGTCTCTGCAACTCCCTAAGCTTCTTTCCAGTATTTTCCCTGTCCTTCCTCCCTCCCCTTTCTCACGCCCAGCCCAACATCCCACAACACAAAGTTCTGCACAGAGCAGCAAGGTGCAGAGCAGCGAGTCTCTTGCCTTTGATGCCATAGGTCCTGACGCAGTGGAACGCTGCTCCCCCATTCGGGATGGACTCCTGGTGCCTGGAGACCTGGGGAAGGGGAACACCGTGGTGGGTTTTAACATGGACCTTTAAGTAGGAGGCAGAGGAGAAACCTAAACAAGATAAAAGGAGATGAGATCCTGCCACCAGCAAAGACACACATCTGCCTTCCCTGTTCTTTGACTCTTTCTCTTGCTCCTACTCCCTATTACAAAGTCGCCATTACACTAGCTTGACTTCTGGTTACCTACAACGTGCTCAAGTAGGATTCCTAGGCATAATCAGGCAAGGAATGCAACGCATACCTTTCATTAGACTTCATTTGCTTTTTGGAAGTCATGATGAAAGAACAGCCTCCTTGAGAAACAAATCCTACGTAAGCAAACCTAGCAGATGACATGAAACTTTCTGGAAAAAACGGCAGAAGAGACATGATACAAAAAGGCACCCATGCCTCTTCACCATTTTTGTGCTCTTTTATTTATTTTAATTAAAAATGCCTTCATCATCTGGTAATACTTAGGAAGGTAGTTCAAATTAGTTTATTTTATGCTGTTAAGATTTGAAGGAATGCCATTCAGTAACACTCCTCTTTGGTGTTTAGTGTGCTTTCCCCTTAGGTTTCTGGCAGTTATAGTGACTCCTAGAAGGCAGAAAGATAAAACTACTGAGTTTTTAAGGTATACAATTTTGGTCCATAGTAATTTTTGAAAAATATTTCCTCCGTTCAGCTCATCCTGAGTTTTAAAAAATATACTAAAACTCACATTTTGTCTGCAGTTAACAAAAAAAATTAAAATGAAACTTCAATATTTCTATTAGCTCTGATCTGTAAGCCCAAACCACTGAAATTAAAAACATATATTTCAAACAACTGGTTTCCGAACAAAACAGTTTTTTACATTTGTGCATGTGCTTTTTTGAATTGTTTTTGAAGTCTCACAAACATGGCCTTTTCCTTTAATGCAATAAACTCTCTCACATATATTTTGGAATGTTTTTAAATTCAGATTCCAATAAGATTTGCAATTAGTACTAGTATATTTGGACCATGTACAAGGCCCAAGGAGGACAGAATTTTAAAGACTTCCTACACAGGTAAGCCTGTCAACAACCATCTTGATTTTCTACTAAATTTTGAACAGAATATTATGGCACTTTCATGTTAGAAACATTTTCCTTTAACAGCTGAGAACAGAACACAAGTTGCACCATCACAGACACAGAGTTCCAGGTTCCCTTTCTGGATAGAGAAAACCCAAGACCTAGATTTTTTTAAACTGATACAGCATTTACCACACAAGCCCTTGCAAGAGAACTTTCACACCAATGCTTCACTTTAAATATGTATATACTGCTCTAAAGCCATTTTTATAGTCATATAACTGCATTTACATTTGATGATATATAATATTAGGAAGGATGTAAGCCCAATACTGCCACACCTCTCTGGGGTGGATTTTCTGACAGCAGCTGTTAGTTTCAGGTGCTGAATTTAATAATCAATGTGGCTTCACACCAGAATTCCCTGTGCCTACCCAAGAGAATATCGCTCTACCCAGACTTTTCTTCGAAGCCAGGATCAAAGAGTATTCAGGGGTTATTAAGAATTATATATACAGGACCTGCAGAGCAAGACAGAACTCCACAGCAACCTGCCGAAGGGGAAAAAGCGGGGGCTGCTGAGAATGAACAAGAGATAGTTACTGTAGACCCCTGAGTTGCTGATAGAAGTGCAGAAAAGTAGACACATCACAACTGAAGAAACCAAGAACGTACGACTCTCAAAATACAATGGAGCAGAATCACCTAGGCCAAATCATCCAGGGAATTAGCGTAAGGATATTATCCTCCGAAAGAGTGCAAGACCTACCCTCGGACACAAAATGCTATACTGAATCTCTCACTGGGCCACAAGAGAACATATTTTTCCAAATACCAAAAAGTCACTGTAGATATGGAAAGAATCAGTGTTTGACTGGTAGAGAAAAGGACATAATGTACAGACATAACAGCGATGCTTCCAACTACAAGGTACTTCCCTTATTTCATACATGTGTCTAGTAACCACACGCATGCTGAGGGGAGCCTCTTTAGCAGTGCATTAAAATCTCACTGCCAACCACTAAAGAAGGACTACATACAGGTATTCAGCGTTTTTCTATACTACAACTGACACGGGAAAATCTGGAGTTGTAATCTCTGCTATACAATATTTTTTCTGAACTCTGCAATTCTATTTGTAGGGTACATTGGTTTATATAATGAAAACTGCCTGCAAAGTGTGTTAGTTCCCCTTTATGCACTTGGCAGATGAACATGTGAGTCATCAACTTCCATCAAAGCCGTAAGAATGCCAACTGCTTCACAGGAAACTGTTTGCAGTGAGTTGTGGTGGGTTTTTTTTATTTTATCCTAATTTTTTTCTGAAGCACTTAGCACTGGCCTTTTTTTTTTTTCCCCACCAGACCTTAACTATGAATGCCTGTCCTAGGAAGATGGGGGATTCATAGACAATAACCCTTTACTTTTAAAAATCTCTTTAAAAACAAAGTCAGGCGAATGCAGAGGATAAAGTGGCAGTATTTCTCAAAGAAGGAATGTATTTATTGCTTTACCCATACACATCTCTCAGCTTTGCAGAGCAGATTATTTCTTTGTACCAGAGGAACCAACATTAAAAACATGCATAAAGAGGAAATGATCTGCTTTATATAAACGGGATCTATCCCTTGATCTCTTCGATAACATCTATAAGGAGACAGACTATAGAAATAATTGCGGGATGCTCCTTTTTCAAAAATTCTAATTTGGATTTAGCTGCAACATCCAGAGAACGTGTCTTGCTTTAATCAACTCTGCATCCACCATAAAACATACAAGAATTCATCTTACTGTTAAAAAAAACAAAAAAAAAATCCATCTAACTTGTGATTGGCATATTTCCCCTTCTCCTAACTAGTCTGGTTTCTGTGAAATAAACAACGCGTATGTGTCTGAAACAGAAAGTGAATCTTGAGTTGCACGTGATATTACGAAGTACCAGTTCTAGACTTGCCAAAGTCATTAATCTCTGAAGTTCTTTGAAAAAGCCCATGTAAGCAAATAAAGTTCCTAAGGATGGTAATAAAAGATTTTGTAACAACAAAGCAGGAGCAGGTCTTTTTTTATTTAAACTGATTAAAAAGAATTTTTCTTAAAAAGTGAGGATTCGTTTTCATGAGCACATTTTAGATTAATTCTTAAAAAACAAACAAACAAACAGAAAATCCCAGACAAAACCCCATTGCATAGCTTCCCTGATTTAACAAGATTTAATTGCTTCCATAATTATTCTAAGCATAAAGACCCTAAATAAGAAAATAACCTGGAAAAAACATCAAACCACAGATGACAATTTTAGGACATTATACTGCCATTTTGTAAAATAAACAAACAAATAAAATCAGCAAATGGGTACACACGTGACATGGCAAACCAGTGGCTACTGCTTTCAGTCAGGTACTGAGTTCCCCATCTCCTAAGTCCGTTAAACCTTTCAAAGAACGTGAGACACTTAGTTCCACAGAAAAGCCCTCAGTCTGATGGGATAAATCGAGGGATTCTAAGCTCTGTTTTTAACACTAGGATACGTTCAGCTGTGTAAGAGTCACCTTTTCATACACTTTTTTTTTTGGTGGGCCAACATCCAACATTCTCTCTACAAGCAGCTTAAGCATTCTTGTTTGACAATTACTATATCCAGCACTAGCCAAGTTCCAATTCAAAAATACACCAGCACGCTAGCTGAGGGAAGAATAAAACAAAATCCCACTGCACAAGCAGCATAGCCACGGCACGATCGCAGTGAAAGGGATGGCGCGCGGCTTCTGACTGCACCAACGCCTATGGAATAGATGTTTCTAATCCAGAAATTTTCCACTATACTTCATCTTGCCAGGCTCTACAATTTAAAAGGTATCTATTTAAAACAACGAACCTTATAATTTGATTCTAGAACACTTTGGATTAAAAATTCTGCTGCCATGGATCATAAATCTATAATCAAAATTCACCGCGTATAACAACGAGTTCGTAACACAGTTGTTTGACAAATCCAGTCTGTAACTTCCCTTTCCTATGAATTTTAACAGTGGGTAGACATTTAACAATAATTCACCAGATTAATTACATTTTCTAAGTGCTGATGTAAACTGAAATTCACAGCAGACTAAATTCTGGCAACACATCGGAAATACACAAACTGTAAGAAGAAAGTAGTTGCTGCAAGTTTGCTGTACAACAGGCTCCCTATCCTTCTACAGAGAAGTGTATATTGTATTTAAATTTCCACTGTGCATTTAAACCTGTAAAATGTGAATAAACCATTTAGTCATTTCATTGTTTGAATGCCAGATCTGTCTTTGTCATGCTGGCTGAACTTCGAAAGAGCTGCAGTGACATCCAGTGGTAGTTAAGTTGAAACTCAAGTTTACAAATCTTGGAAACAAGACAATTCCTCCCAACCCACATGAGTTTCTGTTTGGCACCACGTTCAACTGAAGGAGAGCAGGATAGCACCTGGATCTCGGACAGCGTCTTCCATGTTGTTACCACAAACACAATCAGGATAAGCTTAAGCGGTTTTTCAGAAGATAGGCCTTCAGCTGAAAAGGAGGCCAAGCTTCACTTCGTACCATCTACCTGGAGCTTCAGAATCTGAAGATTTTCAACCCAGATGCCTTTTCCGCTCAAACTGTTAACATCGCTTGCAGGACCTAACAGGCGGTTCAACTACTGGAAATACCACCCTTGCCATTTAATGTCTCTCATTACTCATCAACTCCTAGTCATCCAACAGCTCCCTGTACAGTCCTCACATTAAATACAGAACAGCTTTATTCTCTCAAAAGATTTCAACTCTCTTAAATTAGAACAGGGAACACGCATCATAAAAAAATGACTCATCAGAAAAAACAAGATCCCAAAACACAGCACCAACCCCTTCCTGCACTCGCTAGGTATGTACGCCTGTGGGAGCCAACAATGTATTTTGAAGTTGTGTATTAATCATTCCAAAACAAGACACCAATAAGTCAAAATTATTTTCCCAGCTTGCCTTACATCCCACAAAGCCTAAATTTACAACTCTCTCCAATTGAAGAGTACCACAAGCAGATGGAAAAGCTTCAAAAGCTCTTAGTCATATGGTTTACTTTTAGGTAGTCCCGTGAGGAACAGCGAGTTGGACTCAATGATCTTTATGGGTCCCTTCCAACTCGAGATATTCTATGATTCTATGAAAAGCTGTATTTGTACAAATAAAGGTAAAGCATGCTTCTAGTGCTCTTTACAAAATTTGTTTTAGAAATGTACGTTAATACAAAGCAATTTCTTGGGTTAAGAGGGAGAAGCAGCTTGACTCTACTGCTGCACCAGGAGGTTAAACAAGACTGATAATACAATGTTGATTTTTTTATGTACAGCGTATAATTTTCAACTTGGTGTGTATTTCAAAGATTATTCTTCCAAACTGAACGCAAGGACTAAAGTCTAACCAGGTATAGGAAAAAAGGTATATGTTGAATAGCGGCAAGGAAAATATCATGGTTATTTTATGGGGATCTGGCTATTTTGCAAATAAAATTCTTAAGACTGTCTAGAAACAATTTGCTTCAGATTTAAACGGAGTTCTTTCAGGAACTATCAGCCACGTAAAAAGGCCAGACCTGTAGCTCCATCAGTTTCAAGGTTAAGCATTCAATAAGAAAAACAAAGAATATGTACACATATATGGTATAACCTCCTCCTGTTGCAGACAGAGTCACGTAGCCTTACAGCTTCCCTCAAGTGTTGTCCCGTCCCACTGAAATAAAAAAAAATAGTTTCTTCATTACCTCGGTTACAGATAGTGCAGAAATTGCTTGGTCCTTCACTATGTTTCTTCAAATGATCTGCCATATATGCGGCTCGCAAGTACTTCCCACACACCTGGCATGGAACTTTGTCTTCATGACATGCTAGGTGTGAGCGCAGTCGGTCACGAGTGGCAAAGGAAGCATTACAAGTCTGCAGGTATAATGAGAACCATGTGACTCATCAGCTCTGCTAAAAGCACTGATATTGTCTAATATATTTAGTATTCTTTAGAGTAAATACCTTAGATCCTGTGCAAACACACAAATGACATGGTGCACAAGCCATTTTCCCCCAAATAAAAAATTCAGATCACCAACATACTGCACAAGATGTGATGTTACTACTCAAAAGAATTAAGAAAGCAAGAAAACAGCTCTAACATACTACAGACAGTAAAGCTTAAATCAAGAAAGAGTTGTAAAGCCTTAGCTCCTCTCCGAGGATGAAGATACTAAAACTTTAAGTAATATTTATCAAAAGAAATAGCACAAACCATTCCATTTACAGTAAATTTTGCCATTTCACTGAGCCATTACAATCACTTTAGACGACTCAAAATGTCCTTTCTGTCATCCTCCTACATTTGACTCTTTGATCTGATCAGTCTAACTTCAGTACACAGAATCCCTTTGGAGTATGAAGACATACAAACAAAGCATCAGAGAACTGGCTGGGATGAGAACGTGAGGAAGGACAGTAAAAGAGCCATCCTGGTATCCATTGTAGCAGTGCAGGCAAATTGTAGAAGCGAAGCCTCAGAACTGGGCAGGTATCAAAATAACTGCATGACACTGTCATCTGTTTATAACTTACCCCTGATCAAGGTATCATATTCCACTTACTACCATGAAACAAGCTTGATTTGGCATAAGATAATATTGATTCTACTTGCCCACTTCCCAGACAGAATCCATATGATGAGTGAAGGCTCCCTCCCATTTTTATAATCATAGCAACTGGCAGGCATGCATGCATACAGCCTACGACAACAACCTGCCAGTTCTGCCAGGCTTGCTCGATCTCTAACGTGAAGGAAAATAAACCACCAGCAATGCACTGTACAAGTTATTAAAGATATAGTCTGAAACCATTGCTCACAAGTGCAAGAGGAAAAACAAAAGCAAACATACACTAGAATGACCAGACCAAGTGGGCAACAGTGACATTCAAGGGTGTACAGTGTTTCGTTTATACCACCTTTATATAAAATAACACAGTTTTAAGATGTGTAAACCAGAACCCCTTAAGAGACAATATGAGATTATTAAGTGACCTGGGAACTGGATATGTTCTGTCTTTTCAAGTATCAGTGTGTAATTAAACAACTGTTTCAGCAGAGATAGACTTGTTAAAGCAAGGATTCTAGTAAAATTACAAAATTAGAACTTCAAAGAAGCGAAATTGATAATACAGAAGAGGACAACCCATATGATTTTATATAATTTAGTTAATCAAGAGCTTAATCCAAAAAACATTGGAGGCAGATGAAAAGTACCTATCAATTTCAACAGGCTTTACACTCGTTCGATCCTATGAGATGCTTAAGTACGGTAAACTCCCATAGAGCGGAGGTGAGCACAAGACTTAGCACCTCAGAGGATCAGGACTTAACAAACTTAAAAAGACAACAGTAAAATTATCTGGATTTCTGCGGTACACACAGTTTAACTAAGCTCATCAGACAAAGATTCATAAATTACAAGTAGTGAAGATTAAGAGGCAAGTTCTTGAACACGAAAGATTTCTCTTAATTTGAAATCTCAGTACACAGCGCTGAGCAAAACAGGTGCAGTTTTCACTTACTAAAATGATCTCAGAGGTAAACACTCATTTAAGGCAGGATTCCAGCACTGATACTAATCAATCTGTTGGATATCAACTAAAGATATATAACTAGACAATCAAAGATGACAGCCAAGAGATCCATCATTAATAAGTCTAAAAATATCGAGCCACAGTAAGCGTCCATACAAAAGCATTGGGAGTGCATTAGTTGATGAAGCAGACCAGAGACAAACCACATAAATACAGGGATGCCAGAAGTAAAACCGTATCTGTCCCATATTGAACTTATCAAGCCGAAAGCTTAGGGAAAGGCAATATAACCATTTCTGTGTTTGATTTCTCACTCTTGCTGCTCAGTTGTGCAAAGTTCACCTTTGGATAAGCTATATAGTAAACATATCTGCGAAGAAGCTTTAAAAAAAAAAAAAATTAAGTCCAGTGGAGAAAGCAAGAATCAGTTTAGCTGAATCATAACAATGGGAGACAGGACTAGGTTTAAAGAAAACCCCAAAGTTAATGTTCAAATAGTTAATATTTATAAAAGGTATAGAGAAAAAAAAAAAGTTTTATTTTACAAAAGATGTGAAGTGCTAAATGAGTGCTAAGTATTTATCATTAATTGTTAATCATAGAACAAAACTCTCCAGTGCTTTCCTATCAAACATTGCACAGGTATATAAATAGATCAAAAGGAATATATATATAAAGTTTAAAAAACATTGTTTAAGAAATACCTCTTGAAGTTTCAACTTTTCTATGGATGTGGATGTCTCTGAGCTTATTCCATGGTGGCTGCCATTTTCCTGCTAATAGGCAGGAAGTAAGAGAAATTAGGACAGGAAGAAACTCATTCTGCATTGAAATCAATGGGAAAAGCACTGGACTTGGGATGCCAATTTTAGGTTTACTTAAATAACTAGACCTTTGTCAAAAGTTGTGCTTTGATTTAACCTGCATTTTCCTCTTTTTAATTTAAATTGCCAGAAGAACAACCTGTCTCTTGTCTCTGAGAAGGAATAAACTTCTGTTTTCTCCCCTTGTTCTTTCGCATCCATAGATTTTCAGATCACCCTTTCCTCCCAAACTGCAGCCTAACTTTCACACCATTCACACTCAAAGCCAACAACCCAGCTTCACCCCCTCCCATGGCGAGTCAGCAAACTGAGCTGTCCCATTATGGCCAGAAAACTGACTTACCCCTTCTCCTACATCCAGAACTCAACTGTCAGATTTAAAAAAAAAAAAAAAAAAAAAATCACCAATGCAACAATCCAGGGGAAAAGATGGAAAAGATCCAGAGTGCCACTTGGTGTCTTGCCTGGACACCAAAGCAACTTCTTGGATCCGATTTCTCAGCTGCCGTGGCTCTGTGGACGCCTTCCCTATTCTATTTTAGCAGTAATGAAAAAGCTGGAATCAGGTCTTTGTCTGGCATCAGGTGCTACAGGCGCTGGAATTTAGGATAGTTTTTCAAAGATCTGTGAAACGCAACTGTTATTTTAGGGGGATGAGTGCAGGATTACATGCTGAGCACTGAAAACTATAGCTGTTGCAGTGATGTTCAGCTTACAATCGTTCTGCTTCTCACAGTTTCATTTTATTTATTCTGAAGTTGGGTTGACACCTGCACCCTTTTATTTTGCTAGTCCAAATGTACCATGATGCCACATCACAAAACATCAGGCATCCACTGGTTTGCAAAGATACATGAAGGCTCAGGTGAATGGCCAGTGGATTTTGTCTAAATTGTAACAGAGCACCACTTCCACGAACGCCATTATGACAGAGGATTCTGGAAAGCTTTTCTGTTTACTGACAGAGTACTTCTCTTTTGCAGTAAACATAAACAAAGCATGACAATAACAGGAATTTTCAACAGGAACTCAACAGATTCAAAAAGGATGCTCAATGCTGTTCAGGCTACCCTCATGGGGAGCTAATTTGCCAAACAAAATCAATGGAAAATGAGAATGGAAAATGGGGAAACAACAAGCAATATTAAGCTATTTTCCTTCTTAGTGGCCAGATTCTGTCTTTAGATACACGTCATGGAACAGAAGTGTTACTGGTTATGAGATAATCACAAGGAGAACTTTATCAATTTATACATCAGCTTTCAGATTTGAAACAAATTTTCAGTGTGATAGCATCCCTTCCGTGGTTTGCACCATGCATATCAGATCCGTGCATATATAAAAAGACTTTCTAAATCTGACAGGATATTATGAAGTATTTTTTTGCAAAGACACACAACAGCTCTTTCACAAATTTTCTACACCCTAAGATTCATGAAAAATTAACTTTGCAAGGTTAAGCAGTCAAAAAATCAAGAACAAACCGAGCCTGAATGACAACATCAGCTCTGTCCTGATGCTTGTAACCTATAGCCTATACCTTTTACCTGAAATGAACAGTGCATACAGTATTATGGCACTTTAAACAACACACAATGAGGAAGACTGTTCTTAGAAACTGCTATCACAAAATGCATGTATGCAAGGAGACGGAGTTGAGCTTGGCTGTACAATCTTAGCTTCTAGATTTCTTTACTTTCTAGCTCTTAGTGTATCCCCTGATTCACACTTACAGAGTTTATATTTAATATTCTTAAATCAATCAGAAAATTATAAAACAATTATCAGACGTCAGCTGGCAAAGGACAACTCATGTCCATCAACGTTATCCGTGAACTGTGTTCGTTCAGTAACCTTGATATCAACTGGCAAAAGACTGATGAGTTTCTGTTTATGTTGGGACCTAAACATTCATTTTTCTATTTGCACTCAAATACATGCTTATGGAAAAAATTTGTAGTCATCTTCAGTTCACCCACCCAGACCCCTTGCTATCCCCAAATTGTGAAGTCTTTTTATGAGTGGAATCTTCCAATGTATAGAAATCTATAACCCCTAAATCATCTTAAGAAGCTTAAATCAATCTAAGGCTTTATATAGGATATGCAGTTAAATCAATGTGAAAGCTCTATGGACTCATTTTCAAAGGTGCTGGGCTTCCACAGATCATATGGAGGTCAAAAGAAACCTTTAGATGGCTCTATATGTCTGAAAAAACTGTTTACTGGGTTATTAAAGTTGGAAAAATGTTTCAAAACTCTCACAATTTGGAGGAAACATAGGAGAGGTGCGGCAAGAGATGGGAAAAAAAAAGCGCAGATCAGGAGGCAGCAGTCATGTAGGACTGACTAGGTGCAGAAAATGTGGATAAAATTTTAGAAGAAAAAAAAATCCTCTAACCTTCACTGTCTTCAAAGAAAATGAAAATTATCTTGCTCCAACTTTCTTTAAACAAATAATTAAATAAATCTTTCTTCAGAGATCGAACACGGAGACTGTTAGCCCAACAAACGTTCTAGAAGTTTGCCCAACAACTATGTGAAGGCAGTGGGTGATAGTGGAAGCTGATTCCCAACTTTGGTTTTAATTAACACTTCCAAACACCTTTTAAATCTCTCTACAAATGAATTACAAAATATCTTTCTTGATTTGATCTTTCAAACCCTAATGAATAATTTATTAACTGTAAAAAACTATAAAGAACATTATGACATTGTATTACAAAAGATACTGTGATGCTGTTATTTATATTCTCCCTGGGATAAAAAAAGCTTCCAATTTTGCTCAGTGCAATGTTCTGAAGGCTATGTGGTTAAAAAAAAAAAAAAAAAAAAAGAGTATCTTGGCAAGTTATGATAATTTACCAATTTTATTTGAAATTATTCTAAAAAAAAAAAGTGAAGTCAGCATTGGAGCCTCCTGTTGGCAACAACTGCAATAAAAAAAAGGAGGGGGGGCGGAGGGAATCATCTGTGACATCGACTCTAAGCCCAGGGACAAGGTGATCAAGGATCCAGGGGGGGACTGGGACAGAGCAGTAGGGAAGAACATCTGGTAGAAGGGGAGGGAGGAGGAGGCCCAAAGCTGTCGATGACACAAGGGGCTGGGGGACAGGAGGGATATAGAGCAGCTGCCACTGTTGAGCACTGTTATTGACAAACACTTATCCCAATTCACACATACATGGTATTTTTACTGATACTTCATAATTGTCTGCACACATGAATGCAATGCCAAAGATTACCCATACATTGGTCTAAATCCCTCCAGCTCCTACCTGACACTTGTGAGGTCTCTCTGAGGTATGCACCTGTTTGATGTGTCCATTCAAGTGGTCTGGCCTTAAAAGAAAATACACATAAGCACACTCAAAACAAATACCAAAAATAAACTTACAACTTTAACAAAAAAAAAAAAAAAAGAAAAAAAAAAAGAAAAAAGAGATAAGATCCCAGTGGTGGCTCTATTACAGATGTAGTGATATTTAACTTTCCAAGAACCAGATCACCAACAACTGGGACTCTACCGTGATAAGTACCCTCTCCAACTTGCTAAAAGGCAGCATTTTCTCAGGAAGAAATTATGACTGAAAGATCAGAGAAAACAGGAAATACAAGCTACAATTTTCAAGCCTGCATGTCCCCTTCCAAAATCCTATTTAGATCTTGACAATCAGGGCACTTTGATTTATAGTTGCTGAATATGTGAAAATCAGACCCTTTTGGTTTATATCCCAAACACGGATGTAAGGCGCCAACTTTAAGCACCTCTGTGCAAAAAGACTGCCTCTAAACTCTGTTGCTGTGACACATTTTCCACCAGCAAAATCCAAAAATACTGTCCTAACTCACAACTTGGTGGGGAGACTGCATTAATACCAATAAAGTGCTCTGAAGGTCCCAACTAGAAGGTGCAATGGAAGAGCAAATTATTACTGGAAAAAAGTTAGACCATTCTTCACAATCAGTAAAGCCTACTTTGAAGAAGAGAGGACTGAATAGCTGCAGATTTCCCTGGTGGGAGTTTCTCCTAGTGGGAAGAAAGCTTTTCATTGTATGAGGCCAAAACTGCTTGGAAACAAGTTCTCCACCCTCTCCTCCCCCAACTTTCCAGCTGCGCCAATGAGAGGGCGCGGGATGGAATTCACGCACTGCAGACAGAAAATAGCCTGAACTTTGCAGTCAGGCTGGTAAACCTGATGCTCCAGCAAGGGGGCTGGAGCGGTGCAACCGGAAAGACTGGTTGGGGTCCTCTAGGTACCTCAAGCCTAGCAACCTCACTGCTGCGCAACTGAATGAAGGAAAGGATGCTAAAATTAGACATCAGCTTCCACCTTCCTTTGGCTGCTCCTACAACTGGATACTGAAACTTAAAGTCTCTGCTTTTCATTCATACTTTGGTTTTACAAAGATGCGTAGAAATTTTTGTTGTTTACCTTTATAACAGCGTTCCTGCCTGTTCACATTAACTTACTGGGAAAAATGAGAACTCAACATGTATCTTTCCCTTTCCCTTGTTGACAAAAACCTTTCACACAGCAACAGCAGAAATGTTTAAGTGTGAACAAAAGTAATAAAAATGGGCAGATGATCCCAGGTAGCACTATAATAAGAAAAATACTTCCACTTCTAGCTACAGATGAAATCTTCGTTTTATGACTTTCCATCGCTAAATTTGCAGTCCTTAGGAAGATGCACCCCTAATTACTGCTGATTTAAAAAAAAAAAAAAAAGAAAGAGTCTACCTTTTCTTAATTTGTTTCAATAACAAAAAGTCTGTCTATCAAAGAAAGAGCTAGCAGGGGCACAACTCCTACGTTGATATAGCTGGGACAATTCTGGCCCTAGTAGCCTTTTGATTTGCTTTCATTCCTCGATTCCTTCCCTCCTGTTAGCGCAAATCGACTGCTGTAGAAAAGCGACTGCTGCTACAGAAGTAACACAGAGCGTACGCATCCCCCTCCCCCCACTACTTCTAGTCTCAAAGCGAGCATCAAACTTCCAAAAAAGTTTCAAATTCATTAACTCAGACTATAAGATACCGCTAACACGACTACGTGTATCAAACTACTTATTAAATTAACTCCCACAAACAGCGACAACAAAAAATCAGCAACATTAAATGCACAGATCTTACGTATGTTGCAGGGCAGAAACAGGATCCCCTTCAGAAGGATGTAAACCCAAAGGACACAAAGATCATGTATTAAAAGATACTTGATGCTGCAGCCTTTGAAATCTCACCTCTTCCTTCACATTTGGGTGATAAAAAACATTACGAACTAAGAGAAATGAAGGGAAGTTAAGAAAAAGAAAATTTAAAATGGATACGAGAAAAATAATAATCTTGAGATGTATTAATATTTTGCACTTCAACAGCACCTTCAAACTACCTGCAAATCAGTAGTCTCGAGACACTCGTGTGAGGTAGGTAATTACTTCAATACCCATTTCACAGAAGAGTCACCGGAGGGAGAGGCTAACCGATTTGCCCAAGGACACGCACACACCAAGCCTGGGACAAGGCTGGGAACGTTACCCAGAAGCCAGCTGACTCCCAGTTCTACGTCTTAATTACTTTTAAAGCCTTTCAAGAGACTGTAGAATAACGTCCCAGCGGAAACGATGGAAGTCTCATTTCTCGAGACATTTTAAAATGGAACAGCCAAACTGTCCTAAGTACAAATTGTTCTTGTTTCCCAAGGGACAGGAAAGACAACTTCCTAGGTCTCCGTTTGTGTCTATGGTCCTTATAAGTACTCTCTTACCTGGAAAAGCCTTTTCCACAGCTCTGGCAGATGTAGGGCTTTCCCACAGAGCCATCGTGAGATCGAACGTGATAGGACATCCTGTCTTTCCGCTTGAACCGCAAGCCACACACCGGACACGAGTACGGCTTCTCGCCGGAGTGTGACAGCTTGTGCCGATTCAGGTGGTACACGTCCCGAAAAATCTTGCCACAGATCTCACAGGCCACCTGTTTCCTCGTCCTGCTTCTTTTTCGGGGTGCATCGGGGTCATCCTGACCAGGGACACCGTTTTCACCCAGCCTCGGGGGTGGGATGTCTATGTAGCCCAGCTGTAAGCTTGTCACCCCGTGTTGAGCCTCATGCTGACGAAGACGGTTAGCATCCGTAAATACTTTCCCGCAGAGGCCGCAAGGCAGGATACCAGCCTCACGCAGGCCCCCCGGGGTACCAAACATCATGGAGTCCAAGAGATTGGCTTTACGGGGACGGCCCCTGCCCCTCTTGGTGCTTAAAGTGGGGGCACTAGCAGCAACATTCTGGAAGGGCGAGGCCAGCAGTGGTGGGGACAGGGGTCCTGCCACCATGGGCAGGCGGTCCACGCCCTGCAGAACGGGCAGGGAGGACTGCGCGGCAGAGAGCGCAGCTCGCGTGGCCTCGTCTTCGGGCATACCAGCAATGCCGTTGCCATTGGGCGCCAAGGCGGCCCCGTTGGTCATGTCAAGAGGGAAGCCGAGGTCAGCAGCCCCCGGACGGAAGAGCATGATGTCGGGGCGCGCGGGGGGCACGAGGATCTGCACATTGGACTGCTTGATGACCTCCTGGCAGATGTCGATGACGGAACGCATCAGCAGGAACTTGGCGGCCGTCATGAGCTCCGGGAAGCTCTCCAGCCGCACCACGATGCGCGACGTGTAGGCGAAGTCCAGGATGTCTCCGAACACCTTGGAGCTGATGGTGTGCATCTCCAGCTCCCGCCCGCCCCCGGCCGCCCCGCCGGCCGCCGCCGCGGCCCCGCCGGCCGCCGCCGCCTCCGTCGCGCCCCCTTCCGCGCCGCCGCCGCCGCCACCTGCCCCGTCGCCCAGCTGCGCGCTGAACACCGACTCGAAGTACTCGCTGCAAGCGGCCAGCACCGCCCGGTGCGCCGGGAAGCTCTCGTCGCCCACGCGCAGCAGCACGTCGCAGAAGCGGCCGCCGTTCTTGCGCTGCTGGTTGAGGCTGTGCAGCATGTCGGCGCTGTGCCGGCTCACCTGGTAGGTGTAGCAGCCCGCCGAGGGGCCGCAGGCGGCGGCCTCGCTCACCCGCTCCATGGGGCTGCGCCGCCCCGCTGGCGCCCGCAGGGGGCGCGCGCTCTCAGGCCGCCCGGCGGCGCGCGCCGCCTCCTCCTCCCCGCCCCTGTCCGGGCCGACGGCGGCGGCGCGCGCTGCGCTCCCTGCACAGCGCGAGGGGATCGCGGGGGGGGGGACGAGACAAAAGGCTGGGGCGGCGGAGGGGCGCGCGCCGCGCGGGGCCGCCGCGGCCGCCGGCGCGCGAGCTCCGCCCGGGCCCGGCCGCCACGAGGCGCTGCGGCCGCGGAGGCCGCCGCGGGAAGGGGCGTGCGCGGCGCGGCTGCAGCGAGCCGGGAGGGAGGGGGGCTCCGGCGGCGGCGGCTCCGGGCTGCCGGCTCCGTCCGTCCCTGTGTGTTTGGAGCGGAGGAAAGATGGCAGCGGCTGCACTTCCTCTTGCACTTTCACCCCTGGGGGGAGGAGAAGGAGGGGGCGATACCACCCCCCCTACAAAAATCCAGCGGGGGCCCCCCGGCTGCTGCTCCCCGACCAAGCGCCGCCGCCGCCGGCTCCGCTCCGGGCCCCGCCCGCCTCGCCGCACCCGCACCGCCGGCGCCGCAAACTTTCCTCTCTTCTTCGGCCGAGAAGACCCCCACCCTATTCATAGGGACCCCCCCTCCAGCCGCTCGGGCTCCCCCCTGCCCCCCCGCTTCCTGCCCCCCTCCCTCCCCGCATCCGCCAATGCAAGAGCAGCCAGAGCCAGCAGGCCGGCCCCCACCCCGCCCGCCCGCGGGGGCTGGGGGCTGCGGGCTCCCCCTTCCCCAGCGCGCCTCCGCCAATGCCGAGCCGGCAGCGGGGCCCCCGCCCGCGGCGCACGGGGGCGGCGGGGCCGCGCTCGCCCCCTCCCCCAGATATCCGGGCTGCGCTCGCCCCCCGGGCCCCCCTCCCGCCGGGGAGAGGAGGAGGGGCCGGCGGGGCGGGGGGCTGCGGGCAGCCTCCCCCCCCCCCTCCCCAGGCGCCACTCGTCCAATGCAAGCCCTCCCGGAGCTGCAGAGGCGCAGAGCGGCCCCCGCCGCCTCGCCTCGCCCGAGGAGAGCCGCTGCCGGAGGGGGCCGGGGGGCTGCGGAGCGGAGCGGCCTCCCCCCGGCCTTTCATTGCGTTCCTCGCCCCCGCCCCCCCGCGCTGGGATCAACTCTCAGCCCGGCTGAAAGAGCGAGGCGCCGGCACGGTGGGGGAGGGCAGGGGTGCAGCGGGAATTCTTCCCGTGCGAAAACGCCCTCCTCCCGGGAGGAGCTGGGAGAAACGCGGGCCGGGGGCGGCACGGGCAACGGCACAACCCCCGCCGCCTGCCTCCATGTTGGGGAAGCTGCTGCCCCGCCGCGCCCCGCGCCGCCCGGCTGCGCTCCCCGCGGCGAGCCCTGCCCGGGCCGGGCAGCGCTGCGAGAGGCGCCGCTGCAAGTCCCGGCGGGGCTGGCTTGGACTGTCCTGGTGCTGAACCTTCCCTGCCCGCGCGCGGGCTCTCTAGGAAGAGCTGCTCCTTCCACATCATCATCATCATCACCACCGCTCGCTTGCAGCTGAAATTCGCGTTCTGTCTCAGGGCAGAATTCTTCTCTACTTCGGAAGAAATATCCCCCCCCCCCCCCCCCCAAGACACACACACGCTCCCAAAACAGAGTTCTTTGTTTCGTTAAAGACAACACTTTTTAAAATGCTCAAGGGCACTTTTTGGCATTTGTAACATCAAGCCTAATTAAGAATCCTTGGATGACCTATCCACGATCCAGTACCATCACCTGAAGTACTCTGTGGAAAACCCTGAACGCAGCCCACGCGCGGGCACCACAAGCTGCAGAGCCTTCCCGCAGCTGAACCCAGCACTCGAATCCAACAGCGGTGGAACCGAAAAAGCATGCTGGGTACTGATGTGCAAACGAGCGCACCGTGCTTCCAGCTTCCAAAATCCAACGTTACATTAACACTTCAGGCCACGCAGTGCCCTCCGCCTGCACGCTGGATTTCTCCTGCCTTTGATAGGAACCGTTTGTCTACACTGCGGGCAGAATATTACCAGTAGCTTTTTATTACTGCCTTATGTATGCACACACCCTGATACGACCATGTATTTTTAGAAATCTGAGGTTGTCTCAGCGGTAGCCAGGCTGACAAACCCAGCTCAAATACACCGTATTATATAGATAATAAAGTGCTCACATTCTGTAAGTCTGTCTGTGTGCCACGGCCACGAGGGTCGTACTTGCTGCAGTGAGGAAAATGATGATATTTAAACTTAGGAGCCAGGCTGCCTGCACGCACGCACAGAGCAGTCAAAGAATCTGGAATTTGCTTATCTTTCCTAGTGGCTTTGGTCAGTTGTGCGCCTTTCCCCCCAGTGGTTTATTAATTTGCTTTCTTTCAGTCCCCAGCCTCCTGACATGGTTCCTGCTTCCTATTTCAGTTCCCTCCTTGCCTGTTCTTTGTCTCTCCTCCAGGCAGGGGGAGGGGGGTCCTGCCGCTCTCACTGCACTCTCCTCAGAACTTTCTCCAGTCGCCATGGAATGTTCTGGTTTCAGCTTCCACCCCTCCTGTTTAAAAGGCACCACCCAACACACCCTGCCTGCTCCTTTAGGTTAAAGCTAAGGATTCACCCCAAAGCATGGCTGTTTCTTGGCAAGCGACCCATTCCCACGTGCCATGAGGATGCCAGATCAGCATGCTGGGAGCTCGTACTCCGAGTACATTGCTGGACGCTCATTAAAGATGACCGCCAGCATGTTGCACTCCCAAGGAGATCACAAGGAGACCAACACAGCCATCCGTCTTAGCTCCTCAGCGCTCTGACGTGGTGACGGCTGGATCTCTCCTTTTAGTACTCCCACTCTTACTCTACTGGCCTCCCCCACCTTATGGCTTCACAGCACATTTAAAGGACCACTTCTAACTTTTTCTGGTCCCAAACTTAGCCCGTCTCAGAATATGAGGCTATCAAAGCAGTCATTCAACTAGCCTTTGTTACAATGTAGCCAAATTTCTTCTATTTGCAAATAAGCAGTTTGTGCCACACTGAGACAAAAATTGGCTCATCAGTATAAACAGACTTGGAAGCCGAAGCTCCCTAATTCAATGTGATGACTAAATGTCCTTTCCCCATACTTAACTATGCAAGCGTACAGGCATGATTACCTTCAAACTCCTTTATCATCACAGGTAGCTAGTTACTGTCTTGAAGACAAAGTTCCAGATGATGTGAAAGAGAGTATTAAATTGGAATTTAAAAATTTACATTTTCAGTATACAGAATTTCCTCCCCTTTTCAGATGATTCCTAATCTATTTTCTCTGACATCTTCTGCACTGGGATCTGCTGAACTTCTTCTGAATTCACCTCCCTTTTAAATAAAGGCATTTTCCTCAGCTACTTTATTCAGCTTCTCACTATTTCCTGTCTCACTTCTGCTCATGGGAATTCCTGAGCTGTCCCTAAATGTTTTGCAGCTGTCTGGTCCCTGCTGAAGCACTTTGAGTGGTATTTCAATAGTATTAAAAGTCCTCTTTTGCTCGGAACATGTGTGTACCATTTGGGACTGTACACTGCTCACTTCACTGCAGATCAGTCGCTACTGGCCTTACTCTGAAGTGCAGACCTTAAATTGGTCTGCAAATACAGGAGGTAACAAAAGACCGTGTTACAGTCGAATCCAGTCAAATATATTTGGGTATGTGTTAATTACGCTTGAGTCATACCTATTTGTTGAACATTCTCCACTCATGCATCTGTGTAGGTCTCGAGGCTACCGAAATTTTTCAGAAGTCTCCATTATTAAGCTCTTTAAGAAGGTTACTCAGTCACTGTTTCACATGGGTTATAATACGAGCAGAGACATTTCTGCTTAGCACTTGTGCCAGCTAGTTCAGTCATATGAACCATTTCCTTGTTATGTTGTGTTCCACAGAAATACATAACATTGCGCATTTCATGGCACGCTTGCCATTTCAGTGAGGAGCTGTCAGTTTTTCTGAGCTTTCACTGGAACTTTAATTAACTGCGACTGATCTAACAAGCAATTAATTCAGCATTCATTACTTGTTAGGTTGATTATTACTTAAATTTAGTTTTTTAAAGCTTGCTCAATTTTTTATTGGGAATCTTCCCACGAGAGCGCTAACCCTAGCAGCAAGGATTCTCAGACTTGGAGACAGCACAGTTTCGTCTGTAATCCAGACGTGGGTTAGTGATTTGTCAGCCTTCTCCTCTAGAAGCCGAGGAACACTCTCTTGTTTAAAAATACCTAGCATTCTCACAAAAACGACAGCAACTGCTAATAGGGAGGTATATGATGCTATGAAAAATATGCAGAAAGAGTTATTTTAAAAAGGGAAAACTGCACTGTTTACATTTCCTCTTTTTGATCACTCTCCTCACTGCACTCATGGGCTGTGTTGCATGGCAGTCCACAATAAAGTCTGGGGAGCTGATGCTAAACTACAGAACTTTTTGTTGTCAAACAAAAGTTTAACTGTTAACACCGTCTTGGAAGCCAACCTTCAATACTTAATCTCCCTTTTGTTCCCCTCATTTCTTCACTCTGCCCAGTTTAACTTATTCTAGACTGCCTGGAACCAAAGCAACCTGAGCCATTCAAAACAAGAGTGCCACATTAAGGATCTGGTCAAAATGGGAATACAACCTAGGGTTCCACCTAATCGACTCCCCATGAATTAGGCATCCATGCCTAGCTAAGCAAACCTGACAGACAACTTTCTCATGTAAAACACACGTTACAATACAATCCTAAATACGCAATGCAAACAGCAAATGTTTGGTATTTACAGATTAATAGCTAAACTACTGTGCTGTCCTGAGAAGGACTTCTCCATACATACCAAGTAAACCAACCGTCATAAAAAAGTTAATCCAGGAAGACAACTAAGAAGGGATACATCCGTATTTCTTACAACAGTCAAAAGATACACAACTTTCTGCCTATCGCCTCAGGAGTCAATGAAGATGTGAATTGCGTGAGCTTCCAGAGTCCCTTCACCTCAGGCAATCAGTGTTACGGTTCCATTGAAGGCTCAGTACTACAGATCTCAAAAATCTTACCTTTTGATAGCGGGTTCTCAAAATCTCTTTCCTCCAAACGGGTGTGAGGCTCGCCCTTAGTCAGCTCATTCTAACCGCCTTAAAAACGTTTGTCTCCTCTTCAGCATGAGCAGTTCTTCCCTGAAGGACAGTAACAGGGTTAATTAGCTGCCAGTTCTCAAATCAAAGTACAATTCATGGAAAAAAAACAAAGGTAAGTTTGCAAAACTGTAAAAGAAAAAAGAAACCACAGAAAAATCACCTTAAAATGAACAGATTCTTTATATGCCTTAACCTGCAGTTACCTTTTTTTCATAAGGGAACTGTGGCAGGTTGGTTACAGTCCCATACCCATAATTCTGAAAATCGTAAGTACTCAGGTCAAGGTTATCATCTGATACAGATTATTTTTCACTGGGCTGGTGATAATTACTGAGAGGATACGAAATTTCAAGAGCCTTGTTCCACCTGCAATCACGGTTTGATTTTCTTCCTGTCACCTCCCTCCCACTTTTATAAATCCTGCAGAAATCCCCACCGCTAAGCTAGAAATGCAGTCCCCAGCAAGCCCACCAACACACAGGTAGCATTAGCGCAGCTGTTTGCCAGTATATTCTACAGCTTCTGTCATAAGGTGAATTACCAAAACCACAAGTGCTGTACTACCAGAGTGGCTCTTAAGCTAAAACGACCTTCTCAGTGCACTGTGACTAGACTTGATATCCACAAGTGTTTTGCCATTGAAGTTATTTATTGGAATAAAAAGGAGGAAAAGAGAAAAAGAATTTAAAAAATACCTAACTAAGCGAGCATGCACTGCTTATTTGTAAGTCTTTATGTAATTTTAATGAAGCATATGCTACAGAAGTTATCACAAT
Organism: Nipponia nippon; assembly: GCF_047370975.1. Taxonomy (NCBI): domain Eukaryota; kingdom Metazoa; phylum Chordata; class Aves; order Pelecaniformes; family Threskiornithidae; genus Nipponia; species Nipponia nippon. Next base: position 1,610,788 of record NW_028262348.1, on the reverse strand, counting down.
TAATTTCATACTCACAGTTTTTGCCATGTATTTTACAATGGTAACTTTTACATGGTTCTCCAAAAGACTTGCAAGCCTCTTCTCAACATACTTAGTTTGCATCTCACATAAGTAAAACTCTTACTCAAGCTAAAATAATAGCTGTTTCGGAAAGAATTTCAGAATTTGGCCCAGAATGAAGCAGCTTATTTAATAGCGGTAGTTTGACAGAAAACACACTAAACGCAATAACTGCTCAGCTCTCCTACTGAAGTGATCTACAGTGATCATACTTGCAGGGCAGTGCTATGGAAACATGAAAGTTTCAGTCATTCTGCAGCAACTGCACATTCCTGTTGTGCAAAAATAAAATCGAGGCACAAGTAAAGGAAATGACTCGCTCAAAATCAATGAGTCAGCAGGACTGGAGTGCGTAGAATATGAATTTCTGAAACCCATTTTTGCTGCAGCCCTCCATCATTCAGACCTTGCTAATGAGGTATGTGCCATTTCAGTCACATTCCTGTCATCGTAGCTTGATGAAACACAAACTCCTGTTTTTTTCCCCAATCACTGATTCCATACCGTGTCATGTTTCTTAATTGTTTGATGAGACAGCCTTTATTTCAGATGCAGTTTTCCTGCATTTTCTAAACGCTCTGTAGTATATTGCTTTCCTTACCTTATTAAGAATATTATTAGAAAAGTGCTTACGTTATATACTTCCAGTTTATCAGTTAGTAATTCATATGGCTACTTGATCATTTGGGCTTTTTTACTCCATATTTGAATCTTTATTCGGTGTTGTCTGACATGGTAGGCAGTTGGCCACCTGACAGATTGACTCCGCAACTGTTGTGCAATGCACAACCTTTGGAAATGCACCCCCTCTGGCACTTCATCTAGATTTCCTAAATGAAATTCTCTCAATTTAAAAACCATACATATACATTTTAAGAAAAAAAAATGGCAATTCACATACTCCATCTTCCATCAGCGCCCACTATGAAGCTCAATTAACCTTTTGAGTAGATTTCAGTCTCTTGCAACTCCTTTCATTTTCTCTCAGGTTCCATCGGGGGCTTTTTCCTCTTCTGACATTATATCCAGTTTTCTACGAATATTTGCCTTGATTTTTCCCTTCTCTGACTGACCTTTTTTCTTTTTTTTAATAAACTTTTATCATTTGCTCTCCGTTTTCTAGTTTTGACTGCTGTCCTCAGCAGATATCATTTATCCATTCCCAGTTACCCACCTTTCACTCCCTTTCCCAGCTGTCACATCTAACTTCCCCTGGTCATAACCACACTCTTCTTCAAGTGCCACATAACAGAAAACACCTTTATATTAAAATATTCACAGCAGTCATCACAGTAAATGAAAAAAATACACCCTATTCGCAACCTGGAACCAATCTCTATTTTTAACAAGCCTTTCTGAAGCTTAAAAGAGGGTGCTGTTATAAACTAATATGAACTACTTTAAATATTCTAACCAATTAGAAAGTGTTCATTTGGCTAGGAAAAAAAAAAACAAACCAGACAAATTATCTTAATTAATTAAATTCTTACTCCCTTCAGGTCATTAAGGACAATACTCAACACTGAAAGAAGTTTTTAGGTGCCTAAATTCCTTACAGGATCTTTGCTTGAGTAACTTCCTGGGAAAAAAGGATTTAAGAGCATATACTGAGCAGTTGTGTGTTAAGAACACTACGAATACCTAAAAAAGGAAAACAAAACCCACCCAGTAACTAAATTTTCAAACTATATATTTTATTGACATCTTTATTCATTCGGCCCACACTCGGAAAAACAATTTTTAGTTAGACTCAATATATGGGATTTGGAGTGAGTTTGTAGGAACAACTACTCCTGTTGCTAGCAGTTAGCCAACATCTACTGCAAAAACAGAGGTGGTCTTAAACCCTGATCGAGCATTCAGAATTTGCATTTTTCTCGCTGTTTTCCTGTTACTAAAAGGGACCACAAACATGGACTGATTGTATGGCTGAATTCAGGTGAAGCATAAACAAGTCCAATTCCATCTCAAGTAAGTAGGAAAAAAATTATACCAGGACCAAATCTGCTATATCCTATGTTGAAAATGGGTATTCTTCACAAGGAATAATTAGAAAACCATGAACAAATATACAGTGGTAGGTGCATTTATATTTACTCTAGCTTAGCTGAGCTAACATTACCAGGAACAGTAATCCCATTTTATTTGAGATTCTATTTTAGTAAGCTCTGTATAAGGTTATATTAATGACAGCTCCTACTATAAAGAGTTTATGACATTAAAGGCTGCTTTTTTGATTAAGATGAGACAAGAAGGGAATATGCAGAGGCAGAAAGAGATAGCAAAGAGCAGTGTGGGTTCTACTGCACTAGCCTTTCCTTTTTTTTCTTTTTACTGTAAGTTAAAGAAGACTTAATGATCCATAACAATTCTATTACCAAAATTGTTATAAGGTTAGTTAAATTTTGTCAATCCTACAATACTCAGAATCCTGTCTGAAGATGTGGCAGGTGGTTCTGCAAGCGTCATTAGAAACAATTCTAGAATACAGGCCCAGGAGAGTATACTTTTGTTTAAAAAACAAAAGTTTTACATTTATATACGTCATATAAAAACAGGCTTTGTAATAAATTGAGACAGAAGAGCCTTCCTGGAAAGGTTACTGAATATGGAGAAAAAGGTTTCTATAAGTTATTCCAATTCAGATAAAATATGACAGGGAAACAAAGTTGGAGACTCTAAAATCCTGAAAACTTACAAAACTGTATTTCCTTATGTCATAAAAATACTTTTTATTCCAAATCCAGCTGTTTGGCTTCTTGTGATACTGTCAAAAGCTGGAGATACTCATCTCTTTAAAGTCTGAAGGGGCCATTAAAAAAAATCCTTTATCTATGTAATTGGCCTGCATTCAATGGACAGTTACAGATGTCCCTGGGGCAAAGTGGTCTGGCCTGGGCTCAGCTGAAAGGAGCCGTGAGAGAGCTCCAGCATGGAAGTCCTGGTTTTACAAAGCGTCAGCCAAAGGCGGCTCTCCTACGAGCAGCGTAGCAGCTCTGCCAGATTCAGGAGGGCTGTGGAATACATACGCACATCTACACACCTGGTGATGAGCAGTGCTGCAAGTGGACTACAAGGAAGACCAGGGCAGAGGCAGATCGCCGCGTACGTCGAAGCGCCAGGTCCAGTTTAACCACAGGGGAAGGCAGCCGCCATCTCCCCTCACGGGCAGCGAGTGCCTCCGGCTCCGCAGGCAGGCCTCACACACCTGCGAGCCGCCCTGCCTCGCCACACAGCCGTTTTCCCTCTCATCGCCACACGCTCTCGCACGTTTTCTCTCACAGACGAACATCCCGAGCCTCGGCCTCACGCTGGCTGCCACGCTCGCGCCCAGCACCACACCGCCAGCGCCTCTCTCACAGATGAGCGCCTCAGCCTCACAACGCCCGTTTTCCTCCTCCATCCCCGCTCTCCCCGAGCCTCTCATCAGCTCTCTCGCACACCCGGCACCGTGGCCGGTTCCTACACCCCCACGGCTGCCTCAGCCTCGCTCTCCCACACGGGCACCCGCCCTCCCTGGCGCCTTCCCCTCACACGGCGCCCGCTGCCCTGAGGCGGCGCAGGGGGCGCTGCGGCGCCTCCGGCGGCTCTTTCCCGCCCGCCGCTTCTCGCGAGCCTTGGCCTCGCTCTCGCGAGAGGTGGCGGCGCGCCTGCGCGCTGCCGGGGCGGGCCGGGCCTGCGGAGGAGCGGCGGTGCTGCTGTGGTGGCGGCCGGCCGGGGCCGGGAGCTGCCGCCGAGATGAGCGGCACGCTGGCGAAGATCGCGGAGATCGAGGCTGAGGTAACGCGTCGGCCTTCTCCCCGGGCGGGGGCGGGCCAGGCACGAAGCGCTAGACGGGGCGGCCGCGGCGCCGCTCTGTGAGGGGGTGACAGGGCCCTGCCGGCGCGAGGGGCCCGGCGGAGCCTCTCCCGGTGGTGAGTCCTCGGTTCCGCGCTCTTGCAGATGGCCCGGACGCAGAAGAACAAGGCCACGGCTCACCACCTGGGGCTGCTGAAGGCCCGCTTGGCCAAGCTACGCCGGGAGCTCATCACCCCCAAGGGAGGCGGCGGCGGCGGCCCCGGGGAAGGTGCGTTGTTCTGCGGGAAGGCCCCTCCGCAGGAGTGGCCGCTCCTCCCTGCTGAGGTGCGGGGTGTGTGGCGGAAATCGCTCTAACGGGGGTGGCTCTTGGCCGCTTAAATCGTTACAGACTGCCCGCTGAATAAACGCGAGCAGCCGCCTTCTCTCCCTCTCGTCCTTCCCGGACAGGGCCTTCCCCGTGGTTTGCGGTCCTTTCTAGGGCTTTGGGGTGGAGCCCTTGTTGAATCGTCAATGAAACGACTTGTGCGTTTTGGCTAATATAGTCTTGTGTTTTCAAAAGTCTTAGGGGTTTTACATGAAGGAGCATCTTGCGGCAGGCACCGATTTTTATATATAAAGGTGTGAATTGTGTAAGCTGCAGTGCTTAAAGGGAATGCTTCACCGACACCCAAGCCAAGCCTAGTCCACTGGGAAGCCTTGCAGCCTACACTTTATTGACAGGTACATGCCATAGAGGGTTACACAAAGCGGTGCAAGGCAATACAGATCGTGAACTCTCTGTTTCATACTCTCATCCGCTTTGTTAGGGAAGCTTCCCTGGCTTTCACTTAGGCACTATTGAAAGTAATAGTGGGACTGCAGTCCAGAACCTTAGCGGATAGAAAACGTCTATCTTTAAACGAATATTTTTGCTCCTTATGTGCAGGTTTTGATGTTGCAAAGACAGGTGATGCCCGAATTGGGTTTGTGGGTTTTCCATCAGTGGGGAAATCTACTCTTCTAAGTAATCTTGCTGGTGTGTACTCTGAAGTGGCAGCGTATGAATTCACTACACTGACTACTGTGCCTGGAGTCATTAGATACAAAGGAGCAAAGATACAGGTGAGATCTTTGTGTCTGTGAGGGTAAGATTGCATACGTAGATGCAGTGGTGTTACAGCTGAATGGTCTGGCCTGGCATTAGCAGGTTAGAAGGAACATGTAGAAGTGCTTGAGAATACATTGGAAATGTTTCCGTGAGGTACTAATTTTACCCTGCTTCTCTCTTTGCTCTGGGGAGAAGTTCCTGTGGTAGTTCTCATATTCTGTGTGAGATGACCTGTTCAATTGTACTAACGGGGCACCAGGGATAATAACAATATATAAAAATCAAAGGGGAAACAATTTTGCTATATTCTGTTCGGATTTGCAGTAGAGCCAGCTGGTTTAGGAGAAAGGTAAAAGTAGGGTTTATTTTCTCCATGAAGAGAAATATTTTTCTCATGAGTTACTTTCCTTCCTCTGAACAACTAGCTGCTGGATCTCCCAGGAATTATTGAAGGTGCCAAGGACGGTAAAGGCAGAGGACGGCAAGTCATTGCAGGTGAGTATATGAGAGCTGGAGGCAGCACCCTATCACTGGTTCAGTTAGTACAGCTTATGAGAATGCGGGGTTGAATCACCATGTCTGATATCTTTACAGAGCTGAATGGTGTGCTGGAATTGAGCTGCCTGATGTGAAGCAGTAGCCATTTTCATTTCGTTCTGTTTTCACTTCTGGCTTTTATGCATTTGCTGAGTTTGTGAAAGTATATTACCAGTGGAAGTATATTACCAGTTTTGAAGGCAGATGTGATGCCATATTAAACAAGGCTGCTGTCTTCATTTCTTTACCTAGCTTATTGTCATCATTCTGGGCTCTGAATGTAGACAGGAAGGAAGATTTTTCCAGCCTCTGTGATTCTTATAGCACGTAAAGATTTGTCTGTCAGTGATGCTTGGCCAGCACTACAAACTTCAGTCTTGTACTGGAATTTAAAAATAAGCAATGTACTGGCCTTCAGGGGTTTAATACAGAATCATAGAACCGGTTTGGTTGGCAAAGAAAGACCTTTAAGATCATCAAGTCCAACTGTTGACCTAGCACTGCCAAGCCTACCACTAGTCCATGTCCCTAAGCACCACATCCACCCGTCTTTTAAATACCTCCGGGGTGGGGACTCAACCCCTTCCCTGGGCAGCCTGTGCCAGTGCTTGATAACCCTTCTGGTGAAGAAATTATTCCTAATGTCCAACCTAAACCTGCCCTGGTGCAGCTTGAGGCCGTTCCCTCTCATCCCATCGCTTGTTCCTGGGGAGAAGAGACCAACCCCCCCCGGCTCCAGCCTCCTTTCAGGCAGTTGCAGAGAGCGATGAGGGCTCCCCTCAGCCTCCTCTTCTCCAGGCTGAGCACCCCCAGCTCCCCCAGCCACTCCTCCCCACCCTGCCCCAGCCTCGCTGCCCTGCTCTGGCCACGCTCCAGCCCCTCCATGGCCTTCTTGGGGTGAGGGGCCCAGCGCTGAGCACAGCATTCGAGGGGCGGCCTCACCAGTGCCCAGTACAGGGGACGATCCCTGCCCTGCTCCTGCTGGCCACGCTATTGCTGATACTGTCATCAGGTCCACTGAGCCATATTTTGTCTTGTTTTGTCTCAGATTGTGTGAGTGTACTTTTTTGAGAGATGACTTTCTTTTTCTGATTCTTAGTTGCTCGAACCTGTAATCTCATTCTGATTGTTCTGGATGTGCTGAAACCCCTTGGTCACAAGAAAATCATTGAGAATGAACTGGAGGGATTTGGAATTCGTCTGAATAGTAAGCCCCCCAATATTGGCTTTAAAAAAAAGGATAAAGGAGGCATTAACCTTACAGCCACAGTAAGTTGGAAGTTTTCTTTAACCAAAATAAAAAAAAAATTGCTTGAAGAAAGAGGCATTTGCAGTTAATGGTGTGCCTGGCACCATTCCTATGCTGTAACTTCTTCAGAAGCTGAACTGCCGTACTGTGCCGTAGTCGGTTCCTTTTCTTGGAGGCCATCCATACCGGCCCGAGGAGCCCGACCGCTTCCCCACCCCTGAGTCAGAGGCTTGGTTGCTTTCCAGCAGTTACAAGTTGCGAGGCCCAAAGGGGAGTGTGCAAAGACTGCCTCTCGCTTGGCGGCTGCAGCATTCTTCTGGAGAAGATTGCTCAGAGTTCCAGGCCTTGCAACCTGGACTACTCCTCCTTTCCCATTTCCCACTGAATCTTTAAAACCGTAGAAATAGCCAGAGGTACCAAAAGCCAGAGCTCTGCTCTGGGATCTAGGTACCTAACGTGCAGTTGTCTGGGCACTGAGCTAGTAGATACGTGGGTTTGTATTGCAACTGGTCCCAGGTTGACAGGAAACACTACTTCTGCAACGTCTGATTGCCGCTGTCAGTGGGGCATTAATATAAATAAAGCTGTTAGGATTTAAATCTTTTTTCCCTCTCCTGTTGCTTGCTATGGTAAAATCATAGTCAAGTCCAATAACTTACAACGCAGCAATTATTTGTAGCAATCTATATGCAGCGATTGCTCGGTGATAGCATTATTAATTATAATACTTGATTTGACTGTGAACTCTTCCCTTGATTAATACTGTGTCTATGTTCAGTGTCCTCAGAGCGAGCTGGATACTGAAACAGTGAAGAGCATCTTAGCAGAGTATAAAATTCACAATGCCGATGTCACACTGCGCAGCGACGCCACTGCTGATGACCTAATTGACGTTGTTGAAGGGAACAGGTACTGTTGGGACCCTGGGTTTGGCATACTTGCAATTTATATTCCAAAGAAAAGAATCGCCTCTGAGGTTTGCTGCCCACAGAAGCTAAGTTAGCAGCGTGGTCTCAACAAGTGCTGTTTAGCACCTTACCGTCCTTTTAAGAAACGAAGCCTTTTCGGAGGTAGCAGTGTCTTGCTGCTAGGCTGCTGTAACAGTATTTCCTTCTCTTTGCAGGGTTTACATCCCGTGCATTTACGTCCTAAATAAAATCGACCAGATTTCCATCGAGGAACTAGATATTATTTACAAAGTACCCCACTGTGTACCAATATCTGCTCATCATCGCTGGAACTTTGATGATCTGCTGGAGAAGATTTGGGACTACTTGAAGCTCGTACGAATGTGAGTCCCAATTGCTGCCTTTGGTGGCAGTTAAGCGTAAAGCTGAGACTGAAGAATGGATAAATGATTATTTTATAATGGTTTTCTACTAGCATAGAACTCTAGCTTTCAAATGATGATGTCTTTTGTCACTGAAGTACATTTAATCTGTAAATCAGAGATCGTGCTCCTCTTGTCTGCCGTGTGATGGACAGGGTTTCCTAACAGTCACAAGTGCTGTGTTTTGAACTTCTTGTAGGGAAATTAAACGAGGACCTTGTGAAATCCAGTCCAAAATAAGTTTTAAAAAATTCCTGAAAACACGGGCTTCTGGTCAAATCTAGTGCACAATTAGAATTTCAGAGGTACCTCTTTTCAGTCTGGCATGAGTGACGTATTCAGCTTTCTTAACAGAACCGATTTAGTTCTTCATCTAGCCTTTCAGACATTTTTACTATCGGTTCTTACAGGTTTACCTCATACTACTAATGCATTTCTTTGGATGAATTTATGGATGAATCTATTGATACTCATAATGCAGTAATTGTAGTCTTTTAAATGTGTATCTGTCTTCTTGCGACAATATAAAATCTGTTCTAAAAAGGGATTTAGTATGTCTAGGTGTCTGGGCTATAGACTCTGTCAGGTTTTTTTCCTAATATACGCTGAGTTTTTCCCAGAAAAAAACCACAAATCAGAACCATAATAGTGTAGATGTTCTTTTCCATCAACTATTCCTGTTTCATCTTCTTTTAAGCAACTGCAGGAAGCTCACTAGGGATAAACCTTGGCAGTTACAGGGGAGAACCTGCTGCAGCCGTGGGCTGCCCAGATGCATTTTCAGCTTAAGAACGCCAAACAATTCACAGAATACCTACTGTCACCACTGAAATAGTGGGACTGGGCACAAGCGCCTAGGATGACAGTGTGAATAACCTATGAAATGCCATGATGGGTTGAAAGAGAAGAGGTCTTGGTATTGACGGACTGTTCCATCTGCGTTACAGCTACACCAAACCTAAAGGGCAGCTCCCAGACTACACCTCTCCTGTGGTACTACCTTACTGCAAGACCACAGTGGAGGACTTTTGCATGAAGATCCACAAAAATCTCATTAAAGACTTTAAATAGTAAGTATTATTGTAAAAGAATAATTTGCAGAGAATAGAAAATAATCTGCTTCCTGGTATATTTTTTCATTCTCTTGTAAACTAGAAGGGAAAACAGGGTTTGATTTTTTTCTTTTTTTGATGTTGAACGTAATAGATCTCTCTGACAACTAAACCTAATACTTAAATTACTATATTTGATGTTCCTATGCTCTTTCCTAGAAAACTTCCTCTATGGGAAAAATGTTTTTCTTTATATTTGAAAGTAGCGCTAGATGCAGCATTACGGGCCCTTGTCCCTGTATGCGCAAGTATTTCGGGTGACTTCGTGCTTTGTTTTGATCTGCTTGTACTCTGGTTCACGCAGACCACTCATCCAGGTACTTGCAGGAGAATAAAAATAGCTCTTAAGCACATTGCTTTCTGTATTAGCTTTGTGACAGAAATAGCTGCTGTTCTGCTGTTTGCATATTATACTTCTAAGCCTTTTACATCTGATTTTTCTTCTCCTTTCAGTGCACTGGTCTGGGGTTCATCTGTTAAACACAACCCTCAAAAAGTTGGTAAAGACCATACTCTTGAAGATGAGGATGTGATTCAGATTGTGAAGAAATAAAGTTGTTTTGACACCGTTTGCCACTGTGCCTGAAACTTGTCATTAGCTGTAAGTGGCACAGAACAGGCCATTTCTAGCAAAAATGGGTAGGGGGTTCTAACGGGGTAGAGCTGGCGTTCCTGGCCAGCCTGTGCTGCAGGGTCCCGTCCTGGCAGAACCTGCAGACAAGAAACTCTGTTAAGTGAGGCAAAATCTGACAAGGAAGCTCTGATGCCGGGGATGACTTTCTGCTGCATGTACACGTCTTTCCAAATTGGAAAAAAGGAATTATTTTGTTCTAAATTAGAACAAAACATGAAGAGCAGAGGCCGGAGAACCCTATCTCGTGAAACAGCGCTAGAGGACACGCAGTGCTGGCTCTGGCTGCCTTAATCTGAAACGTTCTTGTTTGAACATCTCAAAGCTATTAATAGCCCTGCAGTTGTGGAAAAGGTGGTGGGTTCTGCTCCAGTTGTTTATACCAGGGAAGTAAACTAGATGTTTCACTGTGTTAGCGACTGGAAGTTTTGATTTTCTTAAAAGAATTTCCTGCTTAGTTTAGAGAGGTCAGATAAGTTGCACAAGAGAAGCAGGCTGCTCTAAAAGCTTTTTAATAGAAATGAATAAAGTTAGAGCTCCAAGACGAGCAAAAAGCTTATCAAATGCATTAGCCTCTAGCATTTGGGAAGTGGGAGTTCACTTAAATGCGTCAGAAATGCTCCCTGACGTTACTCTGCACATAGGAGGAGAAGTACAGTGGCTTCAGACACCCGTTCAAGCACTAAGTCCTTGCAACAGTGGTTGCTACTCCGCCTGGGAGGAAGGCATTTTCCCCTAACATGTTTTCTAAGCTTAGCAGTAGATTCTCACCTAATGAGGTAAATGCTGCAGCTGCACAGGGGTCATCTGCAGGGGAGAGGGGAAGCTGTGCCCAGTGACCATCCCTCCCCCTTTCTTTAGGGCTGGTAAGCTTTGGGAGGTCCCCTGCTGCACTGGAATCTCATGCCTTACACTTAACCATGGCTGCAAAGACATTTAAATGCCACAATTCCATTTTAAGCCTTCAGTGAGGCCAGGTACCTTCAAAGCAGACCCTTCCTCTCCCCCAGATGGAAGATACAAGTGGAACTTTCTGCAGATTCACCTCAAACTGTGGTTTTAGCTTACACGCAAGAACAATGCTAAAAATTAATCAATATACTGACGCTATAGTTGAGTTCAAGAGCAGTTGATACAGACGGCTGGTAGAATCAACTTTATTTACAGAATGTTACTGGGAAAGTGTCAAGTTAAAAAAGTATGAAAACAATCTTACAAGGACAAGCTGGTGATTGCATGTTTTACACCGATTGTTTTAGGAACAACCACTAGAAGTACGGGTGACCCCCAACAGATTCCACATTGGAGATTTCACCTTGCTATTTCTGTACAACATCGTCTCTGCTGGACTGAAACAAACCCACCACAGCATGCTGGCAATTGTTATAATACAGTCAAGTGATTTTTTTTTTTTCCCCCCTGCTGCTGGTTTTGCGTTCAGTGAGACCTAAGAAAGAGCAAGTCCGTGAGAATTCTGGCTTTGCTTTCACCTTTTTTAAAAGAGCACAATGGCCTACGCTAGGTAGAGGACATGACAGCAGTACTAGACTCGGCACAGCTGGGAAAGTGAAGTGAGGAACCATGCAGTAGAAGGATGGAAGAGAACACTTGGCTGTTCAGGAAAGTGAAACAGGCTTAAAAGGAACATACTATTTTAAAACCAAATATACACAGCGAGATCACAAAACGACCCCATCCTCCCCCTTTCAAGCCACAGCACAAGACTCCAAAGGCAAGTTTCACAGTAAGCGCATCGGCAGATGCACACCAGGGTTGGGACAGTTCTCGGGACTCCCTTCTATAAATAGAGCCGAAGGCAGCACAGAACATACCCCAGCTACGACTGAGGAGTCAAAGGGTGAGGATTTAAAGGCTCCATTTTGATGACCTTTAGTAATTGGCTTGAAAAAGATTAAAACAAGGAAAATACTGCAGCTGAACAAGGACCAGCACCAGCCCTCTCGAAGGAGCTACAACCAGTAGGTACCTACAGCCTCTTTGCCCGTGGCAGACTGAAGATCTGGCTTTATCGTTACTGTACCAGGTCCCGTCCTCAAGGCTGCTTGAGGACTGAACAGTTCTCTCCGTCGATGGCAAGAGTCACACGCAGAGGGAATCAGCCCTTCGTTATACAGACAGCAAGACGTGGGCTTTTTACTTTGACGCTTTAGCCACACTGAGTGCACAGTACGTGACAGAATGTGAGAGGGAGACCTAGAGGAGATGAGCAGCAAGAAAAGGCAAAGCAACTTTATCCTGTTCACTCACACTTAGGATATGCAACTTTAATCTTAAAGAAAGTCCCACGTGTACAATGGAGAAAGACCCAAACCATAGGCACAACTAAAGCTCAACTGTTGTCAGCTACTCTTATGTACAGCTGTATAGATTCAAAAAAGCTATTCTATGTGTATATATACAAAAGATTGTTTATACACAAGTCTGTACACAAGGGTCTATACATTTAGTTTTCTGCAGGAGGAATCCATAGCTGCTACCTCTACACTAGAGAATATCAGCACTTCATTCACATATTGTACAAAAACAAAAAATAGACACTTCCAGGATTAAACTGGCTTTGTCTTGCATCTAAATTTCTTCAGGCTTCACTATTCAAGCCATAAGGGATCCTTTAGTCTTGATGCAGACATGAGACCAGGACAGGTGCCATGTGCTTTAGTCTCTCAAAAAGAAATTTTGCACAGATTGCTAAAAATAAAAGCCCCAAAAAACAAAACAGAGGTGAAGTCCTGACTATGGACATTTTTATCCAGTCTAAAGAACCACAAGTGTCCCACCCAGTGGTCACTGTTCACTGCCGGTATTCCAGTTCATCCACACTGATGACTTTGGATGGCATGGAGGGGAGAGGCTGCTGCAAGACATCCGAACCAAACCATTTTGCAAGGCCAATGGGAGAGCCACTCCTCTGGCTAGGGCGATGCTCGAGCTGTGCGTGCCCGTGGGATAATCCAGTCCGAGACAGCACGTTCTGAGGGGTGGTTTGCGCACCAGCGGGCGATCCCTGGGCTCCGGTGCCTGTGAAATGTAAAGCTGTTAGAGGGGCAGGACTGCTTCACCTGACACTGAGATCTGCCCAGAGCAATCGCCTGATGAGGCACGGGAGCCGAACGTGCCTTTACTCATTGCATCAGCCCTGGGAAATCCAGACCCCACGTTTATTCTCATTAGCACCCCCATAAACTGCTGGGCACTGCCAGTTCTGGACACAGCATCATGCAGGTTTTAACTGGAAGACCAGCATCAAACAGGATTTGATTTGAGGGGGGTGGGTGGGCTCTCACCCCGCAGGGAAGACTGCACCCATGCTGCGAGGAGCAGATCTGTCAACAGCAACGTACGCCTTGAAACGGAATGCTTCCCTCGGGCTTTCCCCTGGCATAAGAGAGCCTGCAGTGGCCAAAACTGCTCCGACACCCACACAAGGTTAGTGATTACCAATATCTAAGTTACCAAAGTCGCTTCCCGTTAGCACAGCACACCGAAACAGGCCAACGAGTACAGTACCTGGAGCAGGCTACTCAGCGTTCCAAAACTCACACTCCTGTTTTATCTTTTAGCCTACCTGATCGTTGTAGTTGCTGTTGCATCATGGCGAGCTGCAAAGGTGTCCCGGAGCGTGGATTTAAGATGTGATGGCTGGCTGTTGGTAGTGGATAAAAAGGTTGGCCAAGGATGGGAGCAGATATTCCCTGCAAGTGAGACAGGTCCACTCCAGGAGGAAGCATACCTGTTGAACAAGAGCGAGGAAACTTCTTACCTAAGAAGCATATAATGTTTGTTTTGCTCCAAGTTCCTTACGCTTAGATGGGTTGGCATTTATTGCCTGGTTTTAAAGGTAAGTTTCGACGTAATAAACATTACCAGCAGTGAGTATCAGTTTGTGCCGTTCCTAACACAAAGGCAGTCTTACAGAGAACACGCATTCACCTAAGGGAAGAACAAAGTATGGATTACCTGCTTGCAGCAGAGGAAGATGTTGCGGATGGACCCCCTGCGCCAGCATTCTCTGGACCAGTCCTGGGTGCAGTTGATGAGCAGGTCGTACAATCGGTACATGGGGAACAAGGGGTACTTGATGAACGGGACGAAGAAAGGGGCCTCCTGGTACTGGGGAGGCCATTGTAGGAGTCTTTCTACCAGTAGATTTAGGCCTGTAGTCTTGCTCTTTGGTGCAACGGTTTGCTTGGGTAAGAGGTGTGGAACATGCAGAGCGCTGCAGTGCGGGTAGTTTGGTACCTAAGGTGGGCAAAGGTTCTTGATCTGCATTCTCCACAGAACTAGACAGTAGGTTATCTGTAGCTAGAATTGAATACAGCTATTATAGTCCACAGCTAGAGATTACATCTAATGAAAATTCAAGCTAACAACTGGATTTGACAGCTAGATTCCAGGACTAGCTGAACTTTAGTCATACGTATTTAAAAGCAAGCATCTGTCCTTCCCGGACACTTTTGGCCAAATTATTTCAAAACAGTAACAAGAAAGAACATGTTCCACAGAAATCCCTTGGCAGCAAGTTTAAATTAGGTCAGAATCAGCAGTAACTCCACCTTTAATTCTTATTTTTCCTCCTTCTTAGAAATTTTGAACTGGCAGCATGGGCGAGTCAGTCCCAAAGGAGACAGGCGGTAGAAGGGATCCTCCCTAGACAAGATCGTAATTTGGAGTTGTGCCAGGAATCTAGCCCAAAGTGGCTTTCCCCGTTTAGATGTGTCTGGGGGTTAGCAGCAGCCTTTATGTCTGACATCTGCTTAGCAGGATCTGTAACGCTAAAGCACCTCAAGAAGCTCTTTCCACAGACCATACAGATCAGTTAGACAAGGCCTAAAATACCTTAGAGTCGCCTGCTACCAGTTGAGGTAGCAGTAATAGTTGAGTGCTAAAAGGAAAAAAAGTCAGCTGTGTAATAGGAACTGCAAGCTACTTCTGCAGTTACCAGCACCGCAGTACGATGTCATGGCAATTAGGCACGTTAGTCTTATGGGTCAGGCAATCCGTATTGGGCCTTTTAATAGCCACTTACATCAGTGAGGGTGACAAAAAGCTTCCTTGGTCTGCTACACTAAGAGCTTAATTGGTCTCAGCTTTGACTGTTCAGTTAAGATGTCTCGAGAGAGCTGCAAGTTGTTTGTATTCAATTACTGGTGTGGAGAGACACGGAGGCGTTATTGTTAATATGCTGCTTCATCAAGACCAGTTGCAAAGAAACAGTTTTGGTCCAGGCCTCTTAGTGCCACCATCGCTCACAAACTGACAGATAAGAACAAAATGGATTTAAACCCAACACTGCTGGAAGACCACACTTGGAAATGCATCCCCTCTGTGGCTCTAAGCCTTCCTCTTATCATAGGCTCATTTCTACACCTTCCTCATCTCCACAAGTCAGGAACGTCTCAAGTTAGCCTGGGCATATTATGTGCTGAAGCTCTTGGATTCTATTCCAAATCTTTTGCGTGTGTGATTTTTAAAGCCATTACAATACCTTCATTTGGCCTCTGATTTTCATCTTTACCATCACTGACTTTCATTTTCCCAGAAACTGGCTCCTCTTTGCTTTTTTCCTTGCTCTCGTACATCTTGCGAATCACCGAGGTAGGTGTAAAGGAAGGAGACAGCTGCAGAGAACAGAGTAAGAAGCAACGCCTTACTCAGCGCTCACTAGCTAGGCCACACTCCCTCAGCTGTGGGTGGACACCAATCCTAGCACACCCTTTCCATTTACAGCTCTTCTGAATCAGCCACTCTGCGCCCATCATCTTACTTCACCTCATTTCACAGCTTTATTCTATGGTTTAAGCACTTCTCTTTAGCTTTTGCAGAAGTCTGATACCTTTATTAAAACCAGTAAATGCTCTCAAAGTTAAATGTACCCTAACAGGCTTGAAACAAGATAGATGAGCTGTATTTTAAGTTACAGCCATTTCCTCTTTGCTCTTGGTTCAGAACAGCAGCTCAACAGGGTTCCTACAGGGCTGCCTTACCTGTACCAACTCAGGGCTAACGGATCTGCAGAAAACCAGTGCCTCGTTTGTATTTCCCCCCCCCCCCCAAGTTACACAGCATCTGCAGAAGCCACTCATTTGGTATACAAACAAAAGTGCTTGTTTGATTAGCAGCTGGTAGTCTCTGTTCATCCTGAGCTGCAAGCACATACTGGACTGATTAATCGGAAAATTTAGATCAAAGCAATGTTCTACATAGTACTGAAGGCAGCGAGGCAACAGCTTTGAGACTTCGTTTATTTTCAAAGTGACCCTGAAGCTCCTAGGTAATATTTCAACCTGCAGACACTTCAGTTAGTCACTTCATACCCGGAGACCAGAGTTCTCTAAAGTGGCTAATGGCTTTCAGCACTTGTCTTCTGAAAACTTAAGTACCGAGATACGAGGGCCTGAGTTTTCATAGTTATCTTCCTTTGGTTTCAGAAAACCAAATGTTAACGGTGCTTCTTCAGTTTTAGATAAGATAGTGGTCAGAAAAGGCTGTTTTCCAAAGCGAAGACATTAAGCATGAAGTATGATTCATTCTTGTATCACGTGGCCACCAATATAACATGAATACGATTCACTCCTCTCTGGCCCCCCTTCTCCCATCAATTACAATTGCTGTAATCTAGTTACTGCGAGCATTTTCACGGCTTTCCCCACAATCACGATACGTTAGGTACTGACCATGCTGGTAATGGATGCTGTAGGGGCTGGAGAAGACGCATTCCCTCTGTGTCCTGGCGCAGGCGATTTAGTCACTCGCTGCTGCCTGCTAACAGACAGGAATTAGTAAGGTGCAGCTCTGCTCTTGGCACAGCACAGAGGCAGGATTGCCAAGAACCCATACAAACTTGAGTGCCTAGTACTAACACCTAGTGAGACAAAATACTCGCATTGAAAATCAGTTGACAGTGTACCCCTTAAATTTTGCAGTCAGATACTCACCTGTTTCTGTAGCCATCTCGGCTTTTGTCCATTTGCGGTTTACCAAAGCCATGCTGGTAGAAGTTCGCTGCCTGTATGGCTAAGTCGTGCGGTAACGCTAGTCCCTCTAACGCAGCTTGCTGTATTTCCAGGGGACTCATCTGGAGTAGAGTTGTATAAAACACACACAAATCAAAGCCTGTATTTGGTTGGGTGTTTAAGATACTGAAGATTTACTGCTATAGCTACTAACGCCTTCACAAAGTGTCTGCCCACCAACAGCCATCTGTTTTATTAACAGACAATAAAAGCTTCAAAAAATCTTGTACTTGAGGTACTCTAAGATGGGTCCAATTGCAGTGAGGTTTTGAGACTGCGCTAAATTAGACTTTGCATCCTCACACTCAGAGTGAACTTAATTAGGCATAAACATTGGAATGCAACAGCTGAGTATGCGTTTCCACCAGTTAGTTCTAGAGCACACACTATAAAGGGATGAATACACAGCAAGCAAAAAGCATTTCACCTAACCTGTGCGGCAACCGGACTCATGGGCTTCCTTACACCTGGAAACGGATCACCAAGCAATTGCTGAGAACCTTGGCCGAAACCTAAAGAAAATGCAACAGTTGTGTTTAAGAGGACTAACAGCTGCTTTAATATAAAGCCCTAAGTTAAACAAATTCTATGTGAATTAAGGATTCCTTGTGAAGACTCCCAGCTCACCCCTTAAGCCTACACAGAGCCATGTCCTTTCCTTGTCCCTGGGCTGGAGAGCCACAGGGAGGCTACTGGTAGTGTTGTGCAGCATGAACGGCCAAGCAGTCCCCGACAGTCGGCTTCTTATAGAGTAGCTGAGCACATTACTCCACACCAGAATTTACCCTGCTGTCTAGTTGATGTCAGACATCTACATTTTTTGGAGGTTAATTTATCATTAGAGACTAGTACGTCAAAAGGCACCTCGCACTCAAGAGGCGGACACTGCCCTAGTTGCCCACCAAGCGCCAGGAAGTTTTCATCGTTCTGCAAAGCATTCTTTAAAACAAACTCAAGTAATGAAAAAGAAAAACACTGTTTTGCAAGCAGTCTCACCAATGGGTGAAGATATCCTGTGACGCAGGTAATCTGCGGAAGCAGCTCGGGTTGGAAACACAGGGGGGACAGGGGGAGAAGGAGCTCTCTGTGTCAGTAAAGAGGCGGCGGGTTCCAAGCCACCTATCAGGCCACTGAGGACATTTGATGAAGCAGGTCTGGTAATGGGTGGACCAAGAAGTTCCTAAGAATAAGTAATGAAAGAATGTTCAGAGTATGATCAATTGATACAAACGAGCTCATTTTACTACGCTACAGGCTACACTATCTATAGCAAGTTAAAGAGACAAGGTGGACTTGGGTGGCTAGATACACCAACTCGGGATTGCCCTTAGAATTAGGCACTTAGCCAGGCTTTTCATTTCCCAAGTTGTAATCTTGGGAAATAGCACGACAAAACAAATTTCTAAGTAAACTGAATTAGCAACTAGTTCTCTTCCCTCTATAGGGAGTCATCTCTAACTACTGATCTCATAATTACCTTAAATGTCTTATTTTCAAATAATTTTTGTTTTCCTGTTGGGGATGCCCTTTCAAGTACTCTCCCCCACCAATAAGTACCTGCAGAATGTTCTTTGATAGAGGCTGGCCTGGCATCTCTGGAGGCGACAGTAAGTGGCTCTCAAGGCTCTGCTAAGAAAATGAACACATTATAAAGTAGACATAGATACAACAAGCATCAGACTCATTAAGAGACAAACCATATTTTTCTCAGTGACAGAAATATTTTCACCTGGTCTGTTAGAACCACAGTTTACGTAGCAGCCAAATAAAATTCCAGCAAAGCCAAAGGCTGAGCTGGCTCACAGATCTTCCCTAGCTAAGAAAAAGCCTAGTTCTAGATCACATACAGGTAGTTCAATGTGCCTTATTCAAGTCTGAGTAAAATCTGAATTTATATAATTGTGTAAACTGGAGATGAAACATTGGGCCAAGTGGTCAACTGAAACTATGCACAAACTCAAAAGCACACGTATGTTAGAGAAGTTATTTAAGATAGTCTTCTATGCATCAAAATTACATGTCAGTGTCAAGGGACAGCCAGAAATGGAAGTCTCGATTTAAGTGTGAAATCAGTCTGCAAGTCTCTCACAGGCCAAATTTACATTCTTCACTACCTTTTAGCGAAGTGGGATGAGACTAAGAGTCCTTGGGTAGAGTTTGGCAGGAAAAACAGATACTTTCGTTGTTAACAGATGCTAACTCAGCTGTTGGAAGTATTCTCTGGTGCCAGAAGTAGTTATTGATAGCTTCTGGGTCAAGCATACTCTTTAGGCAGTTAGTGGCAGGATGAAATTTCGTACTACAATCTCTCCCAGTCTAAAGCTTAGGATCATCTGTTGTTGAATATTAATCTTTCAGCTAACGAGTACTCAGTTTAGCTTTATCTTAGTGAAAATTATTTTAAAATGCAAGTTTAAAATATTAGATTGTGCACTGACATACCTCTATCAAAACAAAAGTCACTAAAGCAAGACATCCGAGCTTCAGGTAAGCGTTAATTGTACCCATACTACGAGCATTTTAACAGAGGTGCCTTTTAATAGCAGCACTGAGGCAACCATTGAACTAACAGCAAGTCTTCCATAAAGAGTGGACTGATGATACTGTTATATAGACAGTACCTTTTCTACAGGTGTATTTGTTTTTATTAAATAGAATCATAGAATCATTTGGGTTGGAAAAGACCTTTAAGATCATCAAGTCCAACCGTTAAGGGTCAGACAGGATGAGTTCAAGTGTAGGAGAATCTGACACTAATCAAAATGTCCTCTATAATAAACATGAAGTCAACCCTGTGGACTCTGAACTGAGAAGAGCCCCACTTTCGGTTACTTTGGCTAGGAAAAGCGGCCAAAGCACCTCCCTTACTCTCCCCTCCAAGCAACAATACTCTAAACGTAAGCCTGTGTTTAATACCATGCTGCTGTACCCAGTCAAAGCTCACACATTATCAGAAGGGTCGCGTAAGGGGTTTCTAGTTCGTAACACACATCTTCGCACAGATGCATTTACGGTTCATAAGAGCCAGGGCTCTGCTACTTACATTGACTTTGGGCTGTGAAGGTAGAGTCCCACTCGCCTTCATACTGCTGACTAGTTTGTTAAACGCAGTCATATCTCCATCTTTCTTGATCTGTCTGGAGCCAGGCACGTTCAATGCTTCCTCCATTTGCTCGGCCATGAATGGAGTAGCAATTTTCCCCTCCTGATCCACTTTCAGGCCTTTTAGCCCAGCTTCGACTTCTTCCACTGAAAGTACAACTCCCGAATGTGCTGAGAAATACAGGAGAAACACTGGTAAACCATGGCTCTCTGTTGACAAACAAGCTAACAATTCTTGTGCAGGTGTTGAATAGAAGTTGTTTGGAAACAGGGAACAGCCAAAACCAACTTCTGATATTCATACTAGCTGTCAAACCACGTCTGACCTGTGCTTAGGCTGATATCCTAATATTTAAATTAGGAGTAGTGCCACGCGCAACCACAGGCATGCGAGACCCCACAAGAACCTGTTTAGGTTTCAGCCGATAAGCTCTCGCTAGCTTTCATTTATCCTGTGACACATGTCATTACTACATTTCACAACTTCACCTGCTTTTAATAGAGAATATTTTTGTTCTTTTTCAATTAGTAAATTTATAAGATATAAATTTATAACATAGATAAGTAAATGTATAAGATAAATCTCCATTTATCTTATACTCCAGAAGACCAGATGGTCTTACAGCCACAGTGTAAGCTATGTCAAATTGCCTGAAGCTATTGTAAGTAAAGACAATACATACCTGGAAAATTTAGATACTTTGGAGACTCAGTTACACACTTAGCTGGTGTGCATAAAGTTTTAAGTAGATTTTTTTTGCTCAGAAATTAAAGCCACTATAGAAAGGCTTCCCTGGCATAACCAGAATAAGGTACAACTGTTATTAAGCCATACTTTTTTCCTGTGTATGCATATATAAATATCTATCAGTGCCTGACATCAAGGCTAGACATGCTTTATGGACCAGCTAACACACATCACAAGGTACACCACCTTAAGAGAAAAGGGAGAAGAGACAGGAGCATGCCATGGATTGCTGTAGCAGACGCTGGCCCAAAGAAATAAGATTTACTGGAAATTTGGGCAAGAAAGTGGAGAAAAGAAACAATGATGCAGACATGCAGCATGGAACAATGAGGAAAAATATGACGGTGGTGGAGAGGAATTGACCTGAAAACTCCACAACACTTGAAGAACTGTACAGCATTTTATGGGAATACAGAACCCACATCAGGTGCTTCCGAGTGAATAGAAGCTTCCCCACAATTTTTTTGTTCCTTCATCCTTGGTTTATGAGGATCAAAGTTTAAAAAGCTTGTAGTAGGAAAGTCAGACTAAGCAGAACACAGAAGAGACTTGTAGTTCTATTTAAGTCAAATTAAGACAAACTCCTCCACGTTAGCTGACACTCCCTACTCCCAGACTGGATGCTTAAGAATATTTGCAGTGCTTGGATGCTTTCCTTCCTAGCTACTTCACACAAATCGCAGAGTAGCATTACTTTTTGTTCAGTCCAGTTTACATGGCAATACATGCTGCTTGCCAAAGAGAAACCAGTTTGGAATTGGACGTTAAGATTTCAAAGAACACGTGCATTTTGTACCCTCCATGCATGCTATGGGCCCAAACATGCAAATCTCTAACTTGGACGTGCCCTTGAACATTAAGTTTAAAGCCAGCCCTGAACTCTGTTTAGAACAGCTGATGCTAGCAAAAGTGAATTCTAACAGGCTACGCTCCCTGGAATCCCGTGATTCTAGCCAAGTTAGCATAACTAAGACAAATCTGTTTTATGTTGTAGCTCTACGTTCATTATTTAATTAATGCACTGAACAGCGAGCGAAGACCACTGTGCTTCAAGTGCTAGCAACAGTCTTGAGAAGTTCAAGTTTATAGTATGCACTGGAAAAAACCGACATCCTCAAGCCACTGTTCATCTTTTTAGATACTGACACCGAATGGATCAATGGGATCCATTATAGATGCTTGCAAGAATGACTTACATTTTAAGTTTTTGCTAAAGCCAGAGTTTAAATGCCACACAGTTTCAGAGCTGACATTACCAGTCTCCAGTACGAAAACATCTATGTAAACGCCATAGACAAAGCTGGAAACTCAGATCAAGACTTGCATCATCTTAACTTGTGATTATGACTGCCAGTAAAGCGGTCTGAGAGTCCCGATGTCATCCTGTGATTAGGATGAAAAGAACCAGTGACGATATTGACACAACTGAGATCTGACTCATATTGGGTTTTCAGTAGTGTAAATAAACCTATAATGCTTCCTACTCCTGGACTTGGCAGTTGAGCTTTCCAGAATACCAAGCCTCTTGCCTTAAGATACTGCATCACAAGAACTCGACAATATCTGAAGAGGCACTTACTGCTCTCTCTAAGCTTTTCCTTGTTGGCTGAAAGACTTGAGAGAAGAGGTTTTAAGTCCACTTTGGCTTTCTGTAGCATTTCTAGGATGTCCACTTTGTTTTCAGAGTGGTCTTCCAATGGAATGGGAGCAAAGTAGTTTCCAGAGTTCTGGCCAGGGGAGAGAATGGCTTGCTCTAGACCTGAAACAGCAAAACCAGGAGCACTGCGACATCAGTTTACCAACCCAGTGTCTCAAGATGAACATATACTGGTAACCAACTTCAATATGTCACTGAAAAGTTATGCCTCACACCCCTTGCCCAAGATCAGCTGGAGAATCATCAGGAGCATGGCAAGAACATTTATAAAAAAAAAAACCACCAAACTTACAGCTCCTTACTCTAAGAGCTTCCAAAAGAATGTCAAGTGCTTAAACTGTGGGAGAATTCACTATCCTGAAGCTTATTCTGCTATGTTCTTATTGAATGCGTAGGAAGGAATATGGAGGGAGGCTATCTGACCCTGTGTTGTCCTGTAGTCTTACCTGCCAGCCTCTCCAGCTCCTCATGTGGTGTAGATCTCAAGCTGCTTGACCGACTTCCCGAACGACTAGGATTAGAAAACCACCTGCTGAACCTGCTGGCAGACACTGAACCTTCCCCCAGCACATCCTCTATCATCTAGATTACAGGGGGGAAAAAAAAAATAAAGATTATCTTAACAGAAGCAAGATCAGCAACACCTTTGAGAAGCTTTACTGTGCAACCAAGATTCTTCCGCTACAGACAACTAGATGCTGTTCCTGGAGTTCAGAAACTTTGAGCTGCCTTTTTTTTCCCCCCTTCCAGTATGGCAGCGTTTGTGTAGTCAGTTAGCATAACTTTTTTTTTTACCCAATATTTGTTCAGAGTAAAACTATAACTGAAACAGCATAATCAGAGTATCCAGAGACCATTAACTACAGCATTTTAAAGCAGGCATGCAAAAAAGTTGAGAAGCATTTGCCACAAGAATTAAACCAAGTTACAACAACTAGTAATTCTGACAGGCGGGCGGCTCAAGGCTGGTCCCTATCACTGTACAGGAGTACTCCGATCCGTTGGATTTTCTGCAACCGTGATTCAATTCAGTTCCAGCACCGGCCAAGGCCGGTGCCTGCAAGGCAGCGCAAAGACTACTCCGACTTGCGAGCATCCCACAAGGGCTGGGGGCGAAGGACAGCAGGTAAGGGCTGCTTGCTTGCACTTCACATGCTGAACCACTCCGGGACTAAGCGGGTTGCCGCCTTCAAGTCAAGGGAGTCTGTGTCATCAGCAAAGTACTGGCAGCCAGCACCTTCCCCTGCAGGCAGGGTCGCCGTCACCGAGCAGTACTTCATAGTCTGTCAGAAGTCACTACAGTTTATAGCGACTGTTTACTTCTTTGCTAATCATTACAAGTATTTCAAAACCAGCGCATTAGAAGATTTAACTCAAACTAAAGCTTTTCCTGTCTTGCAAGAGAGCATCCAGTTAAAGGCCTGCTCAATAGGCAGAGGTGCAGTTTCACCGTGCAGCACCGCCCTTGCAGACAAAAGAACAGCTTCCTTCTGCCAGAAAAGCTGTTTTCTCTGCGACAAGGGGCACTCAACACTATTTCCAACAGCAGAAACAAGACAGTATTGATCCATTTGGTTTTAACTGTTTGAATCTAACATGTTAGAAGAATGAAGACAGTTAGATCAGGAAGCGTACAAGTCTGCTACAACACTTGTCACAGACATCACCAATACAAAAGAGTATTGCAGCATGCTCTAGCTAGTCTGAAACTCACTTTTTTGACAAATTATAACATCTGCCCACTAAAGTTTCAGCAGCAGATATTTTGTGACTTGGGAATTCCCTGCTTTTGAAAGGAGTCACCATCTTGCAGATATGGTGAACATCAGATTGTCAAGTCTAAAGACACATCATTTACATCTTCTATAGGGAGAACAAACTCTCCACTATGTGTTTGTTGAATTACTGCCACTGTACGGTGAACCTTTTTTAATGCAAGCAGCTTTTCCACATTAAAGACTAGGTCAGGAGTCTATTTTTTTTTAAACCTTAACATTTCTAGACTGTGTATCAGCTGTTTCTTTGCTATCAGAATAAGTTTTTTTTTTTTAAACACATTTACCTTTATACAACACTAAGCCTTTTTACTCAAATTCTATCTACTCATCAGTTACACCATCTAGAATAGTCAAGAATAGCTTTCCTTCCTGGTGATGGAGAGGTCAGAATAGAAACATCAGCAGTTTATGAATTAGGCCCACGCTCAGTCAGTACTTGAACCTGCTTACCCCTTCTTGTGGCGAAGAGGAAAAAGCATGCCAAGACACAGACCAGTTACAGCTTTCAGACTAAAACCAGTGAACACCAACCATCCGCTATCACCTCTAGAGACCAGGTGTTGAAGAACTACCAACAGAAGTACCAGAATCCCCATCAAATCATGGCTGGAGGTAAAAACCCACTATTGGAAGAAATGTGCGGTGCAACTATCAGTCGTCTTCATAGTCTTGTTACCAGCTTCTAGGTATCAGCAGCATCCCACCTACGACTTGGGCTACACAGAGCAGCTATAGTTACACCAGTAACACTGCTTAAACAGGCTTTTGACTGAAGGAGTAGGCTATGTTTGTTTTTCCAACTCAGTAGTAATAGCTCTAAATAATGAATTAACCACTATACAGAGGTTTAAGTAATAAAGATTCAAACCCTCTCAGACATACATCCTTTCAGGCACATTATGGTATTGATAACAATGCAATATACATCACAGAGACAGTATTCATCAGGTGTCTCCAGGCTTACTGCCTTCCAGGAAGCTTGCACAAAATATCCATTTGCTGCAATGCCCAGACTTAGCTGCAACGGGTTGTTTTCAGCTATACTAAGTTTGTACAGTGAATCTTCTCTGAACATATCTATAATGCTTCCAAAGAAGATCCATCCAGGATGCTGATTTTGAGTTTGCAAGTAATGATCAAAAGAAAAAATAATGAGCTACTTTGCCTCAATACACTTTCTTTGGAGATGGAGCCAGTCCCAGGGATACAGCAACTTTCACAAAGCAAAAAGCTTTAGCTTTCACTGAATGCAGCAGCAGCAAAAACGCTTCTCGTGAATACAGCCAGTCTTAAAAAAAAAAAAAAAAACAAAACAAAACCACACCAAAAACTCACCGAAGCCAGGCCAGGAACACTTTTATCCAAATTAAAGAACTCATTGAAATCAAACTCTCCTGGAGCTGGTTCTTGTAAAACAGCTTCCCTAGGAACTTCTTGATCTGCCGGAGTTTCATTGGCAAGGACAGTTTGCACTTCATCCTCTTCTGCCACTCCACCATTGCATTCTATCCCTTAAAAAGAAAATCGAGTGATTGCCGAGTCGCTGAACTCGACCATTTCCTGTAGGAACGGTGCCTCACAGTCAGGGCATTTGCCTAGGAATTAGGGGCACAGGACCAAAGTTATCCGGCCACCCACATGACACTCCATCAGTTATATTGTGCTGGCTGCAGTCTGCCACAACAGAAACTAGGGCCCGCTAAAACTCTAGCTGAGATCTAGTCTGTAATTAAGACTCTCTCCTTCAAGGAAATAAGAATTGCCATTGAATCATGCGTAAACAACTGCATCCTGATCAACCCAGGAAGCGCGCGGAGCAGAACAGATGTGTCACACTAAGCAATGCAGCTGTTGCAGTAGGTTAACAGGGTTTCCACCAAGGATCCTTTGGCAGCTCCTGCTTTCTGCCTAGATGGCCCAGAGAACAGACTCCCTGAAAGCTGGTACTTGATGTGAGCTTTCTTAATATTGTCAAGACATGACAAATACTGCTCCTACTCCTCCAGCAGGAGCAAAGCACGTGTCCTATTAAGACTTACCAAGCTTGCATAGGTGCTGCAAAAAAAAAAAAAGCTGTGACGTGACTACAAACCTCACATGCTTGAAACTGTACTACATTTTAGTTATGTGAATACACAACTAAACCCAAAGAGTTCAGGTTTGTGGTTCACCTGCAGAATTTCTAGCATTAAGTCATCTCTCTTGCCTCAGACAAGTTTATACTATAGCTTTTGCAGTGGTATTAATAATGGTAGACTTGAAGTCCAATGATTGCAAACATTCAAATTCAGCTTAAAGCTATATTACTAGCAGCTCTACGTCCAAGTCAGTGTTCCTAATGCTAGTATTGCTATAAGAAAAAAAAAAAATCTTTCAAGTACCTCAGAGCATTAGCTTAGCTTAAACCAAGCCTTTAACTATCAGCAGGATATAAAAAATGCTTTTAATAGCCTACAAATTCCTGGTATCATTCAGCATCCATGCAAGCTTCTTTTCCAGCCTCTGTCCTGCCGTTCTTTTGGAAAAAATAGTATTTTATCACTTAAAGGTATTTGCAATCTGAAAGACCAGTCATGGGCCGTACGTCTTGTGCTTCAGGACGACCAAAAGCTATGCAAGTTTAAGATTAATAAACTGCATTAATCCTTACACCTGCCTGGATCTATAACAAGCACCTCTATATCCAGCAACACGCCATGCTAGCAGACAAGTGAAGTTTTTGTCAAATTTGCCATTACCTTCTTTTAGCGAGGCCGTACGTCGTCTTGTACGTTTTCTCCCTTTGTGATCTTCCTCCAAAATTTTATCATCAAAGCCTGTGAGCTCAATGGTTTCAGACTGACTTGTAGGACCAGCAGAGAACCACTCAGGTTCCTCTTCAGTGTAAGAGTCATTCCTTCTTCGCTCCCCAAAGACACGTTTGCTGTCACCGAATTCCCTCTGAAGTGGGATATTAAAAACATTAGCCATTAAACGCTGTTTCATAAGATTCCTCCCCCACCTCCAAAGCAAATGACCACCTTTTCACACCCTTTTTTTTTTTTTTAAGGTTTAAATGCACACTCAGCATGCTCAGTAAGCTTTTAAATTTTAAGAACTTAAGAACTTCACAGTTAAATTTCTGCTTTATTACACTGAAGGCTAGTGGTCTGCGAGTGCCTATATAAACTCAGTTTTGTATCCTGAGAAGCAGGCTAGTGGCTCCTCTTTTTTTTTTTTTTCTTAAAAACGCCTGAAAGCATGGAAAGCTTCCATCTGCTGAGGTTAAAGACAATGCTCACTGACAACTGCTAGGTCAAGAACTATGAACAAACTATTAGACTTTTGAATATCTTGCTATTCAGTCTACCACAGGAAAGGTTTGTGAGATACACAATATTAGAAGCATCTCAGCTGAGCTGTCAGGAGGACTGAAAACTAAGTTTTCTAAGTACTGAGTGCTCACCCTTTAAACCACAAAGTTTCTTCTAAGAAGAAACAGCCTACTTGCACGGAACACTCAACTGCTGTATTGCCGTTAACCTGCTCCTGTCGCTTTTAGTGCCAAGTGTCCAAAAACTCTGATTTAATATGCAGTCAGGAAAAGAAAGAACAAACCCTGAAGCGTTTATCTTTGTAGTCCCTCTCACGGTCTCGGTCTCTTGCATCTCTGGAATCACGTATGTCTTTTTCACCACCCCGGTGGTCTTTATCAAAGTTACGAGAAGAGATAATTCTTCCACTGCCAATCCTACGGCCACCAATAACACGGACGCCATCGTTCTCCTTTTCTAATGGGCTCCCTGCTCGACGTGAGCTAATAGCTGCAGTTACATGACAGCCACCTCCAAAGCTTCGCCTTTGTGGACTTAAGACTACATCCAAGTCATCTTCTTTCACTCGTTCTCTTGGATCTGCAAGTCAAAGACCACACAAAAAGCACTGAATTTAATGTATTAGTAAATACAAGTTCATTACCTGTATAATAGCCTTCTGTTCCGTAGCCTTGCTGCTATCCCAGAGCTTTAAGGAAGACACTCACGATTTATTTTTGCAAAGCTAATCTAGCTGAGACCACAGGCAGTGCAGGGGAAAAAAAAATTAAATTTACAGTTGGATATTGAGGAATCATTGTGGTCTCTGAAGAAGTACCTGCCTTCCCACTACAGACCTCCTAAGTACTCAGTCTTGAATTGTAGGGAAATTGTCCCCTGCTCTTGCATTATTGCTTAGATATTTACTATTATATAGCAAGAACAGTAGGATATAATAACTGACTGCTACTCAAGTTTGTTCTTAGATAACAGTTACCAGAAACTAGACTATAACCAGAGCAACCAAGATTTCCTCGACGCTTATTCTATGCAGTCAAACAATTTTCAGAGAGACTTTGTTCAGTCTCATTTGTGTCATCCCAAAGGAAAGGTTTTGCCAACAGCCTATGTTCAGTTTTGAGTCCCGTGCTGTAAGAACACACTTACCTACTATCCTACGCATAAGAGAAGTCCGATCGGAATCCAAATCTTTTTTAAAGCTTTCCACTGGTGAAGTTCTTCCTGAACTCGGATATAAAGATGCATGCCACTTCTCTGGATCCCAGACACCATCACTACGAAAACAAAATTGCAGGATTGTTTGCTACTTGTAGTCTAATAACTAACTCGCAGTACTGCTGCTGAAAACCTAGAATTCACTGACTAGCCACCTGTACAAGTGAAACATCTTTCACGCCCAACTTCTAAATCTTTGCCTTACTATACTTTATTACCTCATACACAGTATTCTGGATCCCTCCTGTAACAGTAAGGAGGTATAACACCCAGCATCAGATTACAAAAGGGACAACATACGGACATGTTGTCCTGCTAGTTATTGCTGACGTTTGCCTGATACCCTGAAAAATAGCTCAAGTAGATCCTATGCCGCTGTTCTTAAGCATTCAGAAAATTTTACTTCAATCTCATACTTACTTGTACAATAAATTAATCTGAAGAGTAAAGATACTGCTGTTTAGCAAACTTACAAACACAAGGCAAGAACATTCTCACCTTCATTTTGAAATGAGGTACACTGTCAACATAGGAGAGCAATCCATCAAGCCAGTGAGCTTGTTGCAACATGACCTAGTCAGTCTGTGCTAGACAGCCATCTCTATCCTTGGTAGTTTTTCCTGCAAGTCTCTAAGACTTGTGTTGTGTGAAGTTATTTGCTGCCGTTATAATCTCTGTTCAAAGCACAAAATTCCTAGCGAGAGCATTAAGCCTTTCCTAGTAGATTGGTACTTCTGAAAACACTGTTGTACACTAAACTCTGGAGCACATATATCTTACATCAACATAAAGTGCACTTCTTCGCCAAGAATTTTTTGCAATTGAAACTTTTATTTTTAAAGAAATGCATATCATTTTTGTATAGTCAAGAAAATACCTGTCATATTTTTCAGAAAGACAAGAAGGTCTTTGCTTAGAGTAGGGACGCTCTTTAATATCCAGCAGCTCCTCCTAGAAAAAGCAAGAGGTTAATTCCAGTTCTCACCCAGGCAGGATTCAAGTGACCCAAAGTATCTATCCCAGACTGCCGGTTCAATTTAATATTTTAATTTGACAACTCAAGTTTCCCAATATGTTGTTTCACTTCCTGTGAAATACTGCAGTGAAAAGCTGACATTAGACAGCGAGTTTATTTTTCAGTTCTTCTACCAGCAGCCACCAAGCAAGCACTTATTTGAAGCACTAAGCCTTACTAGGTCAGGTTCGGCCCGCGTTAACGCTTCAAAGGCTGTTCACATCACACATTCACCTATTCACTTCCCCGGACAGTTCAGCTTACGAGCAGGACAGGCATCATTAATACTTGAGCTAGTAAGTTCTCAAGATGGAATCAAAATTGCTGTGTTTAATGCTACCTAAGATTCAGCAGGTAAAAAAGCATTACCACAATACCAATTACTAAGGTAAATCCAGAAATTCCAGACAACCTTGCCATTTCTGACCACCACCAATTCCAAGCTATCTAAATGTATGTTATACATTTATCCACTCTACCCAACACCAAATCAATGCTGAATGATTACTTCATTTGTCCCACTTTCTACCAGCTTTCAAATACAGCCCTTAGTTTACTATTGCGCACCCCTGAGCAGTTAGTCATTTGAGGCAGGCTACTAATCAATCTGCAGTTTCACTGCAGTTTGCTACATTTAAAAAGCATTATTAATCGCGTGATCATCGATGCTTTGAGTCATCATTAACTTGGCTGCAGTCGAGATGCACATTTCTAATTAAACTTATTCTCCCTAGATTACCTTTCTTCAATCTGCCTCACTTGCAACTGTACTGAATTGATTCAGAACTGTGCAGAAATCAGTGGGCCACTGGAAGGATAAAGAAACCCTACCAGCAGACACCACACAGCCGCCACGCTGAAGAAGGAAATCTCTTTACCTTTTTCCCCAAGAATACAATACCCTCTAGAGCTTTTACATCATTAGCCCCATGTAATAATCTCCAGTTCGTTAGCTATGTGAGCTTGATACTTGAAAATTTTCAGACGGCAGCTTGGTAGCTGGACAAAACCTTAATATGCACAGACACACATCGAAGCATCACCCTGTACGAGCCTTCAGCAAAAAGAGTTCCATTGAAGGGAGGGAGACTGGCCTCTCTGCCCACAGCTTCCCAGAATAAACCCTGATCTACGAGGAACATCAGTGCTGTAACACTATCGTAGCCTGATGCGGATATCACAAGGATTAACAGCACTGCCCATCACCAGACTGGACATTGACTGGTTTGTTGGCCACGAGAGGGAGATCATAGGCTCTCGGTCAGATCCTACAGCAATTCTTCCATTGAAGTGAGGAAAATTTGAATTGTTTCTTGGCTTTCGCTCGTTAGCTGTGCACCCTTGGAGCAACAGCTTCCAAAGAACTAGAAAAGACACAGCTTGGAGTATCTAACACTCCCATAAGAGAGGACATTAACACTGGCACTTCCAGAGTATGTTTTGGGGTTTTTTTGTTTGGTTGGTTTGTGGATTTTTTTTTTTTTTTTTTTAATTCACACACCAGTACTTTTAAGTGGGTGGGGGGGGAAAAGGTGTTTAGCCATTATTAAAATAGTTTTATTCAAACAATTTAGAAGGATTCACAGTACAAGCCAATTGTTTTCCTACTAGTAGTAAATGAATATAAACTGTTCAAGGAAATCAGTCCCCTCTCCAAATCAGCAGCACATGTCCTGGAACAGTGTTCCTCCCATCCCTAATTAGTAGGAAACTGGATCATGTGAAAATGCCTTAAGACATTGATCACATGAGCTCCTTAAACCAGCTATATTTAAGATGCTACTTGTTTAAAAAAAAAAAAAATATGATGCAAGCTATTTCAACACAGATTGATTTCTGGTATTTCTTGACTTTGGACTCCTTGGAAGCCAACAGATAAACAAGACAAGATGCCTTCCAGCACTAGTTCTGCAACTTTATCCTGATCAGAAACAATAGGTACTGAATTAACAAAACTGGCAGTACAAGCATCAGTTTCAGTGTACAGCTACCATCAGCAGTAGCTGAATGCTGCCCAAAAAAGCAAGCAGAATTTGAAGGTGCATTCAGCTACGAGTCTCAAGAGGAGTTGGGCAAGACAGCTCCTCTCCTTCACTTTATAGTTAATTGAATACCAAGGTCTGAACAATAGCATACTTCACATCTTAGGAGGTTCAGTGTACGTCTTTTCTAAGTAGTTAGGGAGAATTAGGAAGCCATGCTATTCCCATGTAAGTTTTGCCAATTCTGAAGTGCTTGGTTTATTGTTGATGTCTAGCTAAAATAAGCTAGCCCTACTATCTCAACAGAACAGAGCCACAATGATAATTTTTTTTCTTTTAAAAAACAACCTACTAGGAAGCCAACAGCTCAGAATTCCTCAAGCAAGATAACACAGTCAGCAACAGTACACTGTCTCACCCTGTTCCACACTTCGGGCCATTTGTTGCAAAGTATCTTAATAGATTTCCACAAAGCAATGACCACCTGTTCCCACAGCTTGCAGCAATGGGAAAATCAGCCACCACTAAAGACTCCTTCTAAAAGCATGTTCCAGCAGTGGTACCAAAGCCCCAAACAAGATTTGAACCTTAAACCCCACAGCATATCAAACTCGCTTAGTATTGAAAGAACCTTTATTTGCAACTTATTTATTGTTCTTCTACTCATGCATATATTTAGGTATCACAACTAAACAAAAGCACCTATGTTAAAGTTTTGACACTAAGCACTGTTTGGAGTCATAAGTGCTTAGGCTTTCAGCAGCCAAGCATGAGCAATTCTAAGATTACAAAAGGCATCTGAGTAAACACATTAAAGCTCCTGATAAGCTCTAGTGTGCTATATGTTCCAAGGAAGTGGCATCTACTGTAAGGAACCATTTTGGTCAACTTCGTCAGGAACATTGCTGAAAGTAGAACCAGAACTATGAAGTTGCAAGTGCTGGAGAAAGCTGGTAGAACAACATACTTCAGCCTCTACCACGACCTCTCCAGCGCCTGCTGGGAGGCGCTCAGATATTAATAAGGTGGTGGGAATCAAAAGTATATCGAGGACAGGATTGCACAGCTACATCACATTTAACAAGTTCTTCATTTTATACCCCCTTGCAAACGCTGATGCAGGCAAAGGCTTTTCAGCTTTCACCTTATGCTCCCCTCTCACAGAAGCCTCCACCTCCCGCTCTCCCGCTGCGACCAACAGCCCCATGCACAACTTTAAGAGGGAAGGGAGAGAGCTAACCTTTGTGTAACGGTGCGGGTATTTTGTCGGAATTCTGTTCAACTCCAGGAAAGCATCACCGTTTTCAATTTCTGTTACACCTCCTCTCTTATCCATGGTTACTTCAAAGCCTTTGACCACGGACCTAATTAAAGCAAAGCCAAGCCGTCAGATTTGGAGACACATTTCCAGCGGGTGCGTTTTCCTTCCAGCCTAGGACTGGTTGCTGCTCGGGTACCGCAGGCAGGACCCGCGTTCCCTAACACCGCCTTTTCCCCGGCTCCAGCCGAGGCGGGCGGCCGGCTCCCGCGGCCCTGCCCCGCGCCCGGCGGCAGCCCAGCTCCGACCCGCGGCAGCCCAACAAAGGTCCCTCCGCGGGCACGGCCCGCAGCGGAGGCGGCGAGCGCCGGGGCGGGCGGGAGCGGGGCGGCCGGGACACCCACCCACCCCACCCCCCCGCGGCGGGGGCAGCGCGGGCCGCGGCGCGGCCGAGGCCCCGTCCCAAAGCACCGGAGCCCGGCGGGGGGGCAGGAGGGCGGCGGGGCAGGTGACTCAGCGGATCCCCACCTGCGCCCAGGCGCTCGTACTCACCGCGCCGGCGGCGGGTCCTCCCGACGGCGCTCCGCTCCGCTCCGCCGAAGGCCTTACCGCCGCCCGCGGCGTTTCCTGCTCCCGGCCACCGGCTCCGCTCGGCCCCCGCCCGCCCCCCCGGCGGCGCCCCGCGCCGCGCCCCCCCCCCCCGAGGCGCCACAGGGGCACCGGGCCGGCGCCCGCCTCCCCCGCCCGCCTCCGGCCCCCGCCGCGCCGGCTCGCGCGCCCTCTCCCCGTCCGCCCGGCTCTGTCTCTCCTCAGCCGCCGTAACCGGGGCCTTCCGCCGCCCGCCCCGCTCCCCTTTAAGGGCCCGCGCGCAGGCGCGGCGGCGGGGGCGCGCACCGGGGCTCCCCCGCGCGGCGCCTGACTGGGAAAGGCGGGCGGCGGCGGCGGGGCCGCGCTTCCCCCCGCTGCCCGGCGGCGTCTCCCCGCCGCGGGCGAGCCCGCCGAAGCCTCGTCTCACCTTGCGAAGGCCGCGGTGGGTGAGGAGAGGCGCGGGGCGCCCGGCGGGCCCGCAGGCACTCTCGGCGGGCAGCCCTGCGGGGGAGGCGGCGGGACGTGGTGCGCGCCATGTGGCGGGCGCGGGGCACCGGGCGGCAGCGGGGCCGGGGCCGGGCAGGGGCCGTGCCGCCGCGCCGCCGCGGCTGCGGGGAAGGCGCGGGCTGAAGGAAGGGCGGGAAGCGGCGGGGCGAGCGCGGCCCCCTCAGCGGCGATGGCGGGCGGCGCGGCTGACAGCTTCGTTAGCGCCTCGGTCGGGCTCCCCGCTCCTCGCACCGCACGTTGGCGCGGGGTCGCTCGGGGGCTCGGGGAGGCCTCCCCGCCGGGGCCCGCCTCAAGCCGAGCGCCGCCGCCTTCCCGCCGTGAGCGGCCTGGCAGGGCCCGCGCCCCCAGCCCGCCCTCGGCCCCGTCCCGCGGTGGCGGGGCGCCGGCAGGAGCGTAGGCGTGAGGCGGCGGTGCCCCGCCGCGCTGTGGCGATTCCACAACGCCTCCCTCAGCCTTCTGCCACAAGTGAGATCTGGCGTTTCCCCGAGGCCGCGGGAGGGAGACGGGCGGAGCGAGCAGAGCAGCTTATTCGGAGGCACCTGACAGATCCTTTAGTTGCTGCTAGCGAGGAGCAGAGAGGGTTGTCAGCATCAGCGAAAGGAGCTCGCTTTGGGAGCAAGCCGGCCCCATCAGAGCCCTCGGGGAGCGGCGCCCGCGGCGGGGAGGCCTGGCAGGGTCTGCTGAGTAAACCGTGGTCTTCCCTCGGCTCTGATGGAGTGGGACGCCAGCATTAAAACCGGTTACCTGCGGAATGAAACAGGAATAAACATCTCTCGCGTTAAATACCTCCATTTCTCATTTTTAAATGCCTCCGTCCCTGCAGGCGCTTAAAAGCCGTGTGGATGCGGTGCTGAGGGACGTGGTCTGGTGGTGGCCTTGGCAGGGCTGGGTTAACCGTTGGACTTGATGGTCTTTCCCAACCTACACAATTCCATGGTTCTATGACTTTTTTTCTTAGAAGACAAAGTGCTGTGTTACAAATACGAGAGCGCTGTAGCTACTGCGAAGTTTCTCCTAGCGAGTTGGCTTTTCGGGCAGCAAGCCCGCGAGCCGCCCGCCGAGCGGCCGTTACCGGGCACCGCGGGCCCTGGCTCCGAGAGGCCCTGAGCCGTGGTGTGTTTCGTTCACCGCTGCTGTGAGCTGCAGTACGGTTTTTTTAATTCCTAAAGGCGCATCTTTTGTAGGCCCCGGGCTACCTGCAGCAGAAAGCCCGGTGGCACGGACATGGCAAAACGCCTGGTTTCCTCCATTGGGGGTGCGGCGTGAGCAGCCGCTCAGCGCCGTGGCGCGCTTCGCCCCTTTCCCGCTGCTCGGGACTGCGGTTTATGGCTGAAGCGGACGCAGGTTCGTGCTGGCGGGGGCGGCCCGGGACGGCCCCGGGGCTGGGCGCCAGCGCGGCCCGCACCGCGGCGGGGGCACCGGGCCGCCCGGCAGCGCTCCTCCCCGCCGCCGGGGGGCGCTGCGGCGACGCCGAGGGGAGCGGGCGGCGCTCCGGCCCCTCTTCGTGGTGGTGGGCGGGGCTTGCCCTCCCGCTGTGAGGGCGGGCGGGCGGCGTGCGGGTCACGCGTCCTGTTGGGCGCTGAGGCGCGGCGGGCCCTGCCTCCCCCTCGGCCGCCTCCTGCCGCTCGGCCCCCGCGGCTGCCCAGGCGTCTGCGAGAGCGGGGACGCCTCGGTTAGGGAGGGCAGAGCCCCCGGGCTCCCGCTGCTTGCCCGCCCGGTTTCCGCGTGGCGCTGCGGGCCCGCCCCGCGCCTGCCGACGGGCGCGGTGCCGCTGCCCTGTGAGGCGCTGCCTTCGCCCGGCCGTTACCTCAGCCGGCCGGTGCCCAGGGGGAGGCCGCGCCGCTTTGGCCGCGGGGTCTGTAGCGCCTTCAGGCGGGCGGGGGGCGGCAGGGTCGGGTCGTTGGGCGGCTGGGGAGGCGGGCGCCGCGGCCGTGGCCTCCAGCGCCCCGAGGCAAGGTTTTACAGCGGCATCGTGTGGTTCTCGAGTGTTTGTCCATAAGCACAGAACGCGTTCAGTTTACAGTTATCCTCTGCCGAAAGGAATTTCGTGCAGGCAAACTCAGATTGAGTGCAGTAAGTTTTTGGTTTGGTTTTCTTTCCTGCCACACCTTAAACCTTGCTTATAGAAACGTCCGCTTTGGATCTCACGCTTACAAGAAGATTGCTGGTCATAAGTCCAGGCGCTTTCACAGAGTCCTGCTCTCCCTGAGACCTGGCGGGGGGAAGGCTCTGTGCATACAGAAGCCCTTGCTGGAGCTGGGTGAAATTGTTTTCTTCATTTCTGTGTGCTTGCGAAGGGAGGGAAGCTTAGTGAAAAGGAGTCAGTTTGATCAGGCACTGATTTTGTCACCCTTGATTGTTAATTTATTTCTAAATAGGGGAACATACCTTAGGGTCATCTCCTTTTTATAGCATCTTTCTAGCACAGCTTTATTTGGGTAGGCACAGTTGCCGTCTTAGGATTCAAACAGTTGTGACTTTATTACCATGATTATGTCAGCACAGTGTCGTTCTGGCCAGCCGGGCTGTGAGCGTGCAGACATGCTTTTCATGTTAAACTTCTAAATTGCGTTATGCTGTTCGTACGCGGGTCAGGTGGGTGGAATTCCTGTCATTGTTAAGATACAGGCTGCATTTAGCATAGATCCATTTGATGGAGTCATCACAAATAACAGGAACTAATTTATGCTTTGTCCAAAGCTAATACACAACATTCCAGTGCAGAGAGTGCATTTGTTTACTGCAGACTTGGAACTGTAGCAAAATGGAGAAATCCAGAAGCAGGTAAGCAATAATAAGATGCTGCCTTGTTAAAGACCTCAGCTGTAATTTTTTTTTTGTTTTTTTAAATTTGGATATCTTACGCATTCCATGGGACAGAGGAAAGTTGAGTTATTCTCATATAAGGGCTTATTGATCTCTATGGAACGTTATTAAACAGGAAGTGTTCCTCTTAAAAACAAAACAAAACCCAACAAACACCGCCACCCCCCCGAAATCCATCATGAAACACAACTTTACATGGGTTTACGTTATCATAACATTCAAATACAAAAATTATATTCTTGAGCTTGAGGTATTAGACTGGAACGTAAAATATCTGGGTATAGTTGTTGGCCCAACCACAGATTTATTCTGTGGTGTTAGGCAGTTCTATTATTCTTCCCATGCTTTTATTTTCTAACTTTACATCCTTCTTCGACTCTTATTTTTCGTGGTTGCTTGACATAAATTCTCATGGATGTGGGCTGTCATTGCTATGTATGTGTAGCACATACACTGTTTCAAATTTAGGAATAATCTGTTAAAAATGACATATGTTGGAAAATCATTAAGTATTCACATGCCTTAGACTCTAGTACAAAACTTCTACATATTCTACCCGAGCTTGATTTTGTGACCACTTTGTGTTACGTTGTCATGGCATATGGTCAGACCAGGTTTACCTTTGGGGCAGATTAGATGGTTTTAAAGGGAGTTGGGCCTAACAGACGTGTGCAAGAAGTCGTGCCAAAAGCTATTTTGCATAAATTTGAAAGTGCCTGAAACTCTCTTCTTCAAAAGTGCAAACAGTTGCCTTAACTGCACATCTTGACGTGAACAGAATTCTTTTGTCTGCCGGATGGGGCCCACCTCTTTCAGAAAGCATTCAAATAATATTTTATAGGAGAACAAGAATTTATCTCTCACACACAAAACATGGGTCTTGTTTTCTTTCATTCCCTTTGTTGTAGCTCCTTGCAGCTTGCTGGAACAAGCAAAAAATACTGTATTCCCTCCTATCAGATTTGGGGGGGGGGGGGGGGGTTGGGGTTTTGGTTTTGTTGTTGGTTTTTCCCCCCAATGATTTGTTGTTAATTCTGTGAGCGGTTATTCAGCTGAACTCCCGAAACTTAGTAGTATGGATTGTTCCATAACGTCGTGGTACCAACAGTTTTTTTCTGGCTGCAGCCATGTGTTTCCTAGCTCAGCCCAGGTGATTATTAGGGTGAAACTTCAGACTGTCCTCTTCTGTTGCCTGTTATGGAGTTCAAGAATGTGTTTGTGGTTCTAATGTGCAAATTTTCAGGGTGGTGGCAGTATTTGTTTTGGGAAAGAAGCTTCAATACAACTGGTTCAGCAAGTTTTATCTGGTTAGATTTTTTTTAATCATTCTTGTTTTCAGAAAATTACAGACAAAATACAGTTCATAAAAACATACTTGTTATTTTTCAGATTAGAACTACATGTGAAAATAAACTGTATGGTGGAAAAATATGCCTAATTTTTCTTTTTAATGATGAATATACAGGAAAGGATTTTTAGGTTTTTTTTTTTTTAAAGAAGAAACACATTAAAATACGAGCAAAGCTAGGAAAGAGTTCCTTGTAAAAGAACTGTATATATAAGTGCATTTCATGTTAAATGGGAAATACTCACTTCATTTCCCTAGTCCTCAAGAGAGTTTTTCAGCAATAGACAGAATACCTTGATACGTTCGAGAATAAAAGGCAGAAAAACACATTCAAATCTTCCCTGTAAGGGCACGCTGTGTGCACACACGTGGGAGGGGAATTACCTTAGGATGTCTTCGGTGCTTATCGGGGCTCTCTGCGAGCCAATTAACTCTTAAATCCCTTTGGAAAAAAAAGAGGGGGAAAGGGTGACAGTATCACAGTCAATACCTTGATACGTTCGAGAATAAAAGGCAGAAAAACACATTCAAATCTTCCCTGTAAGGGCACGCTGTGTGCACACACGTGGGAGGGGAATTACCTTAGGATGGCAGATTAGTGAGCTGAAGTGGCACTAGGAGAAGCTTGCTGAGAAGCGGGACTGCTGTGGGGGATGTAGGAAGAAGGAAGATCTGCTGGTTTCGGGCAGGGGCAAACATTAGATCGGCGCAAATATTCTGGAAACAAGTCTGACTCGGCTGGTTGTCTTCAGGGAAACAGGGATGTTACCGCTTCTAAGTCACAAAAAGGGCTCCCCAGTTAATCAGCAGCCTGCTCATTAGTGTCGCTGGGTGTCAGTGGGCTGCTTGGAAGACATTTCAGCTGCCTAGGTTTCCTAAAGAAGTGTGTCCCAATTCAAGTCTTGCAATGATGCTTGGGCCTCTGTTTATGCTGGGTGAAGGTTAAAGGTGCTGATTTCAGGGTGTGAAAATTTCGTATATGCATTGATCTCTGAAAACCAAAGCCTTAGTTTTACTACTGAAATTAGCATAGAAGTTCCTATTTTTACAGCTGCCTGGGCATTAACAGAGAAAGAGTACAAAGGCAACTAACCTTTCCTTATATTCCAGATATCTAGCAAGGAAATTCTTCTGTCTGTGGGCAAGACAGGCATTTGGACGAGCTCTCCCTTCCAAAGCCAGGTAGATAAAATAACATAAATCAAGGGTGGGGGTTTTTGTGTGTTTTTTTTTTTTTGTTGTTTGTTTTTTGTTTTGTTTTTTTTTTTATGATTTAGTGCTGTACCATTGGGCTAAGAGAGTACTGGCTGCCAATAAAATATTTGGATGTCTTTTGAGATCACTTGAAGGTTTACTTTGAATACCCTTCTTGCTCCTGCTTTTTGTTTGTTTTTAGTAATCATGGTTAACCTTTACTTAACTAAATTCATAGGAATTGTGGTTGTCTTGATGAAGTTGAACTGTACTTGCATATAAATGATGGGCTGTGATTGTGATACCTGCTTTAAATGTAACGATTTTTCGAAGTTATAACTAGAGATAGGTCTTGAAATTCAGTTCATTTTACTTTTCTCGCTATTGTGCTTAATATGTCTCTAGATACGCTTTGTATCTGTCTGACTTTGAAATGCCTGTGGCGGATGATTCGTGCCTGTTGTTGGTGTTCTGGCAGTTACTGGGAACCGACACTTGGATACTCTTCTCTTGTTTTGCTTTCATTTGCGTGTTCGTTCTTGTTTGACCACCCGTTTGGGAACTGAAGCAGTTCCCAGTGGAAAGACCTGCATTTGTTAGAGTCAGAATAAGATCAGGCCCTTAGTTATCCGGTTTCCTGGTACTGTATCAAATATATGCTGGCTATGTCTGCCTTAGTTGGTAAGCGGAAGTTCTCCTGTGAACCTTACCATTCTTGTTATCCCGTGTACTGGGTCTGCACTGCTTTGGCTGTGTGTAAATTCAGGACAATGATTATTTTATTTTTTTCAAGAGGATGAGTGGAAATAAGTTTTATAAAGTTCAGCAAGTTACATAAGCAATAACTAATTGCCTTTTTAGATTTAAGAGTCCCCAGTTCTCCATAGCTTTTATTTGCAATGTTCTGTTAATGCACTAAGTAAAAAAAAATAACATATAGCTCATTTCTGTTTTCTTTTTCTTTTTTTTTTTCTTCTCTTCTGCTTGAGTGCTTGGAATGACTTAGCAACTTGGCTTGGGGTAGGTAGCTATGAATTGCAACTTGTGAGAGGATTCACGTGTTTCCCTGAGGGACCTCTAGGTGTTCTGGGCCTAATCCTGTTGTTACTACAGACATGACCAATTTCATTAAGCTAGTGGGATAGCTGTGATCAAAGGTTGTGAGTCTGGGCTTGTGTGCTTTTTGTTTGTTAGCTCGCGTGCTTTCATGGGTCCTTCTATTGTCCTTTTCTCCATCACAAATACAAAGAGATGAGAAATTTTCTGAAAGTATTTGTACTCCAGTTGATGAGATTTTCCGGTTCTTAGGCTGCTGCCCAGGTCATCTCGACCACATGGAAAAATGTTTGAGAGAATATTTAAAAAAAAAAAAGAAATTGCTTGATATAGTAGCTTATGACCGTTATTTTTAGTTAGGTGATCAAAATCCGAATTCCCTCATGGAGACCTTCCTATATTTGAATTTTTAGCTGTTCACAATTGAAATGTCAGTTGAAATGTAGCTTCACTTCTTACCTGGTCAGGTACTTGTTAATTAAATCTGGGTATGAAAGCAGAGACTGTTATACTGAGGTTAAAGAATTTGAAGGTCATATGTGACTCGTGAATCCATTTTGTGCAAGGCTTAGCATCCATTGGAAGGAGGAGGTACGTGAGCAGATGAACAGCTTCGTTTTTAGCATAGGTGATGTGCAACTAGCTGAAGGAGTTCTTAAGCCTATTTAAGCGTTCTTTGGGAAGATTTTACATTTGGGATGACTTAAGATCAGCATGCTGTTCCTAAGAACACAATGGAAATATCAAAGCATTATAAAATCTGAAGTAGCTTTTGTATTTATTTCTATACATAAAAATATTTTGTGTTAAAATAACAAAGAACGAAATTAGCAAGGAAATACACATATCGTTATTTATCAGCTGTGCTGGTTGTTTGAGTAAAGCACAGAACTGATGATAAAAGATGCGAGTTGTTCGTAGGTGTAAAGTCAGCTGGCACTCTGATATTTAGCAAGTCAGTTAACAACATCTGTCTTTCCTTCCTTGACTTTCTGTGAAGTATTTACAGTTAGTAAGCTGATTGCTTCTTGTCACGGTTCACAGAGTCTTGGAATAAAGTGTCACAGTGGGGTAGTGTTTTTAAATGCAATTAGATGCTGTTAGGCTAATCAGACAAGATTGGAAAAGAGGTAGCGTAATCTTCATTGAAACTGATTTGTGGTCAACCTGGAAACCTGTATGAAGTTTCCCATGTCCAAATCTTTCAACCATTTAGATGCTTTTATGACCAGAAGATTCTTCAGAAAACTTTTGGAGAGTGGAAGGAGTGGTGGACTGTTTGCAGAGAAAGGAAGCTCAGCCTCAGAGCAGACAGCCATTACAGGTTTGTGAAATGACTTCCTATTATCGTGTGTATATAGCAGTATGAGAAATGTTCCTTAGGTTCTGAAGGAGTTATTAATACCGGCAAGCAAGTTACATCAACAGTACCTCTAGGCCAAGAGCAATGTCTCCATTGCTTATTTTCATATTTTTCTCCACCCCCACCCCGCCTTTTTTTTTTTTGTTGCTGCTGTCTTAGGATGAAGTCAAAATTTCCTACCCAACGTATCTTTAGACTGCAACTGAACTTGAAAGAATCCTACTTCTAGGCATTGGTAGCTATTTCACTGAACGGTGCTTTTTTCGTTTTTCAGGCATTTACTCCATAATTTGATATTCAAGGCTTGGAGAGCCTATGTATGCCAGCAACAAGGAAAGAGGAACAAATATGATGTTGCAGAGTCTCATGGTAAGTGAAGCGATGGTAACTACCTTTACGTGGGGACATACTGAGATGGGAGTTTCCAAGGGAAATATTTACACAGAATCTCCGTCCCTCATACACGTTTGCACATTGACCTCCCGCGCCCCATGGAAGCGTAACGCTTCTGGGTACAGATGGTTGTCTGTCTGGAGCTGGCAGGGGGGTTCCGTTTGATGCACTGCTGTGTAGCTATATAGGTATTTCGGGATGCCAGTGAATAAGCTTAAGGGCCTCTCCATCTGCTCTGGATTGTGTTGCTTGGTTTTGAGGCGTGGCTTGGTTGTTTTTCTGTGGTTTTTTTGTTTCGTTTTTTTTCACTTTATCACAATATGTGTTCAAATAGATATTTTTTATAGAATGTGTTATTGGAATTCTCTATCGGCTGTGAGTATAGAAATTAGATAATAATCCCCTGTGGTATTAACTGCACATATTTTATCTGTATTCACTGTTCCTTCCAGCTTGTGTCTTGCAACTAAAAAGAAGCCCAAGCTTTTGAAGTGCCCCTTGTCTTATGGTATAGATTCTTTGTTCTGCAGTGGATTTGTCCTACTGATGAAGTTGCCTGTGTTGGTTGCAACTTCCTTTGGTTTCAGGGAATATCTCACCCACTTTTAAAGATGATATTGCGGTTTTGTTCTGTGCCGATTTGCAAAATAAGTTAACTGGTCTCTTTGCATATGAATATAGCCTCAGAACATTACATAGACTGGCACGTTTGGAAACAAACTGATAGGCTGTCTAGATTTCCTTTCTTACTGAGTGAGGCCAGAGTACTTACAGAAGCAGCTGTGTGTTACTTAGTCAAAAAGCTAGAAAAGTGACCCGTTTTAAGGCAGGTTAATACCTGAGTCACCAGATCACAAGGAAATCTTAAAAAAATAATATG
The DNA here is from genome assembly GCF_047370975.1 of Nipponia nippon. Lineage (NCBI taxonomy): Eukaryota > Metazoa > Chordata > Aves > Pelecaniformes > Threskiornithidae > Nipponia > Nipponia nippon. The sequence continues at coordinate 1,567,726 of NW_028262348.1, read as the reverse complement.
GTGGTTTTCTTAGTGTAATTGTGAAGTGGCATAAAATCAGTGATGTTTTTTCTAATAACTTTGCTTCAATAGTGTCAGTTCTGACAAGCCAGACTGTTGTGAGGAGAAAGTGCAGTGCGCTGCATAAAGTGGTAAACTGGAATTTGTGACACCACTTCTGTTTTTAGCTGCGTGACCAGTCTGCTAAATAAACTTGACTTGTTTCTGGTTGATTTCTCTTGTAATAGAGAATAACTCTTGAAAAGTTCCTGATGAACCTGATGAACTTCTTTTTTTAAAACGAGCCAAAGAAAATCCTGCAATCCTTACCCAGTAAGGTTGTTATGCCGAATATTGTTATACAATTATATACCCTGTAAGCACCGAAGACAAAGCAATGCCATTGTCTGATAATTCACGCCGCTCTGAACAAGCGGCACGATGCTGTCAGCGTTTCAGAGGTCCTTGTCAGTGGGACACTCTCAGCCGGGGTGGATGGGTGGATGGCCGCGGCTCTGGTGGCTGTTGTTTCAGGGTTTCCCACGAGGTGTCACTGCGGGTTGAGGGGACTGGAGGTCGGGGACAAGCGGTGTTAGGGAATGGTTAAAAAATGCCAGATTCTTGCATGAACTTAAGATGCCGTAATTCTTTTGTTGTGCACAGCGAAGAAGCAAAAATTGCTCAGGACCTGGCAGCACTGGCTGGTTTATGTTGAGGTTCAAAGGACCAAACATGGGATGCAGTCTATGGCACTGGCATTCAGGGAAAGAAGCTGTTTGCGGTAAGAATGGAGTGGAAGCAGGCAGAGAGGCACTGACCACAATGCCATGGCTTTTTACCTGTGTTCTGTTATCTTTTCCTGCGGTGACTTTGTTCCATGTTCGAGGGTTTTTTTGTTGTTTGTTTGTTTTTTTTTTTTCTTTTTGAGGTGTGTGTGTCTGAATTCTTCTGGTATGCCCATGGACTGTGAATTTAAAAGATTGTTGTTCATACATTTTTCCAGTGAGAGAATGGTGATTTCTTGCACCAAACTATGGAACCTGCATTTGAACATGTCTGTAACATTGTTTTGGCAGCATATCATGGGCAGTGTGGAGAAGACGACACTACCAGAACGGCACTGGATGTAAAATGAATATTTTGGCTCTGCAGCATTGGGCCCAGAGCCTGCAATTTCGAGTAAGTCCCAGGAACTTCAGCTACTACCATTTCTAATGTTTAAGTTGCATGCACATGTGACCAATGTTGCAGATTAATAAAAAATAGGCCTTATACTCATTTGCTTTGCAAATTGCAGTACTTCTGATGGAAGAACATATTAGGACATGAGGAAATGGGATGAAGCTGCATCAGGGGAAGTTCAGACTGGTCATTAGGAAAGGCTCTTCACTGAGAGGGTGGTCGGTCCCTGGACCAGGCTCCCCAGGGACGTGGGCACGGCACCAAGTCTGTCAGAGTTCAAGGAGCATCTGGACGACGCACTTAGTCGTATGATTTAGTTTTAAGTAGTCCTGTGAGGGGCAGGGAGTTGGACTCTATGATCCTTATGGGTCCCTTCCAACTCGTGATATTCTGTGACTCTCTGAAGAAGGTCAAAACTTTTTTTTTTTTCCCAACAAAAATTTCTTTACAAGAAATCTAGGCAAAGCAAACTGGATCCATGTCTTGTATTTGCTAGGAAGCAGACTGTCCAAAGGAATGATTACTGTCTTACACAGTGCTTGATGGCAGTGAAAGTATCAGAGTTCTCTCCACCAGAGAAACTAGCCACAGGTAAATAAGAGGTAAAAGAAAACAGGTGTGTGAGTTTGCAGCTGTGGCATTTTGAGCAGGGCATGAAGGGTAGTTGCATCTGGCTCTCTAGAATGCCAAACTCCACAGAGGACCAGTCCACTGTCCCGTTAGGAGGCAAGATAGCACTGGTCAGCTGTTTGACAGCACCCTGCCTCCTTGTAAGACAACATTTCTTATATCCTAATGGATTTCTGTGAGCATGTTTAACTCCATTTTGGGGTAAGAAAGTACAATCCAGCATTTCATTATCTTGAGAGGTTGTCAGCTCCTTCAGTAAATTGTTCAGCTTAGCTGAAGTGAAAACAGCATGGTTTTCTTTCTTGCACTGCAACTGTGGCTTTTTGTCCATTTCATTAAAAACAGATGATGGTATTTACTTTGGTCTGTGCTGTAAGATGGCAACACTGCCCGTTTGAGGCCAGTATTCTGCTAAGGAGATAAACTCGTGACTTGGGAAATCTTATCCTATCTCAAGGTGTGATTCTCTTTTATATGAAAATAACTCTGTCTGGAAGAAAGCCTGTTGTCCAAAAAGGTATTATTTTGGCCTTTTAATGGAAAAAGTGCGGAAGTAGCGAAATGAGGAAAAAAAGTTCGATATTGACATTCTTTGTCTGTGACTTTTTCTCTGCTGACATTCCTGTGGCATTTGTTTGTTTGTTTTTTGTTTGTTGCGGTTTTTACCTTTAGATCTTAACATGGAATTTCCTATTGCCTGTGTGTTCTTCTTCTTCTCTTCTTTTTTCTACTTCCTTAATCTTATCTGCTTTTTCCCCTTACTGCCCTCCCTCCTCAATTGTTCTTGTCAGGCTTGGTTGCAGTGGCGAGAGCTGTATTTATGCAGCCAGAATGACAAGGAGAAGGAGACTAGAGCAATAACTCACCATCGGCACTGGGAATTGAAGAGATGTGTGGAAGCATGGCTGGGATACTTAAACCTCCACAGAGCAAAGAAACTTCAAAATGGTGAGTGAAAGTGGTGAGTTAGGACAGAACGGGGCTCAGCGCCTTTGCTTAGGGCACAGTGATGGCTTTTTCTGTTCTGGGAGACGCTGCAATGTTTTTGCTTGCTCAACAGATGCTGAGGTGCAACTTGGACTGTACAGTGTTACAGGCCTGGCTAGCTAAGGGTATATACTGAACTGTCAGGAAGATCACCTGCTTTCCATGTGGTTTAAAAGAAAATGCTTTACAGTTCCTGTGATGAAAACTTGCACATTGCGTAATATATTCTGACTGAGATATCTGTGAGAAGGACGTATTCAGGACTATTATCAGTCAATCTGCACGTGGATTTTCTTGGTAATCAGACAAATCATAACTCATACAGGATGGTAAAGATTATTACACCAGTTCTTTTGTTTCTTCCCTTGAAGCCGCTGGAATGAGTTCAAATATTTGTGTGAATTCCCTGTTGATCAGTGGTAGTGGAAAAGAATCCAGCTTGGATATCTGGGAGCTAGTGATAGGAGTATGCTGAAATGTAAGCAAGCTTGTGTATGTTGAACAAGTGACGCAGTGTTTTAACTTCCCCTTCTTAAGTCAGTACAATATGTTACTGCATTAAAACAGAAAGAATATAGTCCATAGCTGAGTGTTACTGTCAATTCTTAGCACCATTTTTCAGTGTTAGAGCTTCCGTCACTTCAGAACCAGTGGCTTAAATGTAATGGTCTCATCTGATACAAGTGAGCCCAGGACGGGACAAGTCATGAGTAATTTGTGTGTGTGTTTTCTAGAGCTGGCCCAAGAGCACCACCGAAGCAGGGTAGTCCGGCAGTGTTTCTCTGATTGGCGGCTGTCATGGGAGTGCAGGAGAAGAATGCATGCTCACCGAAAGGACATTGAAAAACTAGCAGCAAGGATTGCCTTATGGAGAGTCTTTGCACGCTGGAAGCATTGTATCCAGTCTGTATTTAGTCCCGAGCAGGGACGGGTTAAAAGCACTCCCACGGACGAAAGAGCCAGTTAATAAGCAGGAATGTTGTGCAGTAGCGTGGGTGACAACAAACATGTTATCATTAGAAAGATGTATGTAAGGCCATACTAACAATTAATAAAACTGTTGCAATTACAGTGTGTTAGCCTGTTGACAGCTAAGAGCCTGCAGAAGATAACTTAAGGTTGGGGAGGAATTCCTTACTTAACAGTGAATCAGAAATTTATTGTGATAAGCCAGCAAAATCTAAAAAATTGACTGTAATCAGAACTTGCGCAGGTAGCAGTGCTGGGAATTCGAATATTGGAGCAAATGTAGATGGAGAGCTAGCGCCCCTCTGTGGGAGAAGGTCGTGTGTATATTTATCAGGATGGATGTTTCTGTGTGAAAGATGCTTTAACTCAGTGACAGATGTTGTGCTGTGTGTGGAAGAAACTCGACAGTGTGAGCTGGCTGAAAACCGCTACAAGCATCATCTGCTGGTAAGAGCCACCCTTACGCGTCAGGTGGAAGGGGCTGCGGAGGGAACTCGAATACTGCTGACTGGCAGGGTGCCTCTAATACTGCCAGTGGGGTTGGGGGTTAAGCGGGGGATGTACTGTTTGGATTGGGTGTCAGGTTTCTAAATTCCAGCTATTCTGGAATTTGCCAGTTGAATCCAAATGGGGAAGCTGTGCTGCTCTCCAGAGTAGTCTTCCAGTTGGGAAACTGGTGAAGTAGCAGATTAATGTTGATGGTATTGGGCTACCACGCTCCCTGGCCATTTCACCATGAGATTGCATTTTCCCCTTCATTTTCCCTGATTTTTTTTTTTTCCCCCAAATGTTTCAGTCTGCTTACACTGCTTTGCTATAAGAATTACTTTTTCCCCTCTGTGATAATGCATACTTGCTTCTTTTCACATGAGTCCAAAGATAGCTTATTGCATATGCAGGTAGTTCAGTAAGCGTCTTTTTTTTTTTTAAAAAAAAAAAAAAGCTAAATCCTTGAAGGCTGGCTGTAAGGTGGGCACAAGCAAGCCTCCAGCTTTTTCAGAACTGAATTATTTTCAAATGTGGATCAGTCCTGATCATCAAAAGAATGGCAATAAACCTGTTTGAATCATAGATTGAAAACATAAGTGACTATAAGAGCACTTTAAGGCAGGATGCTCTCATAATGCTATTTACCATGTTCATCCCTGAATCGAAGTATTGTGGGGTTGTAGACCAAAACACCTTGTGCAGAGGAGACCTGAAAGGGAAGTGGATCCTTTCTGGTTTTGATAAGGAGCAAGTTATGAGTCTTGAACTGAAGGAGGAGATAGATCGGGAAAGGACTTGGGTAGTGGTGTTGATAGCCGGATAAGGAGTTAGATGCCTCGCAATAAAACCCTGGGAAAGCGGAAGGTGATTTTAGTTTAGCTGGAGAAGTGACAGTTTGTGAGAGGAAATTGATTTATGGCTTTGATGACAAATTCCTAAATCTTAGCTATTGCAAGGAGTAGCATCAAACGTAGATTGTCTGTAAGGAACAGCCAGTTCTAAAGTAAATCAGTGCTGGCTGATTTGGATTACATGAAAGTTGCATACATTTCTTATTGTTACAGAAACTTGGGTTTAAGGGTCTTCGGCAGAATGTCATGAACACTCGTCTTCAGCAAATGAGAAAAAATCTGTCATACCGTCAGCATCAAGTTACAGTGAGTTTGACTTTTTTTGGTTCTTGTGTTAGCTTTTCTTGAGCTGTCCTATTGGCTTCCCCTTTCACCTACAAAATACTTTTTTATTAAATCAGTGGCTTTGTTCCTAAATACTAATAGCCACAGAAAATCTCCTGTGTAAGTCAACTGTCAGTCTTAGATATGTTATTTTAGTTTTCTATTTTCCTATGTTTATGGTGACTTTTTCTTTCACCAGAAAAATTCATAGCAGGTTATAAAGCAAGTTTGGTATATGAAGCAGTGCAGGAGGCAACCATTGCAGCATGCAGTTTCAGTAGGACATTTAATAGTTTCTTTCTTCGCATTCTTCTTCTCCCTTGATATCTATGATTTTTCATGTCTTTGTTGTGTTGTTTCAGGTGCTGCAGAAGTTCTGGAACCGTTGGAAGTCCCGTTTGGAAGAGAAGGAGGAAGAACAGCAGCAGGCCTTAACATCAGTGGCTCATGCCCGTTACAGGTACGCAGAGAAATATTAATATAAGTTTATACAAATGTGGGATTTGTGAGCCTTTGGTTCTCTTTTAAAATCTGGTAATACCTTTGGGGGCGTGACCATCCTGATGCCAATTGCTCTTATATTTTCTATGAATAATGGACAATTGACATCTCCTGCTTCTCTGTGAAATGTGAGAGGGAGATTGATTAAGCCCAGCCCTGAGGCTTGTTTACATTTAAGAGCTGGACGTTTTACTGGTAAGAGCAGTAGGTTGCAGCATGAGCATGGACAAAGCTCAAAACGCTTGCTTCTGCTTTACTCTGAGGAGGAGCGGGGGGAGTTGATGGCTCATGTATGCTACTTCTGCTGCTAGAGGTACTCTAAGAGTAAAGGTAAGGCTTTTTTGTAGAAGCTAAATTTATTTAGTCCTAGGAATAAGTCAACATTAACAAAGCAGCCAGAAAGCTTTTAAATTTGACCTGTGGAGTTTGGTGGGGAGTACGTTTGTTACAACGAAGTGGAAAGGGTATATATTTGATTCTTACACTTCCTCTGTCTCTTGGTTCTTAACGCTGCTTTCAGTTGGTTCCAAAACTGCAGGACGTGCAAATACTCCAAACTTTGTTGCCTTGGAACTGTCTTGATTTTTGGGTGAAGCTTAGCAGGAGAGAATGGGACCTCTACAAGACAGGTCTGTGCTACTCAGTACTGCACGCTGTACTCTACAGTCCTCAGATCCTGGGGCTAGAGTTGAAACTGAAAACGCTTCAACCACAATATTACGGTGTTGCTCTCAAACAAATGAAACCTGTTGAGACCTCACCATGTTAGTATATTAGTGCAACGAGCCACGTAGAGTTGCTTGATTTAAATTAAAATTAAAATTAAATTTAAAGGGAGGAAGGGAAGCTTCATTCTGCTGTGCAAGCTTGTGTGATGTTCTTTATCAGCTTAGCACAGCCTGCATTCAGAAAGATACTTGACTTTACTACAGCTCAGAGAACTACCTTGCGGCCTAATCAGTATCTTCTACTCAATAAAATTTCTCTCTCATTTCTTTTAATCCTTCCAGCAGAATTGGCTTTAAGTATTAAAATTTTCTTGATTAAGAGAGGCTAATACTACAAGAGTGAATGATATACTTGGTACTGAGTTAGAGTTCATTCTTGTCTTATTTTCCAGGCATAATTATTGCACAAATCTCTCAAATTGCCTGATGGCTTGGCATCAGGATCACTTTGTTTTTGCTCAGAGGTCACTGAAGAAATAAGAAATATTACTCTGGTTACCTGTCTTACAGTCAGTTGCAGTATGTGCAGTTAGATTCAACATGAAACAAACAAGCTGTGACTGTAAGCTTTAATTTTGGCTCCAAGACCAGTGTGAACTCACAGGAAAAGAACCTGGACTCAAAATGATGATACTGGCTGTGTTTCACATCTGCAGTTATGCAAAAATAAATCTACTACAACTGCTGGAGTTACTGTAATCTAAGTTTGCAGTGTGAAATTGAGTGAAATTACTGGGAATCTTTCTTCTTTAGAGGTGCACGATATTTCTGTTTTCTATTAAAGTAAATGGATGCTATGGGTTCTCATCACCTCTTAAAATTCAACCACTAGCCTTTGTCTCAGAGTAATGATGTATCTTACTAACTACTTCTACTGGCATATTATGGAGGCACAGACATGCACAAGAGTGTGTACTTGTTCTTTGTGGAAATCAGTGGTGGGAAATACTGATTGAGAGAGAAAAAAAAGAGTATTTGCCTTTTTTGAGATGCCTTAAAGGCCTTGCCTGGGCTTGTATTCTACCCATGGTTCAGTGCTGACTCTTCAGGTAGTTATGATTTACGATGCTATTAAAACCTATTTCCCATTTTCTGTATTAGAATACTAAAGGAAGGAAAAATTTGCTTTCCTGGGGAAAGGGTATGTTTGGAAATATGCTTTTACAGTGAGTCCCCTCCTTGGGACACTTTTTCCTGTGTAAGTTGAGAGAAAAAAATGTTCTTTAACATTAAATCTTCTTTCCGAGTAGACGTGGGACCTTGCACCTTTCATTGGCAGAGGCTGGTCACGCCCTGTGTTCTAGACTTATACCTTTCTGTCATCAGAAGCCTGGCTTCACAGTTGAAAAGCAAGCTGCAGAAAGTCTGGTTTGCCTTGGATATTGGCTTGCTTTTGGGGACATTCACAAATAGGCTGGGAGGGCAGGCTGAGTGGCGAGGGCAGCTGCGTTTCTGCAAGCAATGAAGAGTTTTTCCAACTGGTGTGAGAGTGCAGCTGTGGTGCATTAGCTTACCCTCTGGAGACACGGAGAGAGGAAAGGCTCAAAGGCTCGGGAGGTTAAGCTCAGTGAAGATGAGTTGCAGCATGCAACTGCTGCAATGTAACTTACGCCTCCATCACCAGGGAAGGGGTGAACAGATGGTTCGGAGGCTCTCATGGGCTCTGTAGCCATACCTTGATTCCATGGGTCAGGAATGTTTTTGTGTGCAATCTTTTCTCTTTAGAAAGAGTATAAACGAAGTCCTGTTTCCTGAACACAACAGAAAAAATTATAAGAAGTGTGTTCTTTGTTCAGAGGTCTGGCGCTGCTTTCCAGCCAGACCTAAGTCAAACTTTCAAGGCAGCTTGCCAGAACTCAGCTTCCCTGTTGGTCTCTGACGCACACGCGTGCTGTCTCGCAAGTCAGTGCCCCGACTGCTGTGTCTGGTGGTAAGGCCTAGGAGATGATACCCCAGAAGAGCCATCAGTCAAGACTGGTGACTGCCTACAGATCAAAGACTCTTGCTGACAACTCCCAGTACCCTCCAGGAAGACTTATTAACTCATGTCGTTTACCAGCCTATAAACTTGTAATGAGCTGTAACAGTTACCTGCTGAAAATTCCTTGGTAAGAATCCAAAAGATCTTCTAGGCCTCTTTAGACTAGAGAAGAGCTGCGACTTGCTGACAGTCTAATTAGTGCACCCACCTGACTGAGTTCTGGAAATACCTGATGTAGTTTGAACTGGATGCTGTTTCCACTAGGGTGTAGCTCAGACTTCTGGACTGGGACGTTTCTGCCGTATGCTTGTTCTGTGTGAGAGATGTGTAGTGCTCAATCACAAATATATATTAATTGCATTTTTGGGATACGGTTTGGTAATGACTCTTGTGCATCCCTGGGGAGGAGACAGGCTAGCAAGTATTATCTTCATCTAGAGAGAGAGAAGCTTTGATAATGAGGGCAACTAACCTGACCTTGTTCATAAAAGAAGGCTTCAGTAGAATCCCTTCAGTGTTGAGATCAGACCATGCTGCTCTTCCTTGTTATAACTTTTTTCAAGTCCTATTACAATGTTTGTTTGGGTGGTTTTTTTGTTGTTTAAAAAAGTAGAGTAGGATTTTCAAAATATTTCCAAGGGAGGAGGGAATGGACTATATTTACAGTAGAGAAGAAATGAAGAGTTCTTTTTTTTTTTTCTCTGTGTGTGTTTGTAAATAAAATAAATTTTTTGGTCAGAAGTCGGAACAATCTTTTGAATGATCTGAATGAAAGCAGGGAGTTCTAATAACTTCAGAAAATTCATTTGTCTTGTCTCATGTATGCTGGGTAAGATTTCTCTCCTGCGCTGACATTTTCCCTTTTTGCTTGCAGGAGGGTGTTGATGAGACGGGTATTTGACACATGGTTGCTGAAGGCGTGCAAGCAGCAAGAATACCGAATGGGAGAGAAGAGGGTAAATGTAACTCTTCTACCCTGCCTCGCTTAGGAAATAGAGGGGACGATTTCTTAATCACTGTCTGTGAACATCAGTTAGCACGAGATGGACTTGGGTGTTGTAAATTCCCTTCTCCCTGGTGGGGGATCAAGTCAGGGGAAACAGATTACGACCAATATTTACCAATGACGTTTTTTAAGTTAAGCTGGCATTATTAGCGGATAACTATTCACGCAGTTCATTTGCTTATTCCCTCACCCAGTAACCGCATGTGTGCTCTCTCTCTCACGCTCTTGTCTGTTTCATAGTTACCTGGTTGAAACAACAATAGTAATAAAGAGCCAACCCCAACCTATTTAAGAAGTGCAGGGTTGCACTGACAAACTAGTTGCTTCTTGGTAGGTGTCCGGAAAGTCCCTTGGGGGGTCCTTCATTTCCTAAGATGTATATATAATCCTGTAGTCTTTATATATAACAGCCACGGCCTTCTTTTATGTGGTCTGAGTTACACAGCTCATAGTTGATGGCAGCGTGTGCGGGTGGCCTTGTGCAGATATGGCTGACTCCTGGTGTTCTGAGATTATCAGTTCTTGCAAATTCAACAGGACTGGTTTCTGGAGCTTATCGGTTCTTGGGAGTCTTTCACATGCCACTTATCAGCTTGTATTTTTCCTCTTTGGCCTGCTGTTTTCTGATAACAGTTTCTCCATCCACATGCATGTAGGTACCTGTAGAACACATTCACATAAATCGCAGCAAAGGGGCTTTGATGACATGTGTCCGTTGTTCAATGTGAGAAGAGGAAAACAAATGTTGGACAGTTCTGTGCGTGTCACCTTTAAGGAATTGCCTTCTGTTGTTTGTAACTGGCCTGTGTCATGAATTCATTGCCACCTTCTTTCCATTATAGGCTGTACTTCATTTTGAAAGGCAACTATTGCATCGTTTCTGGTGCTTCTGGTGTAGCAGAACAGCTGCACGTTTGGAGGAGCAAGAGGCCCTGGGTCGTGCAAGAGATCACTACAGTAACCTGCTGCTGCTAAAGGCTTTCTGTCTGTGGAAGCAAAATACTCAGGAGAGAACAACAGAGTAAGAAGTTTTTTTAATAGGGAGAATTATTTGGATTGGCCCTTCAGTGGCCTACTTCTGACAAAGCAGCATTTAATTCCTAGTGACTCTGACTCCTTGTTTGTGCTTTAGAATCTGCTGGTAACTGACTTACTGAAAATAGCAAGTGTGAACTCATGCCTGTGCTAGAGGGTGGATTGCATAGTAGGAGAAATAATTAAATTATTTTTCCTGTAGGAGGCTCAAGGAGATGCAAGCCTTAAGATTTCACTATTCAAAGTGTCTGCAGCAGACTTGGAACAAGTGGAGGGAGGTGAGAGAGTTAACAGATGGGGAAGAGCTTGAATCCTTTTTGTTATGTTCAGATTGCTTCTATCCATGTGGTTAGAAATTAAACTGTTTATTTTAAACACTTGTCATTCCTAAGCTCTCCTCCCTTTCCAGGTGAATAAAACCAGTTCAGTGTGGGTGGAACAGGAATTGTGTAGGGAGGAGGGGAAGTTCTTTGACTTCTCGTTCACTTGTCCAGGTATATTGAGAATGGGACTGTAGTTCAGGAGACTTACCTGGGAACGTAAGCAGAGTTAATGTGATGAAGTTGCCTCTCGCCAGTGCTGTGTATGTCCTTCTCAAAACTTTACTTAAGTTAGAAGTTTGCAGCAAGGCCATGGTGTGTGGTCTGTAGTTGTGTACAGGTCGTAGCAAGCCCTGTCAGATGGCACTTCACTTTATGCTGGGCCTTTTCCTTACCACCATGGGGGGTACCAAATGTGCCTTGCAGCATGTCTCGAGAATCTATAAGAAATTTTGGAGTTGATACTAGTCTGTTGGTCTGGAACTGCTAACTTGAGTGAATTGCATCAGTCTTCAAGAGGATTCCTAAAAAGGGCAGAGAAAAAAAAAGCCTCAACTAGGCCTTTTGGAGGAATAGCAGAGTGCAGCACCCGTTTGAGTGAGAACCTTTTATAGCAAGATAAAGGATTGATGTTTCCCCGGAGACTGGGGATGCTCCTTTTCCCTCTGCTCTCTGCCATTGCCTGTTTTCCCTCTGTCATGTATATATCTCTCTTTTTTCTTTTTTTTTTTTTCCCCCTCTTCCCTCCCACCTTATAGTATGTGGGACATCAACGTGAGAAATGGAGGAAGTTGATGGAAGCAGACGTGCACTATCGGCACACGTTACTGGGCAAGACCTTGGCAGCCTGGAAGGTAGGAGGGAATGTCCTTTTCTTTGTGGGACCTGTCTGCGTGTGCCTAAGTGTTTCAGTGAGAACTGAAGAGCTGCCACGTTGTTTCACTCTAGGCGCTTACACACCAAGCGTGCAAGGTAGAATGGAGGCTATTGCAGATAGGGTTGTATAAGCTCTAGCATTGCTTCTTGGAGAGAAAGAACCCATGTAATCTTGTGGCTTTGGTGAAGGGTATATAATAGCTGGCATTAACTAGTGTGTAATGACTGTTCATCTCGGAAAAACAACATTCGATTTCCGTTATTTTCTATAACCTCATTTTTGTTCTCTATGTTCTACTGCCGCTACTAAGAGTTTCCACAAGTCTTCTCTCCTCAGAGATGCTGGCAGTTACGGGAAATTTTACCTCTCTCTGCTTTTCTTGCAGAGTTACCAACATAACATACGGTGCATTCTGTACCAAGTAGCTGAAAAGGAGAAACAGCACACTAGACTACTGCTTCGGTAAGCCTATGTTTCCTTGTGCAGCGTGAGAGAAGTGACTGCACTGCAGTCAAATTACTCTTTTTCTTTCACTGCCGCCGTTGTAAATGTTTGAGTATTCAGTGCTGGGAATTGACTCTGCCGTGCATTGCTATTTCTGTGCAGGTCATGTAGCTAAAAGAAGTCAGCCTCTTCCTGGATTGCCATCTGTTTTGCTTTAACTTTTTTTTAATCTGTTGTTAGTCCCATGAGAGACAGCAGACAGCAAACTGTATCATTCCCTGCAGTGCATGGATTCTGGCTGCTGTGACATTAAAGCAGCCTGGAAGATATAGAGGCTGTCTTGCATTATAGTGAGGAGAGCAATTAAAGATAATATCACTTTGTATTGGTTGTAGTTGCTTTAGTTCCACCTACCTCATTTGTTTTTAGTGCTATACAACTTGAGTCACTTGCAGAGCCCGACTGACTCAGCTTAAGATGCTGAGGGTGTGTTCTTATTTTGTGCTGCCTTCTCTTCAGCAGAGACCTGAAGGGTCAGAAGTTGATTTGCAAGACTGAATTTATAGAGGCAGCTGGTTTTGGTTCCCCTGCAAGTGGGAAGGTACCAAATGAACAAGTGAGAATCATTCTTAATGGGTTTTGTTTGTTTTTTAATTTTTTGTACATTTTATCTTCAGGCAGCTTCTGTGTACGTGGAGAGAAAATGCTCTTGCTCTTATACGTGAAGCTAAGGCAACTACTCGGGCAGATGAGCACTACAGGAGAGCGATCCTGTCGAAGGTAGGGTCTGTATAGCAGACACCAAGGTCCCAGTACAGATGCTAGTTCAGGCAGGGGTCAGGTAATGCAATTAGAAGGACCAAAAACTTCATCTAAGAGCCACTACTAAGAAAGGTCTAAAAAGTGGGAGTCCCATCTTATTTTTACACACATCTCTGAAACTGTTGTCTCTGAGTGAGTTAATGGTTTTTCTTCTTCCTTCCTTTCCTAGAAGGAAGGGAAAAACAGTAGTATGATACAGCATAGTACTATTATCTGGGAGGAGGGGTGGGCAGGTGGATGGAGGGACAGAAAAGAATGCCTTGAAAAATGCCGGGGGGACCCTCTGAAATACGGCTGTGTTTAATTTGTAGGAAATTTGCACTGTCTTGCTGAGCTTTATGTGAAAAATGAAATGGAAATGGTTATGGTACCAGCAATGCTTACGTTGCTTCCCTTCCAAAGAACACTGCGATGTCAGTCTGTAGCCTGACTCGTTTGCGTTATATCTTTAGGTGTTGCTACGGTGGAGATACACTGCCTCACTACAAGTGTATTACCGTCAGCAGAAGATGACAGCTGTGATGGAGGCTAGAAAACATTTGGATATAGGTGAGCTGATGGAGATATTAAACTCTCAAAAGACTTAGCTATCTGCGTGTGATCCTCAGAAAGACATGGCTTAGTTAGCCAGCCTTTTGTGTCATCTGTACAGATGACATGACTGAATGGTCTATTACACCTACAAAGGATGTCCCATAGCATGGGGAATGACTTGGGACTCCAGTGATCTGTTGAAGGCTTCTTGTGTGACTTTCGCTTCTCTATTGGTTTCTTGTCTATGTAAGGGATGGTAACACTTCCTCAAAGGAATTTTCCATTACTAGCTTTGAGAAGCTCAGACATCTCTGTTTTGAAGGCAGTGCAAGTAATCTTATCAATTACTGCTTCAATCTTTCTCTAGTAATTAATACAGAAAGGCCCTTAAACTCTGCAAGCGTTTTCATGGTACCAGCCACGTCCTTGACATGAGGACTCTGAAGCACAAAGAGGGCAAATAATTTTCTAAAGATTATAAAGAATGTTGATGGCAGCAGGGAGGACTTGCAAGTCATGGCTCACTGTCCGTTACCTGAAGTGTTTCTCAATCCTTCTTCCTAGTGCTGAGTACTGTCAGTGCTGAGTATTGTTAGCGTTAAGTATTGCTAAAACAGTCTGGAAGAGTAGCTGATCGCTTGATACTCTCTGAGATTCTCCCCTTTTGGTACATGAGTTAATTTATCTTCTCCTTACAGTGCGTTTACAGACCCTGTTTCTTCACTGGAAGGAATTAACTAGGGAGTCTCTGATGCTGAGGGCTCAGCAGCACAGGGCAGTACAGCACCGCCAGCAGCACCTACTTCAGAAGTACCTGGTGAAATGGAAGAAATACCATCAGCAATGCCTTGGGAAAGTGGTGAGAAGGATCAGCAGCCTCCCCAGCCAAGTTGTGGGTGTGGAGGAGCAGGCCGTGTCCCTGGTGAAGGGAATGGTAGTCTTGGCTGAGGAGGACCATGACAGCCTTGTGCGTTGAGGAGGAAGGAACATGCCTGTGCTTTGCCTGAAGAACCTTTGGTAGAACTAATAGACTTCACAAGAGATGACAAGCTGGGTTTGCCATGTGTGGGATCGTTTACTGTTAATGAAATCCTTGCTGGGCTCATAGCTATTTGCAAACGGGGTTACAGCATAGGGCACTCGATACAGAGGGTGGCCTCAACAGAACAAAGGGAGGGTGATAAAGGCTGTTTGGTACCTGTTCTGCTCTAGCAGCATTTGGCTCAGATAAGTGGGGTTTGTCTGTAAATGACTCACTGTTTTGGTTGCCTTACAGCTACTACAGAGACAGGGAGATCAGCTAATGACTCGTAGACTTTGCTCTGCTTCCTTCTCTTGCTGGAAGACACGGGTAAGGAGTTGTCCCCTGGGTAGGTATCTAGCTCCTTGCTGATACTTATCCCTTCTTCTCCTTTGTATTCCATTTACACATGAGGATGAAAAAAATTTATTTAAATGTTTTCTGGACTGTGGGTTCCACTAGCGCAAGAGACACCTTGCCATATACTGGGTGAACTGAGTGGGTTGTTCTGCTATGGCTCCGCCAGCACTTCCTGTTTGGTTGAGGCTCTGGCTAGCGTTTCTGGTGTGGGGCATGCAAACTCCTAGCCTGGTTGCTGTGCAATTTTTTTCCCCTGATAGCTGTTGCAGCAGCAATGGGAAAGGCGGAAGACGGTGCAAGCGTTGTGGCATTGGTCCCTTTCATTGCAGAGGAAGGTAAGAGTGTGGGGGGGGGGGTCAGGGCAGATAAGTGAATTTGCAGATGTGCAGATCACGTTCAGATTTGACTGCAATCAGCAGAGCGCACAATAAATATCTGTTTCCTTTCATCTTTGGGGTGCTATATGTTATTTTAGGATGCTGGAAAACTGTCACTAAATCCTCTTACCAGATTAAAAAATTTGCACATGTTTTTCCCCATCCAGCCTCAGCTGACTTAAATCCCTGTCCCTTTGTCCTTGTGGTAGTGTCCTGCTGTTGCTGTAGCTCTGCCTGTTGCTATCCCGTGGAAGGGAACGTATTCCTGTCTGCAGGGGGAGTCCCTGTCTTTGTAACACTCGCAGCTGTCTGCTCTTCCCGTTGTAGGTATTTGATGCTTGGCTCAGATTTGCCGAGGGGCAACAGCAGAAGAAAGATCGCATTGAAAAAGCCACAGGAGTGTACCATGCTACTGTTCTGAGAGAAGGTGTAACCCAGGTCTTGAGATACACCGCTGGTGTGAAACAGCGGGGGGGACAGCTCCGAGCCCAGCGCCAGCTGAGGGTGAGACAAGCAATCGCTCGGATACATCCAGGACTGGTCTGCTCTGATCTGCTCTGTGTGTGTGTGTGTGTATGTATGTATCTAGGAGCCCTGCATCTCGGCTCTTTTTTGGATCTGACATACGCTTTTGCCCGTGGTTTAAAGCAAAACACCCTGTCCTTTCATTCAGCTGAGACTAGAGCACTTCAGACTTGTGTTGCTAATTGGGAACCTTTCTTAGCGAAGCTATTTCAAAACTGGCCAATTCCTACCATAGACAATACAGCTGGATGAAACCTTTGCCTGTGGGTAGGGTCTGGGCTCTAAAGTCTGTGCTAGAGCAAAGAATTAGAGGCTGCAGCTAATCCTGTCTTAGCTTTAGCACCACTTATACCTTCAAATACGGGCTAGTGTCACTTCTGCCTTTGAGTGTCAGCCCAGCCCTGTGCGTGGAAAGGAAGACAGGGATGCTTGTATTGATTGGTCTCCTCCTGCTCCTGGGCAGCTTTCCCAGCTCTTTTCCAGGTTTTCAAGACACTAGTTGTTCTGTTTGCTAATGTGTAGCTTGCCTCATTGCAGAAGTACCCTGTTAATTCTCTTTACCCAAATGTTACCTGCTAATTTAGCTTAGAGAGCTGGTATGGCTGTGAGGTCATCAGAAATCTCAGTTCCTTTCGGTGGTGGTGTTCTCCCTGGGGGGCGTGCTGTTGCTTCCTACTCTCAGCCGTCAAATGCTCTACTATTCTTTGTGTTGGCAGACAGCCTACAACCTTCACCAGTCAGTGTATCGTTGTGCCATGCTGTGGAAACAGAAGGCTCTTTCCAAGAAATTAAATAAGCCTTGTTCTTTTCTGCCACCTGTGAAGAAGCAAGTGACGTTTAAAACGCCTGATGTTAGCCCTGAGACAAGAGGACATTCAGCAGAGGAAGAGCCCTGGCCTTCAAAATGCAGTCATCTACCATTTCACCTTGCTGCTGAGGACTCAATTCTCAGTGATCTGTGAGTGTAAAGTTCTAGTCCCTCCTGCATTTCTCTGGCATATAGGTAGTTCTGCATATATGTAGTCTGTCTGTCTCTGCATGTATGTAGTCTGTCTGTGTCTCTGTCATTTTTGTGTTTCCAAGTTTTCACACTGACTGTTAGTTCCATGCAGTTTCCCTAACTCTTTCTCTGACCCTGTGTCATACAGCTGGCGTTGCAGAGTTATACAAGAGCTGCTGCATAATGCATACATCAGCCCACAAACAATGAAAGAATTTGTGACTTTCTACTTACACATCAGCGACGGGTAGAATCAGCTCAGCTATATACTTTCCAGTATGCGTTTCTCAATATACAACTATGAATTCATGGAGCGTTGGTCATTTGTCATAGGAACAGTTACACAGAGAAACATTTGAAAGATGTATGTGGTGGGACTGCTAAGTGACCTAGAGCTGTCACTGAAGCTCTTCTTTTTTTCACTGAAGTCATATATTGGGTCTGATGAAATGATAAACATCAAGATCCTGGCTGTGTAGAAACTGAACTTTCTTCTTGCGCCTTTCTTTCCCTTGAGGAGGCTATTCCTTATAAAATTCTTACTGATCATGGGGCAATTGCAAGGAAGAACCTTCCAGGAAGCTTCTCAGTCCAGGACAGGAGCCTTACAGGGAAATAAGGTGATAGCTTCGCATTTCTTTAAGCTAGTATATGCTGCCAAAAGAAACAGTTCTGCCTTGTTCAGTTCTGTCCCTGCCATCACTCCTCGTGTTGGCACAGTCATTCATATGGCGAACCAGACTGCGACATGAATACAGGTTGAAATTTAATCTTTAAACATTATTATTGCATGCAAGGAGAATGTTGCAGAGCAGGGATGGATGATGGAATAAGACTGTTTCTTTAGCTGCAATGCCAGCTTATGCCAACTTAAAATAATCATGAATCTGGGGCATCATTGGTTCTGTTTGTTCTTTTCAGAAATGCTGTTCGACGAGCAAGGTTACCACCACAGCGGCCTGACTTCCTTCTGGAATCTCTAGAAAGCAAGGAACTGCTGGGACCTCCTTTTACTAGGTAGAAAATCTGTTTTTAAAAGTAAAGAAAAAGAGAGTGACTTACAGTGGGCGTTATGCTATGCTTATCCCCTCAAATCCCCTTTCCTTCATAATACAGACCATTCAGTAATTACGGTACTGTGTGTTTCCTATACTGTCAAAAGGCCACGGTGACCTTAAAAACTTCAGGTTTCTTATATGAAGCAGACAACAGAATAATGGAACTTTCAAGTTAATTAAATAGCAACCAAGGCCTTTGTTTCATTAGTGAGTGATTTTCAGGGAAAGATAAGGCACGTCACTTACTTCCAAAATTAATGGGCTTAGTTAGTAAGTCATTTCCTTTTCTGTCAGTCTTGCCACATAAACTCGGAAGTTTGTGTTGTGCAGGATGCTTTTTGGCTCATAGATCATATTTGCTCCACAACAGGTTTGGGTCTGGATTTAACTAATCTACTGGGGAATCGTTAACGATTCTGGGAATGCTGAGCCAGAACTGAATATTTCCCTCTGTCTTGGCTGAATCAACTTTGCTGCTCCAAAAGGAGCTACTTTTTTACTTTCCCCAAAAGGTCTTTGCTGCTGAAATTGTTCAACTAAGCAGTGGTTTCACTGCCTTGAGTGTTCTGCACTTGTTTTAGTTATGGTATCACTTCTTAGCCCTGAAAGTGAGGGAGCTGTAACTGCTTTTGCTATAGAAGCTGAAATTGGGTTTAGGCAGATGTTTAGACTGAACTTTTTTTTGTGAAACTTTCTGTAATTAGCTTTAGAGAAGGGCAATATCTATCCATTTCCTGTTAAAACCTATCTGAGATTGCGGCTCCCCTCTTTGTCTTGTCCCCAAACCAAAATAAGGCAGGATTTTGTTAATGGGTTGAATTCACAGCTCTAAAGAAATAGTTTCAGCCTGGATTAATGTGGAGGATTTGGAGCAGGGCAGGTAGGAGTAACGGAAACCTTAACTGCTTTGTTGCCTTTTTTGCCTTTTTTTTTTTTAAATCATTGTGATGTTTTTCTCTTCTCTCTCTCTCTTTTTTTTTTTTTTTTTTTTTTTTTTTTTTTTTAAATTGGGGTTTCCCCTGCATAGTAAAGCTGGACAGCTGTATGCAGGGGAATAACAAGATTCTCCCTTTTTTTGCACTGACTGCAAAGGACAAGACCAACAGGTTGCAATGTACAGGGACCTCATCCTTCTTCCTTTACAGATCAGAAGCACCCTTTCAGCAAACATCTGCGAACAAATATTCTGCGCAAACTGGGACCTTAACGCTAACACCACAAATGGAAGAAAGTACCTGTAAATGTCTGTCTCAAATGGGCAATAGCACTCATTCCTATCCATCTCTCACACATGCTGCTCTCCCGTCTGTACCACTCTGGACACACGATGTGCGCCGTGCTGTTCAGAGGCCAGAGCTATGGTCTCCTTCATCTTTCATCCCCCAAACGAAAGCTGGAGCAGAAATCGTGAGTGTATTGCTGAAGGAAAAATGAGTGTGCTTACTGGGCTGCTGTCAACATGCGTGCTGCCTGTTGCTGTTTTTTCCCATGGCTCCTCTGGAATGCCCATCTGGTTGTTGAGCTATTCTTTTCTTGTTCCAGCTATCATCTTAAAAGCTGACCAAATTAACTGGCTCTGAATGCCCAAGAACTGTTTACCACCAGTCTGAAGCAACATTTCACTAGCTGACCAGTCCACGTGTGTGTTGTACCGTAATTCATGCCTTTTTTTCCTGGTCTTGTGTCCTTCCTAGCAGGATGCTTTTCCTAGCAATTGACTTGAGAGTGCTGCTCCTTCAGAGAGTTCAGAGCAGTTAGTTTGCCAACCAGATTACAGGGATTTAAGAGTAACTCAGTTTAGTAGCAGTGGCTATGGCTGAGAGTCTCAAAAACTGAAATTCACTTCACCTGCAAGTAGGTGCTTGCATCTTAAACTCCTCTGTTCCACACAGAATGGGAGGTGTTAATCTTGATGAAATATCTCCATGCCAGAAATGAAAGAGCCATTTCTTAAGCTCTGCTTCTTCTGTGGTATTTTGTGAGAGGGGCCCAGTGACTATGGGGGATGTCTGAGTGGGAGTAGGGCTTACTCAAGAAAACCCTTTGAGGAAAAAACCAGTGTCATTCTGATCTTGTAGGGAATAGGTCAGCCTGTGAGTGGTCACAAAGGAGCCCGTTGCCAAGACTCTCAACAGGACTCTGTGGAGAAGTTGCGACCAAACTTGCAGCCACGTTTGCTGTCACCTGAAGACTTGGTGGGAAAATGGAGTCACCAAACTGCAGGTAGGTCCTCAGATCTAAACTTTGTTTAGCAGTTGTGTGGTGTCCTCCTCTAATACTTGCAAGACTGCAAGTCAACTCCACAGAATGTAAGGGAGCCAAGGCAGTCTTGTATGCCTGCATCAGGAGGTGAAGAGTATCAGTCATTCCTTTTCGGGACGATAATAGTTTTATGGACTCTGCTGAATCAGGGGCCTAAAGCCCTGTTCTAGGGACTGAAGGATGGGAACTGCTAGGGGTCAGCTTCTTTTGGCAGGAATGTGCTCAAGTGCTGGGGCGTTCAGGTACGCAAGGCTGAATGTCCAGCAGAACTCGCTTCAGCAGGCAAGAATTCACCCAGGAAGGGTCTCTTAAGTTTTCCCCGTACTTACAGTATGGCTGTAAAGGGGATGGATAGTGCCTAAGCACTTCTCAACATGGTGTTTTTAATGACATCAGGGCATGAAATTTGCATTCCATGGGGCTAGACTTACTGCTTGCTTACTTCTAGAGCAGATGTAAAAAAACCATTAAATCATGAATAGGCCAAAATAGCATTTGTAGTACTAAACCATTCACTAGAGCATTTCTTATAACTTTTTGTGTGTTTAAACTGAGTCTTGAGAGCTTGTAATGCTGTCAGGGCTCCTGCCCTCTCACTGTACCTGATCTTTTGGGTGAACAGATACCTGTCACAGGGTGACAAAACGTGTGAAACAGACTCAAGAGAGGGTTCTGTGTTTCCTGTCTACTCACCTGACTTCCCTTCCTAAGAAGAAACAGCGTAAGTCTGCTCTACTTCCATGGCTTGTGCTTTGTATCTTCCATTCAGCTGAAGGGGAAGAAAGGGAGCACAGTTCCAGAGAAGAAATGGCGTTGCAGAGAAAGCTGGAAGTTGAACTCCGACACATCCAACAGCAGATGCAGTACTACTTCAGCAGGAAGCAAGAACTCAAGTATGTTGCAAAGCCCCTTTAGCCAGCCTGTCTTCATGCTGTCAACTCAATATTGCATTTTTTCATATGTATCTACTTTGGAAATAACCAGTCTGTTCACAGCAGAACTGTGAATGAAAGCGAGCAAAGTTCTAGAGATTTTTATTTTCTCCTTTTAAGAGTTCACTCCAGGTGAGAGAGAGTACGTGCACTTCTTTGTAGTCAGCAAGTAAGTGGTTTAATTATACCTTTGGCAGCTTTTGGAGAAAGCATGACAAAGGTATCGTTGGGTGTAATCTGCAGGCAGTACAAATGAACTTGGCAGAGCAGCTGAAATTTAGCTTTTAGTTCTTTTATCATGCGGAGTGAAGACAGCTTTTTCAACTGTCAATTAAAAAAAAAAATATGGCTGGGGTTTGACAACTTCTCCACTAGAACGGGAAGACATTTACAAAAATGCTTAAAAGAAAATGGGGCTTGGAGGGGATTCAACTGCCAGGAAATGAAGAAGCCAGGAACCAGGAGTAGGAAATGGAGACAACAGCTTTCAGACAGATTTCTCTGCTTTCCGGCATCCTTCCTTTTTTTTTTTTTCTTATTTTAAAGACTTTTATCATTCACTGGTTTGAGTCAAAAAATTGGGTCCTATTGCAAGTATCAGTTGCAGGTCTGAGTTGGCTTAGGCTGTTGAGCTCTTAATTGGGATAAGAATCCTTCTAATCCATTTTATCAGGTCCTGTCAGCAGCAGGCACAGATTCTGCAGCAGTGGCTAGAAATAAGCACACGACCAGAGGACCAAGGTGGTGTACAAGGAGTTCAGGAAGAATTGGATCAGGTGTGTAAACAGCAAACAAATTGAAGTTACTTAAGTGATTATCATTGTGCTATGCACTTAGCCTGAAGGCTGATGGTAGTTGTGAGGAATTGTACAGTAAGCTGTTATTAAAATGCCAAGGGAAGGGAAACTTGTAATCAGTAGTGGGCTGTCGAGCAGGACAGAGTGCTGCGTAGATGCATCTCCCCATTTGTTCAGAAACGTAACTCCAGCTCCAACAGACCTTTCTAAGGCTATTCCCAAGCTACGTACCAGGCTTTAGTAGGTTCAGTCTCAAATGTTTTTCTGTGACTTCTCAGGACAGTGTAGCTACACCACAACGACTGCATCTGCACTGTGCAGTCCCCGGGTTCGTACAGCCGCACGTGTGGGTACTGCACTGTTACCGCTAAAGCTAGCCAGTACTCGGCTGTTCCCCAGTGACACGGTCCTGTCACTTAATGGTTCTAAAGCGGGATAATATAAAGGCTGCTAGAGCTCATTCGCTCTTCCTCTGTCAAAAAGACGAAATGCTGTCTTGCTGTACAAACACCTTATGCAATTATCTTCACCTTCAGTTGCAGGTGAGGATCAACACTCTCACCAAAGCACAACTAAAAGAGAGACACCATGTGCAGAAACTGGTTGCCCGCCTGCGTGATATCCAGATTGCTCTGGATATATAATGCAGCTGAACCAACTTTCCAGCTCACGGGTAGGACTTTTTGCCCCTTTCATAGCAAGGGGGGGATGGAAAAGATGTATACGTTCTCTTAGACTATGTATGGCATTTTTATTTTATAAATTAACTTAAATATTTTTGCTTGGTTTATTTTGTTACTACAGCTGGTTAAAAACCAAACGAAACAGGAGCTAAACATACCTCATGCTGCACTCACAATACCTAGTTTAGGTTACCCTGACATTTCAGAAAGATAAGCAACACTGATAAGACTCTTTATTTCAAAATGTTTGCAATTAAATGAGTTAATGTCAGTAAGTCATACGCTTTGACATACAAAAATACCGTGCTACTGATACAGTTGAAGAATTAAATGGATTCTCCATGCAGGAGAAATTCACAGCATTATCAGTACCCTCTAGGAACTTTGCTTTCACTTCCAGGGCACGTTGCTGACCACTGCATAACAAGTAATATTTGTTAATCAGCTAGCTCTGCACAGCATTAAGACCATCGCAAAAACAGCCACTTGCATGCTGAATCCTCTCTTCCTCCTTACATTTTATAATAAGGCAAACATCAGGTAACCCGTCCTCCATTACTGGGCTAACAGTAACCTTCAGATACTGTGGATGATGATGCTGAGTAGGAAGAAATTAAAGCGTAAGTTGCTTTGGCTGTGTCTGGATGCCATAGGCCCCAGTGGAAAAGGGGCAGAAGATTCAGTTGTCTTTTCTCTCATCCACTGGAATAAATTTGCTTTCTACCGTTAACATGATGTTGCAGTTTAGTCAAAAGGCTAGTCATAGCTTTATCCTCTGGGGGTTGATGTTTGCCTTGGTCTTTTCTCACTCTCAATGGTTTGAAAAAGTGCACGTTTCTATAACCTGTATATGGTAATATACTGCTGCAGGAGTAAACTTGCTACTGCCAAGAAGTTTAACAAGATAGGTGGCTGAGAGCCACTTCAAGCTTTCAAACTCCTCCCCGTGTAAAGTGAGGAAACATTGACTCTCGGAGCCAAATGAATTTTCTCCTGCTTGTCACCCAAACAGCCACCATCATCTGAGTCATGGCTGGGCTACATCGCTTAGAGGCAGTTTATCATCCTGTCTTTCCTGATGACAAGCTAAGCATACAGGACTTGGCAAACTGGACATTTGTACAACAAAATTATATTCTATTTTCTGCAGTGCATACAAAGAAGATAAGTTTTTCTTTAGGAAATCAGAGCTGGTCAAAGCCTACCATCTCCTTGAAGTAGCAGAAAAAACACCCAAGACTCAAGCAAGGAAGCAATATGAGAAATCTTTCAGAGCGCAGAAAGGCAGGTTTCATAAACATGTCCGCTCCAACAAGCTCTGGACAGCAAAGTCAGTTCTAAATGTTTGAGTGCCTGGACTTGAAACAGTTTATTCTCTAAAAACGATTGATACATTGCTTTAAAACTCCATTCCTCTTCTTCACTTTGGCACTAGTTTCTGTCAGTGCCAAATTCAACAGATCCAAGGTCTTAGATCTTAACTCTTCTTGACATGAAGTTACAAAGAGGCTCTAAAGTTTTGCTGTAGGATGAAGCTTCAGCATAGAGCTTTCAGCCCCCAGCACATTCCTAGTTAAGTATGAGGGCAGAAGTCAGAGCAGTGTGGGTTATATAGTAGAGGTTTTATATTTTGGATGAGATGAGATTGTTGCCAGTCCATTATAGGAAGGCCAGGCTGGCACCTGGGAGGCAACTTGGGATCGCTTCAAAGATCCAGAATACTTTTATACACAGTCAGTGCATAGGGCATTTCACTCTGTGCAATAAAAATTGGTCCTGAAGTATCTGAAACTGTTCTGTAAGTAAAAGAATTAATTCTTCAAGAATTTAGTGACAAAGCAACAATGAAGATACATAGCAGAAACTAAAAACATATTTTGGCTGCCATCTCATTGCATCACACAAGAAAAACATCCCCTGTGTCTTCTCATACAAATAAAATCTTTAAGGCCTGGAACAGCAAAATAAAACCATGAATTAGGAACAGGACACACAGCTTTGTCTGCTTTTTTTTTTAAGAAGAAAATCCCAAGATGACCAGTTTCATCATATGGAATGTAGACATAGTGTTTTCAGGTTTAAAATACAGTGCAAGTCCATTTTTAAAGGGACTGTGTCAGGTAAAAGTATTGTCTAACAGTAGGAAACCTGGATGAGTGTAATTTGTTGTACTGATGCTGTCTGTTGTACATTTTGCTTAGTTTGGACTGTGAAGCCATACTAGCCTTAGTTTGGTTAATAACCATACTACCAAACTTTAACTGTTTGGCAGTCTATACAGTCACAGGCTGCCTTTATGTAAGAACTTCAGCGGCATGTCTTAGAATAAAATAAATATGAGAACCCATTCTTTACTCAAGGTCTGAAAAACAGCTATTGCAGATATATATATATTGCAGCCTGTCACTGTCCCTTTAAATACAGCAATTCTCTACCTCCCCCCTGCACCTGCACAGCCTCGGAAGGCTTAAAAGGGATTTACAGGCTCCAAGAACATAATTATCCTGTGGCACATTGAGGGGAGAACATGAAAGACTACAGGCACAGGGTGGGCCAGAAACCTCCATGGTCAACATCTGTAAAGGCAGCTGTACCCGATACATAGATGGTCATTCACTCCTCTTTCTGCATT
Source organism: Nipponia nippon (assembly GCF_047370975.1). Lineage (NCBI taxonomy): Eukaryota > Metazoa > Chordata > Aves > Pelecaniformes > Threskiornithidae > Nipponia > Nipponia nippon. The sequence goes on along the minus strand of NW_028262348.1, from coordinate 1,542,420 downwards.
CAGCAGCATGTAAATATAGACCAAACACTTTCAAGTTTAACATAGCAACGGCATCTTCTGTTTTCCTCACCCAGGTCCTGCTGAGTGACACACACTTGTTAAGCGAAACACTCAGTGGTGTGGTAAGAGTCCCTTTGTACAGAAAAGCTTCTTGCTGAGGGAGTTTCTATAGAGAGCCCAGTGCTTCTCCAAAGCGGATTTTCTGTCCGGCTTTGAGGTGGAATTTGAAGTCCTTGGGTGCCTCGAAGATTAGTACGATCGTAGAGCCTAAGTTAAATTCCCCTAAATGTTCCCCTTTCCTCATGGGGATTCCCTCCTTGTTGTTGTTGGATATGAAGCTGAAGTCATTGTAGGAACCTTTAGAGTAGCGCGGACTGTTGGTATGCAAGTCCTGCACAGAGAAGGAAGAAACTGTTACCTGGGGATTTCAGTACTCTGGATTCATTAGCACAGCTGTAGACCGTGGATATCGAGGCATTTTCAATGCCAGAACTCACTCACAATTCAATAGAAATATAAAAAAAATAGTCTATACTGGAGATGACTCCCTTTAAATCAGTCTTAGAACATCAGTATTGTGAAACACCTTAATTTCAGGGTAATAAGATTTTTTTTTTTTTATTTTTTTTTGTAACTTTTTTATTATACTGTACCAACCTCACCCATCAAAACCAGAAAACTGCCCACTACTGCCTTGCTCACCTGGTCAAAGTAGATGCGGATAGAGCCCACATTTGTTGCTCCTACAGCTGTTAAGGAGAAAAAGCCGTGTTTCCAGTCACCTGTAAGGACAACCCGTTCATTGTGGCAGAACAGTTCCTTGATCCAGCGAGCAACTCCAGGATTCACAGACATCAGAGAGCCTGCAACAGTGAGAACATACTCAAGTTAAGTCGTCTGTTTGTAGCAGTATTGTAATGCCATCTAACTGGTGTTTTCAGTACAGCTGTAGCTGATCCAGTAAGCCATTCTGTCACTTACTTGTAGGAAGCGAGGCAAACGGTAGGCAGAGCGAATGAAAGACAAGGCTGAGGTAAAAGAAAGGGGTCATAGAAAGATGTAATCTTGAGCCTGCTGTCCAGAAAGATCAACACTGCTGGGCAGGGCTCATATTACTCTGCATTCTAAAACTAAAGACCACGCTCATCCTTCCTTGTAAGGCTTGAATGCAGCCTGGAGCATTCATCTGCAGAACTATCTGTATTTCAGGTGCAAACTGAACAAATCATGCTTGGGAACAAGTCAGGTCAGCATGCATTGACAGTTATTTCAAAGAACTAAACCAGCTTGAATACAATATTACTGTTTTCACCATTTATATGTGATTTGTTCCGGTAAACTCTACTACTATGCCATTCATTACCATTTGTGACAAACCACTTTTCTACCGTTCTCTATCACGCGACTGCACAGTGCTCCATGGGCGCGTCTCGTTCAGCAGCGGCCCAGAGCTGCTCTGCGTTCGTTTTCTAGGAGCAGAAGCCTACCTGGGAAGTGGCGTCGGTGCGACACTCGCCAGTCAGTGGGTGAGTGGAAGCAGTGATAATCCCCTGGCGCAAGGTAGATCACACAATGATAGAGCTCGTTCCCCTCCTTCGTGACCAGTTGTTGCTGGAAAGAGTTACCAGGTGGGGCTGCAGACAAACCATTGAAAGAAAGGGGTTGGAGATATTTTTCACGCACTCACCTACCATAGCCGAGCAGTCTACGCTAGAACCAGTGGCAACAGCAGAGGACTAATGCAGGCCACGTGTATTGTTGAGACTACAAAAAGATACGCTTTGTCCAGGAATCCAGTATTTCAACGTGTTCTTTTCCCTTTCCAACAAAATGAGATCCTGTACTGTTTTAATAATTTTGGAAATTCCTTCATTTTGGAGTTTCCCCTTCCCTAAACAGAACAGCAGAAGCTGAAAGCCAGTGAAACAGAATTTTTCTCAAAGCAACCCTTTTAAGAACAGGATTTGAGAGAAGTCCCTAGTTGTGTAAAACGCATTAGTTGCATTTGTGCTCATGTTAAAAATAACCCTGCTCTTTGCAGAACTCGGTCTCGCCCGTCCCCTCGCCAGTTTAGCAAAGTGTGTTGCTTTCATTTCATCTAAGCTCAAGGCCTTGGAGACAGTGCTGGAGGTGCAGCAGGGCAGTAATAACACAAGCCACTACAAGTACAGCGCTTCAGCATAAATCTTCTTACGGAGCAGCTTATACAATTTTGGCTAAGCAGTGCTTGGGCACATTTCAGTCTGGAGTGCTACGGCCTCGCTATAGTGGCAGATCTTGGAGACAATTGTAGGAGCCAAGCAATTAAATTCAGTTAATCAGAATGAGCCAGGCAAGACACTATAAAGCCGCTGGTGAGAAGGAGAACTAGAACAGCGACATGTTTATTCCCAAATAAAACAAAACAAAAATCAAACCTGCTTTTGTTGCTGACAATATGAAAAAGAGAGAAAAAAAAAACCCAAGTAGTCTTTTTTCTCATGATCTCGGAGAACACTGAAAGGGCAGGGCAGAATAAATGCAGAACTGATGCAGAACTCACCCTGGCTAAAATGCAGTTCCTCTGTGGAGATGCGAGGTCCCAAGAAAGATTCCAGAGAATAAGTAACCCCTTTTACTTGCTCCACTTCACAGTTTTTTACCTGTCCAAAATTAAGGATCTTTCCATCAGAGGGACTAATCTACAGCAAAGAGAAAAAAAATGCAACCCATTAGGAATTCATTCGCTCCTCATAAAGCAGACATGTTCCGTTGGGGGGTGTCTGGGGGGAAGCTGGCAGCACAGTGTAAAGCCTTCGTTTCCTTTTACTCACCACGCTGTGCAAACAGCAGACGGGCCGCGCTTGTGGTTTCAGCTTCCTGCGGAAGAATTCGCTGAGGTTTCTATAGTGATGCAGATCTTCAACAGCCGCCTCCTTCATGTTCACTCCAAACGTCCAGATGTACAGGCTGTACACTGGCTTCCGGAGCCACGTAGGCAGCTCCACCTGGTTCAGGCGACCCCAGGCTCGTGAGAGCAGTCGCGTTGGTACCGATTTGTACAGAGCAACCTGAAGAAAGAAGAATTGCAGCACGTCGTTCAGTTCCTCCCACTGACGGCCGCCTCTTGCCTCTCCCCATACAAGAGAAAGGATGGCACTGTTCCTGCTAACCACTCCCTCCAATTCAGTGGCCCGCACCACACACAACGTAGCCTTTAAGTCAGCAAAAAACTAACACTGCGCTTCATCCTCACTCCCTCTGTTCTGAAGAGAGCAGATGAGGGACAGGAGATTAGAGAGAGAGAGAGAGAGAGACACTGTGACCTTATACTGAGGCCAGAATCTCTACTCCCCTGCAGGCTGAATTCAGCTCCACATTCACATTACTGGAAACTGCCCAATGTGAGGCTTGCAGGAAAAAAGACACAGTTCACATATTCTAGTAGAACACTCATCAGAAGGGTTTAACATTACCGATATATTCATTTTTGTGAATAACCAAATGAAAATTGACTGCAAAATAACTTCTCAGTGTTTGATGATGTGCTTCTCGGATGCATCTGCTAACGGGGGTGTTTTCCACATCCCAGTAGCATAGTGCTCTAATGCTAATTGTACAATCGAAGAAACATACCCATGGGGATGCAGCTACACTGGTATAAACTTAGGCCAGCCTTACTCCTCTCGCAGCAATGGGAGTTGCTAATTGCAAGAATAAAGTGCCTTTACTCCTGTAAAAATACACCTTTGCACTTTGCACCAAAGCATAAGTTTTAGTAGCAAGAAAAAAAAAAGAGCCAGTGCTGGTAAGAGGTATATGCTGTTGATGTAACTGGGCAGATGACAGTGCTTCTGCTGGCGATTCCAGCCAGTAACTCTTCTGGGATTTGTGGTACTTGGCATCAGCCAAAAAGCTCGCGTGGCCATGATGTAATCCAGGGGGTGGGGGAGTGCGGACCAAGGGAACTGAACCCCCTGAAACCAGTTTTGCAAAAGAAGTAGTTATCTATCTGCTGAATCTGGTACAATTTTTTGAACAGTACAGCTCAGCTACAGTTAACTCCCAACTAAAAGTTTGTTGGTTTTTTTTTTTTTACTTAGTGAGAGTCATCATTTATTCTCAATATTAATCATATCCTTCATAAGTCTTGCAAAATACAGCCATAAACGCAAAGAGAAGCACACACTGGCTGAGAGCCCTGTCCATCCTATCAAATACAGTGAATTAAGGTTTCACTCACAAACCACCAGCCTGCATCACATTAAAATACAGTGATATTTCAGAAAGAAAACACCAACTTAATCTTACTTCAGACAAAAACTTCTGAAGCAACAGTACCTTAGGTTATATAAGCTGAAGTACTGAAGAAAAAATGTTTTGCCATTTTATTTGTCATGCCTTATACAGCGCTAATTTCTAAAATCAATTTTGCTCAGTTTTCCAAATACTGAGAATATGCAGATACTACTGTAAAATCACAAAAACTGTCAAAGTGATATTTCCTAGTAGCCCCTTCTCTGCAAAAGAGCCTGGTTTTCAAGTCGATGGGATCAAACAGGACAGCTGTTCAATTAAATAGTCTTAATGCAATTTTGTTGCAGGTTTTAATCAAAATATTTGCATTCTGAAACTTTAATCTGCATTCTGAAACTTTAATCTGCATTCTGAAACTTTAATCAAAATATTGCATTCTGAAACTGCATGCATGCAGAGAATATCCATGTGCAAGGCTCCCTGCACCCTGCTCTGAACAGTGCCAGAGCAGAGTTGCGTATCATTTGGGCAGGCTGGATTACAAATGCTCAAAGAACTTGAGGAACAAACCCTCTCTGGGCAAAAATGACAGAAAGCAAGACAGTGTTTTAGTGTGGCCAGGAAAGGGAACTGGAGGGAACTGGTCTGCCTTATGCTAGCCCTGAGACTTTGAAGTAACTGAATTAACGCAAAAGTTTCTGCTGGTTTTCCTGGGTAGACCCCTGACTGTTAGCGCACAAAGAAATTCTCTGCTACTGAAAAAATCACTTGTCCGTGAAGCAATTAGTCAACGCAGCTATGAACAGTAAAAACTAAAGGGAAACATGAATTGCATCTCTCTGCTGTCGTACTAGCGATCATCAGCCTGTCCTGTATTACGCATCTCTCCAGCCAGCTGCTGCCAGCTCCCTGCGGCGTAAAACAGCCAACACACACGAAGCGCAAGAGACCTGCTCACACTTACCCTGCTCATAGGCCTCCATCCCACTCTGGTCAAGGGTTTAAGAGCACCGAAAGGCAGAAGGTAATAGAGAATAGTCAGAGGCCAAGAACGGAGTTTCAGAGCAGGCCTAGACATACAGCTTAGCTGGCCCAACCTTCGCCTCAGGGCCAGCTGGGGAAATTGCAACCTGAAAGATTACATACACAACATCAGAGGGTCAGCCATCTCCACTTCAGAACCACCAGCTTCTGAGAGCTGGGGATGATTTATTCCTGCTAATCTTTACTTAAACGTCGACTCTGCAAGCCTTTACTCCTTTATTTTGGTCAGTTCTTCCCCTTCCCAAACTAGAAGACCAGTTTACCTTAGGGAAAAAAAAAAAAAAGAAAGAAAAAAAAAAATCCTCTGTCCAAAAGACGGAGCGACACCCTCAAAAATTAAAGGCAAGATCACTTGCAGGTGACATTTGAAAACAAAGTCACAGCTGGTTCATCCAACTAACAACACATCATGACAGTTTACAGTGGAAATAAGAAAGAGCAAAGGTTCTTCCAAATATTGGATGATTACATCCCCAGAAAACATTTTCTGTGACTGCTCCAGCTGTTGCGTAGCCAAAGTGGACTGCAAACAATATTCTGAAAGCTAGGAACCTGTGATGCTGGGGCTTTAATAAGAACTGTATGGAGGGGCAATATTAAGGAAAGAACAGATACTCTCATGAAATAAATCCCTGAAACCTAACAAATTGTGTCCCTCAGAGGGTTCATGCATTGAAGGCATCTTGACTAGGTTGTGCCTTGGAGTCAAATTTACACAGACCTGTTGGTCATTCGCTAACTTCAGGAAACAAGTGCTTGAGAAACAACAGGAGCGGCACTCCTGAGTTAATAACATTTTCAAATAACTGATTCCAAAAGACATCTTTTCAGGTCTTAAAGCCTTCGCTGGGTACCCTGGTTCTGAACAGAGAACAAAGCTGATATTGCTAGTGCTGCAAGATAATCTAGTCTCCATAGCCAATAACCAACTCTTTTGCCTCATAACCAACTGCATCTATGATTTTTTTGTCATGTGGGTGTCCTGGCTGAGAGCAAACTCATTTTGCACAAATGGCCATGGGGAGAAGTTGAACTTGTAACTCTCAGAGAGAAAAGGGCTCATCTTATTAGCCGAGGACATCACGGGCCTCGGTTCAGACCCTTGCAGAGGTCTGGATGAGAGACCCTTCAGGTCCCCATTTATTCTTTGGCTTCTACTCATGAAACAACCATTGGCATTTCCAAGGTCACATTCTCAAATGGAAGTCTGCCTACCTGAGGGCAAGATATTCAAATCTTCTGGGCACTGACTTAAATCCTGGCTAAGAGATTGTTCTCCCCATGCTGCTGAAGGCGGCACGCCTGCAACCAGGACGCAGCTACGTGCACGCACAAACTGGAAGGGGTACGCTCTGGCTGCTCTGAACAGCTCGCTCTCGCCCTGGATTGCAGGATACGAAGGATGAACTGTAAAATGCTGTGTGTGTCTTTCCAAGATGGAAAGAAGCTGGGAAATTAAAAGGAAATTTTCTTGCCAACATGTTCTTTTCAAAACTTGGATCAGAATTAAAGTATCGTGCAGGCAGGTACAACTGTCACCACTCTGGGATGCAAGACGGTGCTTTTGGCTCAGAGATTTTTTTCTGCAGTGAGCACGACTTCTTTCCCCCAAAGAATTAATAAATAAAAAACAGAATGATCTGTGCATCATAATGCAAGGGGAACAAACCCAAAAAATCCCCTGAGGAGATTTAGTGCTGCCTCAGCAGAGGCAAAGCCGGCTTTCTCAGCAGGAGGTGGGACTGACTCGACATGGGAAGAGGAAGGGACACCTCAGTCTTCCTCCCATCCCTCCCATCCACCAGCCTGCGGTCTGCTGGAGGGCTGCTGGGGCCGGAGCCGGGTTGGCAGCACCGAGCAGAGAGGTCCCGCTCCCCCTCCCGCGCTCTCCCCCCGTCACTGCAGTCGCTCCTGGACCAATCCCTGCAGAGCTGCATCCTGGCAGCGCCGGGGCCCTGGGGCTCCTCACTGCCTTGGCCTGGTTTCAGAGCAGTCCCTAGCTGCTTTTTCTATTCTCCTAGTGATGGAGAGTAGAAAGGAAAGGAATGAAAGCCTCCTCATTCCCCTTGTCGTATAACAGCATGCCCTTCTCTGCCAATTCAATGCATAAGGAGCTTTATAGTAATTAGGCCAAACAAAAGCTTTGCAGATGGCTGTCGCTCCTTCTGCTCAGCAACCCTCCCATCCTCCCTCCCTCGCTTCTCCCTTCAGTCACCATTCCTGCAAAGCAGAAAATACCGAACAGTACCTGAAACGAGTTCTCCTATTTGGTGTACCACCGGCAGAGCCAGCCGGGCCTGGGCTCTCCAGTTGTGGGTGCTGGTCCCCGGCACAGCTGCTGCTGCCGCCGTTCCCTGAACGCAGCCTCCGGACATGAATTTTAACTTTGCGGAGGTTGTAGCAAGAGGGTGGAGGGTTAGATAAAGCTTTATAGCATCTCACCATTTCCCTGTGTGCAGATCTGGTCCCTGCAGGGTGTTTGACTGACACATCGTCAGGGTGACGGCTGGTTGCAAGGCTCAGTCTTTTTTCCTCTACCTCTCTTTCCTTTGCTTGCTCCGGCACAGGAGAGAGGACACGGCGTCACAGTTCCTAATTCCCCCGCTGGCTTGTCTCTGGATTCCCCCTCTGTTTCCCACTTGAATCTCTGCTACGAGGGTTGCAGCTATTGCAAACAAACAGGCATTGTGTCATATTTCAACATCCCACTACAAAGCCGACTCTGCACAAGATAAAAACGAGCTGTCCGTATAAGCAGTCCTTGCTTCTCGCTAGCCAGGGTGGCCATTGAAACGCAACTCTCCAAAAAACAGCCTGCAGTCTCGGGCTGCTGGGCAGCGATGCGCTACAGTCAGATGAGCAGCCAGATGGCCTTGCACAGCTCACCCCAGCGCCCGTCTGAATCCGAGGCTGGGAGGAGGAGTGGGGTGGAGAAGAGGAGGAGATAATTCCCAGCTTCAATTCTGCAGTGCAGCAGCTGCCGCTAAAAGAGTTCCGGACTGCTGGGCACCAAAAATCCTCTCCTGCTCTTAATGTCCAGCTTGGAAAGAAGAAAGGAACGTCTTTCTATTTTACAACCCTTGCCAGACACCAACATCCACCTCCTGAAGTCTCTTTCCATCTCAAAAACCTCACACAGGGAGCAGGTAAAGGACATTCTACAAACACCCAGATACATCATGAAATAAGGCAGTTTTAGGGCCAGCTTGAGAACTGGGTATAAGAGAAATGGTAACGCGTCTATTATGCGACTCTCAGTACTATTGCCGTTTTTATGTCCAGCAGAACTGAAACACAAAACATGAGTAAAGGAAGCTCTTTTGGTTTTGGTTTGTTTTTAAAGACAAAAAGCTGCAGCGTTTCTATCTGAGCATTCTCAATATACGCAGAGGGAAATTTCCCTCTTTGACCCCGCAGACCACATCTCCAACACAGATTTTCCACCATCTCCTGTGGACTGGCTTTGGATTGAAACCGGACTCCTGGTTCAGAAAGTGGAAGTCAGCTAGCTACACCTCACCTCGAGATTAAACCAAATACCCAGAACAGCTTAGGGCTAACTCTCTAGTGGCTATCCATTTCACTTAGACTTTCCGTTAAAGTCTGGGGTTAAAAAAAAAAAAATTTTTTTTTAAAAAAAGTCCTTGTTTCCAAAGCTCTCCAAACACGGTGAAAGCTGTATGCCTAACAGAGCAGATCAAAAAGAGCACCGGTGCTCTGATGTGCGGGAAAGGGCTGTACTGTACCGGGGACACGGCAGGAGAAGCGGGAGGGCCAGCAGGAAAGGCCAGAATTCACTAGCTAATGGCATCCCACCAGTCAGGCCTCTAAAGGAAAATATTCTAGCCAGAACTGTGTATTTTGATTGGCCTTCGACTCCAAACCCTACAGGTATTCCCCAGAAACACCTCTGGAGTCCTGCACTGGAGTAGTTTTTTCAGGAAGAAAACTGCTCTATGGTATTCTACATCTAAGGAAGTTCCAAGACCTGTGTGTATGTTGTTGTTTAAGCTGAATTTTAACAATTGCGTATTTTAAAAAAATCCAGTTAATTAAAAGAAGGTAAATTTAAGATCAGCTGAAAGCACTCAAAACACACTCCTTCCTCCCTGAGCCCTGTGCCAACTTTTTTTGTTTTCCTATTTAAAATATCGTTCAGTCTTTCTCTGGCTGGCACAAGAAACTCCTACACAACAAAAATGAAGCCATCTGTATAGTAAAGTGATGAAAGCAGTTACCCAAATCCCATCAAAATTCAGAGAAAAGCAACGAGGAGCACAGGGGAGCTATTTCTCTAGATTCACCAGGATCATTAGAAATTACCACCATTAAATACTACATTATAAATAGAAACAAGCTGAATTGACAAGATCGTTTCAATAGGCACTTCATCAGACCAAAAGGAAAATCATTTTCACACTGAACACGCATCTTCACAAAACCGGGGAGAACGAGCGCCCCAAGCCACAGCCTGCCCTCCCCATGGCCAGGCCCAGCTCCGGCAGGCCAGGCCCAGCTCCGGCAGGCCAGGCTGGCGCCCTGCTCCCCGGCCTAAGGTCTAATCTCCTCCTTTGAGGACCTTCACCTATGGGTGACGTTGCAGAAAGACAGCAGAGCAAACAGAAGTCTTATCTACGTGTTCTTCAGCACTCTTCCCCAGTTAAGGATAAGGGAGGTAAACCCACAAGCTCTTTCAGTGGAAATTCATCCTTATCCCTCAAAACATTTTGAGGAAATTATTATATTCTAGATTGAAGGAAAGCGTGGAGCAGGTTAAATAGCTCACCTGCTCCCCCAAAACACACGGACATTGAAATGTTGTACAGCCCAATGCAGCGGGCACTGCCACCCTTCAGCTCAGAACACAACACGTGGTGCAAGAGAGATTCCTCTCCAGGAAGGGAGAAATATTGCTGTTAAAAGCTGTTTTTCTCCACTTCTTCAAAAAGTGGAGCTCAGATGAGCGAGACGACCTATGTTTCTCTTAAGTTCTGTTCTACTGACCTCATTACATTCACCAAGATGCAAATACCCGAGTCCTGCTTAAAAGCTGACATATAAGGCGAGCTGCCAGCCGGCCTTGCGGTTGTTGCAGCTGCCCCAGAAGCAACGTACAGTTCCCACAGTGCAAGAAGGCCAAAATGAAAAATCCACCCCGAGTCTACCTACTTTCCGTGGGGAAAGGAACGAGAACTGGCGATCAACCAGCTCCTGGCAGAGGAACTCGTGTAATGGCATCTCGGTAGCTGGACTTCTTGTGATGCAGGCAGCGCCACAAGGCCTGCGTTATGAATCCCAGGGCCGTTGCTTTGCAGGAGGCTGGACTTCAGTACTGAACTCCCCCAGAAGCCACGTTAGGTAAATAACAGAAGCAGTTACCAGCAGGTATAAATCCCTAGAGGTTTATTATCTAATAGAGAACTGCTAATCTGCCAGCCGTGCACCACCGTTCTGCTCCGTCAGCTCAAGTAAGCATCGAGTCCAGTGACGCCACTTAATTCCTTGTCTTCTCATTACTACCTCAAGCCCTTCCCTCACGTTTTAACAAACAGCGCAGCTGGGCATTTGCAGGAAAGATTAATACGCAACTGAACTTCAAACCTGCAGTCTCAGTTTTAAGTCATAAGCATGAATCATTAGGCTTGGAATGCGCTGGTCAGAGTGCTCAGAGCCCTCTGGTCACACTTTCTACATTTGGTAACAGAGCTACTGTTTTAAAAAACGCATCCAAATGCTGTATTCTATTTAAGTGCCAGCAAAAATAAGGTCTCGCCATCAGGGGAGAGGTACTGGGTGACCGTTTATTAAAGGTCCCGTTCCTTTCCCAGCAGTGTCTGTTTAATTTCAGACACGCAATCCCCGCTCCCACCCAGCCTTCCTGGCGGCCAGTCCGGAGCCGGGAGCGCACACCGGCACCGCTCTCATGCGCTGAGGACCCCGAGCGCGGGCTCAGCACCTGCCGAGGCCTCCCGGGCTCTGAGCAGCGCGCTCGCCGCCCGCTCGGCCGGGGAAGGGTTGGCCAACTGGACCGCTCTCCGCAGGTTCAGGGGTGCTGGCCAACGAAACGTGCCAGGCTCTGCTTTCGCCGCCTGTCGCTTCTAAAATTCTTTACTTTTCCTACGGAGAAGGCTTTCTATATTCTTTCAATTTATTAAGAAAAAACTTTTGATCATTTCCCTCTAATTTTACGTTGCTGGTTTAGTTGCCTTCTATAAATAGAGGAGGGGGAAAAAAAAAAAAAAAAGTGGTATTTTAAGCTAGCCGTAAAAGGTTGGGTGGTTTTTTAAACGTAAGCCCGAATTCTGTGCAAAAAGCCCGTTAGGTAGCCTGAAAGCGCTCTTCTGTGAAGCAAGGAAAAAAGTTTCATTTACTTCTGCAAAACGAGATGGAAATTGATGACCCCTAAAATACACTGTCTTATTTTAATATTTTGTAGTAATACTTTCCATTTCGCGTTTAAAACCCCCGTGTTTCGCCTTAAGGTACCCGCTCGAAGGGATGGCCGCGGCAGGACCCCCCCCCCCCCCCGCCCGGCGGCGCCGCCGGCCCCCGGTACCGCGGACGCCGACCCGGGGTGAGGCCGGCCCGGAGGCTCCTGGTGCTCGCGTCTGCTCGGAGAGGACTCACGAGAGAGCCGAGGCTTGGAGACATCTCTCCTGAAACTCCCAACGAGCCAGAGACCAGCGATTCGTCGCCCCCCGGCCGCCAGCCCTCGCCCGCCGGCCCCGGTAAGCCCCGCGCCCGGACCTGCTGCGGCCGCCCAGCGAGCTCGCCCCTGCCCGGCTTTCTGCCTCCCCCCGCCGACCCGCGCTCCTCACCCGCCCTTTTAAAGCCGTTTGCAGACACGGGAACAAAGCAGCGGGTTGCAAAGCCCACCGCCGCGCCCGGCCCTCCCGCCCCCGCGGGGCTGCGGGCCGGCCCGGCCAAGCCCCGGGCCCGTCCCCGGCAGGGCAGGGCAGGGGAGGGGAGGGGAGCGGGCCCGACCCGCGCCCCGTGCCCGGCAGCCCCCACCTACCTCCCGGCGGTCGCGGCCCGGCCCGGCCCCGCCGCGCTCCCGCTCGCCCCCCGCCGCTGGCGGTGCCGGTACCGGTAGCGGCCGGTCCTCGCCTTAAGGGAGCGGCGCGGGGCCGGCGGCCCTCCCCCGCCTCGCCCGCCAGCCACTGGCGCTCCGCGGCGGCTGCCTTCCCGCAGGGCCCCGGCCCCTTCGGAGGAGGAGCCAGGGCCGGAGAAACGGGAAGGAAGAAGAACCGGAGCGGGCCGGAGCGCGGCGGCGGCCCGGGGCGGGGCAGGGGGCCGGGCGGGGGGACAAGGCGGCCCCTGCCCCGCCGCCTCGTTTCCCAAGGACCCGGCGGCCCGGGCCCCGCCAGGGCCTCCCGGGGCTGCGCCCCCCGCCGCGGCCTCATCCAGCGCGCCCGGAACGCTGCACAGCCCCAGCGCCGCCCGGGAGGTCCCGCGGGAGAGAACAGGCTTGCCGAGCCAAAAAGCCGACTCGTCGGTCAGATTAAACATTGATTTTACTCAGTTCAGTTTTCCAGGACAGCTGAGAAATACATGTACAGCGTCACACCCTTCACACATTTCGATGCTGTTGAAATTTCACCCCTTTTAACATTTTCTGACCATCTTTGTCCCGTGCCTTGGGCCACTGCACGTGAAGTTTTTTGTAGTTGCATGTTTGCTCAAATAAAACTCCAAACATCAGAACATGGGAGCGAGAATGAAGAATAAGAGACCAACCAACTGGAGATGATGGTTCATTCTTCCAAAGTTGGATTAAAAAAAATAATCAGGGATTTTTCCATTATTAGCTCTTTCCTGAACTCGATACACACCTCTTACCATAATACTAAATGTCTGTGTCCTCCGGGCCAAGAAAAGCACCCTCTGTGTTGCACTGCCAAAACAGCATCCAGTATCCTCTGCTACACAAATACGAGCAGTTTTTAGTCTCAATAGGAAAGCCTGTGCTGTTCTCACCTCTGAGAATCGAGATCCTAAACTCAAGCGCTTCCCCACTGTATTAAGCTGTTTTTAAAAACTGTGGCCCGTGACAATAAGCTGAGGTTCGGACAGGACAGAACGTGCATTAATCTGTCATCGGTGTTATCCGGTGTCACTACAGCTCGCTTCCCTTCAAGGTTCACTCTGTCACTCCAACAAACACTGCTTTTGCTTACACAAACCAGAACAAACTATGGAAGCCCAGGACAGCTGCAAGAAGTTCCTCTCTCTTGAGAACAACTCTTGTCCGTCTGGTCACCGTTCATCCAGACTCACTCCTTGGCCAAGCCTTCCCCGAGTGATTCGTGGATCCTGTATCACCACTGCCCCCGTGCTCTCTAGCTCGCATGCCAATGGCAGGCTACGCATGCGGATCCCAGCCAGGAAACCTGCGGCAGCAAGGATTTGCAACAGTAAGCTCCCATCCATCTGATAAATACCTACCTGCCTCCCTCCAAGCCCGCCGCTTTACCTCATCTAATTAAATGAAAGCTGATCCTCACTGCTATTCGCAGCAGGAGACACACTAAGGCGTTAATCAGCTCAAGCTATTAGCTACATAATAGCCTCAGAAAATTATAGGAAGAGAAGTTCTATGCTAAAGAAACCATAGTTTTGTCTTTCCCTGTGGAAAAACTTAAGGGACGCTTGACTTAAACCAGATTCATTTCTTCCCCCCATTTTTATGAAGTTTGAGCAAAGCAAAACCATATAGGAGCATACTCCTTTGAATTCAATCAAAAATTATGCGCACTTCTGTGACGATACCGATACGTGCCTCCGCAACAGGGGGAGATGCCCTGCTTGCGCAACATGATGGTGATTACCCATTTCATATCTGTCTGCTGCTCAGAAGCAGGGGAACGTGCCTTACGCGCAGAGCTGTCAGGTGGAAGGTGGTGCACGCTCTCACGTGAACTCGGTACTGTGCAATCAGAGCTTCACAGCAGCCGTGCAACAGTTTCTTGTTCTATATCACTCTTTCAAAGCCCATTCAAATCCCACTTGGTCTCTTTTTGCCTAGGCAAAGGCTTATTCTGCTCTAAAACCAAGAGGACACCCCTCTTTTCCACACTCCTACGTGTGCTTCCAGGGATGCAAGAAACAGAATAATGGAAAATGATAGGTCAGCAAAACAGACACACCACTTTCCAATAAAAAGGAACAACGCAGCTCTTATTTTTCTCGATTCCTTCATTGTTCAGAAGATTTCTTGCAATGTCTGAGCACGGTCTCTTTTTCCTCGTAACTGTCAAGCTTCCTTTCCCTCCCACAGAAGCATTCAACAGAACTTAAGCGTATCAGGAAGGACTAGGAAACCTTCTGAGTGGCTCCTACTGGTATCTGCTGCATTTGGAGCCCCGCTTATCAGTTTGAAATTCTTTGTGTGATTCCCCACTGCAAAACCCAAATCCTTTAGAGCTGTTTCATCAAAAGCAATACGCATAGCTTCATCAAATAACCACCATCAAATAAGAACAAACCTGCATATCAGTATAATGAAAGAAAGCAAATTTAATAAGGGGATTACCCAATTTCATACCTAAAAGTAGGAACAATAAGACAAACCCGTTTGTTTTCAAATATCAAAACTGAATTGACATTGCCTTTTCAAATAAATACTCCATGGACACTTACCAGTCTCTTTTTTAATCAGGACATAAAACCTGTTTGAAATAAGCTTCAGCAGGAAAAGAATACACAGAAGGCAGGTTTACAGCCAAATTCCTCAGGAGCTATCAGGGCCTGAGCTATTAGCACCTGGACTGTCTGGATCCTGTCTGATTTGGGTCACTCTGAAAATGAATTTAGGGATTCCAGCCTCGTCCCCCAGAGGCATGTGGCCAAACCACTCACAGACTGGCAGCCCGCTCAGGAATGCAAAGAAACTGGGATGCTAAAGGTCACACCGAAGCATCTCCTACACAATCCTACAATCCTAGAATTTTTAACACCTTCCCTTCAGGAATGGCACTGAAGCAGGCACTCGCCTGGCTGTTTGGAAGAATACCACATATACTTTAAACTGCCAGACACGGGAGTTGTACAATATACTTAATATTTCACAGGAGATACAGCTCTTATAGGAAGTTATGAAATATTTCTTACTTCAGTGCTGCAATGGATATTTGACCTATGAATCTGATATACATACTGCAACTCCACAATAATTTCTAAACTCCTCGGAATCCAGAAGGAAAAGGCAAAAATCCCTCAGGATCAGCAAGAGCCATTACAGACCTAGGTATTACCTATGAAAAAAAGGTCTTGCCATATACTCACAAAGAAAACAGGTAGATTTTTATTAACTAGGTATTAATTCCGTCTCAGCTTCCTTGTAAAGTATATAAGGCATGAGAGCATAGAGGAAGGAAGCAAAGTGCCAAAAGTAGCACAGACTGAGCAGGTAGTGAGCAGATAAAGCCTGCAACTGCTGCACAAGCTGTACCCATAGCTAGAACTACTAGGACAAAAAAACCTCAGCGCTGAACGTTTTCTGAATTTTATTATATATAATTTTAGTCTTGCCTATTTTGATATCTGTATTTAATCCTGTAAACAGCATAATGTGCTTAATTCACTGCGTGCTCTGTGCTTAAGACACTGTGGAATCTCTGTCCTTGGAAATTTTTAAAATCCGAGTGGACAAAGTGCTGAGTAACCTGGTCTGAATTCAGTGTGGGCCCTGCTTTAAGCAAGAGGTTGGACTACATGACTTCCACCTGAAGGATTCAACACCTACCAAACATCTTTTCATTCAAAATAGATAATACGATCACTGGATTAACTATCCCCACTATCTCCAATTTGACAAGTATTTAAAAAAATAAAGTGTCAGCCGTACTAAAAGACGGAGGAGACGCCAGCAGTTCCTAGTGTATCATCACATCGACTTCAGCCAAAGCGACAGTTACTGAAGTGACAGAAACTTTAGTTCCATGATGTGTCGAAAATGCATTGGCAGTAGAGGACAAATTAAACATTCCCTTGTTGGAATGAAAGCAAAGGGAGCTTTGCATCAAACATGGCAGAAACAAAAATTGCCCCAAGTTTCTTACCTCCCACTCACTTGCAAGCTTCACAGGCACCTCTATGCCCCTCTTCTCCAGCTGTTCCAGCCTGTAATCCTCGTATTTTCTGTACCCTGCATATCCCCCACCTGTGGCTACCAGAACGTGGAAGGGGCGCAGGCGGAAGGCGTGCCCTACCGGAGCAGTATGGAGCTTCTTCCTGTCTGCAACAGAAAAAACAGACTTCAGGAAAGAGAAGAACTACACAGTAGAGAAAAAGCTATGATGTGCCGTGAGGGATGTCAGCTTAGGCGATGGAAATGGGAACAGAAATCTGACGCAGACGGTAGGTGTAGATGCTCCCGAGTACTCCGGTTACTGCAGCTTACCAAGTTACTGAAACGCAGCTGACCAACGCCAACTGATCATCTCTGGTTTTAACCTCATCCGCCTCCCCCCTGCCCCACGCCCCTCCAACACTCCTCCCCCAAAAATATATAACATGAGCTGCCTGAGAGCACCACGCAGAAACACGTAACATCAGCTGCCGGAGAGCACTATCTTACTCTCCAACTATGAGCTCTTCTGTGTTGTTACTATACAGAATAACGAGTTGCTGGGGCACAGTCTGTAGTACTGGGGAGCTTCATGCTTCTCAGTCATTAAAGCTTTTCTTATAGCTGGGGAATCCCCAAATTGTACAGCTAACTGGAAGGGGGAGGGAAATGACGACCTGCTTTAGTGTAGGTCTGGTAAACAGGATAAGAGGTACATTTCTGCTGTAATACAGGTCACCACATGGGGGGGAAAAAAAAAAAAAAAAGACATCTAGTATTACATCTTTCTTACTGAGAACTACCAAGCTCCTCCTGCATGACAGGAGCCTCGCATGTCATCTGTGAGACCCCTGTCACTGCGCCACAGGACAGCTCCAGGGCAGTCAGGGAGGGATCGCCCTTGCAAAGCCTTCAGAGAAAAGGAGGATGTTCGGGCAGAATGGGCTAAGTGAGTAGGAGGCTGGGCTTCCCTGTCTGTATTACAGTCAGTCCCAAGGTTCTCGGGAATCAGCCCAAGTCACCACCGGACAGAGAAAATGCCCAAAGGAATTCATTCCCGGACACTGATCGGTGTCATTTCCACAACAATCACGGACACGGATGAGCCGGAATCAAAAACAATGGGCTGTATCTTGTTCCATCAAAGTCAGGCTTAGGGTTTGACTACGAAAGGATGCATTAACACCAAAAAGAATCCAGTTAACACTGAATCTATTTCCAGGCAGGCACAGAGGCAAAGCGCAATGGCTTAGCAGTCTGGGAAGCTTTAGTGCTAAGTAGCAGAGCGTTAGAAGCATTCAGCTATTCTTCATCCATGATGCTGCCAAAAAAAAAAAAAAGCCCAATAAAAGTAAGTTTTGCTCACATCTTGTTTTACTGCAATAATAGTTTTGCTCATTTCTTTCCTACATATGTAACTTAAAACATTGTTTGAATTATACGTCTTAAAATAGATCATATGAAAACAGCTTTATTCTTACCGGAAAAAAAACCAACAACCACCACCAAGGCAGCCACTACAGTTAGAGTTAAGATTCTGGAAAATATTCTACCCTAAAGAACAATGCTCAGTAAAAGGACAGGGGTCGTTTAGAACAGCTAAATGTTTATAAATAAAGTCTTCTCCTTATTTTGAATTTACAAAGACTCTACAACCTTTCAACTTTACATCACTATTTCAACAGAAATGTCTGTACAGAGACCAGTGCTACTCTTTAGCCCTAAAGCTTTTAGCTCCCTTCCCGCCACGTCTTTGGTTCTACGTTAGCCAAGCTGCTCAGCTGTTTCACCAGAGCGTAGCAAATTCCCAGACCAAAACCCCTCGGTGGGAACAGCTCTTGCTGGTTTGCATCCAGGGAGCGGCTCCTTCTGCTTCAAGAGCCTCTATCGATTACACCGATAGGAACATTTCTTTTCCTGTGCTAGGACCAAACCATTTGACGTTCCACAAGCCACGGCAAACACAATTTAATTTGTTGATAAATGATTTGAAGAGTTGACTTTTCCCCATCTCCAGCATTAACGAAGCAGCACTTCTGTAACTGGCATCCAAAACACGATCACTGGCAAAGACATCCAACATGCTGCTGTCAAGCTTTTTTTCCCCCTGACAAAATTCCACACCTTTCAGACATGACTGAAATTCACGCAACAAGTTTACAAATTCCAAAACAAAAAGATTAGTGACCGATACCACGTTCAGGCAGTTGGCGCTGTTCAGAGGCTTCAGCTGAACATCACGTTCTCTAAGGACACCAGCGCTCCTGCGGCTCTGGCGAGCAGCACGGGAGGGTGAGGAAAGCTCACGTCCTGGCGCGTGAGCCACCAGAAACCAGTCCCGGCCAAGAGGAAAAAGGTGCAGGACCTTTAACATACTGCAACATACTTTTAGATGCTTTGAACCCTAGATCTGAACTCCTTACAGATAAGCCTAACCTGCTCCAGATTCCTCTTAAACATTGAGCATATTCAGCAAATGAGAATAAAAAGAAAGTAGCGACTTCCCTCTCTCGAACAGATGAAAAAGACTCATTCCCTCAGAAACACTAAAAAACGCAGGATGAGATGGCAAACTGCATCATCGAAGGCGTGCTCTAGCCTATGCGGTCAGATGCAATGATACAACTAGTGCTTTGTTACTCTGGCCAAACTGAGAATTTCTTCTAGGAAAGGATACAAACACTTAGAGGAGGCTGTTATAAGGGGCAGAGATAAAACTAAGGAAGAGTTATCTTCTCTTCCTGATGACATCATTTGCAAGTCATCTAGCTGTAAATCCAAATCAGAATCTGAAATATCTATGGATTAGAAAATGGCTGGCTAAGAAGTTCGTTTGTTCAAAACTCAAAGCTAACTTCAAGTGACCTTTTCTTCCATGTGATCAACAATTTTGCATTATGTGTCTCAGCTTCCTAGATTTTTTTCCCTGTAAGGACTAACTTTGATTTCTAGACAACAAAGAGCTGCTGTTTCTATTAGTCTGTAAGCAGATTTTTCAATAGTGAAATATCCATACGTGACGTGCCAGACAAAGGATTTGGATGGGCAAGTTAACCCAAAGAAATGGTTATGGAAAATAGGATCAATACCCCAGCTGACAAGGAAACAAAAACTGAAGACTGCATGCAGTTGTTACACTAATACATGACAACACATATGCTACAAGTTTACGAACAAATATTTATTAAAAACAAACAATAATATTTGATCTTCACAGCATTACCCGGCTAGAGTAACTCCGAGTGCAAATATAATTTTAATCAGGTCTGAAACATTTCATGTAAACCTACTTTGATTTCCTGATTTATTAAAGTTACAAGTACAGACTGAAATGTAGAAGGACACTTATACCTTTTCTTTCTTACAGGCCTGTTAAACTGCTGAAGTCTGAACTCCTCAGAGTCCTCACGATGAAGAGCTGCCCTACAAAGCAGGTAATGCAGTTGAACAGTTTTCAACAAATTCCCTTCTCATTATCCACTACGTATTAAGCTTGATGTTGCCCTTCACATCAGTCACTTCACGGCTAACATTATTTCACTGGCTTTCGTGTTGACAACAGATATCATTTTAGCTGTCAGGCTCATTATTCATGACTATGCTACTCCAAAGATCTCTCAGCCAACATCCACGCAGGCTCCTTCACATCACCTTCACGACACTGTCCAGCAAAAGAAAGACAGAAGCGTGCCTGGCCTGCTACCTGGCTGTGCTGTCCTGCTAGAGACGGTCTAGAGCAACAGAACCCTTCAAAAATGTCGCAGGACATGCAAAAGCATTAAACTGATGTAAAAAAGTTTCAAATTTCAAAACGAATGTAGGTGTGGGAAGTACACCAACTATTGGCTCAGCAAGTTCATTAAAGTGGTTTTTTTTAATATAAAACCACTGTCCCAACATGAATCTCTGCTAAATTGTATCGTGTCTTTAAAAAAGTATTTTTTCAACTGTAGACTCCTCAGAAAACTAAGTAACGTGCAGAATTTAATCAAGCAAAACAAACCTATGTTTAATGGGTTTTAATTTGCTATACAGAGACCATCTTCACCAGCAAAAACTTAGTTTAAAAGCTACAGGTACAGAGATTGCATTATATATGCTTTTCCCCAGAGTCCTTCTTCGTTTAGCACCTGTTGTTAGTATCACAGTCTATCAATTAAATTTGCTTTACAAAATATTCTACTTTCTTCAGCTGTTGAGAGTAGGGAGCACAGGGAAACATGAAATCCCTCATTTTGCATACAGCTGACCTGATGAAGCCAAGAAAGTGACCCTGTTGTTAAATGACTGGCTCCTAGTTTAGGGTATGTTGTTGAGTTGTACAAAAATGCTCACAGCGGAAAAACTCGATTCATTAGTGCGCCGAGGTGGATGTGCTATGAGAAAGGTGCATTTGTATTGTATTTACATACAATAAGGTACATATGAAGGATGCAGAGCTGCCCAGCTATTGTAACGTTTGAACATACTAATTAAATAGCATGCTTGTCAAAAAACACATATTGCCAAGGACGATGGAAACAGATCCCAATATAAATTTCCTTTGGGGGTGGGGAGGAGAGAGAAAATAGAAATGTAGCAGCCATTCACTTTATTATCCTAGCTCCTTTTCTGCTGGCCCTTTTACACAGGTTTCTTCAGAAGTGACAATCCCAGTGAAAAGGACAATTGTCAAAGTATCAAAGCAGCTTTAAAAAAGGCAAATACCCTCCAAGGGGGTACAGTAAGAGAGACCATTAGGGCAGCAGATGTCACACTGACAAAGCAAGCCGGTTACTTTCTGATAAATGCGCAGAGGTATAAAGGAGTGTGAGAGTGAACAAAAATAATGAGGGAAAAACCCCAGAAAACAAACAATTGCATGGCCTATTAATAAGCCTCAATGGAGGTATTCCTGATTTGGGGGGCTGACATTCCCCCCGATCGGATCAGCTCTGCCTTTCCAGCTCTAGCCAATCCTGCTCTGGATGCCATAGTATCTAAACTGCTGTCCAGATCTGCTTCTCTGCAAGGCTCCTCATACCTGTAAAATCACTGTGGAACAGACGGCACTTCCAAAAGAACAGAGAAGAAGATTTCAGCCTTGCCTAGGGAAGCGATTTGTCTAAAATGCTCCTCTTGTTAAAGGAAATTATTTGTTTTGGGGATTTTTTATTTATTTTTATTGCTACATTTGCTATCCAAGTATTCCAAAATAGCTGAGAAACAACAAATAACACCTCATAAGGAACCTTATGAAATAGGTAAATACACTTCTTTTACTCTCTGGAAAACAAAACACCGAAGGAGTAAAGCATAATTTGCAAGCTTGTGTCTACAGAAATGCCATGAATTGAATAGGTCTCTGGTGCTGGACTCCCACTTCTGCTTTCATTTCAGGAACTTCAAATTCACCAATATGCGACCGTAATTTGCCTAGCCTTGAGTAACCTTGAATTTAAAACCACTGGGTAGATACAAGCCTTCACTTACCACTGAAAAATGTCCTAGAAGGTGGCTGCTTCCACAGGACTCCAGTTCTAACACAGGGGTTCTCATGTATGAAGAAGTTACAGCTAGTCAGCAAACTGCAAATACAACAAACAAGAAACAGTTGCTCAAGGACAAATGTTTAATAACGCAAATCTAAGCAGTTCAATGTAGTGATAATCTTCTATTCAGAAGGTGAATACCATAGAGGGAAAAGTCTCCTCAAAGCATCATAAAATTCCCACTGAGCCTATTCCCTTCTGGCCTATTCCTTCCCTAAGAAAACCAAAAACCCCCTGACAATCCAACTGCTCCTGCAGATATTAATTTAACGTTGCATCTATTTTACCTTTTCTTTTTCTTCCCAAATATTGACATGTGTTCCTCTTGAGCTTAATTCTATCGTAACAGCGATACTCTTCTGAGTATTGCATGTGCCTATCTTGGCAACAGCCCCGTTCAGGCAGCTGGTCACGTTGTCATTACGTACCCCATCTTGGCCTGTTTGGAGTTCCAAAATATTTGTGATTGTGAATACAGTCTGAGTCTTTTTAAAAAGCAAGCTAATATAATCTAATTTCATCTTGTTTTATGCACTGCCCTGGCCTACATGTTTAGTAATCTATTTGTTACTTTTTTTCTTTTTTTTTTAAATAAGCGATTCTAGAACTGATGAGAGTTCCTACTCTCTAAGTCTTCTTCCAGTTTAACATAGACCAATTTTATCCAACAGCATGCAAACAACTCCTTTAAGGTCAGCAAATTACTTGTATTTTGCCAGGGAAAACAAAAATGTTTAAACCAAAATTTCTCTACTTACAGGGAAAGTAGATAGCACAAGCATCATAACCTTCTGTAACAACACGGCTAACGTATTTACTTCCACCCAGAGGTATTGCTTATCACAGGCAAAGGTGAATTCAGTCGCACTGATCAAAACAAACTCTGCTTGCAAACGTAGTGGTAAATTTTGTAATGATCAGTTAGCACTTGGGATTATTCCATCTCCACCAGGCTGCTACACAGGCATGTCATTTAGGAACCTGCTACAACAGCAACTATCTTAAAGAGACGCGTATGAATTGGGTTCATGTATCCCCTTCCTCGCCATGCTGGTGGGGAGGAGGAGTACATAGAATAGTTAGGGATTCTACGAAGAAGTTATGTCACTTATTAGACCAACTGGTATGGCTGGAAAAGTAAAAAGGCTGCCAGGCACAGAAGCTCTTCCTTAGAATTTGTCTTACCACTCTGTACGCTGGTGAAATGTAACGCGAGTGGTTCTGCCACTCTGAAAATGCAGAAAATAGACTTATAACTGGCCAACGCAGGGAAAAGTTTCAACCAGGATTTTTCATATGCTTAATATATAACGTTGCATTTCATGTTTCTAATAAGTCTGAAAAGGATCTATCCAATTGTACAAGAGCTATTGCTGTTCAAAGTCTGTAAATAAGCACGGTCAGACAAGCAGTTGAAGATGGCGTGGCAACACCGTGTCCTGCTGTTAGACAGACCACCGGCCCAGGCCAGGGCAGGAGCGAGGCTGTGTTCTCGCACCAGCAGGCTCAGTCCCTTGGGAAGAGCCAGGTCTGGCAGGTCTTTGTGCAGCCCGCTCATTCCCGGGATGTCTTCCTTTGGCCCTCTGACCTTTCATCTGCTCTTGATCAGATACATGCCGAGTACAGAATTACTTCATTAGCTTACAAGCTACTGCATCATTTAGGGTGATTCAATTCCAGGAAGTGCTTACTAAGAATTTTAAGAATTAATTTCAGGTTTCTACTGAGTTACATATAGACATCATCTCTTTATTTAGAAAGAGAGTCTACAAATAGCAGATTTCTTGTCTAGAAATCCTATAATGATACTAGTAGGCACTTGCTAACAATGTTTTAATGGTAGCCAAGGACTAATAGCTGTAGTTTTCACTTATAAGACGGTGTCAGTACTATTTCACTCCACCCTTCAGCTTCATGGTCTCTATTAAAACCACTCTATTAACCCAAACGTGACAGGATAGTCCCTCCCCAGCACACAGATTCCTGTAACCAGGTGCTAAACGTGCCACACTCTTGCATCATCTCCCAGGATTTTATTTCCTTAGCAAGACAGAAGAGCGTCCCAGACTGCTGCAGAACCTGTATGTTTTACATAGCAACATGATGTAATTTTATAATGAACAACGAGGTCAGCTGATCCATTTGGGTGATACACCAGCCCTACGCTAATTTGCGGTATTACAAGGCCTGTTTTACAACATATTAAAACACCTGGGATAAAAGGAATTGCCCATCAGTAAGCTGGGAGCCTGTGGGCTGCTCCTAAGGGATTAGAAAAACTAAGAACTAATCCAGTTAACATTAGACTTAAATTTACCAGAAAAGTTTCAGAACCTTAAAAAGCTGGGGGAAAAAAATATTAAAACTTATCTGCAGCCTAAAGCACTAGTCTTCTCAAGACATATATTAGTCTTGATACATAATAACCTGAAAAAAAAACCCAAAACCACACAGCCAGAACAAACCCAGCTGTGCTGGCTTCACAGGAGCATCCAGGAGCTGTTCATGCTGCCAAGGTAGGGCAGGGCATACCGGGACTTGGAACGATAGATCGTCAGAGAGGAAGGACGGAATAATTAATTGCAGACCCTAAGCTCTTACCAAAATTGGTTTTTGTGTCCGACATGGGAAAACCAGTCTCCTCCTTACTCTGAAACCTGTCTAAAAATAGGTAAAGATGCCAAGACCCAATAGTTTACCGTCAGCCTCACCTTCCCTGCTCCTGACAGCCCGACCTTGATGGGTACGAGCGCGTAGGAGAGCGCCGGCCTCCGGCCTCTGCCACCCGACTGGAGGCTGCTGGAGCGGGAACTGCCAGGACCCCACGTTGCCTTCAGCGGCGGTGGGACGAGGGACAACGCTCCGCTGTCGGGCACCGAGGCCTGACGGCAACAGCACGGCATCTGCACGGGGCGTTTTCTCCAGGCTTTGACAGAGAAGCTGGAGCAAGGGGATTGCGTGTTCTGTCTGCGAACACTGAATTGTGTCCTAGAAAAGGTGTTCGTAAAACCGTTTCCTTGCAATCCCAGGAGATGACAGGTACGAGAGCACCTGCTGCGAAGGACCAGGGGGCTCCCGCCAGGCGCTCCTCCTCACGGCCGGGCCTCCCCGGGCACCACGGAACCTTAGGGGCAGGAGCTGCCCCCACCGACCGATTTCTGCCAAACACACAGACACTGACAACCACAGCCTATGAAACGGAGTGAAAATCATACAAGGCCACGCGCTTTTCTTAACAGAATGTAAAACCTTCATCTTGCTTTCCAGCTTGGAGGGGGACAAGACTCCTCGCACACGCCCAGGAGACAGGGCCGAGGCACCAGCAACAACCGCGTTTTCGCCCCGGCAGGGAAACGTCAGCGAACGAGGCAGCCGGCGAGGAGGGGGCGGCTGCGGCCCCCGGCCCGGGGGAGGCCGGGCCGCCGCCCGGCTCCGCCTCACGCCCCCCGCCCCCGGGTGCCGGCTGTCAGACAGCGCCCGCCGCTTCGCCCTCAGCTCTGCCGCGGCCCGACAGCCCCCGCCCCAGCCCCCTCGCCGCCGGGCAGCGCGGTGCCGTCCCGCCGGCCGTGCCCGTACCTGCTCCGCAGCAGCGTGGCCACGCCGCCCCGCGCCACGGCCGCCGCCATCTTCCCGCGCCGCTGCCGCCGCGTCCTCTGCCGCGTCCTGCGCGGGAGGGCGGGAGGCGCGCGGGGGGCGGGGCCAGGCGGCGGGGGCGGGGCCGGCGCGGCGGAGGGGGAGCGGGGCCGCGGCGGGAAGGTGGTGCGAGGGGCGGGGGCGCTCCGCGGTGCTGCGTGAGGGGCCGTTACCTGAAGGGAACGTGGTGTGCAGGGACGGGACCGTTCCTCAGGGGAGAGGGGGAATGGGGAGACGGGTACGGGGCTGTTCCCCAAAGGGGGATGTCCCGTGTGGTGAGGGCTGTTCTCTGGGGAGCGTGGTGGGGGGACAGGGCCCTCACTGAGGTGATGTGGTGGGGGGACAGGGCCGTCCCTGAGGCGATGTGGTGGGGGGACAGGGCCCTCACTGAGGTGATGTGGTGGGGGGACAGGGCCGTCCCTGAGGCGATGTGGTGGGGGGACAGGGCCCTCACTGAGGCAGTGTGGTGTGGGGACAGGGCGGGCCCTGAGGCGATGTGGTGGGGGGACAGGGCCCTCACTGAGGCGATGTGGTGGGGGGACAGGGCCGTCCCTGAGGCGATGTGGTGGGGGGACAGGGCTGTCCCTGAGGCGATGTGGTTGTGGGGACAGGGCCGTCCCTGAGGCGATGTGGTGTGGGGACAGGGCCCTCACTGAGGCGATGTGGTGGGGGGACAGGGCCGTCCCTGAGGCGATGTGGTGGGGGGACAGGGCCCTCACTGAGGCGATGTGGTGGGGGGACAGGGCCGTCCCTGAGGCGATGTGGTGGGGGGACAGGGCCCTCACTGAGGCGATGTGGTGGGGGGACAGGGCTGTCCCTGAGGCGATGTGGTTGTGGGGACAGGGCCGTCCCTGAGGCGATGTGGTGTGGGGACAGGGCCCTCACTGAGGCAATGTGGTTATGGGGACAGGGCCGTCCCTGAGGCGATGTGGTGGGGGGACAGGGCCCTCACTGAGGTGATGTGGTGGGGGGACAGGGCCATCCCTGAGGCGATGTGGTGTGGGGACAGGGCCGTCCCTGAGGCGATGTGGTGGGGGGACAGGGCCCTCACTGAGGCAATGTGGTGTGGGGACAGGGCCGTCCCTGAGGCGATGTGGTGGGGGAACAGGGCCGTTTCCCGGGGAATGTAGTGTGGGGACAGGATTGTCTCTGAGGGTTTGTGGTATGGGGACAAGGCTGCTCCACAAAGGGGGGATGGCATCAGGACAGTTCCCCAAAGGGAGGTATGGTTTGAGGAGAGGACTGCTTCTTGGGGAGTTGAGGATGAGGCAGTTGGGGTTCAGCTGCTTCCCAGCGTTGCTGTTGAGGGGCAGGTAAGTCCTTCACCACAGATATGGGAGCACCAGGGATATCAGGGCAGGGATTTTACTGGGGGGGACACGACACGGGACAGACATAATGCTGTTCTTGCAAGTGAGATGTCGGGCGGGGTAGTGCAGTAACTTCTTTTCCTACTCTGGTGTCCCTTGCCTGGATCCTGGCAACACAGAGGTGATTTTATAGATGTTATTGGGTTTCCATCTTCTTAGATGCATCCCTAGAGAGATGCATAGATGCTACATTACTGGGAAGTAGCTAATTACCATTTTCTGATGGTGTAGGGGAGCAGTTTCATAGGGTGAATCAGTAGGAAAAGAATTCCAGAGTCTTGCTGCTGTTTCTGCATCCTCGGTGCTTTAGGACATGGTCCTCTCGGCTGACCTGATTACTTTACATTTGTGATTAATGTTTGTTTTCCTGACTAGCCCTAAATGAAGTCTACAATATCTGTGTGTTATTCTGCTTTTTTCACATCACCACAGACAGCAGCGTAGTATCTGTATAAGTATCTTAGACATATACAGGAAAGCCTTTTATTTTTAAATATGTAAAATTTGAGCAGAGATTGAGGTGCAGCCCTCATGTAATAGTAATAATCTTAGCTGACTGAGTAGTTGGGATGTGCATATATCCTGAGCTAACATAATGGTAGGCTTGGCAGGAAGTAAAACCTCAAAGAAGGCGGGATTTGATCCTGTTCGGTGCTTTGCTACAAGCATTGCAAGGGCCATTAGCTTTGATGTCTAACTGCACCCTGCTGGTGGGCCTGACCCACGAGTTTCCCCAGAAGTGATTCAGGAGTGATTCAGAGGTTAAGGTGTAGTTAAAAGAAACACACTTGTTTATAGTGTATATTAACTGACATTGGCTGAACTGATGCGTGATCTGTCCTGATCTAAGCTTTCTCCCTGGAATTACAAGTAAATACATGGACTTTTGACTATTTTAAAATTACTTTTATCATGTGTTTTGTTCTTACATTTGGGTTTTTTTTAACATCTGATAATATATTGTATCAAAAGATTATATAAACTGCACTCGCTGAGGAATAAAACCTACTTCCCAAAGGGTAGTAAGCTGTGCTAGGCCTGTGCAGGTGGGCCAGGTCGAAAGGTGGGATAATACCACGGTTGTTCTCCTAGCGAATGAGAGAACGGACATCTTAGGGCTTGAGAACATTTGCTCAGGAAGTAGTGAGAAATGTAACTCCTCCTGTGATCGGATTAGTGGGAGACAGAACAACTTAACAGATGTTGCAGATCTAGTGAGGGAACTTATGAAACGCAGGGATAAGCAATGGAATCCATGTACGTGAATGCAAAAGAAGCAAGTGGGGAATAAGGACTGTGAATCACTGGGGAAGAGTGCATAAGGCAACGAAAGAAATCTGGGAGAAGTATGGGCAAAAATACATGAAGCAGAGAAAGTACTAAGAAAATCCATAAGATGAAGAAGGAAAACAAAACTAGGAAAAAGACTTTCTTTCTCCAGGACTTCAGGAATAGTCAATTCTTTCCTGAACAGGAAAGATGAAACCGTATTAGCAATATTTTATGCATCATGACATCATTTCAGTATGCACACTTCTGCTTATATATGCACATATATATATATATATATGTACTTCTTTCCCCTGCTGTAGAATTAATGATGTTAATCATGGCTGCTGTAGAGTAATTAAGAGGTAATACTCCAGGCTAAGTGTTAGAAAACAGGGAAATAAGCCAGCTTGGATGAGACTGCTGTGATGGAATGGAATGAAGAGAGTCAAGAGAGTCAACAGTGTCACAGTTCTGTTCTGAATTCTTAGGGACTCATAGGATTACTTTTTGTTTAAAATTACTCAATAGATAAACCATTATCAGGTGAAAAAATAAGGTAAGAAGGACCCTTCAATATTCTGTAGAGAGATATGTTCAGTAGTCTGGGCAATTCACTTAGCTTTAGATACCTTTTTTGTCAAATAGATGTAAGTCTTACCTACCTCCTGAAGGCATTTTGGTGCCTTTTGAAACAGGAGAAGCATAATTTATTTCAAAAGCAGAGGCTTACATTTCTTCCTATGTCTGTTGATAACAGAGCAGAAAATGCACGGATATTTTCCCTCTGTGGATAGGAATAGGACACTGTCCCTTTCCCCTTTGCATACCAGGGCATACCACCCTCTGACAGTTTAGGCTTTTTCTTAAATCTTGGTTTATCCTTGTCGATGCCTAAAACCCCTTTGTTATCTTCCAGAAGCTTTGGTCATCACTGTGGAATGCCTGGTATGAGAAGGCAGAGCGTCAGGGTAGAGAGAGGATCCTTGCTGGACTGCTGTAATCATGAAGGCAGTGATTTTAATTGTCCTAATCATCTTCACTTTGCTGTCTTCAGGTAAGGCTGATGCAGAGAGGGAAAGAGAAAGGTGACCTCTGGATGGGTTACCAGGATACAAACTCTAATATATGCTTTGGTTTTGTTTTCTTCTGTGCAGAGAAGTTGCAGCTAGAACTGTGCCTGTGGTTTCCATTTGCCTGTATTTTTCCTGTTTGATCATTGGCAGATGGTGACCCTGTTAGTTTTGAAGCAGCTCGATACACTAGTTTCTTAGCAATTCAGTGAAGGTTTGTTTCCTTTGAATAGTTGAGATCTGTGTACTCATTAACGCTGTCAAAATGAATCAGTGTATTGCAAGCTGCTCCCCTCTAAAACCACAACGCGTTCTTTTTGGAATTGCACTGCGTTCACGTCAAAACAAGTGGAGTACTAATGTCTGATGCTGTGCTCAAAGAAATAAAAACTTCAGTGTTTTAATTCTAAGCATTATTTATTCCTGGCAATATTTTTTTTAATATTAATAGATCGCCAGAGAGCCAAATGCTTAAACATCTGGAAATGACAACGTTAGAGATGTTGTAGTGTTTTCTATGCATTCAGTCCTGGTTTTCATTACATGGTACAAGATTCTTTCAAGTTACATAACTGCGTGCTTTTTTTATATACGATAATCACTTTTTTTCTCCTTAAATGCATAGTATCTTCTTGAGATGTACACGATGATATATTTCAGAGTAGAAGGCATTTAATAGGAAGAATACAAAATAAGTCATAGTACGTCCAAGATGGAATAATTGGAGCCTAAAGCAAAAGAGGAAATTTTGTTGACATGTCTGAACTACTTAGGATGTAGCTTCATAGTCAGTTTAAACAAACCAAACCCCTGACTTCCCCTGGAGAAGGAGGTTTCACCTTATCTTTCACTCCTAATTGCATCTTCCTTCTTTCTGCTGGTGCTGTTTTGTTTTTTATCGGTTATTTAGTTTTCAGCTGGAAAAAGATCTGACAACTGAATAGTTCAGTTCTGCTACAAATTTACAGAGTGTTCCTGTGCAGGTTATTTAATCTCTTTGGCATCCAGAAATTAAGATAATTCTTACTAACTTCCTGCTTGGAAGAGGTAGGATTGTAAGGATTTTGTGGTTAATGCTTATTCAATGCTCTGTTCAACGTAGTACATGATTCTTCATTGGCAATAACCAAATTGTCCCTAGTTTTCGTCTTTGGTAGCGGGTGTTATCACGGAAGATAAACCTCTCTATTTTGAGGGAAGTGCAGCAAGTTACTTGTCATTGCTGAGGCAACACTTAGATAGTACACTGTTTAAAACAGAAGAAGGTCCAAGTCACAGAATCGCCATCATAATTTCAAATAGTCCCAGATCCTCACTTCCTGGATTGAGGGATTTGGTTTGCTGTATTACCGAGTAGCATTTAATTGTGAACTTCTTCCAACTTAAAATTTTCATACTTCTCGTCTGATCTAAGGTTTTCTGACCCTGGAGCTCTGATGTGGGTCGTCTTATTTAAAATCAGGTAGTCCTTGTCTGGAAAGAAGATGGGGAGGAAATACTGTTCTGACAAAGCACGGCACTCTGCAGGAACTGCTGTTCTAACAAAGCATGGCGCCCAGTGCTGTGAGACAGCTGGGACTTGCAACACCAGTTATTGTCTGTTTGAAAAACAACAATCCCCTCTCTAAAGACTAAATTCAACGAAGCTAAAGCAACCTGATCCCCTACCAACATCCTCCGTCCATACTTCTTGTTCTTTTGCAGGCTGAGTTCTGGCTCTCTAGAACTTTGTAACAGAAATACTAGGATTGGTATGGATCAATTATGCATGGGAATATGTGTGTATGAAAGCACCAGAGGAAACAGCAGAGCAAAGGTTCAAAGAATGGCCTGTATTGATAACCAAGGACACAACTGACAGCAATAAAACTGATAAACCCTGGGGAATGCATTGTTTACATCAAGAGGAGAAGGTCTGTGCTCTGATAAGGTCACATCACAGTTGACTTGTTAGGAGAAAAACTGCAGTCTGATAACAGGAAGATGGTAACGAGGTTACCCTACATTGTGAGCGCCATTCCTCTTCTTGCTATCCCCACAGGAAAACAGACCATAGCCATAAAGATGTCCTTGCCTTTGTTTCCTCATTTTGGGTGGCAGCCTTGCCTAAAATTCATGGAGGATGAAGCAAGAAAGATACTGAGGCAAAAGATTATGCCATAATAATAGGTGGTTCTTGAAAAATCTACCTAAAAACTAGTTGGTTGCTGCCAGTCAAGAGGAAGCAAAGAGGCACAGTAAAGATTCAACAGCAAACATTCATTGTCCTCCATGTCGGGCCAAAGTGATCTTGGTCAGACTGCTAGGGCAGCCTGTAAGTATGTGGGTATGTCGGTGTGAGTGAGCAGAATCAACTTACTCGTGAAGTTAAATAAAATACAATAACCTCCCTCTTCCATAAGGTCTTAAACTGAGTTTGTTTTGTTGGTTTTTTTTTCACTAAATCCTACAAATCTTGACTTCTTCTTGGATCCTACAGGGAAGAAATTCCGATGGTGCACCCTTTCTGACCTGGAACAGAGAAAGTGTGCTGAACTGTCCAAAGCACTTACGGCTGTGCTGCCCCTTGCTACTGTCAATTCGTTTGCTAGGATTTCTTGCATCAGAGCCCACAATACACATGACTGCATTGATAAAATCAGGGTGAGTTCACAGAGATTTTTAGAACTGATTTTGGGTCCAAATCCTCTTTTGAAGAAGTAACTGGTAAAGAGAATCCATGGGAGAATAAAATGATACTGAAATGATGGTATTGCATATATGACAAAGTACACAGTAGCTTGAGAGGCAAGAATGAAAACCCATGAGCATTCCACTAGATGTACTATTTTACCCCAGCTAATGTCCTTGCACTCTCCAGGAAAGAAGTAAAAAGCTGCTTGGAAATAAATGGACAAACCCAAACTACTAAATCAAAACTTGCTCAGAGCATTCCCCTTGCTTGAGGGCTTTGATCCTACTCTGCCTCTAGCAAATATTTTCTTTTCCCTTTCTTCCCTGCTATTTTTAGCCCCCAGTGAGTCTTTTCTGAATTAAAGAACAAAGTCTTTTTTCATATAAAAATCTTTGATTTGAATAAAATGAGACATCAGACCTTCTGTAAGTGTCAGCTCTTGTAACTGACCACTTCTGAAATGAAATTTTCGTAATGCTGTATGCTTTGAAAAAAAATCAGTAACGAAACAGGAAGATAAGCATGTGCTATAGAATAATTTCATTAAGATACCTAAAACTTGATTCAGACAGAGAATTTCAGTTTCCATTTTCATTCAGTCTCAGTTGCCTTCAATGGAGTCCAAATCTGACCTGGAAACCAAAACAAAGAAAACCTTTCTTTTTGGTTCAGGGAATAATTTATTTTATGTTTTCATTCTGTCCTGCGTCCCTTGTTATTAGACTTCAGTTCCACTTTCCAGGTTATGGAAAGATTATAGCCAGGAGAACTCTGAGGATTTGGGGCCTTGGGGTAGCAGTAGGAGGAAATAGGGGTTGCCTTTTTCTTCAGTTGGCATCAGAATTGTATTTTTGGAATGGAAGGCCCAAAGAGGAGGTGAGAAAGGATGTTACTGGATAAGAACTGGTATTTTTTGAAGGTAACTCAGCCTTCATTGCAAACATTTCACCATGCTTAGTAGCAGGGATTCAATTACAAACAAAGCAAATGCTTGTAAAAATCACTGGTTGCTGCTTCTCAGGCAGAAACTCTGCTCTTGAAGCTGCTCTGTTTCCCTGTAAACACACTTGTTTTGAAGGTTTTGCTGTTGTTTTTAAGGTGAATAAAGCAGATGCTGCCTCCTTGGATGCTGGAGATGTTTACTCAGCTGTAAAGCTATATGGTTTGACAGTGGTGGCAAAGGAGATCTATGATCAAGGTAGGTTCATAAAGCAAAAGAATAAGCTGCACTTCTGATTTGGCTAATAAATTGCTGTGCAGGGAAAGGCAAAGCTCAAGAATTCTTGGAAAAACATCTATATGTTTTCATTAACTGTAGAGGAGCGTGGAGGTGACTAACAACTGTTTCTAAAGTACTTAGTGATGATGAATAAAATACCAGTGGTGCTTTGTCGCTAGTAGCCTTTCTGCTGGTGGTACTGCCACTATGACAAACTGTCTGTATCTGCCCCTGCCTGCAGCACTAGTGTACTGCAGTTCTACATCTTGTAGGGAATAAGAAGGGGTTTATTCCATCTGTGTCAATTATACCGTGCTCTTTACTAGTGTAACTGAACATTTACTAGCGGTTCTTTAAGAGATTAGCTTCTCTCATGAATTAATTCTCTCCTTCTCACCCTAAAGAGGCAAGAATGTAAGGTGGAGAATCTTGTTATGGTAAGATTCCTCTTCATTCCTGGCAGACCGGAACAGTCTGTGCAATGAATGATTTATAAGGCAAGAATAAAGTCTGAGCCGAAATCAAGCACACAGTAGAAAATACTTGGGGGACGTGAACCTGAGAAGGGAGCCAAATTAGCAGATGGATGTAGGAAGAGACTAATAAGGGGACAGTATAAGAACAGACTTGAATTTTGTTTTGGGTGAAGAACCATGACATCATAGTGGAATTGATATGTTTCACGTGGTAAGTATGTTCTGAGGATAAGGCGTTCTTTCCATTACAGTACCTAAACAGTGTGATACAAGTGTTCAAAATTCTTGAGAAGCAATTGCATTGGAGGATGGAGCTGGATGATTTTGTAAGCCTTTTCCACCAGATTTTTACGTTCTTGCTTTGCACATCACTTGCATTGTTCAGTTTGACAAGGTGCCATGTAGCCAGTGTACGGTAAAGTTCCTGGCATGAGTACCTATGTTTCATATGCCTAAGACTTTTTTTTTTCCTTAGCCATGTTGACAGAAGTAGTTGAACTCCTGTACACAGATGGAAGCTGCAGAATTGGGAGTTATTTCTGTTACATATTTTGTCCTGTCGCAGGAAGTTGTGTTTTTGCTGTGGCCATTGCCAGACGAGGAACTCTGGATATCCAGAGGCTACGAGGTGCGCGCAGCTGCCACAATGGAGCCAGATGGACATCAGGCTGGAATATTCCACTTGGCTTTCTCCTGGCAAGAAATGATCTTTCCTGGGATGAGGCGCAACCTCTGAGCCAAGGTGGGTGATGGGAGCCGCAGGGCTATGTGTCTGCCCTCAGCAAAAGGGAGTGAAATGCAAGCAGATGTAGAATGAACGGAGCTATGTGGAAACCGAAGGGCTTTGTGGATGAGATATCCTCTTGGAGTGTTTTTGATACTGGCTCTTAGCTCTCCTCAGAACTTTTCTAGTGATCTCAAAGGAGCAGAATTGTTACCAAAACAGAAAATGTTTGTCTTCTGTATGCAACAAGGAATAAATCTTTGCCATATCTAGCCAGCACAAGGATGGTTTCAACCAAGCAAAATTTGATCACTCTGTTTCCAGAAAATGTTTCAAATTTGAAGTTTAGACAATGAAGCTGCATTTGTTGATGGGTTTATTTATTTTTTAAAGCACCATAGTCCTAGTTGTGCCCACGTTATCTTTGGCCCCTTCCATTTTTTCCCATTTGACTTTTTTTATTTCTTTTTTTTTTGCCCCCCTACATCTGCAGTAATCAGTGAGTATTTCAATGCAAGTTGCATCCCTGGGGTTGGTGTTGCTGCTCCTCGACTGTGTGCTCTCTGCCAAGGCCAAAAATCCTATGTCAGAGACAAGAACCACTTCTGTGAGACAAGCAGTAACGAACCCTTCTATGACTCTGAGGGAGCCTTCAGGTGAGCTCTGTGACACTTGCACTGAATTTACCTTCGGGGAAAAAGAACTTGTGAGGGAGGAAAAGCCAGGCGACAGGTTAATAGGATGACATTTGCCTTCCTGCAGGTGCTTGAAGAATGGAGTGGCGGATGTTGCCTTTTTAGATCATCTAGCAATTATGAGTGCTACAGGTAATCCTGAAAACTTGGATTCCTTTTAACCTCTGGCTGTGCTCTTTCCTGCATGGGAGTTTGGGGGATATGCCTATATTTTTGTTGTTTCCAGGGAAAATTCAATCTCTGCAAGCAGTTCAGTGGTATTTCTTGGCTTTCCACACAAGTCAGAAGGAAACAGAAAAGGAAAGAGTAAGTGAGCAATAACTGCTCACAGGAGATTCTTAGAAGGGGAGCAGACAGATGTTTTTATACAGGTGATTTCTTTAGCCTAAAGTCTCTGACGCAGCTCAGTATTTGCATTGCCTGAGTTATAAGATTCCTTTCAAAATTCAGTGTGTTGAGCTGCTAAAATGTGCAGTTCCCGTCTACCTGTTTTGTATTTTTAAACTCAGTCGAGCTCTGTATTGATGTTTTTGAAGGTGGTTAGCAGTAGTATTTGCAGGTAAGTATTTTTAAACAAACGTATTTACAGGGGTACAGTTTAAAGAGTATTTTGGCTGAGGTCCCCTCTTTGTTAAGAGAAGAGCATATCAAAGACAACTTTCCCAAGGGTGCTCGGTACACTGTGCTGCTTGCCTAACCTTTGAGCAACCTCCCCTGAAAAACGTTTTACCTTCCATCTCTGTGCCTGCTGCCAAGACACATCTCGCTTCATAGATTCGTGAGTGTCCTGTTGTTTCAGAGTCAGAACAACGGGAATATGAACTCTTATGTCCTGACGGGACTACAGCTGAGCTGACTGAATACAGCACCTGTAACTTGGGCAAAGGGCCTGGCCGTGGTATCATCACCCGCCACAACTTCCAGAAGATTACCAACAAATTTCTTACCATGATCCAAGTGAGTGGATATTATGAGCTGTATATCTCCAGACACAGGCTTTTCTTCCATCTTTGTGTGGAGATTACCACCCAGCTTGCCTTCTTTCTTGAGAATTTTATAGTTCGTGTGAAAAAGGACTAAAAATTCGTTGATCTGGGGAAGGATCCTGCACTGGCTTCTGGAAGAAGGTTTCACTTCTCTCTAAAGTGTTCTTCTGTAGAAGGGTGGGAATAAATAAGTAAAGAAGGGGAAGATGCCATAACACCCAAACTGAAAAATGGCTAATGGTGTTCATCCTGCCCCGGAACTTACGTGAATTCGTATGTAGCTTAGGGCGACGCATAGGTTCAGGCAGGTTCACCTTTGTTCCTCTCTTTTTCTCAACTTACTTACAAATACTATCTGTTACCTTGACATCCAGGAATCTATTTGAAGCTGAACCTGAAATGCATATTTAAATGCAAATTTAAAGAATTTATGAAGCTATCTAGCCCTTAAAATAGCCCAGCGAACAGTGAATAATTCAACCCAGTGGGCTGGGTTGTACTGTCACACAGACGCTGGTAGACAGCAGTTGTACAAAATCTCTTCTTTATTGAGAGATCTTCATATGCCTTTGTCAGTGCGCTTATTACACAAGATATCTTGCACCCCTTTACTGCACTGATCTTTATCACAAATGTTTCTCACTCAGCTGTACTCCCTCAGCTGCCATTCCGGGGTAGGAGACATTGAGCACAGCCCAATAAATCGGAATAACTAAGATGGGAAAAAAGTCTTCAAAAAAGTGAATCATGTAACGCTTTTAGGACTGGAACCATCCACTCACTGCAGTAACTGTGGGCTTTGTCCCAGTGTGATGGAACCGAGTGCTGTATTACAAACTATTGATATGAAGAGAGGGGAGGATGAGGCTGCCTGTTACTGGAAGGATGAGCAGATTTGTTGCAATTAAAAGTGTTTGTTCTTGTCCTAGCGCCTCTTTGGGCGACAAGGAAAGGAAAGAGCCAGGTTTGAACTCTTCACTTCAGCACCCTTTGGGGGGAAGAACCTGCTGTTCCAGGATGCCACTCAGCACCTGCAGCTTCTTGAGGAGCAGCTAGAAATTGCCTATGTCCTTGGTCTGGATTATGTAGCTCTCCTTAAGGGACTAGGCCATGAAGGTGAGAAGCCTTCCAAAGAACTGTAGCTAAGGAAAGAGAAGAAAAAGTTCTCTTTCTGTGTTATTCCTCCCTGCCAGGCACAAGTGCATAGACCTAAATGTCTCTTTTAACAAAGAACAGATTGGTGCATAGGTGACATGATCTCACATGTGCTCCTTCCTTCTAATGCAGGAAGCTCTTTGGACAACAGTGTTGTGCGCTGGTGCTGCATCAGTGACGCTGAGCTTCGCAAATGTGAGGAGTGGGCACTGAACATCAAATCCGACCCATTAGTCTGTGTCCAAGCAACGTCCATGACCAAATGCATTGAAATGATCAAGGTAGGAGACTCCCTCTGGTCAGAGTATACGATAAGACCGCACAGGGTGTGTATGTCTTTGTCTGAGCTGAGCAAGAGGAAAACCAGCTTGTACACTAGAGGAACCAGTGCAAATGAGAGGGAATTTATGCAGGGGAATTTCCAGCCAGTGGGGAAGTACAGCTGTTTGGTTACACAAATCATGCAAATCCTCTTTTTGTTATTTTCTGTGATGCTGTTGGCAGAGTAGTGAGGCTGATGCAGTCACCCTGGACGCAACACATGTCTACATTGCAGGGAGGTGTGGATTGGTGCCTGTAGCTGCAGAATGTTATGGTAAGTTCTCGTGTGACCTTAGCATATGGCAGGGAATCAAAAAAGTACCATTATATAACCATATAGTTAAATGTCCACAGTTTGTGATGTTTTGTGATGGAAGCAGGAATCAATATATATGTCTGAGTACTCTTCCCAGCTCTTCCACTAACTGGCTTTAGCATTTGGTCTGGCTGTTTATTATATCTTCCGTAAAAGGGACAGAGGAGCTGACATGGCTCAAGAGGATCGCAAGGTTTTTGACGGGGTGCTGCCATGCAATAGGAATGACAGCAGTCGCAAGGTCCTTAATGGTTGTCTCTCCTCTCCAGGGGGAGATTGTGCCCCAGCTGCTAAGAGCATGGAGGAAACAGGGAAACTGATTCATCTTAAGCGCAAAGGTAACAGGACAACTTTGAGAAGGCAAAAGGTTTAGATTTTCCTGAGGCTGCCTCTAGGATTTATGTAGGAATGTATTTGCATGTTGGTTTGGGAAAGAAATTGCTGTGCATGTTCAGTAGGAGCTTTACAGATAATGCCGAGCAGCTAGGACAAGAGCTTTGTGGCTAAGCAAAGAATGCAGATCCTCTCCTGTAACTGAAGATATCGTGACAGGATGAGAGAGGGAAGAGGGGGGCTGTACCTGTCTGGAATACTTAACTGCCTTAGTGTAACTGGTTGTTGTCATTGTTTTACAGCACTGCCACCAGTTTATGCTGTTGCCCTAGCTAAGAAAAATGCCAAACAGATTAACATCCGCAACCTTAGGGGAAGGCGATCCTGCCACAGTCACCTGTACAGTCCTGGAGGGTGGTTACTGCTTTCCAGATACACAGTGGGAGCTCTGGAGAATGACACTGCGAACTGTGACACTGGCTCTGGTAAGGGCTGCTCGGGGCTCCTGTTGACTAGACCACGGAAATCTGAAGCCCCAAATTTGGGAGTTAAATGGAGATGGGGCCATGAGGATTTGACCAGCAAGCGATGACTGCAGTCTTAGAGGGTGTGGAAGCAGCTCCTCCTATCTGACTATGTGTGATTCTTCACGCTATGTAGCCCTCTCCTTGCTAGCTGTTGGGATGGAATTCCATTCCTGTCTTTCCCCATGCGTGAAGAGGCTTTGGAATACCTTGCCCTAATCTCACCTCAGTTTTCTCTACTCAGTTTATCAGAATTACTTTTGGAAGGGCTGCATGCCGGGAGCAGATGGAAACCTGTGCAAGGTGTGCATTGGAGACGGTGAGGTGGAAGGGGCTCGAGTATCCAGCAGATGTGCTGCAAGTCATAACGAGCGTTACTATGGCAACATGGGAGCACTCAGGTAGGCCTTTTGTCAGAGTCTGAAATGCAGAGCAATAGCCAGAACTGACTATTATTATTATTCTGCTGAGGGTTTTCTCTGGAGTTCTTTGTTAAGCAACCGGCTGTATGCTAGCATGTGTTTTGTTTTGGCTGCAGTTGCTATGGGATGTTCAGCTGATTTAAGAGAGTCATGAAACCATTTCCAGAGCAAGACAATGCTTCCAAACATGTAAGGCTTAGGCATTGGTACTGACTCGTTAAAGAGCAGGGCTGAAAGGTAGTTAGAAGGTCAGAGAGCAGAGGTAAGAAGCAGCGTAGGGTACAGGAGGTAATTAAAGAGACTGGAGATACTAAAAAAACCATAGTTGGAGCAGAGGCAGAGAAGAGTATTAAAGGTGAAAGCACTCGTATAGAATATATAAAATGCATTTAGTTGAATTACATTCTCTTTCCTGGCTAGGCACAGGTGAGGCTGCACGGGCATTGTGCCACAACTTTGACTTGGGAGCTGCTTTAAGGGATGAAAGGAATTGTCTTATCAAATAGGTGAACATTGTCCACCAAGGTCTATACTGACATCACTGGCTTGTTCCACGTAACCACCAAGTAATTACAGATGAGGGGGATACTTCCAGCTACTCCTGGTTTAGCTTCAGGTGACTGTCCAAACGTCAGTCATCATGTAGTGGTTGTCTCTGATAACTTCTTGGGTTTTTTTCCTGCACTAGGTGTCTAGTTGGCAATCCCAGTGGAAGAAGCTTTGGAGATGTAGCTTTCCTGGAACACTCTAACCTACTCCAGAACATACAGAGTGAGATGAGATTCTTTTTTCCTTTGAGAATGTTCATTGGCGTCAGTTACTTCCCACACAGTGACTGTCACTCGTGAGGATCAGCTTTTACAGGTTTAATCTAGGTCCATGAAGTTGTGTTTGTAACTGGAAAATTGCAAGAACCTTCCTGCACGTAGGTGTTCCAGTAAAGCTCGAGGTTCAGATACTGTTCAGTTTTAGAGAGGAAAGAGGAGGAATCACTGAGTGCAAAGATCAAGGTGTGTGTTGGGGGGTAATCATCCTTGGAGACTGCACTCATTTTTGGAAAGCTTAAAGCTTTAAAGAGCAAGTGACTTTTCCCACCAGGCTTTCTCCCATACGCAGCCATAATGCATGTACCTGTTGTTTTTAATCAGAGTTTCAAGAATGCAAATGGCAGATAAGGGCAATGCTGTGGGCTGTTGGTGCTGGGAGATGTTCCGTGGCTTCATCGTGACACGGCAACTGCCTCATGTTGTTTCACAGGCACTTAGGGGATAAACAGCCCAAGTAGCTTAATAGGTAAAAATACTGCAAATTATTCTGCCTTTCACAGCTTCTAAAACAACATTGTTACTGCACTGACAAATGTTTAAATTCCTCTGGGAAATAGTGATCTTTGCAACAGCCTAGCAATTGGATTTTGTTGATGAAAATGCTTTTGGTTACAGTAGCTTAAATCCCCTTGATTTCTTAAATTATGCCTACCGCTCTAACAGCCAAAATACGCTGCCTTTTCATAGAGGCGAAGAGAACAGGAACCCCCATTTTGTTCAGCCTGATGAAGCACACTGAAATTCTAATTTAGGCAATTTCAGTAACAGAAGAGACTTTTCTAAGAGAGGAGTCTCTCTAAAATCAAGTGGGCATAGAAGGGCCTGGAAACCCACAGGAATTCATGCAGCAATGAGCAGTTTGTTTGGGGAAGCAAAGGACGTGCAGGCTGAATTGCTTTGTTTTCAGAAAGCAATCTGATTACAGATGAAGATGAGGCATAATAAGCTGTTCGTATGCCTCGATGTTACTCTAGTTTTCAGTTGATAGGTGCAGCTTAAGTTCACTGACCTGTTTCCTCAGTGAAAACACTACCCTGTTCCTAATGAATGATCAGATAGCATGCTGCATTTGTTTTGAACATATTGACTAAACTGCTTCCTCTCAATTTTTAGCATTTTGCACGAGATTCACCCTGTCTTCTGCTTTCATTCTTTAAAAGGTTTTCCTTTGACTTCATCTTCTTTTCAGATCTGGACAGCTCTGGTTGGGCAAAAGGTTATACCCCTCTTGACTTTGAACTCTTGTGTGCGGATGGAACGCGCGCTGCAGTCACAGAATGGGGGGGCTGTAACCTTGGCCCCGTTCCCCCCAGCACAGTCATGACTCGACCAGTCACTGTCACTAAAATCCATGATTTTCTAATGAAATCCCAGGTAAGGCAGATGATAACAGGGAAAAGTTAGCATGTTATCACTTGTTATGTACGACTGCTGAAAACCCTTTCAAGATCAAAAGCTTTATATACTAAACACACAAAGTGCCCTCAGGTCCAATATGAAAGAATTAAGAATGAGCATAGGAGATTGAGAAAATAATTATTTGGATTCTCTAAGGGGACATTTTCGCACTGGTTGCCATTCCACAGTGGTCATACTTTTGCTGAGAAATAAGCCACTGCAAAACGGCATCTTTTTGTACGAGTAAGGACAGCGCTAGGTGAAAAGTGGAACCTTGTTCTGCTAGATGTTGCTGTAAAACTGAGGGTCACTGGCTTAACCTTGCTATTTGTGATCCAAGCTGTGGAACTTATTTCTTTTCTGTTTAGGAATCTCTGGGAAGCAAACTGGACTCTGAATTCCATCTCTTTCAGTCGTGGAAGTATGGTGAAAGCGATCTGCTTTTCAAAGATACTACTCAGTACCTTGTTCATGCAAGTCACATGAGCTACCAGGAAATCCTTGGAGTGTCTTTCTTTCACCTGGCAGAATCAGTGTTTAATTGTACACCTGCAGGTAAAGTCACGTTCTGAATTTCGAGTTAGAGAAAAACGTGAAGCAGGAAGCCTTCTGTGCATAGCTATTGCCCTTTTGTTTAGACTGGAGAACTATGTTCTACATAATCCTGTTAGTAACAATTTTCCAAGGAGTACTGTGTTTGGAGCTCCTTTAGAGCCTCTTACAGCTCCTATCCAAAAGCACTGAAACTGGAGCTTTGCAGGAACAGAATAACCAATACATTTTAGAGCAAATATGAGCTTGTTGAAATGGGACTGGTTTACTCGCACTCTGAAATTTTTCCCTTCAATTCCAAAGATCTGGGAAAAGGGAATATAATGTTCATTTGAATATGCCAAACTTGGGGAAAAGATAAGAAATTTTATATTTAATTCTTGAATTAACCTCAAAATAAGTTAAATAATTTCCTTTGTAAAAAGAGTGCACTAGAGAACTCAAGATCAAAACCTTTATAAACTTAAAGGATGGCTTTTTCATTATTTTCCATTGAAACCTGTATGAAATCTGCATTTAGCTATCACGAAAACTGAAACTGTCTATGAGCCAGGGTTGGGATCTGAAAATCTGTATTGAAGTAAATGAAGATTACACAGTAAGTTAGACCTCTGTGAGTCTAAGTTGTTAAAGAACTGAAGTTCCAAAGGGGAATTTTACCTCTATTCTGCTGTTTTGGTGAATAGTAGGTGAAGAATTTGTTATTTTTAAAGCTGATAGCATCTTTAAGTGTATACTTTGTTACTGGTTTGTAGGCATCTTAGACTTCTGCAAACAGGATATCTGTGCATCCCCATCGAACTGACGGCTAATACAGTCTCTGCAAGGCGCGTACACCACCATCAATGTTGAAAACAAGGACATAGCAAGTCCAACCTATCCAAAGCAATCAGCAAGGAAACCGTCATCTCTAGAAATGTATGCTGAATACTCTGGTCTTTTTTTTGTTTTTTTAAAGCAGATGTTATGTTTATGATAATGCAATGCTGCTCACGTGTCACCCCTTTCTTGTTTGGAGCATGGCAGCATGTGGAACAGCACAGGCCAGCCTGCATAACCCACAGCACAGAACTAGGATCAGCAATTCTGTACAACTGCTATGGAGAAATCAGCATTTTTGTGGAAATAGCAGGGCCAATACCATACAGACTGTCAGGAGCAGCACAGGTTAGTCGGTAGCCGTTTGCCTTGTTTGTCTTATAAACTGTTTCCATGCAAAAAAAGAAAAAAAATCGACTGATATTTTGGTAGTTGCAGCATTGTCCTCCTACAGCCATGATTTCGGGTGCAGCTAGATAGTCCTTGCTGAATACACCTATATGCTATAGGTTGTATATGTAATTGCTGTCAGAATCAGTAATCTTTTCTGCTTT
The DNA here is from genome assembly GCF_047370975.1 of Nipponia nippon. Taxonomy (NCBI): domain Eukaryota; kingdom Metazoa; phylum Chordata; class Aves; order Pelecaniformes; family Threskiornithidae; genus Nipponia; species Nipponia nippon. The sequence goes on along the minus strand of NW_028262348.1, from coordinate 1,499,201 downwards.
TAATTGGGAAGAATGTATTTGCTTTTTTAACCGAGGATTTATACTAGCAAATCAAAACATTTTTCTCTCACAAATTAATGTATTAAGGCTCTAATAGCCAGAAGAACTGGATGCTTGCCGCCTTAAGGTGAAGGAAAACAATGGATATTCATCCTTGTTAAAAACTCCAACCATTATTTTAGAGTACCTTTGACACTTTGAATCTATGATTGTTTGAACTGTCAAAATATGAATTATCAGTTAAACAGCATTGGTTTTACAAGCAGAAACTGCCTGAACATGATATGAAGTCTTTTGAACAGAATGTATCTTGTATTCATTTTGCCTGTTAGTGGATAAAGATTCAGAGTGGATGGCTCTTTGTGGGCAGGGCTCATTTCAATTTGCAAGGTGTTATCACCTTCTGCTCCCGTGCACCCCGAACCAGGCAAGGTTAAGATTTTTAATTAAAAAAAAAAAAATTAAAAAAATCCTTCACCCAAAACTTTCCAGTCCTTGCTATATATATTGCAGTTGTATTAACCTCAGCTAGCAGTAAATGAGATGCAAATAGTGAAGACAGGCCAGCTGCAATAGAGATAAAGTCAATGTATCTGCCATCTAAAGGAAAAAAACATTAAAAAACGCTCCACCAAAAACAACAAAGTGAGGCAGCAGTAAAGTACTCACGTGTAAAATGCACTGCCAAGGACACCTGGTTTTAAACAGTTCATACCATGCCTGGCTTGTCTTTCCTGTTCTTTGACTTGCAGTCGCCCCTCTCCTCCCGCTTTTCACTTCCTGAGAAAGAAAAAGCTTGCACTCTGACCAGCAGCAAGGCTTGTAGATTCAGCGCATCTCAGCCGAGACTGTTCTCTTTCTCATTTATCCCATTGTTTGACACTGACTAATCAAACAACAGAGAGGATACGAGGCCAAACTCATCTACCTTTCAGAAAGAGAGGGGAGAGGTAAACGGTGAATGAAGCAAGTCCCAACGTGGTAATAGAGCAAAGTCCTCATATACTGTGCTGCAGCCGGCAAGCTGTAGCCCTGAAGAAGCGGGGGAACAGCAGGATGCTTGTTTAGGTCTCTGAGGGGCTCCCTTGCTTTCTTTACTGGAGTTTACACGCCACCTGCGGGACCCGCCTAACACTGCACCTCAATCAGAGAAGGGAGCTAGGAGAACAGAGTGAAGCAGCGCATCTGCCAGCTTCGTTTTGCCAAGAGCAGCACGCAGCTGAATAGCAATAAATTGAAAATCTAGGTTACACACAAGATTTTATGGGTTGGAGGGGTGGGGGAGTTGTTTTCTGGCAGAGACATTACAGATGCTTACTAGGCCTTTCTGACGCTCCTGTGCTTCAGCATTGGTTTAAAAGCACCAGTCTGCTGCCTCGCACAGGCTGTAGGACGTGAGCCACTGCCCAGCTTCAGCTCTGAATCTCTCCGTTCTGAACCTAGCAGGAACTGTCTGTGCTGTCTGGCTCCGGCCACTCTGCTACCTTAAGAGACGGACGCGGCCCCATCACTATGATTAGTAGCTAGGATCATGCCTAAAATCCCCCAGGTCTGCTTCTGTTCCTGTTAAAGTAGGGCTACAGATGAATGAACACGAATTGCTGCTCCATGCCTCACCAGCTGCCCACCCAGTTACTTAACGGTGTCAGTCTCCGGAGATTTGCCTTCTTCCCCCCATGTAAGCAGGACAGCTATGCGTATTTACTGATACAAGCCTAAAGAAGGCCTTAAAAAAACCGAAACGTTCTCAGAAAAATTTATTTCCATAAATTAAAAACACACACAAAAGAAACAGTAAAATTTTAGATTCACACAATATTGAACAGAAACAAAATGCCAAGAGCATGATGGAGGCTAACGGCACAAGTGTACGAATTCTCATTGAGCTATTTGTTAACTTGATAGCATCATATAGACTTTTAATCCACAGTTACCATCCATATTCTAGAAGAGCACCTGGAACATAATATACCAAAGGCCCACCTCAAATCAAATACAATAAATGAGAACTGCTTGTAGAAAATCATATCCGGCAAGCATCAGAACTCAAATGTATGCAGCCACAAGGCCAGCCAGGCAAATGCCGTAACATACATTAAGTAGCCTTAGCTGCTCCAGTCATAGTGTGATGAAAATAAGGGAATTTTATTTTTGGGGGGAAAGTGATCTTTCTACCTCCCATAATCAGCAAATTTAGTGAAGAGCTGCCTGGCTCTGCAAAACTTACTACTAAGAGACAGTATGTGGCAAAAGCTTTGCAATTCTTCGCAAGCTGCTCTAGTCATCATTCTGTGAGGAATACGTACAGTGTCTTTCCATGATGATACAAAGCAAATTCTCACTGGAGTGGGTTCACTTTATGAAAAGGCAGGTGTACATATCCTTCAGCTAGGGAAGTACGCAAGACCCCAAAAGATGCATCCTCTATGCTTTTTTCTTTCAATTATCTGGGACAGAAGCAGCTCGGGGGGGCAAACACCTAGCTTTTGCACAGTCATCACTCCCAACGTACAAGCAGCAGCCACAAGCAACACGGCTGTTCCACGAGTGCTGTAAACAGGAACAGAGGTGGGAAAGGAAAAAAGAAAAAGTGCACAAGCATGACTGACATCTGTATGCTGGAGGGGGGGAAGAGATGCTTTGTCTCAATTAGCTTACATCTCTATCATCGTAGAAATACTAAACCAAAACAGAATAATGCTGTATATTTGGGTTTCCACAAACTAAGGTCTGGGACAAGCTAGGCAACTGCAACATCATTTTGTAACTCCTCTGATTATTGTAAACAAAGGAGAATGGAGTGTTTTCTTTGCTCTGCTCTCTCTGCTGTAGCTGTTAAAAAGAAAGCTAAGAATGTTATTTCAAAGCAATCAGAAACAGGACAGAGCAGGGAAGCAGACCAAAAAAAAAAAAAACCAAACCAAAACAAAAAAACCCCTACAACCCAAAGGAAAAACCCAACGCATTCCATGTTTTGAAGCACATTAGAGGTCTGAACTTTGCCTGGACCCACGTTTCCTCCCTCCCCACCCATATCCTTCTTTCCTTAAAAGCCCCAGTAAGGTTACACCAAAGTTGTGTCACAGCACTAGAAGCCTCCCATATTAATAGAAGATGAATGAATGCTGTGTAACAATCCCATTCTATAGCATAAACGCATAAAAATATACATCTCACTCTTGCTACAGCTTCCAACCAGTCAATAACTGGGCTAATAAACCAGTGTAGGGAAACTTTCAAACATTTTTTAAAAGGCAGTCAACCTTTATTTTTTAGGGATTTCTTTTTATAAAAATAAAGAGGATCAATTAAACTGTTCTCTAGCAGCCCAAACAGGTTAACCAGACCTTGCTGCTGAAATAGTATGTCAATATGTTCAAAGCTTGCGTGCCTTGTTATTTTACCCTCAAAACCCAAACACCACTACTTTAAGTGTGCACTCCTCTCTTTTCTTCAGTCTTTCTGATTAAAGATAATTAGCCTCCAAAACAAGAATGTAAACTTCTAGGAATCCCGGCACATAAGCTGGGAGCAAAACAGGCCCAGATTACATTTCTTTCAAGACTCAGGCACATGCAGTGTAATAATCCTCTTCCATTTCTCTACTTTCAAAGCTCTGGAATTCAACAGCTTGCTTGGTAATTTTGAGTTTTCTGTTTGGTCAGTAGCAGAAGTGGCAGAGCAACAGAACATAATGGTGGTATTTTCAGCCCTGCATTTATCGGGACTTTATTAAAAATACCCACCCACTAGGTATTTGCTCATTTTGAAGGTAAATAGAAACTCTATTATATGGGTAGGTAAATAAGAAAGTGCAAGTTTCAAGTGACAAGTGAAAGAAAGAACAGACAAATTCAATTTGAGCGTCCCAGCAATGACAGCTTTGCCTGAATAACTTCTATAGGCACTAAAGGACAGAAGTTACCTGAACAGCAGCTAGCATTCATTTTGAATTATGCTTCAAGTAAGTTTAACAGAAGTTATCCCAGAAGGGAGCTCTCTTCCCTCAAAAGATATAGCTGAGAAATTGCCCAGTGCTGCATCAGATAATTACAAATGGCCTTACATAATTAAGAACAAAAATTTCCCGCATGCTAGGAGGCTCTTTGTACAACACTAGGTATTATGTACAACAGTGCTGTACAGAGAATATCTAATTATGAGCTACGTGAAGTGTAAATCTAAAATGGTAAAAAAACTTCAAGATGGGAAAAAATTATTTCCTTGTTGGCATTAAAATTAAGTTGATATTTTTACTGGAATTAAAATAACTTAAAAATGAGCCTCAAAGATTTTGCTGGTGTTCCCTGCATACAGCAGCTCAGCTCAGTTAACTAAAAACCTCTACTTACATATCCTGCAGCTTAACATCCTCATGGGCTAATTACCTTTTCCTTGAGAAAAGGCTGGCATCAGCCAAGTAGTTAAAAACTCTACTATTTGGGGAAAATTAGTACTGGGCACAATTTTTTCTTAAAAAATTGCCTTTTTTTGAGCTCAATCGTGTTAAAAGGTGCCCTCATGCAGCAAATAAAGAAACATATACAAAGTGCAAGTTATTTAAAGTCTAGTTATGTGGGGCTTCTGCTGCCTGAAGCCAGGAAGGGCACAAACTCAGAAGGAACCTTCTCAGTAAACAGAAGGAAGAAACAATTGAAAGCAAACCCAGACAGCTACTTTTAATTATTAAAAAGTTAGTGGCATATTAAGAATGTGTTCGCTAGAATTCATTTTTATCAAACACCATATCTCTTCTGTCAGGTTGTTCAAAAGAGCCATTACAGTAACAACAGCAGACTCAAATGTGCAAATGATCTGGAGTACAGAGTTCTAGCATCACTGAAGGTGCACTACTTCCTCCTTTACACTCCTACTCTACCACCAAAAGGTGTTGAAACATAATTAAACATTAGCAGTCATTTCCAGAGGCTGGGGAAGGAACGGTAAATTGTATGTGGCTGTGTTACACTCAAACAGGGACCTAAAAGGATCCCTCCAATAGCATTTTAAAATAAAATAAAATAGCACCTTAAAAGAGGGCCACAGCCAAAAACTGATCATCAGATATTAGAACAGAGCGGTAGAGTAATGTACGAAGAAGTCAGTAGATTTCTCCCAACAGGGCTAAAATACTAAAGGAGCTGACTGGAGCATTTTCAGCTACACGGCTCCCTCAGATGCTAGAGGCCTGCTCCTGCTCAGCCTCTGTTGCAAAAAAGGCTTCAAGGTCCATTAGCTTCTGACTCAGAAGAGCATCTAACTCGGTGCTCTGTAGTGCAGCTTTTTTTGCTCGGGTGAAACTACCCACTGCTTTGATTTTGCCTCGTGTCTTCCTTTTCCGGGGAAGAGTAAAGTCCTGAAACTCTAGAATCCGCTTTCTCTTCTGCTGGCTGACAGAGATCAAGTGCCCATTTTTCTCCTTGGGCTCTTCAAAGATGGTCTCCAAGCTCCTGGTAAAGGCAAAGGACAGAACTCATGAGTACTCAAGCAGCAGTTAAGGACAGGGAGACTGGTGCGTTTCATGGCCCCAGTAAACACGCTTCTAACTTGTACATTTTTCCAGCCCCTCCACACCTCTTGTAACGTATCTACAGCTTACACCTCCTACAACCGCGTGTTACCGCTAGCTAAATTAATTTGTTATCGGTGCACAGACATCTGGGTTGAATCTCTTTCTATCTGTATTTCAGTTCAAAAGCACAGTTATAGAATCTTGATTTTGTAGAATAAATAGATTTGAACATTAATAAATGCAGCAGTCTTGATAATCATGCTATACTTGATGACAGGCAGTTTGTATTTTAAAGAATATTTACTTGCCCTTGAATTTTGAAAAAGTAAGTACTGTACCTGGATGGAGGCTGGAATGAATGAGTACATGAAAAAAATACACAAATCCATACTTCAACAGCTGCAAATTCTTCATATTCTATTTCACTGCTTGCCATCCAAATGGTAAAAGATACCATTTTTGAATTAGCTTTCTCTACCACTTTCAACTAGAGCAATTTTAAAAATTTATCTCCCGCTTAGCTTTCAGACACCTTTAATCTTCTCCCTGCCTACGTAATTTACATTTATCGTCGCTTTCTCATTAGGAAGCAGAACCAACCTGGCTGGAGGAGGGGACTTATAGTTCTTGTTTGTGTAAATTTCTTCTAAACTAAATTCTTTCTTCTTAAGCCTGAAAAAGTAATGAAGAAATCAATCAAGAAAGAAGAATTTTGAAACGACCTCTCTTCACAACAAGCAGATTTACTAGAAACAAGTGTGGTTTGTGTTCTATGCTTAAACGCTAACTAATTATGCTTTAACTTAAAACACAGATTTAGATTCTAATTGCAGATAGGAAGGAATGAAAAATGAGGTCGTTAAGCACCTAATTTCATACAGTGGTTTTATAAGGTCTGGCTCAAGACTTGCCATTTCTGCAGAGGTCAGTGCTCCCCTTCACAGGTCACTTTTTTATGGAAGCTAAGAAAAGACTTACAGTTTAGCAAATGAACATTTCATCACTTGATGATTTTAAAAGTTAGTCATTAACACTTAATTAGAAAGCTGCTCTCTGAAGAAATGCATTCCTTTCTCAAAGCTGGCACTTCTGTTTAAGACAGAAGTGAACAAAATAGTAGATGACTGATTGGAAAAGCTTTATCAGTATGTGGCACCGTGATTACCCACATTCACACTGAACTAATGTTTCCCTAAGATGATATACCATGAACAAAGAAGGGACTGTGAAGAACTTCAACATAATTTGCATCAACGGAACTCCCTAATGTATCATGTCGTCTCACTGTGCATTGTAGAACGACTGACTTTCAATGCACGTTCATCAGTATGAACTTTTTTCTTCTTTAGAAAATCATTCCATTGCAGCTTGGTTTTTCACGGTTTGCCTACAACCCGGCCAGTAGTTCATACCCAATAGCCCTTTATCCTTTCCCACTTGAAAAAAGCTGTGTTCAAAGACCAGTTTCTTTCTTCAGTCTTCTATACAGTTGATACAGCTGTGTCAACCTTTTCTTATGAAGGAAGCAAACATCACTCAACTGGGAGTGTACAAAACAGTGGTGGTAAGAGAAGCATTTATTGAAATGATTACATCATTATGCAGGAAATGCAAGCACCAGAAGCTAGTATGAGTCCATTTAAAAGATGCTGCTCACCTTTTTGGTTTGGGTAGTCCCATTGGAGTAAGGTTAGGGTCCGGCTTAGGAATGGTTTTCCTGATTCGGATCTGAGAGACTTTCTTTGGCCTCTTTTCTAGCTCAGTCTTAAGAAAGAAAAAAGAAAACAAAAAAAATTAAAATGAAGGCAATAATGACCACGCTAGTCAACAGAATTCCCTTTTATGTTGAGAATACATTACCTATAGAATAAACATTCCTCTTTGTTTTGCCACAAAGAGGCACAAAAAGAAAAGCTTGCACAAAAGAAAGCAGCAGCACAGACTGGGACTAACAGCCTGTTTTCTCTCCTCGTCTTTAACAGTTACTAGAGAATACTCAGCAGCAGCAGCTTCAAGTTCTGGGGAACCAAGAGTCTGAGATATCCAAAATCTAAAATGGACTCACTTTTTTCAGTTCTGTGTCATCTTGGGATCTAAGACAGGCTGGAACAGAAGCATCAGCTTCATCAAGGGCATGGACCTGGAGCTCTGATGCTGAAGGCCTGGGGGGAGATGGCGATGATTCTGGAAGCGAGCAGGACTTTGGTAACAGAAGAGGGAATGACGTTTCCAGACTATAACAGAGGAAGAAGGGAACATATGTAGATTAACACCCAATTTATGTTGCAGCAGCAGTCCATGCTCTCAGGCGATGTTCCTAAATTGCAATATGGGCACAAAAAGCAATGCAGTTCACAGAAATTGCCCAGTAAGTGAACACTTTCTCCAGTATATACATGCATACAGCCAAAAACTGCTGCAGCCCACACTGATACTGAAACAAACTAAATGGCCAGTGTATCTGAACATGTAATTTTAAACCCACTCTTTTCCTTTTCGTACAGTTAAACAGGTTACAGCTCTGTTTAGTAATTACTGATAGAAAGTGATTAATCCTCCTTTTCTGCCAGCAAATTTCTTTGGCCCAACTATTAATTTATTACTTTTTGTTTACAGATAAATTTAAAAGATAGCTTTTATATCTGCCATCCCAACACTGAAAAAGAATAGAAGGAAGTTTCAGCACCTAACGTCCAGTTGCTCAGACAGAGGAAACATATGTCCAAGTAAGGAAACAAACTTCTGTAGTTTCACATATTCATTTCATAAGTGGCACAACATGGTTGAAAGTAGCAGAATTGTTCTGTGCGAGGATCTACATGGTGTTTGCATTAATGCCCCGCTACACTTCTCCATTACATGAGCCAGTCAGTTTACTTCCCCTGACATTTTAATCAGAAAGCTATTCTTGAAGTGAACTGCCAAAAGCTGAAAGCCAAAATGACATAAGCAATGTCTTTCTGAGAAAGATTATGATCCCGCTACTCAGAATGAATATCAAAGTCCAAGAGACTCACCGTATCTCGTGACCTGTGGTCTGTAGTGCTTCCATACTCTGTACAGGTAAGTGCGGTAACATGGCATGGCTGCTTCAGAAGAAGAATAAAAACAAAAAAACAAAAAAAAAAAAGACAGAAATTAGGTCTACACTATAAAAAAAAAAGATGAGAGAAAAATTGTTAGTATAAACTGGACTGTAAGACAAAACATGCTAATATCAGGAAGGAGAATGAAAGACTAAAATGACACAAGAGCAAGCCACATCTGCCATTTAGTCCGCTAACTTTCACTGACAGCTTGTTAGGGAAATAGTCCTACTTTCACTTAAACATGGTAGTGATGAGAAAAGGAAATAAAAGTACAGAAAGAGAGGGAGACAGTATTAGTCCAAAAGTTGTAATTATTTCTATTAAAGTCTATATTCCTCATTCAAAACTCCCAGTTTTTAAAATTAAAGTAACCAAAAACCTTGAAGGATTTGGCTAGTAAATAAAAAAAGTGCATAGTGGCAACAGTAACAAGTGAAAAGGAGGACTTGCATAACATTAACTCCCTGTTGTCTCTAACTCCCACAATCTTGCTTGAATATTCTTAAGTGATGGGAATAACCAAAGGCCTTTCCATAAGGGTCGGGAATTGCCATAATTCTGTGGCGTAGAAGTCAGCACAGCAGCTCTAAGGCCTTTAATATTAAGCTTTATTTTTGTGCCCACACTTTTAATAGCAGGGGAAAAAAAAAAAAATAATCGGTTGGGACACCTTTCATTACATTAAACAGCAAATCTTGTACTTGCTCTTCTCCCGAACTAACAGCTAAATGTACTTCACTGTTCTAAAGCATGGAAGTTACAGCCAGACTGGAACGCTACAAAATAAATGAAAACCAACCATGCTGGCAGCACAGAGAAGTCCAATGTAAGGAGGTCAGAAAGACCCATTCCTTGTATTTGTCATTTAATATCAGAACTATAACATTTTGTTTCTCTCAGTGTCTCACTATCCCAACTACTAGAACCTGCATCAATAGTGCATCAGAGTCCTCCGTGCTAGAGGCAGACCTTACTTTTTTAGGCAATAATTATAATAAAAAATTACAGGGAGACAGAAAACCACTTTAGAAATTTTGAATCCAAATGAGCATTAATTAGAAAAAAGATTTCACTTAAAGAATGCTTTATTACTGGCAGTGGAAGTGACAGAAGATTTTTAGACAGGAAAACTACTCTAGTTCCTTGTTTTCCTGGTTATTAAAAACACTAACAGTGAATGAAATCGTTTAAAAAGGACAAATCTCTTCCGGAAGAAAGTGGCCTGCAGAGAACTTGGAGCCACTTTTAAATTTTTCTGATTTTTAACTATCTTAATCAAAACAGGCAAAGATTTTTGTCATATTGGGAGCTGAAAATGCTTTTATACTGCACCACACATACTTCTTGTATTCTTGTATTTATATACCAAACATTTATTTCATAGGAGATTTTTCTTTCGAGTACACACAAAATTAAGAAAGATTTACTGAATTATCCTTTTGTCACTGTTCCTGTTAATACCTTTAAAAAAAGAACTATCACTTGATGAGAACAGGCTATCAATCTTCAGCAAAATGGAATCTAAAATGGTGTTAAATATTTAAAATGTTTTGTTCTTTACATTGTTTTATAGCCAAACCTTTAATATTAATTTTTCCTTAACTGTTTTAGGAATAGAATTTATTTGCTGCACGTTTAAACTTCTGCAAACATTCCTTTCAACTCACTGCATGCTACAACAACTTCACTGTAAGGAAAATCTAAGTGGGGCAGAAGAATTAAGGCTACCCCATACACATATTTCTAAGATATTTTAGGAAAAAACAAACAAACAAACAAACAGAGTTTTAGACTATTTCAACTTTGGGTTATTTTTCACTTGAAATGATAAAGTTTGATTTGGCTTCTCTCCCTTTGGGATAAAGATCATTCATAGCAAAACATTTGGTTTTCAAATTACCCTTTACGTCAAGGAATTAAATCCTCTTATACTTTAGCTAACTGGATATGCTGTAACAAGCTGCCTGGGAGGCTGTAGGCTTAAGTATGGGAGAAAACACGAGAGCATAAGTCAGCTCTGATCTCCCAGTCCAAGGATAACGTGCCTCAACAATACAAAATAATAAATTCACCTCATATACAGAAGTAAGTTTTAAAAAGTCAGGTGTTTGTTTTGTTTTTAAAGAATGGCAACAATGTCTTATTTTTAAGTTTAGTGCTCAAACTGTAGTTTACTGGTATGATTACTTCCAGCGTACTAATTTGTACACTAGAAAATTCAGGCTGAATATATTGACTCATACAGAACGAAAAAGACTGCAGGTCCAATAGAATGTGCTGTGAGGTTGTCTCTATACCATTATTCAACCTCATTCTTTTAGGGCAGACAGCTCCCAGAATGGAGTAGTACTTTCAGAACCTCACTCACACCTTTGGTAGACATTAGAATTTATACTAACAAGTGATATACTTAAAAACTTTGAGGTACGTTATCCATTTATACAAAGCAAAACGCAGTATTAGTTATCTGGCAAGGTTTTTGGTTATACATATGTCAAGCTATGACATAAGATAAGCCAAATTCAGCAGTTCTCTAGAGACTGCCATATTAAACAAAAGAATTAATCAAATCGACTTTTCTACAGTGCTCATGAGCCTGTACTCTGTCCAGGAATCTCAAGACTATAAAACCAGGGACTGAACTGCCCCATGTCACTGAGGCATAAAGGGCAAAATCTTTGCTCAAGAGCATGCAAAAATCCTGTAACAGAGCTAGGAACCTCTTCTCTCATTCTGTTTCTTAGTAAAAGATCTCAAATGCCGATAGCAAAGTTAAAATAAATACTCAGAGAGTAGATTTCAGTCCTCTTCCCGCTCATAACGAGAGTGACACACAGGCAAAAATTCATTACCAACCTGAATTGGAGCTACACTCGCTTGTGCCAACAATACATCGGGCACATACTATCAAAAGGCATAGCGTACATAAAGAGGTTTCAACTAGCATAGAGTAGTCATGGAATACAATTAAAAATTTAAGGGAATGCCACCCCCCTTCCCTTAGGATTCCTCCTAATCTGATATTGAGCATTTTACAGTAGTTCTACATGGCACTTGGGGCTCAGACCTCTGAAAAAAACTTTCCTACCTCAGAAATCCAGTTGATCTGCAGTCACTCTGAATAGACCTAATGAAGTAGCTCACCTTTCTGCATTATATATTCTGATGCATGGTGTGTATATTTTGCAAGGGAGAAGAAAATAGAGTTAGCCGTTCTGCCAAAACAGGATAGTATTAAAGAACTGAAGGCAAATATATTTAAATTCAGCTAGCAGACTGTTCCGTAGGGAAGACTCTGCCATGTTGAGCCATTTTTGGAGCAGAATTTGTAGATCTGGAACAGGGGAAACTGACCCTCCAATGCAAACTGCAATTACCCTCTCCCTCCCAAACAGGAGCAAGTACATGCCCTATACATATTTAATCTCAGAAATAAGTTGATGGGTTTTACCTGTTCTCGATGCCCACACTTGGCTGCCACTTGCAGTGACTGGAATGGAGAGGAGTGATTTCGGAGGGACGGGCAGAAGGACCGTGCTGACTCCATATGGATAGTACCCTGCCCAGTGAGTATGGCAATGAAGAGACGAGGTCATCGGATACAGAAGTTGGATACCTTGCCCCTTTCAAACCCTGTGCGAATTGTGATATAAATAGTCTCTGGATGGTAGGAATATGACTGGTTAAGTTTCTTCTTCTCGTCCACATCCTGTAACATCCAGGGGAAGAAAGTGCTAACACTGTGTGAAGGCCAAGCATGGAGCAACCTCCTCTTCTTTCAGCTATGGCATTTCTTCCACGGTCAGGACGAAGGGCAACAGCCCTTGGGGCTGTTAGAGAGAGAGAGGAATGCAGCTCATTGTCTGGGCTAGAATCTTCCTTGAAAGCTGTTCTATCTGAACAGCTCTGCGACAGGAGAAAAGAGAAAGTCCACTCTGAAGGCAGTGCTGGCGTTTCTCCCAAAACTGGTCTGTGATGTAGAGTGTGCTGGAATGTAATCCCTGTGAGGTCTGTCACAGGACTGGAGTCCAATTTTATCTGAAAAGAAATTGGGAAAACTGGGGTATCCAGGGAAGAGGTTGGAGGCTTGTGGCTCAAGTCTGAAAAAAGTATTTTGGTAGATTCTACAGGATAAAGTGCCAAAGGCTGAAAGCTGAACATCTTGGTGCACCAACTGTCAGCCCAGCGTGAGTGTAAGCTCCTGTTAATGCAAGAAAAGGCTTCCAGTAGATTTGTAGATCTCCGTTGGCTGTACCTCTCAGCCACTGGAAGAATTTCAGAAGAATATGGCAGAGGTTCTAAGTTATGGATGCTTTTGGCAGGTGCCAGGAGTTTGCTAGCCATTGCAGACAGCTTGCTCAACAGTGATGGTTCTTTGGTATTTTTTCTAAATTTCAAGCTGTTCAACAAACTGCACCTCTTGGCCCCCTGCCCTGGCATATGCACGAATCCCATGGCTGTTTCCGATTCCATTGTCAGTGGTTTACACGGAAAGTACAAAGATTTGAGAAGTGTGTTTTCCTGCTTAGGGAATATTTCTGTGGGAACCTCAAAACAAGGTGAACTTTTAATTTTTTTGCCTTTTCTTACAGTTTTTGGTTGATATGGTGTGGGAACTTTTTTGCATGTCCTTCCAGGCTGTCTTTTTAATGGAAGAGGTCCTCTTAGTTTATTTGTAGTTCCAAAGGCACCAGGGATTCCATCATACCCTAAATTAAGGTTCCGGTTTTCCATTTCTGAATCCTCAGTCTTCAAAAACTGTGAACTAATAATATCTGTGGTAGTCTTTGGCCTTTTGACTTCTTGTAAAGTGCTACATAGTTTATTTTCACTGCTTCTGACAGCAAAAATCTCCTCTGAAGGACCTTCAAACTTCGCATTTCTTGATGTCACCAACTCATATGAAGAGCTGCGTAAGAGTTCAGAACTGTGCAACATACTTGGCTGCAGTGTGATTTTTGCTTTCTCTTGACATTCTGACTTCTGTGCTCGTTGTGCCTTGTCTGACAGATGTGCTCCCATCTTCTCGTACTTCTTCTTGCGTTTACGTACCTGACATTTCTCTATTTGATCAAGTCTCTCTGAACCTAAAGCCTCGTTTTCCTTGCAGACTGAAGGAGTTGGTATGGTGTCCTGACCTTCCGTAATCTCCTTTACATTATCTTTGCTCTGTGCATTTAATTGGTAAGGCACACATACTTCGCTGCAAACCACACGCTTTGGGGATGATTCTTTGCAACTGTTTGGTAGTACACTCCTACATGGATAAAACGTGGGTGTTGTATTATACTGCGATTCTGGCGAAGCTTCTGCGTCAGACGCATCTTCAGCTTGACAATCACACACAGATTCTGAAAGCAGACCGGTACCTGCTACGCTTGTGAGCTTTGTAGCATTTTTTCTTTCTTTTGAAAGATTATTTGGGTTAGATCTTGGGATTTCTTCCAAAACTTTTCCATAATTCTCAGTACTGAGAGGGACTATTTTGCTAACAGACTCTTTTGAATCTTCTAACAAAGCCCACAGACTATCTTCTCCATCAAGAAAAGAATCTATGGGCAACTTTATCCTAGGGGCTACTTCTCCTCCCATCTTCTCTTCTACACATGTATTCTTAAGCTTCTCTCCACAGCGAGTACTTTTTGGCGAGATCACATCTGTATCTTTTCCAGTTAGCATGCTATGCCCCTCATCTCTCAGACTGTCTTTGCTGTGTGCACAATCTCTTGAGCTTTTTGCACCGTTCAGAAAGCTAGTTGCCGTTTCGTTCTCTGAAGATGGATTCTCAGTATTGCTGGCTTTTCTCTTAACAGACGTTGTTACAGAAAGAGGTTTTGTCACCGAAGAATCTTTGCTAAAAACTTTGGCTGAAGACGAATCACAATGATCTACTTGTGTATCCTCAGACAACATACACAGCTTTTCTTTCGCAGGCAGAGAGATGCCAAAGTTCAGAGCTGATGGTGTTTCTGAATCCGCCCGAGTCTCATTAAAAGATTCTTGGATGTCAAACTTTCCCAAATGGGATGGGCCAACACCCTTCTGAGCCTCCGTTTCTTTACCAGGCTCAAATGTGAACTGCGGGCAAGAGTTATTTAAGACAGATTTTATTCTCAGACTTTTTTTGTTTTCTGTCTCTGAAAGCACATTCATATTTTCTGGCTTACATGACGGACTCCCATGAATTGATGAGAAGGGCAACAGTTGGGCACTAACTGTATTTTCCTGGTCCTCCACCAACTTCATCTTTGGCAAAGATGGCTGCATTTTATTTCCGGCAAACGCTAGCCCTGCTTTCTCTTTTGCAGATTTGATAAAGCAAGCATGCTGTGAGCAATGTGATTTGCTATCAAAAAAGCTTTCTGCAAGAGTTCCTTTATCTTCTCTTTCACATCTGTTCTCGTGTTCTTTTGGGTCGATTGTCTTCTCCTCAGTTAGATCACTGATGAAGTCCTCGTATCCTGAACAGTCTTCGTTTCTCCCACCATTTAAAGAGTCCAAATCCATGACATTCTCTTTTAGAGTTCCTTGAAAACTGTCTTCTCTTGCATATTTATGAACTAACAGAGGCGGGTCGTCACCTCTTTTTAACAGTACCTCTTCACTTTGACTAGAGCCAATTGATATTTTGGGTTCTTCCACAGAAGTAGCTGTAGTTTGTAAGCCAGTGTTTGGCTGGTTGTTTAAACTTTCTAAACGTTGCTTGCTGCCTGGACCTGGGCCATCAAACTCACGCTGACAGGCAAGACACCGATTTTCTGTTGGACGAAGGGTCTTTTCCGTTTGGCTAGCACGTCGTGTTTGAATATTCATGTCGTTGAGCAGCAGACATGCATCACAGACTGGAGCACTGCACTCGGAGGGATTAGCTGTGAGTGATGACACTTCTTTCCTCTCACGTGTGCCTAGTTCTCTCTTCTTGGGGCCTAATGGAGAGTTGCAAAATCCAAAATTACGAACACATTTTTTTTTGTTCAAATATCTGACTAACAGCTGTTCACTAGTCTTATTTCTCTGATTGCCTTCAGGAGCCTTTGGAGAATCCACAGTTCTTATTTTATAAAATTCATCTGTCTGTAGAGCACACATGCCAATCTGTTCTTTTGCCTCATCTCTGTCACAAACAATTTCATTCCCATCTGTTACTTTACAAAGATCAAATTGTTTCACAACCTCCATATTCTTATTTGAAATCTCATCTCCTACCAAGGTAGCAAGAACTTTCTCTGCAGCATAAGCTGAGCAAAACATGTTTTTTGCTGTGGAAATGTCATTTATCCCATGCAGATCTACACCTCTGTTGCCCCAGTCATCTTCACAAGGAAGAGATCCACATGCCAAAGGGAAGTGTGCTTCGGGAAAGATGATTGCCTTTTTACTATTATATCCAGCTGAAGCTTCTCCTTCCAAGTTATAATTTTCTTCAATCTTCTTATCAACCTCAACATTAAAAGACTGACTGTTCAGGAGAACATCATCTACACGTGTGCTCCCTGATAACACGCAGAAAGTACTGGCAGCTGTACACTGGTCTTTTATACTCTGATAATTACAATTCCATGTGTCACTATGTTCATTTTCTAAACCAGTGACCACACTCTCTGTATTTTCCGCTGAAGACTTCATGTTCTTTTGGGAAATCTTGCTTGTCTTATTAGGGTTATCAAAAGTCCTGGAACTCACTGAAGACTTGAATTTGTCTTTATGAAGCACAATTTCAGCGACTTGTTCCCCTGTTGTTCCAGAAGCACCAACTGATTCTTTTCCACATAGATTATCCCGAGCCTTGTCCCTGCTCGAAACTTCATTAGCAGTACAAGGAGGACACTCATTACGATGAGGTTCTCTTGATTTTTGTGCAGCAGGAGGCAGAGGTACATTTAGCGCATAAATCAAATTAGTTTCTTTGCCAGTGGACAAACTGTGATTACTATTAGCTTCTGCAGCTTCAACTAAACTGCCAGCCAACTCTTGTGATCCTGTATTACTCTCAGATTCCTTTTCAAGCAGTTGTGTCTCAGGTGAATCTTTCTCTAGCTCAGCACTAAGATCCAGACAGCTGTGGCTACTGGGAGGAGGAATTTCACTGGAGGTATTATAAAAGCATTTGTCTGTCTGTCCAGTTTCATGGGAAGCAATGTTGCTCGTTTCCATCAATAGACTATTTTCTTTTATATCATCCTTGCACAGATCACTGACAGAGAATTGCCCCTGAGCCTTTTTCAACTTATCACCTTCCGATGGGAGCATTTTAATTTTTTCTTTTGAGAACTCCTCAGGAGATGAAGCAACAGAACTAAAAACTGAAGAATGACAATGCTCAGAATTAGCACCCTGTTGAGCTCCAGGCCAGCTACCAAGTTCAACGTTATCTCCCACAGCAATTTTTCTCCGGACTTCAGCAGCCTCTTCAAATTCAGAGCTGTATGATTTACCTCTGCTAGCACTTCCTTCCCTATGATCAATTTTAGCACTAGATACTCCTTCACTCCTGACCACTGAGACCTGCTCGACTGGTACGGATGCGGAGGCTCGATTTTCTACAAACCCAGTTCCATGATCATAATGAGTCTGACTTTTGATGTTTTGGGGAAGATACTTTTTGGGGGTTTCACCGATAATTCCATGGACTGCAGTACTATTGTCCAGATAACGGATGCTTTTCAGAACCGAACATAAAACCTCAGAACTTTTTGTGGAGCACGTTCTACAACTTTCTACTGCTGACAACCTACAAGGTTCGTTATGTTTAGGTACAGGACCAGTACAGAAGTCATGAGCATTGTTTTCTTCATCCTGCTGATAAGTCTGGCAATTAGCAAGTGACGTACTGAATTCATTAACAGGATTTTGTGTGGGTAACTTTTCATCTCTAGTCTCCCAACCAGATACAACATTACCCCCTGTTCTCAATGGCATGGCAGTATGGGCTTTCAGCCCATTATATTCATTTGTTTCTTGTGGACGCTCCGTGGCTAATTCAACGTCCGTGACTTTTAAAGGCTCTAAAAAACCTAACATGCTGGTTTCTGAAACCCCAGCTCTGGCCACGACTGTGTCTACGCCTGGGCATTCACTGCTCTCAAGTGGAAGATCTTCACTCATTCTGTCATTCCTGTATCCTGCTTTACCAAATATCCTAGTCCCATCAGCCTTCATACCTTGTACTTCTTCAGCGAGCTTTGGCAGAGTTTCAGCTGTCACCTGAACATTTGCTTGATTTTCTTCTGCATAGGAAAAAATAGAACAAATCAGAACCATACACTAAAGTTAGAAGGCATTCAGCTTACGAAGTTCCTTTTGGTATCGCGCACAATATTGTGTACAGTATCGGTTACCAAAATGTTTTTAAAAGTGAGAACTGATGCTAGCAGTTCTACTGCAAGCCTTTGGAAGAAAAACCGAACAAACTACCCCACCACAAACCTAATGCAGTAAATGCAATCCTTTTCAATACAGGCGTTCCCCAGAGCAGCAGGCATCCAGACCTGTATTGTTCAGATTCCTCTGATACTGAGCTAGGTGCAACGCAGGCCCTGTAACTCAATATGTACGAAGTCATGGCCAACATCATAATGCCTACGTGTAACATCACAGCTCAACATAGCTGGGTACGTTATCTGCTCTGTCCTAGAAATACGGCTGTGCGTCGAGCAGCCATTTCCATTCCTTCGTCCTTGAAGGCGCTTTTGTCAGTAAGTCATCCATAGGAAGACAATGCATATCTCATTCTGTCCAAGCAATTATGATTATTAATAACTGTTTTTGTAAAATCATGAAGCAGCTGCTAATTCAAAAAGTTACAGTTGCTGTAGAGTATCTTCATATTCAGAACTTTACAGGGAGCATATTTGCTCAGCCTTCTGCAGATCTTTTTCATATTTTCTACGAAGGACCAAGACTAGATGGCATTCTTCAACTACGTGCAAGTTTTGGTTATGAGAGCATGGAGGGAGAAAGAAAGTAATTACTAGATGCAGGCAAAGTGACCAAAGTATTTGGAGCTAGAAGATTACAGATCATAATGAAATTAAGCATTAGTTTTGTCGTCTTCTTCCTTTGGATTCTGCACTGTTTATTTTTTAAAACATTATGATTCGTTCATTTTCTGCTTTTTCACATCTTTGCTATTACTGCTCTCATAATTCTGCTTTGAAACATAAGGAAATGCAAAACATCTGCTATTCACAGCACCTTCTGCTTTGGGGTAAATCAGTATTTGAATTAAATAACTAAAACACATCTTGTTCTAGCTATGCAGGGTAATAGTTTCTACTGTAAAGCAAAATAAATGAGCTATCCCACAATCACTCATCCATTTTAAATCACCAAAAAGTAACCTGGGAGAGAAGCAGGGGTAGGTAGGGACGAGCAGCTAAGGTATGCACCTGTGTTCTTCAGCGATCCCGCCACCTCCGTGCAACAGGCTCTCGAGGACTTCGCCTCATGCTGGGTTAAGTGAGGGTCCTCCTGAAACAAGACAGGAGTATCAGTGGAGACTGATGGATTTGCCGAGACGTTTAGCATGTTTCAGGGACTGCACCTGCTCAGCTAGGCTCGTTCTGAGTGAGGAAACACCAAGAAACCTCAGAACTATCAGCCCTTGCACAGAGGCAGCCGTGCATTCCACGTGGTTCACCCAAGCGCCTGTCATTCCTTTCTGATCCTATCAATCGCTGTCATCTCACCATCAAACAAGGATGCATCCAGAAAAGACTGGTATTTAGCAGCAATGGAATCTTGCGACGCAAGCAGCTACAATGCAAGTGGCTTAAAATGCAAATTGTCACAAATTTGAACCAGAAGAGTAATCCAGTCGCCAAGTCTCTCCGCCTCCCCAGGCCATTACCGTACACCTCTGGTAAGATGCATGCCTTTCCTGACCTTTATTAGCACCTGCCCTCTCCCGCTCCTGCCCTCGGCTCAAAAACACGTAGACCCAGGAACAGACGGCCTAGGTCTACTTGCAAAAAAACCCCAAGCCAAACCAACCCAAAACCCCACGACCAAACTACCTCCACAGCTGAAATATGTGAAGGTTGGAAAACTGAATGACTACGGAAAAGTTAATTAACTTTATTTTCACAGACTTTCAAATGAATCAAACATATCAAAATCCAGAGCTAAAACCACCAAGTATTTTAGTATCGTGCAACATCCAGCAACCGGTGTAAAACACAGACCTGGGCGCCTTATCCAGATGCTTCCTGGCTGGTACGTGTCCAGTCACAATACTTTTCTTCTCCCCTATGTTCTTTTGGTGTGTGTGAAAAATGTTTAGAAACTAAAGAAAACTGATCAAGAAAGTCACTAAAAATCTCAGCTTTTAAATAGAGAGCTTTGTAACTCCTCCGTTTCTAATGGAGTATTCTTTGGCACAGTTTTCAGCAAGCCTTGGCCTAGAAATAACTTTTTTATCATCAGTGTTTGCTAGAGGAGAGGGGAAAAAAAAAAAGCCATGGCCATGCAAGTCTCTTGTTTTGAAAGAGGAAAACTAACAGTAATTTCCTCTCTAATTACAGACAATAATTATAAAAATGAAGAATTATCTTTATTTTTAGATTACAAACTGAAATACTAAACTGGAGCCCCCTGTAGCGCTACAAGACTATTACCAGACTGCATGGACTGTTGTTTAGCGGTTAGTGCCTGGGGATGCCGGTACGGGCACAATATGCTGTACCGCAAAACACGGACACCAGGCGAGGAGCTTTAGGTTGTTTCTCTCCTCCTTTTTAGTCACCAGTTTTGTTCTTCATTCTGTTACGTACCTGCCTCACACCGTTCCAACGGTATTTAAGAAAGTGAAGAGCTTGATACGCTAAAATGCTGTTGGCCTACTGAAGTACAGTCTCATTCATCATGGGACCCATGAAAGTACGGCATGGCCAAAGCCCTCTGCCTAGGCACTCTAACCCTCAATTCAAAATAGCACGCCAGGATGGAATTTTTGCATTTGCTTACTTGTTTTGACCAGCTTTCCCCAGGAGCTAAAGCACAGCATTCAGCACGATACTCCTCAGCATCTTGTGCCTCTTCGGCTTCTTTCTGGTATCCATCGCTACAACGGTCTGGTCTCCTCAAGTTTCTTCTTTTATTTTTTTTGTCCTCTTCAAGGGCTCCAGCCTTTCGCAGTTCTTCGGTAAGGGATTCTGCTGGCCCATGAGAAGTCACCTGCAGCACGTCACCCAGGTCCTCTGTCTTCTGGTAAAAGTGTTCTGCCGCAGCGGTCCTGTGGTGCTCAGCCGACAGACTGCCGCTGCGCGCTAGCACGGGCGTCGGTACCGCGGATTTCGCATCTGACCCGACACTGGGCTCCGATACGGCCATAAGGTCAGCGGAGATGCTCTCTGGCCGTCCAGGGTACAGGTCCTCTATTGCAGCAGGCACAGAAGAATCGAGGAGAGATTCCACCCCAGCTGATAGCATCGGGGCAGCTGAAGACCAGTTCTCCTGAGCTTTTCACAGTTTACCCTAAAAACGAAAGCAACGTTAAATCAACGTCCGTAGGAGTGATCCCTAGATTAAAAGGAAAAGCTTCATTCTTCAAGATTCAAGCTTATATGTTTAAGAAAGAGACTTCCAAATAACTTTTTAAGAAAGGAGCCGAGAAACGTTCGAGTATCTAAGCAAACGCTTCACTAACAAAAGAGGAGAGTGTGGACAAATCCCCAAGCCTCATTTTCACATTCAAACGCCTCCCCGCAGATACGCCCTCATCTTCTGGAAACCCCGAAAAGAGGCTATGGAGCGAATGGCTCGGGCTTGCATTAGACGTCCTGCTCCCTCGCTAACACTGAAGCACCGTTTGTTTTCCGGTGATTTTCTTAAGTTGCTAATCTTTGGGAAAAACCTCGACTTTCTTCCTCTGCTTTCTGCCTCGAAGGACCGCTTTGGAAGCCATCACCCTGACAGGCCGCAGGGGGACGTGGGCATCGTGCCACCGCCGCCCCCCCGCACGGCCCGGGGTCCCCTGAGCCCGCAGCGGGACGCCGTCAGCCCCGCACCGCAGCGAGGGGGTTCCGCCGGCTGTCGGCACAATGGAGACCCCGCCGGGGAAACGCGGCAGCCCGGCCGCTCCGGAGGGACCGACAGGACCGGGCCAAGCCGGGCGCTAACGGCAGCATCCCTGCGCCCTTCGCAAAGCCGCGGGGTTACCGGTGGAGCGCTGACGGCCCGGCTCCTTCGGCGAGAGCAGCCCGGGGAGGAGGCGGCGCGGCCCTGCGGAGCACGGCGGGACAGCCGCCCCGGGGCCCGGCCGCCTCCCCAGCGGGACCGGCCCGCTCCGCCCGCGGCGGCGCCCCTTTGTGCGAAGCGAGAGACTCAGCCCCGCGCCCCGCGCCTTCTGGCGGGGCAGAGCCCCCGCTCCGGCCCCGGACAGCGCCAGCCCGACCGGCGGCGAGATCCGCTACGCCCGTCCCCGGCGGTCTGCAGCCGCCCCGCCGCAGCGCACCGGAGGAGGCCGCCGCTCCCGGTAATTATGCAACGGCCGCTGCCTCCCCCGGTGCCGGCAGGGCGCGGGCTCGGCCCCGCGGAGTCCCCGCCGCGCCGCGCCCCGGCAGGGCAGGCCCGCTCCCCGCGGCGGCCGCTCGCCCCCCACCCGGGGCCGCCGTCGCTCGCTCCCAACCGGCGGCGGACGGCGAAAGAGGCGTGCCCGCTCCGGAGCCCGAGCCCGAGCCCGCCCCCGCCCCCCCCCCCCCGCAGCCCCCCGGCGGCAGCGGCCCTCGCCCCCGCCGCGCCCCGCTCCCGTTACCTCAGCGGCAGCGGCCGCCGGCCCCGCTGCTGCCCGCCCCGCCGCGCCGCCCGCCCCCGCCGCGCTCACATCACTTCCCCATCCGGGCCCGCCCGCTCGCCCCGGCCGCCGTTCCCGTGGCCCCGCCCCCGCCAACGGCCGATCGGCTCCGCCCCGCCTCAGGCCCCGCCCCCGGCCGGGGCCCCGCCCGCCGCGCCGGCCCGGTGGTCGGCGTCACGTGAGGCGCACGTGCTGCCCCGGCGGCCCCCGGATGCGGAAGTGACGAGCGCCGCCCGCGGGGCCTGGTCGGGACGGGGCCGCGGCGGGGGACACGGGACCGGGAGGTCAGGGCCCGCGCTCGTCCCTCGCCCCGCTCCGGGGCCGCCGGAAGGGGTGCGGCGGCGCTGCCGTGGGGCTGGCTCGTCCCGCGGCGGCCGGTGAGCGGCACGGAGCGCTGAGGCGTCCGGGCTCCTCTCCCCGCGCCCGGGGCTGCGCGGTGCCCCCCGCTCCCCCGGTGCCCCCCGCTCCCCCGGTGCTTCCCCCCCCCCCCCCCCCGGGGCCGCCGCGCTGCTCGCTCTGCCCTCCCTTCCCCGCCGGGCCCCGCCGCTGCCGGAGCGCCCCTAGCAGCGGCGCCGGGGGGGGCACGGGCGTCCTGGTTTGCTCCGCGAGTTCGGCTTTATAAACGTGCGCCTGCGGCAGCGCCGCCCTTCCCGTGGCTCGGGGTTATTCGCCCCCCGTTGCTGCTGCGCGCCCTCGGTGCGAGCCCGGCGCCGCACGCCACAGCCGGGTGTCTGTTTGTCCCAGACCCGCGTCAGTTCCGGCTCTGAAGGTTTTGCAGGGTCTGTTCTGACGAACTTTGGAGGTGCGTTTTTTTCCCACCGTGCCTTTGCGGCTCGGCAATTGAATCAGCTTTCTGAAAAGCAGGTCTGGGAGCGCAGTGCTCTCTGTGAAAGGCACGCTTTTAAGTTCCTCTGTGTTTTGATTTGGCGTAAGAGTACACTTATAACTAGAAGAGCTGATATTTAATAACGTGGCTATAGTTTTATGCAGAAAACCTTGTTCTTACCGATAATTTCCGGTTTAAATGCACTTCTAAAAAGAGTAAGTTGAAAAAGTCTTTCTTTGAAATATGCTTTATTTGAAATGAAAGCGGCAGCAAGAAAAAACGCGGGGGTTGATGCGGTTAAAGTAATGCAAACCAGCACCTCAAAGTTGAATGTTTGCCTGGCCCCGTGCGCTGTGGCGCTGCCCGCCGTTGGGTGCAGCTCTGCCGCCTCGGGGCGAGATCAGCCGGTTGTGGATTCCAGCGTCTTTGAAAGACACGGAAAAAGACGTGTGAAAGAGGGGGAATGGCAAAACCAGAAGATATAACTGGCAGCGGGCATAAATCTGGGTATTCTTTTTAATGCATTTAACACAAGGTTCAGAATTTACCCGTGAAATATAAAAAGAGATGACTTTAGAGAGCGGTGCTAGCTGTCTGACAGGTGCGCTGGTAGAAGAGGTCATCGCTAAACTTTTAGTCTGATGTTTATTACGCTGTAACGTGCTGCCTTTCCTTTGTTCACGCACAGAGCATGAGGAATGGTTTGTAGTGACAGGAGATCTGCGTTTGCTTTCATTTCCATGTTAGATACGCAAGATGTCTTCAACCGTTTTTACTCAAAGCAGCTGAGAAGAACTGGAATTCAAGATGAGAACCAACAAGGTGTACAAGCTCGTCATACACAAGAAGGGGTTTGGAGGCAGCGGTCAGTATCTCCTGGCTCATAACAGTGAGACCAGCACTCTCTTAATTAATTGCAAGCGGTTAACTGATTTATTGATCTTGTTAACAAAACAGTGAAGATGGAACTTGGAGGGTGAAGCAGTATTGCTAGCCAGAGTTTGGAGAGCTATTTTTTAATAGCAAGATACAGCAGAATAAAATTGCATTTGTCAGAACAGAATGAGATGGCACCTATAAAATAAAATTGCTCTGGTCTATCTCTTCCCCCTTTTGTTGTGTCACTTTGGTTTTAACCTTGTATTTCAGCCACTTTTAATAAGTGACAGACAAATCAATGACTTGTGACTGCGTGTAGATGTGTTTCTGTGTACTAAGAAAAACGCCATTTATTTGATTGTTCCCTACTTCTAGACTTACAATCGTAGCATGTTCATAAAGCTTGTTAAGATTCTATAGCTATCTGCTTTCCTGCTGATGCTTGTTGTATGCAAAATACAAAAGGAGATTCTGCTTGCCTAATTAAGGCACGCTCTTTTGCTGAACAAATCTTTTGTGAAAGTTCTGTGATTTGAAAGAAAAGGTTTTGCCCACAAGAGCGGCCAGACTGCGGGGGCTGGACAGGAGCGCTGTCGAGCAGTGAACGTAACGCACTGCGGACGCGTTAGCCCTGAGCTGGTGTAGTAATGCGGAGTAAGCTCTTGCGTGCGAGCCTGCAGGGGTCTGCGTTTGGTATGTATCTGTTCACTGTAGTTCTCCTCATTCGTTTGTGTCTTGTAGATGATGAACTGGTGGTGAATCCTAAAGTATTTCTTCAAATCAAGCTGGGAGATGTTGTGGAAATTGCACATCCCAATGATGAATACAGGTGAATTCTCTTTTTGCTGGTTTCAGTCAGGTGTGGTTAGAGCACTGAAGGGGCAGGTTCACGTGCAGTGGCCTCTAGAGTGAGAGGCTCTTAGAGCTGATATAACTTTGCTTCAGGATGCTGCCATGTTTTTTTCTGCCTGAAGAAAAGTAAAGGGGATAACTATAGCAGGAGGTCTTCCTTGAATTTCTTGGAATTCTTTGTGTTTGGTGTTAGTTTGCTGGCCTTTCATAGGACAAGTAGCACCTGAATATAGAGTCTACAATGTCTTTATCCTCTTCCTAGAGCTGCTGATACCTAATGATTATTCTTCCATCTTATGGTATATCCTAGGCAAAAGTAAAACTTCCTGGCCAGCTATAAAAGCGTAAACCTAAGAAGCTGTTCATCCTGCAGGCCGTGTCTGAAAAGTAGGAGTATACTTGTACGAGGTTCGGAGAAGTTCCTGTGTGACTGACTTTCCCATTTAGAGTACCATCTTTACCTAAAGAGTACTCTATAATTATAATGGGTGTAAAGAACAAGACCGGGTGACCAGCAGAGAGGATGATATATGAAGCTTTCTAGAAATTATTAATGTTTCTCTTTAGCTTATCCCATGCTCCTTGTTACGAAATAGTTTTCAGAGAGTAATTTACCAGAGTAGACTGTTGGTATCTCAACTTATCTACCTTTTGTCTTTTTTGTATGCTAGTCCCCTGCTTCTCCAAGTGAAGTCACTTAAGGAAGATTTGCAGAAAGGTAAAACTCTAGACTCATAGTATGCATAGTAAAATCATAGACAAAGGTTGTGTGATTGGGCTGCACCTATGATTGGCTAATGTATATATTTTAACTTTGTAAGAAAATCAGTGCTTTGTCTGTTTAGGAATGGAAGGATTATAATTTTCTCGGAAAACGAATAGCCAATTTTAAATCGGCTTTTGATTGAGTAATGTGGAGTATAGTTTAAAGAAAATAATCTTTTTAGCCTTAAATTTTTGTTTCTGCATTCTGAGTGTATATCTTTTCTTCTTGCAGGAATTAACTCAGCCTAAATTTCGAGTTTATTTTGCCTACTTTGATTTTAATGACTCCTAACTTGGGCAACAGCTGAAAGAAGCTGTTGTCTTTTGCTGAGGCCCTAGGTGTTTCATGACAATCTCACTGTGTTGCTTTTGTACTTGTAAACCACTTGAAACCTTTTGGGGACGTTCACTTCTCTGTTGTCCTTTCTCGTTTTTGTGGCAGAAACTATAAGTGTGGATCAGACAGTTGCACAGGTGTTCCGACTGCGGCCGTACCAGGATGTCCACGTGAATGTCGTTGACCCAAAGGTGTGTGGCTTTGCAACTTCTTTCCATCCATCCCTCCACTTAGCTCAAATCGGAGCCCTGTGAATTTCCGTCTGCAGTAGTATTGGGGGGGAAAAAAGGCATTTATTTTTTATTGAAAGGTATTTAGCCTTCTTTCCTAAGAAAATGAGGTTTGGGCAATTGAACTATTTGTTTGTTTGTTATGTGTCTCTTTCTTCTCTCCCTGCCATCCCTGCTCTCTCTTTGAAGTCTATGGACCAGCTTCAACACAGCTTGATAGAAATTTAGGAATTTCCAATATCTTTAAGTTCCAGAAATTCAGGGTAACCAGGCAGAGTAAAGAGAAACAGTAAGCGGCCCAGTCAAAAGAAGAGCAATGGCATGGATTTGCGTTATTTGACACGAGAGCCTTGTAAGAGAGGCATCCCTTGTAAACGTCCCAACTATCAGAAGAGCTTCAGTCAGAGCTTACATTCAGCACAAGACAAAAATCTGCAGCAAACGAGACTTCCTTAATGTCATGAACAATGGAAGTAATTTGTTTTACTTCTGCCTCCAATTTGCACTGAGACTTGTAGAACAGATTTAGTCCTTGGGCTTTTTCTGGTCACGTTGTGCAGTGTCTTGCAGCTCGCAGTAGTTCAGGTACACGCCCAACTTTGGCCGTTATTCTGATGGGACTTCCCTTTTATCTTGCATCTGCTAGGAGTGTTGACTTGATTTAGAATGGGCCTCCCTGTAACGTTTGGTTCTTAACAGAACTGATTGAAGGGCGCTACTTAGAAACAACAAGGAAAACCCAAGCACTGGTTTTCTTCTGTTTCGCAGGAGGTGACCTTGGACTTGGTAGAGCTGACCTTTAAAGATCAGTATATTGGGCGTGGGGATATGTGGCGACTGAAGAAAAGTTTGGTAAGGCTTCTACTGTCCTTACGTGTAGGGTGGAGGAGATGACATACCTTTTTCTTTGCTTGTTGTAAAAGAAAATAAGTGTTTTACAAAATACAGAAAACTGAGGACGAGACCAGTGTCAGCAGCTCCTGAGGAACTGACGCTGTAAGTGGTACCTCACAGTTGGCAAAATGGATGTAAAGGTGTTGCAGAAAAAATTAATCCCATCATTTCCTGCTCCATTGCAGTAATGTTAATTACTAATGTTGAGAGTTTTTTTCCTTATATTCTGGATTTTAATGATTTACTACATTTGGAAGGAATTGAATCCAAATGTTTGTCAAGTTAGAAGGATGCTAAAGTATCCCCTCTCCGATAGTACCACTTAATAAGCAACTACTAGAATATTCTCTTTCTGCATCTCTGAAGTGCAGCCTTTGGCTCTTCTAAGAGCAGTGAATTAGACAAATGAACCCAATAAAAGTTCATATGTGTTACAAACTATTTTCTGTTGTCTGTTGCAGAGGTTCTGTAGGCTGAGAGAGTAGTAAATATGTTCAGTGGTTTTTGTGATTTTTATGGCACAAGTCAGATGTTTGTGCACGAATGGGGTTTTTTGTAAATTTGTCTGCTCGCTCCGAGCCTGCTGTTCTTTTAATACCTGTAACTATTCTTTCTTAGGTCAGCACATGTGCGTACGTCACCCAAAAAGTTGAATTTGCGGGTATCAGGTCAGTGCCTCCTCTGAGGGCTTACTGTTACTTATGACTTTAGATTAATGAGTCCAGAGTATCCAGTTGGAGACTCTTCTCTGAAAAATCCTTCACGTTTTATTGTTCTCTTACTCTTCTACAGATTCCTGCCTGCACCATGGGGTGGGGGAAGGCTTCTGTCTGATTTGGGGTGGAAGAAACTAATAGTAGGGCAGCCAGCCACACTTCTGGCCTCTGATGAAGGCCAAATAATTTTCCTTTTGCCTCTTATACTATTCCCCCCTTCCCAAGGTGTATGAATAGTTCAGATGAGGGTTACTTCAGTGGCTGTTGAGATGACAAAGGGACAAGGAAACGTGCAGATGCAGAGGGAAATGGCTGGTTGACATCTCTTGGGTTAAAGATCAGTTTTTAACCAAATAAACTTCTACTCTGTCTTCAAGTCATCCTTGAATACAGATTTTGGTACATCCCTTATTTGCTCAAATATTGATTCTCTAATCTTCTGGTTAGCAAATATTCTGCACTCCTTTTCTTCCAGGGCGCAGGCAGGTGAACTGTGGGTAAAGAGTGAGAAAGTCACTTGTGGATACATCAGTGAGGACACCCGGGTAAGATTTCAGGAAGCAGGGGAAGGGAAGTTTTTCCCTTCCTTTCCCTGCCGGGTTTCTTGTAATTCTATCTTGCTTGCAGATTTGTATGGATCATTTGAATTGGCTGTGTTGTAAGGTGAAGAAATGCAATACATTCAGGAGAATGGGTGATTAGTAAACCTCAGCTCTTCTGCGCTGGCAGCATTAGGAATTACTCAGGCTGCTGAAATGCCAACTCCTTAGAGG
Organism: Nipponia nippon; assembly: GCF_047370975.1. Lineage (NCBI taxonomy): Eukaryota > Metazoa > Chordata > Aves > Pelecaniformes > Threskiornithidae > Nipponia > Nipponia nippon. The sequence goes on along the minus strand of NW_028262348.1, from coordinate 1,470,536 downwards.
GGAAATTCCCTGTGACGCAGTGGGCACAGTCATATACGTTGCTCTGTAGTTAACTTCTGCTTTTGGCCCTTTTGGTGAATGTACCTTGTTTTAAGTAAGATCTTTCATTCCTTTGCAGGTGGTCTTCCGCTCCACTTCTGCCATGGTTTATATTTTCATCCAGATGAGCTGTGAAATGTGGGATTTTGATATTTATGGTATGTAGGTAACTGACCTGCCTGATTGTGAATGTGGATGGCAGCAGCCATCCTTTCTGCCCCTACTAGAAAACTGCCACTACTATTTATTTCTGCAACTACTGGAAAACTAAAATGTCCTGCCTTCGGCCTAGGCAGTGCTCCAAGGCACGCTATGGCGCTCTATTAGGTCCTTACTTGCAGTGCCATGCTTTTGTGTCCCCTGGGTATTCCATGATTTTCCTGCCCCTACTGTAGGGCCTGGGTACCATTATCTCACGGAGGAAATCAAGGGGGCCAGCTGACTATGAACCCTGGAAGGGTTTTCTGTGGATATGAACATGTTTGGTGATGAGGGCAGGCGCAAGCCTGTGTGAATCCTGAAACCAGAAATGTATGGAAGTCCTGTGCAAAGAGGACCTTGATGTTTTGGATTTCTCTTGACTTTGGCTTAGCGAGGAAGGAAAAACCCTGCCTTAGCCCAGGTAGAGTCGGTGGGAAGTGTTAAAACCGTAGGCATTAAGAATGAGTCACTTATCTGTGTCATTGTCCTATTTTTTTTCTGGCTTAATTCTTTAGCAAACCTCTTACTACTTCCTTTGACCGTGTGTTCAGGCATATGTAACTAGGCAACTATTCAAAACTGAGCAGGGGATCAGTTGTGCATACTATGCCTGAAAGATGGCACAGATGCTTCCCCAGCATGCAGCGAATGTGTCGGAAAACTGAATTTAAAGGTCAGATCCTTTTGACAGTGAGAGTCTTGTTTACATCCTCTGAAACATAGTCATGCTTTTTAATCTTTTTATCGTCTTTGCTTTAGTGATATTATTATGCACACAGCTGCTCTGATTCTAATAAAAATAATTGTCCTAGAATCTCAGGGTTAAATATACCCCGTAGTTGAATTAACTGCTGTTATTTGATGCTTACTTTGCAGGGGACCTATACTTTGAGAAAGCCGTGAATGGTTTCCTTGCTGATCTCTTCACAAAATGGAAGGTAAATAGCTGATTTGAGTTCATCCTGTTCTGAAACAACAAGACAATGCCATCTTAATGAGCCCATTGATGTGCCAGTTTGAGGAAGACCCAGGTTGCGTCAGGCGGTGCTAAGATTTACAGGACAGTGCGAGGTGGCTCCTGGGCATCAAAAGAGTGGTTACTGCAGGTCAGCATTAAATCATACAATATATGCCAAGTGATCCCCGTCTGTTGTATCTGCTGGGTTTGTGTCAAACAATTTGTTTGTATGGAGGCTCTGACTGGACTGAAGTCACTAAATGTGTGATATGGTTGGCTGTGCTTGTGCAGTCATGCACAAGTCTGTTTTACACAATTTTATTTGTTCCAGGACTCAGTTCCAAATATTTCCCCGGTACAGTGTGTAATCTGTTTAGTGCTGCTGTCTTTTAGCATGAGGGGGTTCCAGGTTGTAGTATATGGACCACTGATGATGTGCAAGCTTCTTGAAAGTGAGCTGCTTCAAAAACAAAGGAAGCCTCCCTACCTCTCATGGCTGAACAGCCCAGAGCTGTCTCCTGTCTCAGTGCGTGATCTGTCTCAGAGCCAGGTACAACTGCTGTTAGCAGTACTGCAGCAGACTTCCTCTGACTTGAGAGTGAGCCATCTCGGTACTCAAAAAAAGGCATATATAAAATCTGCAGCCTACATTGAAAGAATAGCTAGACGAGGCAAGAGAGTCTGAAATCCTAAATGTGTAATATCTATGCATAGTACAGCTCGTGATGGTCCTGAATGTTAAGGAGAGCAGGAGCGTGCTCAGCAGATTCGTCTCATTTTCAGTGTGCTTTTTGTCCATTGGAGAGTTATTAGGAGCCCTGCATGGCATGCCTGTAAAATGCCTGTTTTGCCGTTAGTACTGCTATACCGTGTTGGATATGGGCCTGAGCGATGCTGGGGCTCACGGGGCTTTTCAGGCTTTTCCTTCCGAGGGGATGGCCAGCATGCTCTTCGCAGCGTCGTTCCACTGCATGCAGCAGCGCTGCAACTGTTTGGTGAAGTTTTAATGTTTTATTTCTCTGGAATTGTTAGGGGCACCTCTCTAAACAGTAACAAATAAGAATATCAGTTTGTCATGAGTACGTATAAACAAATTGAGTCAACTGTCTATTTTTTAAACAAAAATCTTGTATCTTGGCAACTGTAGAGAGGAGTTTCTTTAGACACTAGTGGAGAGTGCTCCTGTTAAATGTGGTATAGCCTGGAAGCACAGAATCTACAGGGCAGACCATTATGCTATTTCCCAGAGGCATATGCAGCGCTCATGCAGATACATTAATACAGCAGACTATCTTTTTCTAGTTACCTTTGATCCTAGGTGTGAGGGGAAAGAGGGTGTTACTGTATGTGTATACATGCAGTTTTCTACTGAATGTGACCCTTAAGGTTTGTTTTTTTTCATCTGTTCTTCCTGGACAGGAGAAGAATTGCAGCCATGAAGTGACAGTGGTTCTATTTTCTAGAACATTTTACGAAGCAAAATCTATAGGTATGTAAATTCTGTATTTTCATGTTTCTGTTTTTAAACCTATCTCCTTCTCTATTGAAAGTTGGTCACAGGCTGCCAGTGATTTTTTTTTTATGCCCATGTCCAAAGTATTCCCTGCCAAGCACAGTGGATACACAGCTATTCTTATGAAAGTACTGCAGTGAAAACCTTGCGTAGAGGAATATATGGCAAATTTTCCTCATCATACTCAAGCTGTCATATTGTTTTAAAAGCAATTTTAATATTGTGTAGGAGATCTGATATTTCTCAAAGTTGTTTTTTTTTAAAAATGGAAATAACAGCTCCTTACTCTAGAAAAGATGAGTCATTTCTATACAAGAGCATAGGATAATACGTGCTTTTGCTTCTGTTTGAGATGAGTTTCCTGAAACGCATCGTGCATCAATTCGGCAGGATCACGAGGGAAGATTTTATGAAGATTTTTACAAGTATGTCTTCCTCCCAGTTCTTTCACCTCTTGTCCCATTCGTGTGGAGAATATCATGTTATTAACCGTAGGACCTTGCAAGGAATTAAGATAGTGAGAAATGTCTATGCCTGAAACTGGCAGCAAATTGAAGAGTAGTCCCCATTCCATCTGTGAGGGCACGTCCATATTTGCTAAGTCAGTCTTCCACGTGCATGTGAATATTGTGTTGTCTGTGCTCTGTTGGAATTGCCAATAAACTTAAAAGTTCTGTAGTGCCGGGAGTAGTTTCTGCGTAAGGCTTGGCTGTTTTTCAGATCTTTACATTCTTGCGTAGTTGAAGATGGTGCCACTGCTGAAACCCCAAGTGTTCCCGGTTAGGGGCTGGCACTCCTTGGCTCATGGTCGCTACAGATGCAGCTGTCGAAGCTGTTGTTTGATTCTGAACTTGGACTTGTTAATGATCTTCCTGCTTTGCAGAACAGTGATCCTATTTGACATATAATGTTGATCACCAATTTAAAAGCGAGAGATTATTCTGGCTGGGGATGTGCCCAGCTTTGTGTGTGCACCTGCACCTTAGTGATTGCTACAAGTATGCAGCAGTTCTAATGTGCTGCCTAGCAGAAGGCAGAAACACTCACCTTTGTGTGCATTCCTTTTTCTATAGCTTGTTCATCCCTTCTCACTTCCTCTTCGCAGCTTCCTTTCGTGATCCTCATTAAGTTGTGCTCTTTCTAGAGTTGTAGTTCAGAATGAGAGACGAGAAGAGTGGACCTCATTGCTTGTGACCATTAAAAAGCTTTTCATCCAGTATCCTGTGTTGGTACGACTAGAGCAAGCAGGTACAAGAATCCTCCTTTCCCGTGCTTTTACCCTTTTGTCTCTTTTTTTTTAATTTCTTTTTTTTCCAAAGTTGTCCGTAAACTCTCAAGTTTCAGTTGGAGTCTGGTATTGTCCTACTTAATGCTCTCCTGGCTAGGCTATTTTGCTTGGGCCTTTCTTTGAGATATACCAATACCAATTTTGCCTGTAATTTGTTGGAGTGATAGGATTTACTATAAATGCAGGTTTTTGTTGTTTTGTTTTTTTAAAACGCTAGTCTATACAGAGATGATAATTTTTTTTTCTTTTTTTTTCCTTCTGAATGCTGGTCCAGAGGGCTTTCCTCCAGGTAACAATTCGACCTCGGCACAAGGGAACTACCTGGAGGCCATAAATCTTTCATTCAATGGTGAGTTATGAACAATGGATAAAAATAGACAGGGGAGGAGCCGTTAAAGCAGTTGCCAATAAAGGGGTGTGGACTTGTGTTGCCTGTTCCTTGACACTGCGAAGAGGAGGGGAATGTTAGGTGGTTAAGTTGGCAGTTCCAGCCTCAGAAGAAATTTTCTTGTGTGTCTCTGGAAAACCAGTGGCTCTCAGATAACTGAGTATTGGGTATTTTGGGCTTCAGGAACCACTTCCAGGGCCTTGTTGGAATGAAATTTTTTTTTAGCTGTGTATCTGTATGAGAACCTCCTGGAATAGAAGTTGAAATTTTAAATTATTGAAGTATTTCAAAATCAGGTTAGATCGAATGTGATTTAGGTGAAACTGATCCATCTTTTTTAGCAGGGAGATGGATTTGATGGGCTGGAAAGGCTCTCCAAAGATCTGCTTTTTGTGATTCTGTACATCAGGTGTCATTCTGTCACCTTAATGGCTCTCTTGTTACTCCCATGGGAGGGAGTACAGGATGTTATTTAAAATTATTAGCAATGGACTTTGCCTTGTTGAGGTGTTTTTGGGTTTGTTTTGTTGGTTTTGTTTTTTTTTTTGAGATGTTATAAAGGAAACACGAAGCATATGAGAAAACCATTCCTTTTTATGTATCTGGTTCCCATCTTTTCTTCTCTTCTGCCCTAACCCCTCTCTTTCCTGTAGCTTTATTAACATTTATTGGTTGGACAAGGCTGTATACAAGCCCTCTTATGCTTGCATGTGCTTTGTGGGGAGTTGTTTAATACCACTGTTAATAGAGAGTTGCCTCCCTTGCTCTGAAAAAAAACCATCCAGCATCTTTTTTCTTTTAAAGTATTCCCCAATTCTTTCTCTTAGTGTTTGACAAGCATTACATAAACCGGAACTTTGATCGGACTGGCCAGATGTCTGTGGTTATCACACCTGGTGTGGGTGTATTTGAAGTTGATCGACTCCTTATGATTCTAACCAAACAGCGGATGATAGACAATGGTAAATACCTAACCAGATGTATTTGGAAAAGCTCTAGCCTTTTCTTGTTATGAAAAATTACTTATTGTAACTTGTGTACTCTGGAAAGAGGGGCTACAGCTGGAAGACTCGTGTCCACACTTCATATTGACATGGGCAGATTTTCAGAGAACTTATAGGTGTTTAATTTCTTTTGTTTGTGATAGAGAACTTAATCTGTCCATGCAGACCTTTCCCTGAAAGGATAATCTTGCATGACTTGCATTAGTTTAGAAGAAACATTTCTTATCTCCCCAGTGACACTGTTGGTTTGTAACCATACATGGGACTGTTAACTACCATTTTCAGTACAATTACATCTTAAAATCTATTATGAATACAAATTGGGCCTTCAGCTCAAATTGATGGTCTGTTTTGGCTTAGTGTATCAGTCCTGTTGGTAGATAGCTGAACTCTACTGTTCTCTGTTTACAGGGATAGGTGTGGACTTGGTATGCATGGGAGAGCAACCATTGCATGCTGTACCACTCTTTAAGGTAATGCATGCTTCTTTTTCCTTCTCTCTGCTCCTACTAGAAATGTTAGTCATTTTGTGACTAGCTAGAAACAACTGGTTCCTATGCTCCTGAATTGCTCTTACAGCTCCATAATCGCTGTGGACCTGGCGACTCCAGGCTGGGCGATGACTACAATATTCCGCACTGGATAAACCATAGGTAGGTGAACTCTGTCAGCCTTTGCTACACACTTTTGCTGTGCTTTCCTCTTTATAATCTGCTGAATTCTCTTTCTTCTTTCATTGTTTATTTCCTCTGCTCTCCTTGCGAAGCAAAGACATATGTTATAATAGTCTTGCAGAACTAGGAGTGTTCTCGCAGAACTCATGGCATTAATGCCACATATCAAAGATGATGGGCAATTTGCAGAGGAAGAGGTCTTGATCTTAAGCTCTCTTTCCAGCTAACTTAGTTCTAGCCTTTAGCTATGCTCGAAGGAAGTCAGGAAGCTAACAAAAAATACAATCACTTCGACTAGATTGGTTATTAGTGAAAACAAATACATCCCAAATGAACAGTTACGGGTAGAGAAAATGTGGATGACATGGATAAATGTTGGAATAGTTGCAGGAAACACTGAGGCTCAGTGTTACGTTGCTTCACTCCAAGACATGGTAGGTTTCCTTTCTGCTTTCTGTTAAACGTTCTGTGCCGTAATACTCTCTTCTTTCCCTACACAGAGAGATCAGGGCTCAGGATGAAAATTACCTCCTCAGTCCTTGTTCTGCTGTAGGGTTTTTTTTTTTACTCTCTCTTTTAATACTTCATTTTATCTGCATGCATTAGTTGACTGTCCTGACCATTTACCATTCATGGGTTGCTTATACCCAGTGTTTTCGAGTGGCTGGAAGGCATCTGATCTTTGCCATAGATGAAAAAGGTGTTTGAAGGCTTATAATAAGGCATTATTTAAAAGATTCGGATGACAAGAAATAGATCTTAATGAACACGTTATTTCAAGTGGGAGGAGGTCTGTAGTTTTCAAGCAGCTGATGTGAGTCATTACGGTCATGTAAATCAGGGTGGTGTGAACTGCACAGTACTCTACAGACCGTGAAAGCGGATACCTTTATGTAGAAAGAGGAGGTGAACTGGGGAATGCAGATGTCAGCACATTAAGAAGAGGTCTAGACTGAGGCAGTATGGGAATCAGAGGCTGGTCTTTAAGGAAAGAGTAGCTTCTCTCAAGTTAACCATCCATCAGTGTTTTCTATATGTTGTCTTGTGCAGAGAAAGGTATCCCCTTTTCTCCGTCTAATAGCTAGCTCAAACACACGGGCTATTTGCTGTGTAGCTAACCAACTGTGTTCGGTTCTTAGAAGGCAGCTGAGCCACCCTGTTTTTCCTTGCAGTTTCTACACATCCAAAAGCCAGCTCCTGTGTAACAGCTTCACTCCACGGATCAAGCTGGCAGGAAGGAAAGTAGGTACCTTTCTGATTTATCTTTTCTTCTTACTAGCTTGTCAGATACCTTTTCTCAGCCAAGCATCAGAACCTTTCTAGCAAGTATTCCAACAGCTGTAACTAAGTTTCTGTGTTAAAAGACAGTGAAAGCAAAGCTGTAATGGTTGTGGTAGGGATTGTGAATGAGGGACTAGTTTGTAAGTCTTTCCTTTCTAGGATGAAACTAGGTGAGAAATGTTTTAGCCACCATAAAAATTAGAGTTTCATTCTGTAACGAAGAACTTTGTGGAGAGGAAGAAATGTGTTGAGAAAGATGTGGTTTTTACACAGGTTTATGACTGAGTATCAATATTTAACACTTCTGAAGTGGTCTGGCTGCCTTGCTGAGTCAGCAGGATAAACTTTAATCTGATGCTTGATCACACTGGGGGATATTTCCTTAGAACATGCTGACTGTCTCCCTTCTCTTTGTCTTTTCTCTTGCTCTCTTTTCCTCTTTTTTGGTTTGTTTTTTTTTGTTGTTTTTTTTTTTTTTTGGGCACTTTGCACTCCCTTTGTTGGACCCTCCAGCCACTGACTGAGAAAGCAAAGAATAACCGAGATGCCTGTGAGTAATTCTGTTCTGGAATGATTTATCCCACTGACTCCCAAACTAACAAACAGCTGTAGTAAGACAATGACACTGCAGCAAAAACACTACTGATGAGATGCAGGAAGGGACAAGTGTTGCAGAAAACCATCAAAGCCACATCGTCGTGATCCAGGATGCTAATGTGCATATATCAGTTGCCTTCTTGGCAAATAACTAATATGCAGGGGTGAGGTTCTGTCCTGGCTGCTTGTCACCTGGCTAGCAGAATAGATGGTACGAGGCTGGTGTGCCAGCGGTATTGTTCGTGGACAGGGGGGCATTCACTGGCTTGGGACGTTGTCAGTGCTATCACCACAGAGTTACGGTGGGAGAAGTCTGCATTCTTCTAATAACACCTTGTTTTGGGAAGGTGTACGTTCTAAAAGTGAGGCTGTCTGTTGTTTCAAAGATGCTTTCCAACGTGCAATTCCCTTGTGAGGGAACTTGAGGCACCTGTTCATACAAGGATTGATTTGTGGATTATTAATTCAATGTCTTGGATATATCGGGGGAAGATATCAGGGCCTCAGCCACCCTGATTCAGAGGCACGAACTTTGATAATTCAGCTGCTCCAGCTGTTCTGCTCATGAGACTTCTGTAAGTGATTTCTTTTGGAAGAGGTGCTTTTCTTAGTGGTGGGAGTTGGATACTTCTAACTTGCAGATCTTGAACATTCTTGAACGAGGTTGCAGTGCTATGTGATTTTTATTTCAGCATTAGGGGCTCCAAAAGATGCTGAGAATGCCCTGCCTATCCAGGTTGATTATGATGGCTACGATGCCCAGGTGTTCAGACTGCCAGGCCCATCCAGAGCCCAGCGTTGTACCACTTTCAGGTAAGAGGCTTGTGAGCATACTAGTTCTAGAGTAGCCATGTTATGGTGTACTTCTTGATGCATAAAATGCTTTGAGAAATACAAGGAGAATTAAGCTCCATGTGCTTACGATTGAACAAAAAGCTTTATCTGTAGCTAGTATTTATGGCTGGTTGTCTGGTATTTTACTTCTAAGATAGTGTGTGGGATCTAGGAAAAGGCATAAGTATACTTTTTCCTTACATCTTTAATTTTGTCTGAAGTAGAAGGAAGGTAGTCTCCCTTGCTAAGTTCCTAGCAGATTTTCCAAGCTGGGTGAGAAAGTACTGGCACAATAGACTTGCACAGAGTTATAGAAATAGCACTAGTTTGATGCACTGCTTGGTAACTGGTGCTGAACGTAGAGTGGTGGGGAATCTTCCCTGAAAATGATGCCTTTATGAATGAGAGAAGAAACAGAGGAGCTGAGTGCAGGTTCTCAAATATTCCATGGCCTTTCCTCTGAGAAGAAAGGCTAATTATCCTCAGGTCCTGACCAAATTCATTGAACAACCTATACATTTTAGTGCTTTTTCAGGAATATGGCATTGATGAACTTGAAGTATTGTTTTTTGCTTTCCTTCTTTCAGCAGTATTGCCTAAATCTGAGGAAGCTGTGCATGTGGACTCACTTGTTAATATGAGCAGCTTGTAGAAATCCATGCTGGAAGTTGCCAGTACAATTTAATGTAGTTAATAGTTCCAAGTAGTTTCCCTAGAGCTATGTGTTCCTAGCACTGTAGGCTCAGGTCTGGTGTCTTCTAGACCACATCTATATTACCAGCTTGGTGTGCTGTCTGTAGAATTGCATAAAGAGTTGAGCATGCTCTTTTCACAGCCGTTGTGCTGGAAGCATTTTAGTGTTCTCTTCTGCTATTGTATGATGCACAAAAGTATATAGTACCCACATAGTCAAAAAAATAGTGATAGCTTCCGTGTAGTCCTCTTCTTGAGTTCACCTATTGAATATTGAGTCTCTTACATGACTTGGGCCTGTTCAAGCCCCTTGATAGCCCAGGAATTAATCTCTTTTTCGTATCGCTGGACATAATCTGTTTATTTTCAGCAGGTCTGTGAGGGAGAGAGAAAGTCGTACCAGAAAGAGCTCTAGTTCCTACGATGTCTCATGCAGCCCTTCTCTGCAGAGCCGCACGCTGCCCCCAGAGGAGGTGAGGAGCCAGGCATCTGATGACAGCTCACTGGGCAAGATCTCCAACATCCTGATGATCCCACGGCCTCATCTGCACCAGTGTGAAGTCAGCAGCTCTTTGGGCTATACCAGCACCAGAGGTCAGCCTAGGGCAGATGGGAAGGTACCTTAGGTGGTGAGAGGGGAGAGAGAAGATGGAAGTTTGTGTTGGCCACTGCCAGGCCAGCACAGGGGAGATGGTGCTTATACGAGCATTCATGGTACACCTTTTCCGCAGCTCCAGCTATGGCTGGGTGTGCATTCTCTCTTTGTTATCCTTGTCCAATTCCATTGCTTTTTTTTTTTTTTATTGGCTTGTCCTAAATAGAAGTGTCCTGACACTGATTTGCTCTTTTCCCTTGTCTGTCGCCTTCTTTAATATTTGACTATTCTCCTGTGCCTGCCTGCAAATGTGGACATATACAACTAACTTTTTATTATCCAGGTCACCTATAATCTGTCAAATGAGAATTGGCCTTAGTAGTGAGCCCTAGGGGACCCTGCTTATAACTTCTCTCTATGGGGATTTGTTGTCATTAAGAGTCACTTTCTGGATCCTTCCTTTTGACGACGTACTGCTGAGCTATCTTGGTGCGTTAGCAGTGCTGACGGTCTCCTTTTTTTCCTTCCAATTTAATTTTGTTCTCGGACAGTATGCAATATCTTCCACAAACCCAACTCATTTCTAGGTAAATTGTATTCCTCCTGCAATTGCTTGATCTTCTGTAAAAATCTGTCCCTGAAGGCTCTTTATGTTTTTGTTTTGTTTTGTTTTTTTCATGCTGTATGTCACCTAATACCATATTTATCCTGTTACAGGAATTGGACTTACTGGTGCAGAACTGCTATCACACAGTGTACTTCACATTACATTTACCTTTCCTGTTTTCCCCTGCTGTCAGTTAATATACACTTTTTTTTTTTTTGGTATTTCTGTTACTCCTTTAGTCTGAAGGATAGTCTTGTGACCCAGCTGAAGGTGTGCAACTGGATGGGGATGTGGGTGGAACAGGACTGGTGGGGAGGGAAGAGTCAGAGTAACTGAGGTTTTTCACATGTTGTAATTGGCAGTATGGAGTGGTGAACGAGACCCTTCCTTCTCTTTGGGATTGCCATTTGTTGAACAGAGTAATTGCTACTTAGTCATCTAGTTTATTTCTCTCTCTTATATCTAAATAACGGCACTTCTGGTCTACATTGAACAGTAACGACTAACTGCTGGCTTGCTGAGATCGTGTCCCATGTCTTCTTGAAGTAATCCCTTATTTCACTGGTTCAAATCTGAATGTTACAAAAAAGGCAGATGTTGCTCAGTTGTGGCTTCTGCTATGCCTTTGGTACTCGTCCTGAAGGTTCTAGTGTGTCAGTCTTTTGATTTCTCAGGAATTCTCAAAGCTCCGAGTAATTCTTCGTAGTTGACTTAGCAAGTGGTTTCTTTATGGCTTCATTTAGTATAAAGTGACACAGTATACAGCAGTGCTGTAATGGCAGATGAAATAATGCTCTTTCTGGTCTGGGTTCTTGTTTACCTTGTAACTTGCAGACTGTATTGAAATTGCTTTCAGCTTTTCTCCCTGCCTACTCCTCAGCTCTCCTTATTGCCACTTACCCTGGGGAATCTTTATATCCCGAAGCAATTCATTCTCTTTTGCTTGGCTTCTGCGTGATCTCACGCTGACTTTATGTTTTCTAGATGTCCTTGAGAACATGCTGGAGTCTCAGCAACGTGACTCCAGTGCCCCTGGGAGGTTCCACGTTGGCAGTGCAGAATCCATGCTGCACGTTCGGCCGGGGGGATACACGCCGCAGCGAGCGCTGATAAACCCCTTTGCCCCGTCCCGCATGCCCATGAAGCTTACATCTAACAGGAGGCGCTGGATGCACACGTTTCCTGTGGGTAAGTGTTTCATAGCGTATGAGATTGCTGCTACCTTTCCCTTGTCTGAGCGTTAACACATCAAGAGAACCAATGTGAACTCTGGCATCTTGAAGTGCTCTGCACTGTAACAGAGGCTGAACTAAGTGTATAGACTTGATAAATCAGACGTCCTCTTTTTGAAAATATTACCATCTATTGGCAAACCTGCAGCATCGGGACTGTGGAACAATCTCATAGTAGATAGAGGCTGTTGAAGTGAATCATAACTATAACTTGGGGTGACTTGCAGGTGCTGAATTGTTCTCATACTTGTGTAGCGCCTTGTAAGTAGGCCCTCCAAAACGTTTAAAAGAGTATTGTGCTTTGCTGGCTTCAGAGAAGATGCCAGAGGTTCAAGTCTTCGAAGATTTCGTAGACATGCTTTCCCAATTCCTGTTAGTTAGCGTTGCCTGTGTTGTTGACAAAAGGAGGGTACAAGCAACTGAGGAATCAATGCAGATGTGGTGATTAATGATCAAACTGTAACGGTGTAGGTCCGTCAGGAGAAGCTATCCAGATCCATCATCAGACCCGTCAGAATATGGCGGAAATGCAGGGCAACGGGCAGCAGGATTTGACACATTCCTCTGCTGAGCTGCTGGAGCTGGCTTACCATGAGGCAACGGGCAGGTGAGGTCCTTAGGACGAGTCTGTGTAGACTTTGCATGAACATCCCTTTTCCTTAAAATTTTATTTATGTTATAGTAAGGCAGTTATAGGTTGTGATGTTTAAGTTTAATAATATGTTGTGTCAGTGCCACGTATGCAGGATATACTTTTATTTTGAGATATAAAGCTCTTTTGGCGAGGCTGGAGATGGCTTACCTCCCCTAATCCGGGGAAGGTGGTAGTTTATCACAGAGAGTTTGAAGTGGATAAGCAATACAATGCATCATTCATGGAATTGTTCAAAATTGCCTTATGAAAGCCTGTGTCTTTAAATCTTGACTTATTATCCCAATAGCTGTGACTTTCATTCCAGAATAGAATATTTTTTAGCACAGGGCGTAGCTTTGCCTCACAGTAACTGTTGAGCAGTTTCAGTGCTATCCGTTCAGTCCTGTCTTCCCTGCGTAAGAAATACAGCCATCATAAACATCAGCGATGGATTGCAAATGAAAGTACCTGTGTTCGTAAACTAATTCTCTTCTAAAAAAAACGAGCCGTGGTCAGTGTTGGGAGTTCATAGTGATAGTTGGCTGCGAGAAGCAAAAAAGATCCCAGTGTTACTGGATGTGGCATGGCTGTGGGGAGGTTGTTTTTACAGTCAGAGAAATGAGATCGTTCATTTCACCTAGGCCATTTTTCAAGCTGCACAGTTGTTCTCCAATCTCCAGGTATTGTCTTACCTGTTTTTATCCGATTTGTTTTTTTTATTGACAACATTTTATCCGTGTTTTTCACTCATTACTAACTGACTAACTGTAGTTTACCAAAAATGTTTTGGTAGCTTGGGCAACCTTAGAATTGCCAATAGGTTTGTTTCTTTAGTCAATAACTTTCGTATCTTTCCTGCTATGTGTTTCTTTCCTCTTGCATGCTTATAGAAATTCATGTTATGTATTGTTTCTGGATGTCCAGGGTGAGTGAGGACACTGCTGCTATCATCTGCCATTTTCATCTTCAGGGCTTTTTTCCCTGCTATCTTCAAGCAGTCCTTCAGGAAATTGCACTGCCTAATTAGTCTTGAAATTGTTGTCGTCTCTTACACTTTGTATTGTCCTTCAGAATACTCTGATCTCTTTGTGTTGCCTAATTTTAATATGACATCATCCTCACCAACTTTGTTCCCTAGTCCTACTTCAAGAATAAAAAAAGCCTTTTTATCATATCATAAGTACATCCTAGCGTGCTAAAGTATCTTGTCATTAACGCCAGTCTCTTGTGCCATATTCTTGACAATTCTTTTTCTTGCTTTCTTTGTGGTCTCTGTGGATGACGTGCTCATCCAAAGCAATTTGCCAGTCTTGGAATCCTGGTTTTATAGACCATGAAATCAGATCTGTAAATAACTAGCTAAGTTTTATTTCTCTTCCGGGGGGTATGTGCGTAGCTGGTTCTGCACCGTCCTGCAAAGATGGTGCATTGGTTATTGCTAGAGGCAAAGAACAAACGGCATGGACAGATAGAGAGTATTGTTACAGCCTCCTCTGTGCTGCTTTTGTGCCTGTTACCATCTCTGCAAACATCATTCAGAGCGTGGTTTCACCACTGGCTCAGCTGGGACAGCGGGCTGATTGCTTGTTATTTGTTATGTCAGCTCTTGTTAAAAGCGAGGAATGGCATGAGTGAGGAAAGTTTGTGTAATACAGGCTGTTCTCTTTTTCTCCAGACATACCAGCTCTCGGCATCCAGGTGACAGTGCCTCTTTCCTGAGTTTCAGCGGAACAGAAGAGTACTCTAATGGTCTGGCCGGCAGCAACGGTGCAGGTAACGCAGCAGGGACAGCGCATGGAGTGGGGAGAGGAGCCCCTTCCTTCCTAGCAGTGACAAAGTTATAGAGCCAGAGGTCACGGAAGGTGGGTGGACCTGGCATTACAAAGTAGGAAGAATCAATAATGGAAAAACAATTTTCAACTTTGAGTGATCTGTTAATGCTCTTACTTGGACTTTTTGGTGTGTGGTAGTTTTGTGGTTAGTTTGTTGGGTTTTTTTGGTTTTGTTTAATGTGTCTCTGCTTCTCTAGGGCTGTCTTATAAACTGTAGGATAGGAAGATGCTCATTGTTTACATATGATAAGCTCTCAGGCAGTTGCTTAGTTCCATAATAACAAAGCACTGACGTCCAGACACAAAAAAATAGCTAAATATGCACTGGTATTGTTCAGAATTTTTTTCTGGGTGGGGTTGCCTTACGGTGCCACCTTTAGGATTAAGAAACATGTTTGAATATATATATTTTACACATACAAGCTGATGGAAAGAATAAAGTTGGGTTGTATCTAGATTTTGAGAGAAGCTGTAAAAGAGCAAGTTTGTTTTGCACGGTAAGTTCTGGGATTCAGTGTTTTCTAGCATTTCTCATCATTATCTACACATGCACTTTCTCCAGATGCTAAGCACTTTGAACACGGCGCTGCTTATACTAAATGCTGTTTACACAGCCCAAATATTTCATCACATTTTTGAGAGAAGACACGTATTTGTGCTTTCACTTGAAGATTAGCACTGTCTTTCTTACCCTACCCAGACACCTGAATTAGTGGAAATTCTCAATATTTCTTTTGAATCTTGTAAGTGGAACAATGTGCCACACCAAGCATTCTGTTGTGTTGTCTGGTTTTTTTGCAACCTACCTTCTGATTTTATGGATATGCTTTTTAGATAGGCACATGGGAAAAAAAAAAAAAAGACCTTTTGGACTATAGCATTCAAGACTTCTGTTCTTTTTTCAAAACCAATTTAAAGATTATTTAAAAAAAATAATTCACCCTTCTGAATTGCATTTGGATGAAAACAATTATGTTTTCCCCTATGTTCATACCTTGAAGAGCCATAAAGAAGTTAGCAGACTTAATTTTCTTAGGTCTCTCTTGTCTTGTGTTCACGTAGTTGCATTAAGTGATTCTGTTCTGTTGTTTCCTTCTGCAGATTTCATCTGAATACATTTCATTTTCTTGCTTTACTTTTTTTTTTTTTTTACTGCCTTCCAGATAGACTTTGTTTGTTCTCGCTGTTGCTAAACTGCATTTCAGCTGCTGAGTATGATTTGCACAATGTAGATGCAGAGCATATCCTGGCAATTAACATGCTTGCATTTTATAGCAGTCTTTTGTGTCTGTAGATTGGATATAAATCATGTACGTGGTGGAAGTTGATCTGTGTCTGTCTTTGCGAAAGTCGGTATGAGCACCTTCCCTGACTAAACGCCCTCGGCCATCTGTAGCTGCCGCGCTGTGACTCAGTGACTTGACTTATGTTTCTCCCTTACGGTTTGAGTCACCTATGAAATGAAACGTTTCTTTTTTTTTTTTTCTTTTTATTTCCAAAAATATGATTTGTCAGTGAGTCTGGTTCTCCTCTGCTGCCCACAGCGTGTTTTGCTGCCACGTGGGCTTCACAGTGAAAAATCACCCCATCTATTTACATTGACATTCAGTATGGTGTCTCTGTTGGCCAGCAGATGGTAGATGATCGTTCAGAGCAAATAAATCTTGTTGCAGTTCCCTAACTAGATGGCAGATGGCATCAGCGGAGTCGGTGAAAGATGAATGCTAATCTGAGCCAGCTCCTCTGCTGCGTTACTGGCATCATCATGGAAGCTGATATCCATCCTTTCTGTTAGTAAATGCTATTTAGAGGAAAGCTATGATGTTGATATCAATTTCCTGGATAAATCTACATAAAATAGTTTTATAAAAATGGCTCCTTTTAAATGTTTGGAGGCTTCCTGAAATTTGTATTTTGATAGATGCCTTTTAAACCAGCAATTTTTCTTGTCTCCTTAGCTGTTTGTTTCCTCTCATGTTTATACAGCTCCCTGGTGAACCAGCTCAGGGAACTGATCCAAATGAAGAGGAACTGGGGTTTTCCTTTGCTGTATGGATTGTTTCACTGTGACTATACAAATATTGATGCAAATACAGCAGACTATATGAAATGGAGACTAGGAAGAACTGGTCAAGGGGTACCATAGCATCATGTTGGCTTAGTGTTCACTGAGCTGTAGTTTTAGCATCTGTTTTCCAGGTTAATAGGCTGCTTAGAACAAATCCATTTGACAGTGAGAAGAATCGTAGTGTCTTAAGTCCTCATCAAAACTTAAATATAAATTTTCAGTAGTCTTAAGTCCCTTATTAGTCTTTATTTAGGTTAGTATAAACTGAATTTTGCTCAAAAACTGAGCATCTCTTCAATAGCTGTCATTTTATCTCCTTTCACAATGAATAAAAAATTCCTTACTATTCTTTCTCAGTGAAGTACGGACCAAGGTAGATCTTACAGGTTGAAATGTAATGGAAGTTGCTGCCTTTTCAGAACATGGTAGTTTTAAACAGTCTGTAATTAATATATTGGACCTATTTAGGGACACTGAAGGCTTAATTAATAATTTTCAAATTCTTAGCCTGGCAAGGGATAAAAAGGTAGTTTGTATTTGCTGAATCAAGAAGATCAACTGTTTGTTTTGTTTCCTCTCTGTCCCCTGGCAGAGAGGTGAAATGCGTACTGGTAGTTTATGCCTAAAAATGTTGGAACTGGAGTAAATCTGTATTGTGATTTTCATAGATTACTCTTTAGAGTCTTAGATAATTAGAATCTTAAATATGGGTTCTCTTCTCCCACCAGGTGAAAGTCTGTTATAATTTCTTTTCTTGCTTCTCTCTTTTATGAAGCTCTTCCTCTTAACTTATCCCTTGTTCATAAAACGAGAAAACCAGTAAAAATTATTCTGGTTTCGGGTACTGAATGTATTTAAAAGTACTTAGCTGCGGAGACCTTGAGATTAGCAAGCTAAATGATTGCAAGTGACTCTTCTTTTTTTGTTATTTGCTTTTTTTTGTGGTACCTACTTCTCAAGATGTGTTTCACCATTTTGGAGAGGTTGTGTTTGCTTGTTTTTTAGCTACTGAACACTTCTAATCAGGTGTTCGAATTTCATCCAAGATGTCTTGTTTGGTTTTTTTTTTTTCCCCCCTCATTAGTTGTCTTTGTGTATTTTTCTGCTGTGCAGAACCCTGAGTCCTTTCCAAGGAGAGTAATGCCATATTCTTAAAACATTTGCATGCTTTTGATTTATTTTTATTTGAAATGAAAGTGAAGTGCACAATTGCTTAAAATAAAATACATATTTACTTCTTGTAGGGATGAACCTGAAAACTCAGAACAAGGATTCCTTGGAAGATGTTGTCTCTAACTCTCCGGATCCAAGTAAGCAGGAGAAAGGTTTGGAAAAGAGTTTGCATAGGTGGGAAGATAGGGAGGGAAAGGGCACGTACGTATGTAGAGGCATCAGGAGGAGGCAGGCAAGAAGCTGAGGAGCCTACTTGGCTTTTGGCAGTAGTTTATTTTGCCCTGCAGTAATTTGCAGGGTCTCCCTGTCCTGTGGTCTCACTGTGATTGCAGTTCTCTGTCTCTTAAGAATATGTGGAACTGGTTGTTGCATTACATCTGAAATTGCCTCCTTACCAGACACTATTATGCAAAAACCTAAAGCTGCTGAACTCTTACTTGCCTCTCAGTATGGAAAGTTTGCTTGGCACCAGCTAACTGAAGCAGCAGTAGTACAGTCAGTTTCTGAATTTGGTATCGTTTACTGAGAAATATCTGTCT
Organism: Nipponia nippon; assembly: GCF_047370975.1. Taxonomy (NCBI): domain Eukaryota; kingdom Metazoa; phylum Chordata; class Aves; order Pelecaniformes; family Threskiornithidae; genus Nipponia; species Nipponia nippon. The sequence goes on along the minus strand of NW_028262348.1, from coordinate 1,452,386 downwards.
TCATCTCATACAAAAACAAGTGTGTGGCTGCTTGAGGAAACATCTGTCCTGTATTACTTTCTTGTGCAGTGTTCCTGCCATTAATGTTAACATTCTTGTAGTAAAATGACTTTCTGTCTGTGAGATCTCTAGGACAAGAAGTTAAGAATTAGCAGTTGGCCAAGTGCCTTGATATAGATCGTTTGAGGCAGGTTAGAATGCAGTGCAGTAGTGAACTGATGATTTGATACAATTTAGTTAGTTTTTGCTTTTAATGTCCAGTTTTAATCTCCCTAATCTCAAAACTGCAACATAACTCTAGGAAAGGGTGTGGGGAAGGATTGCTTTCCAAGTTACTATTTTTCTGGTCTTCCCACCCCTCTGGATCTGTCTTCTGTTTTTATAACTGTAGAAATACTCCCTTTTCTGCTGTTGTACTATTCCAGAAAGAGGCTGGTCTGTCATTCTTTCTCTCCTCATCCCCAGCTCCTTCTGCAGTTGTCTGGGATGCAAAGCTGGTCTGATTCTCTTGTTCAGACTTGGAATGTTGATCTGTTTTATTAATAATAAGTAACTGCACCTGACTTGCTGTAATTTTGCCAGAGCGATGGCTATGTCAGCTCTAGCTTTCAATCAACAGAAAATTAAATGTATTAACTTTGAATGCCATTTGCATGATGGGATGGAATTAGCATGTGCACTGCATTGTTTAACAAACTCTGTCTCTTTCTCTCCCTCCCTTCTTCCCCTCCTGCTTTCCTTTTCCCTTCCCATTCCACCCCTTTTTTGTCCCTGTTGACTTTATGCCCACTCTGTTTTTGTCCCTCATTCTTTCTAACTTTCCTCTTCACACGTTTCTTCCATCTTCCTCTGCACCCTGTTTTTTCATGGGTGACCACATATGCCCCCGTTGTCTGCCCCCAATGATACAACGAGGCAGTTCTGACGCTGTCTGCTCCCCCCATAGTGCCAGGCTTCTGTTGTACAGTTGGAGTGGACTGGAAGTCTCTCACTACTCCGGCATGTCTCCCTCTTACCACGGACTACTTCCCCGACCGTCAGAGTCTGCAGAATGATTACACTGAGGGTTGCTATGATCTCCTCCCAGAAGCTGACATTGACAGGTTTGGCCAGCACCTTCTCCGTAAAGTAACTTGCATTGAATCAGAGTTGATGGAAGACGAACGCTTTGGAGACTGTACGAGAGAAAGATGAATTGCTAACATAGCAGCAAAATACTTAGATTTTTCTCTTTTCAGTGGTAACTTTGCACCTTTTCTGGTGTTACAGAACACAATACTGTCAGATGGTAGATTTTATGTTAGAAATTGTTTGCGTACAAAATTTTACATCTCTTTTTTTGTTCTGTTGTGTTTCAATCAAAAAAATCAGCCTTAAGCTATCATCTTTGTTAATCTATTTTGTAGCAAGTATTTTGGAAACACTAAATGAGCAAATGCACGTGTACGCACAGTGTTTAAGATGCTTATCCTCACTTTCAGGGATATTTAAAGAATCTTGGTGGAAAATAGTGTTAGTGGGATAAATAGAACTTCTCGGCTTGTCTTGGAGGTCTCTGGTAACTATTCTGTAATAGGGTTGGTTTGTTTGTTTGTTTGTTTTTTCTGAAGCTGTCTCATCTTAAACATTTTTTCAAACTTTCCACAACTTGTCAGAGCTCAGAAAGATGTGCTCATGTTGCTGCTTTATGGGAACAAAACAAAAATATTGGTCAGGGTGATTGAACTACATAGGGAATAGCAGGATTAATGAGGAAGCATCTAACAGAAATGCCAAATGTCCCATTGTAGCAGGAAGGCGAGGTTCGGAGCAGAAGTAGTTGTTATAAGATGCCGTAGTGATGCGTCTTTTACCCTCTCTCTGCTCTAGACTTCCCACTGTAAGAGAGGGTGGAGCATTGCCTGCACACTTGCCGTTCTGAGCTCCGCTGAACATTTACAAACTGCACTGAAATTCTCTGCAAAATGCTGTAAAAGTGATCATTGGTGAATTTATTGGAACTTTAACTACTGTTGTAAGCCAATTTGTTACTAGTTGCAAAACTGCTTTCAACGGCATTCATAAGTATTGCCAGAGAGCTGATCATCACCTGTTTAAAATGGAAAGGTACCCATTTTTCTCTCCTGTTCTTGCAGGTTGGTTTTCACAGGCAGAGGGCTCCACTTGCACAGAGCCCAGTGCAGGCATAAATCCTCAGTTAGGGAGCAGAGCTAAGAATAGGTGTGTGGTCAGCTTCCTTATTCTAGTCTCCTTAACCTTTGTGTTCAGGAGAGATGAGGAAGGAGTGCAGATGACAGCCCAGCAGGTGTTTGAGGAGTTTATTTGTCAGCGACTCATGCAAGGCTATCAAATTATTGTGCAATCCAAACCACAGAAACCAGCCACAACTGTGCCACCCCCGCTCAGCAGCAGTCCCCTGTACAGTCGAGGTGAGTGACTTTGTATTGACAACTCAGTCTTTTGTCGTCCTCTCCTTCTTCTGCCAATTCCAGTAACCTCTATGAATCGGGCATAGATGCTCATTGAAGCCCTCTGTTCTTTTTTTTTCTTTCTTTTTTTTTGTTATATGAAAATCTTTGCTGGGAGAGAGCCTGGTCTGGGGCAGCACAAACAACTCAGCTGCACCATGAAGGGACAGGTGCAGGATTTTTGAACTGTAATAAGAAACTGGCCTCACATTCGTGATGGTGAACCCAAATGAAATATGGCTTGAGTGCCGTTTGGGTGAATGCATCTTAAACACAATTCACATGGTGACTGCAGGGCAGGCACTTCTCTAGAAGAAGACAGACCCAAAGCTCCCAAATGTGTGTATCTAGAAGCAGTTTCCTAACTCTAAAATAGCTGTGAAGGTCCCAGGTGGACAGGTAAAGCTTCCTTGTCCTGAAACCATGAGTCAGCTAAACCTAGTTAAACCCCAGAGGACTGGAGTGGGTTAAGAGGGTACCATATTCCCTCGAGAGAATCTGACTTACCGTTTGACTTCTGACTTTTTTTCTGGGTATTCTCTAGACAAGTCAGCGTGATGCAGTGTTCACAGAGCAGGGGATACACATGAATACATTATGGTTGTTGTTCAGTGGTTAGTTCCAGGAATGAAGCACAGAGAGGAAGCGAAAGTGGAGCCCCACTTTACCATCATACCCACCAGTTTCTCAACACTTGATATTGTCTGCTCTCTAGTTGTCCTGACTAGAGAAGGTCTATGTTGGTGGTGTATGAATTGTGAATGCCCTTCTTTGGTTGTGATGCCAGCAAATCTTAACTGTAAGAACAAAAGGCTCCCTGTGCATATGTTCCTTAAAAAGGTGGCCTGAAAGGTGGCTTTTCATTTGTCTTGAGCGCAGAAGCCCAGTTCTGGAGTCTCTTTCTATAGGTGCAGTTTGTTGACATAGTTCTGACCGTTGCAGTAAGCTGAAAGGGGGTGTGTTTTGCTTTTTACCATTAGGTCTTGTATCAAGAAATCGACCTGAGGAAGAAGATCAGTACTGGCTGAGTATGGGCCGCACTTTCCACAAAGTAACACTAAAAGACAAAATAATTACTGTGACTCGATACCTGCCAAAGTGAGTATCTGTCTGGTTGAGCAGTTTGCTCTCAATGTTCAGAGGAACATGCTTTTCCAGCTGCCTGTGCTTGCTTGAAAGAACATACCGTAGAACCTTCTTTCTTCTTTTTAGGAGAAGAAAGAGAAGCACTGCTGTTGATGATGCCGAGATTAATGTTTGCATTTTCTCTTTTAGGTATCCATACGAATCTGCTCAGATAAACTACACTTACAGCTTGTGCCCCTCACACTCAGACTCTGAATTTGTCTCTTGCTGGGTAGAATTTTCCCATGAGAGACTAGAGGAGTACAAGTGGAATTACTTGGATCAGTATATCTGCTCTGCTGGCTCTGAGGACTTCAGGTGAGATCTCCTTTTCCATCCAGACCGTTCTGTGTCCTAATGGCCTCTTTTCCTTTTTGACCTAAAATTCCTTCAACAAGCTCAACCCACAAACGCTCAGTACTCCAGGGAGAGTAACTGACCTGCTTTCACTTGGATGGTGCTAGCAGCTGTTGCCTTGTAGAAATCTTGCTCTGTGTTGCTGTCGCATTATCAGATCTTTGATACAAAGTCTTGATCACAAAATTCAGCATGAACTATTTTTTTTTTTTCCTCTGCTAAAAATGCAGAGAAATATGATGGCATTTTGTACCACACAGATGCTTTTCTTGGCTTCTTACTCATTTCTGGATCTGACTCAAAACTTCCATTTAGTTTGAATCTGTTGGAGGCTTGCTTGAGCCCTAGGCTTAGCTTGACTGTAGTCCTGCTCCCAAGAGATGTGGAGCAGGGCTGCTTACTAGCCATGTGGAGTATCTCCACTAGTATCAATAGCCTTTTTGATAGCTTCTCGCAACAAAACCAGTCTTTCTTCATCTTTGTTTCTTTTCGAGTCTCAAATCAAAATGCCTCCTCCTCTAATGTGGACCTTTAAAATTCCTTTTTCTTTGCTTATTTTTAGAGAAAAAGCCTTTGTAGCCTATCTTTTACAGAAAATAAAATGTACCTCTATGATACAATTACTCTGAAGATACCCTTGTTTTCTCCTCTGCATATCACTGTGTTAATACTTCCCAGGATATTCATGTGGCTGTGACCATTCCTTTGCATATCTGCTCTTTCGCACTCAGGGACAGCAGAATGGGATTGTCACTCTCCTCGCTGGAATCTACAGCAGATGGATACCTATTTTACTTACTGTAAAATTCTTCATAGGAAACTGTGCTGAACTCTGTCCTGTCTTCCATGTTCCTTCAGCCTTATTGAGTCACTGAAATTTTGGAGGACCCGCTTTCTGCTTCTGCCTGCCTGCATCAGTGCCACAAAGCGCATTATGGAAGGAGAAGTGCACTGCGACGTGTACGGTGACAAGCCCCGTTCCGACGAGGAGGAGTGGCAGCTCCTAGATGGATTCATCCGCTTTGTGGAGGGTTTGAACCGCATTCGTCGACGCCATCGATCCGATCGAATGATACGAGTGAGTCTACTTTTAGTTGGGTGAGAAGCTGAGTTTGAGTTTTATCTGAACCATCTCGTGAAGTATTAGCAGAGTCTGAGGCAATCCCAGGCAAGCTGGGGTGTATACGTGTGTGTATGTGTGGGTAATCCATACATAAAGCACAGTGCTGACTGACGTGCTATTTCAGATTTCAAATAGCATGGCCTTGTTAACACCTTGCTATTCTTGAACTGATTAAATTTACCTGGAATGGGTATCCCATGCTGCTGTGGCTGGAACCAGAATCGGAACAGTTAGCTCACTCAATGAGGAGCCAAGCTCTTCTGCATAGCGCAGCCATGCTTTAGCCTGTGGGTGCTCTTGTTTTTTCCTCAGGGATCTTATCTTCCCACAAGCCTGATGCTGCCTCTTTGCAAATGTGCATTGCTTTGTGCTGTAGATATGGTTAGCCTGGACACGTTATTGCACCTCGTGATGTAGATAATTGATAAAAAGGGATCTGTGAGGTAGTTCAGCTGGTAACTTCTAGCTGGGTTGGCTGTTTGCTGCAGGCTTACGAAAAGGATCGTGAGAAGAGAACCATAGGGGTGAATTCCTGGTGAACAGTAGTTCCAACAGGGTGATGCGAAACTGGTTAGCGTGCATCAAATTCTCTTCCAATTCACACACTGAATGGGGTAATTTATTTCAGAGCAAATCCACCTTTTCCAAGGTAACATCCGTTTTATTTTGAGAATAGCATCCACACAAGACGCTAGGCTGTTCCATTTCTTGTGTACCTATTGTTTAACTCCCTTTTTAAAGTGTACCTAATAAAGCCCTGCTGACGTGAGGTGTTGTGTTCTTGCTTACTGGTTAAGCCTAGCTTGACTATGTGCTTTCATTTTGTCTTTGTTAGAAAGGGTCTGCCATGAAAGGCTTGCAGATTGCTGGTCCAATTCCCACCCACTCTCTGGAGCAGCCCGGGCCTCCCATTGGGAAGAAAGGAACCTCAGCACTCTCAGCGCTGCTGCAGATGGAAGCCAGTCAGAAGTGAGTCTCTACAGCTAGGCTGTGTGAGGAGCACTAGAGCATCCTTCCCGCCTCTTCCACCTGGGCTGGCTGAAGCAGAGTTGGGGAACTTTGCCTCGAAAAAAGGGATGTGGGATCCTGCTTCTTCAGTATCCTTGTGGCAGGGCTGGGGAAATACTGGGCTTTTCCAGTGACTTCCTTCTATTATGGTTCCATTAATAGAATGAATACCAAAGGCTAGAAAGGAACATGGGGAAGTGAATGTCCAGTAATTTAGAAGGAGCATCTTTTTAAATAGCATGTCAGTCCATTACACATCAGATTTGTCATCTATTTGTGATTTGCCAGTGCAGTTGTATCCAAGTAAGAAGAGCTTAACTGGGACATAAGTGTACGCAAGTACCCCACACCAGTTGAGTGGTCTCAGTATAAACACTGGGTAACAAATACAGCCTAAAGCAAATTGCTTGTTTGCACTGATGACATCTGTTAAAATACCTGTGAAACTTCTGAGGTTCTTTTTCAGTATTGATCTAGAATGGTTCAAAGAAACTCAGAGTTAGTACTCTGAGACGCTGTAAACACACTTTAAAACATTGTTGCTGTTAGATAAGAGATTTTAATATTTTTTTAATGATAAAGTAGTATTACACATGCATAATAAAACTGAGTAAGTTCAAGGATCCACGTTGTTTACGTGGGGTGAAAAGTACTCACAGAACATTGGATTGACTCTGCTTCAGAGCGTGGGAAAGCAAATGTCTGAAAATACGGTAGTACCCCTCTGCAACAGTTGCTTTCAGGTGGAAGCTGACACAGAGTATGTTTGAACAAACTCTGGATTCCTTCCTTTTGTTTTAGGACACTGGGGGAGCAGCAAGCAGCAATGCTTTCTGGGAAGAGCTCTGGGCAGCCTTCAGAGAGTGGGAGCATTGCTATCACACCCACCTATATGGACAGCCCTCGTAAGGTAAAGACTTTCTGGTCTGTCGTTAGCTACTATTTTTACATAAGAATTTCTCAAATAATAGAAGATGATTTCTCTAAGCACATGGCTACATCATACCCCATTTTACGCTCTAAATCTAGCAAGGACCGGTCCTGTACTGGGGATACCCTTAAGCCTTTGTGTGCAAGGGCATAAGAAGAGGTTGGGGCACATCCATCCTTCAATTCTTTAACGCTGTGACAATGAGATGGAATCCCTGGGATGCTATCTCAGTGTGTTTTGCTAATTTAAGTGGTATTTGTTAATTAGTCCGTTTCCTTTTCCAGTAGCACATTTCATTTCAGTCAGGGTTTGATTTTTAGATTTAGTAGTACAGTGCTGTGTGCATCTATATGAAGGCTGTCTTTAAGAGCAAAATCAAGCTTTAGACCGTGGCTGTGTGAAGCTTCAGTGGAATTTTAACAGCAGGCACGCCAGTCACTTGCATCTGCTTAGAGGAGAGGATGTGTTCCTGAGTAGTGACTTAAATGTTATTCCTTCGCTGGCTGGACTCCAGGCTGGAGAAAGCTGTCTTCCTGGAGCTCTCTGCAGACACTTAACGACAAGACTGTGCTATCCCTCACGACAAGACTGTGCTATCCCTCAGCCTCCCTGTGAACTGTCCTGTGAGTGCCAGGGGAGCAGAAACTCCGCCTCCAAGACCAGCCAGAAATATTTGATTATCCTTCTGCATTCTGGTAGGAAGGTCTTTTAGCAGAAGTAACAAGGAACCGAACGAAGATACAACACTTAAGTGTGACCTGTCTTTGGGTTCAACAGTTGAAGTATTGCAAAGAAAAAGTTCTCAGATTCCCCACTATCAACTTAACCGTCTCTTTCAGTATTTTTCTCTTAGCATGTAGTGTTTCGACATCCACCCTTTTCTGCCACCACCAGGGACAAGTGTTGTGTTACTCTGGAGACCTGGCTATTGCTAGTTGAAGTGATAGAGTAACTGCAGTCATCTTAGTAAGAGGTACCTATTTGTAGAATGAGAGTGTTTCCAAAGCAGATTGAGATTCTGGAGCCGGTCGTGCTAGGCTTGGAAAAAATAGGTGCAGAAATTGACTTGAGGCATGTTTGCAAACTTCCAGATCGTAATTCAGGCTTTGCATTCTCCTTTTCTACCATTTTGGAAAATGAACTTCATCAAACTTCCCTCTTTAAACACAGAAATTGTAAATATCTCTTTCTACCAGTAAAACTGGTGAAAATTCCCCGTAGGACACAGGACAGAAGAACGTTGTGTCCAGTTGTTCTGCAAGGCAGAGGGGGAAAGGCAAAATTGGCTTCCTTAGCACTGGCACATTAGTATCTCGGAAACAAAGTAGCAGACTTTGTGCTACCAGGAAATGCTAATAGGCAAATGCCATCTTGTGTCATTTTAAAAGTAATCATATTCAAAGGTTTCTCTGGAGGGCTAACTGGAGAATCTGGAAGAGCGTGTCATCAGTTGAAAGTCTTTCACACTATGGTAGTAAACACTCCTATAAGTATTTACACATAGGGACTGGGAAAGGAGCAATTTGGATCTCCAAATTGATGGCTCAGGCTTGCGGGAAAGGTGCCGGTGGACAGGTAGCCCTGTCAGGCAACTTTGTGCTCTCTTGGAAACATCAGCAAGTGTGTGCCTCGAGTTTCCAGGACAGCGCAGCCCCCTTAGGGCTCACCACATGGGTATGTCTGTTGGCTGTCCGGAGACTTGCAGCCAAAGTACTGACAAATTGTCACAGCTGTGTGCTCTGTCAGCAGCCAGGGGAGCAAGTGCTTTTCTAGGATGTTTTCAGTGCTGGAGTTATTCCAAAACAGAACAGGGCCACTGGCTCCACCTGTACTCTGTTTCAGAGCAGAACTGACAAGTCACTTCAGCCAGTTACCAGGCAATACAGTATGATTTTAACACAGTGAGTGAGCTTGATGCATAATCTGTTTGGCAAGTCTTTGCCCTTATGGATACAGGGTGCTTGGCCCTGCTTCTGCACTGCATAAATTGCCAGCCGTGTAATCCTGGCGTTGATTCTTTCCAGAAAATGTTTTATATGTACATACCAGGGTGAGCATCATCTTAACTGCAGGCTAGACGAAATATTTTGCCTAGGGAACAGAACAAAGAATTGCAAATAGGGAATGAAAATCTACTTGAGTTCCACTGCATTGTCTTATGTGATAAGAGAATCTTGACACATCTTTGAATAGCAGCCGGGGATAAATTCATCCAGGGTTTGTAAGTAGGCGGGGAACATAGCACAGGCAGCGTCTGTTTAATTTTGCATGAAGTATTAAACACAATGTTGGAAAGATCTTTGTGATGAATTTTTCTTCCCTTTCCTTTGCACCATACCAGACCTGCATTTGAGAGGAAGAGTTTGCTTCCTGAAAAGAGCTGCTTTGCCTTTCCCTCTTTATCATTTGAGTGACTGACAGACTAGAAAAAAAAGCTGTCCTCCTTTGGATATTTGTCATTACACATGGAGTTCTACACGTTTCTGTATCACTGTTCAGCTTTGCATTTGGGATTGAAACCCCCGTACTTTAGAGCTCAAGTCTTTCTCCTGTGAAGTGTGGAGGGAAGGCTGTGGTTTCAGTTGGCTTCTGATCAGTGTGGTTTTCAAAACTTTGGAAAAGCATCTGTGCTAAGGAAGAGCAATGTCTTGTTACAGAGAGAGAAAGTAAGGGTATGTGTGTGAGTAACTCCTGATGCTCTGCGTTCTGCTGCATCTGATGTTTGGCCTGTTTGGGATTTGCATTCTCCTCATACTTTCTCTCTGTGGTCATTTCATACTTGCACAACCTTGTATTTGCTTTTCTTCAACTCCTTGTTCCTGTTGCTGTTGCCATTAATGGGCCTACTTCCTCTGATGCCTTCAGGATGGGGCCTTCTTTATGGATTTTGTTCGCAGCCCACGTACAGCTTCAACCTTCTACTCACAGGTTAGTTTTGAATGGGGTCCTGTCATCTCTGGCTTTTGGAGTGAGGCGATGGAGAGCATTTGTTGTCCTGAGCTTGCCACGTGGGGAACCTGTGCTAGTTCCAGAGCTGCTCGTTGAGAGGGAGATGCGCAGCATTAGCAGGACAAAGTGGCTGATGGTGGTGGATGTGACTGTTTCCTTCCACCATTCAATGTTTGTGATGTGCTTTGGGTGTTCCTGTGCCCTGCCTTACTGTCCTTTGCAGTACTGTCTTGTCACCTACTGAAGCTTCTCTTTTTGTGTTTCAGTAAGTATGCATTTTCCATCTTCCCTTGCTAAACAAAATGGCAACAGCTTACTCATCTCGTTCTTGGCTGAATTTCTCCTGTGGTGTTTGACTGACAGGTGGCTCTGGGGAGATCCAAGTCAAATGTGTCCTTGGATTCTTAAACAACCGAGGGCTGAAAATATCGGTGTCATCTTGGTTTAAAAGAGTCATCGTGACAGAAGTTGTTTGTACACTTAACACCATTTAGAAGTCGGCAATAACAGAGTGTGTCCATAGAAAATACTGCTGGTCGAAGGGAGCTCTGAGGAGGGAGAGTGGCTTTAGCTGGCTGTGGGGACTGTAGGTTCCACGCTGGAGTACCTGCCCGTTTCGGCTGCCCAGAAAGAGGCATCTGCCATTGCAGTGAGAGATCTTTGGGATGTGAGAAATGGCATAAATAAAGGACTCTGGTCTGGCTATCAGACCTAGGTCAAACTACCAGCTTTGTGATTTTTAGCTGTGCAGGTGCTGTGGATTCATCATGGCAGATCAGCCCTCGTATTTACGCCAGCATGAGTTACTGAGTTACTCTGCTGTTCGTGTTCCTCTCCCCCACCTCTCTAGCTTTTATATAATATGCCTTTCCTAAACCATACGTGTTAATGACAGATGGCAATTACAGCCTGTACTTTGCTGAATCTTTCAGCATTCATGTTCTTTCCAAAATGATTTTATGTTAATTTGGTGAACTATTCAGTCTACCGTTGGAATAGTGCAAGTGTTCCTGCGGGAGGAAAGTGTTCTTGTTGTCTTGGCGACGTAGGTGTGGGCGGGTGCCAACCAGCCTCCTGATACTACCCTAAGAAAGGAAGGAAGATGAGCTGATTTTGTACATTATGAAACTTGAATTCCGTGTGATACATTTGCATATTTTTGTCTGAGAGTTAGAGTTGAATCTATTTTTTCTAACTGCTTACTACTTTCCCGTAGTGATTAAGTTTCCTGTTCTGTCCATTGCACGTTTATAACCACAGTTATTCACTCAGGTTGAAAATGTCAGGTTGGGACTGGTGTTGCTGGTTTGGCAGTAGTTCTCTCAACACCATTGTTGCTGGGTTGGTGATCCTCCTCTTTATCGGGGTCTGAATTTCATGTTTGTCAGTAGCTCTGTAGTGATAACAAAAGTAAGGCTGTATTTATCCTTTCTGCGTATGCTTTTGCTTGCCTTATGGTATTGCTTGTTGTTAACGAACTTGAGCTGAGGTACAGATGATTGGGGAGGGGAGAAAATGGGAAACGGATTACGTCATAAATTTCATAAAGATGTTGCTGTGTTTACTCCTCGCAGGTCTCTCTAGATCAATCAGTTCCTGCAGCCTCAGATGGCAACACATTGATAAACGCAGGGCAGTTACCTGACCGGGGCAACACGCAGACCTTGGGAAGTTCCCAGAATGTTGCAGACCAAGGATATACCACAGCTGGTGCTGCAGAGGGCGGGTAAGGAGAGCACAGCAGTGCTATACTGCAGTCTGTTCTGTTACATTCCCCTTTCTGGTGTCAAGGAATAGGCACTTAAACAGGAACCTGAGAACGAGACGTGCTGTGTCTGTCAGCACGAGACGGCACTTGTCACAAGACCTTATTGCAGCATTTCCACATGCGGAAAGAGTGGTAGTAAAATAAGCCTTGCAACCCAGTTTTCCAGAATTAAATGAACACAAGGCCTGATTTCCCACCCACAAAAAGAGCTTCATTCTTCAAGAAACGAAGAACGAAGAAATTCCATTTCTGAAATTTGTTAGCAGAAAACCAGGCTTTGAATTGACATCTGTCTTCTGTCTGTTTTGGCAAAGGGGGGCCCTGCGCATCCGATTGGATCGAGTAGGTTGATGAAATCCAAGAGGTTCTAACCTGGAGGCGAGGCACCAGGGAGGAAGCAACATTAAAAATAAACTATATTAGCACCTGTTTCGTGTGGTTGTATATTACAGTTAAAAAAAAAGCCAGCCTCTCAATTGCTCCTGAGTATGGCCGTATGTAATACAGTGTGCACTGGGTCAATGCAGCAATGACCTGACGACTTCAGGGGGAAAACACAGGTCTGATGCTTTTAGTTGTCTGTCTTGAGATGAAAAAGGAAATAAATGTGGCAAAGTCATTGCTGGGAAGAGAAGAGAGAGCATTTTTCTTAAACGTACATATTTGAACAAACCTGGCAGCTTCCTTGATTTTTTTGAACATGCTTCTGTTTTACTTCCCAGCTCTCAGCAGTGTTCAGCAAGCACTCTGACTTCCTCCTCCACCTTGATAGAGATTCTCGAAGCCATGAAACACCCCACGTAAGTTTTTGATATAGATATGCTTAACATCTGTCTAGATGTTTTGTAAGAGGACGCGAGGCATGGAGTCACGCAAGGGAGAGCCCCGTGTCAGCTCTGGAAGAGTTCTAAGCTTCCTTTTGTTATTCAGTCCCAATCTCTCCAACAAGGAATTTTATAGAAATTGAGGTACGAGTATTGCTGCTGAGACTTCAGTTATTAGAATCCCAGAATCTTGTCAAAGCAGGAATTCTTGGTTAGACACTAAAGTGCTGTCAATGTCAGCTCTCTATCTTGTTATCAGAAGCTAACGATATGTCACTCCGGGGGCATTGTGCGTTCCTTGTCCTGTATCTTTATCCCCCCTTTTTTCCCAGCAGTGATTTTTGTCTTTGTGCCTGAAAAGAACTATCAGTCAGTCCATGTTAACACGTGTGACTTGCTGTGATTCAGCACAGGGATCCAGCTGCTCTCTGAACAGAAGGGCCTCTCTCCGTACTGTTTCATCAGTGCAGAAGTCGTACACTGGCTGGTGAATAACGTGGAAGGTGTGCAAACCCAAGCCATGGCGATCGACATAATGCAGGTAAGAGGACTATCGGGGGGTATATGGAGGGCCAGAAATACCTCACTCTGTCAAGAAAGTAGAATTGTAGTGGAAAGCATAGCAATAATTTCTGTTTCTTATTAAAATCCTCTTATTGATAGGTATTGAAAAGTGTTCAACAGAATATGAGGTAATGCTGACATTTTTTGGATTTCCTATCACAAAACAGCAACATATTCTTCAGTAGTAATATATATTATTTTTTCCACTTATATATGATGACAGTTCTGTGTATAACCACCAATTAGCTAGTAGTTACCAAGAACTCTCCGTTGTGTTAGAATTATGAGGCACTACAGCATGATTTGGTTTTGGTTTTAGTTCTGGTTTTTGGTATGAAGTTGTAATAAACCCAGATTATGACCCCTTTTTTATGGATGCTGAAGTATCCACAGTTTATGCAAGATGCACTGCTTGTGTTCATGAATTTTTTTTCTTCCCTATCAAACTGTGTCAGGGGCAGAAGGTTGGAAATGTTTTGGAGTTCGTTCCTCTGCTGAGATCCCATATCAGTTAACAGAGAACCTAGAATGTTTCCAACCTCTTACCTTCCAATAAATCCATCTATAAAACCAGAACAGGGTAAGGGAGGAAGGCAGACATCTGTGGAAAAGTCAAATGCAATTTCTCAGGGAGTTAAGGACTTGCTACATTTACTGAATATCAAGAGATAACATTGCTGATATTCTCGTTAGGCACGTATCTGGACAAAAAGGTGTCAAGAAAAAGAAAATTATTTCCTAATGTTCTCTAGCAACCTTTTTATGTAACCGGTAGAGTGACTTCTCCTTTTTTCATCTTGTTTGCTCTGTTCTCTTTTTTTGTTCAGAAAATGCTAGAAGAGCAGCTTATTGTCCACGCATCTGGAGAAGCTTTACGAACCTTTATTTATGGCTTTTATTTTTACAAGATTGTTGTGGACAAAGAACCAGACCGAGGTCAGCATTGTGTTACTACAAGACTTTCCTCATTATCCCTTTGCGTAATCACTAGATGTCCTTGATTCTTATGGGTGCTGCAGCAGAAATGCACCTCGGGAGCAACCAAAAACACTGCTCTAAAGAGAGTCAAAGAAACTCAGCCTTTTTGGTGTTTTTGGAATTGCAGACAACATAACCTATTTTTTTCTTCCCCTTTTTCAGAAAGAACTACGTCTCTTTCTTGGTCTTGAACACTTGTTTCTAACTGTGATCTGTCCTTCCCCTTGCTTTTTGTTCAGTGGGCATGCAGCAGCCTGCTATGTGGCACACAGCTGCGATGGATGACTTCTCCGCCTTCCAGAGGAAATGGTTTGAGGTGGCGTTTGTGGCAGAAGAGCTCCTGCACTCGGAAATCCCAGCATTTTTCCTGCCCTGGCTGCCCAGCCGCCCAGCCTCCTATGCAAGTAGGCACAGTTCCTTTAGCCGCAGTTTCGGAGGACGGAGCCAGGCAGCTGCACTATTAGGTAGATGCACAGCACAGGTGACAGCTGGGGAAGTCCAAGGGGATAGTTTGCAAGGGGAAGAGCAGCCAGCCAAGGGTATGATCTCACGTGGACCAGCAATAAAGCTGCAAATTTCATGCTGGCCTTACATGTGTCTTGCACATGGACTTGTTCTCATATGCTGGAGGTGTGTTTCACTGGCTGAGCAGGCAATTTTTGCTTCCGAGTACTGGAATACCATAAAAAGTATTCTTTTAAATATTCCTTGTTCCTGAACCTCTCCCCCATGCCATGCTCTAGAATTAAGAGGAAAATACCGACTTTGTCTCCTTGCGGATCCAGAGGGACTCTTCACAACCTGTGATGAGCCTGGAGGGATAAGTTGTGAGAACAGCAGAGCAACCAAACTGTACTTTAAAATGCCTTGTCTAATTGCTTCTTAATGGGAAAAGCCACAGGGAGATCCAGATGTGTTAGAAGTTTTCTGTGATGTGCTAGAGGCTTCTCGGCTAATCTGAGCCATGTATAGCCAGACTCCTTACATTAAAGTCTGCGAAGCCCAGCTACAAATGCTCCCTGCAGCGTTGGAAGCAGTAGGGTTTGTGTATGGAAGATCTTGCCGCTGGGCAAGGTACCGTTATAATATCTGAAGTTCTGTAATGTGTGTAATATAACACTGACTACCATTAACAGCCCGTGAAACACCCCGGCTGCATGACCGACTTGTGTTGCTTTGTCAGCTTTGTGTTGCGTTTTCAGGCCAGCCTGAGTCACTTGCTTTCGTTCCTCTTTCCCTGTTTAAAATTACAAGAAAAATCATTGCTATGGAACTGCAACTTCAGATTTATTTAGGTGCATCTTTTAAAGGCTTATCAATTACGGATAAAAAGAAAATCTGCTCTTCTTCTGTTTTGTGTACTTGACCTTCTGAAGAGACGTGACTTACTGCCGATGTAGTATCTCTTAAACCTGAAGTTACAGTAATCCTTGTGTATTTCTGAAAGCCTTGTTTGCAGAGGAACAGCATCAGAAATGGGAAAGCGTTAAGGATAGGAAGTCTGAACTAATGGTTAATTCCCTGAAGCCAACGTATGCAGGATATTTTTCCCTGTCACACGATGAATCTGTTGCCTTGGCTAGTATCCAGCCTCGTTAGCTCAATGACTGGCCAGAGCTGAAGCCTGAACGGAGGCTGGCATGGAAGCGTTGTGAAGGCTGGAGGTGCCCGGGCCAGATCCTCTTCCTGCTTTGATCTCTTACTCACTATTTAGCCCAAGAAAACCACTTCACTTTTCCATGTGTGTCCTCCTTGTGAGATGACTGAGACTCAGTAAGCTTGCACCTGGGGAAACAGGCAAAGAAGGAGGGGTGCTTCAGTGCCCCTCTCGCCTTTTCTTTATCGCCAGCCAGGGAAGAGCGTATTCCCTCAGCTTGTCATGTAGTTACACACCTGGGTAGCCTTCCTTTTTCACTTCAGTTGGAATTATGTCCATTCTGCCATTTAGCTAATTTGCAGTGCTTGGATGAATGACAAATGCCTCCAGATTGCTCACATGCAGTCTGGTTATTCCAGGAATAATAGTTTCTTGGAGAAAAACCCAGTGTGGAACTTTTTTCTTACCAAGGAACTGGTTTAATTGATGTTTCTGTGCTGTCCCTCTTCTAAACAGTATTAAAAAAAAAAAACAACAACAACAACAAAAAAAGCAACCAACTTTAGCAGTTTATCTGAGGCAAGGAGCTTTACTAAACCCAGATGACCTCTGGTCCACGTGACTTCATTTGTTCCTCTCTTGGCTTTGATTTGGTTGTGGTTTTCATTTCTTCCCCTCCCCACCTTCCCCAAATGTCAGGCTGTGACATAAAATTGCATGCAAGCATTGGGAGCTCTGGAACAAGCTCCATGTACCTCTAAAATCTTTATCCCTCCCAATTCCCCTATCACTTGCCCAGTGATTTTTCCCCTTTCCCTTCCCAGTGGAAGTCTGACCTGTGACATACCTAATCTTGTCCCTTTTGATTTATAGCAATGCATGCACTAGCAATTGTCGTCGTCTAGTAGTGTAGTCTGTGACTGGAGAATAACCTGCCTGCTCCTCTCCGATTTACACAATAAATCATTAGTTAAATACTCAGTGGTATAAGACAATTGGGAAGCAGGTGAGTCCTCTTAAAATCAGATCCAGGGTTTATTCTGTTAAAATTAAGTTGGTTTTAATCTGAAGCTTCTGCATTCAGACACACGGCTATTTCTCATCAGTTTTTAAGCTCCTTTTGGTTAGCTCACCTGGTTGGACTGTGTTCCTGTTGCTTTGCCTGTGAATTACAGCTGCAGGCAAGGTGGAGAGGGAAGCTCCAGCCCTGATGGGGAGTCTGAATTATCTGGAAAAAGGAACAGGCTAAGGGAGCAGGTAGCTCATTCTTCACAGTGTGCTAGTTCGGGCACCCTGGACTGTGGTGTTACCGCTGGCCTCTTAGCTAATGACCAGCATCTACCTGACTGAGCTGTTTCCGCTTTACAGCTTTTGGGATGTTGTTTTCCAACATACTTCGTTACAAAACTGGCACCGTAACCTTCTAACCGCAAGCATTGCATTCACAGTGATATTCCACTGAAAAGGAGCAAGAAAAAAAAAAATCACAAGATGTTGGTCTGTCTGACAGTGCCAGACCAACTCAGAAATTACAGATGATACTTTTCCCAAAGACAAAAACGGATCTTATTTACAAAACAAAACTGGGTGATGTTCTTCCATTTTTATTGGTTTGTTTTTTTTTTTTCCCTCCTGTTCCTAAGCTGCAGTAATAGCAATATAAAGGATTTTCTTATAACCTTGAAAACTGTCTCCAGCTAACTTGCAGTAGAAGTGCAGGTGGGAACCTTCCATCTACCTTGAGGAAAGAACTTCAACCGCTTTTTTTAAAAGCCATTAAGCCATTAAATTATAAGGTCATTTAAAAGCTGACCATATAAAAGGGTGCGCATCTTCCTCTCCTTAAGCAAGAAATAACAATATCCATCCCTCATGCATGCAATTAAAAAAAGGGCAAAGGTTTTTCAATAGCAGTATTGCAGCCCTTTGTTTTGTGTCCATTTTTAACATTATAGAAATGTTAAATTATGTATGTGCCTAAAGAAAAGTTGAAGTGACAGTGTGGTTCATAGCAGGACTTTGGTCTCAAAGTCAGGAGATCTGGGTTCTGTCCCTGGCCTTGCAGTCCGCTGTATGACACTGGCCAGGTCACTTCCACTTTCCGTGCTTCTCTTCCTCTTGCCTGATATCTGAGATGTTCTTCCACTGGGGTGCTGGGGTGTCGGGCACAAAGGGAGCTGGATCTCAGGCACTGTCCCAGCACTTACTGCAAAGCAACAGAAGGTATCGCAGTGATCGTAACCCTGCTGCATGAGTCTTGGCTGACTTTTTATGCTTTTACAAAAAGTGTTGGATGTGCAGTTTCAGCAATGCGGTAATGTGGGATATTGATATGGGGTTAAAGAATCAAGAAGTTTAACTTCTAATCTCCTTTAGCTGTGGAAAGTCCTGGAATGCTCCTGCCCTGTGTAACGGCACCCTGTTGTGATTTCTGGTGGGGGCACATAGAAATATTAAAACCAATTTGGAATGTCTTGGGTATGAAGGAGCTGATGCTGTCTAGCCATATTTTATTATGGCACCAGTCGCTTATTGATTAGCTGCTTGACTCTTGGTTCTCTCTCTTTATTGCAGCTGAAATGTCTTTTGACTGCTTGGGGAGGCAATTCTGTGGCACAGACCCCTGATATGAGTAATCCTTCAGGTTTTTGGTATTTTGTGATCTGGATGCGCAGCATTCTGGGACTATTCTGCTAGCCCAAAAATATTTGGGGAGGAGTGGGAGGGCAAATTGGTTTCAAATAGCTTGTCTTGTTTCTTCTGTTCTCTTCATCCTGTCTCCCACCCTCTCTTTAATGCATCTTTTAAATATACCCCTATTCACTGGCTGCGTAGCTGCCACTGTGCCCGAGCAGCGGACAGTGACGCTTGATGTGGATGTGAATAACCGCACGGACCGTTTGGAGTGGTGCAGTTGTTATTACCATGGCAATTTCTCCCTGAACGCTGCCTTTGAAATCAAGCTCCACTGGATGGCAGTGACTGCAGCTGTTCTTTTTGAGATGGTAAGAGTCCGTGTGTTCTGGGTGGCCGCAGCCATGCCCGTCTGGCCTCTCCCTCCCTTGTGCTGCTGGGGACATGGTCGTGTGAAGTATTAGGAGGGAGACAGTGGGTTGGATCTGCCCTTATTTCCATGAGTAATTTTACCGGTGGTTGTTAGCATTGCTGCATCTGGTCATCATTTATCATGCTATCTCTAGCCATTCTGTCTGCAGGGTAGTGTTCCGCTTTTAGCGGGTTTCATGTACGCAGAGTATGCAGAGATCAGTACAGGTCAAGGTGATAAATTTAAGTCCCCCTTAGGCAAATCTTAAGCCCTGAGCTGGGTCTTTGGAAAAGAACCTATTTCACATTGCATTCCTTCTGTCCCCAAACCTGGAAACTTTAAATCTCAGTGGAATTGCTTTCATGACAGGGCTTTTTCAGGCAATGTGTTCTTCCTGTTCAGCAATGCTTTTTAGCCTTTTTTTTTTTTTTTTAACTTGCTGAAAACATTTTGAATTGAAAATGCAAATGGTTTGTGTCACTTCTGAATTTTTAGATTTGTTTGTTTGTTTGTTTGTTTTCCCTTTTGTAGCTTCTGTAAAACTCAAATTGTTTAACACCGGGTTTTACCCCACCCAGCCGGATAGTACTAGGTGATTGGTTTTGCTTTTATTTAAAAATCTATTGCACTGTTCCAGTAAAGCAGCAGTACTTAGCCACTGATGATAAGTAGGCTGAATCAGTTCCTGAAAAATGTCCTATTTTAAAGTGCTTTCTGATTGATGTGGCACTTAAAAAAGGAAAGCCTGATGTCTTGTGCTTGTACTGCTTTGCTTACAGGGACGGTTGTGTGCTTGCCATGCAAAGCAAGCTGAGCCTGCGGAGAATTGAGCACGTCTGATCTATTCTCGGGGAATGAGTTGCTCCTATGCACATAAGTGCCCTTCCTCAGTTTGACATATGTTGTGTGATTCATTGTTTGAATCTTTTCTCAGGTTCAGGGCTGGCATCGGAAAGCCACCTCCTGTGGTTTCTTGCTAGTTCCAGTCTTGGAAGGCCCATTTGCATTGCCCAGTTACTTATACGGAGACCCACTTCGAGCTCAGTTGTTCATCCCGCTCAACGTTAGCTGCTTGTTGAAGGAGGGTAGTGAGCATTTGTTTGATGGTAAGAAATGTTCTTTGTTTTACCCCTTGGTGTACTTTTCTGCAAGCAGGTCCCTTCTGGCACGTAGCTGACGCGAAGAACCTCACTTGCCAGGCGTGCGTTAGCTGGTTGAAGGGCCTCTTTTCACATTTCGGCAGCCGCCCTCGGGAAGGTGCTGCTGGGAGGAGGCCGTGCTGGCAGGCTCGTCAGCATGCGACAGTGTATGAGGTTGGCAGCAAGAAGTACCGAGGCATAGGGAGGGTCGTCTCCCCGGTGATCTTTGTTGCCATAATGTCACATACCCTTATAGAGCATGTATCAAGTAGTTATTCTGTTTGATATGATGTTATACTGTACGAGTCTGTTTTGCTGGTAGGACCCTGCCCACAGCTGCTCTGCATTTGTATCCTGCATTCACTGCTTGTCCCCCTCAGTGAGATTAGACTTGCAGGGCTGCCATCCTTTTTTTTGTTGCCATGGTTACATTCACAGTAAGAGTGTTTGCACATGAGATTAAGAGCTAGAAACTGCAGTCTCCTTTTCTGCAGTCACCCTTTTGAGTGACGCTGTTGTGGTAAGTCTCAGGTGGAAGCTCAAAGATCAGAGAGCTCTGTCGCCATGCAGAGAGAGGCAGAATTGCATCGTGAGAAGGGCTCTGTTTTAAAATAGTAGAGATGATAGTTTTCTTTATTTTCATTAACCTTGACCCAGTCTGTAGGTATAAAAGTGAAACAATCTGTGACAAATCCGTACAGTGTGAGGTCACTGTCAGCCCCACTGACTTTGAACTGAGTATTTTCAGAGCACTCTGTGGTGATACACAGCAGCCCACTCTCCTTCCTTGCCCCCTCCCACACACCCGATTACGTTCCTCTCCTTCATCTCAAGAAACACAAAAGCTAAATCCAGGGATGACTCTGCTACTGGAGTGTACAAGACACATTTCTCATAAGATGGCATTCAAGGCACAGCTGACCAAAAAAAGTGTGACTAAAGGAAATGGCTGGAAAAAAGTGTACAGAGGTCTTCTGAGGAAAACCGAAGTCTTGAAAAAGAAGGAAATAAAGTAGCTTAACTAGGTAATTGTTACCTTTTTGTTTGTTTCAGGCTTCGAACCAGAAACATACTGGGACCGTATGCATCTCCTCCAGGAAGCAATAGCATACAGGTATGTACAGAGCAGAATGACTGAAAGCTTCATATCTCCCGCGATAATGTAGGATGCAGACCTATGCTGAACAGGCACTCCTGAGTCACGGAATCATAGAATCGCTTAGGTTGGAAGAGAGCTTTAAGATCATCAAGTCCAACACATGGGTTCCGTGCCGTCTGCCTCCCTGAAGTCTGCTTGCAGGTCGTTAGACTAAAACTCGACTAGAATGGCTGGAGGTGGTTCTGTGGGTGCGCGGGGCAGGTAGATAGTGGTTCAGCCTGTCACCCATTAGCAAGCCATACTCTCCTCCTAGGGACGGCATTGGCTTTGGAAAGTGCCCTGTTACTCTAAGAAGCAGATAGCCTGTAAATAGATTTCTTTCTGAGAAGGGACAATTACTTTCTTCATGTGTACTTAACACAGTCTCGAACTGGATGACAACCAGTGATTGACAATAGGCAGGAGACTGGGATGTGAGTGGTACATAGGAGGTTGGGCCCAGTTTAAGAGGGAATTGTTGGAAACTTTGAATACTATCTAGCCTTACCCCTTTGTCTGCTTGAGCTGCCAGTTTGTTTCATGGTGTTGCTGCCAAAGTCTTTTTCATGATAGAGAGACTGCCTTTTGTAATGGGCTTTAGCCTGGAAATAAGCTTTCGTTAGCTTAGAAAGCAGAAGAGGAACAAGTATTCTCCAAACAGCAAGGAACTGTCAGGTGAGCTGGTTGAAGTTCTGCGTGGAATATTGCCCACATGAAAAAAATGACATTACAGCTTGAACCATACCCAAGGAATGTCTGTCTCGCCTCTCTCTCTTCCCTCATTCGTGTGCAGCTGCCCCGTTTTGGCAGAGACTGCTCAGTGCCCTCCCAAGCCGAGCCACCGGTGCTGCTCTTTCCGGCACGAGTTAGGGCAGAGATCAGTGTGGAGTTACGAGCTTTCACGCTGTCCCTAGCAGGGGCGGGGAATATTTGGAGAAGCTCAGTCCTCTTCATCTGTTTTCTCCTTGCCTCCAGGTCATAAGAACAGGGAGCCTTTGTGGTAAAGGAAGGCTTTCCCTGGTGCCCCTGCCTTGGGCTGAAGAAATCCTAGCTGGAGTGGTGCTTTTTTTTTATTTTTTATTTTATTTTATTTTCTTCCTTTGGTGTTTGTTTCTCCAGATTTGGATTTGTGCAAGATAAATACTCAGCCTCTGCATTCAACTTCCCAGCTGAGAACAAGCCCCAGTATATCCATGTCACAGGTGAGCAATATTTGGCAGGCACTGGGGCAAGGAGGAGGCTATTAGAAACAAAAGAACCATTTTATGTGCAGTTTGTGTTTTGTGTCAGTGATGTTGGTCCTCATTCTGTCACTAGTCAGATGACAAGTAGCTGTGTCAGCCGACCCAAACCAGAAAACTGGAGAGGCAGTAGGAAAAGCACAAAGTGTTGCTGCTAATCAATGGCAGTGGTTTGAAATCTTGCTTTATAGTGTCTCTGAAGCTTTTCTTTCCAGGAGATGGAGAAATAAAAAAAAAAAAAAAAAAAAAAAAAGAGGCAGAGCTTATTCCAAGTGCAGTGTAAAGAAATGTGTATCTAGAAGCTAGAAGGAGGGAGAGGTGCTGGGACAAGTCAGTGCTCTGTTCTCATGCTTAAGGTCCGTTGTAGATACATCTCTGCCCCTACACACTGTGTGGGAGGTAGAGAAAGCATTTGGGATCCACTTGCTCTCATTATTATTCTTCATAAATGTTGGTGATCTATGAGCACTTGTAACTAAGCTCCACGCATGGCATATTACAGTAAAATGACTTAGTATGTCCAGAGGGGTTGCTGAGACAGGAAGGCAGTGACAGGAGAGAGCTTTTGGAAACTTGCAGAAGAGAATGGAAATTGATATAAAATTAGAAAGATGGATCAGAGCCTGCAGCTTTGCTTCGTTCCCTTCTACCAAGAGAAAGGCAAGACTAAGTGTGCTGTCTCCCAGTGGTGTGATTTGCAGGAAGCGGCAGGTAAAAGCGAAGGAGGAAAAGCATATCCCATCTTATCTTGCAAAAAGGCAATTAAATGAAACCCAGTCCAGTTTCCTTTTCAGAATGTAATGAGTCAGCTACCAGTTGTAGGAACTTGGGTCTGCCTAAGACTAAAGTCCTGTCTGTTTCCCCCAGGGACAGTGTTTTTGCAGCTACCATATTCCAAGCGGAAGTTTTCTTGCGGGCAGCAGCGACGCCGGCGCAACTCCACTAGCTCCACCAACCAGAACATGTTTTGTGAAGAGCGCATTGGCTACAACTGGGCCTACAACACCATGCTGACGAAAACGTGGCGGTCCAGTGCCACTGGGGATGAGAAGTTTGCTGATCGGTTACTGAAAGACTTTACAGACTTCTGCTGGAACAAAGATAGCCGGCTTGTTTTGTTCTGGACTGATTGTCTAGATAAGATGCATGCTAGTGCTCCGTGAAACAGGGTTGTATCTCTTGGGGAGACAGCTAGAAGCTTTACCTTGTGACAAGGAAGCAGAGGCGAAGGATGACTGGAAAAGAGCCTCTGTTGGATTCCTCTTGAGGCTCCAAGAGGACCTGATCAATATTGCTGTTGATATTCAACAGAATTTGATTAAGCCCTTGGAAAAAGAATCTGAGCTCTTGGCTTGCCAATATCTATCACCTGACCTCAGCTTGGTTTCAAGTAGCTGCGGTCCTTGATTGCCAAAACTTCAGTTAGAGCAGAGGTGAGGGAGGGGGTGCGCAAATGGCTGTCAAGGGCAGTTAGCTTCAGCACAGCGTGATGGTAGCAGCCTGCCGTCGTCGGAAATGATCCGTGCCGTTTGCATCTGACGGGCCTGACAGCAGCCCGCCTCTTTCCCTTTTGAGGTCTGCCTGGTTGTGTGAATATGTAAGATAAAATGTCAGACACTTGTTACATTTCATACATGTAAATAAGTAAAAATGCAGAAAGCCAAGTGATCTGATGTTTTATTGTAACTGTGGACAGCAGTTGGGGAGTAAAGGAGAATAATTGCCAAAAGGAAATACTGCTGCTTATGTCCAGCGTGATAATGAAATGCTCAAAGTTCCGTGGTGGGGCTTTGTCCCTTAAGCATCCAGAACTTTCTGTCTCCAGCTCTGGATCTAGAACAGCGTCACGCAGCAGGAGCAAGAAGCCCGTTACTGTCCTGCAAGGCCAGCATCCAAGCCCAAGGAGAAATCGGGGGCAACTGAACACAAGATGCTGCCGAGTGGAGGAACGAGGAGGATTATGAGCAGAGGTTTAGGATATGCCTGCACGCAGCAAACCGAAGATGCCTACGCTCAAGTACGTAGTCTTTGTCGTTGCAGAGCGCGCTGGCATATGGCGCATGGGCTTGGCGTGAGGTGGCTGTTGAAGTGGGGATTGAGGGTGGGTTCAGGACCTGCCCCGGGTAGCGCGGTGCGTGGGGGCTGCCCGCTCCTGCTGCCAGGTCGGTGCTGTTGGTACCTGCTCTCGCTGGAGTCAGCAGAGCGCTGACACGGGCGCCGCGGTGCTCAGGCCTAATTCAAGGAAAATCGTAGCTGCCTCAGTTTTATCCCCTAACTGCATCTGGATGACTCATCTGCTATTAGACAGTACCCTCCTAGAAAAGGGGGGTTTGAGCTGCTTGTCTCTTCATCCAGTTCATCTAAGCGTGTCAAAATCATCAGCGTGTGTCTCGTCCCCGTTAACATCTTAAAAAATGCTCTCCGGTACGAAAGCAACTTGCTGCCGTCCGTCCTGCGCAATTTTACTACCAAGGTAGCGGCGGGCGCAGCAGCGGCTTCGCCGGAGCGGTGGAAGGGGTGGGGGCGGAGCGCAGGGCCGCCCCGCAGCGCCCGGCCCCGGCTGCGGGCACCGGGAGGCCTGGGCCGGCGGCGGGGCTGCGCTTGCGGCCGTGCGGGGCAGCGTCCCGCCGCCTCGCCCTGCCCGCGGGGGCCCGGCGGGCGGGGACCGGGGCTTCGCCGCGGGAGGAAGGGGCTCCGGCGCCCCGGGCTGCGCTCTCGGGAGGGGACGGGGCTGCCGGGGCGTCCCTGCTCCTCAGCATCGCAGGTATTTAACAGCTTTCCCCCGCTTTTTGCCTGGCCAGGGGGTGGGGGGGGGGTCCCCTTTCCCCGGGAAAATGGGCGAAAAACGATCGTTTTGAGTTACGCTTTGCTGGAACAGCTGGCTGCCCCCGGCCTGTCCTGTGCCGTTTTGGAGAAAAAACTCATTAATTTCACCTGAACGTCTCTGGGCTTAACGTTCTGGTAGTTCTAACCTGTAAGCAGTGGATGTAAAGCTGCGCATGGTGACTGGGATACGGGGGTACCTGATCTGAAGAGCGTGGAGGGGCTGGGGGCACACGCGTGTGCGTGGGGCACTGCAGAGCTGCCAGCACCCCCCAGTGCCCCCAGCCGCGCTACAAACCTGGCGCGGCTTCAGCCTTTCAGGGCTGCTTTAGGTCTCGTTTTATTTTAAGTGGTTTGAGGTCCTCAGGCTGCTTTTAATAGCACAGTGAATTTCTTCCCTTTAAAAAAAAAAGCATACCATAGGAGCGAAAAATAGGAGATAATAGTTTTTATCTAACCACAACTTTGTGCATTGCATAGAAACAGCTTCCAACAGGACACAAGGATGAAGCGGTTCATGGCCATGTTAAACAGAAATAAAAACAAGGATCCCCCACCCGCCAGGCTGCTGGATCTGGCAGGACAGCTTTGCCAGGACCTCCAGAACTCGTCTCCTAGTCTGGAGAAGCTGGTTGGGACCATGATGGGATGCAAACACAAGATGTACTTTCTCACTAACATCCACGTTGTCCGAGCTTGCGTGTTCGTTCATATCCGTAACGGGCAGCATGACGCAGCCTGCAGGCTCCTGGAGGTAGGGATGTGTTCTTTGTTTCTTCACGGAGACAGAAAGCAGTATTAGAAAAATAGTAGTTAGAGCTGTTAGTGCAGAGGTACCCAAGCTGCAGCACATGGAGCATTTCCAGCTGGCGTAGAGACGTGGAAGGTGATGCGTGTGCGTTGGTTGGCCTGAAGCACGGGATAAACCTTTTGCTACAGGCTGTTACTATTAATCAGTCAAAGGGAAGAAGGTAATTGGGTGATGATGAGGTCGGTTGTAGTTTGTGAAAGCAGGATTTTTGTTCTCTAGTGTGGTGGTTCTTAGAGTTTTTACAAACTTAGGGCTCAGGATGTAAAAGCCTTGGGGAGGCCAAGTTTAGAGGGCTTGCCAGGATGGGAAGATATGGGGAAGGCTGGATGGCAGCACTCAAGGTGAGGGGTTTTGGCCTCTAGATCTGGTAACGTAGCCCTGTTCGCCAGGGGAAAAGAAAGAATTAGGCAGGCAGCTCCCTGTGTGCATTAGAGAAGGTACAGCGAGCCATCTACTTGGATAACGCTACCAGCTTTATGTCAAACCCATAGGAACCTCTGAGTAAGTGTCCAGTTGTTGAGGGTTTTCTCCTTTACAGGAAGCCTGACTGACTACCTGGAAAGGGTTTGCTTACATATTATTTTGTTTTAGTGTTGCAAGGCAGAAGAGAGGGAGGAGCTGGTGCAACTTTGGCATGAGATTCACTACCGGAGGGTTATGGAGAAACGCCACACGGATTTTCTGACACCACTGCAGAAATTCCGTTGCAGGAAGAGGTACCGCGGCATGGGGGAGCCAGATTTTTTTTCTCTGCTGTAGTTAGCAGATGCAGGGGGTAGAGATGCAGAGGCTGCTTTTGCATCTCAAGATGGCTGCTTCTTGGAGCTTGGTTTTTCTTGGTGTTTTGACCACTTGTGGTAACGTGAGAAAATTCCCATGGATGTGAACGACTCTTTTGGGGTCCTTTTTAATCCTGTTTTTTCCTGTGTACAGGCATCCTCCACCTATTTCCCTTTGTCCTGAAGGTGTGAAGAATCGAAACTATTCAGATGAAGTACGCCAGCAACTGCACAGGTTTGCTGCAGAGGTGACAACAAATCCAAACAAGAAACAGCGGGTAGGGATATGCTACTTCCGATCGAGTCTCCTTGTCACAGAAAAGCAGAACTCTGCGATCAGGGGGCTATAACTGGTTTCATTCTAAATCCTTGTTTTCAGAAGTCCCAGTGGGGCTGGGATTCCCAATATTTGATCTTTCCCTAAAATCATCAAGTTCACGCTAAGTAATTTCACTTGCTTTGGACAAAAAGATCAGGGGAAGGAAGTTCCTCACTCGGCTTTTAACGGTTCTAATTTTGTAGTGATTGGGCATAGGCAGCGAAACAGCCATCACTCAGAAGAGCCATATTACAGTGATAAATAGTTCTGACTTCACTCAGTTATAGCCTGTATAAAATTGCACTTTGCTTACCAGAATATA
This sequence comes from Nipponia nippon, assembly GCF_047370975.1. NCBI lineage: Eukaryota > Metazoa > Chordata > Aves > Pelecaniformes > Threskiornithidae > Nipponia > Nipponia nippon. Next base: position 1,425,076 of record NW_028262348.1, on the reverse strand, counting down.
TTTCGTACTGACTTACCACATTAAATTCACAGAATTTGCAAACACGATAGGCCGTGTTGATGCGTGCATGCATCTACCTTATTTGGACAGGGACAAATTTGTAATGAAAGCGAGGTGTGAATTAATTCCGTAATCCTTGTTGGTTACTGCCTTGCAAGGTGAAGGCTTCAGACTTTAAAGTCTGCCTCTGTGGTGCTCAATTTTTCCAACACCCTTCTCGCATGAGGCAGGATGGCCTGGTGAAGAGTTCTGCAATGTGAAGATGGTTTATTTCCTATCCTTTTCACAAAGCAGCAACAACTTCCAAATTTTCATTTTAAAAAACCAATCTGAATTGAGAGCATAATGAAGTTGCGTAATTAAGTCCTAAAAGGTCGGGATATCATGATCACATAAGCATTAATTTCCCAATACGTTCTTCACTTATGTGGTCTCATTATTTAACAGTTTAATACAGCAGAACTTTTTCTGTGAATGTGATACAGATGTTTATACTGCTCGCAGTTTGTGAAAACTCTTTAATGGGGTAAATGCATTAGTGTTTATCCTATTAGTGTCATGTTAGTGATGCGAAGCTGTCATTCTGTGGGAAGAGCATGCTTTGTTGGGGTTTTACATTTAAATATAGCCATGTAAAAGAGCAGTATATGGTTTCCTTTAGCAAACAAATTGACTAGGGAAGCAGGCTGGAATGTGTGTTTTCCAGCAACTCTTTTGAGTTTATAAATCAGTCTCCTCAATGGGATTCACATAGACTTATCGGAGACCTAGCGAACAAGTTGTTGGGCTGCTTTTGGAACGGAAGGGAAAAGCCTGATTATTTGGATGTGGTTTATTCTTTTTCCCTTGATCTCTCCCTACACCTGGGTTCGCAGGAGGGATTGGCTCGGGACATGAACCTGCAGCCAACCCAGGTCTATAACTGGTTTGCAAATTATCGACGACGTCAAAAATCCTGCCTCTCTCGGACGGAAAGGCTCAACAACTCATGTCCTGAGAGGGCTTTGACTTACTGCACAAAGGAGGAGCAGGATAAAGGATCCTACGCTCCACAGACTGCAGGTTCGTCTCTTCCTAATGGGTTTAGGATGCGGTCCAGAAAGCTGAAAAACAATTTAAAATTCCCTCGGGAAGGGAAGGCTATTCCTGCTCCAGAACAGTGTCTATCTGCTGATGGATCAAGTGGACACTGGAGGACTCTACTTCAGTGGAGTGCCTCATTGTTTGGCTAGAGGCTGCCAGTCTGTTGAAGGAGCAAGGATTGATAAGGCCTGGGCAAGGACAGGTGAAAAGAGATGCCCGTCTCAGAAGGGGTGCCAAATGAAAGCAAATGCAAGGGAGGCAGCAGGTGCCAAATGAAAGCAAATGCAAGGGAGGCAGCAGGTTTTAGCTCTCAGATTCTGGGATCAGGGCAGTACTCCAGTAAAACCCAGTATTTCCTTGCCCCTTCACGGAATCTTGACCAAACCTCAGTCACGGGGAATAAGAGGGTCTTGCTGCATTTGGCAAATGAGACTTGTTTCATTGCTTTTTGGAGTAACTGTTAGTGTTCCTTCACCTGCCCGGCCTGCACCTTTCAGATGGCTCTTGTGTAGGCATCGGCTCTGAGCAAATGGAGATAACCCTCATGCCCTGTGACCCAGGGTGGGAGCAGTCAGCTGCAGATCTGGATAAGCCTCCTGAAGGAACGTACTTAAAGATGCTGGAATCCAGGTGATGTATGAAAAAGTCTTTACAGTGACAGCTCAGAGATGAAGCAACCTTTAAACTTGTTCATGGGACGGACTTTCATGTCAGTTCCCAGGGGACATCGCTTAGGAGATGTGACTCCACAGATGGGAATGGTCCATGCCCAGCATCAGGCAGGCAGAGCATCTAGCAGTTAATCTCCCAGCTGTCAAGGGCAGGATTCAAAGTTCTTCTGGGGGGTCTCCTCTCTTTGCAAAGCAGTATGTCTGGCTGATGCATTTGCTCCATCATTACAGCTTTGCGCAGAGCAGTGAGCTGTATGAAGCGAGGACAAGCCAGGCTTTGTTGACCACTCACAACACTGAACAACCTGTGGCTTTCTGCACTGAGGCTATGCTGGAACCAGGAACCTGCTTTAACTCTGCTGTCCTGCAGCCCAGAGAAGCAGCCAGCAGTACTGATGCCAGCCCCCAGCTGGATGCATTTGTCCTGTGCTCCTGCGGGTCCCTTACCTTCCCGGATGAACAGCTGGCCATGTGGCATGCCCCTTCCAGCACCAGAGGAGTCTCTGGCTCCATGTGGACCCCAACTATAGAAGGTTAGTAAAACTGCACCCAGACCGTTGACCTTGAGAGTTTTCAAGCTTCTCTTCCCTTTGTTGTGAACACTCTTGCTCACTTAGGTGGCTTTCCAATGTCATGACAACTGGGAGCAGGGCTTGTCATGAGCTCCGGAGTTCTGCTCCCATAGTAGCTCAATGAGAAAATCTGTTGATTTAAGGTGTTGAAGCAGACATTCTTACCTACTCTTTTGCTTAAACTGTAAGTCCTTCCGTAAGATAGTACTTTTCCAGCAAGGTGGTTTCCTTGTAGCATTTCCATTGGAAGAGTCCCTTCAGGTGTTATCTGCTCACCTTGTCAGTTTGCAGGCTTCTGGGTTTTTAAATGCCTGTCATTCTTACGAGATTGCCTGAGCAGAGGCTAGGAACTAGCCTCTAGTTAAGAAGCTGCGACACAGTGCTCATCTTCAGCAACACATTCTCACTTTCCTTTCTCCTTCCTGCTATTCTTTCTCTCTCCCTCTCTGTTTCCTTCCTGTCCAGTCTTGTTCAGCATTCCACCATCTCTTTTCTCCTCCCTGTTCTTCAGAACAGCATTGATAGGATACGTAAGTGATGTCCACCTGCTTTTGCTGTAGGTCTACGGAACAGAAAGCGCTGTGGCTGCCATTCATCTCTGGTGAATGTGGAGCAAGGAGGGGAGGAATAGCTGGGTCAGAGGTTGGGGTCATGTTATCTGTAATTGTCTTTAATACGAGCGTTTATTTCAGCAGGTATCAGAGCTCCCTTGAGCAGAGTCCCTCAAGGTGGCTGTATTGAGGCCAGTTCAGGAAGAATCATTCAGCAGTCAGATTTAGAGGTTGAAAGCTTCATCCTTAGAGAAGGACAGCTAGGGACCCTGGAATCTATTCTTCCCCACAGGTAAAGGGAGGGGAAAGCCCAGGGCTTCTTAAGGGCAGGAGTAACAATGATGCTGTGGGTCTAGCCTTGTCCTGATTCCCCTGTTGAAGAGGGCTGCAGACAGAGCATAGTGGTGCATCTCATTCAAGGGCCTGGTTCTCCTTGTGTCCATCATATTTTGCAGATATTTATAGCTGTGCACTGGAAATGGGAAGTGCTGTGTAAATGTATATGTGTTTTACGGTGGTGGCACAAAGGAGATTTGGGACCAGCCTCATCGGAAAAGATAGGAACCCCTCTCTTTGAAGCAGGTTTAGCTTCTAAGTGATTTGCCTGTTTTTCTTTTTGGCAGAAACTTATAACCTATACTGATCTCAGTGAGAGCTGATTCTGTGGGCTGGGTTGGTAGGGCCCGTATTTAATCCTAAAATAGTTTTTGTAGCTTCATAACCTCATGACAAGATTATTCCATAGTGCAAGCTTTCCAAATTGGAAGACAGAAAGACAGACACTGTTCTGTCTTTCTGTTTTCCACCTGTATGAAGTGTTTCAGACTGCAGGTTTTCTCTGGGGCTGGAGATGAATTCACAGAATGCAAAACAACAAAAATCCGTGCCATCTTCCATGTGTTATACAACTTCCGTAATGTTACATAAAAATAAACACTGCCAAACAGAAATGACGAGGTTCCTTTAATTTACTGATCTGCAAGACAGAAGAGGAGCAGTAGCCCCATTTCATAACCATTCTGCTTGACACTGGCCAGCGTTTGTGCTAGCATGACACTGTCAATAATACACCACAGAGGTAGCTACAAGCAGTTCTATTCCCACTTTATAGGCGAGGAAGCAGAGGCATGGAGAGGCTTTGTGGCTTGTCGAGCACCAAGGGAAGGCAGTGATTCACTGGAGATAAAGATCAGTGGTTTTTTGCTTCCTGGTTCCCTGCTAAAAACACTTCTGCCTTTTACCCCTGTTTCCCAGCTGGCTTGGTGCCTACAGTTGTTCACGTTCATGTCGGACTCCCCGCTCCGAGCTGCTGGGGAGAACCCAGGTCTGGGCATTGCAAACCCACCTCAGTCTGCGTTTTAGGATTCGCAGTTTTAGACGGTGGCTCAAGATCATGAAAGATCAGTGAGGCTTGCTGGCAATATTTTGGCTGGATTTAAAATTGCATGTTCTGACTCTAGAGTGAGCTCATGTTTATTTTTAAAATATGTTCTGCCAGTAGAAGAAATCTATGGTGAATGTCTCCTTGTTGGGTATGTCGGCTGTGCCAGGAATCCACACGCCCTTTATCGTATTCCTGGCAGGGGCAGGACTTGCTGCTTCATTGACACCTTCTGGTGAGGATATAGTTATTTGAACTCTATTTGTAAACCCCGTTTAGCGGCTGGTCCAGCTCCCCCAAAACCTTGAACTCATGAGTGCTACGGAACAGCGATCTCTTTAGAAATGAGTGATGCTTAGGCTGCAGTTTCATCTTGGCCTTTTTGCAGTTTCTCTCTGGAGAGCCAGGAGACCTCGTGTGGGTAGTCTTGGCTAAGATCACTGCTCGGTGAATGGCAATGAATGAGGATCACCTTTGTTATCAGGCAGAGCCCTCTGACAGAGTCACTGGATTAGAGATTATTGTGTCACCAGAGTCATCTTTAGCAATAATATTGCAATGAGCATCATTCATTTGGGGACTCACGAAGAAATCGACAGCTTAAACTGCATGGCAAATGAGTGTTGCTATCCTGGAAAGAGAGGGCAGTGAAGTTATCCCTGCTTTACAGATAAGAGTAAAGCACAGAGAAGGAAATTATTTATCCAAGGTCACCCACCTGGAGTGGACTTAGTGGTAGCTGTCGCTGCCTTGCCAGCACCTGTGGCTCCCTGCTTCGTAAGTGCAGGGGCAGAGCTACAAGTCAGCCAAGGGACCCTTAATCTGCTTGTCTCGTTTTTAAAGGTGCTCACCTGGAAAGGACTTGGCCTGAAAGCTTATTAGAACGATTCCAGTTGCTTTCTTTCATGGGCTTTTTGCAGTCGGTCCTACGCACTTGGGCTGTATCCAAACCTCTTGTGATCTACAGGGCTGCGAGGTGGGAGTGTGAGGGGGAACCAGGCTGGGAGCTGACTGCCTCCATCTGCTCCTGCTCCTGGCTGGATAGTTTGATCCAGCTAGCGAACTGGAAGTTCCTGTGGGACACCAAACAGATGCTTGCCTCTACAGATAGCGGTGTTGTCTCCTCTTCACTCCTCGAGGTGGGACGGGTGGAATGTAGCCCAGCTAATGGTTCGCGCAGGATTTAACTCTCTCGTGCCTCACATTTCAAACAGAAAAGCACACTGAACTCTATAGAGCAAGACAGATTGCATTCATGAGCCAGCATGTTGATTTAGAAAACATCAGTGCTGAGATGTTCGTTGCAGCTTACCGCTTCTGCCTGCATTTTTGGGATTCCAGCTCAGAGTGCTAGGAATCCTCCTGCTGTTAGGCTCTCCCCTCGGGATAACCCAGCACCCCGACACTGGCAGGCAGCAAGTTCAAAACACACAAAAGCAGGCTACTTTTTGGCATGTTGCATGATTAAATGGCAGAATTTGTTGCTAAGGGCGTTGTGCGTGTCGGTGTAAGTGGGCTATGAAAAAGGATGAGACAAGTTCTTGGGGGGACAGGGGGTTGCATGGCCATTCGTACCCTGGGCTATTCCTGGTAGTGGTACGGGCAGCGTTGTTGGCGTGTAGATACTTCTGAGTTGGTGCTGAAGGGCGAGAACATCCCATCATCGAGTACCCAGTGTCTCCTGCTTGACCCAGTGCCTGCAGACTGTGACCTCTTTGGAGAGGTTGGCAGAGCCCCCGGGGAGGTGTGGATGGGGAAGCCACGTCCCCAGACTCTCACTGGCGGCCTTGAAAAGCTATAGTGGCATCATAGCCAATGTTGTGGCTATGTCTAAAGCCGCATTTTTATGTGTTTTGACTCTTAAGATCTGTGTTTTTAAAATATGTTCCAGAAAAGAGACATTTTGGTAGACATCTCCTTGTTTATGGAGAATGTTCTGGCGGCATAAGGAAAGCTGCAAATCGAGATGGCATTCCTGTGTGCTGCTCCTGGTCAGGCTAGTCCTCCCAGTGCCGAATCTGTATTTTGAGGTCATAACAATTTGGAAAAATGGGGCAGGTTTGTAGACAACTTAGCAGAAATCTGTTGAATTAATAGTCTTGCCAGGAGCTCGTCTTGTCCTGCTGCAGAACACTACAGTAAGTGGTGAGTAGAGCATAAATAACAAATGCATTTGTGTATCATCATATTTTCTTCCAGTTCCTGTCAGGCTGTGTTTGGCAAGCCTCAGTGCCCGCCTGCTTCTGCACCCTGCGTGGAAGAAAGCCAAGCCTTGGGACAAGGCCAGGTGAGAGAACACACCTAATGTTCAGAGAAGGAGCTTAGCCCTGTGCACGCTATCCAGCTGTAGCTCTCACACGGGGATGTGAAATCTCGCATCGTATTTAGTACGAAGCATGTTTGATCTTTTGGAATCCAGTTCAGAGCAAGCTGGGCATTCCCTAGGTAGCATCCAGCAAATGCTAGGAGGAGAGGTGGTTTTGTGGGTTTTTTTTCCACTTGGATTGCTTATCAGACCCAAATTTTGCTAAACGTGCCATTGAAATGATGGCCAGAGCAACCTGTGCAGATCCCAAGTGTCATTTAAATTTTGAGCAATGGAGGGCTCACCTAGCCCTGTGGAAAGAAGACGACAGGAAGATGGCTGCTCGAGGGCCCGCCCCTCTCAGGGGTTCTGCGGAATTTGACTCTGCTCTCTCAGACCTCTTAAAATCTTTCATGTAATTTTCATTTCCAAGTCTGCGTTATTGCTGAGAAGAAGGGATTTTGCACTGTTCTGAGATGGCCGATAGCAGCGTACAGAGCAGTGCTATTACAGGAAACGACAGAAGAACTCACTTCCACAATCTGGATGCAGTCTGCATGCCTTCTTACGGTGATTTTAAGGCAGTAGAGAGCAGAAGTTAGAAATCTGGTGCTTTCAAGGGGATGGGAGCACATCTGTGAATTAAATGTTATTTAGAAATAGAATCCAAGAAAGCCCTATCTAAACTGTACCTGGAGCTATTTTTTGGCTTCACATGTGGTGGTCTACCAATCAGTTAGCATCCATTTCTGTTTCTCTTGCAATGCAAGCTGCTGGAGAAAACCTATTTAAAAGAGATTTTGAAAAGCAGGAGACCGTATCTGCTAGCCTCATTATAGGAAGCGGCTGCAGCTCTGAAGGCAGTAACAGAACCTCTTTTGAGCCTTTGAAAGCATCAATATAAAGATCTGTATCTTGGAAAGTGGCCTTTTTACCAACCATAATGTGAGCCAGATGAGTAGGAAAGCTTTCGGCATTAATAATGAATGAGCCTTTTCTAAGATTTCCAGAGCATGCAGTCTCTGTAGCTAGAGTTTGCATCTTGCTGTTTTGCATTCTTGCACTGATTTTGCAATGGCATAGAAACATGACACTCAGTGCAGTGTGGGCTGGGGAGCAAGGTGCCGTGGGATGCCTGCAGATGTCAAAAGGGGACATCTTCAAATCTTCGTAACAATTGCTCAGTTCAGGAATTCAGAAAAGCAATTTTTGCGTATTTTAATGTGTGCTGTAGGAAAAGGAAGAACTTGAAGGGGTAAATGATTTTACAGCCTTCTGCAGGCTTCCTGGGCACTCTGTTTCTTGCTGAATCAACTTGCCCTGGGCTCGTTGCAGGAATACGCTCGTTTGGTTCCTGTGTCTGAACCGCAGGGGTGCAGATGTACGCTTCCTTCGTCCACATGTGACTTTCAGTTTGCTTTTCATAGGTCATGCATCCCGTGAGAGCCAAAATGAGAGTAAAACAAAACAAGCAAGCAAACAAAGAAAAAGTTAATTCATTTTAGAGACATTTCTTTCCCTCCCTGAACAGAGCTCCCTTGTTCAGGTGATCACTCCCTTCTTAATTATTTCATCCTGGTCTTACCCTCTGTCATTTACTTGGTTTTATAGGAGCCAACGCCTTGGGCAAAGGGAAGGGAATTGCTCTTCTCTGAATTCCTAAGAGTTGAATTGTGCACTGATTGTGTTTGTCACTTTTACGCCCGCGTCCTGTACAGATGGATTACTCTGCCTGAACTTGGGAGGGAACGAGGACTTTGTCACTTCACGCACACAGCCCTCCCCGCTGGCACTCCCTCCCACCACGGTCCTGTGCATATCTGCCCAGAGGAGCTCTTCCACCCTGAGCAACGGCGTTGTTAAAGATGGTGCGTGGTGAAGCTTTGATTCCTTCCCGTCTCTTTCAGGTCCTGGAGGATCCGGTTGGTGACCCATTAACCAGCGACACGCTCTGGGCTGCATGGCTGCTCTTTGAATTCTCAGCTGGGGGACGAATGTGACCTGCCTGCAGGGACGCTCGACGCGGTCTGCGCTTCCCCAGGGAGCACCCCCTCCTTTCCTGGTTTTCCTTTTTTTTTTTTTTTTCCTTTTAAAATGAATGAGGGGTTTGACGTGGAGACGAATAGAGAAAGTGAGGTAGAAGGATGAAGGCTTTTTCTAATAGTTACAAAGTTTGTTTCAGTTACAGTTTTATTAAGAATTTTGCAAAGGATAGAAGAAACCAAAGGTGCCTTGTGGATTGTAGTTTTTTACTGGAGCAGTCTGAAGCTGCACTGTAGCTGCTAAAAATACCAAGTCCCTAGTTCTGTGGCAGTTACATATTTCTACCCGTAGCACTGGTCAGATCCGAGTCCTTCGTTACCTCATGAAAGTAAATGAAGGTCCTGTACTCAAAAAGAGTAAAATTTAGTTACATTGCCTAGCAGTGGATATTGGGTAACTTTTTTCTCAGGCCTGGAAAATAAGCTCTCAGCTAAGTGCTGCTAAAATACTATTTCTCATCTCTGTGTTTCTGTTGTACTGCTGGGCGTGACTTCTGGAGTGTTCTGTACTCCGCAGTGTCACAGATGACACAAACTGGAGCACGGCAGAATTTTCAGCGCTAACGTCAATGTTCTTGCAGGATTGCAGGAGGGCACGCAAGTGTGTCAGTATTTAATACTACCTGCAACTCAGATTGCCCGGGAAAGAAGATGAATGGAGGAGGTGGGAGCCGCTGAACCCTCTTGATGCATTTTCTGTCCCCAGATCTGGGTGGACCGAAACTGCCAAGGGAACCGTGTCACCCTTCGGGTGGTCTGCGGCAGTCTGACACCAGGCAGCGGCAGGCGAGCACATCCTATTCAGACGAGTGCCCTGCAAAGCAACGCGAGTTGTGCAGACTCCTACACGCTGTAGTAAGTGTGGGGCTCATACTGTACTTGGCTGAAGGCTGCTTACGCCGCGGGGGCAGGCTGTTTTGCTGTGGCTCTCCTGCGGAGCGTGCGCAGCTCTGCTCCTTTTGCCCAGCACTTTTCCTTACTTAACCCAGCCTGAGGGCCGCCCGTTACGCTCCTCCATCTCACGCTGCTCCGGGGCCAGCAGCCCTGTTTCCTTTTCCTCTTGGAGACTAAAAAGCAGAATTGTGTATGAGAGAGCTAGGGCACGAGTGGCAAAGCAGACCCTTGATGCAGGTTTAAAACTAAGCTGCAAGTCATTGGGTGGTCTTTTGGGTATTTTCCCTAAGTATTACTGCTATTTTTTAAATCTGTATTGCAAAAGGGATAATCCTTGCCAAACTCCAGCCCTGAGCTACACAAAGTGTACCTGCCTCCAGTGCCTTTTGTAAAAAAGTTGGCAAATAAAGGTTATGAATGACTCTTTCTCCAGGGTTCGTTCTTCCAAGGTAAGAGTGTGAGGTGATTACTCGCACAAGGTATTTAATTATGTATTAAAACCCCAGCACCAGCTGCCCTGGGTACCCTTGTGGGTGGCGAGACCCTGGTACTTCCTTTATTTTGGTGGCTCTCACTTGGAAGGCCGTTGTGTTCTTGTTGGAGGTTTTGTGTTCAGAACCGCGGTGTTTGCAGGGGTTGTGCACACGTTTACGTTTATTTCTTTTAACAACGGGCCCTTGGGTGAATCCGAGCTGGCGTGCAGGGAGGGAAGGGGCCGCGCTCCCGCTGCAAGGCAGCGCCCGCCTCCGGCCGCACAACCGCCGCCACGCGGTGTTCCCGCCGCCACGGCGGCCGCGCGCCGCCTTCCTGCTCCCTCCCCATTGGTCCGCCGCGCCCGTAGCAACAGCGACAAATATATCCTGCCGCCCTCCGATTGGCTGCCGCCTCCCGCCGAGCCATAGCAACAGCGGAGCGGGCGCGCGGCGCCTGAGGGGGCGCGCGGCGGCGGTTGGCGGCCCGCGCGGGGTGAGGCGGCGCTGAGGGAGCCGCGGGGCTCTGCGGGAGAGGGGGGACCCGCCGCCGCCGCCGCTGCGGCTGCCGGCCCGGGGCGAAAGGCACCGCCGTCCCCGCCACGCTGCCTAAAATCCGTTTTGCTGGGCGTTTGCACTGCGGTGGGCGGCAGCCGCGTCTTCTCTGCGGCCTGTGGTGGAGAGAGAACAAGACGCTGTCGTGCGCCAACGAGTGAGGCGGCTTTCGTGCAGGAGCAGCAGCCCAATAGCAAAATTCACACTGGATCTTGATAGATTTTTTGTATGAGATCCCAAATAAGGTACTTGAATTCTCACCCCTAATGATATGTCATGTCACTGCGATTACTATGATTTAGCTAGTCAATGGTATGTAGTACATGTGGATGAAAGCCAGGGTGGTTACGTTTCCCTGCTGTTGAAGATTGATGTATTGGAGTAAAGAGGAATGATGCCTCTCTTAGAGTGAGACATAATTCAGTTCCTTTCAAATATTTAGTGCTATTCCCTGCCAGGGAAGATGATAAAGATTAGATTAACGCAGCTCCACCTCTATAGAAATTTCAGGTACCTGTCATTCAAAGTCAAATAGATAATTTTCTAAGAAAACAACCCATGTTAGTGAATGCAGGTATTTTAGTTCTGGAGATAACGGACCTTTGTTCTACCATCTTAACAATACCGGTGTCCTAAGGCCTTGCAGGTTTTTTTACGTAGTGCAAGACCACAGTTGTTTTGGCTTTTTAATTAAAAAGAAGAGGCTCAATTCACCAGAATTCCTACAGAGTGCTAGAACAAGTCTCTTTTCCAAACGTAAATCTGAAAAAGGCTTTGCAGCTAAAGCAGAATTAAAGCTTTTTCTCTTCCCTTGATGAATTTAGTTTCCAAATTTGGCACAGTTGTTCTCTGGAGGACAATTGAATTTTCTAGGTCATTTCCCAGATGAAATAACTGATTACTTTTCTGGAAGCTTACGTTAGATGATCCAAAGCTTGATATGTGAAATCCAGCAAATTGAAAGTATTCCTCTGTAAGAGATGTCAATTCAAGTGGTTGAAGTACAGCGTATTCTGGCCCACTAGCATCTTTGCCCCGTGCCACCTGGGTATTGAAGCTGCACAAAACACTTCTGAGGAGCTAATGGCATTTGGACAAGAATTTGCAAGCTGTGCCTACAGCTGATCTCGCAGGACTTGACCGCGCTGAGTTAGAGGTGGCTGAGCAGAGTTCAGAGGTAGGCTGCTGCTTCCCCACCCTGGGCTCGAACAGGTGGGGCGCCGAGCTGTGCAGCAGAGGAGGAGACGGAGTGAATCTCTGCTGATTGCCGGGGGTGCTTCGCATTTGGCCTTCTCTGCCTGTGCTGCTGGGTGGAGTTAGACCTCGAAGGACAGAGTTGTGGAGTTCCTTGTATTGTATTCACATTGGGCTGGCATTTGAATTGCACAGTTTGTGTCTTACCTTGTTCTCGTTTCCTGGGTATGATTGCGTCCCAGTCATGTTCTGGTTTCCCTGTCCTACCATATGTAGCAAGCTCTGGATGTGTTTGTGTTGTTCTTCCTTGGAGCTGTAATTAGAAGCACTCTGAGCACGTGGCTGACCTGCCCTGAGCTGAATGTGCTGTACCTGCTGTTGGCATTCCTCCTCCTCAACACGGCATGGCCTGTCGAAGGAAGGAGCTTGCCCTAGATAGAAAAAACAAAGCCATTTTTATCTTCAAATGCATATAAGGGCCCAAAGAGTAGTACTTACATGTGTTAACTGATCACAGAAAGGGGATGGCAATCTAGGAGCACTTTCAGAAGTTCTGTTAGTTAGCTGTCCCTGAGGGGAGAAGGACACTTTCCCAGTAGGCAGGCATCCATGTTTTCCAGCAGTGCTGCTAGAGGCAGCTTTCCTCTTGGCCAGCTGGGTAGACGGGCCTAAGGCTGGCAAGGTCAGAGACTGCGCTGCTGCCTGTCAGTGGTTCTGAGTGGGAAGTGTGGTGCAGAAATGGCCGTGTGGAGGACCTGCATGGCAGCTGCCGGTGAAAAACTTCTCTGAACTAATCCACTAGAGTGCTCGAGAGGATTAATGACGTGAGAAGCAGCTTTCCCTGTTTCAGCCCCATTGACAGTTCCCCCGGCTATCACAGTTGCTGAATGGGCACATCTGAGGCCCGCTCGGGACAAGCGCTACGAGATACAACTTCAAGGCCAGTGTTTTCAGGCAGTCTCTTGTTCTGGATGCCTGACTTCACTTGCTTGGGGCCTCATTTTCAGAGGAAATGAGCACTTACGCAGCGACTCAAGTAGGGCACCCAGAATAAGAGGCCACTTTTGAAAATGTTGGCAGAGGCATTTTGCTTTATCTCTGCACTTCATTAGTCTTATCCCCGAAGTCTTTCATGTTATGTTCTACAGCGAAAGGTCATGGTTTCAGATCAGTCATTTTCAGTGGGATTTAATCCAGTTCTAAGTCAAACTAATCCACTCTGGTAAAGTTTGAAGATCGGTAAAATTTCATTTGTTAACACAGATCTGGGCTTATTTTTCAAATGTGGCTGCTGATGCCGAGTCCTCCATTGTGTATGCCCAGCATGAGGTGTCTTCGGGGTGGTTCCAGAAACGCTGGACATCTCAGTTCTGATCTTATCTGTAGGCTGCAAATGCTCAGCACCTCTGAAAAATCCCTACCTGGGCTTTAGTAGGATTGAGGAGTTTTTGTTTGTTTTGTTTTTCCACTTTCAGTATTTACTTAACAAAGGTTGGGTTTTTTTCCTCTTACATGCAGAGCCTTTTTTCAATATGGTGCTCTGGTGACAGCTTCTGATAAGCAGGCTTTTTCATGTTTTCCTGTTTATGAGTTCTGGTTACTTTCCTTTGATTACATAAAGAATAAAACCACATTCTTATATCTGGGCAGGGCTAGCAAACACTGTGGCCTGAAGCAGCTCATGAAGAGTTAAAGCTGCTTTCAATTAGCTACTGTGTTCTGCTGCTTAAAGAAACCCCCGCAACTGAGCATGCTTCACAGCCTCCTGTGCATATCCCTGAATCATTCTGGCAAGTAAAAACACTGCCATAATCTTTTATTCAGACATAGCGCTTGTTCTTCACTGGACTCTGAAATGAGCAAGCGCTTGAAAATAGCACATTTTGCCAGAGAGTTCGGAGGCTTTATCAGCTCACGTCTGCACAGGATTTTGAACATGCAAAAGGCTACTGGGTGTGAATGCTGAGTGGCGTTAAACACGCTGCAGTGATCCCAACCAGGTTCCAGTATACAGACCTAACCTTTCCCGTGAGGGAGCAAGGGCTTCGCAGGTTTTGTGCAAATCACTGCCCTTTTGTTTTAAAGATCTTCCCATGTGGGTGAATACAACGTACTTTGCCACAATTCACGGCATGAACCCTGCTGCTTCTGAGCAGCACTCAGGCAGTGTAATCTTTCTCCCTTCATTCTAGGTTTTACCCTTGAGTTATGAGGGAGGTTCTGTGAGAACGATTCAAGATTGATACGAAATTGAAATATGACAAATAGTAGAATATTTTCACACACACTGTGACAGCCTCGAGGGTTCTGTTGCTCGTTAAACTGTAGTGTATGGTTTGGCTAGAAATATATCATTGAAATTATAGTCCCTTGTGGTTTGGGAAAGAATCATCACACTTCAGCTACACCCACTCCTATCTCGTGCTCTGATCTTGTCATTGGTTACAACACCTTTCCTCCCTGATGCGCAGTTATCTCGCTTTATTGGGGGGATGTGCTGCAAGGATTCTAACAATAAAAATCAGAGGTAGTCCTAAGCCTGTGAAAGAATGTGTCCTTACAGCATCGTGCCAGTAAGCGCCAGTCGCAGGATTTCCAAGATCAGATGCCCACAAACTCTCCATCTCTACCATACCCATCTCTACTGCCTTTGCTGTGATGGGGAAGCTGGTTAGCCTCCCCCGTCAACTGGTAGTTGCTTCTGTTCTCTCTCTGTTTTTCAGTGTCTTGTCCCCAAGACTTTTATCATTTAGCAGTTCCCTAAACAAAACATTTCCTTGCTGCAGAGAAGAGAGGGAAGATGGTTTGCTCCAGGAATGAGGAGGATGCTAGTGGCAGGGACTTTGTAGTGCCACTGCTTTAGTTCCGCCAGTCTCAGGAACAGCCCTGCAAAAGCTGCGTGTTCCCTCGCTGCTGCCAGAACAACCAAAGGGGGGGGTGGGGGTGGGGGGCTTTCCGCCACGGGGAAAGGCTGGGAATGGCGTGGAGTGTTTCCTCTTCGCCAGCCTACCTTCCAGCTCTGTCCCCTCAGCTAAACATCAGTGCCGGGGAGACGCCCTCTGAGACTGCACTGGTGTCCCCGGTGCCCCTGTGCGCAGCCAAGCAGTGAACTGGAATGGTGTTTCAGCAGGGAGCTATTTGTGGAACATCGGTGCTGTCCCACAATCAGATACGCCTGTGGAGCACGGCCACTGCCTTAGGTCATGGTGCAATTCCCAGTGCCATAAGTTTCTCCATCTACAAATTCTTGCTGGGTGTGGTCACTTCACCAACAACTCTCAGTCCTGCCTCATGAGAGCCGTATTCCCGAGCTCCTGCCTGAGCTTTGCTGGGAAGCGCGGAGCTCTGTGACGTCGCGTGCGATGCCTGGCATCTGGGCCCGGCAGGGGAGCCACAGTTACGCAGTGGTTTGCACCCATTCAGCACTCCAGTAAAAGGTCTGCTGGCATTTCCACATCCTTTCCATTTTTATTTTTAAGACATTGTAACTCAGTTTATAAATATTGTAGCAGATTAAACCCCATTGCCTGAGCTCTAATTCGTTTTTATTTGTACCTCTATAGATCCGTGGAGCCGCTGTTACGGCTGAAGATGCAGAGCAGAGGGCATGGTATGCGCAGGAGAATATAGGTACTCTCCCACAGACCCCGTATGTGTGAAATGCAACCTCGTCACTCTCTTTAGGTTACAGGCAGGCTGCGGAAACGCTGCGTACAAGGTTGCCTTATTTTAGCGCTTTTCCTTGCAACTCTTGGATTTAGACGCGTATCTGGGTTCAGAGCAATGAGGTCACGTTTCACCTTGTGGATTCAAGGTTAAGAATTTTTGAGATGCTTTAGACTGAGAAATAGCCATTATACAGAAGCTTCAGTTAGGAAAACCAGAAGCATTTCATGAGAGTGGTGTTGTTTTTGTAGATATATCCACATATATTGGCAGATTAATGCAGATTGTCTGGTTCAGTGGGTGAATAACTGGTTTTAAAAATACTTCGTAATCTGTTTCCCTCGGGAGTCTGAAACGGCTGCATGAGACTAGAAAGCTGCTGGTAGACCCTACAGATTTTCAGAGCTGTTGGAACACTTTGCAGACTGACTAATCTCTCCTAAGAAGTTACTATAACTGCAAGGTTTCCAAACTGGAGAAGTGTACCGGGCATTCTGGATTGGCCCATCTCTTGCTATTCCTCCGTGCGTCTTAAATAGATTAAAATCTGTGGTTTTACATTGAATCGTACCTTTTCAAGAACATGTTCCTGCTGTCTGTAGGTAAAAGTTGATCATTAGGTAAAATCAATACAAATTTTACGTTAATGATGATAATGAGCTAGACCGATGCTCGGGATCCATTCTGTTAAGGTTTTGTACGTCACTGTCTTCTCTTAGAAACAATGAAAATAAAATCCCGTTAGGAAAAAGGCACCAGGCAGCTTGCCGGTACCTGCGTGCCGCTGTGTGCTTCACAGCACTGCAAAGAGCTGTGTCCTGAATGTTCTGGCAGTCGGTTTGTAACTTGCTACACGTAATTTTTATCTTTCATGCTTTATTACATATAATTACCATTTATTCTTATTTGTCATAATACTTTATTTATGTCCTTTAAAAAACCAGCAATATTCATCTAGTCCCTTTTAAAACTCACTGCAGCATGTATTTTAAATGACATTAGGGCTTAATGCACAGAAGCCAGCAATGTTAAGAGTTAAGCTAAAAACTTTGGGCTGACACAAGGGACTGGATTTACTCGATTGCAACAGTGCAAGGGTGCCGAGGGTAATGGGAGAATAATGGCGTGAGAGAGACCAGCCTCGGTCCCCTGCCCCCGGTGCGTGCCGACGCGTGCGCTAACCCCACGCGCGTGTGCTAACCAGCGTGCCTTCTGTCCCCTTCTCTGGGGGCGAGAGCCGCCGCCAGCGTAAATCAGTATAGGTGCTGCGGTCAGCGGCTCCGATGGGGAGCCAGTCTTTCACTCAGCTGCACAGCAGCTCCCCGCGTGTACAGCGTTTAAGCGCGGGCTGTGGGTTGAACAGAAAACGTTAATCTGTGATTTATCGTGAGAGATGAGTAACGTGGATGCTAGCGTTTCTGCAGACACCAGCAGCAGCTGTGGCATTTGTGCAATCCTTCTCCTTGGAGGCGATTTTTACGCAAGGCCCGTACTCTTGATTTATGAAAGAAGAGCTCGACTATTACACGTTAAAATACGCAGCAAAATTGAATTTAGTTGCATCTCAGGCAAGGTAGGACCGGCCCGTGCCTGCCGCCCCAGAGCTGCGGGTGTTCCGGAGCGGCTGGGACAGGAGATGCACGTATTCCACTGGAGCGAGGCGCAGCTGCCTCGACGCTGCAGGGCGCACCAAGCAGCCGTGGCGCAGGGGCCGGGCGGGAGCCGCGAGAGCGGCGCGCCGTTCCCCTCCGCGCCGGCTCCCCGAGGGGCGGCGGGGGCCGCCGGGCCCCTCCGCGCCCCTCCCGCGGCGCTCCCCGCCCGCCCCGGCGCCGCAGCGCCCGCGCCCCCCGCCCACCTCCACCTTTGCAGCAGTAAAATGCAGCAGTCGGCGCGCGCAGGCGCCGCGCGGCCGGCGCCCCGGGATGGCTATTTATAGCAAGTGACGTCACCTAGAAATAGAGCGCGGGGGAGCGGCGCCCCCTCCCCTCCCCTGCAGCCCCGCGGCTCCGCCCCCTCCTTGCCTTCCTAGCGCGCAGGCGCAGGCGGCGGCAGCAGCGCCGGGCTCCGAGCCGCACACGCCGCGGAGGGGACGCAGCGAGCGCGCGGCTGCCCGCCTTGCCGCCGTCCCGGAGCGCGAGGCGCCGACCGTCGCCTGGCGGGCGAGCGGCGGCTGAGGCGAGCCCGGCTGCGGCGAGCCCGGCGGTCGCCCAGGGCGCGAGCGGGCGAGCGAGGCTCAGGCGGCGGCTGCCTTCGGGGTCCCCACTCGCACCCCCCTGCGCGCTTCCAGGCGCGCATCCCCGCCCCCCCCTCCTCTCTCTCCGAGGGGCGCAGAGTGCCCGGCCCGGCAGCCACCACGGAAGCGGCCATGGGGGACCGAGAGCAGCTGCTGCAGCGAGCCCGCCTGGCCGAGCAGGCGGAGAGATACGACGACATGGCCTCGGCCATGAAGTCGGTGAGTGGGGCTGGTAGCGTGGCGGCCGTGGGTCATGCCCGGGGAGGAGTGCGTAGGGTGGGCAGTGGCGGGGAGGGAGGGAGGGAGGGAGGGGAAGGAAGTCCGGGCTGGTCCGAGGCGGAGCTGGGTCCCAGGGAGGATGCGAGCCGCCAGGTCCCACCCGTTGCGGGAAGAAAGGAGGGCGGGAGCAGGAGCCGGACCGTCCCGCTGGGCCGCCGCCGCCGCGTGGGGCGGTGCCCGTTACTACCTGCCTCGGGGGAGACGAGGCAGACGGTAGCCGGTCCAAACTGGACCCGGCCCCCCTTTTCTTGTACGTTTCTTGCCTTTCTCCCCCGTTCCCTCATCCCCTCGTACCGGCTCCCCGTGCTGCCCCTGCCCCGGGGGTGTGGCTGTCCCCGCGCCCTCCCCTCGCCTCTCTGCCCCCTCCCCGCCAATCCGGCGCGCAGTGCCGCAGTTTGAATGGCGCCCGCCTCGCCCCGCGGCGGGAAGGCAGGGGATTCTTTCTCTGACCCTGCCCAAGATGGGGTCCCTCCGCCCTCCGGGGCCGGCGGCGGGGTGAGGGGGTGACCTTGGGGGCAGCCCGGGACAGGCGAGCCGCTGGGGAGACGGCGCACGGCCAGAGGAGCCCCTTCCTTTTCTAGACGTTTCTTTTGCTCCGCGATACGAGGCGCGGATAGAGGCCTCGCCCGCCAACGTGAGCGCTCTGACTCAAAAGACGGTGTAGTAGTTGCATCCGGGTATCACAGCTGCCGGGTGCACAGACAGCGCTGCCCGAGCTTTAACGTTGCCTTTTTGCCTCTTCTTTGTAGGGTAACAAATTCTCAGTGCGTTCCTTACCCAGTTGAATACTGACATGCATTTAAGCACTAAGTTACGGTTGCAACTCAGCTCCTTTCAGAACCAAGCAATGAAAATTACTTGTACTGACCTGTCTGTACTGATACATAATAAAATTGCAGAATGAGCAAACTTACTATGTCGACTCCCTTTTTTAAAAGCAAAGTATTCGTATAATCTGGATTTTAAGGGTAACGTCAATGCCAGTAAATGCTTAGCAGTGTCTTTGCTGTATCTGATTACAATTGGTTTGTTCTTGCTGGTCTGTCCTTTGTGAGCACCAGAAGACCCCACGAGGAATGAAGTTTCCCTTGAGAGTACTGCTGTTTAAAGACACGAGATGATTTTAGTTTGAAAGAGCAGCTTCAAGTGGAGTTCACATTTTTCCTGTAAGAATCAATCCGTTTGGCCTCGTTCAGGGGCTGTGATGTATGTCGCGCCCCTTAAACGAGGGCAGTAAAAAGACACTTGTTTTGCTGCTCTTGTTCATTTTCGCTATTGTGTCATACTAATACTACGACCCGTTCTAAAGCAGCAATACTTCCGAGCATCTCAGTATGAGAAGCACTAGACATTAAAATAAGCTGTATCTTAATGATATCGCCAGAATTCTTGATACGTAAGATGTAATAGCAACAGCTCTGTTTCTCTCTCGAATCTCTCAGTTGCTAATTCTGAAAGATGAAACAGAGAAACTACCAAAATCCACTGCTGCTCTAGAAGACTGTCTTTTTAGTTGTAGTTAGTAGATAGCTTTTTATTTTTCCAAATACCGCTGAACTGTAGTGTATGTATGGTGCTCTGAACGTACGTGAAACAAGCCATACCGTTGCTGTGCTTCAGGAAATGTGTAAATAAAATACATCTAACTGGTGTGTACGTCCAGTTGTCTTTTCAAGCTGTCCTAATTATTCAATTTTCATTCATCTTGAGTCACCGTATTCTCATCTGGAATAATAAATCGTTTAGGTTGGAAAAGACCTTTAAGACCATCAAGTCCAACTGTAACGCTGCTCTTGCTCTCCAGTAAGTTGTATAATAATGAGCTTCTGTAATTGCGAGCTTGAGAATGCTTTGTGAGCCGAATCTTGAGCATTTATGAAACATTGCATTATAGATACTTTAAAAATACAAAAAGTAAAGCTGAATTGAAAAGGCAACAGTTTCCTCATTTTAAGCTGTTCAGATACTGTTGCATGCCCATAAGGTAGCAGCTGTTGGTTACTTGGCTTTCACAGGTGTTCACTCTGACATGGTAATTTCCAGAATGCTCTTCAGTGTTTGAAGTTGATTCTGTAGGTCTGAGCATCAGCTCTTCTGAAATGTTATGTGGGCTGCCTGTTCGCACGCAGCTAATGTTTCCTTCAATTTCAGTGACTGTAAATAACAACTACTAAGAGAACTTTCTATGCATATAGAATAATACTCACATAATCTTCTTGCACTTCAGAGAAGTTAGACCTCCTTCAACAGGAAATCAGTGTTCTAACTCGGATATCTGTTCTCAATGCAGGATATCTTGATTTCAAAAGTTTCTTTTAAAAGAAAAATGTAAATCTCTGAACATGCACATTTAAAAATCATCAGATGTGTCTATATGAAAACAGCGTGCTTCCAGTGTAAACAGAAATCTGAAGGGTAAATTTCAGCTCTGGCTATTTATCACCACACTTTTACAATACACACTGTAGCCAACACCCTGATAGTTCCTCCGAAAACAAAAGGTAACAAAGACTGTTTTAGCGAAAGCATATTTGCATTATTTTTGAGACTGCCACTGGAGGAAGAAAAAGCATGACAATACTGCCATTTCATCTGTCAGTATGAAGCTGGAGAAACACTTCTTTTTCAGTCCTATCAGTTCCTTCTCTTAAAGAAAAGCCAGATGAAGTAGGAGTTGTAGCTTAAATAAGGAAACTACTGCTCAATAATACAACTTTTTGTTGCTGTTAAACTGTTTTTTTTCGTAGAAGAATTCTAGTACTTGGGCTAATAATGTGTAGACAGGAGAGGAAAATGAAACTTTCACTTAGTTTGCTGTTATAAATTAACGAGTTCAGTTTTAGTCCTTTTTCAGCTAAAATTATTTTAATAGAAAATAAAATCATATGTAAATGTGCCTCTACTAAATGGCATTTTTCCAAGGGGTGAGGCATTCTCATTGCATTAAATGTTGCTCCAGGATTCCAACTATTTGAAATAACCCTGCACGGTAGGTAAAAAACTACTTCTCAACACGCTGGGGAAAAATGTGCTTTTAGTGTGTTAAAGGTTCTCACTTGATGGAACAAGTACTCTAGCATATTGAGAAAACAGCATTGAGTACCTTTGGTTTTAGATCATTCCAGAAATGGTTCACCATTGTTAGCTGTATAAACCCTTAGTATTTCAGACAGTATTAATCCTAAGATGTAGTGCTCAGGAGCTCTATTTTTTCTAGTACAGCTACATAGCAGGTAGAGAGTCACTTACACTTTAGAATCGGTAAGATGAAGCTGAGTTATATGAGATGTAGAATTTTAAAATTAGTCACGTGTGAAATACTACGAAAGGTGAAATAGATTTACGTCTTGGTATGATCTAGAGTTGAAGCGAAATAGCTTGAGGTTCTAGTTTTAGCTGAGTACATAAATGGACTTAACAGTTCGGGATGTTCTGTATTTTTAGTATTGTTTCTTCGCATCAGCGTCTGGGTTGGGGTTAATGAAGTATGTGCGCGTAGGAGGGGGGAATGAGATGCCTTTAATGTAAACAATTGTCCTCTCCCGCAGTGTGGTGACTTCCTTACTGTGGTTTTATGCAGTAAATCTAGC
This sequence comes from Nipponia nippon, assembly GCF_047370975.1. NCBI lineage: Eukaryota > Metazoa > Chordata > Aves > Pelecaniformes > Threskiornithidae > Nipponia > Nipponia nippon. The sequence continues at coordinate 1,403,590 of NW_028262348.1, read as the reverse complement.
TATAGGTCTTCCAATGCTTGATATAAAATGCTGAAGCCACGTGATGCAAGATACTGATCTGGTTTAAATTCATTAGTCTGGTTTCTATTTGTTCAAAAATTATGGGCTGTATAACTTTGTATCAGGAGAGTTTTAATGATTAAACCTGACTTTATACTGGTTCAGGTACAGTCATTTTTGCAGCAGCTTGCGAGGAACTGGCTCTAGCTCTGACTGATATGCTCTGGCTAACAAAACAGAAGTATGATCACACGCATTCAATTGGCCTGAGTCAAATTCTGCTAGGTAATCCGGCAGCGCCTCGCAGAGCTGCTGCCAGTTGTGGAACCCTCTCTTTGACGTGTTTTCCCTGTGACAGTAACTCCGCTTGCTGTGGCCTGTGTGGGATCACACACCTGTAAGGAATTTCTGCGCTAATAACAGTACTGCCACGCACATCAGCATGTGTAGTTAGGAATTCCAGGGATATAGCCAGGATTCCTTTTATATACTCTGATTTTTTTCCTGGTAAACTGTGGAAGAACTTTGTGGGCACAAAGCAGAGGAGGAGATACCTGTAAGTATTATAGAAATAAAATGATTTAGACTGTATTCTTGTTACAAAAACGAGACTGTCAGTCTGAATGAAAGCTGCTAGCAGACCATAGCCTGTGTGTTCAATTGCATCATCCGGCTCAGGACTGAAAATAACCCCAAACCTGGGTGTGAGAGAGAGGTGTGTTTGCATAAGGAAAGTATAGAGTAACACCTGAGTAAGTAAATACTACTTTGAAGTCATACTACAAATGGCTTTTATGGCTTTTCATCTTTTAAGTGCTTCTCTTTCTCCTAACAGCCATTATAAGAAAGTGTCTGTCTTGAAAATGTAAAACTAAATTGCTGCAGCCCAAGATTTTTTTCTATTAAGGAAAGGCTATAGGTAGGATGGAAGATGGGAAGAAATACATTTCCTTCAGCATTTCAAGTTTTCTTTTTCTCTACATCATCCCCACGTCTGAAGAGAAACACATCTGTTTTATCTACTTTGCTAGAGTGTCTGAAACAGATAAAAAACAGTAGATGGCTCCATAAAGGTCACATGCTTTCCTTTGAGTCTGGTTTCTTGTAATATAGCTGTTATACCAGGGAGGTAGATGTGATTTTTAGATATAACTACACAGAGAATCAGCATTTTTTAGCTAGGATGGGGGATAATCTGCCATTTCCCTCTCAGAAATCGGCAGCTTCAGAATGAGAAGGAAATAGTTCAAGACTAATGAAATAAAACTTAGGGGGAGGGAGATGACACTGACATCCTGAAGCATGTTGAAAGGTGACACTAGGAAGGAATAAGCTTCGCTATGAGCATTGGAAACTTCGGCCACGGAACAAGTGGTGTGAAACCACGGGTTGGTTAGGCCGAGTTCCTGTGCTCCACATCCGATGCTGCTTTCTTTGAAAGTGGTTCTTGGTTTCTAGATTAAGTTAACAGAATCTGCCTGGGGATATAAATTATGCCCAGGAATGACATGGCATCGGTATTTTAACTGCACCTCATCTGAAAAAGTAATTCGCTTTGTGGTTCGAGGCTTGTGGCAGTGCTGTAGGTAGTCTGGCTATGAGCTGTTGTATTTGTTATGGCAGCTGCTCAGAAATGACTTCTTCAAGCCATTTTCAATGGCTTGAAAAAAACTAAAAGCTTTATTTTTGCATTGGAAGATTTAATTCCTTTGATACAGTGCTAAAATCTGACTACTGCAATTTTTAAAACAGGTGAAATATGAATGTCCTGTTTTCTTCTAACTGGAAAGGCAGCAAACTTGAAGAAACAAAGGAAAAATAAGCTGCTTTCAAACCTTCCTCGGCTGAACTTCTGGTGGTGGTCTCCAGTGTACTGACTTTTTTTGAAACTAATTGTACTTTATGCTAGCTTTGTGTAGCTTTGTTGTGGAATAGTCATGCTTTGCCATCCGACCGTCAGGGCTCGCCTTTGGGAAGGCAGTGTGCCTGACAAAGGGCTGTGTAGCTGACAAACATTTCTACTCTCTTCTCCAGAATTTTGGAGTTCAGTAATTTCTTAAATTTGTCACTAATTGTTTAGAAAACATTTTTGGAAGTCATAGTTGGCAGAGCAGATTTTTATTTCTATTTTTATATAGTCTAAAAAGACTGTTCTCATTACCAAAACCCCAGTTGTTTTGAGGTCGACTTGAGCTGATGGTAGTTGCTGATTATCCAAAATATGTCGGTAACTTTTGATAGCTCTTAAAGCTAGTAAACATCTCCTAAGCATGTGGAATTAGCTTCTCTGTTAATTTTTCCTTTTTACTTTAAGGAACATTTTCAAGGTGAGTTTAAGTCGGTCTTGGGAATTAAATTATACAGCAGTCTAGTGATGATCGGAATAGTCTCTGAATTAAGCCTCTTAATCTTGTCTCTTAGGTACTTTCATGTTTTGCTTAAGAAGTTAACATTCTTTTTCCACATATGAACAACTGCTCTGCAGTTAGTCCTGAGGGATGGCTTTTTTCCTGGGCTTTTTTTCTCGTGCTTTACATGAATGCATCTTTAGTATTCCCTGCTATTTCTCGATGTTGCTATGTCAGGGTGAGTTTTACTAGTCTGGTGCTTATTGAGAGTTCCAGCAAACTTACTCAGCCCAAGATGGTGCAACAGCTAAGCCTTAACTGGCTGGTCTAAATACAGTATGAAGATGCTTCCAAAAGTTACACTGCATTTTAAAGACTGTACTGTAGACCTGCTTTTAATACGGAATGTTGAGTAAAGACCAGCCAAGATGCGCAGAGTTCATGCTAGACGATACAAGATCCTCCCTCTATTAATGTGATCTTCAGATATTTCTGCAAATATGCTGTTTATCAACACTTGCGTTCCATTTTGGTTGTGATTAGGGAAGGTCGGAAGGCTTTTCAGGTGTAGGTTATCTGCAGTTGCAGTGGCTCCTGTGTGAGTGGGCTTTATAAATCAGCTTTCTCGGGGTGGGTGTTGTGATGCCTTTTCTGCAATTGAAAATGAGTAACACCAGAAGAGAGACAGTAGACTGGAAAAAAGCTTGGAATACTCTTTCAAGGCTAGCGGTATTCCTGTAAGATTGTATTTTGTCTCTTGTGACAAACTGGATGAAATCTCCCCTTATGTAAATACACCAGCTATACAGCATAGTAAAAATTCAGGGTTTAGTACTCAAAAATTTTTGGTGGTTCCCAAGACATTTGTTATGTACTGTAAAATGCCATTTTGGCAGAAGACATCTGTCTCTAAAAGTTTATATTAGGAAGTTTAAGAAACCACCTTAAGGAGGTAGAAGAGATAATTATAACAAGGTTTAGGATAACTGCCTATCTTTTTTTATTTATTGAATACTTAAGCACCCACATTTAAGAGGATATTTAGTTTGAAGCAGAGGGAAAGGGATGAATGCGAAGGTAGCGGTTAGCTGAGGGTAAAGAACAGAGGTGGTAAGTGGAGGATGAGGTGAAAAATGGAGATGATGATGCATCAGGTGAAGAATTAGGATAGCTGTGCTTGCAGTCTTCTTGTAGCTTTAATTCCTTTCATACGGAGTCTGGACTGCAAAGCCGAGAGGTGGTGTCTCTGTTACTATTGTCCTGTCCCACTAAGTCGCATCCTCAGTTATTTGTGTGTTTTGTATACTTTTCCGTACGCAGTTTTTACTTTTGTGGGTAATATAGCTCAGGAGTATATTAACAGATCAAGATTTTTTTTTTTCTTATTTTTCTTTTGAATACTGTAAAGATAATGAAGACAGGTAGGGGGGAAAAAGGGCTTTATTTGTGTGGTTAAATGATGATTAAGTTTTAGCAAAACATTACTGACTCCTTTAAATCAATCAGTGCGGTTGAGAACTTGCAGTGAGCTTTCAAGCAAAGCCCTCTAGCAGCGCAGGAATGACCGAGTGATTATTATTGGTGGATTTCTTTATTTTATTTTTGTAAAAGCAAATGCTGTCCTAATAGACTGTAGGGAACAAAAAGCTTTTAGCTGACCCTTTACATCTTGAGGGAGTGAATATCTTTACTAGAGAAGATTATATAGGTGGGTCGTAGCAGAGCTTGTCGAGGGAGGGATTGTTGGGAGGACGTTGAGTGGAAGCTGTGAAGAAGATTATGAAGGTGTCATCAGAGCTGATGCCTGTGCATTTCACCCTCTCTAGATTGTCTCTACTTGCATTGGGCCAGGCAGAGCAGTGTCTTTTGGCAGTTTGGGTTCCTGAGCTGTGGGGAAAAGGCATTCTGGAGATGAAACTAATTGACTTACTTAGAATATTTTAAGAACAAAACCTAAATTTGAAAGTAAGGTCTCTCTTACAGTAACAGTCATAATTCATATCAGTTATTACTTAGGCCTGGCAAGATGCACATTTATTGGATGGTGTACTCGCTACACCCGCAGTCTCAGAATAGTGTAAATGTTTGTGACTTAATTATTTGTAGTATGTTAAGTATTTGGTTGCAAACATTCTGATGCCTGTCAAGCAGTTTAAACATGCACATCTTTAAAGACGTACTTAATGATTTTAGCAGTGTCTGAGCGAGGACAAGTGTACTTTCACACCAAAGTACGTACCCTTGGAATTCTAGTGACTTCTTTTAATGCAGCTAATGCAGTGTGCTTAAAGTAGCAGAGTTACATTTTTTCACACTAATTCCTGTGAGCTTAATTTCATGTTTGTAAATTTGCAAAAGTAGAGCAATTTCAAGTGACTATAAATCTGATACATTTTATTTCCTAGATTAACACAGCAAGTGAAACAGTCCTAAATACAGTATTAGAAGTATTATCCTTCCTCTATCTCAAGCTTTTTGTAGTAGGAATTTGGAGTTGATCGTGGCTTTTTTTTCTTGATTTCCTGTTCTATCTCTATGCAGTTTCTTTCATGTCCTATCCCTGAAATTTGTCTGCAGCCACCAGTTAGCAGAAATCAGGATAACTTTTGTATTGCATTGTATAATTGCTCACTAAGTGACTGAAAGATACTATGAAACACTTAATTCCATTTGTACTATGCAGAGCTTAATCATGACTGCAGCACTTCCGTCTCTGCTGTTAGAGGAAAGCAGGCAGCAGAGGAAAGAAATGCAAGAACTGCACCAGTTTCCAGTGTCTGTGCTGTGTTCCAGATTCATAAAACTGGTATTCTAGGTACATTTAAATTCATCGCTAAGTGTGTAGTCTGCATAATTATAGCAAAGACTTCCTAAAACCCCTGAGCCTTCCCTCTCTGAATGCTTCTCCATTACACAAGCCTGACTCAGTGAATGTGCTTTGTAACGGCTTCTAAATACCCGTTCTATTACAACAGAACTGTGGGGTTTTCACTCTTTTAAGCCTTGACCGCAGAAACAGTTTTAAACTTTGAACGTTACAAATTGACTCCTGTCTAGAAGGAATTTTGGGATCTAGAGGGAATTTTGAATCTTTCACTTCATGATGGAAGTACTGAAGGAAGCTTGCGTGCTCTTCTCTAAGACAAACCCTTTAAATTTGATCTTTGTCTGTATTTTCAGGTAACTGAGCTGAATGAGCCTCTCTCAAATGAGGACAGAAACCTGCTGTCTGTAGCCTACAAGAATGTAGTTGGAGCTAGACGGTCTTCCTGGCGTGTCATCAGCAGCATAGAGCAGAAGACTATGGCAGATGGGAATGAGAAGAAGCTGGAGAAGGTTAAAGCCTATAGGGAGAAGATAGAAAAGGAGCTTGAGACAGTCTGCAATGATGTTTTGGCTCTCCTAGATAAATACTTGATCAAGAACTGCAATGACTTCCAGTATGAGAGCAAGGTCTTTTATCTGAAAATGAAAGGGGATTACTACCGCTACTTGGCAGAAGTTGCTGCTGGAGAGAAGAAGAACAGTGTGGTGGAAGCCTCAGAAGCTGCCTATAAAGAGGCTTTTGAAATCAGCAAAGAGCACATGCAGCCCACCCACCCAATTAGGCTTGGGCTGGCACTCAATTTCTCCGTGTTCTACTACGAAATCCAGAATGCTCCTGAGCAGGCCTGCCTTTTAGCCAAACAAGCCTTCGACGATGCCATAGCAGAGCTGGACACACTAAATGAGGATTCCTACAAGGACTCCACTCTCATCATGCAGTTACTTCGAGATAACCTCACTCTGTGGACGAGTGACCAGCAAGACGAAGAAGCAGGAGAGGGCAATAATTAAAAAGCTTTCCTCCGATCCCTCTTTCATCCACTTCACCATCCCCATCATCACCAATGTTTCCTTGCCACAGTCACACTAAATATCTAGTGCTAAGCATATCTGTATTGTACAGCTGTTCAGATCTGCTGTCCACTTTATCAAGAAGCAGTTTCAGACGAGTCTTCATGGGCGTTGATGGATCGATCGGTTTATTGGCCCTATTTATCTTAGTTGCACTTGAACAGTGCAGAAGGATGCATAGTAAATGAGGCATTTTTAGTTTGCCTGTCGATTGGAAAATACGGGAAAGAATAATGGAAAGTGATTGAAGCTGATTAGATTCCAGTTAAAATTTTTTCCATTTGAAATGAGCTGACAGTTCTGTTAAGCAGTACATCTTGTGCATGCAAAGTAAATTAGCCACCCCAAATTTTTTTCAGTCAATGAAAGCAGTTAAGCTGATGTGAAATGACAACCCTGTTCATCAGTTTACAATAAACTGTTTGAAATGTGAGGTTTCGGTAGCAAGTTTTTTTTTTTGCCTCTAACTTATGTGCACAGTTTCTTTTAATGCAGTGCATCTACCTAAGAGTTTTGATACTTGTAACCTTTTGCAGTTGTTTTGAAGAATCATGAATTTATTTTTTGTAAACTCTTCGGCTGTTTAGTTGTCTGTGTATTCTGACAACACTATGTCAATACTAGCCCATGTTAAGATGGATGACTGAGATGCCAGACTTCTAAATTAAATGTTTTGGAATTAAATGAATAAAATAAAATGCTGCTTCGGGGATGTTATCTCTACATAAGCTGTCCTGTCTTTTGTTCAGAGCAGAGACTGAGTTACCTAACACATCACCGATGGGTTAAAACATACCTGATCAAAAGTTTTAGGAGAAGTTGCCTCAGATGCTAAAAAGACCCTAGCAGTATGCTGGAAAGAAGAAGAAAAAAACGCAAACAAAAAACCCCACAAAACTCAAACCCACCCCCAGCCATCTAGAATGTGATACCGCTCACCTGCGTTGAAGTGGAGTTTCCAGAGGTGTCTGTAGTGATGTGCCTGGCAGAGCAGCGTGACGCAGTTCTGCTCGGGAGCTGGGAAGTTGTAAAGAACGTTACTTGTCACGCCGATGTAGGCACTTGCGTTTGCTTCTGTCCGCTGTAGCTTCTGAACTTTTTTTTCTAAGTGCTAACCACCAAATCACCTTTACACATGAAAATCCTGGTAACTTTATTTCATATTTACCTGTTTCAAACAGAAGCAGTATTTGTTCTTAAAGAAGTCTAGTCCCCAAGCTTATGTTTTTGTTTTTTTTTTTTTCTCCTAACAGTTAGTGTATATGTATATTTATTGGTTCCGTACGTACTTCTGTAATGGTGTGTGTTACAGAAGCAGAAGTTAGCTGTTATGTGTCGCTGTATCCAGACCGCTGCTTGGCATCTGAGCTAGCTCAAAGGTCGTGTAAGTTCTCATTTATCCAAATCTATTTTTCTTTGATTCGTGCAATAAATATTACTGGTCTGAATACCCACAACAACTACTCATACTTTTTAAAAGCAGCACACTGGTTATTTTTAAGTATTTGGAGGATTAGAATTTTTAATGGTAGATTTGGGTGTATTTATATATTCTGTCATCTTCTAGGTAATTCTAGCTTTATTACATCAGTAAAGTTAGCGACAATTGAAAGACTTAATTCAACATCTGCAAAAGATGAAAATACAGATCCTTGATGTTATGCTATTGTACAATCTTGAGGTGCTTGACCTCCTAAAGTAGTTTGAATTGTGTACTTAATATGAATTCCTGCTGTCTGCCAGGGCCTGTTCTGGCAGTCACTTTTTCTTACGTGCTCCTGTTTCATCAAACAGTATGCACGTCCCTCTTTTTCAGCTCCCCTTTTTGCCAGTAAGGCTTGCAGGAGTCTTTTGGCCAGTGATATCCATTCGGGCTCTGCCTGTCTCCTAGATTCCTACAGCTTATATTCCTTTCCTTCCGCTCTGATCTGCTTACCTGCCCCTGTGGAACCAAGGTAGAACTTGGCAATAGGACTGCCTTTTCATGTTGAAACACTCTGCCTGGTTAATAATTAACATTATTGGCAATCGCTAGGTTAATTTGCTTCCTGTTTATGCAAGTACCACTATCTTTTTATTAATTCAAAAGCTAAGGAGTCCTTTCTCATTTTAGTTACTGTCTTGCGCAGATCCTTTGTCACAAAACTACTAGCATGCTGTAGTCTGCAGGCGAGCAGCAGGTCTCTGACGTCTCTCTCGGACTAGGCAGCTGAAGATGAGCTATTCACCTGGTGCGTACAATGGAGACCAAAGTGATTCTGGAGAATGGTGCAGTTCCTGGGTGCTTTAGTAATTCCGGGTAGGAAAGTTTAGGAAGTACACCAATCAGGCGGTTGTGCTTATCTGTATTGCCATTAATCTGGGTAAATCTTTGCTGGGTATCGTAAAGTACGAAATTCTATTTTGAAAGAGCTTACTGACTCGACTCCGCTGGAAGGGTGGATTCCCTTCTCCCAGGCAGTATAGATTTAAGTGGATGTATCTGTTACAGCCCTAACTATCAACAGGTAAGAGGACAGTTGCGTTATTAGGAAGCTGTGTGAAAAGTTGCAGTTCCTTCATCGTCTCGTGGTGAACCACTATCATGTCGCACTCTCAGTCTCCAGTTGACTGAAGGCATTCTGACAGTTCGTGAATGTCGAGGCCCTCGGAAGGATCCTGGAGGGGATGGAGAATTAGGAATGCCAACGCGGGGGTATTGCATACTGGACTTGGTATGCTTGCTCTGTCTAAAGGTGATTGATACTTAGAAACTATCTAGGCTGCCAGGTGTCAGGATCTAATAGCAGAAGTAGACATGGTTGGAAAGTAGCAACTGCCTTCTAAGAATCTCATTCCTTGTGCCAGGATCTTCAGAGGAACTATCCCAAAGAATCGGGAATAGCAAGAGCTTCCTAATTGAATGTCCTGACACAAACTCACCAAAATGACATAAAGTTTGCCAGTGAACTGTTAAATGCAGGCAGCTTATTATCGAGTCCTCCCAGCACAGTCGAATGCGGTGAACAGGAAGATTCTCTCGTTTATAGCCTAGCTCCCTCTGAAACATGGCAGAGCTGAAATTCATCACGAGGAGCAGCTGACAGGTTATGTTTTCCTGCAAGTGGTGGCGTGTGTTTGTGCTGGGCCACCTGTGGATTTGAGATTACTGGAGCTACAATCTCCATATACCCGAGTGATGACCAAGTTCTTCCGAGGGTGATGAACTTAAAGGCAGGTGAGTGAATTATTGGGCGTCTTCACGTAACCCTGTGCACAAGGTCGCAATCCCAGGAGTAGTTCTGGCTTCGTTAAAACTGTGGGCTGTACTTCGGTGTACCCTTCTTTTGTGCGATCTGCCTTTTAGTTTTGTAGCAGTGGATGCTTCCCTGAGGACAAGGTGAATTATTTAGCTAAATCTTCAAAGAATCTGTACTTTTTTTCAGGCAATTCTTGCTCGGGGTGCTCTGTGGCATAAAAAGCACTTCTGTCCTTGTTAGGGGTTCGTAAACCACGTGCTGACAGACACAGTTGCTCTGCATAAGTTGATCGCCGCTCATCTAATGAGTCTCAGGACTAAGTCAAATTCTTTCACCTGCTTCTGCCACTAGCAGTATAACAGGATATTGGATTTCCAGTAGGAGAGGAGGTACTTCTCCTGTGTTCTCCAGTTGTCAGGGAATGATCCAACGGCACAGAGAGCATGTTTTTGTGGTTGCTTTTTGCTAGGAGTCAGTAGAGAGTGTTCTGTAGAGCAAGAAAAAGAAATGCTCCATATTATTGCTTCCACGACAGAAGCTTTTTCATTTTCTGGGCCCTGGGATTGCTGTATGCTTTCTTGTGATCCTTATTGTAGTAACGATCTGGAGGAAACCAAAGCGGAGGAATAGCACGTGTTGTTTATTGCAATATTCTTCAGTGGGCTGTAGGATTCAGGTATTTTGGAATTGGTATTTCTCTTAGGTGACCCCCAAGTCATGTCTGCTGTCTCTCAGTCTCTGAAAGAAATAAAATCCTAGGTTACACCCGATTTATTGTTTGAAGACACCAGATGTGTTCACCAAAAGCGCTTAGTTGATGTTCACAGCATTCTTTGAAGCAGGAGTAATTTCAATGGAAAGACTTAAAACTGAGGGACCCCCGCCCCCTCCCGGGGAGCTTCCTTCGCGTTGCCTTGTTTCAGGCAGAAGAGGATGCTTGCTAGTCTCGGCACGGTGAGGGTTACGGTGCTTACGTGCGGGCCCGCCCGAGCAGTACTCTCACCCAGAACCAGTCCTTACCATGCCTTTCACAGGCAAACTGCTGGAAGATGAAGTCACTCCAAGGGTGGTGATATAATATTAGCAAGGTACATGGGTATCCTTGAACTTTCAGCAACCTGAGAGCTGCTAACAGTAAAGCAGCGTTTTATGCGATACTATATGAGCTTGAAAGCTAAGGGATAGTCAGACCTTAAATTAATAGTGTAGTCTTTATAGGAACAGAGATACTCACAGTCTATGTCCTAATCTGCTCAAATATGTTGAAATTTTGTATAAACGATTGCGTTCGTCTGTTAATGTACACACACACACACCCCTTCGCATCCCACACTAGAACAAAATGGGCCAGTGCTCTGGGAAACTAAACCCCTTAGGCTGTATGTAATAAGGGGCTTGTTATACAAGGGAAGCGATGGCACTGAAGGACGCTGACTTTTTAGGCAAGCGGAAAGCTTAAGAAGAGTACCGAGACAGATCTGCGTGGCTAACGCACATCAAGGAACCACAGTGACTCTGGTAAGTAACCATTTTTTCTAGTGACTGCTTTGGCATAACTATAGTTTTGAAAAGAGTTCTTCCATGTTGCCTTTCCTTCGTATATAACTTCTGTGTATGTTTTCCATCCTTAATACTCACACTTGTGACCTAAATCTGTAAGCTGGATGGACTGACTTCTGGAGCCAGATGTACTGCCGAAGGAGCACGAGGGTGCTTCCTGACCTGCTCCCTCGGCTTCTTTCAGCAGCTGCAGTAGGCTGCTGCATAGTAATGTAGAAAAAAAATTATGGTGGTACCCTTCAGGTTGAGGGAAATGAAAAGACTGGTTGTATTTTAAGTCATACATGAGAACGACTTAAGAATAACAATGGGAGTCAGAAGGGTGAAAGCCGATGTCAATACACACTGTCAAATATTCTCTGTCAGCACGGGACCAACCTGAAATCCTTCAACAAGCCAGTTTGAGTTTAAGGACAGAGAGAAAACAGGAGCAATATTCCAGTGCTTTGGATTCTTGTTTTTTAATTCTATCCGCACCATATATTTGAACTAATTTAACATAGCTGCTCAAGAAAAATTAACTAAAAACCAGTGTAACAACATGAAAAAACTTGCTGGATATGTTTTAGGTTCATTGAAGAAGCTCGTTGAAATCAGTGGTGCTTTTTGAAGACTGTGAAGTTACTTATAGACATAAATGATAGAGGATGTTTAGGTCTGGTTCTGAACAAACTCCAAGTACTTGAAGCTCCACATAGATGCAGATAGTTTGGTTTCTGAGTCTTAGTTATTTCCGAGATGAATGCAAGATGTGCTCCGAACACTGAGGTCAGGCCAGGTAGATTTTTAATTAGTGTCAGCAACTGAGCTGTCTGTTAGAAATAAAGTAAGCCAGGCTTCCAACTACTTTCACCTGCGTGCCCCCCAGCGAGCGAGTGCTTTATTGATACAATTCCTTTCCCCAACTAGTCCCAGGTAACTCTTCTTCCATGTAGTTTTTAACAGTCGTTGTCATGTCTGTTAGAAATAATCTAATCTTAGAAATAATCTAAGAAGATAATCTATAGGTACGATTATTCAGACACCTCATTTGATTTTTATGCTTGTGTCTGTGTAGTATGAAGATGATAGATAAGTGTAAAATATTTCTGGAAATATTGCAGGAGGCAAGAGACCTTAGACGTTCAAGAAGTTTGCCTTCTGCGTGTGAAAGAGCAAGATTAAGCACTGGAATATTGTAAAATACCTTCAGAAAAGAGCTATTTTGGATAAGAATGTTTCGGAAGCAGGTAAGACAAAAAAGCTTAAGGAGAGTGTGATAAATTCAAAAAAAGGTTTCCATGAAAGCGTACACCACAATGGAAAACTTTTGAAAGTCCTTTTGTAATATAATTCTGTATTTTGTTCTATTGAGTAATAAAATGTCAGACATGAATACCAAGGAATGTATCCTGTTTCAAGACTATGAACTGATTTAGAATATGCAAGCTTCTGGATTATTATTATTACTGTAATAGTCATCGTCCACTAGTGAAGAACATATGAAAAAATTTCACTGTTATTGTTCTTAATGAAGAAAACCAGAAAAACACAACACCATTTGAGAAAAAATACTTGAGTCACGATTACATAGCAACAGGAGCAACAAAACCGTAGAATGAGCCGTTTTCTTTTTCTCGTCTTTGGTCATCTTTTGATAATTTTACTTTCTACAGTTAGAGACTTGAGTCAGCACACTTAGTAGACTCTGGCCCTAAATGTGTAATGTTATTTACAGGAGAAGTGATCTTTTTTGGACTATATAGCCATTCCTTTAGTCTCCTAAAAAAAAAACAACAATTAAAAGATTTTTATTTTTGCTTTCAGCAAAAACTGCTCCAGAGCTGAAATTAACAGCCTTTTGTTTATTGTTTTAGATTGAGTTTTTAGAATCTACAGCTAAATTTCAGGATATTATATTCCATACCACATGCTAATTTAATGTCCCATTGAAATTTATATTTGCAAATACTTGAATGCAAGTATATTTTAAAATACATATGTTATGCAAATTCTGCCCAGTACCTACTCTGGCAGATTGGCAGGTGGAAAGTGGGCGATTTCCTGACTGAGGGGATTGAGGTGGAATTTTGTTAGAAGTTGATCTTTTGCTATGCTTATGAAGAAAGATTCTGTTGTTCGTTTTTTAAAATATTTTAAAATAAATATAAAATTGTTTCTTAATTGCAGAGCTAACGTTCAATGGTTATTAAGTCTTATTTTATAATAGAGCGCTCTCATTTTGTGTCCCTGAGCCTACATTTGGCATTGCCATTCTTGCTTCAAATCCTATAGGGCAATTGGAGCGCAATGCGATCCGTGTAATTTTTCAGTGTCTGCTCATTCAAGCGTTGGTCACGTGTTCAGAATTAGAGTACGGTCAGCATCACATTTTTTCATATTCTGATGATGCGGAAGAATGCAGAATAGATTTCTATGTGTTCTGAAAAGAATAGTCTGATTTTTTAAAATGGTGATACTCGTGTGGTAGAAGGCCAATTTAAAAACTGTAGCATGTTAAATTGTTCTGCAGAATGTTGTTAACCCTTGTGCCAATTCTCTGCTTCCTGTTCTCCAAAGACATTACGTTTTTACTTGTGATCCAAATGATCTTATTTCGTGATTATTTTCCGTAATTTATCTTGAAAGATACACATTTAATGTTGAAAAATGGAATTGGTATCTTAAAGAGAGGGAACTGCAAACAACCTAATCTCCATGTATCAACTGAATTTTGTATTCAAAACAGATAACATTTTTAAACTATTTTATTGAAAAACGAGCATTGCCACTGGAAGTCAAAGACTGGGAGGCAAGGCGTCACAAATTAAAGTAGTTCTTATAAAGACCTCTTATTCTAACTGTGGTTTACGTTCGCATAAAGTAATTTTCCTTAATATTGATTTGATTTAGCTCTTCAGCTACAACTAGTGTTAAAAGTGTTTTGGAAATAAATTTGAAAACTTAAAGGATCGACAATGAAGGTTTACAAATGCAACACTCTAATAATCTGTTACATGCAACTGTTAAATAATAGTAAGTAAAAGTAGTAAATAAAGTATATGTATGTATCTTATAGTTGCTTGAGACCTTGAATGGTCCTTAAATTGATGGGCCTTGATGGAATTTGATGGAATTAGTGAAGAGTCACTCCTGCAAATGAAGTCAGAGTCAATTTATGCAGAAGCGCCGTGCAATATAAGCTGTGTTGTCTTCTCTTGCCATTGCACCTTCGTTTGGAGTAAAACTGGAATTGATTTCAGTTCTTGAGTTATAAACTCAGAGCACTTAGATGTATTTGTTGTTCCACTCTAGTACAATAAAGGCCACGAAGAAGGCAGTTTGTGGAATATTTGCTCTCTGTGGCCATTGGAAGGGATTGCCAGTCATTAGTGTCACCCGATTGCTGCAGCAGGTTGCTGTGTGCTGGGGCAGAAGGCAGCATAGTTGCACTTTTCTGATATTTCGAAATGAAGTTCTGTTGATCTGCATATATTTTGTCACTGTGGAGATCATTAAGAAATTTTTTGAAGGAAGCTGTCCTATCAGATTCCATTTCTCAGTACATAGACCTTTTTTTTTTTCTGTTGATTGTTGATACATTAAAAACGTCAAATAGAGACTACTGAGCCCCTAAAACCCCAAAGCTTACGCAATGCTGCTGTTAGTGTTTAGTACTTGTTGTGAGTTTACATTGGAAACCACTGGTCTGTTTGAACCAAATTTTATAGACAAATAAAGGACTCAGAGGGATTCAATTCCACCAAATTTCACGGGCAAAGTGGCCGAGTAGAACAAAGAGGTCCTGTTAGTGCTCAGCTGGGGGGAAAGCTGCAGTGTGCGCTTTCTGCTACTGAGCAACATGAAATCCGCGCAGGAGCTTCATTCCCAACATACAGATTCTTGGTACTCCAGGTTTAAGTTAAATACCATTTGAAAAACCAGTACCATTCGGTAAGTAGTACATTCTGCATTTTGCTTACACCTATACATACTTCTTAACCTCTTTTTCATCTGTTTGAACTGTGTACCTTTCAGTGCAAAGACTGCCTTATCTCCTACTTATATATAGTGTGCTGGTCTCTTTGGATACCTAATGAGTTTGGTGTTATTTGTGTGCTATTGCCATGAAAAAGTGGGGATGGTTTAGGTGGAAGTACCATCTAGTCATAAATATACTCAAAAAATGATGTATATAAACTCAGTGTTTCCTCTTGATTACACAGCCACCTTATCAGTTGTTTTTCCTGCACTTCCTTCTGCTGTTCTATTAACTGAAGTTAAGCTCATACATTCCTAATACATAAAAATAAAATTTGACTCTTTAGACACATGTGAACAAGGGTAAAAATCACAACGCAAACATGCCCCTGCTATCTATTCTGAACTCTCACTAAACAGCTCCGGTTTGTTTGGGGTTTTTAGAATTGATTCAGTGAATTCTGTCAGTTTTAATGACTCGCTCTGTCTTTGTTTGAAATTGGCAACAGGTAGTTCATCTGCCGTGGGACTTGTGTGCAATATCTGCAAGTTTTAAGTCCTATGCATAAGGCCTGATACACAAGGAGCTAATAATAATAAAGTCTGATCAGCTAATTGTACTCGCTGCATACTTACAAAGTGAAAATAAAATACTCTTTGGCTACTAAGAAAAACTACGAAGAAGATTTTGTACGCAGGGATATTTATTGAATGTTTCGTACGAATAGATTTTGTACAGATCGATTCCAAGGTAGCACAGTATAAATTAATTCCATCAGGCAATTATGCAGAATAAATTGTCAGCTTTAAATTTTCACGAATATTTAAGATGTATTTTTAGAGTAGTTTAATTAGATGCTTAAATATTTCCTAGAAATATGAAAGCTACATACTGAAAGCAATACAATTAACAGGCAGCACAGTTGTTACAGCACATTTTTCAAGTTGGGGGAAACAATCTGGTACAGTATGTCTCTCTGCCGTAAGTGCAATCAAGCGAGAAAACATCTCATACCAGTGCTTCGCTGGGAGTAAGGTACGGTTAGGGTGGGCACACTTTTAAACTATAAATATACTGTAAAGCACTCTGCCCCAAAGAGTTCATAGCCTGGGGAGATGAAGATGGACTGTTTCTATCTAAATATTAAAAAAGATATAGTGTATATGTGGTTTTTAATGACGCATTCTGGTCCTTTTCCCCAGTTACTCCCCACTGGGGTTATATGCTATCAGATTTTTTTCTTATATCACTTTGCTCAGCTTTGAGCATTGAGAAGAATGTATGGGGCAGTAGCTATATGAATCAGTTGAGGAAAAGAGAGATGTGGAACGAAAGGAACTAAAGATTGTTTGAGAGAAACAAGTTTTAGGGGAAAAAACTGCAGGGAAAAAATTTATTTTTCACTGTTCTTGCAGGGTAAAGATGCTTGGGGATTGAGAATACGTGAATAATGAAGCAATACCTTCCTCTTTAAAAATGTAAGATAAGTGTGGATTCCGACCTCTTTACAAATTTAGGAGAAGTGTGGATATCAGTACTTTTTGGCTACTGTCAGCAAGGTGCCTTTTTATCACTAGAATTTGGTTTTCCGCAGTTGCAAACTGCGGGCAGTGAAGGCTGAGCAGAGCTTTGTGAGCGAGCCGTTTAACTTTCTGTGTATTACAGTTACAAGTACTTTTTCCATTTTGTTGTTAATCACAAGGTTAAATATGTTTGTTATAACTCTTTCCTCTATGCCAGTTGTGGTCTAATCTTACATAACTGTGAATACAGTTATATTTTTATTCTATATTCTATATAGTTCAAGTATACATATTTCTTTTTTCTGAACCTTCAGTGTTGCATGCTGTCTTACGTTTTAGTCTCAGTGGCTTTAAGTAATGCTTACAAATCCATGTGGGCTGTCCCAACTCACACCTTATAGCCAGGTGAATTATTTTCATTTGGTTAGGTATCTGTCTGTAAGCCCCAGCGTGCATTAGGGCAAAGCGCTGAGTATTCCAGCAGCGAATACATTTTTGTGGAGGTAATCATTAAGAAATCACTTGCGTACAATTATGTACTTAAATTAGTATGAGCTATTTTCACATAATTCAATAATGTGATCGATTCCACTTTAGGATTTAATCTATTAGTAGTTGAGCTCTTCCATCTCTGAAGAATTATCTGGTTTAGCAACATGTCGAAGGGCAGAAACAGATCCAAACACACTGTCCACATGACTTCCAGTGACATTGTGCTGGAAACCCAGTTAGATTTGCGGTAATTATATATAAAATCTATGGCATTTGGAGAACTGCACCCTTGTTTGAACATCCGAGGAATGACCTTTATTCAGAGTTTTCTCAAGCAGAGGCTGCTGAAGGAGGAGGGATGGCAGTAACGCGGTGATTTCTTTCCCGAGCGCGTAACGCGCCCGTTGGAAGGAAGCAGGGATTGTAGGGGGTTGGCAAGAAAAGCATTTTGCTAACAGGCTTTCTGACCGTCGCTGCGTCCTCAGCGTCACGAAAGAACATCTGACTCTTGCAGAGGGCAAGGATGAGTTAGATGTGCGTAGGAACGTAGTAATTGAGTAACTGGTTTCCCTCCTGGGTAAAATGGAGAACGTTCTCTCTGCAATCAGAAACCTGGGTTTGTCCCATGTTTACGTTGTTTTAAATCACAGAAAAACCCCAAAGCCGAGGTGGTTCTTTTTTATTGAAGTACGATCCTCGGTACTTCAGTGAGATACCTGCCCAGGACGGTCTGAGAATTAGGGGTCTTAGGGCTTTGAAACATCACCGAGGAAACATGAATTTTTGGTGGGTGTTGCAGAGGTGCGCGCACCGTGCCGGGACACGCTGGGGACGGTCTGCAGAGGCTTCCTCTCTCCATGGCAACCGGAGCCCTGCTGGAGCCATCGTCTCGGGCCCTGTCTCTGCATCCCGCGCCCAGGGCCGGGAGCAGGCGGCCTCCGCCGGCGTTTGGCAGCAAGGGGCTCTGCTCTCTCCAGGCGTTTGCTGGCTGGCCACTGCCTTGGGTCGTGCGTTCTGTTGGGATTCCAGCATGTCCTCAAAGGGCAGGAACGTCTCTTCTGGTTCGCTTGTGCCACCTCAAGCTTTTTAAGGACTGCTCTTCTGAAACGAGTCCTGCTACACCTCTCTGGGCTGTAAAATGGTAGGGAAGGATTGGGAAGCTGAGACATTTGCTGTCATCGGTATCATCAGACTCCAACACTGTGAACAGATGAGGATGCTTTGGTACTTCATCCTCCCGGTTTTCACAGCTGAGACCTCCTTGCTTCGAGATTGGCCTTGCACTTCTCTTTTTCTGTGTTAATAATGTTCGGTTTTGTACACTGCAAAGTTTGCAACATTGCAATGAACATCATTAACTACAGATGTTTAAACTCGTTTAATAATAAAAAATAAATGGTACTCTAACTTTGGAAATACCTCATGGTGCAAGTTGGTATGAGCCACTGGGATGGAAGGCGCTCTATAAAAGCTCACGTCTAAAATTCCTAGTAATTCATGATAAGGCTGCTTTGGAAAATAGCATGGGGAAAACATTTCACTTTATCAGCAAATTATGAGATTTCTTGATAGAATTTTAATATTGCTACCTGTTACAGTATGAGCTGTATTTTGACTTAATATTTGATATTGCTAAGAAAAAAAGGTGCAAGTACCATAAGCTGCTCATCTAAATTTCATCTTGAAGGTTCTGTTTGTTCTCCTTTGACAGCTGAACATCATTTCACTGAAGAGGAAAGTTAAAATCCCAATGGTGGGAATAGTTTTTTCCATTAAATACTTTCTTATCCTTCCAATCATCTGTTAGGTGGCTTGCTTGTCCTGTCTGGACCTTCATTCATTTCAGTGTTCAATCGTTTAAAAAAGTAACTGAAGATTCCACAAAACTAAATTGAGAAATCATTGAAATCATTATTTTAATCTTCTCTTAATTTGTAAAAGCTTCTCTTCCCCCTCCCATCCCCCAAACTAAATATTGTATTATTATGCTAAATCTGACAAGGTAAAGGAGTTAAGAAGTGAGCTATAAAAATAAGAGAAACCAAGCAGTCAGGTTCTTCTCATCCAAAGGGAGATGCAAAAGAAAAAAAAAAGAAATAAGATGGATTATGAAATTAATTTAATTTTTAATGAGCTACATTTCATACAGATAGTTAAATCACAGAGGCTGAATTGCAGGGAAATTTCTTTACTGTTGAATTTTGAAATGGTACCTTAGGGCCTGACTCTTTTCCAGGGCTAACTGTATCCTCGGTGTCCAGTTCTCCCGCTCTGACGGTGAATGCAGTCAGCCCATACTAAGAGAACTTTTATTCTAGAATAATGTAGCAGAGTCGACCTTGTGATTGGAAAGAACAATTATTCTAAAGCAGCCATTTTGATGAAATTATCTTTATAGATAAACTCTAAGGTACGGTAAGGAAAGTTAGAATTTCCTCTTCAATACTCTGTCATTAAATGAATTGCCCTGTAAGCTCTCGTTGCACTGTGTTGTCCTCAGAAGACGTGTAGGAATTTTGGAATGTACAGTAAACTGTCCAGTGACATTTTACTGGGAATGAAAAATTCAACAGTTCGGGGACCTGACACACAATTAGTGCCACGATATGTCACTTTTGACTAGTCTAAGAGTGGCCAGAATTAATTATTATTTTTAGCTTAGTAAAGCCCAGCTTTAGCTGAGCTCAGTAGCCCAGTGATAGCTGTGTTTAAAACAATCGCTTAAGATTTTTACTAAATACGTTCTGTGTGTACGTGTGTTGTTAATTCTGCCACAAAAGTTATGCTGACCCCTGGGGTTAGGAACTGATGAAGAACCACTAATGCGCCCGGTCTCTGGGTAAGGTACTATGAATTATTCATCCTGTTACGCCAGTGCAATCACAGTCATGTCTGTGCTAATGAGCAGGTGGATGGGCTGACACAAAGTCAAGAATACCCAGGAGATATTTTGTTCAACAGTTATTCTAATTCCTGCTGATACATATCTTTTCTCCTCTTATAATTTATTTCTTATTTAATAGAAACAAGTCTTACTTTGGGGTCCGTCCTTTCTGTTATTTCAACGTTTATTTTTTAAAAAATCAATTACGTTTTTAGGATTAAACTGGGCTGAGAGCCGAAGCATTTGACAGCTTTTGGGAAAGCTGTCTGCAAGGTTTTACTGTTATGTCTCGCTATATTGCTTTGTCCATATTGGTGAGCTGCGTTTTACCCTTTCTTCTATCACCTGTGAGCTTTATTGTCTTTTATTAATTGGAGCAGAATTTGTCTTATTTGTAATGAATGCAGGACACCTGTATGTGCAGTTGTAAAGCATAGCACTTACTGTGGTAGTGAAGTAATTAGATATTTGTACATATTATTCCTCATGACTTAAGGGAACACAGTTTAAAACACCTAATAGATTTCTTTTTTTCCCCTTTTTTTACTTGGCCATTAGCCATTACTCTGTTTTTCCCCTTTCTCTCTTTTAAGTCAAGTCTCAGCATTTCATTTTGTGTGACTTAACGTTGGCATGCGTCGTTGTTCATTAAAGGGATTTATCAGAAATCAAACTGAAAGGCGTTACCAGTTCACCTTGTATTTTGCCACTGTTTCTTAAAAATTCCTATCTTGTTTCAAAAAGACCACACTCTGCAACATAGCTTCATTAATGCAGATGTTTCAGTCTCACAGCTCAGCCTGGAAAGAACCCACAAACCAGAACAGTCCTCCCCACCACCCATTTCCCACTTGTTTTCTTCTCCAGCGGTCTTTTTCCTTCGTTTTGTGCTGACCCTGCCAAGGTTGCCTTCCTCCCCCTCTCCCCCGGAGGAAATTCATTTTGGTAACTGCAGGAGGAGGTAACTGGTGGCTCGGACCTCTCGGTCCCGCCTCAGCCTGGGTTTTGCGGGAGATGTGCGCCGGGAGCTGTTCTGTTGAATATCATTTGTTCCAGGGAGGAAGAGTATGAGGACCGAGGAATAACTGGGGAACTGACGCTGGCCTTGCTTGACGTCTCTCTCTCCGCTGTCTGCGTTTCTGCTCATCAGCAGCCGGAGAGATTTTTTTCTCCCTTTCCTCCCTTCCTCCCCTTTTCCTGTTCCTCTCAGCCACCGCATCCTTCCTCCCGCTGCTTACCACCGCGGTCCTTCTCTCTCAGCTCCCACTGCTGCCTATGATTAAGCACCTGGAACATTTCCAGCCTGATGACTGCAGAGTTTTGCAATGAAACTCCTTTGAGATTTACTGCAGTACGGCTGCCGCTGGAAATGCACTGCTCCGAAGGAGTCAGACTTTACGTACCCTAAATGCCTGTCTTTGTACAGATTTTGAAAGTGCTTGGCATATTAAAAGCGTTGTTGCTGCCTGAGTAGCAGCAGCAATCTGCATGAGGTCTCGTAGCAGAAAAATGTTTCATTTTTACAAACTACAAAATCCTTCGTCTAGCAAACTGCTGTCTCCCTTTCTGCCGAAATGTCCCGGCAGCTGACCTGACGGACACTGCTACCACTGACTTTTGGGATTCTGCTTTTTGTGCGTTAGCCTGAAGCGAAAGTTGCGTCTACTGCTAGGCTCAAATTAGACAGGTTTCTAAGCTTTGTATTACTTGAAATTTGGGTCTGAATAGACCAACTGAGGTTCATCTTAGCTCCAACTGCAAAAAATGAGTCACTTTTGGTAGAAGATGTCACAGCTACAACATTGCATTGCTTAATTGCTATGTTACAATCACCACTGCTACATCTGATTCTACATTAACTCCTCCTGAAATGAATGGCGGAGGGCAACTATCGTCCTAATTAGACTAAATTAAGGTTTTGTTTAAGAGAGAATATGTGAAGATGCTTTGCTGGATAGAAAAATACTGTGTGATAGACTCGGAGGCTTCCTCAAGAACATCGTCCTAAGCTTTTAGACGGCCCGTGTCCTCAAAAGGCACTGCATTTTGTTACTTGACCTTCCGCTCAAGGCTGTGTATGCTGATAAAACACTCTATCGGTAGTGCCAGCCTTTCACGGCCAAGAAGGTTTTTCCCAGGGGTTTTATAGCCCTTTATTATAAAGCTGGTGGTAACATTGTCCGCTGGCTGAGACTACCCGGGGTGAAAAGACAATTGAATTCAGAAAGGATATTTATCTTCAGCAAATTCAAACATTTGAAAGTATAATAGAATGGGAAGAAGATCTAGAAAGTTAGAAAGAAGGAAGAGACGCTCTTTCCTTCCATCTTGGTGAGGGTCTGAAGGAGCTTTCAATCAACAGAAAACACATTTTTGTTTGTCAGTTGGCCAGGTTCTTGTTACCTTGTCTTCAAGTACACAGAACAGAGCGAAGCGGGCAAAGGGGTCTCCTGCTCCAGCCCTGTGCAGGCATGGCAGTGACGTCTGGTTGTTGGCGCTGCCGCGAGGGAGCCCCCGAGTAACGGAGCAGCCCGGGAATGGAAACATATTAGAGCCCGTACCTTGTATTAGGAGAAGTGCCTAGTACTTTCTGTATATGTGATTTCACTTGGTGTCTCTGGAGATTTCTGACAGTTTCTTAGGGATCGTCAAAAGCCTCTCCACGCAATCAGCATCTAAGCCATGCCCGAGCTCTGTGTGACCATGCATGCTGTGGGTCAGCAGCTCTGACCCAAATAATGTATCATTAAAGTAGAGAGTGGAATTAAGAGATTTTTTTTTTTTTTAACAAATAGTAGTTTAAATTTCTCAAAATTTCTCTTTTATCCCAGTTTCCTATCTGTCCTCATACTCTGTCCATCTGTTCCTTGTCCTTGCGTCTGCCCTCCTCATAAGGCTCCTATTTTTACCTCCGTTATCTTTTATCCTGTTCTTCCCCCGAGTCCTCTTTTGTCCTCCCTGACCTATCTTCCCACTTAAAATACTTTCTTCCTGGCCTCATGGAGCATCACCATGGTGACCACATGACGTCACTGCACTGGGAAAGGTTGCCTAGGAAACCGTATGATGTCATTGCACTGGAGACAGTTGCCATGGTTACTGAGTTGGCTGAGGTAACTGGGAAAAAAGGGCTTGTCGCCTGACCAGTGCCAGGAAACGTTCCCATTAATAGGAATAAAGAAGAGACCTTTATTTATCTCTTTGTATTCCAGGGAGGGCTGCCTGCGATTCAAAGACCTCATTTCTTTTTTCTGGTGGGGTGTGCTCCGTTGGGGCTGCTCCCCGTTGGTCTGCGGGACCTCGCTCGCCTGTTTCTACCGTTGAATGTTATCGTGACCATCAGGCCACAATCAAGTGGGGAAAAGCCACGTTGTCCTGTGGTTCTGCGTCAGATGGGTTCCCACCTTCTGCTGCTGTCTGATTTATCCTGTTTGGTTCCTTTGTTTCTGGGATGAATAGCCCAGCCCAGTTATTATCCCGGCAGATGCCAGAGATACGGTAACAGTGAATGCCACATGCCTGAGCTTGCTTCATCTGCACCAGGCTCTGTGTCTGTCTATAATTTGTTTTCCACTTCTTCCCTGCCTTTCCTAATTTCTATTTCATCCCTGCTGAAATGTACCTCTCTTGTTTTAATAATTCCAGGAGTTCCAAGAAATGTCCGACGTGAAAGGTGAAGCAGAGGTTAAATAAAAAGTAGGAAGCAGCTATCAAAGACCAAGAGAGGTACGCAAGAACAAGTTTGTTAGCTTTTGTCGAGCGCACAGAACAACACGTAAGCGTGTGCGTGAGGTTGATCATGATTCACGTAAGGATGTGGGAATGTAAATAGTGGTTAGAAGTGTGTGTCTGATCAGTCCGTGTCTGCGGTGTGCGGATTGGTAGCTCTGGCAGAGAATTGTGTGTCGGTACAAACATACGTATAATGGCTCTATGGATAAATAAGCTTTTATGAAAATGGCTTTTCTAGACCTTCTGCAGTTTGAGTGAATTACATGTCTAACGTTATATTAGCCCAACTATGCATGTGTAAGCATCACTATCCCCACATATCAAATACAGAGTCCTTACTCTCAGTACCCATGCAGATGCTCTAGAGTTCACTAGAAACTGTAGTTACAAACTTGCCGCTAATTAACCATGAAACGAGCTCTTCTCTGCCCCCCCCCCCCCCCCGTGTGTGGTGATCCTCAAGCTGAAAATCATAATTTGGGTTAAAAACCTTACAATTACTGTGGAGCTGAAAACAAGAATGCTGTCAAAGATATGGAGAGTGCTGGTGGCAGGCCAGATAACTGGGGAGTTATGGGGTGCCTGAACTATTGACTGAAATCCAGGGCTCCTGAAATGTTGGGTGGAGGCTGGAATGGGGGCAGCATCTCAGTCTTGGCAGAACGAGGTAAGAGTTGGGAAGAGAGAATGTAACTGCGTTGGGGGGGAACAGAACTTCCAGACTTAGTTACGGGGGGAAACAAAGGGGTAGGGGTTGGGTTTTTTGGTGTTTGGGGTGAAGTAGTAAGAACCTTTTATTAGAGTTTAGTTTTGGTTTTCCTTCCATATACTTTAAAAATACTATTTGTATAACTGTTTATTTGTTCAGTGTACTGCACAAAGTAATCCCAGCCTCTGTGCCAAAGTAGCTGTAAAAGAAAATTGTGTTTCACATCTGTGACTAGGTAGGGCTGCAGCAAACAACAGTTGTAAGAGATCAGATGGCAACGAGACCGAACAGCTACCGGAGGGGGAAAGCAGCAGCCAGTCAGAGTTGAGGGGTTCCTAACAGACAGGTGAGAGACGTGGATAATCGCTGGCCTGCGTTTCAGACCTATGTGTAAATTCTTGAATTCTAACTTGATAACAGTGTTTAGTTAATCAACGTGCAATGGTGGTGTTTGCAAATCAGGCCGCTTTGTTCGCTCTGAGCTAAGGTACTTTCATCGCTGTGAAGCGTGCGTCAGTAATCTTGCAGCTTCCCTGGGCTCTAATGGACTGGAACAATCTTAGAGTTACCGGTACGGATTAACGACCACTTGTGTTACTTCTCCTGTTAACTGAGCTTCAGAATGACCCCTGAACTTGGGTTTGTTTTGTTTCAGCACTGGCAACTTGGGCTTATTGTATTTAAGTACATTATAAACATTTACATTTGGATCACATTTATTGGTAAAACATGAGAAAGCAAGCAGGAAGCTGGACTGTGCTTGTTTAATTGTCAGGGAGGTGTGGAAAAAGGTTGGTAGAGCTTATGTTTTCTTGGTAAATTTTACCTGGCACCAGCAGTTAGGTTCACGATCATGTTCCAGCTACCTGCCTCTGATCTTTCACCAACGTCAGGTTTTTGTAAATACTTAAAAAATAATTGTATGCTGTGACACAGCAATACTGGAGATCTCATACCGATAAAGAGTTCTAGATTTGTTTTCCACCAGTGTCAGCCACTTGGGGTGTCTAGAAGGTAACGTTCTGTGTGTAGCAGGGGAGGCAGCATGCAGGCTGCAGGACTGGCAGTCCTATCAGCTATGTCAGCTTTTGCTGACTAATGCTCCCATCTACTGGACAACTTCATTCTCACAGTATTCACTCTCTACTGTACTCTGAAATCCAAAGTCTTGTTAATTAAAACCCCAAAGATTTATTAATTATGAAGTATTAGACTAAAAATAGTTCCTCTGTGATATTAAGTAGCTAACACAAAATGCTTTCATGTGCTCCGTAGCTTTACATTTGAAAGATGTGTAATTGTCTGCCTATCTTGAATCAACACTTTATGTTTTATTCTAAAGTATACTAAGACAGCAGTCTCTGTATAAATTACAGAATCTACAAACATCTTCCTAGTGACTTGTGGCACAAAATAGTGTTTCCAGTAGGAGACTTCAGAGGCTGTGGGACTCCCCTTTACGCTTCCTGACAAAACAGGACGGGGACAGATATCCGCTGAGACATGCGGTGTGTTAGTGCTGGGACTAGAAAGGTGCGCGCAGCGCGACTCAGTGCCAGGGTACGCCGGGGTCTTTGCCTGTGCTCCCTGAGCGGCACTGGTGGAGGCGGTGAACGCTACTGTGATCGGTACTGGTTTGCATTTGGTGGAGCGAACGACTCTTCTGCTGGTGGCTGAGAAGAAACTGAACAGAGAGTGGCTTCTGTTTTTCCTGTTAGCTAATCTTTGAGCACCTTCAAGTGCCTGGGTAGAGAATTTTGGAATAAACTTCTTTCTAGAGACACGTACCTGCAGCCCAGCTACTCGTACTTCCCAGCATGCCTTTCTTAATGAGTGATTCTTCTCATTCTTTCCTGCAAATCCGTCCATTTGTTGAAAGAACAGCATAGAATGGTTCCTCTATCCTTTTGTTATTTATTAGTCTGCTTAGATTTTGTAGGAAAAGTGTACAAATAAAAACCCCCACCCCAAACCATAATATTTATGGTTTTGTTCTGCGTTACTGTTATTTATGACAGTGTTGTTAAAAGTGATAATATCAGAACACCTTTGGACTTGATACAGTGGCATTACAAATAAATATAACGTGCTCATATTAGATATAAGTTGTAAATTTATATATAAAGTAAATGATAAAGTATATATAAAATTTATAAGCTTATATGTAAGACTAGATGTACTAAAGACATAATTTTAGAGGAATTTATATGAACTGTATAAATTTTTGTATATAGTATAATCCAATTTGAAGATAACATACTTTGCTATATTTATGTAATTTATTTACATATATTTATTAAATATATTTATTTATATTTGTATAAATAAACAATACTTAGTACAGTGCCTTTATGCACAGGACATAATGTCAGAGCACCTTGCCCCTGCCCACCTGCAGTCTGTGCAATTCTGTGCCCTTTGGGATCGTGAGATAAGTGTCTTCAGTTGTTCACGTGCAAGCTTGATGATATGCTCTCCATGTTGGCCTTCAGTCACTAACTCTGCAGAATACATCAGCTTCTGAATTTTATGTTCCCATGAAGCTTCTTGAAATGCCTGTGCTCGATAAGGTGCTATGCTCTGTGGGTGTTTCACTTAATTGTACGGTAACCACCCCAAGTGCTCTTTGGTTTAAGGCAGGGAGCTGGAACGATGTTCAAAAACCAAAGCACAGGAGTGGATTTTAGGGGTTTAACATTTTTAAAATGACAAGGATGGTAGGAAGTATAGACTTTAGATTTGCATTGGTTGTTCTCCTACTGTTAAGGAAAAACAGTTCAAGATATCTTCCATTGATGATACTATATGTTTTATAAGTAAATTGATCCTGTGTGGGCGTGTTTCTGTCCTTTTTTGAAAATAAACAGCTCAGTACTTCTAGGCGGCGTGTGTTCTGCCCTGAGTGTTGAGAACGTGGGGAAATGGATCTGTGAATGGTAGCAACACTACCGCCTATGTCCAAAATTCATAATTTGTGTGGACAAATAACTACCGTTTACCTTAGCAGCCATCAGAAGCTACCTTTGAGTAGGATTAACTGAGCTGGATGTGCAGTTTAAGAAATTATGTGGAGCCCAGAGGCAAAAACGTAGGCATTTATCGTTTTCCTTGTGTTGTTACTTCATTTGCAGGAGCAGCGATATCTGAAGCTGCCATTGGTAGTCACTTAATAAAACAGATTTTCTTGGACTTTAAAAAAAAAAAAAAAGGGCTGTCTGTCCC
Source organism: Nipponia nippon (assembly GCF_047370975.1). Taxonomy (NCBI): domain Eukaryota; kingdom Metazoa; phylum Chordata; class Aves; order Pelecaniformes; family Threskiornithidae; genus Nipponia; species Nipponia nippon. The sequence goes on along the minus strand of NW_028262348.1, from coordinate 1,376,023 downwards.
TCATGTTATATATGCAATCAAGGTGGAAGAAGTGCTTTTCTCTGAATGGCCATGCAGGAGCACATTCCGCTGCTGATGTGCCTGCTTTCATCTTCAGAGCGTTTGGGCTGTTGGTATCTTTATGGCTTACATACCATCTAGAGCCTTAGCCAGCCGTAACTCGCGTGCACGTCTGTCCGCTACGGACTTTACTTTCTTTTTACTGCCTTTGAACTGAGATAGAGCTACTTACTGTCACTGTTAATGGACACCTGTGCTCTTGCTGCTTCAGATAGTTTTCTCAGAAAGTTATTAATAATTTAGTCAATTGACCACCTAATTTTCATTAGGAATCTGCTTAGAGTGGCCCCAATTGCCTCTTACGTGCTGTCACTGTAACTTTGGACAGTAGCATATCCCAGGGAAATGATGTTTTCCTATGTCCTTCACTTTCTAGGACTGTAAACAGGGATGTTGTGGTGTTGTGTTGCCAGACTGAGTAAAATCGTAACTTGGCATCACATTTTACAACCAGTTTCCTGGCAGATGAAGAACATGAATACAAAACTGTTGCACCACAATTGTCTCTGACCAGATTCACAAAAAATGATGACAAATTTTTCATTGGATAAAGTAACAGACAGAAGATGTTTCAGGGTAGTTTTGCCCTGAAAAATATATTTATACAATATTAAGCACAGTACGATGCTCCTTAAATTTGGAGATAATATCGGTTATTTTAAAGGAAGAAGATTGTCCCTGGGTGTACAGGAGGAAGGGAGGGTATGTATTGATTTGAGCAGTTGAGTCATATGGAAATCAAGTTACTCCTCGGTTCCTGGAGCATGAGCATTGCAGCTGGTTATTCATGACTGCCTCGTCCTTTCTACCTTTGTGTCACTGGTGGAGCAGAGAGCACTTCTGTTCTGAAGGAGAAGGTTGCTCTGCATTGGCTGCTCTGTTAAACTGGGAATAATGATTTCTCTCCAGTGGCTGAATGACGCGACGGCAGCATTCACTGGTGAAACAGTGACTGACGTACCAGTTTGCAAGCGTTACAGAAGTTGCCTTCTCTACACTTTAGTGGTGCTCTGTCGTACGGTGTCGAAGTGGGTTTTGAGTATCAGTCTATTACATCTCGCGAAGCAGCAAGCAGAGACAATTTCATTTTAAGATTCTTGATGTTCAGTTATGCTCAGCTTGGAGCAATAGCAGCTGGGGAGTCCCGAGTACCGCCATCTAGCCTGATGGGATGTGGCCGAACGAAGGAGAGAAATTAAACCGGGTTCCCTGTTCACACAAGCTTACCTGATGTAACAGGTTTGCTGTCTTCTTTTCTTCCCTATGCCACCTGGAGCGGTTCAGTGCACACCTTATTTCCTCATTTCAGTTCTGGTCAATACGATTTGTAGAGATGTCTCTCAGACTAATTGTTCCATTGTATATTTTGGTGCTACTTCCATCTTCTTTTTTCCTCCCTATCTATTAGATCTTGTTTCCATGTGTTTAATAATCCTTCCATTGTGTTTCTTGGTTCAGATGGAACAACGGGCCGCTCTTTGTCTGTGTTTGGAATTGTTTCTTTCTGAAGTTTCCGATTGCTTCAGATAAACAAGCGGAACAGAGGAGCGCCAATGGTAACAATGGGAAGAGGCGAGTTTCCCTTTCTGGAACATAAATCAAAACGCAAGAGATGATATAAGGTGTGGAGGGGAAAGAAAGGATCTATCCAGAGAATCTCTCTTACTCCCTGCAGTTTTATAGCACCAAAAGTAGCTTTCAAACCAGGAAAGGAAGTTTTGTTTTATTTTACCAAGTCTCTCCATGTCGTGTGAGTGGATGTCTCTAGAACTGCATCAGTGTTTCCCTCCTCACGCTGTGGATTTTGGAGCACCTCTTAGCACTGAAAGTGGCATCCGGTTGCTTTCCACCGAAGCTCTATTGGCACCACCTGTGAATCAGCCTGACTCGCGTCACCATGCAGCAGATCATCAGCACCCGTCTGTTCCTCTCTTCTGTCCCTGACTCCACAAGTAGACTCAGTAGCACAGGAGTCTGTATAAGCTGACTGTTGAATCATACTTAACTTCACCTCGGTTATTAAGGTCTTGTTATTGTGTGCCTGAAGCTAGGGGTGAAGATGTAGAACGGAGAAGCTAGCTCTAACTCCGTAGAGCTCTCTTACTTCTGGTACTGCTGCCAATGGATGCCAGAATGGGATACAGTTCTGGGTAGCTTCCCTTAACTCCGAGCTCGGTGTGGATTCCTCGCCCATAAAGGCTTTAAGGTGCTTGTACTCTTTAGCAGTTGCATCACATACTATTTGAATGACAGTCTAAGAATATAAACAAGGAAATTTTCTGGTACTTTGTGTTAGAGGTTCAGTGTTCCACCCTCTTTCGCCTGTTGCTGTTTTTATAGTGTTATGAAGATTGGAGTCAGCCAAGATTTAGATAGTGTTCATCAGATTACTTATTTCCAGGGACATGACAAAAAAAAAAAAAAAAAAGTGACCTCTTCAACATAATTTCCCACCTTCAGGCTCTGCTGCAGATCAGTCCTGGCACAAGGTTTGTTTGCTGTTTTTTCCATCTTTATAATTGCAAGTTTAGTTTTCTGGGGAGGCAGACAGTTCTTCCATGCTGCTTTATTTCCAAACGTATGCCTTGTTCCACAGAGAGACATGCACACAGCCTCTTGATTAAAAAAAAAAACCCAACAAACCTTCATTTTGTGTGGTGAACAAACAGTGGCTGTGTGAAAACCCAAACGTGGTGCGAACATCTGCAGGTGAGGTGAACTGTTTGTAGAATGAGGCTTCTCTGGAATGCATAACAAACTCAGAAGGCCCTGGAGTGTGTATGATAATGAAGTTGAATTCTCTGCCTTTCACTTTCATTGGATTTAAGATAAAAGTACTAGAAAGATATAAGGTCATTGCCCAATCAATGAAGTACCTGGTTTATCAGCGTTTTGTAAACAATACATGCAATGAGTGTTTCTGGTCAGTGCCTGTTAAAGAAGCAGGGACCCACATCCTTCTGTAACCGGCAGCCTTCATCTCCCGTCGCTAAAACTATCCCGGTTCAAGTCTCGCTGGGCCTGGGAAGTCCTGTAACCCGAGTTGTCTTCTCTCCGCCAGGATTGGTACCCTGCAAAATAGGTTTGAAGTTATTCATGGAGTAAAAAGGGAAAGCAGTAGTTGCTTGTATATTGGAGGAGACTGCTTTTTAGAACTAAGAGGTGACTACCTTTTCCAGTATTTAATACGCAAGAAGGCTATGGAAAATTTTAGTAGGAAATCCGTAACGTGTTATCATTTTTTTTTTTTTTTTTTTACAAAGAGGTAAACTGAAAGTATGTACAAATTACAGCCTCAAAATAACATTATGGGATAATTCAAGATTTTACCAATAACCATAATTTTATGACAAACTCCAAGTTATTTTTTTCTTTTCAGACTTGTACGTACAGCTTTTATAGTTGCTGTGAAACCGAATGTGAGAGGCGTGTAAGAGCGGCACTTTAATGATCTCTGCTGACTTCAGACACGAGAGTTAGTTGTGCCTGTGCGTATTCATCAGAAGTCTGGTTTTTCATCGGTGTGGTTTATGTAGTTTGACATTTGTTTTCTGTGGATGTGGGAGACCCTCTTCTGATCTTTAGAGGCTTTCACAAAGCATGTTGAGGTTCTGAAAACGACTGCAGCCTATTCCCTGTAACGAGTTGTTCTGTAGAAAAATATGAAACAAAATAAGCAACTTGTTTTTTCTCCAAGATTTCTTCAGGATGCACCAAAGTGCAGCCTTACTGGCGAAATTTAATTCCTGGGATGTCATCCTGCTTTTTTTCATTGTAGAATATTTAGGTGGATAGCCAGGAAGTTAATGAAATTATACTGATGTAAAATAAGTGAGGATAGTTCCACAACAAGTCTTTTGCTTGAATAAGGACTGATCACTGACTGACGTGCAGTATGAACCTTACAGATACTAAAAGCAGGAGGCGGCAGCGCGAGCAATTTTGTGAAGACTAGGGAAGGCTCTCGCTCTTCTGCCGAATCACCGGTGTGGTCCTCGCTTTGCCAACGAGTAGATCCACTCTTCTGAATTCATAACGTTTTAGAAACCTTGTCAGCTGGGATCTCGGGCATCGTCCTGTACACAGCTCGTATGCAAACCTTATTAAAAAGCACGTGATGTGTCTGTTGCCAAGGAAACATAAGCTGTTAAGCCCTAGAAACATAATTAATAAGAAACAAATATTAGCTATTAGCAGCTACTTTCTCCATTAGTGCCATGAAACCTTCATGAAATAGCCTTGCAGTCTCCTAGCTAATGGAAACGACATAACCGGAGGATGAAAAGGTGAAACGAGGAGTTACAATTCCCCGAGCTCTAAGTATGGCCAGAGTAATGAGACTGCAGGACTGTGCATGTTTTCTTCTCTTGTGTTGATAAGCCACTGAGCACCTGGTTATCCTGCTCCTGTTACTGTATGTTATGAATCACGTTAAAGGCGAGCCTTTGCCAAGCAAAGCAAGATCAGGCCTATGTTTTCCAAGAGGTCTATTTGGAATTTGAAAATAAAAATTAGGAATGGAAAAGGGACTGGTGAAATACTTTCTCTTGGTTTAAGTTTTACTATCTTAGTCATTTTAAATTTGACTTCTCTTGATTTAATATGTGGTTCCATTATAATTAGCTAACTCACAATGAGGTTAACACAAGATGTGGTTATAGATAGCATTTTTAAAACTTTTGTGTTTTGGTCAATCTCAGTTTGCTCTTACAATCTAGAATCTTTTTTGTTCCTCTTCATCCTTCTCTTTCTAGTAATTACATTGGGTTAATTACTTCTTTCATGTTAGTAGCACAAAGCACCTGGAAATTTCTTGTGAAGAACCCCTTGCAGCTACCCAGGCCGCTCTGTGCCAAACTTCCACCGTGCTTGTATTCTAGCAAAGATTTCTAGCAAAAATGAGGAGGAAAGTGAATCTGGTTCGGTTTTTGACTAGCCTAAACAGTTGCCACTCCTAAGTGCGATCCAGGACCACGGGCAGCCAGGACCCCAAGGCTGGCCTATGTTATTGTCGATACGTTGTGATCACCCTTGTTCAGCTTTGGGATCAAGAAGTCGAAGGAAGTCAAGTCATTACGGGTCTTTATTCTCAGCTGTCCCACTGATTTTGAGCTATCCGTATTTGAGAGGAGAATTAACGTTGCTGTCTGGAAAAACAAGTGCTGATTTTACTACAGTGGGGTAAGCCTAATGAAATACTGAGATATGTAGCCTCAGGCTGCAAGTCATCTACCGACAGTTTAGTGCAATAAATCAGTTGTAGTCAATTAGTGAAGTCCATTGTCAGCGTTGCTCAGACTTTATTCAGGCACCATGCCTGCAACTCCAAAGAGAGATCTCCGTAAGAACTGAACAAACAGTGACTAGGAGCTTCCAGACTTTGCCCCCACAGCCCGAATGTAGTTTCAGTTAGCTCACATGCAGTTTCTGCTCAGATAAGTCACAACGATGTAGTGGCACCGAAGTATACTCGGCTTTCTCCAGGTTTTTACGGGACTTTGCCAGATAGCAACCTCAAGGGTTTGGCAGTAAGTGAGTACTAAGAAATCAGTGTATGACACTCTTGACTTTTTTAGTGGCGTAATTGTGAGAATGTGCATGAAAGCTCTGGGTTGCGAGCCTATGACGGTATACCTGAACGCAGAGATGAGCTTGCCAAACAGCCTTGTGTAGCAAGGTGGTCTTTGAAGAACAGGAAACGTGTCAGAGCTCCAGATAACATAATTCAGTTTAAATGGGCCTCCGGAGACCACGAAGGGCAGGGCTAACTTCAAAGTTAGATCACATTGCTCAGGGCCTTGTCCAATCAGGCTTTGAAAACCTGCAAGAACAGAGACTTCTCGGTCTTTCTGGGCAGCCTGTTTCAGGGCTTAACTGCTGACACTGAATTTTTCTCCCCTATATGCAGTCACAATTTCTCCTGCTGCAATTTGTGACCATTGCTTCTTGTCCTTTCACTGCGTACCTCTGAGAAGAGTGGCTCTCTCTTCCATGTAACTGCCATTTAGTTATTTGACGATGACAACTGAATTCCTCTCCCAAACCGTCCCTTCTTGCGGCTAAACAAACCCCAGCCCTCAGCCTCTCCTAGAAGTCATGTGGTCCAGGCACTTACTATTTTAGTGACCCTTCACTGTACTCCCTCCAGTTTATCAATATCACTTCGGTGGTGCGAGGCCCCAGACTGGATGCAGTGTTCGAGGTGCTGCCTCACAAGCATAAAGCAGGGTTCGCTTCCATCCGCCCGCTAGCTGTGCTCCTGCTAATCAACCCTGTGTGCGCTTAGCCCTCAGCATCGCAAAGAAACATTGCCATTGCTGACTCCTGCTGAGTTTGCTTTCCGCCAGGGTCCTCTAGCCCGTTTCACGAACTTACTCTGTCCCAGGTGCAGAACTTGTGTTTGTCTGTGCTGAATTTCACAAGGTTCTTGTTAGCCCATTCCTGTAGCTCGTTGAGGTCTCCCGGAATGGCAGCCCTGACCTCCAGCGTGTGAATTGGTCTCTTGCATTTGATGTCACCTCTGAACTTGACGAAGGTGCGTTCTGTCCTATTGTCAAGGTCCAGGTCATCGATGAAGATATTAAATGGTATTAAACCTGATATAACCTGCAAGCAGCTTTTGTTTAGACTTTGAACCGTTGACCTTTGAGCCTGATGGTGCAGCCAGTTTTTCATCCACCTTTTAAGCCCGCTCATCCAGTCCATACCTCACCAGTTTGACTACAAAGATGCTGTGGGAGACCACGTCAAAAGCCTGCTACTCCATGCCCACAGAGCCAGTTATTTTATTGTAGAAGGCAGCCAGGTTTAGCAGGCAAAATTTTCCCTTGGTAAATCTGCAACAGCTGTTCCCAGTCACCTTTTTTGTCCCTTGTGTGCCTGGAAATGACTTCTGGGAAGACTTGTTCCTCTTCAAATAAGGAAAACTCCTATGTTTTACAGCGTGCGCCTAGCCAATTTCAGTAGCAGAAATTAAAAGTACAGCAGCAAGTTGGTCAAAGACTTTAGAAAATTCTGCCTTGGTATCCTAAGAAAGAACTACCCCTCTTGTAAGTTTGATCTGTGGGAAGGCTGGATCACTGGCAGCTCGTCTGACGTGGCTCGGGCATGTGAGCGCGGCCTCACAGCTGTGCGTACCTGACAGAGCACGGCTGCAGCACTTCTGCGAGCTGTCAGCGCAGTATACTAAAGGATGTCTTCAGGCGTGCTGCGTCCTGATATCCATGTGTTTTCCTCTATAAAGTAAGAAATCAGGACACATTCTATAATGTGGAAGTTTGTGGAGAAATTTATTCTTTGAGATTAGCTTCTTCCAGGTTCAACATCAGGGAAAACACTGGGCTACTGTGAGGACGCTTGTGCTTCGTGAGTGCCTGGACACTGTGCCGTTTTTGATCTACCATTCAAACGCAATTGGCCAGGCTGTAGCAAAAGGCAGCCTGAAACTGCCTAGCAGCTGTCCTACAAGCTGCTCTTTTCCTTTGAAAGCCAGCAACAGAGACGCCTGCAGACTCCCTTTGTGAGGATGCAAGCTCCTGCTCGTCACGGAACACATCTAGTGGAAAAAGGGCGGAAGGGGAGCTGCAACAGATGGAAAAGGCTGCACTGCCAGAACTTTTTCCAGATGCTGACAAGACATGCGAATCAAGCCTGAAGGGCTTCAGTTTGTCAATCTAAGCAGTGTCTTGGTCTGACAGGAGCATCCAGAGTACAGAAACTACCAGCGGCAGCAGGATTTTGGAATGGGAGAGACAACATTTATGTTGTTGGGTGAGGAGCCCAATACTTATTTGGCAAAGCAGCATCCAGCATGGAGCCGACGCTGAGCAGTGAGAAAGGAAGCCTTGGAACCTGGGACTGCTATTGCTTTATTTTCAGGCAGTTTGGGACTTCAGACGTGCCATCGCAATTTGGAGGTGACACCAGCCACGTGGAAATTTCCTGGCCCGTTGTTACGGATGCACAAGTATTAGTGGCAGGTTTCCTTTGTGTAGCTGTAGGGAGTTAGCTTTACTGTTGTCACCTCTGACAATGAAAGTGGTCCCCTCCTGTCCCCAAAACGTTGAACAAGTATGTCTTGATGGATTTTATTTAACAGTGATTTGCTCATCAGGGTCACCTCCGTTCTGACATGGTCTGCGGCGCCCTATTGTTCCGATTCACTGAAGCATCTGATCGTGATGAATGGAGTCTTGCATGGTAAAATGAGTCTCATCTCTATTATTGCCAGTTGTTCTGGACTCTTAAGGAATCATTAACGAGTAGTAAAATAATAGCCACCCTTAATCGGTTTGGTGTCCTGTGATTGTACAAGAACGATGAGTATTCTCTACCCCTTGTGATCTCTGAGAAGAAGGGTATGTTTTAAGTACTATTTCAGTCAAGTAAGGTCATTTCTAATGAAAGAACGTGTCAAAGTAGCTTATTATACGTTTCCTAGTTTGGAGCCTCAGCTTTCTTCTGGAAACTCCTGTTACTGATATGCAGGAAATCTCTTAGAATTTTTTTAAGTGGCAATATAGTGTAAAAATGAATGTTTCTAGGTGTGGGAAGAACTCCAACAAGTTACAAACCTGCAGTTTTCCGGCAAACACACGTTTATTCACACACATGCTATTTCTCCTGACAACTGAAGGGCCTAATTTGTGTAGTTTTCGAAATCTTTTTTTAATAAATGTGTGGTTTGCTTACTCTCTAAAGCATTCAGATCAAATTTTATCTGTGAGCACAAATGGAAACTCAAACTCTAATTGTTCCTCTGGGCTACACCCAGAGTGTCCTGGAATGTGAATCTCTCATTCTATCTGTGATCTTTGCATGATGTTCCCAAAACATTTACACTTCTTTTGCATGAGTTTAAAGGAGGATGGCTGACATCTGAGGAGTCAGAAGAGATTTTTGCTATTCTGGGACTAATCTCTGCGAGTAGATTGTGAGCTTGTATTCCAGTGTTATGCAGGCCCTCTGGATGTGACCTGTTTGGATGGCAATGGAAGCTACCTTCTTATCTGGGCTGACTTCAGTACTTAACCCGATCCACACAGGTTAAGTCTTACAGTCCTCAACAGAGTTTCCAGTAAGCAGCGTCCCGATGATATGAAACTTATTAACCAACAGTGAAAAATATGTTCCAAATTTTACACACCCTTCTTAAACATAGTGTACTACACTTTGCAACTGCACCTGAATCACAAAAGTTCCACACCTGCATTATTGTGAAAGTAAAGGGTAATTCAAAGCTAACCGCCTGCTGTTGCTGGAAGCCTGTATGGAGAACCTGTCATCAATGCTTGACTTCCTTGCCCGGTTACCACCCAGTTCACATTAACAATCTTTAGTATGTCCTAGGCTATCAATAGCTTTATTCAATGGTCCTTATTTCTGATAGATTACCACATACGGATTTTACGTACTGCGTTAGTGTAGCAAGCTTGCGGGGAAAAAGCTACGTAGAAATGATTACCGCAAGTGTAAGCAATAGAATAAGTATAGCTGCTGAGTAAGTTGGATTTAGTTATGACCTATTCTATGTATCCATTACAGATCATGCTGGGCCCTGAGCTTTCTGGCAGTTAAATGGGCTGTCAAAAGCTATCAAAGCCCATAGGAGGGTTTTCTTTTCAGCAGTATTACTTGGAACATAGGTGGAGTTGATATGTCTTGCTGCTAAAAGCATTCTTTATTAGGCTCTTATCGATTTCCCATTCTTAATTGCCAGTAGTATCCTTCTCTGTCTTTAAAGAAGAAAGCTGGAGATGTTGAATCCCCATGGAACCAATATGACAACTTTTATGTTTGTTTTTTGGTTTTGGGTTTTTTTTTTGATGGGGTAGGGAGGAAGGGAAAAGCATTCCAGGAGTTTTTCTCCCCTCCTTTCAGTATTGGCATGATTGGCTTGTACATGGGTGTGTTAGTGTTTCTATTTAACACTGTCGAACTGAGTAATTTCGTCTATAATACTAAATGTGTTTTCTAGATTCCAGCTACAGATTGTGCAGTAGATAGGATGAATGAAAAATGTTACTCTAATGACTGGTTTTGGTAGAAATGTTAATTTTTTATCGAATTTTGGAGCAAGAGCCTGACACCATTGAAGAGAAAGACAGAAGGATACAATGCTGATTTTTTAGTTGCCTTATGCTAATCCTGGGATGGCTGTTTCAGGAATGCACGGAACAGCTCCAGGAGGTTTTCTCCCCAAGACCGTTTCTTCTGATGGAGGACATCCACAGCTGAGTATCACGGTCATCCTCTGTGTTCTCTGCATTCTGGAGTGGTTTGGGGAATACCTGCTCTTCCAGTTAGTCAGGCTTTCTGGTGTTTTGAGCTGTCAGATAACAGGAAAGATACGGCTTTTGAAGCCAGCGTATTCCTAAATATTTTCCTTCTTGTGCCTGAGTAGTGCATTCTTAGGTGGTGATCGGCCTCTGTGTTCCCTTTGACAAAGGAGGGCAGCAAGGGTCGATAACCTTGAGAATGCTAATGTCTTCTTGCCTCTGCTCTAAGCGCTGTTTCAAACTAAAAGCGCTCTCAGCAGTTTTAAACGTGATGTCTAAAACATCAGCAACCTGTCTACCCGAGGGATTTAACAGTGTCAAAACTGGGGGAGCTGATTTGTTTTAGCAAGAGCTAGAGACGTTTTGAAGAGTTTCCTTACTGTAAGGAGACTATTATGTTTAATTATCAGTTTGTCTGTCTTTCTAGTTTAGCTCCTTACATCACAATGTGAGGAAACAAATTTCACAGCACCTGTAAAGATCAAGCGGGTTTCTTTTTTATGTGCTGATGTCATCAAACACTCATCTAAAAACATAAGTGCCCAGCTTATGCCTCCGTCAGAATCCCATAAGTATCCCCCCCCGCCAGTACGTCGTCTCTTCATCATGCACCGACGTTCTGCTGCACGGGGGAAAATCCGCACGTAAATACACACGTTACGTGTACTGGTAATCATACATACCACAGGCTGAAATAGCAGATCTAATGCATGAAACTATTCGTCTGTGAGGTGCACGAACTAAAATTCCTTCTAGAAATGTTCAGCTTTCTACAAAATAACAATTAAAATTTATCCAAAGACTGCATCACACTGATTATGGGGGAGATTTAAATGATGAATGTCTGTTCGTATTCATTCTATAAATCTTCACATCTATTTTGGCAGCGCAAATAAAATTATAAAATTCATGTATATGGAGGTTTCAGTTTTAGTAGTCACAAAGTTTTGCTGTGGCTGACGCTTAGCACAGTATCAGAAGGCTTCATCAAGTATTTTAAACAGAATGTCTGTAGCTACTTGAATTTGATTGTTCACCAGACTAGCTATAAAATTCATGACCAGATGTAGCTCTAATCAGATATGTGCGGTCATTAAAATTATGATTGGAATAAAAAGACTATGCTAGCAAAACCATGTATTGTGAAGCAATGATCTAAATCAAAGCTTTGAATGTGAATGAGTGATAACTTTGTTACAGCTGCTGAGCTATTTAACTTCTGCTGTGCTCAGCCACGAGCCTCTCGTGCCATTCTGGATTGTAGTTTAATTAACATTTTACATTCTGATTTCCACAGGACCTGGAAATTGAGGGATGAGTCTTTTAAAAGGAAGGGCGTGGTGCCTTGGAATTGTCTTATTGCTTCACTCTAGCAGTCCATGCAATGTTCCTTCAGTTCACGTTGTCCTAGGAGTTCAGTTAGAGGTACGAGAATCTTGAGATCTGATATACAGTTAGCATGATCCCTGTGCTCATAGCGTTTTGTGACGTTTTCAAGTTCTGTCCCTGTCTTGCCCTCAATGGTTACTAAAGTAAGACAATATGTCATTAATTTATACCACGTGTTCTTTTAGTTCAGGATACGTAGCTCACGACTAGACTACTTTTCCTATCTGCTAGGAAAGTTTACAGACTTGTTTAGATACCAGACTAGGCTAACATTTCTCCGGAAACAGATGCAGGCTACTGCCTTAATGTCAAAAGTGGTAGTTCTGTAATAACCTCAATAGTTAGTGTTAAGTTGATTAAAAAGATTGAAACTATAGAACAAGTATTTTTTGGTTTTGAGATTTTGTAAGTTGGCAGATCAATAGGATCTCACTTTAGAAGGGATCTCCACTTCATGCCAAAATAACGCTTGCGTCCTTTGTTCTGTTCTAGATTCTGTCAGAACTCAAAGTCTGACCAAAAGATACCTCTGCACAAATGCATCTGGCAATTTATCAATATTTTTCATTTTCAGATTCTATTAGTATATTTTTTACACTCTTCACACTCATTATTTCAATTTCTCTCTTTTTTTCAACTGTAATCTGTGTATGATCTTTGTTGTTGCTGGTTGGGGTTTTCTGTTTGTTTGTTAGCTTTTTTCTTCCCCCAACAGGGAAGTGTTTCCAGGTAATTCTTTTCACTTCTGTCCTGACCAGGGATTCCAGTGTCTCACTGTTCCCGACCAACTTGTTGCTCCAATAGCAAAAAAGTGTTTGTGCCAAACGCGAATACTTTCTTTCAGCCCAGATTCCTTAAAGAATGTTTCCTCTGGGTTCTCTCTAACGATGTGTTTTCTGTTCTTACTGTTTTTCCAGAAGCTTCATATTGTATTTTGTACAGTATTATTCAGATTTTTTCCTCATTTAATTTTCCAACCGAACAGTGTGCAAACAAGAGGCTTAACTGAAGAGCCCCTAGGACCCTGTAGAGCAAATTGGACATATATATTAGGCTATTACGTTAGCAGATTATGATCTTTTCCCTCTTCCACTTAGATTTCTTTAATCAAATTAACCTGTCAAATATAATAAATAATAATAATAGTAATAATAATACATTTGTTGCCGCTTATTGCTGTAGGGCAATCAAAACATATCCACAAGTTATCTGTTTTTCAAGACTGATTACATTTATTTTGGGCAAAATGGAGTATGAGCAACTAGGGTTTTCATTAGGTCACCTGAAAAAATGGAGAATTATTTCAGTGGAAGGGCCATCAGCAGCTCATCTGTTCATTTCTCTTCTGTATTTTATGCAGTGGAGATACTGTTTTCCCTAAAGTGTCTCTGAAACATGAGTGGCAAAAATGTCTGTGAGAGTTGTGATCATGATTATGCAGCCACTCTGGATAATTCCTTCTATTATTTAATTTTAGCTGTAGTAGAAGTGGCAAATCAGCATGTATCCACCTCTAAAAAATATTTTTCTGGAAACGTTGTTTTAGGGGAAAGGTAGGAAGCTCCCAAGGATTAGCAAGTCTCTAACATGGACAAAATATGATGGATTAGATCGTGAGGACAATAAATATGCTGTGTGTTACATAGTCTGTGAAATAATAATCATACTTCTGTTTTGATGAGAATGCTACTCAATTAAGGAGTTGCTTGCGGGGAACAACCTGCCCTGCTGTCAGGTGGCTAAATCTGGTGACAGTCTGCATTGGCTTGGGGGACTATTTTAAATCTGCTATTCAACTTTATTATTCCAATGGAAATTTCAGACCCATCCCTTGCCATTAATCCTCCCCTATTAATTTCCGGAATTATAAGAAGGAATAAAACATTAATAAAACAAAAATAAATTCAAGTTACCTTATTTGCTGTCTTAGCCTGTCTTGCAGGGAGCGTACAGTCCTTGGACTGTTGTTTTTATAACTGGCAATGCTTAGATACTACAGGGCTGGGCATGCTTAGCGATCACACACAGATAATTTAATCAGTTGCTGAAGAACTGAATATATTGACTTGCTTCAATTCCGTTGGTCTGTCTGCATATAAACCTATTTTCATGTCCTCTCATATTTCTCCTCCGTAGAGATACTAATTAGAAAATTAGTCTAGAAATAGCGTTCATTTTTCTGATCCTCTAAGTGAATAAGAATATGACCTCGCTTTCTTTCTGGTAACCTTTTAGGAAGGCACCTGTTTTCCCACTGATTTTTTCTTCTATCTACATCGTACCTACTGGAGTTTGGATCTTTTTTCCATTTAGTAATTTTTCTTCTGTGGGTTCCACTTTTTAGTTTCCATTTTTGTCATCGTTCTGTTACTAATTCTTCCAATTAGACCCAAGTTTTGCTCACTTAAGCAAGATTGCACAAAGAGAAAAAGGACTTGTGGCATCAAACAAAAGGTACTAAATAATCCTCCAGTCTCCTCCTGTAACTGCCATCCTCTATTATTAGGACCATCTTAGGAAAACTTTGCTGAGAGCCTTGGAATTTCTGTTTTGTCCTTTTGCAAATAAGATCTCTTTTCTTACTAAGTTCGTACTACCTGGCTAGAAAACGAGCAAAGGAGGGGACAGACTTTACTAACGTAGTCTATAGCCTTCCGCAAGTATAACAACTGCAAATTTTTGTCTGTTTTTGTCCTTTATTGATTGTACAAAGGATCCTGGGTATAAATTAGCATTTCTGAAGAGCATCCCGAAAAGAAATCTCTTGCTTTATAAAGAAATTTGGAGGAATGTCAGAGAAAAGATTAGAGGAGTTCCTCTGTGGGAGGTAGTTTGCATACTAATGCATCTTTCTCTTTGTTTGTAGTTTGTTTGTTTTGCTATGTGTTTTATCATTTGCCATCTTCAGGAGGGAGACTTACACGCAAGTTTTTAAGAGACTAGGCTAAGTGGCAGCAAGGACTGTAATTCTCAAATTTTCTATGCTACAGCCCCATTTTCTAATGACAACAGAACAATTGCAGCTTCTACATAATTCATGTGCCTGCCCTGTGCCCGATAAGACAGCGGTGCCTCTGTCAGCCCTTGCAGTTTTATAGTTGGGTATGCAAATCCATGACATTATTCTGCTTGGTCTCCATCAGTGCTCTGGGATGTGATTTTGGACAAGTTACTGCACCATTCTATAGCTGTTTGTGCTCTTGTCCGTTGCCTGTTTTGTCTGTTCAGGTAAGAACATATTCGTGATAAGCTAAATGTCATCAGACTTGATCCAGAGGGGAGCAAGCATTATAGACATGGATCACAGTCACCGTGTTATGCTACTTAGACTAATTGTTTTCCTCACTCCCATTAAAATCTCTCTTACTTCAATGAATTGGTCTGGCTCACAGGAAAGAGTAGAGAAATTTCCTCAATATATCCAATTATTTGTCATTTTTTCTGGCATTGGAGCCCTATACTTGCTTGACCAGACACTTCAGGATGAATAGAGCACCCACTGAAGCACATTGCTAGCTGAGCGTTATCATTGTCTCCTGATGCGAAGTTCACTCTTCACATCAGGGTGTTTACTCATGCTTATCTTTGAAAGCTTTGATACAAAGATAGGTTCAGCCTTTTTCAAATCTGGAAACTTGGCTGACCTTTCAGAGATCATTTTTATGCATTCAATTAATGAAGTGATTCATTTAGTACACCAACAATCTGCTGAGTATAATGCTTCTAGGTTTCTCCTTGGACTGCAGATATGAGGTTGGGGAGGTGGGATATTAAGATGAAGAGCCTCGACAAAGCTGCCTTCCCTTTTTGACAATCTTGTAGAGAACGTTTGGTTTGGGTTTGTGGCCTTCAGAGAGAAAACAGCATTAAGTTTTCTTCCTCTGTATATAAAGATAGGAATTGCAATTTATTATTATTTTTTAGAAACTGATTCTCCGTTACTGTTTCAAACCTTGGAGTCTCGTTGGTGTGGCCACACTAGGAGCTGGGGACAGGAGGCTGTAGCGTTTCTTAGCCTCTGAGTGCTTTTTTGCAGAGGTCGGGATGAGAACACAAGATATGTTATAGTAGACAAGTTCCTGTCTAATGTTTTCTTTGCTTTGCCTCTGTCGACTGACACAGAAACGGAATTCATGAAAACTGAACTTTTTGTTAGTTGCAAGGACCCATAGGAATCTATGTCAATCTTTGTAAAGAAGTGCCATCTACAGCCTATCTTAGGCAAACTGTTTCCTGATAATTAAGGTTAGTAAATAAGTCTTTTATTTTCCTCTGAAATACACAGCAGGAAAGGCTGCAGCTAATGGGAATTTTGGATGCTCAGCAGCTTCCAGGGTTAATTTTTTCTCTGTTGGATTTAAAGCTAACATTTCACAGTCCTGTAGGACAAACTGAAGAATGTGTTTTGGGAGAGATGCCTAAACTATCAGGGGACAGGACTGCTTTATAAGAGTATAGGTGCCCAAACAATAGTGAGATTTTTATTTTATTCTTGTAGGTAATCACACTTTATTATAGCTTCTTAGGCTTTGATGCTTTTTATTAGCCACAATTACCAAAGCATAGTTTACCTAAGAAAAATTTGTTGCCAATGAACAGAGCGCCAGACCTCAATTTGAACTCCCGAGGAAATAACCACTGCAAGATCAGTCAAACCCGCTGCGCTTCTACCTACGGTACTGTTCGTTCTGCCCAGTGTAACTTCAGGGTAACATTTTACTCCCAAAAGGCAGCCTAGTCAGCTGTAAATGAATAATGATTCCCTAGTATTAAGCAGGGAATAGGACTTTCAGATATTCTTAGAGTCCAGAAATGTGCCTGGCACCTGTGCCTCTTGTTCTAAATATCCTGGATTTTTCTGACCTCTTCCAGCTCAAGCAGAGGATCACAGGCATTGTTGGGGAAGCTTCCTTGATAAGAGCTGTGAAGATCTGTCTATAATCAGTGTGTTCCATGTCTTTGTGACCAGTTATTTTGCTTAGCTTGATACTGAAGTCAGAGGAACAAATAAAGGGAGAGCAGACCCAAGCTCTGATGAACTTTGCACTTACTTGAATGCGGAGCTGATTAGCTACAATAGCGAGAACCAGCCCCACGGTCTAAGCACCCTGACATTCAGCACAGTAAGCTCCTGGATCCGAGTCTTGTGGTTCACATGCATCTTTATCTGTATCCATGTGAGAGATGTAAGCAGCTTCAGCTGTCTCCGTCCCAGGAATACAGGGCTGTTTCTCCATTGAGTAATGCTGCTGAGTTGAGATATGACACAGAGGGTGTCCCAACTCCTGGACCCCTGGGTTTTCCCCAGGTGTCGGGTCACTCCTCACAGATAATTGCTTACCATCATAATCTAAAAGAATTACATCTTCCGTGACTTGATTTACAGGTACAACCACTTAAAAAAAAAAAAAAAAAAAGTATTCACACACAGTGAGGTAAATATGCGGGTTTATTGCAGCCAAGCCACTCCTTCCGTGCTCATTCCTTCGTGGATGTTAAAACCCTGAGCACCTTTGGCAGGGGGATTGAACTCTGAAATCTGCAGCACCTGTGGCAGGGGAGCAATATTTGGGAAGGAATTGTCCAAGGAAAAGCAGCAGCTTCAACTTGTGTCCCATGGGAGACAAGTGAATCTGAAGTTATATATTATATAAGACGTAGGGGATGACAGCAGTTTATCATTAACCTGAACTTTGCAAGAAGCATATAAGGAGAGAAAGAAGAAGAAGGCCAGAGAAGCAGCCAGGATGGAATCCACTATAAAGATCAACAATGCTGCAGACATCTCTGTTATCGTCATCTATTTTTTGGTAGTCCTGGCGGTGGGACTATGGGTAGGTTGGGATTTTATTTTATTTATTTATTTTTTTTTTAACTTAATGAGCAGGTATTTTATAGGGTCCTGGGAAAATGGCTCAGTAAATGAAAATGTATAATTGTATAAAGATTTTGGTGCCTAATTGAGATAGTTAATAAGTGCATGGTGGGGAAAATGTGGGTATTTACTGGAGAGGGGATGGTGACCCGGGGAAGCATCCATTTAGGTGGATGAGTGGAACTAGCGGGGAAGGTGGAGTAACGAGGTTTGCATGGGGAAGGAGCTGAGAGAGCTGATCAGCAAAGATCAGGCCAGCTCGAGTCCCTGTTGGATGGAAAGCAGGCTAGGGACGGACAGCTGGGGCTCAGCACCGCGGAGCGGAGGCGGCTGCGGTGAGAGCTGGTGGTGTGAGGTGATGCCGTAGGGAATGGCGAGGAGCAGGGAGAATGGAGGTGAAGCCAGCGTGCGGGGAGGGCAGCACGGTGGTGCAACAGTAAAACTGCAGCTGCGAGCGTGTGACAGAGCCAGGACTGCAGCTCCCTCTCAGCAAAGGAGCGAGATCGGTCAAGATCGTAGGTGCCATCTGAGGGCAGCATTATCGTGGCTTTTTTTTGCCAGCAGGACTTTGACTACAGGGTGCAGTGCCATTGAAACTATGAGGAAGGAATGGTTTCAGGGGTGGCAAGTGATGGCAATGACTTTCTGTGCGTGATCTAAGCACGGTGGTGCCTCCTGCCCTTACCCCGGCAATGCCGAATGTGCTGAGGGCTGCAAGGGGAAACTCCGTGCCTAATCTGAAAACAAAGCCCAGCGCTTTCACAGCTGATGGAGATACTGTCCGACTGGTGTAACCTCAGTGTAAAGCCTTTGAAGATAATAGGCCAATCCTGTGGGCTACAAAGCTTTAAACAGTGGAATGTCACTACCTTTCGGTTTCCTTGGGGCAAGCTCTCCTGGCCACCCGAACACCCGACCGTTAACAAGCAGAGGGGAGGCATTGTCCCTCGGCAATCCCGTGCTTGCCGGCAGCATCTCCGGGGTCCATTTCACAGAGCAGAGAAGTCAGCTGCCAAACAAACCTCCCTTCTAGCAGCCTGGCAATGTTTTGGGGTGCACCAAAAATTCGGGGTGTACACAAAATGGACACAGCCTTTTCTTTACCTCTTTGTCATGGTAGTAGATGCCAAAAATGGAGCAAAAACTCTGAAGCCCCCGGTATACCTGAGCACCTTGCTGTCTTGCAGGAGCTGGGTCTTGTCGGGGAAGTCTGGCTGTTGCTGTAGCTGAACTTTGTAATAAGGGTCCGTGACAAAAAAGGGCCGATCTGTGGCTCCTCAGGCAATTGTGCGCTGAGTAGTTCCTGGAACCATTCCTCCTGGTAACAACGTCCTCTTTATTGGACAAATACTCACTCAGTTGCTGTGTGTAGTTAAATGTAAATCTATTGTATTTACTTCCTTTCTTCTGCATCAGAAGAAAAGGTCTGGCTAATTTTCCCAAGAATTCTTTCTTTATTTGCCTGTTCAAAGTCCATCAGAGGAGACAGTGGGAATCCAGTATTTGGATCAGGGTCATTAACAAAAATTGGACGGAGCTTCCCTCTAAAGCCCATCATCCCTTGACAAATACAAAATGAGTGTGTGAAAAGGAAATTTTAGTTGTCTTCTTTTTTTGAACTTCGGAGAGAAGCGAGTACAATGCTGATATCACAACAAGAAAACAGATTTTTGTAGGTATCTGCTGGGGCTGGATAGTATTGAGTAGAAAAGCTGCCCACTTTCTGTTAATGCACTTGGAACTTACAGTCTTTTTTGATGCCTGAAGGCATTGCACCCCTGATGAAGTGTTCATATGAGCTTTTATTTGAATGTTCTCTTTTTTTGGTTAAATTTAATTTTAATGGAATGTTTCGCACTGTAATGAAAGGTGACGCAGTGGTGCTTGAATGGTTAATGCAGACCTAGATACAAGAATCATTGCTCGTTTGTATTATTTTCTTCATCGTAAGCTTGTTCTTTTTAGCCACTCTGTTTATTTCTTCCACTTTACCCTCCCCATATGTTTTATCCCTCCATTCTAGCTGTTTGTTCTTAGTCTGTGTATAGCTTGCCTATTATACTTAAAATATGATTCAGTCAATCTCTCTTTCTTTCTTTTTTTTTCCAGGCTATGTACTCAACCAACCGAGGGACAGTAGGTGGATTCTTCCTGGCTGGACGAAGCATGGTTTGGTGGCCGGTGAGTGCTAGATATCGTGTGTCTATATAAAATGCATGTATGTGTATGTGCATCCATGTCTAGTTGTTAAATATTAAGTATCTCTACGACACTGTTGAGACTGTGATGGCTATGTTGTAGAGATGCACTTCGAACTCTTTCTCTAGCCATGGTGACACAGGGCAAACTGCACGACAAAAGGCACCTGACAGGCAGGGAAAAGTGTTGGGGAAGTTGAGCTCTGAGCTGTCTTGGTTATGTGACCAGCTTGTTTGCACCTAGATACATAGGTAATGTCAGTGTAGACAAATCCAATGCTTTGCCTTTCAGCCCACTTTAAAACTTTTTAATATTTTGAATTTATTACTTTCACTGCACTCAAAGAAGCTGGTTCATTTTGAGGTTATCAGAGAGAAGAATTAATTTACTGACATTTTTCCTCATATTGCTCTATTGTTTCCAGTTTCGGTAACAAGTTCTGGTCTGTACAAGGAGAAAATCCTGGAAATAGTATGACAAGTTATTGGTAAAATATAGTTTAAATTTATTTAAAAATTACATGTGACATATTGTTTGTCTTCTGTGGATCTGTATTCTCTTCCAAGGTGGAGAAAAGGAGTCACAGACACAAAACATGTTCATAGCCACCCATCAGGCCTCTGGCAGAAATGGTATCAGAAACAATTCTCTGTTTCTTCCAGACCATACAGTCTGTTTAGTGTGACTTCTTGGAAAAGCAGAAAACTCAGACAAACCAGCATTTTCTGTATTACTTGTGTTGTGCATGCTTCCATGTGCTTGAATGGAAATCCTCAACATTCCTGATCCTGCATTCAGCCTCCAAAAATGTTTTTGCACTTCACTAAGACTTTTCATTCAAGATTCCACCCATACGGATTCAGTTACAGGATCAGGGAGAGTGAGAGTAAATATTTGTTGTCTAAAAATTTAGGAATCTTCTTAAAGTAGGCTGCAGAAATACCGACACATCTTTCAGTCTTGTGCTTCAGGGAGCTTCTCTCTGCCTTTAGAAGGGATTGGGACTGCCTCTTTAATGACATAAAAGGATTAAAGACCAATGACAGTAAAAGGTTTCCTCATTTGGTATAGTAGATCTAAGAAAATTTGTGTTCCATTGGAAGATTGAGGAAAGAGAAAGTTTCCAAGTTATTTTAAGATAAATCCCGTAATTCTAGGGGGAGAGAAAAAACCCAGACCGATTACTTTGCTTAACTGTCACTTTAATCAGTGGGCTGGTGCAATTCTGTATGCCTGTCAAGGGTGAATATGCCCTTTCGTGCAGATGCAAATGGAGGTGGAAGAAGCAAGGCAGGGAAGACTCACTGTAGAAAACTTCTGTCTTGCTGCAGTGGCACTGAGAACTCCTAATGATTCCTAGAAGACCCAGGGAAGATTATTTAACACCGAGTTCTCTGCCAACACAAACCCAACAGATTCAGCAAACTCCCTTCCTCCAGTGGGAAGAGAAAAGGGATGACCCCACAGTGCAGTGGTTGCTGCTAGGATCACCTCTCTCTCCTGCCCAAACTCTGCGAACTCAGCACGGGTGAAGTGCTAGTCACCAGTGGAGTCCTGGACCACCCCTTCAAGCCTTCCCTTTGGAATGCCAGGAGTGTCTTTCCATAAAAATAAACCCTTCTTGCTATTCTTCCTGGTATCACTCAAAATAAACAAATGGCAAGCCCCCAAACCACAAAATAAATACCATGTCAGCAGCACCACCTTGGAAAGTTTGCCTTGGATAAAAAGAGATTCCAAAACACCTCTTCCCACAGTTTAGCAGGCAGATAGGATGTCCATCACCCAGTGCAAACTGGGCTGAAATGACTAGGAAACCAATGAAAGTATAGAAAGTTCAGTCAAAGATGTGATCTCAGTTCTGCAACAGCTAATGCGGGGTGGATTTTTTTTCTTCTTCTGTGCCTTTATTTTTCTTTTGTGCCATGTCCGGACTAACCTGGCATGGGTCTGGAAAGCCCAGATACATTTCCACAGACTGTCGACGAGAGGCAAGGAGGGGGAAGCTGTTTTGTAAGTGGACTCTTATTTATCAGTTTTCTTCCCTGCGATTTCAGGACAATGACTTGCTGTGTAATTGCTTTCTGGAACAGAGAAAAATGAAAAACAAAAAAATCCTTCCACAAACTTGTTATAAACTTAAGTCCCTTAATCTAATTGTATTTTTCAGTGGTTGTGCTATGTTCTGTGCTCCACAGGGCCGCCGTAAGTGGCTTTTCTGACCCCATGGGGAAAGAGGCTCATTAGCAGTGCATTAGGATCTCTCGCTGACAGGCCTGGGAAAGGGATTCTGTTCACTTAAATGATATAATAGCTGTGGTTTACTAGACTAGAGGAGACTCTGGCAATCAAGGGCTGGAGGTTAGTCCCACTTTTGATATGGATTTTGCATGTTTGTCAGTGACTTTGCCTGATTGTGATTCAGTTTCTCAATGTATAAAGTTAGTCTTTTCTGGCTGTTCTGCAGAGGTAATAGGTCACTTCTGTGGTAGTTCACTGAAATCACTGCCCTTGTGCAGTGGATGAGCCAACTCAGTAGTTCCAATAGGTAATTAGGGATCAAGGTATATAATTATATTCTCACTGATTGCCAGAAACTGAAATCCATTGTGGCTTAATCATAATGGTATGAAATGCTGTGCCCTTTCCACAGCCTTTTTACAGAAACCGAGAGAAGAATCTTCGAGAACCTGGTTTTGGTCTCTTGGGTGGGCTTTGAGGGAAATGTCTTCAGGAAAGACACGTACGGCTCTTTAAATACTCATAACCAGCTCCGCTTTTTCCAAAAAGACCAGAGAAGCTCAAGGGAAGTGACAGCTTTGTAAAAATGGGCCTTGCAAACCAAACTTTAGCTTCTTTTGTTAGATGAAGGAGTTAGGTTCGGCCAAATACTTTCTACCATTGTAGGAAATGAAGTATCTGTTCCTGGGGAACAGTCAGCTTTGGTAGCAGCCACTCTCACAGCATTAACAGGGTTTCATGCGCAATTAAAAAACCCCACAACTTCAACTTTGAAGCTTTCCTGCTTTTGAATTTTGTCGGGCGCTGTAGTTGTGCAGAGCTGTCTGCACAAAATTATGGGTTACCTCGTGTACCTCAGTTCCTGAGGCATAAATGCTAATAGGACAAAGAGTATCTGCTGGGCATCTGAAGTCCAGCTATGGTTAGAACGATTTACTGAATAGTAAGTAGGAAGCATGCAGAGACAAGGGCATACTACACCTTAAAAAGAAATGTAACTCAGCTCGTTTGTTGTCACTTAGGTGTTGATCTTTGTGAGAGAAGTAAGAATTAAGGAGAAAAAAAACCAACAGGTTTTTGCTTCAGTTCTCCATGGCTTATTTTCATGGCCATCAGAACTGACCACTGGCACGATTTCTCTGATCTCTGCATCCAGTTAAGTTTTGCATATTCTCAGAGTTCTCCCTACTTGCTGAATCGGACGCTGCTGTGAGGAGCCAGGAAAGACAACTCTGGTACGAATAAGATTTGTATTTCCTTTTGTTAGGTAGAGTGAAATAAGAAAGTAGCTTATTTTGCCAAGTTCCATGCAAAAAATTAGTGCGAGATCAATAGTTTTCAAAACAAGAAGAACAATAAAATAATCAAAACAAAGCTCTGGTAGAAAAGGAAAGAATTCAGTGAAACAGATTTCTACAGAATCCGCCAGTTTCCCAGCTGGCCGGGAGGTGTTTCTGTCTCAGAGGACAAAGAGGGAGAGGTGTCGGGTCAGCCTGCTCGCGGCCGTGCTGTTGCAGCAGCCATCGGGCTTGGCGGAAGACAGAGACACGTTATTTGATGTGTATTGTATATTCATCTCTTTCACTTAGTGAATTGGGAAGTGTATAAATGTGGTTTAATTTGGCAATAACGCAATACATAGAATTTGCAGAGTAATTGGGAAAGCAGAATAAAAACCTACACTTCTTTCTTTGGGTCTCAGAGCCTTGAAAGAGTGGCAGTAATATTTCATTGTAAGAGGCGTACTGATTTTTCCAAAGTGACTAAGGGTGATCCCAAAATACTCAGATAGGAAAAATTACATCCTTCCATCAGGGTGAAGTCATGTGTTGCAGGGAAGAGCTGTGAGTTAAAGAAAAGCATGGACAGTGTTAAAGCATAGTTCTCAAACAAGGGAATGAGAAATTTGTCCAGGGAGGAGGGGTTTGAGAAGGAGCTTCTGCAGGTGACCCATGGGAGGAGCGATGCCTCAGGGCAAGGCTCATGGCCTCACTGGTGCGAGGGAGCCTCTGCTGTTCTCTGTAAAGGCTCTAAAGGCCACAGGCAAGGTGTGCTTGGGATTGGGGAAAAGAGTTTGATACCGAGCTGGCACTTTCAAACAGGGAAGCGGGCATCAGGGGCATAGGATATGTATTAGCAGGTCCTGGGAGGGAGAGAAACCATAAGCTGTTAAGGCCGCACACTGTCGCTGCAGTGGTCACCGATTTGCAAAGTACATGGTGTATGATTGGGAGCAGCAAGCGCCGGGATGTCAGTGCATCCTCAAGTTAATGAAAAGAGCAAGGTGAAATGGTTAATGAATAACATGGAAAAAACTTAGTGATCATCATCTCTCTGCACTGCAGTGGTACTTTTACTGAACAGAGTACTCTTGTTAAAACCTGACCTCTCAAAAGATTTTAAAAGAGTTAATGTTCCACGTTTGCCTCAGGTTAGTTCAGTTTTTTGTCCTCTCTTTCCCTCTTAACAGCTTTTGTTCCTTTCAATCAACTTTCTTCTTTACTTTTCCTCCTAGATCTGTTTTTAAAATCAATTCACTGACACATTCACTGAGAACAGTTAACGCTTCTAGAAAATTGTTTCCCTCTGTCATCGCCCAGTTTCAGCCCAGCATTCTTTAGGTCACGCATAGGTGTACTGCAGCACCTACCAATGGCAAATCAAGCCATTCCAGTAATCAGCCTTGTCAGTGCAAAAATACTGCAGCAGCAGGTTCTTCAGCAAGACAGCTTGGGCCCAGCGCCCGTCTGCCTTCTTCCCTCGTCCTTAAAGTACTGCCGTGGCAGACTGGAAATGTCTCTTTCCCCTCTGGCATCAGCAGCTAACAGAGTGCAAGCATATTTGGTAAACACGCCTCTTGCTTTAGCCACCCTGCAGTTTTAAGGGTAATATCCATTTTCCCAGCTATGAAGTCATCTTCTACCTTTCCATGTGTACATAACAATAGAAAACATTTTTAAAATTGCATCCATTATTAGTACATGTTGATCTTACAGTTCTGCTGCACTGGATGTTCGCTAATTCAGAGAAGGAAATTTAGGAAGTGAAGGTGGTATCTGCCTTCGCGTTGTTTTGTCTTTGCGCTGGCCCCAAATATGTTGGTAATTTTGCATTGCTTTCGTTTGGGTTTGTATTTTTCTTACAGTACAATTGTACTCTGGGTAAACTTGGGAACACAGCGCTGTCAATGAACGCTAAAATATGTCGTAGGGTTTCAGGCACTGAGCCAAAGCTTACTACAGCTGTCAGTTCTTGAAGTTCTTCATTAGCTGATTTTGTGACTTGGATCTGCTTGCAGTACATTTTAAGCTTTTGAAACAGGAGAGAGAACACCTGAAATAAAATCAGAGATTAATGTGGTTAATCTTGTCTGGTGGTTGCATTTCTAGTAACCTAGATTTAAGTTTAATTATTCATCTCCAGGGAAAGCACTGGACAACAATGCTAATGCCTGGTATAAATGGTATTTGTTGCTTCTCGATCATTGCTGGGAAAACACTGTTGCTGTCACAAAGAGGTTAGAAGGAAACGTTTTCTTTATTACCAGTGATGTCTCTGGCTTATTTGCTAATGCTTGCTGCAACACTTGTCATTCCTGTAGAAATACCTGTCATATGACAAACTGGTTACATTTCTGTAGCGCACAACTGACTTTTAGAAATGTGTAAAAAAAACCAAAATCCAGAACTGAGTGAACTTAGAGACATTAATTTCCTGCCACAGCAAACAAGCAGTTGGTCTGCAAAAAGTCTAGAAGAAATCAGGAGGTCAAACTGAGAAAAGGAAGAAAAAGTAAGCTTGGAAAAGAAAGAGGGGAATCCTCTGATGAATTTTATTTGTATGTTGCATATAAAAAATGGGGGAGGAAAATCTGTTTTGTGATTAGAGATCAGAACTGTGAGATGAAGAGCGTGGTTGCTATTCCCAGCTATGGCATAGCTATAATGCATAGCTATAGCATAGAATAAATCTGATCTTCAGAGGTGGATTTCTATGACGAAATCCCTTTTATCCTCCTGAATCTCAGGCAATCGTCCCCATGCTCTCAGAAAGATTGACTACATTTTTACTGCTTCTCAAAGAACAGACTGCAGACCTGGAAATTTGTAACTATTGCCCTTATATACATTTTAGGACCCTAAAAATCTCTCAGCGAGTTGCAGACAAGGAATATTTCTCCCTTTTGTAAGGTGGCTCCAAACAGATTCCAACCACCTGTACTTGGGAACTACATAAGGGGAATGTGCAGATGCAGGTCCTGTGTTCATAGGTCTTAAAAAACATTTTTAAGCACCTTGGGATCTTTCAGCAGGCGAGGTCTACTTCAAATGAGAGCATTAGCAGCCGGTCAGCAGAGGTTCTTTTGCCTACTTTCTATATGCTTTTCTTTTCTTTTTAACTGTTTCCTTTTTTTCTTTGTAGCTTTCAAAGGACATGAAGAAAAAATGGAAGTGAATAAAAAAATATTCGCTTGCCTCTTTTCGTCTTGAACCTACTTCAGCTCACTTGTCTTCTGCCTGTAATACCCAACCCAACCTCTTTTTCATGCTCGAGTTCTCACCCTGCATCCTTCAATGTCTGTCCTTGTAAATTATTGTTAGGCATTTTTGCTGCCTTTAATGATTTCATTTTGAGGAAATGAAGCTCATACCTCTTCTCTTCAACTTTTCTATTGTCTGAGCTATTTCATGAAGAATTAGATCTTTTGGCACAATCTCTCTTTTGTGAACGGCTCCTGCCTGTCTGTAATCCATCATAAACCTTTCTTTTTTTTTGAAATCTCTCCCTGTTCATCAGTTCCTGTGTTCTCCCCACTGTTCTGTTTGTATGATCGATGCAATATTTGGGGGTCTTAGAGATCCAGAACTTCTTAATTATAACTCCTGGATTTGCTATTGTTTGTATCTTCCAGAAGCACTTTCTTAGCAGATATTTCTGCCATGCAGCTTTCAGAATTTAATTCAGTAATCAAATATCTTTTGACTAAAAGTGAACCAAGTACGAAGTCTGTACAACTCTTATGGGTGATACATTTAGTTCCACAAACTGTGGAATATGAAATAGGGAGCGCCAGTTGGACAAGTGGGTATGCACTTACCGCTTCCTCCTCGAGCAAGGCAGATTGCAGTTTTCTTCCCTAATTGTTTGGATATCACCCAAATGTAAGTCAGTCAAGTTTTGCAAATATTTTAAAATCTATATTGGTGTCATAAACTCTTTGCCTCAACTGGAAGGTGATCTTCTGTGTAACATCCTGTTCACTCATTGTTGTAGGTGTGATGGCTGGAGTCTCAGGTTTGAGGGGGCGCAGTAACAGGGAGTCTTGGAAGTTGCCAGGGAAGTTGGTTGTCAGTCATTCTCATCATCGCCATCTGACGACAGATAGGCAGGAGTTCAAAATGTCAAATGAATATGATTTTTTTCAAGTTGCCATGAACAGGACCAAAGAGCCAAATATTGTTCTTTGTATTTCCAGATTGGTGCTTCTCTGTTTGCCAGTAACATTGGCAGCGGACATTTTGTGGGAATAGCAGGAACGGCAGCAGCTGGAGGAATTGCCATCGGAGGATATGAATGGAATGTAAGTGGCATGCATTTAAGTGAATGTATTTGTGACATGGGGATTATCTGCAGAGGTTAATCAAAATAACATTGCCTAACAATTTAGGACTGTCAAAGTTTGTGCTTGGCAACCCTTGTTTTCTGTACAGACCAGGAAGTGCCAATGTAACCTACTGTTAGCTCGTCCTCCTTGGTCTGTGTCCGAGCCACTGGGAGAAGATGATCGTTTTCTGTTGAATTAGGCTTTTTAGAGAGCATTTGAACCAAATAAATGGGTGGATTCCCTTCCCTATACATATTTTCTGATTACTTTTAAACTATTTATAAAGAGCACTTTCAGACTGCAGGATGTTGGGAAGAATTTATCAGTTTTGTAATCCATACTATTTTTCACAGCATTTTGCTATGTAGGAATTGTTGAAGGGGCTTTGATTTCTTCACAGGCTATAAGAAATTTTGGACATCCTTCACAACAACCTGCATTCCAAAAATCTTTTCCTCTTTACTTTCTCTTTCCTCTAATTATGTGTGTGTTTTGCTCATGGTTGCAGTATAGGGTAGAGATATCCAAGCTGACTTTAAATGAACTACTTGCCGTACCAGGAGTAGTGTTAACTGCAACAGCACGGAGATTCACATGAGCTAATTCAATCAAATTTCTTGTGTTCTCAGGTTCAGTGGGTGTGGATAATAATGCCCTTGTTCTGCTCAATTTGCCTTTGTGGAAGGGATTATACCATGACACAAAGGACTTAATGAGCGTACATAGGCCGATCCTTTCCTTTCATGTAATTCTGCACAGTGAAAGAAGCATACCACCCTGAGGGATTTGGCTTTTTTCCTTAGCAAGTAGATGGTTGCTGCAAATAGCCAAGTACTCATATGATAGAAATGTTTAAGAAAGGCTAAAATGAACTCTATGAGATGTGCACAGTTAATCTGTCATCTTTCTCTATTTGCTTACACTAGTCCTGTAATAAACCTGATTTCCCTTCTCTTTGTACCAAAACCAAGCAAAACGAAACAGAACAAGCATTGCTTGAAATTTCATGGTATTCAAATCTCTAGGACCCATGTCCTTCTTCAAACATGTCCACCTCTAACACTTCATCTCCTGGGAGATTCTCTGTGGACTAATATCAATACGCAGTGTACAACAATTGTTGTTTAGGAAGAAGCAATGATGCATGTGTGTATTTGAGCAGATATATTACATAGTTCATTACTTATGACATAGTGGGACCGGTGTACACGTTAATAGACATGGTGGAAATATTGCTCTTGGCTCTATAATTTGATTCTCCTCTTGAAAGAAATACTAAGTTTGACTGTTATCATGCTTGTGTATCTCTATTATTCCATGGAAATTATTTCTAATTTGTGTCAGTATGGCAGCAGAAGCTGACCCCGTATTTCTTGTCCTTCTTATGGTTTTGATCTAAGGGCAGAACTTAAAAGATACAGTTAAAAATGCCCTCTAAGCCCTGTGGACAGAATAAATGCAGGGTGCAGCTCTGAGAGCAGGATTTTGTTCTATATTTGTCAATTTAAATATGTACAACTCTATATCAGACAGCATTTGCTAGCCATTTAAGTCAGAAAACTGTGACACTGCAATACAGTAAGATCTATAGTTCACAAAATACACATGGTGACACAAAATATATTATGAAATTGTAATGTGGAAATACAAAATATTGTACTAAATGTGTGTGCTGCATCCTGTACAGTATGTGGGATTATTGTAAAACATACGGCCATCTCACAGAGACCCAGCGCAGAAGGCAGTTAATGATTAAAATAATAATCAAAAGAAGTGCTGCTCTCCCCAGCACCTAGATTTGCAGGTGTCACAACATACCATTGCAGCATACCTGATTCTGAGTGGGAAAGTATCCTGCATTAGTGGCTCTGGGATCAAGATGCTAGCAAATAGGCCTCATGTAGTAGACTTCACCTTCCCTAATATTTCCAAGAAATGGTAGTCTTATGGGCTGGTTGCCTTTTAACCATCATTAACCCAGGCTCCCTGGGCCTGCTCCAAAGAGGGCTAGGATAGTCTGGTGTTGCTAGTGGAGTGGTGCTTTGATACTAGAGGGCAATCCTGGGAGCAGAAATCGGCTGTTTTTCTAGAAAATGGATTATTATCGTGTGTGCTCCTCTGGGACATCTAGCGTGAAATCCAGGCTGCATAATACCTGACAAATGTTTTGGCCAAGATTTCATTCCCGAATTTTCAACTGTAAATCAAAGGACAGAGCAGTTGCTTCTCCCCCCGAGCACCGCAATACCCAGGTTTTTGTGGTTTCAATGGTCTCTAGCTGCTATGGGGTCTCATAAATGGTCTTCAGGAGTGCTATCTAGAGAGAGGAGGCTAATTCAGCTGATCTTGTCTTGGCTGCAGGCTCTGATACTTGTGGTTGTTCTAGGATGGCTGTTTGTACCCATCTACGTCAAAGCTGGGGTAAGTCAAAACAGTACCTTAAGCTTTTCTTTGCTGCTCATATTTGCGGATCAGGTCTTGAATATTGCAAAGCTGTTATGAATGGCATGAGATCTGAGCATGCTAGAACTGTACTGTATTATGTCTGTACATATTTGAAAAGTGAGGATTCTCTGTTCTGAAACCTGAGCTGAGAAGTACTTGGTGCTCTCTCCTTGTTCTCCTTTGATTCCTGGAGCTGCTCTTCCTTGCAACTGCATTTTCAGCTCCCCTCCCTTTGCCCTCCACTCTTACAGTATCTGAGTAGCAAAAAACTTGCTCTAATTTGCTTTGTATCCATTCCCCAATATCTGAGACCTGATTTACCCTCCCTGCAGGTGGTGACAATGCCAGAGTACCTGAGGAAGCGTTTTGGCGGGAAACGGATTCAGGTCTACCTGTCAGTCCTTTCTCTGTTGTTGTATATTTTCACAAAGATCTCAGTAAGTAAAACTTTTACAGCATTTCTTCCATCCTACATTGATCTTAAGAAATGAAACTCCCATTTACAATATTGCTCAGACAATTGGTCAGTTGTTTCTGATTTGGAGCCCTTGGCTGAATTTAAGGACTGTAGAACTATGATTTTGTGTTTTCTTCGTTCTGTTTAGTGAGACTGTGTATCCAGATCTGTTCTCCAATCCAAGTTTTTTCCTTCCTGGGAATGTCTCTTGATGCTTGTTGTGCTTTCTCTTTCTTTTTCAGGTTTTAAGGTTTACTTCTACTTATGCTCTCCTCTAGAACAAGTCAGAGTGGAGGGAAACTTGTATTGTATTGCAGTCTATTATCCTAGGGATCCGTGAAACACGTGGCAGGAATTTTTGTCCCCAAACTCCATATTTATCTGGTTTAGCATCCTCTGGTGAACATGCCATCAGTAATACACATGAGGGAAAAGAGCAAGAGGGGCAGGGAGAAAAAAAGAATAATAGGAATTAGAAAATAAGGGAGTGGGGAAATGAATGCAAAGGAGAGAAATTATAACAGCTGAGGTGAAAGGAGGGAAAAGGAGAGATTCTTTTAATGGGCAAGCGTATTAAGTAAGTGGTTGTGTTGCTGTGAAGTAGTGAAGGGAGCTGGTATTTTCCATATATCTTGAAACTACCAAGCCTTTAAAGAAGTCCACAGTTCAGGCATACCTCAATCTGTTGTTTTGCAGAAGTTG
Organism: Nipponia nippon; assembly: GCF_047370975.1. NCBI lineage: Eukaryota > Metazoa > Chordata > Aves > Pelecaniformes > Threskiornithidae > Nipponia > Nipponia nippon. The sequence continues at coordinate 1,344,773 of NW_028262348.1, read as the reverse complement.
CCATGGCAGATTACTCTTTGCCCTCTGAATGGGAGCTGAGTGATAATGGTGCAATTTAAGCTAAAAGATTGGCCTTTTGCTCTCTTTCTCACATCTTCATGATAACTGTTCCTTAGAAAGGTTATAAATTAAACAGGTTGGTACGGTGGAGCTGGCCTCAGAGTTGGATTTCCGTATATTTCAAAAGGATTAGTTAATTTGCTGTTGTGCTTAACTACCATAATCTGAAATCCCAGGTACGACGCAGAGTTCTGGCAGCTCTAGGAGCTAAAAAGCTCTTCCAGTCAGATGACTCACAGTCCTGTTCTGCAACACATGTTTGTAATGAGCTCGTCAAGGTGTTATGTAGGTTCTGAATTTACTCTCTGTCTTTTATTTCCTGCCTCTATCATGCCTAAGGGACGTGGTCGTGGGATTTCACCCTGTTTCACTTGGAGTGTCTTGCTTCCAGGCAAGACAGGTTCTCCATTTAAGCTTCCAGTGTGGTCAGGAGGCTGAAGCAGCCTCTCCTGCTCTTGTGGTCCTGTCTTGTTAGGGAGCAAAGCAATAGGCGAGAGATCCATCCAGCAGTAGATTACTTGGGCCCCACTCTACCAGTGGCCCATCCCAGCTTCCCATCAACCCAATTATTCCAGATGTGTGTGGGGAATTGCCATGGAGCTGGGTCTCTGTGCCATGCAGGGGAAAACTCTGGTGCACCAATTCCTCTAACCGTTTCTCTTGTTTCCCCCATCTGCCAAGACCAACTCTGACAGTGTCCGTCCCATGTACGAATGTGGCTCAGATTTCTGTAGTATACAAGTGTACCTTCTGCATTGTTGTCTTATGTCACTATATTCGGTAGGGCAGGATTTGCCCCGGTCTGATTTACTTGCCATATCTTATTCAGAATAGTCCAAGTCTTTGGAGGTTTCAGGTACTGTCAGAGGATGTCCGAGTAGGTTTTTCTATACCGTGCTATGCAACACCATGCCCAAATTGTCGCCAGATGACCCAGCTCCAGAAGCAGAAAGGGAAGGGCCATTCCATCCTGGACCATAGCTAACTTCTTTGTGCTGTGTAGAGGTACGCATGCTATGTGAAGCCTTCCCAGAGGCACGTTGTATACCCAGACATATCCATGTGTTGACAATCCATGCCGTAGCTGGCTTGGAGATTTGCATTTTACTTCCTTGACTGCTGCCTTTGCAAACACTCTGTTGTGATCTTTGGGGCTTATTGAGATTTGATATAGAAGGATGAGTTTCTGCCCTGCCCTTGAAGGGCAGTCACACCTATCAGTTTCACTGGCAGCAATACTTACTGCCGCTTGTCCTTGCAGAAGAGTGGTATCTTGTTTCTCCAGGTAGTTATTTCATGTGCTGCTTCCTTGATGTGTTAAAATATTATCTAATGCTCTTAATAATATAATTATTATGGTGCTTTCCAATGAGCAATATAATACGTCATGTCATGTAACTCCTGGCATGCTCTTTCTGGCACAGTGCTCACCACCGCGTGATGATCAGATTCCCTTTGCACACCTCTGTACAAGGCGGTTACCATTTCTCTCTTTTTCTGCACATTTTCTGTGTATTTTTTATTGATTTTTCACCTTGTTTTGTGGCTAATCAACCACTTGCCAGACAAGGCCATGCTGCAGGGTGTTGATCTTTGGGATCAGGACACACGTGATCTTTGAGGCCAAAGGATTTCTGTCGCACAGGTGCCCCACATGTACATGCTTCCTAAGCATGCAGTCCTTTGTGAGTAATGCCCATAGCAGCTTCCAGGGGCTTGCTAGCCACTAGTGTGGCTGACATTGGTCATTACGCCAAAGAAAATGGCCTAGTAAAAATAAAATCTTGATGGAGAGTAATTGACTAAATTATGACAAGACAAAGGGAATTAAGACCTGAATGCTTCTGAAGAAATCAGAAATTGTAAACCGGAATTTCTAAATGTATTACAGCATTTTCTTTACATTCATTGTGCCTAATTTCGGTAGTAAATGTACGGGTATAGACTTAGCAGGTGGAAGAGGAGGTAGAAGGACAACCTCCTCTCAGGACTGCATGATATAGGGGGTAAAGAGTATGTGCCACTGCCCTGACTCCCACATTACCATTGCAGCTGGATTCACTCCGTTGGCATGTGCTCTGCCAGTTGTTCCTGCGTGATCTGTGGATGGCTTTGGAGAGATAGCCTGCAATGTAAAGGAAAGATTTACTCTATTCAGAGATAAGATAAGGATTAAATAGTGTCCATAAAAGAGTATCAAGAAAATATTGGAAGGAAATTATCTAATTGGGAGGGAGGAGTAGTGAAGTTGGAAGGTAACTTAGCAATTCGAAGAAGCTGATATATTCCTCAGGATGCTAGATAACAAACCGTACGTTTCTTTAGGGAGTTCATTTTAGGACCATTAATATTTAATGCTGTGTAGGCTAAACTAAAATCAAGAACAATAAAAGAAAGATCGGGACAGAAGCTGGTCAGTGGTGTGAAAAGATAGGAAAAAAAAATATTCCCATAAAGAGAACGGACAAAAGGTATGGTCTAACAGCCACTGGGCTTAACAGCGAAACATCCTGGTTCTCAGTTCCAGACTAAAACCTGTAAGAAATTAAATCATCTCAAGCTGCTCCAGAGGCAGAGTTTTGGGAGTGGGCGCTCTGCTGTGATTCACACTCAGCTTCGCAGAGGTCCGTACCTCTTCCTCGTTCTTCAGAGTGAACTAAGGGTGAGATCATACCCTGCAGTCTCGGTTTCAGCCTCTCTGGAATGAAGAGGGTTTCTTCATCCGGCATCTCCCAGCTAGCCAGACTGCATAACTGCTTATTAGTATATCTGCCCTGCCTTACCGCAGCCTGGCCATGGACAAAAGCGGTGCAAGTGCCTATTCTGTGATCGCAGGCTCTGGTTGTCCCACAGCCTGGCCTGTGGAACCTCCTGCTCCGCCAGCAAGCTGCCGCCCAGCAGCCGCCCTGCAGGAATTGTGTGTGCAGGCTTTCCCCCAGGGCACACACAATGCTGGTTATCTTTGTTTCTCAGACCCTGCATAGGGGCAGTTCCCGCAGCATTTTGCAGCTCCTGAGCTTGCTGCACACCACTAGGACTTGTAACGTTAAATGAGGCTAGGACTCCCTGTATAGAGCCCTCGTAGAGGTGGTGTGGTATCCAGAAAGGAGGCATGCAGGTGGGATTGGAGATGAGCCCGTGAACTGGATGCTCAGGAGCAAGGATAGGTACAGATGCAAACCTCTAATGAAAGCATAATTTACAGTAATGCATTACAGGTGCACTGGGGTAGATTATTCTGATTGCAAACTTGGATAAATAACATTGATGCAAATTATCTCTAAATCAGGAACTGATGTAATGTGATTAAAATCCCAGAGTGTTACTCTGAAACCTGAACAATTCCTTTCTTAGGCAAGACCTAAAGGGCTGTTGGCCAACTGATGTCAATTATTCTGACAGGGACTTAAAAATAGAGAAGTATGTTTGCCTTTGATCACCATTTGTCCCAAACCAGCAAGACTAGCTATACCACATGTAGGCAAGCAGTAAAGAAAAAATAAGAGACTTATAGAGTAGCATTAAGGGAAGAGAACCATGCCACATCTTGGAGGTGTCACAGAGCCCACCCCTGCACATAGCAGCAAGTGTAACCTGAGCTTTAAGTAATTTGTTATTAAACTGTCTCTCAGTATGTAAGCACGAAGTAGTGAGGGGACTCTGTGTCTAGCTAAAATGATCCATTGAAAAAGACCTGGAAATTCTTTGGGAAGTGTTACAACTCTTGTACTGAGAGCACCACAGCACTGAGAGGAGGCTGGCAGCTGTACTAAAACGGCCTCTATTTTATTTTTGATTTTTTTTTTTGGTGTGTGTGTGCAGTACTATAAGGGGCGGAGTTGTGTATTTCAGTACCCTCATCGTGAATGTGTAATATGCCATCATCATGAATTTAAACATTGCTTAATCTACTATTTTTTCTTTTATAGGCAGACATATTCTCTGGAGCTGTATTTATACAGCTGGCCATAGGGCTGAATCTTTATGTGGCCATAATTATCCTGCTTGCTATTACTGCTCTTTACACCATCACAGGTGAGTTTGATAAATCAAAGAAGTTAGGGGAGCCAGAAAAAAGATAAGAGGGGAGGTGGGTAAGAGGGGAGAAACGGAAACCTGAAAGGGGAGCTATTTACAGTGGTCTTTGTTTGACAGAGAGGTGGTGAGAAAAGTAAAAAAAAAAAAGAATTTCCACTGAGGCATTTGCACAGGGGCTAACCTATTTGTCTTGACTTTTCTTTGCCATTAGGTGGCCTTGCAGCTGTGATTTACACAGACACCTTACAAACATTTATCATGGTAGTGGGATCCTTTATTCTCATGGGATTTGGTAAGTAAATCAGATGAATTAAACTGGAACGTTCAACCACAAATCCCATAGTGGCTATGGAAATGGAACTCTGTTGTTTTAACCAGCAGATTTCAGTTCATATACCTGTTTATCAGGGACAAAAATAGGCATGTTGCCAAAAACCAGGCATTTTGCCAAGCCCTTTAGGCACTGAGACCACTCCAGCCCCAAAACACAGGTGAATGCGTAAGGTGATATATAGCATCCCATGACAGAACAGGACTTGTGATGGCTAACCAGGTGAAAGCAGAGTTGTGTGCAGGTGATGATGATACTCTTGAGAAGTTCAGAGAGTATCTTCTTTCAAGAAGATTATAATTTAATATTCAGATGCTAATGCATGAAAATTTCTGATTCAGTGTGAAGAGCTGTTGGTCACATTGCATGTTTTTAACTTGTTTCTGGCTGCTAGCTTGTGTTAAAACAACCCAAACGTATTAACATTTTAAGTAAGCCTTGTAGTTAATCTATGGATGACATTGTATTGCCAGCTGGACAGAAGATACGAACTGAATGTTTATGAATAGGACAATGTGTGTGTCCAGAAGACCATATGCATTTTAAAAGAGAAATCATGCTGTTAAATAGAATTAATAGGAAGGGATCATAAGAAAGAAAGAAGTAGTGATAAGACCCCATGAATGTGTAGTGTCCTTTCCTTACCCTTCTAGTTATTCAGCACTTGGTTTTCCTCTAGCTAGGTCTTTCACTGAAATTAAATTATTCCACCTTTTTTACAACAGAAATAACTGCAGACTGACCTAACCTGCCAAGACCCTGCCTTAGGTTCTCCCTAGGTTAACAGTGTGTGGAAATAATGTATCTTCATTTCGGTTCTTGGCAAGGCATGTGTAAGAGATGTTGAGACAGTGGAGCCTAAACCAACGTTTGCGAGCTATACAGAAACCTAAAAAGAAAGGTCACTTTTGTACTTGGATTGTGTGAATACATACAAAACACTGCATACTGTTTTCTGAAAATGTTGATGTATACTGGCTAGAGTTTTTTTTACACCATATTAAGGAGGTTTTTCTCCTCACATTCTCTAGCTCTATTTAAGATTTCAGTATTAAATACTTTATTGCTACTTTTACTTTCTATTTTTCAGCATTTTCTGAAGTAGGAGGGTATGATGTTTTCATGCAGAAGTACATGGAAGCAATTCCGTCCAATACCTCCTATGGGAATACTACGATTAATCCAGAATGCTACACTCCCCGGAAGGATTCCTTTCACATCTTCCGAGATGCCGTCACTGGAGATCTGCCGTGGCCGGGGCTCGTCTTTGGTTTGAGCATCATTGCTTTGTGGTACTGGTGCACAGATCAGGTAATGTGGGAGCCATACGCCTTGGAAATGCCGAACACAAAACTCTGCAGTCTAGCGTGCTCTAGGGGTACTCTTCCCCCACTGTACTGCAACGCTGGGTCACAGAAATGGCAGTTATTTAAGACTGGTCAGTGACTTTTCAGTTTCTGGTTTCGAAACCCCTCCCACATATCAGAAAATGGAAGGCGTGTTCTTTCAATTCCTCTTATACACTGTGCCTAGCAGACACTGTGTATAATTCCTTTCTTCTTTTTTTGTGTGACCATGTGTAGAAACAGAGTTTGTAATGTGAACATTTACGTAGGAAACCATGCATCAAATGGTCCTCGTTAGACAGGGTCTAGGTATGATTCCCCATTCAGTAATATGAGTTTGTTTCCTATTTGTGCTGCTTTCGTCTTTGCATGCACAGTCTTGGGAGGATGTTCTTTATACATCAGGTCTTTCCGTCTGGACGCTCTTCCCCAATCCTCTTTCCTTCGCCCTAAAACCTACCGTCCAGTTTCCCCAGGAGATCACATTGACACTAGAGGAAAGTGTGCTCCTGTAACTGCGACACGTGAATGTGTCCAATCTCCAGCAAGTGATCTATCTGCATTCTGAATTGTGAGAAAGATAATCTTCACAATTTGTAAACAAATGAATAAAAACCCCAATGTAACTCTCTATTGCTCAGGTAAATATTTTATTCCTTTTTGGCTTTTTAGTCTGTCTGCTTTAAGACACCTTGTGTGAAAGCATCTTACCTCTTAAACATACACTGGATAAATGATATTTTCCTTCCTTTACTTATTTCAAATATATCCTTTGATTTTCATGTAGTTTTTATTTTTCCCAGTGACAGAAACGATGAATAGGCTCTTTCATTATCACAGAGGTTAAGAAGTACCTTGTAACTGGAACATGGTGTGTTCATGCAAATGCTGTTCTTGGTTGAGTCATGCATGCTTGCCATCTCTCGTTGACAGGTTATTGTCCAAAGATGTCTCTCTGGCAAGAACATGTCCCATGTGAAGGCTGGCTGTGTCTTGTGTGGATACCTGAAACTCTTGCCCATGTTTATCATAGTGATGCCTGGAATGATCAGCCGAATTTTGTATACAGGTATGCTTGTGTATACAGAAATGCAAATTTCTTCTTGCTGCCTGTCTTTCACTGCTAATCTCTCTCAATTTCCTATTCTCTGTCCCTTCCAAAATACCTGTTAGATTGTCATCTTGCCATCCAAATTGTCCAGGCACATGTATGCACAAGAACTAACCACAGCGTAAGAAGCCACAGGTCTTCCTCTTTTCCCACATCCCATGTTTCTGCTAATGCTCTTCCAGTCTGTTTTAGGGGAGAGAAATTCCACAGTGTCCCTCCCCAGTTGTCTGTTTGTTACAGCCCCGCTCTGGCTGAATGAGTGGAAAATGCTGTCCAGGGCTGATACTCTGCTAGCAGTCAGAGGAAGAGGGTCATCAGTCACAGCCAGCAATATCTGGGGCCGCGGGCAGTCCCGAGCGCAGCGTGGGGGAAATGCCAATCTCCCTTCTCTCTGAGCATCACTGTGTTTAACAGCAGGCAGAGGAGAGATGTTCAGGTTGGAGAGACTCATTTTATGTTTCATGTTCCTCTGCTTGTTTTTCTACTTGCTCTCCTTCTGTGGTTCAGTCCTAGTCTGACAAATTAATGCTGATTTTTTTTTTTTTTTTGACCTGCAGCACTTTTCAGTATTCTTTTAGAGAGGAAAGGAAGGAATCACCTTCCTCCCTGCCAGCAGACCAAGGATGATATCCAGCATGTCAATCCAGTGGTTCAACACAGATAAATTTTAGAAGCTCTACTAATTTGGGAGCAATCTGACCTTGTCTAACCCTGTCTCATTATCCTCTCCTCAGATGTGGTGGCTTGTGTTGTGCCTGAAGTCTGCCAGCAGCACTGCGGCACCTCAGTTGGCTGTACAAATATTGCTTATCCAAAAATGGTAGTGGAGCTTATGCCAAATGGTAAGACACTGTCCGTATTTGTTTGTTTGTTTGTTTGTTTGTTTGTTTGTTTTAGGAAAGGTGAGGCTGCCAGACTGTAAAAACAGGTGATAGAGGGAGCCCAAGCCCTATATTTAGTTGAAAAATTCTTACTAGAACTATGTAGTATTAATCAAAGGGGTAGTCTGTATTAGTTGTAGCTGTAGGTGCCGAACAGCTGCACGCTGACAATGTCTGCTCTCAGCTGGCAAACACTGGGTGATGAAATGGTAATTGAGCTCCCTTCTGTGAAGGTAAAAAATAACCTGCTTTGCCAATGATTTATAAAAGACTGTCTCTGCCAGGATTTCTGAGTTGGAGGCAGGAGAAGCACCTGCAGTCCTTCTGCGAAACCCACTGAGGTGGGAGGAGAAAATATTCTTTGTAGGCATTGTCCCATAGGACACCTGTTCCATGAGAGAATAAGGCACCGCTCTGGAGAGGACAACGTATACATGGAAATGCATTTCTGCAGAAAACCAGAGAGCTGATTCATAAGTCTAGAAAGACAGATTATGATATTATACAGACCATGGTACTTTCCTGATAGCTTTAGTACTTCTTCATTGTGTTATAACTGTGTACATAGTAGTATTAAAATACCGCAGTTCTTCCCCATACTGTGTTGACTAGATCATACCATCTGGAAAAGTGGCTTACTCTGATTTTCAAACAGTAAAAGAAACTTTTTTTGCCAAACAACTGGTTTACAAATATACCACAAGCAAGTGAGCACTTGCCTGCAAACAAGAGAAATTATTTTTATAACTGTTGGGGATAGACTGCTTAGTATTTTTTTCTTATTATTTCAGCATTTAATCAGACAGCATTCACAAAAGAAGTACCTGTGTTCTAAAAGCTCAAGAGTTGCCCTCTCACTGCTGTAAAGAGCTTTTCCAAAGCTCAGCAGACATCACTCTGCTTGCATTGCAAGAGAACGTCAGGCAGGCATCAGCACATAAACATCCAGACACACTCATGGCTGGCTGACTTGAAAGGGTCAGAGAAGCGCTATGGATGGTGCCACGTACGGCGACTCTCCACTGAATGCTCGTCCCAGTTCACATATCTTTGTATTTCAGGTCTGCGGGGTCTGATGTTGTCCGTCATGTTGGCCTCCCTGATGAGCTCCCTGACTTCCATTTTTAACAGTGCTAGTACTTTGTTCACTATGGACATTTACACCAAAATTCGATCACGACCATCTGAGAAAGAGCTCATGTTAGCTGGAAGGTGAGTGCCGCCGAGTCTTCCCCAGCCACACAAACATAGCGAGCGCTAGTGACAGGCTGCAGCCTCCAAAAATGCACGAAGGGCCTGGGTGAAAACCTGCTGTCGCAGCGCGCGGGCGGCGCAGCAGTGGCCTCCCGTGGCCAGCCAGGCTGGCCCGCTGTACGCTTTCCTTCTGGAGAAAAAAGACCTTGCTTCCAATTTAATTGACAGTGGTGCATGAAGTAGCTAAACTAATCCTCAGCACTTCCACTGCTGTTCAAAGGGAACTATTTTAAAAGATCTTTGTTGGCTTTATGCTACACCCTACTGCAACACCAATGAACCAGTTCTTCTAGTTGATCTGCTATTGATTTTTCTCTAGACATAACAAGCAAAGGAAAAAAGTGATTTTCTGTGTTTCGATTGCATGTTTAGCTGTATGCTGACGGATATTTGACAGGCACAATACCCAACTTGGATTTCTTTTGTTTGTTCAATGGTAATTGGCCATTATCATTGATTTTGCTGGTTGAAATACAAAATGGACATTTAAATTATTGATTAATTGCTGTTTTTTTCTTTCCGATAGATGCTTCTAAGCAGGTGGCTAATTGAATATCTGGCTATGTTCACAGGGCATTTATGTTAGTTCTAATTGGCATCAGCATTGCCTGGGTTCCTGTGGTGCAGTCAGCTCAAAATGGGCAGCTCTTTGATTATATTCAGTCAATTACGAGCTACCTGGGACCTCCCATTGCTGCTCTCTTCCTGCTTGCCATCTTCTGCAAGAGGGTCAATGAGCAGGTAAGGACAGACTAGGGAACGGGTATGCTGCACGCTCCTTTAGGCATTAGGACAACTTTTTTGTTTTGGTGTCTTTTATTAGCAACTTCTTCCTGTTTATTTTGATTCTACTACAGCCCAGGGATTCTGCGTTTCCATACCCCAGGGCCTGAGGTTTCAGAGAGGAGTCTGAAAAAGTTCTTTGCTAATCTGATAAATAAACAGTCACCTAGGAATTCCTAGATAGCTCTGAAACTTAGGGTATCTATCGCTTTGCCAAGAAGTATGTCAAATGGATAATTTATGGGGACATGTTTGAAAGTAATCTTTTAGGATATTGGCCACCAAACTGCTTTACAAAACGTATCACCTTTCACTTTCCCCTTGACCACTATATATTTTGTCAACACTCTTTTAAACAAACATGCTGTTGTTTTATGCATTGTTTCCCATTGGTCTTAGGACCCAGTCTGGGAATCACTGATTTTGACTCGTAGAGCAGTGAACTGAGAAATATTGTACTTAAGCCTTTCTAAGTAACTCGGAAGGCACGAGGTCTGTCACATGCTTTGGTGGGACCATAGGCCAGTCATGGTAACTGGGGTCTCAGACATTCTGGAAACTCGGTACTCAGGAATTCCGTTTCTTTTCTATAATATTAGGAATAACAGTACTTGCCTGTTTGCTCCACAGAGGATGAGTTCAATGAGAAAGCCTAGAGAGAGAAGGTTTTTGAATATGGCTCAAACTTTTTTCTCACTATTTTCTCTCGAGACCAGTCCAGTGGTTATTTGTGTGTATATCCAAGAAAAGCCTGTTTTACGCACAAGGGATGTTCCATTTCCTATTCCAATATAGCTAAACCTCACAAATGGATTAAATCTTTGTGCCCTTTGTGGAAATCTGTCATTGACTTTAGCTGGACTTTTACCTGAGTAAGAATTCAGTATAATCCTCGGGGGGTTGGGTACACTGAACACTTTAAATTTGGGTAAATAGGGGAGACAAGCATCAAAGCTTCTGAGAACTGGAGCCTTGCATAAGATAAATTCCAATATTGTAATTACTTATAAGATTTATCAACATTTTCTTGCTCAGAGTAATTCTTCTTTCTGCTAGAAATAGAATTAACTATCTTGTCCTACTCTGAAACATTTTTGTGACTTTGACCACTGAATAATCAAAACTGTTTTGTTCTTAAACCCAGCATTAAACCTAGAATATTTTTTAATCGGGAATTATAAATTTGTGTTACCATCATTAGTTTTTTTTCACTCCACAAACTCAGAGAACGGTTGAGACTGGAAGGTACCTCTGGACTAGTGAACCCTCCCTGCTCAAAGGAGGGCTAACAAGAGCAGGATGCTCAGGTCCTGTCCAGTTGGGTTTTGAATATCTCCAGGGATGGAGACTCCACAGTGTCTCTAGGGAACCTGTTCCAATCACCCTTACAGTAAAAAAGAAATATACTTATGTTTAAACAGAATTTCCTGTATTTCAATTTGTGCCCAGACCGACCTGCGCGTCTTTTATACTTTGGGCTAGAGTAATATAAACCTAGCAGCAAAACATCCACTGGAAGTGCTGAGAAGTAACTTTTAACTAGTTACTAACAATGCATTAGAAAATAAACCAGGCACGTATTTCAGGAGGAATGACACACACTTGCTAGCTGGTTCCATCAGGCTAGAACGGTCAGGGAGTTACTCAGAGGTAAAAAGCTATGAGAACGTCCCCTGGGATGCGTAGTCTGCAGCTAGAGCCTGTCCTGTGTAAGGAGAACATTGTGGGGCGGTGGATGAACTTTGAGAAAGTTGTATTAATACACTGAGCTGTAAATACGGGCACGGAAAGTATCTGGGTTAAAACCCATGCGCCAAGGCCAACGTAACACAGAACTACCTGAATGTTTCCTCCAGCAACTATTCAGAGTTTAGAGCTTATTTTCATGCCTGAACTGACTCATGTTGATAACTTCTGTCACTTTGTCTGCAGGGTGCCTTCTGGGGCCTGATGGTTGGGCTGCTAGCTGGACTCAGCAGAATGATTGCAGAGTTTGCCTACGGAACCGGCAACTGTGTGAACCCTTCCAACTGCCCATTCATCATCTGTGGGATTCATTACCTTTACTTTGCCATGATTCTTTTTGGGGTTTCTGCCATCGTCATCCTGGCAGTCTCCTTCATGACTAAGCCCATTCCTGATGTACATGTGAGTATTATTGCAGTCCTGCTCCTCAAGAAGTGGAACTCAATGAAACCACTAGTTTTAAGCACTGGTACTTGGTATATTGCCTCCTGCCATTTCAGCTACCCACATCATATAGTCCTTGTAAGAAAGCAAAGAAAATAGCCTTCATTTATCTGTCACAAATCTTCAGTGACTCCTAATAATCTTAAAAGTTGACTTAACAGACATTTGGGATGCCATGGTCTTATAGCTTGTTCATGTGCTGCCCAGACTGATTTCTCTCTGTGTAGTAAGGCTGTAGACTTATAAACTCATTTTATGTTTCACGGCAGCTTTACCGCTTGTGCTGGTCTTTGCGGAACAGCACAGAAGAACGTATTGATCTTGACGCAGATGAGGAGCAGGACAGAGCTGATGAAAAAGATGAGGAATCAGGTAACTGTTGAATATCTACAGATTCTATCAATATATTTGAGTACCCCTATTTCATTCCTGAAGAAACATTAACATGCTTGATACTCAAAGACACACTTCCTCCCACCCAACAACAAAACCTCAAACCCCACATATTTACATGGCTAGTGAGCTGCCTTTTACCAATCTGTCAGCCTCAGTGTAAATCCAAAGTGAAGTGGATTTGAAGGGAGAAAATCTTGTTCTCTAGGTAGCTAGGTGGCAGTGCTAGGACTAAAACGATGGAGATGCTTTAGGGCAGAGGTGGTGCGCGTTGGCAGAACTGTGTGAGACTGTAGCATTTGGAATGAAACAACAAGAATTTACTTGGAAATCGTGGGCAGTAGCCAGGACTGAAGGAGCAAGGATGTGGTGTGAGGCACCATGAAAGAGAACTGCCAGACATCCATCTGGGCAAAACCACCTGCTCTCTTTGCTGGGTTTCTGGTTCTGCTGCCAACTTCCTTTTCATAAGTATCCTCAAATCCGTTTATTTGTCTTCTAATTAAAAGTGTAGAAAGTATTGGAAAAATGGAGTTTAAGCTTTGCAGCATGGTTTGCTTCTCCAATACCAGACCAAGTCTCTAGGCTGCAAAAGGTGCAAGTGTCTCCTGCAAAAGGCTCTCTTGCAACCTGTAATCACCCTTTTTCCAAGTGAGCTGTGAAAACACAACATTAACTTGATTGTTGTACTCCCTTGTACTGAAATGTTTCCTTGTAACTATGACCAGAAACCAGAACTGCTGTATTAAGTACAGGAATGTCCTCAGTCACAGAGATCTTGTGCGTGCAGTGGTCCATGCTTACGTTTCATGACCAGTGTGTTATTCCTTCCAGTTAACGAGGAAAGTGAAGAAGAACCGGGATGCTTTAAGAAAGCGTACAACTGGTTCTGTGGCTTAGATCAACAAAAAGCACCCAAACTGAGCAAGGAGGAGGAGGAAGCACTGAAGAAGAAACTGACTGACACAAGCGAAGTGCCGCTTTGGAGAAATGTTGTGAATATCAACGGCATCATCCTATTGACTGTGGCTGTGTTTTGCCATGCCTTCTTTGCATAAACCTCTGATTACAGCTCTGAATTTGTACTGTATTGTCAAGCAAAACCGATGACTTGTAGATTTACACAGTTAGATACACTTAGTATTTTCAGTGTCTACATTTGTAAAAAATCAGGGTGATTTACTCGCTGATTTTGTGACCATAATTTCAAGAATCTAAAGATGAAGGCCCCTGGGATTTCAAGAGAGAGAATTTCTCTTTAGACATTGGATCAATCCAGGGCTAAAAGACGTTCAGAATTTCCATCCAATATTCTCTGTACTGGTGATACATTTCATATTTTAGGTGCAGAACAAGGCTGCATGAGCCATATTTCATATCAGGGTTGATTTTCAACCCTTTTTCTTCTGATCATTCAAATTTCTTTTTCCTTTGGCTATGATAATTTGATTACAAGGAACCCACAACAACTGAGGGGACCGTATTATGAATTCAAATTAAAAAATCATTTTTGTTCCCCCCAAGCGTGGGATATCTTAAGTAAAGGATTTATGTATATATGGATGTATTTGACACTATACCTACCTTTCCATTACAACTTTTTCCCTTTTTCTCACTTTTCATTGCGTTGTGTTTCTCGGTAATCAGTGGAACACTAACCGTCTGACCTGACCGCATTTTGAAATTAGGGAAAACACGTCTCGGTGATCTTAATAAGAATTCTGCTTACGATAGATTCTCTCTTTAGTGTTAACTTCAAAAGCTCCTCCTCTCTTTATGTTTTAATATGTATCTATACTTGAATGTGAAGCTTTTTTATATGAAATACATATATATACATATACATTATATATGCATTATATATATTATATATATTTAAAATATATATGTGTGAGTGTGTGTGTATATATATATATTTATTTCTCACCGATCAATTCCCATCTTGGTATGTCAAAGTTAATCTCTACCCACAATTACTAGGACTTCTTTATCATGGGGTTGGTGTTAATGTATTGCCTCTTCCTATGGACTGTACTACAAAACGATCCATGCACATGGTTAAAAGTCCAAAGCATCAGAACGCTGGGTTTGCGTTTTTCTTTCACGTACATTTGAGGGCTCCGTGCTGCTTTTCTGCAAAGCTATAAATCTTTCTTCTGAAGATTTCATTGAGAAATAGAATTCATGCTGTATGACAGCGTGACTTCACCGTTCATGAAGGAGAACAGTCACAGCTGTGGGATATCAGCTAAAGCAGTCTGATTGTCTCCACTTGATAAGTTTGATACCAGCTGGAGATACACGAAAAGGTAAACACTTGAAAGCAAAAAGCAATAGATCTTCTTACCATCTAATTCAGCTTCCTGGGGAATCAAGTGTAAAAAGAAGACACCGGTTGCTGCAGTCAAGCTGCACCACGATTCCTTGTTCCTCTTGCACGCGTACCGTGGGGTGCTGCGTTGGCTCAGAGCATTCGCTGTTCTACAGCAGGATGCACCAGGCTTGGAATAAGTGCATCCAAATAGGAAGCCAGCGTAGTCTCTCTGTATCTGCTACGCCACACTGGTGCTGACTCCCGTGGCGTTAATCCCGCTCACTTCAAAAGCTCTGACAGTACCTTTGCTTCACTTGGATCTAAGCCAACGTGCTCGGATTCTAGCAGAACTGCTGCTCTTCCGCAGGATCGCTGCTCTCCTGTATAATCCCTGCAGTACACTGAAAGGCTTTGCATAGGCCAGATCAAATCGCTACCACATAAATACCAGTGCAAACCCTTTTCTTACAGTTAATACAGTGACAGAGTATTTTAAAGACCATGGAATTAATTATATTTAATGGACTATGAAGACTTGTATGTATTAAAGTATTTGTATATTTTGAAGTATTTGGTGTCCACAAAATGATGGGATTTTTACGTAATATGGTGGAAGACAGCGAAACTTAATTTGGTGTCTAGATTTTGGCTCTGAGTAATAGTAATGGGTGACAAACAAACAGGAAAGACTTTAACGAGGATTGCCCAGATCCCTCTTTGTCATGCTTTCTTACAAAAAGAAAAATGTGGTGAAATCATACAACTGTTTGGATGAAGACAAATAACACAAATGATTTCCTGGCAGGTTGAGCAACCTGTAGATGACCTCCTGGTTAATCAGGCACTGTCACTTCATTTTCCTCCCCAGGATTAAAGAGTTTCGAAAAACCGACTCTCAGTTTCCCGGGGACGCTCACTGTGCGTCCTCAGCAACCTGCCTTCGTTCGGCTCTGAAAACTGGATGCTGTAGAGGGCAGAGTACCGACGTTTACACGAGGTTTGCTGCTTGGAGTGCTCCTCTCATTTTGTAGAATTTCATAGAAAAATTGCCTGATATTGTGGACAGCTGATAAAACTTTTTATGTTTAGATTAATAGTTAAATGCCACCTCAGGTTGGTAGCTATTGCATTCAAAGGCAGTTTCGTGATTTTAAGGAAGAAAGCGACTTCCCTTCAGTTCTCAGGGGATCTCTGTCCGTGTTAGAGCTGTTGCTGTGGGGCACTCCGGACAAAACCCAAAAAGTAGCTTACACCATCCCATGCTTTAGGAATGGGAACAGTGAGCACATGCCTCTTTCCCACGTTTGACTGTAAATTTGAAATACTTCTGGTTAATGGAGAGACTCCAGATGTATCTCTGGCTAAGAGCACGACACACGTGCATGGCATGAGCAGCATAACACAGCTCTGTTTCAGGTGATGCTGAGACATCCCAGCTTACCCTGTCAGGTAAGATAGAGGGTTGCAGCTTATTTTAGTGGACTTTAGTTAAACGCACAGAAATATTTTAAGTGAACTGCACAAAATAAAATAAAATTTAAAATCCACCTAGCAGCACTGTAAGCCAATTACAACACTGTTATATAAAGAACACACGCTAAACAAATCAGATCTTCCACTTAAGAATTACTACATAATTTTCAGGCCAAGTCCTGAAAAAGGGTAACTACTCTTCATTTATGTTTTCATTTTTCCGTATCAAGTACCTCACAAATGTTAATTATCAATGATCGTGAGAACACTCTGTTCTGAAAACTCAGAATTTGGTTTTATTCCTATTTTGTTACTGAAAAAGCTCATGCACTGAAATGCAACGATCACTGGGGGAGGGAAGGTCTGTGCCTTAATTTGGAATACATCTGCTGAAAGCATGGTTTGGTTTTAACCAAAATGCAGGTCCGTGGTGAATCAGGACATAGCCCAAGGGCGAGTGCTTCAGGTGTAAGTGGTTGTCATGATCAGCGCACCACCAGCTGCGATGGCTAATTGGCTCAACTGCTCTGATCACCTTCTGAACCGGCAAAGTTGGGAAGGCTCATACGAAATAAAAGCTGGCACAAAAACGAGGAGTAAGGAGTGATGATAAACGCAGGTATCACCAGTGGTGACCGGTGTTTGGGAGGAAAGCTGCAGAGCCTTGGTTCTTGTCTCTGAAGAACACTTGAATTTGTTGGCTGGAAGCGTCGAGCTGAAGGAGAGTTTGAAGCTGATGTTCCTGGGGACGGGCAGTCGCGCTGCGCAGAGAAGGGTTGTTCACGGGCTGTGGGGTCACAGCAAAGCTCTTCTGAGGAAGGCTGCTGGGTTTTTTAAATTTATTTAATGATCTCACGTCCTAGCGGCAGGTCTCTGTGTCCTGCACCTGCGGTGTCACTCTGTGGTAGCAAGAAAGGGAGGGAAGAGAGCAGTGATCAGAGCTTCCCGTCTGTTTAACTTAAACTACAGCATCCCAGCTTTAACAACAGAGGGCGATACATCACTGAGAAAGACGAGGAATGCAGAATAACCCGGTTTTACTTGGTGATTCATGGCATGTTTTCATGGAGTGTGTATTGCAGGCCTGTACGGGAGAACTTAAAGGATGGAGTAAAACTGCGCTGGCTCCAATATGTACTAGTTGTTCTGATGAAAGACAGTATAAGCAGCGCCGGTGCCTGAGGTTATTGCCCTTACTATTAATAAAATAGGTTGGCTTCTTTGTCCCTCCTGAGGAACGCTCCATCTTGTTGTCACCTACCACGGGAAGCTGCGGACGAGAAGAGCTCCCCTGGAGCCGTTCCCCACCGGGCAGGGCCACCGCCGGAGCCGCTCCCTACTTCTCCTCAGGTACCAGCAGCAAGAACTTCAAGCTGAGGTAAGCGCCAGCTCGTCCTTCCTCTGTGCAGCGTTTTTATTTACAGTATCGGAGCCTGTAACTTTAAAACTTAGCTTATATTCAGAGTATCTTAAACCAAATTATTACAATGGTTTTCATTCATTCGCATTACGTCTTGCTAAAAATAGGTCCTGTGCTTGAGCTTTTCAGCATATTAGTTTTGTCTGTAGCCGCAGAAAAGAGATTCTGCCCTTCCGGCTTAATGTACTTAGCCAAATCTGACTTTCCCAGACTCTTTTATTTTGTCCTTGGACACATCTCTCACTTCTATGCATTTTTAATATGGTTCTTATTTATTTAAATAGAAAATGTAGTGGTGGGAAGCAGAAATACTCCCTGCTTTGGAACATGAAGAGAGAGAATCAAAAGCTCTCATTTTCCAGAGCAGGACAGAATGGTTTCCAACTCCTGGACTTCTGAAAGCAAATGGGGACAGGGAAATGAGTCTGTAGTTGCAAGAACAAAGAGCCATAATATTCTTAACCTTCTGGAAACTGTTAGAAAAAACGAATATAAACCTTTGTGCATTGAAGATGAGCTCTGCCTGGGTGGGATGCAAGGCTCATACAGCAGGTCTTGTTTGGCATGAACGCAGCTGTCCTGTCTTCTGCAACCGCTGAGAAATGTTAGGCAGCTGATTTGTGAACTTGGTTTGTGTAGAGTGTAACTGAACTAATTCCAGTATTGACCCAGGACCACGTTAATTATATCTGGGCCTTAATCATTGCTGGCTTCAAGCTAAAAAGACAAATCATTTTCCATTGATGTTAAAAATCTGCCTAAGTGCTAACGTCATCGTAGCGTAGAGCGCTGTGGAGCATATAGTGCTAAAAACAAAGACTTGCTGTATACGCCACATTTCTTTTGAAATAATGAGTTTAATTACAGTGTATTGAGAGTTCTAGATCCTGACATGTTAATTTAAGTGTTTATAATGTGTATGAAGCAATTCAACAGGATCTTTAGCATTTTTGTGACCAAGTCTGTGGCAGCTTTATTATGGAGCATACTCAACTGAAACCTAAGTCAGTCCAAGGGGAAGCATTCATCAGCTGTGGTTCCTTGATCCAGCTAATTATTTTACTGACACCTAGAGTGCTCATTAATTGCCCAGCCTCACAAATTAGGGACTGCTGTCTCTCATTCCAAAGCTATAGCCAGCCACGGCACTCCCCACAGGCGTTATATTTCAGTACTTTCCCTGGCCCTTAGTCCTTAGCTGCATGTTGAACG
Source organism: Nipponia nippon (assembly GCF_047370975.1). NCBI lineage: Eukaryota > Metazoa > Chordata > Aves > Pelecaniformes > Threskiornithidae > Nipponia > Nipponia nippon. The sequence continues at coordinate 1,325,967 of NW_028262348.1, read as the reverse complement.
AACATTCGGCACCAAGACAACTGCAAAGCCAGCAAGCGCGTCTCTAGGACTAAACCTGCGCCTTGGGTCAGAAAACATCCTAATTTGAGAAGAGAGAGAATGCCCGTAGAAAGCTATTGGTACTGCAGGGTGCCCGTTCAGCACCGTTCGTCTTGTTGGTGCACGACCCAAACTGTTCCTGCCCTTGGACTTGCTAGGACAGGTGACCTTTTCGTTTTATCGGAACGTCAGTACTAGAAGAATTTTAGGATGCATTTTTCATTTTGTGCACTGTCTTAAGGGCATTGCTGTACTCGGCAGCTAAGTAATAACTGACAGAAGCCCAAATACTGCTAAGGCCAAAGGATATCTTGGGTTAACTCCAACCTGATTTATAAATCGGTGTTCCTGTAACTTCAGTACATCTTGTTCTCCTTTCTTTCAAGACTTAGTGTACCTCAGAAGAAAAAGAAAATCCTTAATCATAAGGATATTTTTTTTTAGCTATGAAAACTCATTAAATGATTATTTGCTAAATTATAGAATCAAAGTTAGTTTAACAATGAATAAGAGTACTGAGAATGCCAAACCTAAAAATCCAAGATTTTCTACTCAATTCTTTTTACCCTATAATTTCTGTTCCTGCCACTGGGTTGTTTTTTGTCTCTCATCCAAACGTGTTCGGGGTCAGCTTGGATATTTCCTTTTTTCACCATCAATTTCTCTACTTGTGAAAACTTTTTCAAGGACTTATTCGTGATTGCTTTCATTTCCCAACGGCAATTTCGGAGCTGTAATCTCATCTCCCATCTTATAGCCACTGCTTTAACAGGGAGATTCAGAAATACGCTGAAACATATCCCCAGAATTACTGGACATCTTAGTAACTGTTAACATTGGTGGATGGTCCTGATATCTACACGCTGGTTTTGTGCCTTGTTACTAAATCAATGGGTTGGCCTATAGTATAAGCCCTATAAAATTGTATTTCCTCCTTTTTTGTTATATCTTCTTTTATTAAACAGGGTATGTTATTTCCTTCCAAATAACATAAAAAGAAAGCATGTCTACATTTTCCTGGGGAAAAGAAACACGTTGGGGCATTTAGTTGGGAGTTTTACCTATTTGGCTGATTTCAATTACATTTGAGATCTCGTAGGTCTTTCTGAAGAACGTGAAGGGACATTTCAGGTGTCGAACTGTGGCTGAGAAACTCATTTTAGGAAGGAGATTTCGGAATCAGTATATTACTATGGGAGCAATTGTGTGTTACGTTTTAATACACCTGAAAAATGATTTTGTAGAATAAAAACTTACCTCATAGCTCAGGTTCCGTATAGTCAAGATGACAAAGGGTCATATGTGTGATATTTCTCTGCTGCATCAGGTAGCTCTGCACGTTGTTCCTTCTCTCCCTCGCGGCGCCGGGTTTTGCTGTGCCGTGCCTGTGCCGTGCGCTCTCCTGCCCGGCCTCCTGCAGTGTAACCCAGCGTGAGACACCGAACGCTTGGACACCGAGCTAACACAGCTCGAGAAACACCACAGATGACAAAACAGTGTGCTGCAATGAATGGGGTTATTTCTGCATTAGCTCGTGTTCTCTGTGGCATCCTATGCTTCACACAGGCTGTTTAACACTGCACCCGTTGTCATACATTGTGCTGGGCTCCTGCAAACGTTTGTCATCGGCAGTCCTTCCAATAACAGTAAATATAGCTTTATAAGTTAAAAAAAAAATAATTAATAATGGTTCATGGCTGTTCTGTACACAGGCTTTGAATTTTGGTGTTTCTATAGGCAGTACATGGTCAATATAGCCAAATGGAATTACTGTTGTGATTGAAATATCGTGTTGTATGTTGTCAGATGTAATAGTGCCAAAGAATTGCTGAGACAAAAGCTGACATGTGGAAGGGGTACCTCTCGCATCCATGTTTCAGAGTTCAGTTAAGGCTTTGTTCCGTTTTTGTGTTGTGCGTGTACGTGAGCCGAGCATTGACACCACATAGAGCCTCGTTGGGAAACAGCTTGTATCCTCTTTAAAGCCGCGGTCAGGCAGGTGCCCAGGATGCTGTACTTAAGGTCCAAGTCAGCTAAATTTCTTCTAGTCAGAGCTGTTCGGGCTGGATGGTCTTAATTCTACATCTGAACAAGCTCATAATTCTGTGAACTCGAAGTGTGATACCTGAGTTACCGGGGAAGGCTGTGATGGAAGCTTGGAACCGAGCTAAAATGATCACTGTTACCGCATTTTCCTGTAGCAGTTTTGTGAGGGCAGGTGAGCCCACCATCCTCTGTTGCTCCCATGTCCTTTCCTGAACATTTAGCGTGTTATTAAGCTGCCTGGCTCCCTTTTATTGAATTGGATATGCTCTGGCATCAGTATGTATTGAGTACGAGTGCCTTATGTACGTAACGTGTGTTTAAAAGGCAGAGCTCCTCCAAGATCCTGCCCAGAGGGAAAGAATCCACCTGACTCCATGCTTTTAAATCACACCTTTATAGGAGAGGAAATTCACCCTTTGAGTAGGTTATGGAAGAGAAACATTTTAACTTTAATCGCTCCTACAGAATAAGTTTATGCTTTGTACCAGGGTAATGCAGTGTGACAGTGGGTTTCTGCAATGGAAAGCAGCCCTGACAAAGGAGTTCCTTTGTACAGATGATGCGGCTTCTTTGTAGCTACAACTTGGTAACTTCTAGATTAAAAAGTACCATGTGAGAGCAAAACCTGAGTGAAAGCCAATGGGACTTCCACTGAAGCTGAGTCAGCTGCGCTGTCGCCCCTTTCTGGGTCGCTGAGCATGGTCAGGACTTGTCCTGCCAGCTTGCTTTATTTCTTTGCCCAAGCCTTCTGCTGGTGCCTTTTAAATTACACGCTCACAACTCCAGACAGAGAAGTTTGCAACCTATCTGCAGTGCCCTGGCCTTGGCTACACGGGGAGTAAAATGCTCCTCAACTTCCCACCGTTTCAACTGCCCATCAGCTCTAACCACAGGAACTACCTTCCTTCAGGCAATTTATGCCTTGTTGGATAGGCTCGCTTCTACAAACAGCTTGAGCTTGCTGTGTTATTCTCCATCCTATGATGTTAAAGTTGTGTTTTTGTTTTTTAAAAACCAAAAACTGTTGAGTTTTTTTGAAGACAAAAAGAAGAAACACATTTTTCCGAAATAAGGGAACGTTTTCAGTTCTCTGTTCTGTTTATATCCTCCTCTCTCTGTTTAGGCAGCTGGTAATCGTAGAATATTCGAGGTTGGAAGGGACCCCTGGAGATCGTCTTGTCCAGCTCCTGTTGGACTACACCACAACATTAGGATCAGCTTTCCTCTCGCCCCCTCCTTCTCCCTCAAAAGCAAGCCACAATGGCAAAGCTCTTCAGTTTTGGCACAACACTTCCATTTCCATTATGTTTGTTAGTTTTTATATATACTCAAAGGAGAGATTACAGCTGTACAAAGCTACAAAATACCAAGTACTAGCACAAACACAGAGGCACATTTGTTCCATGCTATCACCAATTTCAGAGAGGGGTCAGACCCCTCTCCCGTTCAAGGCAGCGGGGGCTGCCCCCAACAGAGCTTTGCCAAGGGCTACCCTAGTAAAGTCTTTGTGACTTCTCTTCCTTTTACCCGAAGCGTAGACAACTGCGCGTGGCAGCCCTGAGCCTCGATCCAAGCACGCAGAAGGAGAAAGCCTGGCTGTGGAGATCCTCACCGGCTTAAAAACACGGGAGGCATCACTGCAGCTCAGGCTGAGGGAGCGGCTGCTGACGCACACAGCAAGAGCGGGGCTGCGAAGTAAAGCAAGGGCTGTTCCTGAAGGTCTCCTTGAGCGGTCATCAGCTGGGGGTACGGGAGCGTTGCACGGATGAATCTCGTCATGGGGACAGGGTTAGGCTGAGTGCTCTTAGCCCAGGGCAGCAGGGCCCACCTCCCCCAGACTCGCCGCTGGCAAGTCTTGTCAGCAGCTCCATCTGTTAGACCCGTGCTGATAAGTATTTGGTTATATTTTAGGCTGGGGAAAGTCTCATAATTCTCTAGGGGAAGCCCTTCTATGACATTGCCGTTGCTTTTTGTGTGATGATGCTGTAAATGGTTCTAATCCCATGCTCAACAAATGTTTGCCGCAAAACTCGTGTAAATCCCTGTCATTAGGCCAATTTCTCAGCATAGACAAGACTGCTGGAGAGGTTAATTCCGAACATTTCTTTCTAATATAATTAATTATTGATTAATGTTTGATAGGCTGAGATTTAAAAAAAAAAAAAAAAAAAAAAGAGAGAGAACTTTATGAAGAAAACAAAAAGGATTGGTTCTTGTATCACAGGAAAATCGGGAAATAACTCCTGGTGGAGAAGTCTAGACTTCCTAAGCTTTCTTTTTGCACATTATTCTGCTTGTGACCTGCAATATAGACACGAAACTGTTGACAAACAACTTTTCAGGAGGAACTGATCCAGAGTAACCAGGGAAGAGAGTTTTGGTTTTGAAGGTCTCGTATAATCATGCAACTTTTACAGCCAGACAACAACAGAGGGCAACAGACCTCTGTGGAACATGCCGTCTTCAGAAAGGTTTCCATTTGATGACACCGATGGCAATTTTGGCTGCTCTTTTCACTGCCTCGCAGGGATCATTCAGGCACTGCTGAAACGTATCTGTGTGGTCTAGGAGCGTCCTGCGGCCCTCTGGCAGCTCAGCCAGCACGGTGAGGGTTTTGATGGCGCTCAGACGGGCTTTGCTGGTTTCCTCAGCAACCAACTTCAGCAAAGGTGGAATGGCTTCAGCACCTAGGGCTGCGAATCTCCCTGGAGAGAAAGAAACTGGCTTTAAAATGTGTTCTTGCGTACAACCAACACACTTTTGAATTGCTGCTTTCTACTCTGCCCAGCTACAGCTCTGAACACCCCGAGGGTGCAGTGTGAAGAGGTAGGACATGCTTTTCTTTTGAAGACCAAAGGCAGCTGCCAGCTGTTTATTTTGAAGAAACAAATATCTTTCTTAGTTAACTTTATCTGCCTTACACATTATTATTTCATTTGCAACAAATTTATCTAAGAATATATGAGGCACCAAATGATAGGATAAACTGTTGGGGGGGGGGTAGATGCCCTTAAGAACATCCTTCATTCCTTTATTTTTAAAGGCACTTCAAACATGAGATCCACTCCTGTGTTTTCTTCGGAAGCTGGGGGACAGTTGCAGAGGAGGACTGGAACACAACTGCTGTTATTAAGAGTCTTTTATGTCTAATTACTCATTCATCACACTGAAAAATTAGCAGTTAGTATTTTCAGTGTCGTGTAACTTACTTGGGAGAACTACAGACCTTATTAATATTCATTCCTCTCCCAGCTGTGAGAGGAAAACTGCCTCTCTAACCACAGGAAGAGTTTCCAGAAAGTAGTGCTCCTCTGTTGAGGATGGTGATTGAGAGCAGCTTCAGGTCAGCGGATCTCCGTGCGGCCCGGCCTTGTGCGGACAGCGTTCCCCCGCGGCGCGGCGTTCCGGAGGGAAATGAGGCGTGGGGGTTGGCAAAGAACTTCTGGACCTACTTCAGGTGAATGAGATGGGAAATATACGGTCCTCTCTACACGCTACGGGGCAGCAACAATAGCTGCTCCAGACAGATCTAAAGAAATGTCCCAATCTTATAGTTTCTTGAAGAGCTTTAACACGATCAGAAACTGAGGACTTGAGGAGCAGGGCAGAAGTTTTGTTATGGAATTGGGTTTCCAGAAAGCATCCTGACAGAACCGCCTCTGTCTCTCACCCTGAGGTGTGATAGTAGCAAACATCAGGGCTCCTGTTGCACTAGCTTGGACCTCAGGATCTGTATCTTCCAACAGGCTCACCAGCACAGGAATAACTTCTTCACATACCACTTTTTTTCCCTCTGGATGACTCCTGTGCAGAAAAGATGGTTAAGATGGTTAAGTTGCTTTCTTGACCTGCGGCTGCTAACCGTGCAGCTGCCCACAGCTCCTCCCCACGCCCGGACCCCTGCAGCCCTCCGTCGTTTCGTGACAGCAGTGCTGACAGCCCTCATCTCTGCTCTCTGGAGTTGCAGCGTCCTGGCTGTCAGACGGATGGCAAGCACCACTACCCGGCCACAGAGAGAAGAAAGGGGATGTCTGGTTGTGCCTGGTGTCTATGAAATCTACTTGCTGATACAATACTGATGATATCATATTAACCGGGGGGGGCGGGGGGGCTTGACAAGTTTTTAGGCTATTTTTAGGTGGTGGTTGGATTTTTTTTTTTTTTTGCTTTCTATGGTACACTGGAGGTTGATGGGCAGCAGCATGTAACAGGATGCAGGGTGAAGGGTGCTGGTGGTGCCAATGGCAATTTAGTTGGAAACCTGGCTGTTGAACCCTATACAGGTTTTAAAACCTGCTAAATTAGGAGTCTGCAATTAGTTCTTCTCCGAGGTCAATTTTCTCTTTCTTTCCAGCCTCTTTAATGCGGGCAATATTTAATGTGGCCCGGTTACTGCAGGGACCTAGAAGGGAGCTGCTGCCCCTGCTCCAGGTGCATTCCTGCTTGCTTTCCATGACTCGCTTCACCTCCACTCTTTCTTTTCCTGTGAGACCTTGCTTTGTTATAGGCATTAGGAGGTGTCTTGTGCCAATTGGTATGGAAACGGCGTGCTCTGCAGACCTTTTCAAACTAGACATCTGTTGAGTACTTTTATTATATTTTGTGATTGCAGGACAGCGGACTTAAGTTGCTCCTTTCATCATCCAGTGTTTGATATACAAATTTAATATAAAGATTGCTTTTTCTGATCCATCACTGACGTATGTAGCAGCCCGTGCCAGAAAACTATTTCTGTCCTCAATCACATTGAAAGTTTCCCAGGACTTTTAATTTTCTGAGAGAGAGCGGTTGTCCAAAAAAAATAAGGGAGCTTCTCCCTGCCTCCACAGTGGTCAGAATCTTGTTTTCACATCATTTCCCCTGCAAGAATTTTTCCTCTGCAGTGCTGCACCAGGAAAAAAAAAAAATAATCCTGATTTCACTGCCAATACTGAAGACAAATGGAAGGAGAAGGAACAGCATTTCCTCCTCAGCATCTGCTTTCTTGAGTGATTTATAGCAGCTATGATTTTTAGAAGTTTTCTACCTGTGTGTGCATTCAGGCTGATATTGCTTTACATGTGAAATGTGACAGCTTCAGCGTGTAGTGGAACACAGCCGTAAACTGGGGACACTGATTCCCTCATTAAATGAGTATTTTCTTGGGCTCAAGCATTATAGACAGGTTTCGTTACCCGACTTCTAACAGGACCCGAGCCGCTTTGCTTCTGATGGCCACTGATGACTGCGTGAGCTTTCCCTTCAGGACAGTAATGGCACCAGCTGCTAGAGCTTCAGAAGCCTCCACACGCAGACAGTTGCAGAGCGTATCTAGGACCAGCTCCTGGATCCCATCCGACTCAGTCTTCAATTTGGATACAAGTAAGGGAACCAAGCCGGCGTGCAGTATGCCAGCAGCCCCTGCAGGAGCAGACAGAGAAGGACCATGGGTGAGGCGTGAGGGCATTTACTAGTTCTACCTGCACTTTGAATTTCTTAATAGGATCAAAATACATATGGTAACTCATTTCCTTACACAGATGTGGGATTGGGAGATGGACACTACTACACCACTGCTCTGCTCAGAAATGCCACCTTAGCATTGCTTCCTCAGGAAGCTTCCCCACCAGTCCTGTAAAGCCGCAGCCCAGGTGAAAACCAAAATGGCAATTGCTCTGATGTTCCCAGCTTCCCCCGCTATAATATGTCTCCCCAAATTATTCTGGCTAAGAAAATATAAGAAAAAATATGTATATATAAAAGTCACCTCATATCCAGCCTTTCTAGCTGTTCTCAACAGGAAGAGGTGCTACGAGAGGCTGAGGTGTGAGCCTTTAGAGCGAATACTTTGACTTTCCACTATGGTTTCTGTGGGGGAAGTCAAGGTTTTGGAAACTGTCAGCTTCCTCACACGTTTCTTTGTAGTAACTCTGTCATGGGGAAAACTTAAATTTTGAGCTTTCCAGCAGTCAGTACTCCTGCACTGTCTCCTAAAGGAAATAGCATCGAAGGCAGAAAGAGCGCCATTTGCCCTGCAAGCGATGCCTCTGCTGTGAGCAAGTGTCTGATTTGTACCATTTCTTACGCAACACTAAGTCAACACCCAAACAGCAATGCCATGGGAAAGCAGAACGTACTGTCCACGAGTAACTATGTGAAAACAAAATTCTCCAGCTGTCTTGTTGCTAAGACTGATTCCTCTGTTGCTAGGAGAAATGTGGCTCCTTTCGAAGTGATTCAGATATGGTTAGATAAGGCAGTTCTGGGGAGAAGAGTCATCAAGGTATTTTCAAATGAATCTCCACAGCCAGGGGTAAATGGACAAGCGGGAAGGAGATTTTAATGGCCCTTGGTAGCGCACGGGAGAAATCCCTCAACTTGACAGCCAGGTGAAAAACATGATTCTAATCTAGAGGTTATTCGGTTGCGCGTATTTCTGAGGTTTTGCTGACACTGAATAACTTCTTAAGTTACTAACTTACTAGGATCCTCTTTACTAATGCACATGCAAAGAAACACCTAGGGGTGATGTTGTTACAGCTTTTGCTACCTGTGCTACATTTGGAGGTCAGTTGCTGGGAGAATTCAAACAAATAATAAGGAAAAACAGATTCAGACAATTCACTCTTGAAGGGTAACGACATTTTAAAAACAAGGATTTCTCCTGGTGCCGGAAAGTGAAAAAATGTTATCTTTGAAGCTGTGGCTCTGTGTATCGCTAGGTGGGGGGTTGGTGTTTTCATAGTAAAAAAACCCCTCCACCCTGTATTTATGTCCCCTGGAGGAAGGAAAAGAAGAAAATCCTCACGGATCCGCTCCAGCCCACTCATGCTGTCCCCGCAGAAGGATGCGATAAAGGAGCCCTGGGCTGTTGGTCTGGCAGAGGACTCTCGGAGAGGTCCCCGAGGAGGAGGCCCGGCTTGTGCGGCTGACCCCGTCCCCCAGCCCTAACCCCCTCCGCAGGGCTTGCCCGCGGCTGGGCTGGAGGCTGCAGGTGTGGAAGGCCATGGGCGGGCTGGACCGCGGTACGGCCACGGCTGGGAACGTTCCCTGCCTTCTGGAGGCCCAGGCAGCAGGGAACCCGCTACCAAACTGCTCCCATGGAAGGAACTTAAAGCAGCCTCAGATGACTAGAAATCATATCCAGAATTGGTTTAGCCACGCTTCCCAATGGTCTTTTGAAACAGCCTATGAAAGACAAGACTTTTCAAAGTCACCTTTTAAAACTCCTCCCAAAGTTTTTAATGAAAAGAAACTACAGGGCCTGTGTGTGTGAAACTGGGAGACCCAAACTGCTCACACAGTCATCACGTGCACTTCTGCAGTCTGAGGTGCTGTGGAAACCAGTAAAAAATCAAAATCTGGGAGGTACAGTTGCAGAGGAAGATCAATGAATTGAGGTGGCGGGCTTATAAGCTGACGCTCCCTGTAGCAAGCACCTAGTTATTGTACAGCTGCTTTACCAGGTGGTCTGTGGTACCTTTGAACGAAAACCACATCTGGAGTACTTGACCTGAAAGTAATTTCATTCTTTCTAGATAAGATAACACACTGAACGTAAATGTAAATAAGAGTAGCAAGGAACTGAAGTTTAAACTCCACGCTCCTCCGGAGCCTTTGTGTAGCTTCGAGTCACGTTGATACCAGTCTTCCCTGGGACAGTGTCACCCATAACCGTTTCATCCCAGCATTTCACAGGCGAACACTTGTTCTTGCACGGAGCAGTCGGCGTTCTGGCCTGCGCCCAGCAAAGCCATTGCTTCCTTTAATTTACCTTTCCGTCTTTCCGTAACAACCATTGCTCCAGCATTCTGTCTACCTTGCTCGTGCTGGCAGATGTACTGTTTTCTTTCCCAGACAGGTTTTCATTGCTATTTTTTGCACTTGCTTTCAAATACTTAAAAGCCTTTTTTTTAACCCATCATCTTCATTTCCAATTCCCTCTTTTTCAGGACTTCCTTGCTAACTTATTTCAGTTCTCTTGATCGCTTTATCATCGTATTGCCAGTAAGTGCTATCAGCATTCAGGTTTCTCTTCTTTGTGTCTGTCTTTCACTTATCTTCTAATATATTCAAGCAGCACGTTCAACGAGGCAGGACTGCTGTCATTGGCCCCTGCGTTTGTTCCTTCCAGTTACCGTTTACTGACTTTCTTCGACGTGGTCATCCCTCGCTTGCTGCGTTTGCACTCGTGTCTCCTTTGGGTGCTAGCCTTTACTATCGCACTGCAGTCCTGAGGGCAAAGTATACAACAAAGCCACCTGATGTCTTTCTGTTTCAATAAGCTGGCGAGATAGCATACAGTGGTGTCTAGGATAGCTGTTATTTTGGGGAGCCATTCAGTAGTATTTATTCTGTGGCCAGAAATCCCTGTGTAGCAAGCGGGTGCTTATTTTGTACGAACACTTGGGCTGTTTTCATTTTTCTTAAAACATGTTTTATTTTACCAGGCCGGGTCTCTGTACCAAGAGCTTTCTTATCCACTGGTTTTGTCAAGCTGTCCTATCCGAAACGCGATCATGCTACTAAAGGGAGCTTCCCCGATATAAATATAGAAGCAAAGATGAATTGTCTGACCTTGTCAAAAGTCTCAATGTGGTGAAGAGAAAGAGGGTGGAGAGGAAAGGCCATCAACAACAACAAAAAGAGGCTACCTAACACTGAGACTGGAGTTTCCAGGTGGAAATTCGTCATGGTTTTCCCAAGGGAGCCAGAGGGTGAAAGGTCCAGGGAGGTAAAAGGGAAAAGGGAGGAGACAAAATCAGTGGAAAGTTGTTTGGGAGTTACTTGTACGTTAGAGCAGTCTCAGATCCTTGCATCTTACTGAGCAGGCAGCAGGAGGGGAAGGTAAGCTGGTGCTTCTTGTAGTCCTGTACTGACAAACGCGGCGGCATCCTCGGGATCTTGACGTTTCATTAAAATACTGCGCTTTCAGAGGTGACGTATCTGTTGCAGAGTGTCCTAGAGACCCTGGGCATAGTGAAGTAGTGGGGGAAATGTTTTCAAAATGCAAATAGGTGCATTTGCAGCTGCATAGTTAACATCGTTATTGATCTGTTTTTCTGGGAATTTGTTATCTTCCCTTGGGCTGCTTTTTATCTGAGCACTCATCTCTTCCGTCTCATAACCCTCCGGCCATTCTCATCCTCCCTTTCCTGAGTCTTTTTCACACAGTACCAAAAAGGAGCTGCCATGTATTCTGTTCTCTCAGGATGGCTGCAGGGCATGTAAACAAATTAAATTTTGTAGAAGACAAAGGAGTCATTTATAGTACATAACAGTGGTGTTTTGTTTTGGTTTTCAATTGCATAAATCAATTAAATCACATTACAAATCCTTTTCCTTACACATGTCGGTTCTCAACACAAAGCCATTTAAATATTTGGTTTAGTCCAGAGCACGTGCCTCATGCGTGGCCGCGGAGTGACGTACTGTGTAAACATAGTAAAATAATATGTAAACATAGATTCTATATAATACGAATGTTTTGTTAACACATCAGGTGTCTCTTTGCGATGTTCACGCAAGTATTTGAAACGCTTAGTAACAGCATTTCTACTTGGGAAGGGGCAGGCAAGGAAAAGCAGGGCAGAGCCGGGCGCTCGGGAGGAAGAGCGCTGCCGAGCATCGCGGCGTGCGGCGCAGCCAGGCCCCAGCGGCTCTGGGACCCCCGGACGGGAGCTCGCGCACTGCGAGCAGCCAAAGGATCCTGACGAGGTTTCCAGGCCTCGCAGCTCTCTTGCTGGCACTGCAATAGTTTAGCACCATTTTAGAGGTAACAAAGCATTCATTAAACCAGTGAGTGCTAGCAGGTATCATGCACATTTAAAAATGCGGTGCTTGTATGTGTCTCCTTTCTAAGTGACAAGATGACCGCAGAAGATCCTTCCCGGCGCGCCTTCCTTAATAACTCCTTGCTCACTACTGTTTAAATAAAAAAAAAAAAATTGTTCTTTAGACTCCCTGAGAAGATTTCTGAGTCACCAGTCACAAGAGCATTGTTTGAGAACCCTGTAGTAGCTAATTTAACGTTAAGAATCAGTATTTTGAGCCTCGGTGCTTCAGGCATTAAGGCTGTGTCAGGGAGTAGATTAAATATAATACCAGTATAAAACCGGGCTGAAGTTTCTTTCTGGTAGGTCTGGAGCAGGAGGCAGGCCGCATCAAACGATAGAAGGCACCTGCCTATCCCCCGCCAGCTTTACCAAGCCTTCGAACTAAAGAGGAAAATTCCTCTGACATCTTTAAAAGTCAGAATATTTTCCTCCTCTTTACAACAATAATTATCTGCCTTTCAATGGTAATTTAACAGGAACCAACAGCAGTGTCCCAAAGGATGCCTGTGCCTAGAGACAAGAGTATCTCTTATCTTAAAGGACTGAGCGGTGGAAAGTCCCTGTTTAATTGAACTGAAGGGCTACCCGGATATTAGGAGAACCGAGGCAAACCCTGCAGGTGTTGGTATTGCACTAGAAATAGTAAACAGCTCTGTTTCGGATCTGTGCGTTGGCTAAAGGCAGTTATCTTATAACAGCCCTAGGGCTTAGCCAGGTACAAAATCACGGCCTCAGCGGTAGTGTCTGTCCTGTCCTCCCTCCAGATACAACAGCTGCAAACTTTGTAAAGGCATTATGGGATCTGCTTTTGAAGCCACGCAGAATTTTCCCAATACTAAGGATTTTGGGCTGTTATCTGAATGAAAGACATAATAGAAATTAAGGTTATAAAAATACTAAAAAGTCAGCAGTACACAGGAGAAGCACATAATGTGGCTGCCTCTGGGGGTCCCTTAAAAATCCAAACTGTTTCCAGCATTAACAAGGAGCAGGGAAGACTGGTCTGACAAACGAGAGGTTCCCAAGCCTCAGTAAAGAATGAGGGAGACTCCTGCATAGCTTGTTTTTGGTTTTAGAAACTTTGCTTTAGCGTGTGTGAAATCACAATTTCAAAGCATCGCTGAAAATAATGAACATAGAAACTACAACTAATATATCTGCATTAGCTTCTCCATTATAATTTAGAAATCCAAGAAACAGATTAACGTTTTTTTTTAAAAATTGTCATTTTGGTAGTAAATAAGACTGCCTGTGACCTTCTGCTTGAAAGCAGTGGGTTTAACCATCTAAATCATTTATGCCCTATGAAAAGAGGAGTAATATCTAAAGAACTTAAAAATTCTGGGCTACAGAACGTCTTTTATCACAGCATCTCTAGAAACCCTGGGGGTGAATTAGAGAGAGCAGCCTTGTGTTTCACATAGAGACGGTTTCCAACCTGAAAAATGAATCTTGGATTCTGACTTTGTACAAGAATTATCTACAGAGGTGGATCAATAATTGGCCAAGACACTCGCCCCGCTTCTGACCGATGTCGGTGCCAGACCCGTTAGCGTAAATCACCAAAACCACGAGGGTGGAAATAATGACCCGCGCTCTCCGTGGCAGAGTGCACGAGCTACGAACTGCGGATTGCTGGTCCTTCACACGGCATCAGGAGGCAGTCTCCAAAATGAAAGCAACTTTTCCTTCTTTTAATAAAACTGTATTCGTACATTATCATATACCAAAAAGCAAACAATCAAAATGAAGGTGAAACAGAGGTAACAAAGTAATGCTGGCTTACAAATTTTTTCCTAGCTCTGGTTGATGATAGTCTGCTTGCCCATTGAAGTGTAAGCATTGATATCTTTTGCAGTGTTTTTATTTTGCCCTTCAGAACTCTGGCTGCTTGCACCTCCCACCTCCAAATCTTTTAGTTTTCTAAATCTGTAATTCACTTAACATATAGATACACTCATGATCATCGTATATACCTAAGCGTGTGAATGCACGTGCACGCGTATAGCACGCCTTCAACTGATTTTGCATGCGTATTGGTCACAAAACTTAGGAAATTTCTTGGCTTTTATTTCCCTGACAAAGCACCTTTCCTTTATTCAGAGAAAGTTTTTTAAAAATCGTAAAAATTAAAGACTGAAAATAACCCAGGGTTTTTTTTTTTTGTGTTCTTTTGGATGAAGAAGGAAATGTCATCCTGAAATTTATTAATTTTCTCTACAGGAAAGACTTTGCCAAAATGCAGGAAGGCAGGAAAACAATTTGACATACGTACTACTTGCGCCAAAGTCCTCAGATCAGTTACTGTAGAGAAAGTTAAAGCCTTGAGACAGCTACTCCCAGAAAGCTCAGCCGCAGCCACTGAGTTGCTACCCCACTGCAGATTTTCCAGTTCAGAATTTGTCCTTTTTTCCTGCTGGTCGGCCATGGAGACACGTGGCTGCGAGCGGAGCCTCGAAGGGGCGCGTGCAGCCCTGCACCGTAACGGACCCTGCTGACGCTCTGCGGGCTCGGCGGCTGCGCGGGAGCAGGCAGCTCCTCCAGCTGCGGGTGAGCCTCGGCACTCATCGTGCGGCTGCGCTGCCTGAAACGCCTCGCGGGTTGGAGAGGGACCCTGCAGGGCACTGTGGCACTGTTTTACACTAATAAAAACAGCTTTAAACTTTTAAGTCCAACGGCCTCACGAGCCCCTCATGTGAGAGAAACGCACAATCGCAAGTTTTCAGTTTTCAGAAGCTCTGCTGAGAGCATAGATTTTAGAAAAGATCTTTTCCTCTTTTGGGGCAGAAGGCCAAAAAAGTAAAGCAACATGAATGAATTTCAAGAAATACTTTTGTTAAATATCTTAAATGTCTATATCTGGAAGCTATATCTGTGCACCTGGAATTCTGCATTACAAAACGGCGTTACGCAGCAAACTGACCGTTATAACATTTTGGTTATCTTTCGCATTCACCTTTTGCAACTCGTGAGTTAACCTTACACGCGCTCAGGTGTAAAAGAGCCATCATTTTTTCAGTTTTGTTCCTTAGGAGAAATATATGATTAAGATGGTGAAAATATTCTCTGAACTCCTATAGCATAACTGAATCGCAATCAGAAACAGGTATATGAAAGTTCCCTATAGAGATTTGATTATACTACTGTCAAACAATAAATACAAATGAGAGGCTTAAAGAAACAAAATATCTAGAATTAATTACGTGTCAGATCCTGAGGAATTTAATCTTGAAGATTACCACAAACTCGCTTTGAATACATTGCACAGACTGAAAATGGAACAAAGACTGCAACTGGTGGGAGAAGGCAAGAGGAGGAGGTTAAAGGGAACATTAGTTCAGCCTCATTGTATAAGCACTTCTTCTTTACCTTTTCTTCATTGTAGAAGGGTGGGGGATTTATTTTTGTGCTACTTTAAAAAACGACCCGATAGACGTTTCAAAGAAGAAGGAACTGGAGAAACAGTAGCGTTGACGAATCCACTGCTGGTACTTGCTGATCTGGCACGCTGGCACAGCTGCAGTACGTAGGCGTTATCCTACAGTTCACCCTGCTTACAGGGTGCCGAGGTGAGCACCATCCAACGGTTAGAACTGACAAAGCCTCGAGGAAAAGCAGAATACAGGATACAGGCGGGTGAAGTCCTTTTCTGCTTGAGATGCTCTGGCTTGGCGGTTTTGTTTGAAACGGGAGCAGAAGCAGCCCAGGCCCAGATGGCTGCACGACACGAGCGGAGCTGTGTGGAAAGGCAGACCGTTCTCCGCTTCCCGCTCAGACCTGCCACTTTGCAGATTCCACGTTTTCCATGGGAAGCCATGTTCCTGAGGAAAACTGCTTATCCTGCTCAATGAAAATTGCATTCTGTTGTGGATGAGGTTCTGCAATAGTGCTTTCCAGTATGCGTCAGCCTCTATTTTATTGCCAGCAGTGAAAAATTCCTAAATCTTAATTGAATACAAGACTGCCAAGGTGCAGGCTGCTTTGAGGATGATTTGGTTTTGAAGTGCCTCCCCAGTAAGTGTTGCTCTTGGGTTGGGAGCCTTATGCCTCCCGTGAGCCGTAAATCACCGATGCTGGCCGAAAGGAGTCCATCACCGATAGGCACACCTTAACGTATCTTCTGATCAGAGATGCGTTCCTGAGAGAGGCTTTCTAAGTGAATGAATGAAGGTGTTCTTGCAAAAAGACCTTTTTTATCATTTATTTGGAAAACAAGCAGTGCAGTAGGGCCCAAGCCACACCAGGGAAATGAACCTGTTACTTAACCTGGACTAAAATGTTAGGTCTGGCTTCGGTAAACATGCTGGATTAAGCATAGGCACTTCAACAGTGCTACTAATGTGCTTATCTTTAAGAACATTATATACTGAGTATTCAAAACACTGTTAAACAGAAACAGAGAATCGTATTTGCAACAGTTATAACAGACGCCAGAAACTATTTCATCAGCTGATAGAAACTACTGCCATTTTAACATGCTTTTAAAAATGACATTGTTGTAAGTAAGTCTGAAAACTGCATTAATTGAAAGATTTGATAAAGTGTTTATCAGTTTAACCAGTTCACTGGTTAGGTAAAGTTGGCATAATGTGCTTTGCCCGTTTCATTGGTTCCATCACCCGGTCAGTAAGAACGTGATTCAGGTGGCTAAATGCAGGTTTCTAATGCCACTTTAGTACCTGAGGTGTCGCGTGGGACCACCAGGTATGAGTTAAGACCTACAGGACCCTTGGACGTCTCTAGGGTGCGGCTGGAGGCCAGACAGGGCACCCTTGAAAGCTGAGAATGGTCTTAGAGGCTTACGGCTGAAGGCTGAGCTGCTTCCCAAGTCCCTTCCCTGTCTTGTTTGAGTTGATCTTGTGCGTGTCGTTGACAGGGCAAAAACTTCTAAAAAAGAAGAGTGGTAAATCGCAAAACCCAGCCGTCACGTTCATGCAATTTTCTGTTAGTTTATCACTAATGTGTGATAATAGGCAAAACAGTCTTTTGTACGATTTTTCACCCCTCTGTCTAAAAATGCTTCCCAGAAGAGGCAGTGATCAGCCGTCACTGGCTGAAGCTACCGCTCTGTGTATCCACTTTGTACTTCATAAACGATCACCGGTTGGTAGATGTACGCGTGTCATGTCTTTACTGTTTATGTAGATACAAAATCAGCCGCAGGCCTGGCGTGGAATAGGGGTACGGTCATCTAAACAATTACTTAGACCTGACTGCAGTAGTCCACGCTTTTCCAGAACTGCTGTGGCGTCTGAAGGCCCCGTAGCAGAGCCACCTGAATGTCCCCAGCTCTTCTTCCACAGCTTCCCAGGACTACCTTTGTATCCTCAACAAAATTTTCACTCTTTTTTTTTTTAAACTACCAGTTTCTTGTTCCTGTTAATCAGACACGACACGGGAATAAAAGGGACAAATGATAGTGCCTGCTGAAATTGTAGCTGTATCTCATGGTTCCTACGTGAAGTAGAATTACTGTGCGTAAAGGATACGGGGAAATGTGCAATCCAATTATAACATTTTTTCTAAGTACCTATTAAAAATATATGCAATTCTTTTGGGCCCCAATTTGATACTTCTTCAGCTGGCAAGAATACCAGTGACAAAACCAAAATATTTGAAATCAATACATTTCTTCTTTTTGTTTGTTATTGCAAAACTTAAACAAAACCTAATTGCCTACCTGTATCCTCAAGTGGGAGCGACCCACTTTCACCTCACTGCGCCAGTGAATATGTAATCATTCTTACAGAAGGGGAGGATTCAAGCGGGAGGGCTGCAGGAGGGCGCAGGGGATCCCAGGAGTAACCAACAGCCTGCTGCCCGCGCCACTTTACGAGGAGATCTGAAGCTGGTACTTTTTGTTTTAATAGCTTTGGTTTCAAAAAATTCCTGGCCCTGTTTGTTGCATCTCCTTGGGTGTGATTCCCGAAGAATCCATATGTTTTGATCTCAAGCGATTTTGTCAGTCGTTCACACTTCACAGGTCTCTTGTTCTGTCCTTTACTACATGATCCCCACTTTCTTTTGGGGTTAAAGTTTGAGGGGGGTTGGTTTGGGTTTGTTTTCCCCATTCCTTTGCCCTTAATAGTGAAGAACGAGGAAAGAATACTTCGATTCTCCTTTTTTTTCCCCAACATCATAACGCAGCCTTGAAGGATGTCCCCTTCACAAAGACCTCCATTCCTTTGTCTCATTTCATGGTATCTCTGTCGCTTCCTTCCCACGGAGGCTGTGAGGGAGCTGGGTCCCTGGATCCACCACAAAGCTCCGGGTGAGCGCGGGCTGCAGCGTGACGTTAGGTGCGGAGGAGGGCCAGGGCACCTGCCGGGCCCCGGGGGGCTTACTGCTGCCTCTGAGCTTGCCTTCAGCGGCAACCGCTGATTCAGCAGCTGAGCCGCCGACGGCGAGCTGCAACATAGTGGGTCCATAAGAAAGCCGTGAAGGAAGGTGTGTAAGGCACTCAGCGGTTTCAGGGCTTGGTTGGTTTTTCTCTTTTTAAAATTTTTGTCTGCTGAAAAACTGGAGCCTTTCTCTTTAGTTGGTTGTGGTATTGGCTGTAACTCATCACCTGCGTGCACATCCTCCAGTGCCTCCGTGATTTGACCTCATAGGACGAGTAAACAGTTGACATTAAGTGAAACCCTCCGCTACTTGAAGGATGTGAGAAGAAGATAAAAGGGTGAAATCCTGGTAGAAAGTGAATTTTCATCCTGAATGATAAAGCCAAATGAGGTCAGGCTGATACCACCTGCTGGAAGGTGCATGCATGGCTTCTTTCCCCACCACCTCACAGTCACTGGTACAGAGCAACAATATGCCAGGTAGTTATAAATATCGGATCCCAGTCATCTGTACTTGGTGCTATTTTAAACTCTTCCACGTGAGAAAAACGGTTAAAAATAAAAATACAGCCTTTTTATTCTTCTCTAAATGTTCTGTTCAGTTCTTCATGCTCAAAGAGAATCACAGACCCGTCTATAAATATCTAACCCAGATCTACAATTGCTTGTTAAAAAGAGGGTGTTTGGTAGAAAATTGAATGAAATACAAAATGTCTTTTATTATATTTTTATTACAGACCAGATGCGGCCTCTCAATTTACCCTCTATCATTTGGAGATGTACATTCACCAAGAACATTGCATGTGTGCATATAAATATTTGGATGTTGTCATGGTATAATAAAGGGTAATTGATGAGAAAAATCCCTGTGGGATTTTCCACTTAAGAGCACATTTCTGGTTTAGCACTATTGTCTTCAAACCAAACATGTATGAATGCATCTATTTCGATTGATCCCAAACAGAAAGCAACAGTAAACAGGCAAGGATTTGGCTTTTGGTCAACGAGTAGCGCTGGCGAGTCGAGGGAAACTGTGCAGGCAGGGCTGCAGCGCGCGGCGGGTCGGGCGCTACACCTCCACCGTCCCTGCAGATTGCAGATGGGGACCTGCGCTGACGCGGGCAGAAGCGGTACGCGCCTGGCAGGGAAGAGGCGCGGGAACCCAGTCAGGTCACCGCGGCGCTCTCAAATGACCGTTTACTATTGCCAGGCAAAAAAAGTAACGCAAACTATTGGCTTTTGATGCGTATTTGTGTGGTTTCAGTCTACCCGTATACAAAGAACAACCTTTAGAGTACTGAGCTAAGAACTGGTTTTATATGCCATTTGACTTTGGCATGTAATCGCCTGTCTATGCTGTTTTGAGACATATATTTCTCTTTAAATTCCTGTGGGAGCTTAGCTACATGTGGTGCAATCAATGCATGCTGAAAGGCCCTAACTGAGAATTTCTAGATGCAGGACAAGGCGAGGCTGAAGAAAACTTAGACATATCTGCTGATTTATTTTTCGGATGAGTCGGGTTTTAACTGCCGTTAATCAACAGCAGGCTCCCGTACTGTGGTGTTGCGGTAACAACACCTGAACCCGGCAGAGGAAGGCCTGTTCCCTTACTGATGTCCCGCACGCTCGTAATCCCTTCGCTGGCGAAGTCGGAGCCACCGGGAGGTGCCTCCCGCAAAACTGCAAGCCAGCAAGCGTTTTGTTCTATCCTTTGAAAGCACCCCAGCGCGGTGGGAGCTGCAGAGGGCACGTGAGCGATGATCTCCCTGCCCAGCACGATGGTCGCTGATGCTGTTATTCCTGCCAAAGCTGGTTAATGTGCGGAAGATGCTTTTTCTCACATACACGGGACTATACTGAAGACACATGTAATGTGGCAGTTTCTATAGTAACTACTTGTTCTTTACGAAATAGCAGATTAAACCTGTACGCCTTGTTATTGTTCCTTTATCCTATTATCTAGACTACTCAGTTACCACAGATAAAATTTTTTATTCTATTCCCTTGCCGACATAACTATACCAGGCGTTTATGCAATTGCAAGTAAAGAGCACATTTGAAAAACAGAGCACTCTTAGAATTTTAAAATTGACCGCTATCCGATCATATAAACGCACCAAAAGACATACGTGCATATATAGCGAAAGCTAAAATTTCAAAATAAAACTGTAGAGATTATCTTTTTCATTAAAGCAGGGCAAATTTATGATTTGAGTATTACCATCTTGCTGGGAGAACAATGCAAGTCCTGTATATGACATTTCTTTTTTAAACGCTAGGAGTTTTCCAGAACAACTTTGCCAGTCGAGACGTACCGGCAGACTCTTCCCGTGCGAACAAGACCTCAGATTCGTTACCTACAGGCAGATTTCCCTCACGTGGCACACCCCGCCATGGCTCTTATTTCTGTGCGGGAAAATGTTGCTGCGTTGTGTTTGACACGGAAATATTTCATTATTATAACTCATTGATGCTACAGCTCTGCTGCTGATGTCAGCACTGGAAGTGATATTATTTACAGGAACCCGACGCTTTCTGCACCGCGTTGTGGTTGCCTTGTTGTGGGAAGAAATGCCTGCATTCCGCCTGCCTGAGCGCCTCTGTGGCTCTCTCCGGCAGCAGCGCATCAGTAACCAACGATGTTTATAAAATCAGCAGCGCAGGGAGCAATCACAGCTGCTTGACCAGGGCTGCAGATTCAACGATGCAACGAGTACCGTAGCACGGCCAAAGGGAAAAAGACACCAGAAAAAATGCAGAACGTAGATAGGGTAAATCCGTTAACGAGACGAAAAGAAAACGACGCTCGTCATTACTTAAGAAAAGCTGTAGGAACTGGCACACGCACGAATGCAAGAGACGGGCAAAGAGGGGGCGGGAGGGGGCAGGCAGCGGCAGACCTGTGCCCGAGAGCCGCGGGGAGGGCGCGGTGGGCGAGTCCCAGGCGGCGGCGATACCCGGGTTTTCTCCCCGTGCCCGGTGGCACCGCTCTGGCGCCTCCGTGCCTCGCTCCCGCCGCTCCACCGGCGCCCTGAGGCGGGCGCCGCGCAGCCAACGGCGGGGGGCACGCGCCCGCCACGCGGCCCCGCCGAGCCCACGCAGGCGCCACGCGCCTTACGTAAGGCGGGAGCGCAGCGCCGCGCACCAGGCGGGAGGCAACCGCGGAGCCGCCCGCCGCCGCGCAGCCCCCCCCCCCCCCTCCCCGGCGCAACCTGCGCGGCCCGGAGCCCCCCGCGCGCCGCGGGGCGGGGGCCGCGCGCCCGGCCACCCCCGGGCGGGAGCCCGCCGCCGCCCGCGGAGCCGCCCCCCCCCCCCGCCCGCGGTGCCCCCCGCCGTTGGCGTGGAAACGGGCCGGCAGCCGGCGGCTCCTCCCTCCCCTCCCCGCCCCGGCCGCCGCCGAGAGCGCGCAGCGCCGCCCCGTCTCCCGCGGGGCCAGCGGCCGCGGGGTTCCAGCGGCGCCCTCAGCAGCGGCTTGTGACGGCTTATTGCCTAGGGGCAGAATGGGAAAGGGCAGGGCCTCTCTCCCGCGGGGGCCGCGGGCGTAGCGGCGGCGGTGGCGGGGCGTCTGCTCGCTGCGAGCCGCCGGTGCTGATGTGGAAAAGGGCCAAAGCAGAGGGGAGAAGCGCCGGGGGATGCGAGCGGCTCTTCTGATGGACTGAGGAGGTGGAGGCTGCCTGCCCGCCCGGTGCTCGAGAGGTGAGTGAAATACTCTGCGTTTCTTTCTCTCTGAAATCAGCCTAGCGATGAACGTTTCCTTCTCCGGGTGTTTCCAAAATAAAAAAGGGACTTCTAAAGCAAGAAGAAAAAGATGTCATTTTGAAACAATAAGCTATGCTTTTGCTGGATGAAAGAAAAGATGAATGTCTCTGTGAGGCAGAAATATTTCGCTGTGTGTAGGGAAGAAATGGGCAGGGGAGGCAGGCTGCTGATACAGTGAAAATGACCTTCTCAAGGGATACCGGCCTTCTGGCAGCTGCTGCTTCGGCTTGATCCCTTTTTCACAAAACTAAGTCATCTCCCTTTCCTCACCTGGACTGTAACCCATTAATGTCCAATACCCGAGCCTCGCTAAGATCCGTTGCGTTCTCATAATGATTCGGAAAGATAATCCATTCGATTCCGCCTGTTGGGAGAAGAACCTCCACGCTCCGTAGCACCTCCTCCCAGGGAAGCGCAGGCTGGCTAACGCGCCGTCGGGAAGGGCTCCCGGCGGCCGGGTTTCTGTGATAAATCCTACCTGTGCCAGTCGCAGCTGCCCGTGCCAGGGCTGCGTGGCTCTGCGGAGCCTGGATGCTCTGCCTCTTCGTCTGCGCTCGTGCGTGTGCGGGAGCGGGGAGGTTGTGTTATATTCACCTGCACCCGTGGCCGGCTCCCACCTGCAGCTGTGAACCACAAGTTTTTGGTATCTTTGCATCTGCACGTTGGGTGAGCGAGCCGTACGCAGGACCCCAGCCCTTCAGTGTTGGCTGGGAGAGCTACAGACAAATATGTGCCAGCTTGATTTCTGCTAATGGTACGGATCTGATCTGGTTTGGGCTGTTTCGCTGTAGAAGCTGTTTAACGTGTGTTCTTGCGGTACTTATTCTGGAGGCTGCTGACCTATCTTGATGACATTTTCCTGTGCAAGATCTGAGAAAAATTCGCTAGTTTTCCATTCAGCATTTCTTTATATCCATTTACTGATCCTCTTGCACCCACAATTTGATTTTTATTTCGGCTCCGTATTTCGTGTCATTGTGGGTCACGCCCTTCGAGGGGCCGTCAAAATTTCATCTCCAAAGGTTACAACAGCAGGTCGGGTAGAAAACCACGATACTGTGAACATCTGCTTGTGGATCACGAAGGAGTAAAAACGAGCGTGCATTTTGTCCTTCCTTAGGAGATATTGTTTCTGGCTCTATGGATATAGACGTTTGAAGTCTGAAGGCTTAGGTGCTGTGATAGGCAGAAATAGTGGCTTTTCTCCAACAGGGCACATACTTGCTAGCTGAAGAGATGCAGCTCTGCAGAACAGGGAGCTCTTTGCCTTTAACTTGGCTGTCTCCATCAAATCATTTGGTTGGAAGCTGTCATGCAAAAAGCACAGATCCCTGCCCTTGGATAGAGGACGTTATTGCAGGATAGGCCTATGTGTATGGAATAATGAAGTTCCAGTCTCCAAGAAGCCAGTGATGGGTGCAATCAAAAGCAAACATCTTAGTTACATGGCATATTTAGGAGGAAATCTCATGATATCACCCATTACCAAAGCACTGGCTTGCATTTTCAAAGAATCATCCCACTTCTGTGCGTACGTGCATGCTTATAAGGAAAGAAAAGCAGATTAATTCTGTGTAAGGCCGCGGGGATGTCATCCTGACAATGGACCTTACAGAGATGAATAAACTCCGCGTGCTACGTAAAGAATGCTACACCTCCGTCTGAGGATTATGTGCTTGTCACTTCACTGACCACTGGTGAACAGAGCTGAACGACTCTCCCGGAGGCGTTACCTTGAATTTAGTGAGCCTTCAGCACAGCTCGGGGTTTCAGCTACAGGCCTTGGCTTTGCATTTAACTATGATAATCTAAAAATAACCAGCCAGGTAGTTCTGAAGGACCGAAGTGAAAGTGTTCTGGTTGTCTCGGTTCGGATTGCACGTCGATGGAATAAGGTACGTTAAATTTTAAGAAACCTAGACAGGACCAGAAAAGAGAAATTTGTCCCTTCTTCTTCAGGAGTCCACCTGCTGAGCGGTGGGGAAGGGGATAAGTAGGGGGATAAGGATAACAGAACACTCGGTAGACAATAAAAGCTTAAATCCGTCAATGGTGAAGTCAGCTCTTCCTCTCCAGCTTAAGCAGATAAGGATTTTGACAGCAGATAGTGTCTTGGTTGGTAGGCAGTGGTGAGGCAATATAAGGGAATGATCTCTTTTCCTCTCCCCCCCATTAATTAAAGAAAAATACTCTCAATTCCTTTGGGTTAAATCGCAGTAATTCCGCTTATTTCAGAACAGATTCTCCGGGTTTATGTAACTGAAACGAGAGTTGGCTCTGACTATTCCTGGTTGAAGTTTTGGCCCTTCTTTCAGCAGGGTCACTGGAAGTCTTGTCGCTCGCGTCGGTGGGGGAGAGCCCCGGCGCACAGAGCACGCACAGTGTCACTGGTCAGGTTCTCCCGTGCCCTCTAGGAACGACGATGTGGAACAGTTTTATAGATGATTTCAGGGAGGTCACAGTCTCAATGACAAATTCAGTAACTCTCTACTTGCAGCACAAACGCTAGTTTGTCAATTATCAGTGATTTTAATCATATTCCTTTTACTGAGAAAGTCGTGGTGTTATTCCCACAAATGCTGTTAAGCTTGACGTTGCCCGCCTTCAGCAGTAACAGCTTACTACACAAGCAATTACCTGTTTTATCTTAACTAAGAGAACTTTTAAACCAAAGCCCTTCGAAATCAAAATATTGGCATACTTAGATACAATTGTATTATTTATACTTGGTGAGAAAAATTGTCCTATTTTTATTAAAAAACAAGGCTAAGTTTTGTTCCTTGTGATCCCCAAAGCATCCGGAATAAATTCACAGCCATTAATAGTTACAACAGATTCCCTTCAGTCTACTTGAGAGGAGAATTTGACTTATGCTTTGTAGGTTATATTCAAAGTTCACGTTTTTATTAAACTTTCCAGAATCCAAGAGTGGTGATTAAGAAGTCCAAATTTCAACTACCATATTGATGAAAGAATAATCACAAAAGGGAAAGACTAGACTGGTCCAAAGCAACTAAAACTGATTCTCATCTCAAAGTCCCCTGCGATTTAAGGTATGTGGAATACACAACATGACAGAGAAGGGCTAAATTCTGCTTTTATTTGTTCAGCTATTAAATCTGGAGTGGATACATATTGGCAATTTAAGTTATTTTAGCTTTATGCTAGTGTCATCGAGGACACAATTTAACCCTTGAAATGAGAGCTAGAGATAAATACTCCTTCTCTCTCACCTGTTGCATTTCACTGACACTGAAGGGCACCGGTAAAGTAGGACGGAAGGACCAGATGACTGATGTGGGCCATCATTTCTATGTTACCTGGACTTCAAACATTTGTTACTATTAAATGCATTTAAAATCACAGCTAACAGAACACATGGCAAAATTTCAGAAGGCAACAGCTTTCCCTGTGATTTTTTTACTTCTGTAGCTCAGAGCATTATCTGTGGTTCAGCAGAAACTCAGCTCTCCCCAGAATTCCATTTTATTATTTAGTACTGGACATCCAATGTATTGTTAGAGAACGCAGCTTTACCCAACAAATCCTGTTTTCCTCTGCCCTTCTTTTCTCTTTAAGCCCCTTATACCAGAGGGCTGTTTCTCCTCTGGATTGCTAAGTCATCGCATCGAAAAGACAAGTGTGGTAACATTTCCAGACAATTCTGTGTTACGGCAGTAGCCCCTGAAATTGCCAGTGCTCATGCTGGCCAATGGGGAAACAGAGAGAGGCCAATCTGAAAAACCGAATTCCAATTCGAAGTATTCATTTTGCCCACATACATGAATGATAACGACCAGACAAGCGAATAATAATTTCTTAGGAACTACAACTTGTTAATCTGGTATTTTTACAGTAGATTTATTAAGTAGTAATTCCCTGGACTGGGCAATTGGCAGGAATTATTCTCATCGCTTTCAGATACCTGTAACACGGACATGTACCTATGGAGTAGTTGTTAAGGCTTCCCTTACAGCTGATGGAGAGAAAGAGAGACTCCTGCCACGCAGTTAATCCGAGTGGGTTTTGGTCGCTGTCCTGGCCTGATGAACTGACCTGGGGAACGGCTGTTTCTCTCCACTGCCTCCAAAGGAGTGACCGAGTGCCGAGCTCACAGGTAGCCACCTCCAGGCACATGCTGCATCTCGACAGATGAATCCCACTCTTCCTGACTACCTTGTAATGTTTAACCAATCTTAACTAGTTAATTATGAAGACATTTTCATGGTTCACCATAAATATTTGTAAGTAATAATGCAGTTGCTACTCCCTACCTACCAACCCTGTTTTCTTTGATAGTAACTAGGCTGGCAGGCTGGTTTCTTCCTCTGACTGTATCTTAACAATGCTGTTGTACTGTGGAGGAAAGGCTTCACTGAAACAGCACAAGTCGTCCAAACCTTTTATCCAGTTTTCCCTAGTACTCCAGGCAGTATTCTAGCATCCATTCCCAGGGTGTTTCTACCCTTATTTTGTGTGCCTGCTTTCTTAATTTTCAAACCTTACTGAGACAATGTGGAATAACTACCTTTATCCTCGCAAAACGCGTCAACGCAAATACAGTTAGACAGCATATCAAGTGTTGATGCACACATACAGTTGACAGTTGTGCTGGGGAAGGGAAGAACACTATTCAGCTGCACCGTAATCAATCCAGATGCAAGTGTCATGGCGTAGCAGCACACACGCAGCTGGACGTTTAGCTCTGGGGGGCTTGCTGGCTCCATGGGGTATGCACCTGGTTACTATACTCCTTCCTTTAACAGGGGAGTCTATGTATGATTCAGAAGGATACTTAGGAATCATCTAAGGGAACATCTTTCTGAAAATAATACAATTTGAGTTATTAGGTTGGGGTTTTTTTTAAATAAAAAGTTTCTTCTCTGGATATTTACCAGCCCCGAGTCATATAATCCAAATATTTGGAATGTATTAACAAAATATGATTTCATTTGGATATGTAATATCCATTTATACATTTATGTGAATTAGAGTGTTTTTCCAGTTTGGACATCTTATGAGGAAAGAAAGCCCAGGATACTAGCTGTTGACCTTCCCTGGTGTTTATGCTATGGGAGAGGATTCAAACCAATACTACATAAAAGCTTTTCCTATATCATTTAAAACACTAAAATCCATCAGTAAATTAACGCATACGACGCTAACCAAATCAATTCTAAACTAAAATATACCAGAATGAACACTGTTGCCCTGGAGCATCTCTCTGTACTGCCACCGAGTTGGTAAGTGTCCCACAAAATACCTTTGCTGCAACTGGGTCGTGGCAGGGAGATTTTTCTTTCAAGATGCCTTTCTGTGCCTGGCCTTTTAAATTTGGCAGAGTCAGGGTGCTATAATAGAAGCCATTTTGTAACGGGCAGATAGTTATAAATTCTTACAAGTGCTAAGAACCTATTGAGCTTTCATTTTGTATTGCTCAGCAATGGTAGAATCTCACCTTAATCAGTCATTTCGAGATATGTTTTTAACCTCTTTGTCAATCCATTTATGCCCATGAACAGATAAACTTACCTTAATTTGTAATTCAGTGACATTTATGTTGGTATTTAAAATTCTAAGGCTAGCCTACTTCAAATTTGAACAATTGTTCTATTATCATATTGTTTCTGTTCCCTGACTAGATGTGCATAAGTCCTCTGATTATGTTTCCTGCTGTGAATGTTCCCAAAGGCAAATCTGAACTTTGCCTCATGACTGTGATTACATAGGTGTGTCGTTTGCTTTTTGCAAGCGTGCTCACAAAAAGAAATAGAATGCTGAAGACCATATGTAATTTTTTTAAGTTACAGGAACAAATTCTTGGCTACTAATTTCAGCAATGTATTCATTCAAAGGATTAGCAATTGTTTTCGATCTGGCAAGATTTCAGGCTGACGTGCACATCAGTGCATCTTATTATATCAGTACAATATTCTTTGATCTCACAGGTCAAGTCAATATATAGCGGTCTAAACAAATGAAAGGATCAGGTAGCAACAGCAACAAGAGGCAGGAATCTGTGACTTTTGGCACTGCAAATTACAATTCTCCATTTTCCCCGAGAGGACCGATTGTACGCTACAGTCCTGAACAGTGCAATTCTACCTAATAGAAGTTAAAACACTGACAAAGTAATAACCTACCACATGGACAAAGAACGGAATTACCGGTTCTGTTATAGTCCCATTCGCTGCCAGTGCCAGCGGGCCATAAACTAAAATGAAATGTTTGCAGAGAATATTACCCTGCTCTGTGCTGGGAGAAGCCTCTCTCCTGGTGGTGTTGGCCTAGCAACTCTGCCCTTTTTCCCGCTTCTGCAGTCAAGGAAACCAAGAGCAGCCACTGGGGCTGCGGCCCTTGGGATCACACCTGGAAACTGTTCTCATTCCGGCTGAGATTTAGGCAGCTCCAACCTGGCTCTGCAGTGAAGGCTGGATCACGAAAACCCATTTCTCCCTATTCAGACCTTAAACTTCAGATCCCCTATTCAGACCAAGGCTAGGAGTGTCTGAATTTCTCTGTGGTTTTGACTAATTCATGTTGCTCTTCTAGTTGTGTCTTCTGATACTAGAAAGCAACGAACCGCAAGTAGAAAATACTGCACTATCCTAATTTGGAAATCATTCAGGCACAATAATTTTTGTAAGAATTGATCTGAAAGAACTGGGGGATGCCTATTATAGCAGAAGTATGCTTTAAAGGGAAAGCTGGGCACAGCCAGGTGGAACTCCGGGAGTACCTTTAAGTACCGTGGACTTAATTAAGTTCTCCCGTGATGGGAGAACTTCTCAGTGAGCAGGACAATCGCCTTCCTTCTTACCTCTTGGAGTAGTTCTACTAGTCATGTTATCTCACTTTGAGAGAATTTCAGCAAAGTGAAATTCAGGTGAGTACAAGGACAGTAAGGTCTTTCTCGTGATCCTATAATCTACATTGCTTCTACACTTTTTCACCAGTCTTTCCTAAGACTCAAACGGAAAAGGCTGACCAGACAGAAGTTTATAGTACTCCACAAAAAAGGACCTATAAGATAGGCAGGCAATTAACAATTGCCCAGTATCACCTACAGGACTACCTTTGAAATACAGGAAAAAGCCCTGCTCAAGAAAATATCTGTATTCAGATGTATTAAAAGTCATTTTAGTTGGTATTATCAGGGCAGTGGCCAATTGAAAAAGGCAAGAGTTCCTGTTCTTCTCCATTAGTGGAAAAGCACGAGTCGTTGTCCATGAAAACCAACACACTTCCCATTCCGTACTCAGCCTGTGAGTCTGAACTGAAGATGTTTTTATTAGGCTAGAGATGCCTCCCTCCATTATTCTGAATAGGATTATCCAAAATGAGCTGACTGGAGACAAGCGATAAGTTTGGTTGTCAGAATCAAGAAAGGCTAAATTTGATTAAAATCCTGAAAGCATGTAGGAGCTCCTGCTGATGGTATGACTTCTTATTCCTCACTGAAAATAACTTGGGAGTGAAGGAATTGAGACACTTTCTTGCTGCAAAACTATTATTGAATAATGTTGTCTTTTGATCACAACTAATAAAAATGGCATTAAAAGTGTACCATCTTATATGGGCAGCAAAATATTACAGAATAACACTAGGCAAATATCTTAATTATTTCCAAAAGCATTTTTTAAATAAAATTTGTACTTTGTCTATGTTTGCATTTGGTTTCTACACGTGAGAGTAAACGATATATAGAAAGTGCACAGTCCCCAGAAATTAACCTGGTTTCACCTATTTTATGGTGAAACATGAAAATATTAGCAGAGAGAATTTTGAATGTATTATTGTCTTGACAAAATACGGTATTTAGGTATCTTCATACAGTATCTTATTCTTGATGTTGCATTTCTCCAAATATAGGTAGTCTGGGATTAATCAAAGCTTATCTATACGACTGCATCTTTGGATTTTTGATACTTTATGTTTTCATGATTTATCTGTCAAGAATTTTTTCATAGAACTCCTCGAAAGCTTACAGAAACAAGTCAATTCAAGAAAATAATAAAGTGCTCGTAAACATTTGTTTAAAGGAGGCCAGATGGAATGCTGTCAATCTGCGCAGCACTGTTCTTATTCAGCTGTGAGATACGATGTGCAAATGGAATTTTTCTTAGACACGCTGTTTATCATCTGTCTTTACCTACGTTGTGAAGAAGACTTATATTCGATGGAGTTACATTAAGAGCATATCAATCTCATTGTTTACTTGGTGTCTGCATCTGTTTTGTCACTCATCAGTTACAGATTCCATATTTTGTAAGATGTAATTTAAAAGGATATATTTTTTCAGTGTTATCTAGTTATAAAATCCATATGAAATACTATTCTTCACCATGAATAATTTCTCCAGGTTGTATTAGGATTGGTCAGAGGCAAGCGGAGATCAACAGAATATGAACAGTAGAAGGTCAAGATTAAAAGCTTTCAGAAAATAATGCAGGTGTGTAAAATTTCTAAGATTTGGCTCTGCCTT
Organism: Nipponia nippon; assembly: GCF_047370975.1. Taxonomy (NCBI): domain Eukaryota; kingdom Metazoa; phylum Chordata; class Aves; order Pelecaniformes; family Threskiornithidae; genus Nipponia; species Nipponia nippon. The sequence continues at coordinate 1,295,479 of NW_028262348.1, read as the reverse complement.
TTAACTTTTACAAAAGCCTTTAGAAATTTCACCCGTATGGATAAGCTCCCTCCTGCAACGAACACAAAAGATGGGAAGGGACAGTTAAAATTATTGTTGTACAGGGCACCCATTTGCACTACTTAATGGCAGACATGAGAATCTTAAATACAAAGCAAAATTGTACCTCATTCTTAAGAACTGGAGGAAAAAAAGTCTCGGAAAAGTCAAGGAGATACGCTCGGTATTATGATGACAGTCTTGTTCTGCTATTTCTATGCCTTTCCCGTGTCTCTAAAAGAGCAAAACTACTTAAAACTTACTGGATGTCTCCCTAATGCACGGAGTCTTCAGTGGGCAAAGAGATGACGCAAATGGTTTGCATTATTCCTCTTACGTATTTGGTGCAAAATACACTTTGGGAGGAGGAGACTGCTAGTAAGTGTGTCAGTGGCATTCCGTCTTAATGGGATTACTGCCAGCTGGAAGAAATTGAAACAGAATTTGAATTGCTTTCAGGTGGGTTGGGCTGAAAGCTAAGTCAGCTGTGATCTCTTTAACTTAATTTCCTTCATTTGTGCTTTTGGTAGAGGTGGGAAGATACCTTATCAGGCACTTTCCTAGAGTTGAGAGGTAAGAAATAGTACGTGCCTTGTTTTCTGGAATGTTTGTAGCTTTTTGGGTTGATATTAGGTAATGAGTTATTCTCTTACTACTAAGATGCATCCTGTGGGGAATTTTTCAGTCTTGCACCAATGAAGAAGGCTGTTTAAAAGTCACAGGTGGCATTAGGAGGCAGTACCCTTGTCGTCTTTTCTTAGTTACAGTACTGATTCCAATACCTCAATTTAAAAGTCTTGAGGTATGTTGTAAGTAACCAAAACATAACAAACCCTGTGCTTTTAAGCACAATTACCCTGGAAGGCTACAAGTAGTTATCAGGCAAGAAATGGTATGGCGCTTAACCAGCGGTACCTGGGAAGAGATCACTGAAAATGCAGAACCCCCACCTCACCCCTGCTTAGCTGCGAATCTGAGCAGTCTCAGAGGTGTCCTCGTACTCCTTCAACAAAGTTTTCAAGATAAATTACTGTTCTGCTATGCGTTGTGGATATTGGCCCCCACTTGGTGCATCTGCTTTGTGAGTTTAGACTGAATTTGGAAGCTGGAATCCATACAGCTGCAGTAAATAGCTTTTGCGCTGTTTTGACCTAATATGCCTTGCTGAGAAGTTTGCGTACGACCTTTCCACTGAGGTATGGATACGTTCTGAATAACCTCCAGCGTAGATATTATTTCTTATTGCAGATCTGTGCCTGTTTCGCGTAATTGTTTTTACAAGAGTATCAACAGCAGATTTCTAGTGAGCAAAAAAGAAATAACATGATAAGTCATCAGCTTTTTTCCCTGCATGTCTCGTGTGTGTGAAACGCAGAATGCTAGCTAGGCTATTTAGGAATCCATGGCTTCTTATCAGTGGTAAAATTTCAGCTTTACATGCCGTCTTAATAGTAGGATACAATGTTACCATAAGTAATTTTTTCTGGTAATACTAGAAATGCAAAATGAATAACTAAGGATCCATTGCTGAATAACGAGTAAACTAAAGGCTCGATTAGCACCTTTCAGCTTTAAGATAATTTTAGTGCCACAGCTGTTTGAGTCAAGAAGAGATGTCACCGAGAGTGAAAAGAACAAACGAGCAAACGATTTGAAATGCTGCTGTTAAACCTGTACTGTGTGGTTACAGTCATACATTTGTCTGGTTTGTGAAGCTCTCGTGTAAGCTGCTAGGACTACCTCATCCAGACAAACCTGCAAAATTTGGTTTTATTACTGTTAACAGTAGCCGTAGATCATGTATGTAGTATCATAAATCAACCTATCAGCTCTCAATATTTGATTCAAGAGCCTACTTCAAACAAAATGAATGAAACAGTAAGGGTCACAAAATGGTTGGTGAGCTGATTAATTAGGTGCCGTGAAGAAGAGGAGACAATTCTAGCTGAGGTGTGATACAAAAGGGAAACTTTTCTGACCCTCCACATAGGAGAACTTGTACAATAGGAGAGACAGATTATTTGCAGACAGGACTCAAGGTCTAAAGAACTAGTAAAAATGCAGAACTAGTCACAGGTTTTAGTAAAAATTCAGAAATTGTGGTTGTATGGCCAGGGAGTTTGCAGGACTGTACACACAAGTACTAGCAGTGTTAACAGAACACCAAAAGAATCATCAGTATGTGTTTCAAAATTTGGAGCTACAACTGCTGATCCTAGCAGTAGTACAGTGACCAATGGACAGCTGAAAAATAACAAAAGATGAAGAAAAATTGTGATTGGATTCTGGTTTATCCTAATAACAAAAATAAATCCATCTATCATTTATATGTTTCAGGTTTGGGGAAAAATAAGTATTTACAAACTTGCTTGAGGCTGAAGAACAGCTTTGCCCAGCCAAATCTAAATCACAGCACTCCTGCGTTATTGTAAATATCCAGATTAAAAATCCATGCAAGCTTCCTCAAAAGCTCATTTTGTTACCTATGCATTTTTAAAATAACGAATGTTAACCAATATACAATACCTACTGATTTATTTTTGTTACAGACAAAAATCTGTTCTTAGAATGATATGGAAGCGATCCACAATACTGACAAAATCTGTATAGCCCTATGAACACGTGATGCCATCCTGACTAGGTTTTGTCATAGTATGACTCAATCCGTGTGGTCAAATTTGGCTTCTGTTCTTACAAGGTTGGCTAGACCTACGAACAAATGTACATAGTGAACGCCAGCCGAAGCCGGGCTTGGAACGTGTGCATACAGGGAAGAAATTAATCTCAAAATACAACGATACTGGTCATGCTTCAGTATCTACGAGTAATGCAGTGATGCTGAGATCATACAGAAATGGGGAGCTGAAAGTTAAGACTATTCGATTTCATATCCGTTCTTACAAAAGTTTTCAGCTGTAGATACTCATGTACAAGAGTATGAATCATGCACTAAATACTAAATTTTCATCAGTAAAGCTGTCTACGTTGCTGGCAGTTAGGTATCCTGCCTGCAATGTTTTTAAATACGTTATGTTTACTTTCATCCTGTACAAAAGAGGATACAGGCTCATTTCAAAACCCACTGAAGTCACCTAAAAGACTTCCCTTAAGTAGATCACAACCATAGCACTTTACAGGGTTTGGGTTTTTTTTATTCTTATTTTTCCCTTAAACAATGATAGTGGTGTTTATTCTGCTTAGGAAGTACTACGAATATTCTCGCCCCAAAGTGCCACTCATCATAGGCTGCTGTTTCACCACAACTACTTACGCAGAGTTCGTCTAGCTCATATTGCAATCTCATTTAGTGCCAAGTAGAAATATTTGTGATCTCAGTAGAAAAAGCAAGGTTGAATAAGAGGAAAAACCTAACGTTATTTAAGAAACTTAACCTCTCCAGAGGATAAGCAGTGAAAAACACGCTGAGAGTATTGCTAGAGATGCTTGCACTCCTGCTCTAATGGCGTTCTCTGGATAAATGAGGCCTTCAGTCTCTCCAGATAATTAAAACTGCACCTTCTCTCACTTCATCCGCAACCAACTTGCTCATTAAAAGACATTTTTAAGGTCTGAAAGGAATTTAACTGCTCCAGTGCTCTCTAATGTCCAATGTATGTTTAACACCACAAGCTAGCAGGGCTTCTCCTAAGCCCCAGTTAGGAGCCCGCACAAAGCAACTGGGATTCCTCTGGCTTGTGGTGGTGGGTGTGCGGCTGCGGTAACCGCAGCTGCGGCGTAAGGATGGTGTGATCCCCCCTCCGGAGAGAGGGAACTGGGAAGGAGAGACTGAAGAGAAGTCCTAGGAGCTGTCAAGCCTTGGAAAGGATGTTGGGTTCTTTATGGTAGCAGTAATTCGTGGGTTTGGTTTTGTGGTTTTGGTTTTTTTTGTTGTTGTTGTTTTTTATTTTTAGAGGGCGGGTGTTGGTGGAGGGAAAATGGTAGCTAAAGAAGTTGATGCATCGGGATACCAAGGCCTTTTTGCTTTATTGCACTGAAAAACCCCCTTGCTTTATACAGGTCTGTACAGGACCTCAGTCGAGAGGCTATTATTGGTAAAGGTGGTGATTTGCGGCAAGTCTTTCAGTTCCTGTGTGTAGAAGGTTACTCAAGCACGTATTGAACGTACAGAAGTTGATAGGTTTTTATCTCGAATGACTGAACAACTTTTGAATGTAGTGTGTGACGTGAAGTCATATAGAAAATAATTACAAATTCAGTGGCAGCAACTGTAAACATTCAGCTTAAGCTGGCTTACTGAAAAAATAATAAAGCTATGTAGCACAAGACTGGAATTCTGGAGGACAATTACAGAATGTAGTACGAGAGGTTTCAGGCTTGTCATCAAAATTGGAGAGCCTCTTAAGCTTGTGTGTTTTCTTTTTTTAAATTCCAGTTAGTTACTAAAAATGTGATTTGTTAGAAAGACCAATGGGCAACTCCTATACTGAGAGCCCATTGAATAAAAATAAAGGTATTAGCAAGTCGTCAGTGTCTCTGATCTTAAGGACAAAACCAAAACCTTGAAAAGTGCAGAGAAGCGATGGAGGACTGTTTCTAGATCACTGGGGATACTCTCGCTCTTTGCTTCGTATAGCCCGAGCGATGTGACAAGTTCTAGTTCCAGTGTCGACTTGTGCTTGAGAACAATACGTGGAGCTCGGCAAGGCATACCTAATCTGCGCAAGAGAGGAAGAGGAGCTTTTGGTAGTTGAGGATTTGGCACTGAATTGAAGCCAGAAGCGTGCTCACTGTCCTTTATCATCCGAGACTAAACTCATTTATAGTACTGCTTCATATGTAAAATGAGCTGAAGTGTTTGGGGTTTTTTGGGTTTTTTTCTTTCGTTTTGTTTTTTGATTTTTTTTTTTTTTTTAATACCTGTCTAGGTATTGATTAATTTGTTAAGCTGCAGACTCACGTGCTTTCTTAATTACTTTTTCTGGCTGCACATTTCTTTTGTTCCTTGCTGTACTGTGACCAGTTTTCAGCAGAAGGGATGAAGGCTGCTCTTCCCTAGCCGAAGCTCACCACGTGCCCTGTCTCACGGGTATGAAATAGGTGTGCGTTGTGCCAGCACAGAGAAGCGGGGGGGTCAGGGACTAAGGGTGCCACTCTGGTTCCCCGTGCAATTTAGGAGGGAGTTAGGCCTCTAGCAGCTTAAACAAGGGTACTTCTGGGGAAAGTAGATCATAGCGTACTCTTTTGCTTAAGAATTCTCAGACCAACAATGTAAATATTAATTGAGTTTTCTCTAGGGTTGTGGTTTAACCCCAGCCGGTGACTGAGCTCCACCCAGCCACTCGCTCGCTCCCCCACAGTGGGATGGGGGAGAGAATCGGAAAAGTGAGAAAACTCGTGGCTTGAGATAAGAACAGTTTAATAATAGAAATAAAATAGTAATAATAATAATGGTAGAATATACGAAGCAGGTGATGCACGATGCAGTTGCTCACCACCTGCTGAGCGGTCCCCAGCCCGTCCCCGAGCAGCGCTCCCCCGGCCAGCTTTCCCCCCGTTTCTGTACTGGGCGTGACGCCACAGGGCATGGAATAGCCCTCTGGCCAGCCGGGGCCAGCTGGCCTGGCCGTGCCCCCTCCCAGCTGCTCGGGCACCTCCAGCCTTCTCAGTCGGCAGCGCGTGAGAAGCTGAAAAGTCCTTGATTTCGTGTAAGCACTAGTCAGCAACAACTAAAGCATCGGTGTGTTATCAATGTTATTCTCATACCAAATCCAAAACACGGCACTATAGCAGCTACTAGGAAGAAAGTGAACTCTGTCCCAGCCGAAACCAGGACAGGGAGTTACTGAGTACACAGGGAAGACGAGAAGGTAGAATTGCAGTTCTTCACGTAGACAACTAAAGTTTGCTTCAATTCTGTTACAAGTACCAAATAATGCATCTGCCCTGTGCAATGTCATGCTGAATGCAGTTATCTAAGCTAGCTGCAACTGGGCTAATATATCTAGATGGCAAAATGTTGTAAAAGAAGTATTAGCTGAGATTTTGAAACCAGGAGTTAATTAGCCATTGTACCATGCTGTACTTAAATGCTTCTGGTTGCAGAGTTATGTTTTGTGAAGAAGTGTATCTGGTTTTTGGACTGGGCCCAAAGCAATTTCATATCAAAACCAGAACATGGACAGCTTCCTTCATATTCAGCTTATAAAAGAGGTGCTTTGAATTGGAGAAAGAGAGTAGCTATGATCATGGCTCAGCTGTCTGAGATGTACCTGCTGGAGCTCCTGCATGCAGCAGGGTTGTAAGGCTGCCAGAGCTTCTGAATTTCAAAAGAGAAGCAGAATGAGACCAGGCGTAGGCTGCAGCTGTAATCTGTGCTTGGTAGCATACGAGTCCTCTCCCATGAGTCACGCTTCAGAGAACACTGTGGCTTCTGGTTAGCCTCTTGGGGTTTCTTTTTTTTTTTTCTCCTTGGGCTGCAGTCTAATACTTCTTCCACTCCTCATCTCCCCTTCTGTGGATAAAACCATGTTTAATTTGAGTTGTGAAGATGGAACCTAGGAAATCCACAGTTCTGATGTAGGTATCTTCTGACATGATTAATTTTATATGTGGCCCAAGGCTGGAAATTGCTCTCTATCCTGCCTACCAGATTTATGCCTGATAAAGCCCTGCCTCGCATGCTGACATTCACACTCTTTCTTTCTTTCTTCCTTTCTTTCTCTTGTTGTATTAGGAACAGCATTTTAATGCACGTTTGTGTCTTGTCGTGAGGCTGATAGCGTCAGCAGGTTTGTCAGGTTTTCATTGTCCTTCCCTAAATTAGACCACCATGAGAATTATTGGCTTTATTCTTTCACAGTCCTGCTTTCCTCTCCTACTCTTTTCCATTTTGACCAGCTCTTTGACGCTCTTCCTGCAGCACGTTGCTCTCCCATCTCATGCTTTCTTTGAGCTGCTGTCTCGGCACTCCCTTATGCTGGTCGCTCTTCACCTGAATCTCCTATATTCCTTCTTTGACTTTGTCTCATGTTGATAACTGGTTGCTCCCGCATACTCATTCAACCTATGTCTGTTTTTCTGTTTTTTCCATTCACCGAGGTTCTTTTGATTTGTTCTCTGCGAAACATTGCTCGTTCTCTGTTGCTTAGCTCCCAGTTTTAACTCTCACATTGCCAGTCCCTCCTGCCATGCTGTCACTCAGCCTTTCTGCGAATTCAGTGTTCATCACTCCTACTGAAACTGTTTCCTGGATTTCGCTTTCCTCCTTCCAAAACCTTTTGCTCTGCCTCTCATTGCAAGGTCTGTCTTGCCAAATTTGAGCCCTGATTCACTCTCAACAATGTCTTTTCTCTAGCAAAACCATGCTGGTGGAAATCTGATGACCTGGATGACTTTTTTTGCACCATGGATTTATTCTCTCATCTTTTTTTTTTTTTTTTTTCTTTTCCCTAGTGTAATTAAATTCTGTATGTGCAGACCCTTTACAACTTCTGAGTCAATCCTTTCCCACTGGCCTTTTTTCTTCTCTGTATAGATTTCTGCTGACTTCTGCCAATGTGGTATAGTAAGATGTGCCCATCTGCTTTTCTCAGCTCATCTTTCCTTCCTCTGTTGCTATCCCTTCCCTCTTCTTTCAACGGATACAGCAGTTTCTCCATTCCTGTGTTTATATACCCTTTCAGTTTACCCTAGAAATCTTACCTAGCTTCTGTGACTTTACTCTCTCATTCTTTGCCTTAATTTTCTGCCTCTCCTCCGGTTCTTTCCCTTAAAGCACCCAAGCAGAACTACTGTGACTTGTTTCTGTATAAAGTCTCAAAGATGCTTTCTTATCCATCATCACAGATAAAACTTGTCTATTGTTTCCATGGTTCCCATTTACTGGAGCATCTTATCCTTGCCTCTTGCTTGGCCTTGAGCTTCAATCTTTGAATCTTCACTGGCTTCTTTTCCGTATTGCATTAAACAAACTTCTCGTCTTGTACTATTATCTGTACCCTGGCTCTCAGGTTCTTACTACAGAGTTTGTGCATTTGACCTCTGATTAGCTCGTACCTGTCCCTGGAACGGTCTAAGCCAAGCACGTTTTTGCTCTCTTACGTGACCTTTTATGCACAGGAAGAGAAACTTCCTTTTACAAGGCTACATCGTTACTCTGTTTCAAAGCCCTCTTTAACTTGCTTTTGCTATGATAACTACCGAGATTTCCTTATGCTTTCAGCAGGTATTGTCTGCAATAAGGTTGAATGAGTGATAGGAAATTTGCCACTATATTCATGACCAAACCTAATGTTTACTATTTTTTTTTTTTTTAAATGTGATAGTTATCTCCGTAAGCTCTGTAAGACCCGTGAAACAGCAGCCCTGTGGTATGTGAGTCTTAGCTCCTGAATCACCCACGTAAGAACTATGGTAACAGTGATGATAAAAGCTGAGCAGCAACTCTAATGAAGACATAACCTACACTACTGTCATCACCTGAGGTGCCTGCAAAACACTGAGTGGGCAGCGCGTTTTGTTTGTTGCTTTATTACAAATTTCTAAATGAGTCTGATGTTTGTATGTCCCTAAAGCAGGTGCTATGTGTGTTGTTTCTCCTCACCCTTGTCTAGCAGCCAGGATTCCCTGCACACCCACTGTTAGACCCACTGTAATATTCTGGTACTGTTTCATTCTTTATGGAAGCCTAAAGGTCACCTCTAAAATGACTGCTGTGGGAGATTCAGGTCCTAGTTAAATCACTGCGAAGCCCAGGCAGCTCCATATGCAGTCACTGACAGTATTCTGGATTTTCAGCAACACAACTCAGAATAGAACTGTTGTATTTTTGGCTCCATACAAGAATCAGTCAGTATTATGTACTGGTTGTGTTGATGCTTCTTCTCACTGTTTTACAGTAGTTTGTGGATGTTGCTAAAACAGGTCGTGATTTAAATACCTACCAAGTATTTAGGTATTAGTGCTTTATAGGATTTATGTTACCAACTTCCTGAAATAAGTGGGGTGCACACAGCTAAAAGAAAAATAACTAAGAGATTCTTGTATTCTCCTGTGGTCTGGATCTTAGCTGAGCTGGTGCGAACTTCAATGCCACTAACTAAAGATCAAAATCTATCTTTATAAAAGCAGGGGTTCAATGCTCAGTTTATAAGGAATATTTTTGTTTTCACTATGGGTTCTTACGTTTCCCTAAAACTTGGATCAAGTCTATATGCTAATTTTTGACTGGGTGATATACTTCGCTAGTGGACTCCACTAGCTAGCATAACTTGTATTTCCATACTGCTAAAGTATGTTGGATGCTTTCCAAACCACAGACAAAGATGTGATGTTTAAACCTATGACTATAATATCTCACTGCAGAAAATCTATACAGTTACATCTAGATTACATACTGATAGGTCTATGACTACGTGTAATAGCAGCAAGTTCATTTTCTTTGGGTTCTCCACTATTTCCTTGTAAAACTTTCTTCAGCCACGTACCCCTAGGTGGCAGTTCTAATAGCTGAGCTCAGGTTTTACACCACAGATCTGAGTATTTCTGTAAAACCACAGTGAGAATCAGCAGATGGGAACGTAACGGACCTACCAGCTCTCTTTCTGGAAAGTCTGCTGGAAGCAGTTGTCTGTTGGGCTGGTAACGGTCAGTGCTGGTGGTAACAAGGAGCTCATGGTACGGCACGCGTTCTGGTCAATGCCCTTCTCATCCTCTGTGCCGGACTGAGGATTTCTGAATTGATTTTTTTTTTTTTATCATTGTCCTGATACCTTCTTAGGTAACCTTGATTATCCCTAACATGCACACATACCTGCCTAGGTGTATGTGATGTTTTGGTTTATAATGACTTGATTTGACTTTCCTTTAAGAGCCCCTTCCTTACTCAGCAGCTTCTGTTATTCCGTGTTGGTTGTTGTGTGTGTGGTCCTGGTCTGGATATGTAACGTACTTTAGCTAGACTGTGCTATCAATATCAATTTCTTGACTGACTCTGCTATTACTCTCATTTTGTTTTCTATTGCACAGATATTAATTAATTTCTTGGATCTCCCTTGGGAAGTTAGTGTAGAGGTCAGGCCCCTATTTCTTAAATAGAGGTCAAGATGGATCAAGTGAAAAAAGAAGACTTTTTCAATATTTGAATATATCGAGGCCAATTATACTTGAAAACTCAGTGCATTTCCTGATCACAAACAGCATCTCAAGTTGGACATCTAAGAAAAGAAAATCACAAGCAGAGATCATCTTTGAAAAGATGGGCTTAAGGGAGTTAATTAACATTACAAAGACCCACCATGACAAAGAGGGGTAGGATTCACTAGTGTCCAGCCAAACATTCAGCTGATTAAATCATGACGCTTCTTTCTTCACTCATCTGACTAACAGAATATGCATTTAACGGCTGTGATAAATAAACCACAGAAGACAACAGCTTTCTCTGCTATGTTCTCTTGTTTGATTATTAGATTTGGCCTGTCTTTTGTTTTGGATGGGATTATAGTGCCTTAACATGTAATTAAAAGTTTTGCCATAACTTGTACATACAACTTCTGAGTACTTGAATATTCATCCTTAATATCTTTCTAAAATATCTTAAAATTTCCCAAATGATTTTTTTTCAAACAAAACAATCTTAATTCTATCACAAGAGGTCATATTGATGTTTGTGCAGCTCATCTGTCAAGTCGGAGCTTCGATTCAATAAAAAGGGTGAATGCCACCAATAACAGGTTGTTACCCTACGCGTGGAAAGATAGAGGGAGTATCAGGGATTTGCACAAATACTTGCAGGCAGAAAGCTCGTGATCAGGTTTGGTAACTTTGGGTTATGCGGCTGGCTCTGGAGAGACAGGCGTTCTAGTGGACACTGATTGTTTCTGGTTTTCCTTAATATAAAATCTTTTCTTTCCCTTTCCCCTAAGCCTCGAGCCTAGCAAGTCCAATTACCCTTGCCTAGCAAGTGGTTTCTTGAAATGGAATCTTTCTCTACTTGAGCTAAAACTAAAATTTTTCAATGTCTGCAGGTTAAACTTCCTGTGTTATGAGAATGGCAAAAGCACATCCCCACCATAAAGCTCATCTTCTGTTGAATTTCACGTCCTTGGCTCAAAGTTTGAAGGTACAGCAGGATTTTAAAGAAAAGTTCTCAATTTCTTTTAGTGTGGATGAAACAATTAATTTTTCCCCAAGTGCTCTGCTCAGAAGTGCCCAAGCCATTTTTTGTATGAAAAATTTCCCCAGGCATTTATTTGGAGATAGATATCTGGTGGAGATATTTTTCAACATAAGTACTTTCCCAAGGCTTTAAGCAATGGAAAACATCAAAATAATATTGTCAGCCAACAGCAACAAAAAGTTGTGCTGTCAACTATGAGATTGCATCAAGAAAAAAATTCATCCAGTCTTTTTCTTCCTCTGTCAACTTTTTTTCCTTCCTCTTCTTTCAGATTTCAATGATTGGCTGAAGAGAATGTTAGCAATGCCTGGGGCCACTGTTTTAAAACAACTTTATTCTGTAATAAATGCACTTTAATCACCATACATTAAACAGTAAACTAACTTGTGTGAAATTATTTCAACCTTGCATTTATACTGCATGCATGTCTGGGACTCTTTCTGGCTGCTTTTCTGGATTCAAAATCTGACCCAATTTCCCCATTCCTTATTTGCTTCAGTTCCTCTCAAAAAACCAAAAACCAAAAAACCCCAACCCAACCCCCAAGTGATGCCTGCTTAGTAGAACACTCGATTTCTTCCTCAGTGAACTACCTTGGGTATTTCCTGACGTATCCTACTCCCTCATGTCTTTTTCTCTTTCGTTATTAGCGTAAGAAGTGATTGAAAGTTAAAACGTGCAAAAATAAGGTTTTGTTAAAGTACTGGAATCCTCTGTGGATGTGTATAATCATTAGAAACTGATTACATTAGGTTAGCTTACACTTGTGAGTCTTAGATGTGTGCTGTGCTACTTCTTGCTAGATGTGCTTGCATTTGCGCTTACGTGGGTAAGTGCTCAAACGGGCGGGTCCGGTACCTCTGAACTTTCAGGTAAGTAAAGAGAAAGAAGCAGTGATCAGAACGAATAAGCTGGGAAAGCATAGCTTGGGTAAGGTTTTGTTTTCTTCCTCCGGTAGTATATGTTCTGTAATACTGGATAGAATATCAGTCCTGAATTAACCAAGATTGCTGGCAGCTATAGCTAAAACTGCTGTGGAAAGTTTGCTGCAATCTTTCAGACTTCATTTTACTGTCTTAAATTAGGTACTACTGGAGAAAAATGATACGTATCATCTGGCTACTAGGATGGAAATACTGTAATGAGCTGAGTAAGATTAGGCTCCTAAAGCTCTGTGTGTGCGGGCTGGTGGTGGTGAAGCTAAATTATTAGACTGCTGGTACTACCTGCATTTGTGGCTGCAATGCCAACTGAATCCCTGTGGCTAGCAGCATACTGTATGCCCAGCCTCTATATTGACCGTGATAGTGACAGCCATTGGCTTTATTCTCAGCCCAGGAGTCGGCTTCTTTCAAAAAAACTCTTGGGGGGAACATCTTTCAAGGCTGATTCTGTAACTGTGCATTCCATGATAACGTGCCGGGAGCTAATGCAACAAGAGACAATACTCGGATCTTTCCTTAGGAAAATTTTTACAATTGAATTGTATTGTTGTGGTGCCACTCTCCTTCCTCCCCCCTCCCGTTACTTGGGAACATGCTGAGAAAAGGGCGAAGTGTTTATGACTGCAAACACACAGATCAGTTGGAGCAAGACAAAAGCAGTGGGTTGGGGCAAAGAGCAAGCCTAGATAGGAAACCAACAATAATGACTGGTTTTCTTGGCTATAAAAGTACGGGTGAAGAACTAGTACTAAACAGCCTGCTCGGTTAAACGGGCTTCAAAAGACTTATATAATAAACCAGTGCAGAATTTTGCTCAAGTATCCTTCCCACTCCAAAAATGAACTTTTTGGTGTTACTTCCTTGATAACTGAAATAGATCACATTAGCTCAGGATTTGGGGAGTGTTAATTTTATCTTGTGGGAAGAACTACCCATTTTAGTCATGACGAGATAGCTCATGTATATAATCATGTTTAACAAATATATTTTCTTAACATTTTGAGCAGCTTCAATTGCCAGTAGCAGGCAGATGTATTAGTTTAGATGCACATATGCAGTACAATCTGGCTCCCCTGGGGTTTCCCCGGCTCAGGAAACACCGCTGTATGTGGCCATCTCCCGCTCCGCTGCGGAGCGCACCTGCACTGGAGCTGATCGCCTCTGCGAGGCTTTAGACTGCAAGAGGGCAGATGTAGATTAGATCTGAGGACGAAATTCTTCCCTACGAGGGTGGTGAGGAACGGGCTGCCCAGAGAAGCTGTGGGTGCCCCATCCCTGGAAGTGCTCAAGGCCAGGCTGGGTGGGGCTTTGAGCAAGCTGCTCTGGTGGAAGGTGTCCCTGCCATGGCAGGGGGCTGGAACCAGATGGTCTTTAAGGTCCTTTCCAACCCAAACCTTTCTATGGTTCATTCAAAGAATAAGATTCTTCTTTAAACAAAGTTTAGAGAGAAATGTGCGCGGTGAAAGGAAAGAATAGGGCTTTCCATTAAAGTAACCGAGAAGACTTTTATCTAATTAGAAACTTACAGCCATGAAATAATTGCATTTTTAATATGAAATCTGATCTAAAAACCCCGAACAAATTCTAGACTGCCTTATTTTCCAAGAAAAAGTAAAACTGATGAGAGGAAGTTCATCTTTATGTAGCCAGGACAGTAAAATGTAATATAATAGTTTGCAAAGTTATTCTTTTTCTGGGCTTTAAAAAGTAGCGACTGTGAACGCGGAAGATGCTTTTTGGTGTATGTGGGAAAACTTATTTAAATAAATCAAGCTTTCTTACTGTAGTGAGCTATCTGGAAATGGTATCTACTACTCTGCTTTGCAAAACAATAACGTAATCACCTCTTTCTATTCCTACTTGAAATAGTGAGATCCAAATATCATTGCAATATATGCACTAGGAATGACTAGAAGCCAAAAAAATGGAAATTCAATAGTGTAGAACTCATTTACACAGTGTTTACATACTCCTGGTCTTCCTTAAATAAGGAGGTGCTACTCTATGCTTTTCTGTGTTAAACGTATTAATGAATGGCAAGCAGAACAGTTGATATGTAAAATAGTGTGGGATATGAATGATGCGTCTGAATGTGTTGTGGAAATATGCAATAGGAAATACTCCACAGAATGTACAAGCTGTCTGAAAAGAATAATTTTTTCTTGAAAGTGTCTTTCTACCAAACTGTCTGTCATAAGCGGTTGTTGAGGCCAATAACATAAAGTTTAAAAAAGATCTGCTTATCTCATATGGGCATAAAACCTCCAGATTTATCATAAGTACTAATGCATTTTGGAAGGAATACGTATCCTCTTGCTTCTTGTCTCTAGCAAGCCTCTCTTTTTTTCGGGACGAAACTTGAATAAAGAGAGGAGAGGGAGTCCCATATGTGCTGCTTGCAAAATTTTTCATCTTTAATCACAGAGATGTGTAGAAAATGTCACAAAGAATTCGACCAGTAGTCTTATCAATGACGTGAAAATGAAGCCTCTGATGATGAGGACTTAAAGGAAAACCAATTTTAAGTATTGTGAACATGTCCGAATAAGCATGATTAATGGCACCAACTCTAATTTTTATATAATTAAAATAAGAATTTGGCCTCATCCCTAATACAGTAATTTCATTTTCTCTGTGTGGCTGGAAAGTTACTCGTTAAGAAACGGCTCCCTCAACTCTTATTTTTCATCTTCTATGACCATTGGAAAAAGCCAATTCTTTGAAGAAAGTACAATTCCTCATTTTGGCTGGTTTTCCTCACCACATCTTTGATGCATTAGAGTAAGTAAAGTTGTGCTAATTACCATTCTATCAATGTGTATGCTATTATTTTAATTTTCTGCTGATTAATCTGTTCTTCATGTGCAAATCTCCTTCTGATGTGCAAAGGGAAGTAAGGTAAATACAGCTGATATTAAGACTCTCTTGTAGAACTTTAGACCGGGTAATAGCAATACACAGTGCGTTTGGGGCGCAGGATTCAGGTATCTTTAAATTTAAGGTACCCCAAATGCTTACATTACAAGCCTGCTCATACGCTACAGTCCAGACAGGCAAAGACGTCAGGTGAATGCTCCAGACTGTCACGGAGAGGTGACTTGATGTGCCGCCTAGATAACTAGTTTGGAACAACGGAGAAGAAGATTGGCATGGTTAGTTTCTGGAGCTGCTTACTGTAGAAGTCCTGTTCTAGTTCATGAATTGCACGCACGTGGGTTTGGGATGGATATACAGGCAGGGGTTAGAGCACAGGGATTAAAAGAACGTAGCGAGAAGGCAGGTTTAAATAGGAGCAAGAAAGAAGAGGGGGAAGTTGCAACACTGTATAGGAGATTTTCAGAGCTGAGTAAAAGCTGCTGTTCTGAGGTGGTGTATGTTAATAGTGTTCTGGCAGCCTAAGGAAAGGCGGGAAGGAGTGGGAATCGGTATACTTCATATACTGGGTTTTTTGAGTGTTCGCTTTTTTGTGGTCGCAGTTGCAGTTCTGGAATTTTGCAATTGTTTGCACCAATGATCTGTTCATCTTCTCCAGCTAAAAGATAATGCTCTCCTCAGTACACCAGAACCAACCCTGACCTATACTGACTCATCCTGGTAGTCGTGAATTTCATCCAGGTCCACGTTGGTTCAACTATGTATCTCCCGTAAGCAGGGCTAGAGTTAGGAAGGGATTTAAAGGAAAGTATAGAATCAGTAAAAGTATTTAAGAGTGAGTGACTGCAAGTTGAACTGTCCCAGGCTAACATCCCAGGAAATTTCAGGAACAAATATGTAAAACTGTCATCCATTGACTGTCCAGTCTCTATACCCTTTTCTCTGATGCTAAGGGATTAACAATGATTGCCATAACTGTTTGTCCTTCCATACATGCATGTTTCACGTTTATGTATTGGAAACTGCTGAAAAGGGATCTAGTGTGTTGCAAGAACCTGGCTAAGATGCTGTTACAGAACTGTAGACCCCCAAGATGCGTACCAGCGGGGACTTGGATCTGAGAGCACACGCATAGACTCTACCTTTCCGCTTGTCAGCCCATCGTAAATGAGAAGAGATCTGTAAGTGACCTGAAACATGTTCAGAGAGAAAGCTATACAGAAACTAAGATTAGGATAGCCCACTGTGACAAAAATTTAATATACAAATAACAGAAGAATAGTAATACCTCTTGCTAAACAGAAGAGCCTGAGATCATTGCGCTTGGTTCTGCCACCTGAGGAATGAAATCCTAGATCTCCAATTTACTTCCCCCTTTGACCCTTCCCAAGTAAATGTTCTAAGAACGATGTTTTTTCATGTAAATGTGAGATGCTAGGAAACTTTAAAAGCTGATCTTTAACCATATAAACCTTCTTCAGTACTGCAGCGGATGTAATTGTCCTTATCTATATCTGTTAAGTCCCCGCCTCAAAGTTTTTATGCTATGCTGTATCTCAGTCAACATTATTTAAAGATTAGCTAAAGCTATGATTTGACATAATTAATTTCTACTATGGTGACAGCTACTGGGAGGGTAAAGCAAGATCTCGCTGAAATCCCTGGCTGCTAATGACTTTTGGCAAGAAAAAACAAGAGTTGAAATTCTCAACAATAAAACAGTATCTTACAAAACATGTACTATTAGATGTATATGCATTTATAAATACATGTTACACATTAAAATAGAAGTCATGTAAAAATAAGTTCGTATTTCTCATCCAGAGCAGTGTGACCAAGTCAGAACAGGACCCACCCCATCCTGCTATGTAAGTGGATCTTCTCATATGATGTAGGTGATGTGGGGAAAGGAAAAACACATATTGGTAAATCCAGTGCTCCATTTCAAATACTTAATTACAGATTGCTATTTTGGAGTGCTGAACTCTCTTTTGTCCATTAAAATTTCTGCTGTGATGCTTAAGAAAGAGAGAAAGCAAAGTACATGAGGTTGTAAGCAGTTGTAGTTCCATTTCTTTTCTCACAAAAGCCAGAGGTTCAACATCTGGCTTGGATCATTTACGGCCTCAAGCTGCGCCAGGGGAGGTTTAGGTTGGATATTAGGAAAAACTTCTTCACCGAAAGGGCTGTCAGGCCCTGGCACAGGCTGCCCAGGGAAGTGGTTGGGTCCCCATCCCTGGAGGTATTTAAAAGACGAGGAGATGTGGTGCTTGAGGATGTGGTTTAGTGGTGAACTTGGCAGCGCTGGGTTAACGGTTGGACTCGATGATCTTAAGGGTCTTTTCCAACCTTAACGATTCTATGATTCTGTCCCTCTCCTAGGAGTGTGGAACCATCCTCTTCAATATGTATTTTAATGCTTTGTCACCTACACTGAAACACTAGTAAGTTCATGCAGGAAAAATTTCCAGAGACTTCTAGAGCAACTTTGAAAATGGAATTTGGGAGACTTGGTCTTATTAAAATGTAGTAGAAGTTATATTTCTTTAGGAGGCTCTGAATTTTTTCTTAAGCCTACCTCTGAGGGTATCTCAGTGGCACGTAGTTTTGTTTGTAAAAATACTTGCTGAAGACCCTCTAGACAGAAGTAAACAGACAGCAATATAGGGGCCAAAGTGGGCTGGGGCCAGCAGACGATGAGGAAGCCGTGACACCTGCGATCCTGCTGCCCGCTGTGCTCGGAGCTTAGTGGGAGCAGCAAGCCCTTCCTAGGCAAGAGGCAAGGGACTGCCCCTCAGCTATTAGTAATGTGTTTTCCCTCTCAGAGGTAACTGCCTCCTGCTGCTGCCTTCTGCAGAGTTCCAACTAGTAGGCTTAACCCTGATCTGAGAAAGAATAATTGCTCTAACAGTCACTGAAAAGCTGTCAGCCCTTGTTTGGGATGGCATTGCCTGGGCTTTTTGTACGACCGTTCGCCTTCTAGTCGCTGTGCACTTCTACTGCATCTCAGAATTTCCTGTATTAAAAATGGAAAAGAGGCTTAATAACACCTAGCTTGGCTATGGGAAGAACCTTACAAAGTTTGTTGTAGTAGTGCATCACTTTACTGATGAAGCAGGATGCAGGTAGTACGTTTAACGGGACTGTTCTCCAAGGGGAACGAAGATCTGTTACCGTATTCTGCAAAGATCAGTAATTCTCCCTTTTACAAAATCATGGAGCAAAGTTAATCACCTCCTTTTGCTTTCCAGTTTAGTTATTTAAATGTTCAGTGCAAACAGAAAAGATGAAAGAAAACTCAGAGGACATCTGTCTGAGTACAAGATATTGATATAAATAGAGACTGGGAAAAGTAGTTGTGAGTCTGTTTTGTTTTCTACTTCAGGAAAACCAGTCAGAACAGGACTGTGCCGGAAAAGCACTGCCATAAGCTCTTGCTGAGGGAGAAACTGGGGCGCAGCTCAGCACTGTTTGTTTTCATGTAGGTTTTGACAATAAAACACAGAAGGCTGAAAGGGAGATTTGATTTACTATTGTTCAGAAACCACATTTGCTTAGGTCTGCAAGCTTCAGCTGTCCCTATGTTTTTGCTAGGGTTTTAGGTTTTTGCTTTTCTTTACATATTTTTCCATCTGTATTTTCTGTTTGGGATAATCAAAGGTTTTGAAGTCTAGAAGAGGAGGAGAAAGCGAGTGGTTTGCAGCAAGGGAGTGGAGCCGCTCATTTCATTCATTTCTCTTCTCATTGTTTGGCAGGTGGAAAGCACAGATTTACAGAGCTGAACTGAATCAGCTGAAGAAGTGGGGGAAGAGAAGCAAAACAAGTGCGGCACCATCGAAAAGAGCTTCAGCTTTATCTAGCAGCATCACCACAGCAACCAGAAAATACAATTAAAAGACAAGAGCTAGAGCAGAGAAGGTAAAAGCGTGGCTCCTTACCTTTGGACAGAAGGCAGCAAAATAATTATGCAGCACAGAAAAGAGTATTTGATGGCTCTAGCCAAACTGTGGCAAAGGGAAGCATCCCTTCATTAACAGGAATGTGCCACTGCTTATGCACTGGAAAGGGGAGTGCCATGAGATCTACTGAAGAGACTATTTCTGTGGTTGCCTATCTACATGTGTTTGCACCCCTGCTGGGACTGAATTAGGTGGTACAGACATCTTGGACCATCAGGTATTGGATAGCGGCTTTTTTTTCATTCAAGGTGTACCTGGCACGAGAACTGAAAGACACCGCAGATCTTTTTCAGAGACACAAACAGAGTGAGACAATCTCCAGCCTTTCCCTTCTGTAACTGCCTGCTATACCATGGGATGTCGGCAAAGCTCTGAGGAGAAAGAGGCAGCGCGGCGGTCCCGTAGGATTGACCGCCACCTGCGCTCTGAAAGTCAGCGACAACGAAGAGAGATTAAGCTCCTTCTCCTGGGCACCAGCAATTCTGGGAAGAGTACTATTGTAAAGCAGATGAAAATCATTCACAGTGGTGGCTTTAACTTGGAGGCTTGCAAGGAATACAAACCTCTGATTATCTATAATGCAATTGACTCCCTCACGCGGATCATTCGGGCTCTAGCCACCCTTAAGATAGAATTTCACAATCCTGACCGAGCATATGATGCTGTGCAGCTTTTTGCCCTGACAGGCCCAGCTGAGAGCAAAGGTGAGATTACCCCTGAGCTGCTGGGAGTCATGAAACGGCTCTGGGCAGACCCCGGGGTGCAGGAGTGTTTTTGCCGCTCCAATGAGTACCACCTAGAGGATAATGCTGCTTACTACTTAAATGACCTAGAAAGGATTGCAGCACTGGACTACATCCCTACGGTGGAAGATATTCTGCGTTCTCGGGACATGACCACAGGGATTGTAGAAAATAAGTTCACCTTCAAAGAGCTGACTTTCAAAATGGTGGACGTGGGGGGACAGAGATCGGAACGCAAAAAATGGATCCACTGTTTTGAGGGGGTTACAGCAATAATTTTCTGTGTGGAGCTGAGTGGATATGACTTGAAGCTGTACGAAGATAACCAAACAGTAAGTGCACCTTCTGCTCCTTGTTCTCTCTCCTCCTCCTCCTTTCCCCCTCCCCAGCGCTGGGCCTTTCTTTCTCCCCCACCTCCCTGCGCTCCCAAGGCGGCAATCCCCGAGTTCCCAGCCCCAGGTGTGATTTCCTTCCCCTCGCCCCCAGTCTGTAGTAAAAAGCCAGAAGCTGCGATTCCTTGATTTGGATAGTTTTCCCCACTGGGCAGGTTTGTTTATTTATTTATTTATGTAACGTTACTTTGGGGAAATGGAGGTGCTCTTCACATGACAGCACTTTTTTTTTGTGTGTGTGCTTTTTTGCTAGATGTTTACCTGGTTAAGTGTTACTCCAAGCATCACTTAATAAGGTAGACAGTAGTGACATCCTGGTGTACAGGGATGGTTAATTTGGACACCATGTTTTGCAAGTCCTGGGAAATTTTGAAGCTAAAATAGTAATAAATAACAGGTTTTTTTCCTCCGGATTTTCAATCGGAATTTGGGATTAAATTAATTTAAAAAAAGAATAAATCAGATATAGTTTTTAATTAGTATGGAACTTTTAAATTTAAAATTTTCTTTGACTGTTTTTGTTTATATGGCTGATTTTCCTTGTTCAATGAATAACTATTCCTGTTTAATTCCCTTTAATACTATTAGTTTCTGGTTTTCACAGCACGCAAATACAGTAACTACGGAAAAACATGGGAACACTTACGCATATGCAACTATGTGTTTGCTATCACATTCAGCTTGCCCGAGTTAACCTTTATAGGGTTTTATTTGAACTTACTTTTTGACAGCCTTGTAAAATGTGATGCTTAAGAGATGGGAGTTTGTGGGTAGGAACACATAATGATTCTATCATCTAGTGGTTCCTAAACATGCTGTGTTTATGTTGGAAAAAAGCTGCCTTTCAGGAAGAATTAAAATCTATACTGCAAAATCAGAAAGTTAACCTTAAAATGCTTCTACTTCTCTTGTGCTCCCTTGCACATCTTGTGTTGGTTTCACGTTTTGGAAAGCTTGTTCACCAGTGTCGGTTCCTGGACTACTCCAGAACACCAGAATCCTTGCTCTTTTACAGCAGGTGCGTTGCATGAGTGTTGTTGGGGAGGAAGATTTTCCAATAAATTTTTATGTGATGTTTCCAATCGAAGTGGATCTCAGTAAGTTTACAGAAGGGGATCTTTCAGCCAGGTCTAATGATCTGGTTTTGGCAGTCCTCTATGGAAGAGGATTACTGATCAGCCTTAAATGTTGTTCCTTATCAGATACCCCCCCCCCCCCCCCTTTATGCATAGTACACACATCTATATTAAAGGTTCTTTACAGAGTATTTGAAGTCCACTGTAGCATACTGCACGTGTATGTGTAAGAGCTGTATCATCTGTGTGACATCCTCTAGTGCTTGTATGGGCTTCACATGCAGCCGTCTATTTCCTTTTTGCCCTAAAATAATAATTGCAAAGAACCCTTGAAACTCGCAACTGATTACCAACTCATATAGAGTTCTCTACAATGATGAGGTGGGGGAACAGGTTGGGAGAAAGGAGAATTTCCTCCACAAACAGACTGGGTGGAGGGGAGCACTGAAGCGCTACATAAGCTGTCCGTCGCAGTGCAGATCCCTCTGTTGTGAGTTTTCTCTACCCTGAAAAGCTTCAGTCCCCTGGCCTGGAGAAGGGGCCAACTGTGACCTTCTTCACTGTTGTTTATTTTGTACTGGACTTGTGTAACGTCAACATAGCTGCATACCTGATTCTTTTCATTAAAAATTGTTTATCGAAAGCTCCTGTGCTCTTTAAAGATGCCAACTACATGGTCATGGTTTTGATAATGACTGGAATAACTGCAATGGCTTTAATGTCTAAATGTGAAAGCCTCCCAAAATGTGTGCATATTTTATTTAAGACGTGCTGTTCACCAGATCCCTGAGGCAAGGTGAACTATATCAGTACCCGAAACAACTTCATGCCTTCTATCTAGTCCGCTGTTCGTGCAGTATCACTTACCATAGAATCGTGGTACAGATTCAAATATTGTCAAGTGACCTAGGGGATTCCACAGTTCTGGTGACAGGAATTTATAGCAATTGAGGTGGAGAAACTCCATGAGACGGAAGTGGTTAAAGAAAGGAATTCCATAGGTGATACTTCTGACCTATTTTCCAGAGTTTGTAGCGGAGGTTGACAGCAGTTACTGTGGCAGAGTTGGAGGAAGATGCTAATATTTCCTTTCAAGCCATATGAAAGAAACACACACCAGCCAAAACCTGTAGAGCAACGCTTCACAGAAATCTCACCCTTGGCTTTTTGTTTGTTTGTTTGTTTTTGCTGCCATATCTCTCAGTAAAGTCTTGTCTGTTCAAGTTCTGGGTTCTGCACCCAACTCCTTCCCTCCAAACCAGCGTAAGATGATATCATCAGGTGAAACTCTTCCCTGCGCATCCCATGCACGTAGGAAAGGGGTTCTTTACGCATCACTTTATACAATCTCTTATCATTACTGGTACCCTGATGTGAAATTATTTCAACGCGTTTGTACTTCGAATTCCTTTGCCAGTATTTCTGGTTGCCAATAACAGTTTCTTTACAAAGATTTCTCTTATTAGAAGGGAGCTAAGTGATAAGTTTGAGAAGCAATTATACTTAGGTTTGAACCAAGACTACAAAATAGTTTCCAAAAATATTCCCTTTGTTTTACAAGCTTGCCTTATACGGTTGAATCCCTTTTGTGTGCACTTTCTAGGATTCTTTAAGGAAAAAAACTTATGGTCAAGAACACTCACCTAAGCTGGATTTTGATAAAACTTTTCAGAAATACTTGAATTTTACTGCAAATGAAATATGCATTATTAGTACTAAATCTTTTACAAAGATTTTTCTTACTAGAAGGCAGCTAAGGGACATGTTTGAGAAGCAATTTTACTAGGTCATGAGAAATATCAGACCAGAGAAATTTATTTTAAGGGGAGAGGAAAAAAAAAAAAAGATTGTTACCTAATTTTTAGTAGCTTTGTCAGGTTTGTCTAGATCTTTCTGTCGTGCCTCCATCATTGTCGCCATGTGTCTGAGGCTGTTCTACAAGTTGGAATTGTCTCTTCAGTGATTTTTGCAAAGATAGGATATTTCCAATAATCCTTGTTGGCACTGTTTGAATTGGCCCTTTTTTGTTGGTATAGCTTACTACATATATAACATTTCCCTATTCTTATCTTCTGTAGTGATTTTACAGCTTATCCACTGTGCTTCCATTTTCTTCTCCGTACTACACTAACTGATTCACCATTCACTGTCCTACACGCGGATTTATGCTTCGGTGTCTGGAGATTCCTGACTTGGCATTAGTGCCTTCCTGTTGTAACAGATTCCTGTATCTGATTTTTATTTAGTAACCTCCTCTTGACACGAGAGAAGCATTGCCCCTAATTCTTTCTCTTTGTTTCCAGAGACATTAGGCAAAGCATCTCTTATTGTCGTCTAGACCCTGACTAGGAGTTAGTTGGTTTCTTGCAATTCTTTAGACTTTTCCTGCCTTGCTCTTCAGATTTAAAAATCAAAAAGAACTAGCCCAAAGGGAAAAAATTCAATGTACTCTGAAAAATCCTTATGGACGTTGATTTTGGTTTCCATATCTAGAATCAAATGAAGTGTCTGGGTTACTTCAGAGTGACACTGAAGCCCACGTTTACATAGTGTTTTAACGGCCTGGAGGGCTAATCTCCTATGGCCTCTTTTTATCCCTTTTCTGCAACCTGATGTTCCTTGGTGCTACTGCTTATAGAGGGTACTCAACACTGAAACACAGGCTTTTATCATCCCTCAGCTTCCATGTGCATGCAACCACTATCCAAGTATTTGCCCATCTATAAAATTAAATTCTGCAGGCATATTTTTATGATCTGTGGAGAAATTAGAACACAGATGAAATATGGGATAAGTCATCTTCCTGAAACTCCTACTTACGTGGCAAAAAGGAGAGGGACACTAATTGCGTTTCAGAGGGAACCCGACTGTATAATCATAAAGAACAGGTTACCTTTGGCCCATCTTTCTTTGACTGTTATGCTTTATCCAAACATACATCCATAATTTTACTGGGTAGAGATGGCATGTTCCAGGTATGCCGAATGCACAATCCAGTGTTAAACAGCTCTGACAGCTAAACTATGAGAAGTGCCTATGGTGGTCGGTCACTTGACTGCAACGCTGAGACTGCCTCTCATGAAAAAAGCCCTACGAATAATAGTGTTGCTGAGTCTAAAATGCTTCCTGGTGTAGTATCTGTGGTGAAGGGAACTATTAAATAGTTAAATAAAACTAGTCCACTGCCAAACATAACTTACTGCTTGACGGAGCGTGTAAGAATCTGGCTGATTCATAAGCTGTGAAAGCTGAGCGAATGATCTATAGGAGTGTGATAGCTTCCATGCTTCCTGTTGACAGCAGCGGATAAATGCTATGCATGAGCTCTGTCTTTACTGAAGATGCATTAAAATAATGATTGACAAATATGGTAAAAATTGAGGGGAAATAGGAGCTGGTTCTGCATACTGGTAGGTCCTGAATATAGCTAACTCGCGAAGTGTGTTCAGGGCGCGAGTTCTGTAGTGACACCAATGTGCAGAAGGGAGCACAAAAATAATGCCCAAACTATCAGTTGCCTGGACAGTTTTTCCTTTGTGTGTAATTTTAAGAGACAAAATAAATTAAACTTTATACTGCCTGGAAACAAATGAGAGAAGGGGAAGACAGAATTTTTCTGGGGCTTTTGTCTTTCTCCTGCTATGCTTTATTCTCGGTAACATCACTTGCAGAGACAAAATCACCTGAGTTAAGAGTTTGTAATCTGACCAAACCCATATTTTGACTTGTCTGTTCAACGTATGTGATATTTAGCTGCTTAAGTGATACTTGCTTGCTTAGAGCAAGATAGTGAAAACTATAATTCTTCACTTTTTTTCTCCACCTCGTGCACTTCCCTCTGTCACTCTCTATAACGATATTTTTGCTGCTGATCTAGGGCTATCTGCAAATGTGATCTGTCTGGTTTCATTTCCACAATGTCTTACGTGGTTTTTTTTCTACCTAACATGTAATAAATATAGCTTTATCTTCCCATGCACATAGTTAGTATGACTCAACTAGGTAACGGCTGCCTCTTGTTTTGACACAGTTGCCAAACTGGCTTGTACAATACCTTTGGAATGCTATTGATTTATTGTAAGATTATTATTCCTGACCAGCACTCCGAGAAGCTTGCGTTAGATTTTTATATCCCCATGCTGATTTCTTCCCTAGTATATCAAATAAATTACTTATCTTAGTTTTCGAGGTCCTTAGCAGCTGATTGACCCATTCTATCTTTTATTACATATCAAGATGTCATCTCTGGCCTTTGATAATGTTAAATTATCAAGTGATCTCTTTTTTTTTTTTTGCCTTCTTACATGTTGCATCCTGCAGTTAGCAGAGTTTCCTGTTAGTATCTAAGCATCTCATTTTTATTTAAATTTCTCCTTAAATTAACGTGTGCTAGAGAACATTAAATAATCTGTGCTCTCTCATGCCTCTCGCCCTTAAACGGAGCCTCGCAGTTTCTCTGCAGCTCTCCCCACCTGTACGCACTCAGGGTTGTGTTTCGTACCTGCTGGGCCTCCTGAGAGAGAGTTTCCAGTTTTCTGCTACAGTGTGTAGCTGCAACAGGCTTCTAGGCCATTAGAAGGATTCTTCAAAGATGCAGTAATAAAGTAAATGACGAAATGAGTTAAAAGTGAAGGTATGATTGAGAATTCCTGAGGTCAGTTGTAGCAAGAGATTCACATCGTGCGGGAGATGCCAAGTAAAGCTTGTACGCGTCTGCTTTTTCTAAAAATGACACTAGGTCAATCATTTTAAAATAGGAATGTTAAAGCAAAACTGCTTGCAGGTAACTTAAGTTTAGATAATTTTTATTCTCTTTCTTACAGCCATTGCAAGTGAATGGAAAAAAAGAAATTTTAGGCTTTTTTGAGGCTTTGTTTTAGTATAGCATCTTGTTGAAAGGAGGATGCAGATGAAAAAGACGAAATACTGCAACGAACAGTTCAGACTGCAGTGGGCCTCACGCAAAACAAATCACTGGGGTCATAATGGAACCTCTCGATTATCTAATAATAATAACTGACCTGGAAAGCCCTCTGCCATATGCTAATCGTGTGAATTTCGAACAGAAATTCTGTTTCTGCCAGGAAATTTTTTTATCAAGTAAACAATTTTTAACTTTTTTTCTTCTTTTCTTTTTTTCTTTTTTTTCTGAAACCAGATACTTAAGGAGCTTATTTGGCTCTCCTGATATTTCAGCTTTTTGAGAGTACAGTGTATTAAAACTCTTTTCTGGCATGCAGCTATTTTCCTGCAATACTACTACTAACAGTCAGGATAGAGGGGAAATTGCGATCCATGTTCTGCGTAGCCCTCTTAGCACCTCTTATTATCAGGGGTAAAAAACCATATCAGCAACCACCTTTCTGACAAACTAAGTCTCTTGGGAATCTGAGAAAAGGCTTGACCTAAACCGTTCAGGTGCTCTCACTTTCCATGGAGCCTCTCCATGTCAAGGTATTTCATAGCGAACTTTGTGTGGGAGCAAAGCCTGGATGACTTCAGCAGTCATGTCTGTAATCTTTCAGCACTGCAAATGGAATTCTAGCCTTGCCTTTTTTCACTTAAGCAATTAATATATATGTTCCCTTACCAAAGTTTAATTTTATATAGTGATATATTAAGATTCCAGCCTGAAGACTTTTATCGAAGCATAATTCTTCTAAAAGATATAAATATCAGTAAAATACTGAATATATGTAAAAGAGAATGATCAATCAACTCCCAGTTTGCAATTCTTTTTACTATATATTATTTCAAGTCTGAAGGTTTATTTTTGGTTACATCGTTCGCTGTAATTGCATGCTTCTGATATGGATAGCCTTACAGAGAACACGAGACAGCAATTCTCTGTATGTTGGACTTGTTGCCATACCCTCACCTTTATATTCCATGTAACTTCAGATACTAACAGTAACTTTATACGTAAACTATTCTGGCTATATGTTTACTAAATTACTTCCTTTAATTGAAAAAAAAAAGTTCACAAATATGATTATGCATTATGCTGTGGAATATAAAAAATACACTCATTCTAATGACGTGGTTTGATTGGATGAAGATGCCAGTATCAGACTGTAAAGGCCTGAGAAGTGTTGCTGTGAGGCTTATCTATTTAATGTGGATAAGACTAATTCCAAAGACAAAGCTGTATTGAAACCTGAAGATAAATAAGTATTTTTATCACTGTAGAGCAGTTTAATTCAAGGAAATTCAGAGAGACAACAACAGGAAGATTTTTACCTATTTTGGAAAAATATGGCATTGAGGGTAATGCTTTATCACTGCAGCATTCCTGCAACGGCCCTGCTGAGTAGTATTCACCTACTTTGGCGTCTGATGTTGGTTGTCAGACTTGCGCCCGAATTAGGTGACTAAATTTCCCCGCGTGTTTAGGTAACTGCAGGGGATGGCTCAACCCCCCCGAAGACAAATGCCTGAAAGATGACACAGAAAATAGGCTTCTTGGACATTTAGAGGTTTAAACTTCAGAGGAACAACTATCCATCGTACATCATTCGATGCAAAGCTGAAAATAACTTTTTAATAACACTGGACCCTTAATGAGACCGTTACTGAGACCGTTACTGAGCAATGTGATTAATTTACTGGGTGCATTAGCTTTTCCAGTTATTGACATCATAGAAACATGCAAAAAATAATTTCTGTGCTTAGAGAAAACAATGACCAAAACATGCATTAAGAGAGCATTTTATGATCAAAATTATTTTTTAAAAAATACTATTAGGTAATTGTCAAGAAATGGTTTGTAATCGGTGTTAGGTATAAATATTTTACCAACTAAAAGTACGTGTGTATTCTGAGATTTCCTGCTATGCAAAAATACATGGACATACATTTCAAGCATGAATGCTCAGAAATATTTATGATGAGAAAAACTTAAAGATTATACTTCCTGAATTAAAGTGAAAATTTGGGGAAATTCATTAGATTCTCTGAAACTTAATGCATGTGATGCAGAGTGGCATAGTTCAGGCAATTGCAGTTTCCAGTCAGATTTTACTTCTGTTTGAGAACAGAATTTCTTATGTAAACTTTACAATAAACGAAATGTAACTCTTAAAAGGCATACTATGAGAAACGTTAATGATATATACGTAGTTTGGAAATTCACCCGAC
Source organism: Nipponia nippon (assembly GCF_047370975.1). Classification (NCBI taxonomy): domain Eukaryota; kingdom Metazoa; phylum Chordata; class Aves; order Pelecaniformes; family Threskiornithidae; genus Nipponia; species Nipponia nippon. Next base: position 1,267,178 of record NW_028262348.1, on the reverse strand, counting down.
TGTATCGTAAGGAGCCAAGATGCCTCTGAAGCCCAGTGCCAGGAACAGACTAATGAGGGTTATGTTCAGAACACTTCTAGAATCCATCAGGTGGGCAGAGAAGGGTTGGTATCATCTCTCATAATACTGTGTGTTGTCTACTTAATAATCACGGGGAATTGGAACATGTCAATACAAAAGAGAAAAAGGAAGAAAAATTCTGTCTTGGTCTGGAAAAGCAGCTACTTCGGGTTATTTATGTAACTGTGCTGAACAAAAACGTAGATAAAAGCTGCGAGGGCTGTGTGTGGTATGCCGGCACTGGAGAGAGCGGGGCCCAGCCAGCCTTACAAACTAGCAGGGAGGCGGGAACAAAGGAGGAGGATCCTTGCTGTGAGTGCAGCTTCAGAGGGAGTTTTGGTGGCGGTGGATTTTTCAGAACTTTGTTCCATTATTACAAGTCCGTATTTTAGGTAAATATATTCTTCTATAATTCCCCCCGCCCCCCTTAGTAATACAAGTGTAATTTGGCATACACCTGAGCTTTCTGCACTGTTGGGATGGCAACCCAACCCCCCCAGGATATTACAACACTTCTTCAGGATGGGTTCCCAATACAGATTTTTTCAGTGTATCCAAAATCCTCCCTGACTCAGAAGATAGCTGGCTTTGTTTGAGAACATAAAAAACATAACTACTGGGAATTTATTCACGTGCCTTATTCCTAATGTGCTAACTTAAAAGGAGACTCCCTAGCTTAGAAGAACAGAGCCATCAGACACAGCTCTTCTGCTTGTGAATGCAGAAAGACACTGCGTCCTGAAATGGAGGCCAACAGAATTTTTCTGGTGGCTGTTATTTGGTGGAGTTGCTACCTTACTGTTCAGAAAGCAAGAAAACAAAAGGTTGATCTGAGATTTTACTCCTGAAATGCCAGAGCACTCGTTCTTGCTGGCTAGTGAGCAAATCCCTCCTATAACGTTCACTTACTAAAACTATCTAGTTTGGAAATTGGTAGCAGAAGAACTCGTAGAACATTTGACAAGCTTTAGCGAAGAAAATTGGGCGGCATGAAACGAGAAAATAGGAAGTGGTCTTGAATGCCAGAAGCCCTACAAGGTTTGACAGGATTAGTAACAAAGAAAAACCAAAACAGTTAGATAGCGCAGCAGGCACAATCATGTACGAAATCTAAAAATACTAAGTACCCGTTTTTGAAAAGCATTACAAGGTGAGTAGCAAATACTTAATCTCTTGAAGGTACTACTACTAACATCACATTACTTGTAATCACGTTTAAAATAATTTTCAAGAATAGCTTTTGTTGTTAGTCTGATGCATGCACAGGTCAAAAACCTGAGAGAAACTAGTTACTTAGCCTAGTATATGCAGACACATGAAAAAATACATAGCGGGAATAAATACGGTTCTTACAAAGGAAAGTCATGCCTTCTGAAGGTGGTAACTCTGTGTGTGAAGGGGATGGGTGGGTTTGGTGGGTGTTTTTGTGTTTGGTTTGTTTTTTTTTTTATGGAATGGGGAAGTATGCAGCGAGATGAATCCAGATGCTGAAACCGTTCTACTTTGGCAAAAGGATTTTGACAAAGACTCTGAGAGAAACTAGGCTGCTGCGGCTTCCCCTGCCGCAACAGGGAGGGCTCCTCCGCCCGAACAGCTGATGGGAGGAGGAGGAGGAGGAGGGTCTGATGGACAACTCGTCCAGAGCAAGGAGACAGCAGAGGAGCAGTAGGTGCGCAGCAGCTTACGCTGTTTAACGCATTCCTAAATGAGATTAAATGTTGCTGTTCAGTCTGACCTACTAGTATTTTTACTGATATTTATTTTTCTACACTATGCTTTAACAGGAAATTTCCCTTTTTCTCATGTTGAAAGACTAGATCCTTGGATAAGCTTATCTTATATATCACTATTGTCCTTGGAGTTGGTGCCTTGTATAAGGAATGGGGTTTTTTTCTGCATCCATTTCTCCACTTTTTATAGTTCTTCTGGATCTTGTTAATACGGAAGCATGAATGTCAGCTATCTGCCGTGACTCTGGTGTGTACACTTCTGGAATTTTAGGTAAAAATTTCTTTAACACTTTTAAGAAATAACTAACTTGATTTCATTTTATGGGCAGAAGAAAAATAGAAATATGATTTATGGTAGAAAAATAATTGGAAGAGATCTAAATATTACTAATAAGTAATCTCTGTTTTTAGAGGAAGGTAATCAGATGAGAAGAACCCCCCTAACCTTAACACTAGGTCAAAACTTGTCCAAAGATACGTTCCTGGATACTTGATCAACTCTACTTAACAAATAGAATTTTTCTAAAAAATTATCCTTGTGGTAGGACTAATAAGAGAATTATATCTGTTCTTACAAAAACATACATATTTTCAATCTCCTTTTTTATCACTTCTCTTCTATAAAGTAGGTATCCATGTTATTGAAATTCTTTTAGATAAATATTTTAATAATTCCTTAAATACTTTTGACTTTCTCACTGTTGCCTAAAGTCTGCCGGTGTGGTATTTAAGAATCTTACCTCTGCTGTCATCTTGAACAAAAGGTTAACATATTCTGTCTTATCTCAAAGATGTTCAATTTTTTCAGCAGCACAGAAGCTCCTCGCTCACATAAAGCAAAGAGACTTCCTTGCAGTCGATTCATTCTCCTTCCTGTCGTGCCTCCCAGTGCAGCCTATAGCTACGTCTCAAGCAACACTGCCATCTCCTCCTCCTGCGTAATGGTTCTGTTGCGTGTATAGTGCATTCTGGCCGTGCCAGAATCTATTTTATTTTTTTTTTGGTGGCAGCAGGCAGTCAGTCTCCTTCCTCTCTTCTTCCAGATGACAATTCTGGACGCGTGCTGAAGGCCTTTACTGTGTATTCGTAGTAAGTCTCGTGTGCTCCCAGGACTGGACATGGGCAGCACAGGCGCTCTCCTTGTGCACAGTGCCATGTCTGGACAGGTGAGGGGAGACCAGAGGATCAGAGAGTTCATGGCAGCTGGTGGCTGCCGCTTCCAGCAGGACTGGGGCTGAGGGGCTGCAGGTGAAATGAATTGTCTTGTCAGGTCAGCACTGCCCATGAACACTCCGCTGAGCGTTCTTCTGTGGAGCGCTGCGTGACTGCTTTTGGGCCTCTGCTCCTCTTGATCAGATTCTCTTTTTTTAAATTTACTATTAACTCTGTCTACTGCCTTTTATACCCATATCCTTATGGCATATTTATACTAATAACCTTTTATACTAAACACCTCAAAATTAACAACAGGAATACAGTTAACGCATTCATTGCTCTCTCTGTATTTGCTTTCAGAACCACTCGGTGGTTATGCTATTAGAATATTCTAGCTGAATTGGAGAGCATTAGTAAAAGGAGGCTGTTCTAGTCCCCTGACAGAAACCGTACAAGTTAAGAAACTGTAAGTATTTGTTACACATGCTGGAAACCTGGTGGTTTCTTTTTTTTTTTTTTTAAGCTATAAAGTTTTGCAAATACTAATGTTGACCACTGAAACATACCTAGTAACACTCTCATGGGGCAGGCTGAAGTGGCACGCAGTCTAGCCTGAAGCCTTTTCAAGTACAACTTTTTTGAGTTCTTTTTTACATGGCGAATGTTCTGTGGATGCAAAACTCTTATCCCAACTTGAACCTCATTTTGCTTTGTAAGGATCATAAGTGGATCCCATCTCTGTCAATTCTGCAAAATCCCTGAATTGAATTACTTACATGAATTAAAAAAAAAATCTCAGTGACTTGGCATACAGCTGTAATGAATTCTAATTCTGCTATATTGTTGTCTTTGTCCTGGCTGGTGTTTATGGTATGTTCTAACGTAGCGTTATCTGTGAGTACAGTTACTCTTTCTGTCATTGACTAAGTTATTGAATAAGCTTTGACGTTAAACAGATCCCTGTAGAATCTGCCTATACACTTGCATATATTTAGTAATTTGCATTTGTTGCTGCTGTTTTACTGCTCTTTCAGCCATTTTCAATAGGCGGAATAATCTTCATAGCCAGGAGCTTATCCTTTATGCAGGGTCTCCACATAACAAGGGAGGAAAAGCCAGCATAAAAACCGAAGACTTTGGCAGACAGGCATACGGGTAAATAGAATACCTGTGACACTTTCAGATGACTTCCCAAATGATGTAACGCGCTGGGCACAGTTCACCTGACGCAAAGGTGCAGGGGTAGAGCCAGGCTGCAGAGGCTTCCAGGAAAGTCACTGCTGGTAACGTTCCAGTCGATGATAGATGGCGTGGCAAACTCCAGCAGAGTTCAGGCACTGTTATTTGGCTGCCAGTGAGTCAGCTTCAGCACACTGGATCATCAGAAAACAATTCTGCCACTTTGTCTACGCAAGTCTACTAGTTCTGTAGCTTACTGAACGAACCTACTGCGGGGAATGTTCTGGGGATGCTGGGCGCAGGCGGTGTGCTGCTGTCCCTGTCTGAAGTATTATCCTATCTCTAGAAATGATGTACTATATTGTTAGGAACTGTAAGACTACACTTACAGAAACAAGAGTTAACGTAACAACAAAGTTATTTGTAAAACTGGAAAACAGACAGCAATGGAATATGTTACTGACCCCTGTTTGAGACTAGGGCTAATTTTACCTAAATTGGTTTCTTTCCTAATTTCAAGTCCTCCTATCACCCGATCTTTATTATATACAATATAAAGTTTTGACTCTTCAAGAGAGATGACAGGTGGTTTATCACAGATTACAAGATCATCACATTTTTGTATATTCAGATGATGCCACAAAATGAGAACTTGCTCAAGCAAATAAACCATCAAAACAAAATGAGATAATATTATGAGCTCCTATCTCAAATTTAAAAAACTGCTTAAGCGTTGGGCTAGGTGAAATTAAACAAGGCTTTTCTTTAATGTCGTGAATTCGAAGGCATATGTGAGGCTTCGATATAAGAACGCACAGTAAGAAGAGCAACGTATTCACAGTTAAATGACAGTACGAGCAAGGCGTACTGCAAGCCAGTAACCCGGAATATGGCACCATAAATTTTCGGAAGGTGTGTTTACCAAGACCTGCGTCACCTTGCCATTGCTGACATGCATATAAGCCACTTGCATCCTCATTCCCATTGCAGGTGGTACTGCAGTTAAGCCAGAGTAATGTGATGAGTGGCGTAAGTGCTTTTGTTTGTGAAAAGTCAAAATTCCTTACCTTTCTTACAGTATTATCACTTTTTTTTGTTTGATGTATGTGGTATTTCTACATAGGCTTTTCAAGAGTAGGTTCTTTTGAACTGTAGTCGGGTACTAGGAAGAGGAATCACGTGCAAGTAAAAATAATTTTATGCTTGCATTACAGTGTTGCCATTCCAGCAGATTTTTAACTAAAACTAATGGCGTCTAATACTGAGAACACTTAGGTAACTGCTATTTTTCTGGCAGTGTGACAAGGCTTTTACGGAAAGTTTAATTTCTTTAAAGATACTGTTAGACATCTCAGTATCTTGTTGCCTCATTATCATACAATGCACATACAAGAAAGAGATTTTGGAGTTGTAACAGCTTGGTCTATGAAAATATCAACTTGATGTTCAATAGCGGTCAAAAAAGCAAGCAGCGTTAGGAAAGGACTAAGGAAAAATCAGAAAACAGTATAAAATGCAAAGCATGTCTGCTTTCAGAATGCTATCTAAATTCTTGTCCTCCCATTTTGAAGAAAATACATTAAAATTAGAGCAAGCGTGACCTAAAGTACAGAATATTTTCAATAAAAATAACAAATAATAGACGGGGACTTTTTCCCCTACGGAAAAAAAAGGTGTACAAGGCAGGGCAATACGATGGGCTTATAAAGTGCCACTGGCATACAGAAAATTGATTTCTAATCGTTATCTATTATGTCTTTTAAGAATCAAGAATATTGACTGATATTGTTAGGGAAGATGTTTAGAACAAGGTAAAGGCAGCGCAGATCCACAGAATATACAGTGAAATTACGGAGTGTGCTGCCCGAGTATGTCATGGTACCAAAACTCCGCACAAGTTTAGAAGGAATAGAAAAACGTATAAAAGAAAAATATATCAAGACCTATTAAATGTCAAGATAGTGCTTTTGACTTTGGAAGTTCTGAGTTCAGATCTTGAGAAGCAGGGATAAAATACTAGGGAAGTACCTGCGTTTCCCCAGATCTTAATTTTCTTCCCCTCCCCAAATTGCCTGTTGTTAGCCAGTGTAAGACATGGGATTTGGGGTTAGATCGATCTTTGTCTTGGATGGCTGTTGTTTTTATTTTTTTTTCCTTATGAAAAGTAGTGGATGAGACAGTATATGCATGTGCCATGCATTTTCTTTTCTTTTTCTTTTTTTTTTTTTTTTTAATTGCTTGTGTGCTGCCAAGACTGAATACTTAAGCCTGCTTCTTGGGATAGAGTTTTGAGTATCAAAATGCATTTTTTTAAAGCTATTAATAGGCTTAGTTAAATTTTGAACCTGTCAACCAATGACAGTGTCCCCTGATTATACTTCAAAATTAGCAGACGATGAATAACTCCTCTACTCCAATTAATTCCGTTCTCTAACTCCTGTCACTTATTTTTTAGATATTTAATCTTGATACTGTCCTTTCTTTCCATTATTAACCCGATTGAAACAACTCGCTTTCAGAATACACAGTCCAGTCATTCTGTGTGCTTTTCCTCATTATTTACTGATTGGTCCTATTTTACTTTACAAATAGGAACCGACCCCCAACCATTTATCATCGGTAGAAATAAATTATCGATCATAGTTTAACACAATTTAGCATAAAATACATGTATCAGAAGTAGCATCTTTAGAAACAAGAACCCTTCAGTCCATCAGTTATGGGGAGAAAGCTTATGACTAAACTAATTTTATAGAATAACGTGATGGTATGTCCTACGTGTGCTACGTTTACTTCAGGACAGCCTGGCCCTGAGCACTTTTTTCTTCTTTTTTTTAGAACCCCTCCAGTTTAACAACCTTATGTTCTCTTCTGCTGCTGTTTCCCTGGCAACGTGGCACGGCGGAGTGTCATATCAGTCGACAATGAGCTGTGCTTCAGCTGCGTCCTGCCAAAGCTAACAGGGTTGCTAGCGATCTGAGCTTTCTCACTGCAACTGTGACATAGCAATGAGAGTTTCTTTCCATTAATATTTGCCAAAATCAGTTGGAATTCCATCGGTGCAAATGTTTGTGCAGTAGTGCCCCGATAATACTGGCTAGGGATGTCACTGGACTTGGTGGAGTAGACTAATTTTTACAATGCCTTTTACTATTAGGTGTAGTCCAATAGTATGAATTCTCCTGGCAGGGATACAGAAAGGGATGGTTCTAATAGCAGCTTGCATTGTGCCTTTGCTGTTCTTCATAGATCAAATGAAAGCAGTAATTAGAAATAAATAAATAAAACCCAACAACCAATACATGGAAAAAGGAAAACAATCAAAATGAATTGGAAATGTGATTAATTAATTAATTAATTAATAAGGGAGGTTAAAGATATGTTAAAAAAAATAAAATCAAAGGCTGACAAGACTAAATGCAGTGTGGCTGTGCCTAAAATGTCCTGGAGGCCATGTTCTGCAGAGCATCTGGCTGTCGTTGCTATCCAGAAATCCAGACTGAGACTTACAGCATTTAAAAACGATTCAAAAGGTTAATTTGTTTTGTTAAGCCTAAAAGATTTCTAAGTACCTGCTTAGTATAGAAGTACCTGAAGGAGCAAAAAAATGCTCCATATTTAAAGAAAGACATAATCTAATGGAGAAGGGCAAAATAAGAACAAATGGCTAGGTCAGATAAATACCAACTTGAAATAATAGCTGCTTTTTTTTTTTTTTTTTTTTTAGTTTTGGTTTTTTAGGGAGGAGGCTGAACCAGTTGAACCAGCTTTTCTGAAAGATGGGGTTTAGTCAAACAGCCATCATCAGCTACACGTGACTAGGCTTAGGACAGGGAAAACCCAATAGACGGAAACGACCGTAGCTGTGCTAAATGGAAGTTAGACCAAAAGATCCGATGGTCATGATACCCTCAGTTTAATATTTATTTATAAGAGATAAAATAAAAGTCCAAATTACAGCCTTTTTATTTTATAAATTAAATAACGCATTCCTGCTATATCTTGATAAAGTAACTGTGTGTGGTTTTTTCTTTTTTCTTTTTTTTTTCTTTGAAACAGCATAGAATATGGAAAGCAGAATTCCATGCATTTGGTGAAATGCATATTGAATGCATATATTAAATTATGTAAACCTATTGAGATTATATATAAGCTTACCACTTAGGAAGAAAGGGAGGTCTCATTCTCTCCCTTCTGTTTGTCCAACTCTTCAGTCAACTACTGCTACCTCTGCTGCACGCTTCTGCCTCATTACTTGTGCCAGCTCTACTGTTCTTCGGTCCCCTTGCTAAACAGATCTAACTCACAAACCTACCAGAAGATTATCCGGTATTGCAGTGTGGTTGATTTTCCAGGTTGCTGGAATCCTGAGCATATCACTCAGGGAGGAGTCCAGTGAGTTCCAGACGGTGTAAGGCAAACAGTAGGATCCAGAAGCAGAGGAAAATCAAAAGGTAGATGAGTCAGACTTCCCCGTTTCGATATATCAACTGCCAGAGCAGCTAAAGTCATCCTATATACCTAAACCTTACTGTAAGATTTGTTATCTGTGTATTTGGGGAAGAAAAGTAGGAAAGTTACGCTGTTGTAGTTACAGGGAAGACCTTGTAAAGGTCCGTGTCTGCATTTGACTGAATGCTAGGTTTCATGAGCTACTCAGGGCGTTATTACGTATTAACATTACCCACTGCTTTTTATTTTCTTCTGTAAAAGTCGGAGCATGAGGCAATAGGGTATGAATAATTTCTTCTCTAAATGCAGTCACTTTAAATGCTAGAATTAGAGAGGGGTTTTGTGACAGAAATTAGATTCTCAGTCAATTTCTGCTATATTTTTTCAGGGATGAAACAGATTGGGGATACACGGTAGGGCGCAGTTAAATTTAATTCTTACTCCTATTCTTGCCTTCTTCCTCATTCCAGTATTTATTAGCAGCTACTTTTTGATGCTCTTTTTTATGTTATAATGTTTATCACAGTGAATTATTTACTATCTTAGAAGATGTGAGAACAGTGGTCCAAAGGTAAGGAATGAAAAGCTTCTGCTTGATAGAAGTGTAAGAGAAATTGTCAGAAATACTGAACTGCATAAACTCCCAAAGGAGATGCTAGAACAATCAGCTATAATTTTTCTTACAAATAGATTAGAAAAAGTATTAACAAAGAATGGTGTAGTAAACAGTCCTGCAAAATATACAATTAGATGATGAAAATCATTATATTTATATTATCGTGTGTGTGGCTTAATATTTGAAGTCTTTGTTTCACTGGGGAATAAGTACTAGGAAATTCTATAGAATTCCAGCAGATTGTATTGTAGATGCTGATTTCATTTTAATAACAATATTTTTCAAATAACAAAGCGAATGAGAATATTATTACCGCTGATTTTGATATGAGCAAAGCCAGGCTCCGGATTTTAATCCTTTGTACTTTGCTGTCCTGATTAATACTCCTGTACTTCTGTGCTCTTTGCGTTCATTAGTTGCTGTGGGGAAATTGCTAATTTTTATTAGTACTCATTTTTCTTATTAATCCTGCACATTCTCAATTGTTTCCTTCATTGGTAAATAGATCCTGGATGATATCTTGTTGGAGTCTTTGCTTTCTGATTCATAAAGTTGACTTCCCTATTTAGGAACCAGTTTTATGTGTGTGTTGTTGTATTGCTCAATGTACAGGCACAATATAGGTAGGGAAGCTCTCGGACAAAGTAAGAGCGGGCAGACTTGTGCACAGTGGTTTAAGCTGAAGCCGGGTGTAAGATAAATTGAAGGAGAAATTGAACTGTCACATAGTTCCCGAGGAAACACTGGAGCCATCAGCTATGAATATATTTACAAAGACAAGAGATAACCTAAGTGCAAGATGGCTCCACTTTGAAAGCAGAGGAAACAGCTTCCCAGGAAGGCGCACTGGAACAGGCCTGTCCCGGCACAATCTTACAACGCATCGCTTCTATGCAGCGAAGGCTTTACTTCTGGTGATCTGCGTATTATTTCCTCAGTCCCCTCTTTTTCACTTCCTATATTCTTCTCAAAATCCTTTTCCATTGCACATTTTCCTTATGGATTATAGCTTACTGGCTTTATGAATAGTTTTCTTGTACACAACAGACTTTTACAGCCAGTTTCTGTACAGTCCATTAGGCAAAGCTTATATAAATCTGTAGTTGTTATTCCACTCTTCCAGTTACAGAAACCGCATCAGATGCCACAAATATCTTCTAAAACATCATCTTTTAATAAGGCATGCCTGACATGAACCACTTACGTTTTTATTTAAAGAAATCAGGAGGTGGTGGTGGTGGTGATTTCATTGTATGCAAACTTAAATGTGCAAAAAAACCAAACCACCCCAAAAACCCGAAAAAGTTTGATTTTTAAACCAAACGGGAATTTCTAAGTATATAGCCAATTTCAACTGCTATTTTTCCTGGGTTTTTTTTGCCTTTCTTTTGGACAACAGACACTGTTTCATAGTAACCGAGCTCCTTTCAAATGATTTAATGCTTTTAAAGTGCACTTAAAAAAGCATTAGCCTGTGAAGAAATTTAGAACAGGCCTAATATAGCATATCAGTTTGCTTGTGCACTGATTAAGTGAAATAGGATGATGCCTTCGGTTAGAATGGTGTGAATCGTCAATCTGTTCTGCTGCCCATCTATTCATAAGAAACAATGTAAAATAATGTTAGAAAATAATGTTTTGGAAGATTTTCCCGCTCTAGATGCTGTAACAGTCTTCGTTGATTTCTAGATAAAATAATGCTCATAGCAAAAAGGAATTAATTTAGTTTTCTAAAACAGAATAGGAAAGGAAAATAATAACTCACTGTAGAAGCCTCATTAGAGAGTTCTACACAATGTTTTTGCTGGAAAATTCACCCTATCCTTAAGAAAATCCTTTGAGAATGTTTTAATCTAGCTAGTGGTAAAAATCCAGTACCACGTGCTACATTTTTTTTAACTTTAATTTACTAGTAATCACGCATTTATCCAGCATAGTGGTTCAAGATATATCTCCTGTGCACCTTACAATTCTCAGTTCATTGTCGCTTGTTCAACAAGTGACTGAGTGAACAGAAACTGCCATGTTTACATTATGGTATCAAATCCTTACCATAAAGAAATGAAAATCGTTAGCGTGTCAAAAGGTATTTAAGAATGTATCAAAGACATTTCAGGAGAAATGAGGCATCGTACAGCTAACAAATGAAGAAGAAGAAAATTAATTTATCAATCAAACTGGGAAAAGCCAGTCTTGCTCATCAATATGATTATTTTCATGGCTGCAGTACACTGAATTAATCCCTAATCTGTAATGTCACCATTATGTCACTTTTTTTAGTTGACACAGATCGATAATAGTTCCTGCCAAAAGTGCCTCAGTTACACAGCAGGGCAATGTCAGGTAGGGCAAAGCTGTCCAGTAAAGAGAAGATGTGATAGAAGACAAAGTCTTGGCTCACCAAAATGATTATGTCTTGAACTCGTAGGTCACACATACGGTAGATGGCTCATGTTTTTCCACTGTTTATTGCCTGGTATCTGAACTCTTTGCCCATGCATAAAACCTTTAAAAGAATCTTGTTTTTTCCTTCACTTTTCTCCCATTTTTAAAAATTGTTATTTTATTATCTTAAAGTTAGGACACATAAATTAGTTTTCAATTTTGCACCAAAGGCAGAAAGATTCATAGATAGTCTGAGTTTTTCACATTTACGCAGTTGTATATTTGCTGAAAGAGTTCTGTTTCGTGCCTTTGGGTTTTTTGCTCCAAAGCTGACAGCATCTAGCTTCGCTGGAAGGTAACTGTGAGTGAGTGGTCAGAGATTTAGTTGAAAACTATTCTGAATACGGATTTTACAAATGGTATCATTTCAACTTAATCTGAAGATTTTCCAGAAATTACAATCCTTCCTCCACTGAGGGCTTTTGCAAGGTGCCTTTTCAGTTTACCTTACACAAAAGGTTCTTGGGTATGCTCATTAAGAAATGATCAGTGATTTTGGAACAGCTTGACAAATGCTTTTTTTTTTTTTTTTTTTCCAATTCTACTGTTTCCCTGTTATAAAGATGAGCCTCCTCTGAACAATAGGGAAATTATAAGATTATCCGAAAGTGCAAGCTGGAAACCGAAGGGTTTTCCAAGGTAATAAATGCTGGACATAAAATACTTATACTGTTCTTAAAATAAAGAAGTGGTATCTATGTCATCTTCCCCACACAGATATGATTAGGGCATCTCTGGTGACACAAAGAAGATAAAGTTAAAAAAAAAAAAGTCAGCTTTTGCCAACAGCTGTGTAACATGACTGACACCTACAAATGCACCTGCCAGAAAGAACCACCTAGCTGTTGCTAAATCCCCTAACACGTTTACTCCAAGTACCTTATCTCTAATAGCTGTTTCGTGTCCTGCTCTTCTGTCTCTTTGTTCATCAGACCTATACGCATAAAACATACTTCCTCTAAATCCTTGATGTTCCTCTTGATGTGATCCTCTTGATTCGGTGTTGGTATTTCTGTCCTACAGTTCCGTTACAGAGCCCAATTCCTAGAGCTGAGGCCTGAATTGCAACATTATAATACAGAATTTTATATGAAAGAATATGTATTATTTTCTAAATTTGAATTATTAAACTTCACAGAAAGATGCTGTCAAAACAGCTTACCCGTACCGACTGTGCAACAGCAATTCTTAAACTTCTCTGTATTACAATGTTCCTTCTCTGTGTTATAAAACCCTCATCGTAACTGCTCTTTCTTGATTGTTCTATCATCTTGCGTCAATGGCTTAATCTTCCTTGTTCTGTCTTGCTTTTCTCAGTTCCAGATGTGTATGGCTTATAAAAAAATCTCTCTTTCAAGAAGATTTACTTAAACACTTTTTGTATCATAAAAATGTCTCAGAGTATTTGTTGCATGCAGAGCTGAGATAATAGGTTTAACAGACTGGTATATTACCCTTCTTTTGAATGCCTTTCAAAAAAGGATTGACTTATAAACATGCCAAGACCCATGCTGATTTTGTAGATAAAGCCTAATAAACATTTTGATGGGTCTTCATTGGTATGCGCTGGTCGTCTGCCTTATGACTTGCAAGTTTTTTTGAGAATAACTTCAGACAAGTCAATGCAGACAAGTCAATACGATGTTCTTGACTTCAACTGCTGGAAGTGACGATGCTGTTATTTTGACATATCGAAGTGTTTATTTTTTTGTATACATATCTTTTAAAAATACTTTCGTTCTTGGAAATTTTTCGAAACACTAAGTCTCTACATAGTAAATATTCTAATAGCGAGATTTAAAATGTTACATATATTTACCGTTTGTTTTTCATAGATTTTAAAAAATTGTCTTTATATCACATACTGTGTTCCATTCTCCTCAAGGGCCAAAGTAGTGTAGTGGAGTCTGCCTGTGCAATGGTCTTTTAACAACTGGATCTTATATGTTTAATCAGAAAAACTGACCTTCTAGGGTATAAATGCTTGTTTATACTCTTAGAATCATTCAGTAACGCTCAGGATTCAAATCTCTGTAATTAATAAAATAATCAAAATAGTTACTCTGAGTAAAAGTAATGAATAAAAATATAGATAAGTCAGTATATTTCCTGCTTCCAATTAGATTTTATATGATTAAAACAATGTTAAGGTTTTATGGCTATTTTAGAACATTCAGTGTACTCAGAGTTCAATGTATGAGAGTCTTTTTGAAGGGGAGAAATTTTAATTGCATTTTGTATCAGATGCTCTATTTGCAATAGGTGAAAGGAATTGGAAGCTTTATACAGGTGACACTTTAAAATGTAGTTAAATAGTTTGGAGTTGTGAAATATTTTTTCAGTTACAAAAAATAATTCTATCAGTACTTTCAGTTTTGTATTTTTTCATCTTGTCCTAACTTTGTTTCTTTTGCCTGTGCACGGAGGTGCGCCGTTATTCCGTAACTGCTGCCAACTATTGTAACGGCACTACCAAAAGGAGCGTGGATGCTCAAGGAGGAGACAGAATCTGGCGACCGTGGGAGGACCCATTGCACAGAAGTGAGAGATGCTGAGGCGGGAGGCCGGGGGAAGGGGAGGAGAGGCGGGTCCCTGCCAGCACAGCCGTGCACAGCCACTGCTAGGTGAGCTCAGGAAGCAACCCTGCAGCTTTTAAATAGCTACTTCCCACTGGTGCAAGGGAGAGTGGGAATACAGGCCGTTTCTTCCCCAGGTATTATTTTCAGAAGAATGAAGAAATTCTGTTCGCTGTGGGGGTGGAAGGGAGGAAAGGTGACAGTCGTGGTGGTGGGTTTTTCCCCTCGTGCTCTTTGCTGACTATTTACGTAATATAGTTATCGCCGCGTTGTACGAACATAGCAGAGACCTGATTTTAATCCTGTGTTAATTTTACTATGTATCGATCTGTTTCATGCATTGCTTAGAAGTAGCCTGATGCTACCATAGCCTTGGCAACAAGTCTAATTTAGAGTTCCAAACCTTCTTTCTTTTTTCTTGTGCCGCTCGCTCACGTTCTCCAAAACGAGCTATTTTTTCCTGGATCAGTTCTGCTGATCGCAGCGGCAGTGCAGCCCCACAAACAGCTGTGACGGCGTAACGGAGGGACGTTCCACTGCACTGGGGGAGCAGGGTAATTCCTTTCCCAGCTTCACCGGCAAGGTCAGCTTACCAGGGAGCTACAGCCTAATACTGCGGCATTATCATTTGTCACTGGTCAGCAGCTAGCCTCCTATGAAACATGCATCCACAGAATTATTCCAGTACTCTTGCAATACAAGATTAATTATTATCATACTATGAAAACAAGGATGTTGAATCAAAGCCATGTGTCCCTGATACGGAGCGGCTCTGATCATAGCTAGAAGACAATTGCATTGAGAAGCTGAGTGTCATGTATCTGGATTTCCACGTTATGGTGACAGATTTAATCTCCAAAGATATAAAATGAAGTACAATATCACAGAATAAAAATTTAAAAAATTAAGGAAAATGCAGAATATATCTAACAAAATTTAATGAAATAGCAAATTTAAATGCTGGTTTATGACTGAGACATGGAAATACAGGAGGTATGTTTGTTTCTGGGGATGCTTAGATGTAGATGGGGTTAATATAACTCTATTCATTTCTAAGAGAGAAAATGGTGTAGTAAGTTTTAATAGCAAAATGAAATGTAGTATACAAAGGAAAATAATGATTTGGCCTTTTCTCAGTCAAGTTGAAAAATTCCATTTTATAAAAATAATAGAGGCTTAAATTATATTTTCACCATCATCCTGTTATCTTGTTTAAACAGCTCTTGCTGTTTTAATCTGCAGTCAAGACTGGAGCTATTACTACCCTGAGTGTAATTACACCTTCTGCCTACTAGTAGGGGAAGGAGAGAAACTGCAGGTTTCCGAATGTTCACGTTGCCAGACTACACGGTCACAAAACAAGCTGTATGCTTCAGTTACTGTTATGTACCAGCCCCTCCCCTCTCCTCAATATTAATGCAAAAGATAAGGCATCTATTTAAAAAAAACCAAAACCAAACCAACAAAAGACCCAACAAATAGACACCATAATATTAGCAGACTAGAACACAGACATTACTATAATTTGGGTCTTTCCCATTCAGGCATCAAATTCCACAAAATATCCAGTGATCCAGCCCGAGACAAGGTTTCAGCTGCACAATGATCCACGATAGTTGTAAAAAAGGCCTTTAAGAAATTCTCTTTGAGGTGACAGTTAAACAGAAGTCAGGTGGAGGTGTCCTGAGTAAAAAGGAGTGATGCAGCTTTTCTAAAATATTACCACTGCTATTCTGCTCAAGAAGAAATTTAAAACAAAAAGGCCACAGTGAGTCAAAGAAATGTCACCTTGTTCTGAGAATACAAAAGCCATTCTGTACTCAAATCATTCAATTCCTCCTTCAAAACATGAATATTTAAAATAGAAAAATGCATTGACAACAAATGCTGATGTGAATAGTGAAGAAAGCACTCAAGGAAATCAATTTTTTGCGAAGTACCCTTACTTCTTCCTTTAAAAACCAACCAAACAAAAAAACCGCTACGAAAATCTCAGTCCTTAGATCCTGACTGGTGGCACTGGAGCTTAGTTCTAACTAAACAAAGATCGCAAAATTGCTATCCCAAAGTGTATTTCAAATCTAGACGCAAATCAGCGCTCATCCCGTGAGGTCCACTTCACTGGTGAAACGACGGGTCTTCCCTAAGATGCAAGATGAAAAAAATCAGGGGTCCTTTTTTTTTGTGCGTGTGTAATGAAATATGCAGGGATGCTCTTGCACCCCTGCCGTCTCTGGAGACAGACCCATTATAAGCTTTCCTGTAACCATTTCTCTGGAATCAAGGATCGCAAGGAGCGTCAGTGCTGTTCTAGAAGCTTTTAAAGCAGAGTGGCATAAAATAGACACATATTATAACCTGTACTGTGGAGGCTACCGTGGTACCTAGATAAATTATGGCATGTGCCCAAGGCACTTCCTTTACTTTCTGAACAAGAGGAATTTTTAAATAACGTACATGGTAAAAGGTAGTGACATAAATTGTAGTTTCTGATTATTGCTAGTTTAAACTGGATTTTCAAAACTGCCTATTTGAGGTCTTTAAAAAAAAAAAAAAAAGAAAAAAAATGGAAAAATGAATATTCTTGGAAAACTCTGTGAGGAATTCCAGGCTTTATACTTATAAGACATACAATAAATGCACCATACCAATTCATCATAACACTCTTGATAGGAATAAAAATAAGTTATGCTGCTGCAGATATACATATATATGTTTGAGTACATATAGTCACAACAACTGCAAAGTATAAGAAGCAAGAGATCAAAGGTATATTTGCCAACTACAGGTGTGATTTGAGGTTGCCTAATACCGTTATATCAAATACAAATACAAAAAAAGCCAGGTTTCAAATTGTCATGAGACAACATTAAAAAGGAAGGCATGGTGACAGACTCGGGATTCAATGTCATTTCCTTGTCAATA
This sequence comes from Nipponia nippon, assembly GCF_047370975.1. Lineage (NCBI taxonomy): Eukaryota > Metazoa > Chordata > Aves > Pelecaniformes > Threskiornithidae > Nipponia > Nipponia nippon. The sequence goes on along the minus strand of NW_028262348.1, from coordinate 1,250,040 downwards.
GGTTTTGGCTGTTGCGCAGAACCGATCATTACTGTATCAGCACTGCAGTTCCGAAAGGCCAAAACACACACTGCTGCTCTCCCGTACTTTATGCTGAACAGTATTACGTTGATGCTGTAGTCTAGATAAAACGGTGCACCGTGATCGGGTTTAGGTTTGCAGGAGATACATTCTGCAAGGGACGGAAGTGGGAAGCTGGTACTGCCAACTGGGTCCTCCTTAGGATTAGCAGAAAGGCTAGCGTGCAAATTAAAATGGGTTTGAAAAACCTAGGTCAGAAACAAGATATAAAACTTGGTCATTTGCACACTGGATCAGGTGACTGTCGTATTGATTCCTAATAGCAAATGTCTAATAAAGACAAAGTAATCAAGCATGTCTTTTCAAATCAGGATGGACGCTTTCAAATATTTTCTTTGGGTGGAAAAAGAGGTGCGATTCTTTGTATGCTCTGGCATGTTCTGCTTGCGTTATTCTAAAGTGGGCTCCTTTCAATAGGTTTATCCTTTTTTTTTTTTTTTTTTTTTTTTAAATCCAAATGGATCTGCATAATAATGGATCTGATTCATTCTGTGCTGGTGACAGCACTTGATTTCCAGCTCAGGTGCTTGCTTGTTGATGTTATCTCATTTGTTAGGAGTTTTAAAAGTTATTTTCATTTGAAGTTTTGAGAGATGTGCAGAACCGGGCTGGTGAAGTTACAGCGGTGCAGCTTAGGAGGCAGAAACCGTGCCAAAATAATAAACACGCTCATTGTGAGTTTGAATGGAATAGACTTATATTAGTCAATGGAAAAACAGAGCTCTAGTTGCTATCCTCCAGAACGTGTGAATGATTTGTTGTGTAATTATTTTAAGACCTGGATTTCTGACAATGGCATCTGAAATGAATATAAATATTCATTAAATCCATGGGGAGAAGTGAAGCAGAAAGAATAGTGTTTGAATTTGAAAATGAGTATGGAAACTTGTCATGAAGTGAGTAAATAGATATATAAATGCATGTATGTGTAGATACACCTCTCTACGCGTTCCTTGTTCGTTGCCTGCATGGCAAACGGTGCATGAGCTCAGACACAGAGCAAGTCTTGTGGCTGCTCAGGCGCCTCCCGAGTCCAGCGGGGCTGCACCTGTGCCCGCGCGGAACGCTGTGTTAGCTACTGCTGAGGAACTCGGAACGTCAGAAAGAAGGATGTTATGGAAAGAGGACAAAAAAGGGTGTTGGTTAGAAAACAATCAGTTTTGACTTTATATTTCTTCTTTCAACATTCTGTAAAGCAAATCAAATTTATATGTAAATTTCATCAGACCCTTATAACTAATGCAGAAATAAGAAAGGTGAATTCCTATCCTCATATTACTCCTCAATTCAACTGGATAAATAACTATATTATTGAAGAAAAAAATTCAATCAAAATAAATCACTGAAACACACAAATGAAAAAAAAAAGTTTTTTAAAAGTAATCTAGACTATCCTTAGCACCACTACAAATCTAATAATTTTTATCATCTTCTACTTAGTTGTATTATCACCTTCAAAAATTTATGCTGTTTTATGTCTAAATGACATCTCGTATACTGTTCCCTGAATATTACAGCCAGAGAAAATGGCTTCCTTCAATTTTTATCTAAATTCTTCCCTTCCATTTCTCCTGTCCACTGTCAAACTAGTTACTGCTGAAGTTCCATTTCAATACATAACAAAATACATTTTTATTCATGTGTGTGTATATATATATATATATATATATATATAAAAAACACTACTAGATAGAGAAGCAGTTTGAATTTCAAAATACAGTTCTGAATGTGGGGAATTCTCAAGTAGGTGTGCTGACATGATTGACATTGCATGGAGTTACGTGCTAAACTTTCTTTACTGTTAATATTGTATTCATCGAGGATTTTTAACTGCATTTGGTGATATAGGTTATTATACGCATAAAAAAACCTCAGAAAATTTTAGTAAGTGCCACACAGCTATATTTGCAATACCTGCACATTTGAACAATTACTTACACACACGCAGCATTACAGCAAGACTTGAGGCTGAAAATTGTAGTATATTTTTTCCACTTCTACAAGAATAAATGATGTCTTGGAATATTTCTCGAGATCCCATTGGGCGCTAGAGAGGCAGGACTGCCAAGGGGGAATGACAGTGACAGTCTACACCGTATTGAAGAGCACTTGCCAGGAAGCAGACTGAAATCTCTGTAGTCCAGCTGTATGTGCTCAGGCTCCTGCCGTAAATCTCATCTGGCCTTGTGGCAGCCAACGCTGGGAATCACCCAGGAAAGGCTTAAGGCAGACTTTTCATGGTACCTGCGTAATGCCACCGCCAGGGCATACAGGATGAATGGCAGACTCATCCAACCTACTGCATCCATAATGAAGAAAGGTGAGTGCGTGATTCCTGCATTCAGAGACAGTAAAGAAAGACATCCTCCTGGCCTGGCCCCCAGTTTACCTTTGGTCCTGATGTGTACAGGCGGGCTTGCATCTATGACGAGTAGTTAGTGTCTTTAGATTTCAGTGAGGAGTCAGCCCTATATTCAGTATATAGTTCACTGCCCGTCTAGCACATATAGTACAACTACTAGGGCAACCAGATGTACATTTTTAATCAAAGTCTGCTTCTGTCTATTTTTAAATAAATGCAATTAATTGTTAATTGCCCGTTTTAAATGGGAAAATCTGAAATCCTGTTAATGCGATTTTCATGGGTCTGCTCAAACATCAGGTTTATAAAATGATTTTCTCTATGAAGAAGATAGATTTTACTTTGGGTTTAAAGACTTCAATATATTGGGTGTTGACAGCAACCTGAGAATTTATGTTTCGAGAAACATACCATTTTTTATTAGAGAAGACATTTTGGTTAAAATATGTGATCGTGATGCAACATGTGCCTCTGTAGCAAGTTCCAATCATCTTCTGTTCCCTTGAAAAAGACTTCAACTTCTAATGGTAGAATCTTAGCGGCATTTTATTTTGCATTGTTCTGGGAAGTCTTGCATTTCAGACAGAAATTCCTGGTTTCTCTGCAGGTCAGGTTTGTACTACCTTGCTCCTCCTCCCTCCCTGTGAAGAATACACTCTGGGCCTGTTCTCCCCAGAATACATTCACTTACGCATATCATCATTTACATACAAGGAGCTTACTTTTTGACTGCCTGCTTCAGCAATACGGCATCTGCCATATAAACCATCTCCGTGTCTCTTTTTATGAATATTTTAATGCCAAGAATATAAGCACACTTCTCTGCTATTTCCATAGAAACCTGAAGAGGAACTTAAAACGAATGCCATGGAAAACAGAGGTTGGAAGAGAAGGCATCTCGAGTTCTCACTCTGTGCTTAGGCTAGGCTCAGGACTCACTGGACCAAAAGTATTCTGTTTATAATCAGGTACAAAATTAATTATAGTATTTCTGACCTAACGTATAATCACCAAGTTGAAAATAGAGAAGCAGTACACAACCCAAAATCTAAATATAACCTTTTCCCTTTTAATGGATTGAATAGAAAGTGATTCTACATTTCTTTAAGAAATCAAAGAAATGGACAAGCGATAAGCAGCCATGCAAATAAATGAAGCCTCTTCAAGACTGCAAAAGCTAGTAACCTTTTTAGTTTTTTCTCTTCTTTCCTCTGGTATAACTCATTCTCAGAATGTCTCTTTCTTGATTCAATCCAAGATTCATTAATTAGGAGCTCACTAACCAGACAGCAGTTACTTTACAGAGACAACACTAAAAGTTGATTTGTTGGAAAAGACATCAGGCAGGCTGCTAGGACTGCTGCATTGTTATTAGCATTGAGTAAGCCTTAAAAAAAAAAGTTAGTATGACTTGTAATTCTGTATTAAGAGAAAAGATCAGATGCTCAAACAGCTTCCTTTTTTCCTCCCCTACTCCTCTATTCTGTTTGTTACCCAAACTGTCATTACTCTACCAGCACTTCCTATGATGTGACCACAGTTCCTCTTGTGATCCCACAAACAATCCAAGCCACAGGATCATTTTTTTGAAAGAAGCTAACAGCGCTGTTTCTATTGTCTCCTGAGAGCAGGAGAGACCCATGAGACACTTCCTTGTGAACAGGCCCTCGCTGTGTGTAACTCGACTGGTCTTGGAGCCTCTGACATCCCTCTTCATCTCGGCTATCAATTTCAGTTGGAATTATTAGATGGCAAAGAAAAATAAGCAATGTGGTATACTCAGACATACACGAAATCCCATCGTTTAGGAAAAAAAAATGCAGACTACATAAAATTCACATATATAATGAACGATAAAATTTGGGAATGGATGCACAAAAGGAACAGCCTTACCTTCTAGCACTGCAAGTTCCAGGATGAGTGTAAAGCACCACAAGAACTTTTCCCCAGAGTAGGAGAGAAGGAATCTGAGAACAGTACAGTAGGCTCAACTTAGAAGTAGCTACAGCCAAGATTCTTTATCAGATGCCGATGCACGCATGCTTACGCACACCAAAACGACTAAGGAGTCTTACTGTACCAGTTTAGAGATGCGAAAGCTGGGGAGAAAAGACACTAATTCTGCCCTTCTGCAAATGGTATGATCTATGCTGATTTTTTTTTTAAAGTTATCAATTTACAAGGGAAAGGATATTTTCACCCATTATTAGAAAGAGAAAAAAAAATCTGACAATTTTAACAAGATCTCGTTGATATTTGGAACGGCCCTTGTCTCACATATGTTTTTTTTCCTCATTCCTTTGCAAGTTTGAACTAATTTGAGCTGTGCAAATTCCTGTGCTAATATGAACAGTACAGACCATCATTAGGGAGATCTGAGTGACCGCTAATGTACAAGCCTGAGGAGGAAGAGTAGAAGGGTGAGAAGGCTGGGAGTAAGTTTGGATCGTGAAGCAGCGGGAGTGGAGGCTGAGGTGGAGTGGGGTTTAAGCGACCTGGTGAAACCAAATAATCAAGAGTTAGTAAATGGGAGAATATTGTTGGTGTAACCTTATTTTGAACATCTTGTTTCTGTATATTTTGATTCAGGCTTTATAGTGATGATGTTTTTTTCCATGGATTTTCTGCCTCATTCAATGAATATAATGGGTTTTCTGTGATTAATAAGGGCTTATGTGACAAATAAGACTGTCAACTATAGGAACACTGCCATCATCTGCTGCAGAGGGAGGAAAATGTGAAATGAATGGAACATAGGATTATAGGAAAACGGAGAAAGTTCATATGGCTAAAGCAGCTGAATGCTACTCTGAATAACTGTACTAATCCCGCCATAGGTCCATGTTCCTTTTTGGTTCCAAATCAGTTTCTTAAATGAAAACTTCCATAGGTAATCCCATATTCTTCCTTACTTTTCTCAAAGGAACCTAATTTGAGATCCTGTGATTGGATTTGTAGTAGGTCTGATTACTCAGAGCTACACCAGATATCAATGATAGCTTGAAAAACCTATTAAACTTTGTTAAATAAATAAATACATGTGCTGAAAAATTAGGTTCTAGAAAATTCGGTTGGGTGTCTAGAATTACTGGGTTCCTTCTAACTATAATTTCTCATTATATAGATTGTATCATTCCCTATTTATAAGTTGCTTTTAATGGTACCTCTTGATCTGGCAACATGCTGTGAAAACAAATGTAGCCAATGAAATATTCAGATACAATAATTATAAGCTTGAGAAGAAACCAGTAATTCTGTCTTTTGACCAGCTCATAAATAGTAAGTTTATAGTAAAGCATGAGTCTATAAACTGAGTTGTGACAATAAAGAAAATATTGACTGGCACGTGACATTGTCCCTCTCGCAAGATGAATGAGACAGGGTTCAATGAAGAAGAAATTGTGTGCTCACGTAACATGAGATTCGCATGAGTAACTACACAGGCAACTATGATGTCAGCATTTGACACTTGAGCATTTAAATTTGCAATGTTGATGTTCTTCCAGTTTAGATCCTTTTTGTGTTACATTCTAGAGTAAGTTCCTATAAATAGGTTCTTAGTGAAACTGTAATTATTTTTAGAAATACCTTAAGAAATACAAGTGATATATGCCACATACAATTACTTTTGCTTCATTCTCTCTTCATGGCATATTGTGTATTTCTGTATATTTATATTTTGTGGTGGTCGCTAGTACCTGGGAGGTTCATTTCTTACTCTGCATGAAAAATCTGACAACACTGAAGATGAATCTTTACCTTGATTCACTGTTTAACGTTAAGTCAGTGTTAAAAGCAGAAATCTGCTGCAGATTTTTGTGCTAACTGGGACTGAAAGATGAAAGCTGTTGAACAGCTAGTAGATAGCGGACTTGTAACATGACCGTAAACTTACATTTCTGATATGAGGACTTGTTACAAGAAATTTTCTATGCAAAATGGTGTGTGTGTGTGTAATGTTTTAAATGTCTATAAAAAGTTACTTTTAAAAGATACTTGCATTTCTTGCAGAAACTGTTATTATTATATAATTCTTTACTATTAATATTCTTTACAGTTCTATTTTTCTTTCCAATATGCTTATAGTATATATTATGGTGACTGTAAATGAAAAATGTACTTTGCTCGCCTGGAGAAAACAGTGTGATTCTTAAGATTCACAATGCAATTTGTT